>NC_136061.1:559199877-560399877 GCF_964261635.1 Lissotriton helveticus | reverse complement strand
CCAGAGGACCAGCCCTGCCTTCCCAACAAAGACTCTGTCTCCCTTGAGCACCGGACTTGCTCAAGAACCAGACTCTGGCCAAATCCGTGAGTCTGCACCCATCTGCACCAGATGCCCACGGCCCGAGTTCGAGTGACCAACACCATGAGGAGGTCCCCCAAAAAACCTGAGCTGGCATCTGGTGATCCCAGACCTACCTCCTGTCTCCTGACGATGCCTAAAACCTCTAACTCGAGGGTCCCCCAAACTGCAACTGGAACTGATAAGCCTACCCCACGCCTAAAGACACCCCTGCACCCGACGCCCCATGGCCTTGGGTGGCCCAACCAACAGCACCCCTTGCATCCCAACTTACCTCGCCAACGCATGGTCGCCTCCCTGACCAAACCTGCAGTCTTTGCTCAGACTGGAGATCTCCCATTCAAAACAACAGGACACCCAACGCCAACTCTGCACCCGGCCACCCCTGTGCCACTGTGGAAGCACCTTTGCCCTGAGCTTAACCTTAGGAGCTTTGCTCCCACAACCAGTGGCTTGCCCGAGAGCAGCCACCAACCGACGGCCCCCCAGCTACATAGGCTAACACTGAATCAATCAATCAGGGATTTGTGCACTACTCACCTGTGAGGGTCTGAAGGTGCTATGGGGGAGGGGAGGGATTCGGGCAGCTCCGAGGTTAACCGGAGAGCCAGGTCTTGAGGTCCTTTCTGAAAGTTTGCAGTGTCAGGCTTCGTCTGATGCTGAGGGGGAGTTTGTTCCAGGTCTTGGCCGCGCTCTAGGAGAAGGATCTGTCCCCTGTTCTGGCTCAGTGGATGCAGGGGACCTTGGCAAGAGCTAGGTCTGAGGAGCTGAGGTTTCGTCCGGGGGCGTGGAAGCAGATTCTTTCATTGAGGTATTGGGATCCAGTTTTATGGAAGGCTTTGTGGGAGTGTGTGAGCAGTTTGAAGGTCACTCTTTTCGACAGGGAGCCAGTGGAGGTCGCGCAGATGCTGGGTAATGTGGTCATGTAGTGGTATGCTGAGGACAAGTCTGGCTGCGGCATTCTGGACAGTCTGGAGTTTGCAAAGGAGTGTTTTGTTGATTCTGGCGTAGAGCGCGTTTCTGTAGTCTAGCCTGCAGGTAACGAAGGCATGGGTGACGGTCTTCCTGGAGTCAGGGGAGATCCATTTGAAGGTCTTGCAGAGTATGCAGAGGGTGTTGAAGCATGTGGAGGACACGGCGTTGATCTGGCAGTTCATGGTAAGTGAGGAGTAGAGTATGATGCCGAGGTTGCGGGTGTGGTCTGTGGGTGGGTTTCTGAGAGCGGGGGGCCACCAGGTATCGTCCTATGCAGAGGGGGTGATCAGAGGATGAGGACTTCCGTTTTCTCGGAGTTGAGCTTCAGGCAGCTGCTGCTCATCCAGGATGCGATGTCCTTCATTCCTTCTTGGAAACTGTGCCTGGTGATGTCGGGTTCCTTGGTGAGGGAGAGGTTGAGTTGGGGTTGTCGGCATAAGATACTATGTTGAGTTTGTGTTTTCTGACGATGGTTACGTGGGGGGCCATGTAGATTTTGAAGAGCGTGGGGCTGAGGGAGGATCCTTGGGGTACTCCAAATCAGATCTCTGTGGGTTTAGTGAGGAAGGGCAGGAGTCTTATTCTTTGATTTCTGCCTGAGAGAAAAGAACAAATCCAGTCTACGGCAGTTCCCTGGATACCGGCGTCATGGAGTCTGGCGGCTAGTGTGCGGTGGGAGACGGTGTCGAAGGCTGCTGGTCTAGTAGTAGGAAGGCTACAGTGTGGCCTTGATCAAGGAGGATGCAGATGTCGTCAGTGGCGGCTAGGAGGGAGGTCTCGGTGCTGTGGTTGCTGCGGAATCTGGATTGAGATGAGCCGAGGATGTTGTTGGCTTCTATGAAGTGTGTTAGCTGGGTGTTGATGACTTTCTCGATAACTGGCGTTTAAGGGGAGAAGAGAGGTTGGCCTGTAGTTCTTTAGGTCAGTCAGGAATGCGGAGGGCTTCTTGAGGAGGTGTTTGACTTTGGCGCGTTTCCAGTCATCGGGTAACGTGGCTGTTTCGAGGGCGCAGTTGATTGTTCATCGCAGTTCTGGTGCAATGGCAAAGGTGGCCTTGTGGAAGATGTGCGGCGGGCAGTGGTCAGTGGGTGCTCCAGAGTGGATGCTTTTCATAGTCTTTGCGGTGTCTTCTGTGGTGACAGGGGTCCAGGTGAGGAGGGTCGGCTGGGTGCATTGCTGGTGGAGGCTGTAGGCCCGGTGCCGTGGTCTTGGTCGTTTAAGTCTATCCAGTCTCAGAATAGGAACAACGCCGCCAGCATATTTGCTGCTGCCTGCCTTACGGGAGCACGAAAAGTGCTCTGAATAAGGTACTTACCATTTTATTCCTGATTACTCTCACCACTGAGTGACTTACTCCACAGCCAGGACAGAAGTGCAACCGGCGGAGAGATACCTTTACATCCTAGCCATCTGTCCAATAGCCCTGAAGAAGTCGTGGGTTACACCCTGACAAAACACGTGTTGGCTGGGCACTTGAAACACAAATAAATCACACGGAAAGAAAACGTCAATCCGACCACTGTTATTGTTATTCTCATGAGATACGTGCAGTATCAATACTGTTAATGAAGATTACGTGTGCACAGGCTACCTGTCTAATTGTATCAAGGACTTCGGTCCATTTTGGGGGTTTTGGGTTATCCTCTTACCTGTAGTACCGTTCACTGTTTGGTCTTGTTTTACACACACGTTTAAGACTGGAGGCGCCAACGTATACCGTATCACTTCTAACCCTTTGCTTGTATTAATTGGTCGTCTAAGTTGTTGTAGAGCATCCTGATCTTGTGGAGGAAGAAGGAGCTGAGTTTGGTTTCTCTGTGGCGTCTGGTGAATTCTTGTATGATGCTGAAGAATTCCTTGGAGTTGTGGGAGTTGGAGAGTATTCTGTCCTGAATGAAGTTTCTCTTCGTTGACCTGATGAGTTGGTAGTGTGCCGTGGCGGCGGCCCTGTAGGCGCGGTGCGTGCTTCTGGGGTTTTCCTGTTCCTCCAGGCTTTCTCCAATCGTCAGCATGAGTGCTAAGATTCTTGGAAGTCCGTTGGAAACCAGTTGGAAACCATGTGGCTTTCATGTTGTGTAATCTGTAGGAGTTCTGGAGGGGGGGGGTGAGAGTGTTAGCACAGTTGGCGATCCATTGGTGAAGGTCATTGGCTGCAGTCTGTCGTGGTAGGAAGAGGAGTGTGGCTGAGTGCAGAGGTGAGGTGTTCTTCGCTGATTTTGCTACAGTTTCTGCGTGGGAAGCATGGCGTCGGCTTGTGTGAGGTGGGTTTTGAGAAGGCAAAATGGACTATCTGGCTATCAGTGAGTCCCTTGCTCACTTGGCCACTGGATTCAAGATAGCCTGGCTGATGAGGATTATGAATCCGAAACCGGTCCCAGGATGCTTGTTTCCGGTCCAGGGAAGACATGGCTTGGCAGTTCGGGCTGGACTGTTCCCATGAGGCACAGGGTCAGACTGATTTGCAAATGGCCATGTCTGAACTGGGGTGGCTGAGTGAGCTAATGAATGGTGATGGATTAAACCCAGATCAGTTGACTGGGGGTGAGTGTTTGATTTGCTCAAACGCTCCGTCCATCATCCCCTTTTGTCTCGAATAATATTCTTTAGAGCAGATGTTTCTAATTTACATAGCTTAGTGTTTAGCATAACATGTAGTTGTTTTATTAGAAAGTTAAGAATGTTCTCATACTCATGGTAAAGAAAGTTTAAGATTCGAAAAGCCTCATGGAGACATAGTTCAATAAATATATTTAATAGACAGAAGTAGATGAAAATTATAATAAACGCCAGGGCAGTGACTACAACAAAAAGTTCCACCATCATGCTGAAAAAACGTATATATGCAAGCATATAAAATAATATAACAATCCTGCATACTCCTCCTATGCAGACCCTAACCTACGTGTCTAGGGTGTAGGTGTATGTTCTGCCAAGAAGTCAGTTACTGGATGAAACAAACCCATTACCCCAGTGGGTAAGAATGTAGGAGCCTGTATTGATCAAGAGCTGGACACCGCTCACAGAGATGTCAGTGAGCTGCTGGGCAAAAGCTTCAGCATGCAGAGAACTCTCGAAGTCTGCAGAAGTGCCTCCTCTGACTATACCCAGAAACAAATGTTTATTTATGGAAAAAGGCATCCTTGCCTTGGGCTGAAATTGTTATCAGGCTGCCATTGCTTATATGTTACAGATAGCTGTGTCGCCATATTGACGTAATTAACAAACACATTTGCACAACGTACACGTAGGCCATGTACATAATGCAAGACAATATGATAGTGTTCTTGTGAAGTTTATTTGTGTAAACAAGGTTGGTGTTTCTAGTAAACTAACCCAAAGTGCCACGAATGCAAATGTGTGCCAAAAGTCGAGAAGACAATTTTAGGAAAGATCTGTGTACATGTAAATATGCCACATTTCCTACCAGCCCTAATTGGGACACATGACAGGAGGAGAAGACTCTATTCTAAAGAAGAATCAAAAGATGACTGGACGAGAGGAGAAGATGCTATACGAACTGCAACATTTCATTCAACTGTTTATATTAGTGTGTGTTCCTAGAGTAGGTTGACACTTTTTCCACTTTCTTTTTTCCTACACCCTTGCTACTTGTCTCCAATGAAGCTGAATGCTAATGGCTTAATGCTTAATGCTAAAGGCTGATTTTCTGCTTCCTTCCTACCTGATTTGGTGAATGCAGTTGCTACTGCATGATTATTTTGTCCACTTCATTTCCTGAGACTTATTAAGTTGGTGAACCTCTCTTTATGGGAAGTTTAACCATTACTGACTGACTAAATTTGAGCTTTTTGCTCTATCGTACTTTTGCCTCTCGAACTTGGGCTCTTTATGAGTTGCTGCTAACACCATTTTCAACCCATTCTCTAGAACAGGGAATTCTTTCCTTTATGGAACATGCTTGATACATAACTTGTTATGATTGCTCTATACCATTTCTTCTACGATCAATTCTGTAATAGGACTTATACTTAAATTAACTGACTGAAGAATAAAAAAACAAGAAAACGAACTAAACCCTTTTAAATTAAAATAAAAGCCTTAAAACTTGCATGTAACTTTCGTTTTTGACTGAACTTAAAATAGTATTGTGATTTGAATTTATGTGATGTATAGCTCCTGGTCTTCTCAAAGGACGGCCACGGTCTGTCGCTGAGGAGTAAAGGGAAACACAGCGAGCGGGGATCAACCCTGTTGGTGTGAGATAGAAATGTTGAACCATCTTATCTAAATTCATTCCCACGCGAGCAGTACCAAGTCTCCGAAACAGCACTAAGTATTTTCCAATATGATGTCCTCTGTCTCTGTTATGCCCTAAAGTACTTGATTGGTTTCTATTCCAGGCTGCATGCCAACCTGCATAGGGATAGGAAAGCCTTCGACTAAAAAAAATTAACTAAAAAAAAGCTTCAGGCTTTACATAAACTACTTTCTCAATTAGATCCAGATGACAAGAATTACAAAAAAACGGGAGATGTTTCACAAGCCCAAGGGGTCCAATTTAGGCATTCCAGGAACAGTTTCAGTACTGCAGCTTTCAAAGTGGATGCGATAACACCCATTGTCAGGGAGAAGTTGAAAGGCAAAAGAGAGAGAGATAAAATCTGATACTGTAAAAAAGTATTTCAATATTGCAAAACAACATGTGCTTAAAGTAGAAATGCAGCATTTCCTCTTGGTTATAAATTATTGAAATCCAAGGGCACAGCTTTCAGATCAAAGGTGGTCTCTGAAGCAAACTCCCATGAATACTCCTCAGAAGACCCTGTGATGGTAATTCGGACGAAGTACTATCTATTTCCTCAGCAAGAAGAAAAAATAAATGAGTTTTACTTTATATTGGTTCAACATCTCCATAAACGTAACTCAACCTCAGGTCAAAAACCACGTGAAATGGAGCAGGCCATGGAACAAGATCAACCTCGACTCCTTCACCACTCACTTCTCTTCCCCCCCCCACCCCCCCATCACTAAAAGCACTGACCCTAACAAGACAGCATTTGCCCGAGAACACGCCATTACCTCCACTTTAGTAATAATTGCCCCCAAAAAGGTATCTAGAGGCTCTAACAAACTCTCTCCATGAGTCACCTCCGACTTGGATAAAACCAAACGATCAGCTAGGGCAGCCAAACGTAAATGGCGACAAACAAGGAATCCAACAGGCAGACAACAATATAAAAAAGCTCACAGATACTATATGAATGAGATAGCTGCAGCTAAAAGAACCTACTTGGAGAACAGGATAAATCTGGCAACCAACTCACACAGAGAATTATACAAAATAGTCAAAGATTTTACGAACCTTCCGGCCTGCCAGCCCCCACTTACCGAGTCCCAGGAATGGGTCAACTCCCTCTCACCCTACATCCAGGATAAAATAAACAACATCCATAAAACTTTCCTCCAGACAACCAACACAATGGCAACCAACCTTCCCCCCAATCAGGGTGCTACGGCACCACCACACTCGCACGCTTCAGTCCTGAAAGAATTCCAACCGTTCTCAGAAACAGAAGTAGCCTACGCATTGAACAAAATTAAATCTGGATCTCCAACAGACCCTGTCTCCTCTCAAATTCTTGCAAAAATTGCGCCTGCTCTGATCCCCGATCTCACAAAAACCCTTAATCTCTCACTGTCCCACTCCTCTGTTCCCTCCCACTGGAAGGAGGCCACCATAAGACCTATCTTAAAAAACCTCCGCTGACCCCTACTAGCTTTCCAATTAACGCCCAATTTCCCTTTTACCAATGTTCAGTAAGATTATGGAATCCTTAATTAACAAGCAGCTATGTAAACATCTAGAGGCTAATCAGCTGCTTGACCCATCTCAGTCAGGATTCAGAGCATCCCACTGCACTGAAACTGCACTACTAGAGATTGTGGACAATATTAGGCTGAACCTGGAGGCAAGATAATCCGCCATGCTGATCTTGCTCGACTTGTCGGCGGTCTTCGACACCATCTCACACAGCTTTCTCTTGGAACGCCTGTCAGAGATTGGTGTCGAAGGTCCAGCCCTACTCTGGATCAAAAGCTACCTGACTGAACGGCGCTCAAAGGTGCAAATCAGATCTTTCACCTCAATCAACCAGGAAAACGACAAGGAAGTGCCCCAGGGATCAAAATTGAGCCCCACACTATTCAACTTATATGCATCTCCCCTTGCACGTGTAATCAGGTCACACGGCTTTGACACCATGTCCTATACTGACGATACGCAGCTACTGATCACCCTGGGCCCAGACCCTAGGGATACTAAACTGAGATTCCAAAAGTGCATGATCTCAATTAAGGACTGGATTACAAACAACTTCTTGATGCTCAATGCTGGAAAGACCGAGATCGTGCTTTTCGGAAATGCTCACAATCACTGGACAGACAAATGGTGGCCACCTTCGCTGGGACCCTGTTCCCCTCCCAAAGCATCGGTCCGAAACCTGGGCATGACAACTGATGACAAGCTGTCCATGGCCAACCATGTTAACAAGATAGTGCATACAAGCTTCGGACTGATGCGCAATCTCAAGAAGTTCTTTAAATGGATCCCCCTGCCCTCACGCATGCCCCTAGTCTAAGGCCTAATTATAAGCCGGTTGGATTATGGCAATGCATTACTTGCATCCATTAATGAGAGTCTCCTGGCTAAACTCCAGGTCCTGCAAAATACTGCAGCTAGAATGGTGCTTGATCTCCCCTCCCCCCTCCCGCACCCCCTCCGTGCCCAGTCTTCGAACACTTCACTGGCTCCCCATAAGGAAGCGCATTAACTTCAAAGTTTGCAGCCTGGTCCACAAAACCATCAATGGACAAGGTCCCAAATACCTAGAAAAGAAACTCAAACCATTGTCCGGTCAGAACTCTTAGGTCTACTGACAAGTCTCTCCAAACCGTCCCCAAAGTTTGCACTGTCAAGAATGGCGATAGGTCTTTCTCCAAGATAGCTCCAGAAGCCTGGAATGCCCTCCCCCTATACATCAGGACCGAACCCAACCACCTGAAATTTCGAAGACTCTTAAAAACATGGCTTTTCTAGCTACCTGGCTACTGGCTACTCTCCTCAAGCATCTGCTAAGCGCTCTGAGACCTACGGTGATTTATGCGCTATATAAAAACATATACAAATACAAATATTGGAAGAAAGATTTCAGAATTTTGAAAACTTCAGTTTGTGGAGCTAATATGTCCGATGTAATGTGAGTATAGAAGTTCCTTTTGCTGTTGCAGAGAGTATAATTGTATGTTTTTGTGTGATCTATATATTTCATTTTTTGATTGTCAGCATAAAACGTTCTGGTTGAAAGAGTGCCATTTTATTGAAATATTATGCGGTTTGTAAGACAGCAATGTTGACAATATTTTAACCAACAAGTCTGTCAGCAAGCTCAGTAAGTTGATAAGATGGTTCTGTAAATTATTACTGACTGTGATGGACACAGCCTCTATGATTCCACACATAGTCATCGAATCGGAGGAATCAACTTTATCTTTGGACCCCTTGGGAATGGGCATCACAATCTGGTGGCAGAACCAAGGGGGCATGGTAGGAATACTGTTTCGTAACAAAGACATAATGAATAATACTGGGATAATGGCATTATGATGGAGATCCGTTGAGCAGGAAATTTGTCTTCAAGATTTTAAAGTCACTAAAAATCACAAGATATAAGTCTCAGATCAAGAGCGAATATGCTTGGTGAGAAATACATAGGGTCAACCCACAGCAATGCAGCACATCTACCTTATTTTGCATGCAGGGTCTTTATATATCAAAGCAATACATTTCGCTCTTTTAGAGTCATAATGGCTAGTTAGGTTTTAATAAGATTGGGGACTCATTTTTGTGAGGATAGTACTAGTAATGTACTGTAACTAAGTCTCAGTAATATTGACACAGTTAAAGTGATGGAAATCAAGCAGTTAAACATATCCATTACTTTCTAATCTGAACTAGCTTTTATTAAAGCAATTTTGGTTGACACAGACATTGTGGCTTTTTACAAGGTCTGCAAAGAAGGAAAAGGAATGTGGCTGGCGCCATTAAAATCGACCACCTACAGCCCTGCCTCTCCACCCTGGTGGAGGCTGGAAGAGTGTCAGCTCAGGAGATTATTCTGAATCACACAGGCCAGAATAGCCAGGGAGATGTTCCGGCACTGGATTGACATCCAGCTCACACTGCCTACAAATTCAATGAGGTGAAGGAAAGATCGACAGACGATCAGCAAGAAGATAGCCCCACACACATCTCTGGAGCTATTGTAAGCATGATTCCAGGAAAGTCCATGTTTGTGCAAAGCTTCTTCAACTGCCCCTTCCACCCCTTCCACCCTCCCCCTCCCCCCTCCCAAGTGAAGTTGCGGTCAGTGACATGAGACAAACATGGCTGTCAGAGTCATCTATCCTGTTGAGAAGATTGCTACTGCTGGCAAAATCACCAAGTCTGCAGTCAAGGCAATCAAGAGTAGCACGAGCCACACCCAGCTGCCCTAATGCCACTGGGCATCCAAATCCTCTCATCTTGGCTCGCCACCTGTACTTTTTGATCAGGGGCTGGTTATTGGGCATAAGCACCTCAGCAGAAAAGGGAGGACGTGTGTCGGAGCTTGCTGTGTTCTAATATTTTTTTACTTACATGCTGGTTATTCCTCAGCTGCGATTTCTGAACAACATTTAGGCACAACTCCAAAACAGCAAAAAAACTTTCTGAGAGAATTAGTTAATATATAGCGGTCGGTTGTAAAACTCAAATTCAACAGTTCAAGAAACTAGGGCAACAGAGGTTAAAGTGTAATGGGTATAGGTCATGCAATATAGCAACCTAAGGATGTAAGTAGGAGCTCACTATGTTAGACCCCAAATATTCAAGAGGCCCAAGCCCATGATGTAGGTCTGCAGAACTAGCATTCATTTAAACCTCAGCTTTATAATTATTTCACGGTAATTCTCAAACTCAACCCAGAGCTTTTCAACATAGGGTCTGACCATGCTTAAGTTAGGACACTGCAGTCAGCTGCATGTACCATTTTTTATGCGCCTCTAAGCTTTAATTGATTTATTAGAACTTAACAGTGTATAGATGAAGCACTTTGGCCAACAAAGGAGTACTGCTTTAAACTCACTGCATTCGACTAACACTTCCAAGACAATGGTACAATCAGCTAGGCTCAATATTGCTCTCTTGGAGAGGAAAAGGATAAGGATCCCTTATGAACTTATTACAGCATAGTTTACCCCACCATCGGTTTAAAGTGCCTCAAAATTATCTGGATTTAAGATATCTATGACCACAACAGAGAATCTATAGGATAAATTAAGTTTACATTTATTTTCTGCTCGATGCCTTAAGCCTACGAAATGCAACTCAACTATGAAACACCAAAAGTGGGACGAGCGCACATACAAAGATATGAAACTATTAAAAAGTATGGTGCGGTCTAAAGTATTAAATCAAGAAGGAGTCCCGCCACTTCTCCAGTGCACCTGCAATGGGCACAAGAATTTTGAGGAACATACCCAGGAACAGAAAAACATATGAACATTCTTTGCCAGCTGAAATGAAGAAAATAATGCATGGACAATATCTACGACATAAAGTAATATCATATTATGGGGTGCAATGGGATGAATGCAGTAACCTCATCATGTTGTATCTTTCAATACATGCTCAAGCCATCTTCTCGTGGGAGGTGTATGTACTTGCATGGTCCAAAAGAAAACAGAGCTTCCATGTAATATAATATCTCTTTGTACTTTATAATAAACACATGAGCTTCATTTTGCACTGTTATGAAATGTTCTTAGCCATTTAATTTCAAGAAACTAAAGTGTCCTGCTTTACTAACCTTTGAATGGTTCCTTGTGTGTATTTTTCAAATGTGCGTAATATTTTTAACTTTCTAATATTTTAGAAACTTTCTAATATTTCCAAGTTATCACATAACTGTTAAGGCGAATAGTTTTAAGAGTTCAAAAATGAATCATAAAAATTGTGTACAGGTAAGCAGATCTTACTTTAGTTTTAGCTTTCATGGGGTTTCCAAGATCGCAAACCACCAAGCGTGATTTATTCTCAGTCTTAAATGCACATGACAGTCGTGACAAACTCTGCAAAGAATAAAAATGCATTGGTTACCTGTAACATAATTCTTGATAGTTTTTCATCATTAGTTCATTCTCTCTGAAGCATTAATATATATTCAGAAACACAATAGATATAATCAGAATAGAAATAAATCATTGAACGGAAATACACAAATAATAGCCTCATAATGGCTTCTTTCCATGAGTCTAAACTATCATGGCCTATATGGACACATAGGAAGGATGAAGAGCACTGACAGTTCTGTATCTGGTAAACTAGACATTGTTCTGTTTTTAAATGGGGGGCTGTAAAAAGAAAAAGGTGTATCCTCTTATGTCTGACATAATGGTATAGTGCAGGGTTTCATCTTCTACTTGCTCCTGTCAAAACGAGGCTTAGTTCTCTCAGTTCTAATAATCAATTGGACCTGCAAGTGTTTAGGCAGTCGTAATGTCAAGCCGATGTTGCACATGACCAATTTATTCTGGGCTATTCTTCCTACTATGGGCAGAGAGAATAACTCTTGGAAGGCCACCGACATATAAAACACCACTAACCACCTACGCATGTTCCTAGAAATAAGATTTGCATTGAAGTGAAACACCCATCCTTGTGAATACTTACATCTATCATAGGTTCACCACAGTGGTTCCAGTAATTACTATGAATGAATGAATATACACTTATAGAGCGCATGGCTATCAAAGGCCTCACAGCGCTAGAGACAAAGCCCTCAACCGAGGAATATCAGGAGATTCAAGGAAACAACAGAGTCTTCAGAAGTTTGCGGAATGAGAGATGGTTGGCCTCAAGCCGAATATGATCTGGTAGCTGATTCCAGCATGTAGCAGCGATGAAGGAAAATATACGGCCACCACTTTCATCAGCTGTTACATTCCTATTTACCCCAGTGGAAAAGTAGCAAAGAAAGTGGTCCAAAAATGATTGTCATCTTTGGGGCGATGTCTGACACAATATGTTTGACGTACAGCAGAACATTGTCTAGAATAGATACTGTGAAACTAAGCAATGAGCTACCGCAAAATTGAGATCCTTGGTAACCCCTCCTTCCAGAAGTGAAAAACAAAGCATTCTGTAGGTAAGGCAAACAACAACTGAATCAGAAGGGTAGCCATATCTAGTGCTATACTGAGCATATTCCTGATTGACTGAATTTGCTGCAACTATATTTATATTTTAAATATATGTTAAATTTAATTTATGTTAAGATGTCTATTATGACACTGAGAGAGGTGCAAGTCACACCCTTACCAGCAATCAATTTAAGTCTGTGCTCTGGTTACACAATGCAGAACTCTCGATCAATGCTGATCTCAATTACATGCAACAAAGCAGAAACTCATTGTCCGTAAATTGTTTTAACACTGCTAATATCGTCTGTATCTTCAAATGGACTTTACCACAGTGCGAAGCACACCTACCCCATTATTTAAGCTTGGTGTCCTTCCATATTTAAGGACTACGGGTCCCTAGTTAGCGATGGAAGGTAAGTATAAAGTATGCAGACTTTGTGGTCAGTGGCGGCTGCCTCAGAACAGGGGGGTTAGGGCGTGGGGTGGGGTGAATGGATTACAAAAAAATTAATAATAAAGAAATTCACTTACCTTTTCCTTCGTTGCCGCGCCGCTTAACGTCTTTCCTTCATTCTCTTCCTCACGATCTGCAAGAAACACCAGAAGCACTAAGGCTTCCGGACTCTCCCAGCCAATCACGACGCTGCAAGAGCAGAATCGTGATTGGTCTGAGTGTCCTGTTTGGATGCTCATGCAGTGCCTGGGGAGGATGCGCATTTTCTCCATTGGGCTGTGCAACACAGCCCAATGGAGAAGATACCAAGTGCGCAAGTCGGTGTGGCGGCCCGAGGGGGCTGGCCAAACTGGCGTACTCACTTAGAGGAGTTTAAACTCCTCCTCACTCTGCTTGGTGTCAAGGAGACCAGCCCCGCCCACACCTAGCTCCACATACAAAAATAAAATGGTAATAACGTTATGTTATTATCATTTTTTTTTCTTTTGTGCACTGCTGAATTAGCAGTGGGGCGAAGGTCCCCCGCCTTAGCGGTGGAGCCGCCATTGTCTGCGGTAACATTCAAGTCAGAATACCATACAGTCATGTCCTCTTGATTGCTGACCAGCTTTTAACGAGATCGTCCTGTTTTGGGGACATATGGTACCTTCTCGAGGAATGCTTGGCATGAAGCATTTGAGTCTCTGCCAAATGCGGAGGAACGCACTATATGCAGCATTTGTGAAAAAAAGCAATGCAGCTCCATACAAACTTGGAAGTTGTGAGGCAGATTCATGGCTTATTTAAACCAGTCACAAACTCATTAGTGAAAAAAGTGTTGGAGATTGTGACAATTAATGGGCTAAGAATACCTAACAGGGGCTTAGTACAGGGTGGAACGTATATCGTCCACTGTCTTGCCTGAGGGTCAACTGAAACTCTTCAAGAGTTGCTTACAGTTATGCAATCCCCCACTAACTTAATTTATATAATGCAGATAAGGGAAAGTGAGATAAATTATATTCCAATCTATGGGTGAAAGTCATACTGAAACTCTGAAATCTAACTGAATATTTGAACCCCCAGCTACAGTGATAAACAATCGTGGTATCTTGATGGACGACAATCTCTCATTTGCCTCCAAAGATAAAATGATTAGTCAGGCATGTATTTGTAAACTGTATCATATTAAGCCATTCACACAAGGAGCTATGATATGTTCCACTTTGGATTAGTGGAAAAGAATCTGATTGACTTTCCCAGGTTACTACAGGACATTTTATAATGCTTTTTGAATGCAGCAGCCCACAACAGGGAAAACATATATTTGGTCCTAATAAATGTTCAGTTGGCTATCTGTATGCCAGAGCATTCGGCTCAATGATCTATGTATAATGCAGAAATACAGCCAGGTGTAGTTCTAGCGTACAAAACAGATATTTTCTGGAATTATATCTGAATCGCAACGTAAGGTCAGCTTATAGCAACCTTACAAAAAGTCCATATAGGAGCCTCAGTCTTTGCAGTTCAGGCAGCTGAGATGTGGAATAAGTTTCTGAAAAATCTATGAGCATAGGATAACCATCTCCAGTTCAGGAAAATGTTGAAAACCTGCTTTTCCTCATTAATTGAGATTATCTCCATGCACACCAGGCTATGGTCTTAATAGCTACATTCAAACACCTTTAGCAATTCAGGTACGTGAGCACTTGAGAAATAAAATGAAATAACATTAGACTTAGACTCCATGATTTAAGATGGAATAATCTATGCACTTGTTGGGAATGTGACCATACATTTTAGAAATGCTTGCATTTCAGTTTATAAAGGGTTGAATAGGCAGCTGTTTCCCTAAATTGTAAAAAAAAGATTATTTTGAATGTTAAACAGTGAAATCCAAATACAAGTTGACTGGCTTACCTCATTGTTACGAACAACACCAATGAAGTCAGCCTGCGGTGGAATCTGAACAATCAGCTCTGCTTCATAAGCCCCTTCACCTTGGTTCTGAGCTGTGACAACCAGTGTCAAAGGATTGTCATCACCAATATAAATCTTCTTAAGCTCACTGGGAAAAAATAGGAAGCACAATTAATTATTCATAAGTTAAATAGTAGTTTTTTTAAAAGATTCGCAGATAAATCATCTAGACGTGCTTAATTCTTCACGATGGAACATCAAACTCCTGCATCATATAAGGTACATATGTATACCCAGTTCTTCAAGCTACACTTACTGTATACTCCGTTGAATATTATTATTTATGACCTTTTAATGTACAACTTTTTTCACACAACTCATACTGCAGTGCTTAGGCTGATATTGGATTAGATGTGTACAATAACAAGTCTAAAAAAGAACCTTACCAGTGTAATGAGAATCACCAATTTCTGGAGTGTTATAATTTTCTCCTAGTTTTCTGTTTCTTCATTTCATCAGGACTTTCTTCAAACATTGATAATTGTGTGTTCTTCCACATCATAGTTACAATTAACTTTGTTATCACCAGACAATGTCTAAAATTCACATATAGCCTTTACATATTTCATATTCCGAGTAATCCTTAATGAACATCCATTTGGAGGCACGAATTGGTCCCAACCTGTAACTTCTATGTGTTAAGCTATATGCTTCCAGAACACAAATTAATGTGTATTGTATTGCCATAAGGTGCATAAAAATGCATATCTGATACATCCACATTTGATGTCAGTATCTCACCATGACCCTAACTTTAAGAACAGGGTAGAGCTGAAGAGACACCTTGCGCGGATTAGTAAGGAGGATCTTCTTAACAGACTTAGCAATTACAGCTGCCCTCCTCATGCGGATGTCAATGCTGATTATGACGAGTTTACCAACTGGTTGACGGCAGCCTTGGATTCTCTTACCCCTCTTAAGGAGCACTATGCGGCAAGAAAGCGCCCTTCATCCCCATGGTTTTCTGAGAGGCTGAGAAAGCTCAGACAGGTCTGCCGACAGCAGGAAAGAAAGTGGCGCAGGGACCCTACTACATCTGAAAGGGATCTGCATAAACTCAGGCTAAGGGAATATAAGCAAGCTATTAATGACGAAAAGGTCTCCTATTATTCAATGATGACGGAATCTATTAGATCCCCTAGGGAACTTTTCACTATGATCAATTCCCTTTTAGCCACCTCTACTATTGTTAATACAGAGGAACTTTATGATAAAATGGCAGATTTCTTCTACGCCAAAATTAAGGACATATACTCCTCATTGGAAAAGTCAAACTCTGCGGGAGCTAAAGCTGATCCCCGTTCGGATATTCTGGTACGACCTCTGAAGGACTGCAGTTTGCGCTCCTTTCCCTCTATTCTCCAAGAGGACACTGAGTTGGTGTTAAGTGGGATTAGATCTGGCTCTCCCCTTGAACCCTGTCCTCTTAAGATTCTGAAATTAGGAAGCGAGGCCATTGCACCTCCTCTGACCGCTATCCCCAATACAGTCATCTCTTCTGGCCAATTTTCCACCGCATGGAAAACGGCGGTGGTAAAACCTCTTTTAAAGAAGGCCTCTCTTGACCCCACAGAATTAAAAAACGATGGGCCTATTTGCCTGCTGCCCGTTCTGGCTAAGATCCTGGAAAAACATCTTAACCACCATCTCAGTTCTTACTTGGAGGAATACCAACTGCTCGATGGCTCGCAGCATGGTTTCATGGGTGAACACAGTACGGAGACGGCGTTAACCGTTGTCTTTAACAACATTGAACAACAGGTTGATGCTGGTCATACCACCTTGCTTATCCTCCTGGACCAGACGGCAGCCTTCGATACGATTTTTCCTTGTATACGGTTGGCAGTCTCCGGGAAATTGGGATAGAGGATTCCGCACTCAATCTGCTTTAATCGTTCCTCTTGAGCCGTTCACAAAGAGTATGATGGGCAAATTTCTTTCTGCCTCCAAACAACTGTTTTGTGGAGTCCCCAAGGGATCCTCACTGAGAACCACCCTTTCCAATATCTATGTAGCCCTGCTCGCCACCGTGGTAAGGTCTCTTGGCCTAGGAGTACTTCCCTACGCGGAGGACACTCAGATTTTGATTTACATTACTGAGAGTGTCTCAGCCTGAGCAGTATATTTTAAAAACTGCAGGCGGGCGGTGCCTTCAAGGATGGTTGAGAACTACCTAAGACTCAATGGGGATAATCTTCGGAGACAAGATGGATATCTGGTTGAAGGCCTGGTGGCCTGAAACTCTTGGATCTTGCCCTTGCCCCTGTCTTAGTGCCAAGAATCTAGGCATCATTGTGGACTCCGCTCTTTCCCTGGGCTCACAAATAAATAGAACTGTCTCTACCTGTTTTGGGACTCTTAGGAAGATCTTGAGTTTTCGCTCCCTTCCATCATGGAAACAGGCAGTGGTGGCCCTTGTGGTGTCTAGATTAGACTACTGCAAGGCCCTTTATTTAGGGATAAACAAGGGACTTCTACATCGTCTTCAACTGGTACAGAATGCCGCCGCTAGGTTGGTGATGGGTCTCCCTAAATTTCACTCAGTTTCAGCTACCATCAGAAGCCTGCACTGGCTCCCGTTGGGGAGGAGAATTGTGTTCAAAGCCTTATGCCTGGTCCACAAAGCTGTCTACAACAGGGGATCAGAAGGCATCAATAAAATGTTTCAAAGATACCTTCCCGGCAAGGACTTGAGATCTGCAAGCAAGAACCAGGTAAAAGTTCCCAGGGTTAGAAAAAACAGGTGGGAGGGAGGAGGGAGGGCTTTTTCGCTGAAAGGGGCTAATTTGTGGAATTCCCTTCCTTCCCTAATTTCCACTCTGGAAACTCATTCCTTTCATAAGTCCTTGAAGACCTGGCTGTTCACCTGTCCTAATATTTCACCTGTCCTAACCTCTTAAACCCTGAAATCTATGGATACCTCTCACTCTGATCTGACCCGAGGGCTAAGTTCGCGCTTTACAAAACTTATATCCATTCATACAATTTCAAACAGCCTGAAATCTATCTTCAATAAGTATTATTGACCCACTGTAATCCTTCTTAATGTTTTTAGGAAATAAACATAAAAAAACGAATTTAAAAAAGTACAAAACAGAAATGATGTTACCAATTTTCTTTCTTATTTTTTTGTTTTCTCTACAACGGTGCATACCCCTTTACGGTAGCATGAGAGTGCCTGAGGTTGGAAATTAAAAGCAATACCTTGAACTATCGAACGTTCATAAGAAACATCAATAATTCAGTATACACCAACTTGGTAACTCCCTTTGGGATCTCTAATCCATAGATGTAGATGAAAGATCTCAAAAGCTTTGGAGGGGACCAGTAACAGAGTACTGGTATATGGCCTGAGATGAAGTAACATGGTGTCAGTTTTAGGCATCTGACAAGGAGGGAAAGCCATATAAGTCTGGGGGAATAATTGTCTGGAAATTCATTGTGAAGAGAATGAACTAAAAGGCAAGTTTTAACATTGCATCTTAATTTGAAGGACTCTTAATTGGAGTCTAGAGGAGTTTCATAGTGGTGGGCCCTGGACTTAAAAAGACCTTCCCCCAAATCTCATATTTGCATGACTGACTCATTTTCACTTTGTAATGAGTACAAAACACAGCGTATCTGAAAACCACAGTGACCTTTTACACATGCAATAAAGTCACCCAAAGTTTGGTTAGCTTTAACTACCTGAAACAGTAGTAATTATTAAAAAGTGTAAGACTAATTACACGTGTACTTTAGTCAAAAGTTTATGGTAACTTTGTGAACAGCCCAGTAAATGTTGAAAAACATACTTTTCATATTCGTTAGAGACATATACACACAGAGTTTACTCTTTCCTGAAACTATGAAAAGATGATCTAAAATACCCTTCTCTAACAATTCATGACTATTCATCTGTTATAGAAGAGGCAAGAGAATCTGTGAAAATGCAGCACATAGCTCAAATTGGTTAGGAAGTATTACATTTATATGGAAATGGGCAACTTCTTGGCCAAGAAACAAGCCTGAGGCTACTGAGACAAACTTGTGGCAGACTGGAAGGTAATCTAAAGGAAGGTGCCTTTGATGACTAACTTTTATTTGTTGGTAACTTCAAGTCCTCCTTCCTAGTAGGAAGATCACATATGTAGTGTGAGAAAAGGATACCTGATCACAGGAGAAACTCTGCCTGCCTAACTTCCTGGATCAACACCCAGACTGAACACAACACTTTCCAAACCCAAGAAGGAAGAAGTCCTGCGAGCAAGGTAGGAGGGAATGAGGTAAACAGATCCCAGCACCCCTCACCCCAACTCATGCAAAACAGAAAGGGGACACACACAATAAAAGCATCTATAGGACATGAAGAAGCCAGGCTGACGCTCCAAAAGTCACACACTCTTAAACAGAGGGTGTGTTCATATATAACAGACATAAATCAATGGGGTCAGTTATGGAATTTGTACAACAATTACTACCATTCTGAATGTCTGTCTCTCTTTCAGGTCCCAGTTATTCTAGGTCTAAGAAAGCTTCATGTGATGTCCCTGATAAACTCTCCTTTTAACCCCTTCGACGCTCATGACGAGCTGGGCTCGTCATGAGGTAGCCTCCTCGCACGCTCATGACGAGCCCAGCTCGTCATGTAAAGTGCGGTTTTAAAAAACTCAGCACAGGAGCGGAATTTCGCTAGCGCGCATGCGGTTAAGGCATACACTATTATGTGTTATTTATCTTAAGGTCAGGCTGGTGAGCAATCGTTATTATTCACCTGGCACAGCTTTCAAAAGCAGAGACACCAACCAATGATACAAGTACAAATGAGTGAAAATGATTCAGCGTACAGAGTAAAGCCCGAGCAGAAGGGAATTAATTTGACCTTCAGGGAAATCCCATGGGGAGCAGTAGAACAGGCTTACAGAGATTGCCATTTAATCAGAGCTCCATCTCTAATGTGATTACTTATGACAGGGAACACAATCCACACATTATAGAAGGTCATTGCCCCTTAAGTACTGTCCTAAAGGAATGACAATAAAAGCAGCAAGAAAAACGAAATATGAGTGAGCAACCCTTGTCTTTGGACAGAAAATTACCTCAATATCTGGCAGTTGCCAGATGGTAACAAGCTATTATGGTCACATCACTGCATCCTCCTTTGCATTCTTTTCTCTAGCTCCCAATACTATCTCCTCTGCGATGACCTAACCTCCTTTCATATTTGCATATTCAAAGGATTGATATAGCTGTGTTGCACAGTTTCACTCAAATCTAATGAATATATGATGATACAACGAATTCCGTTGCAACGCATGCCTTTACCACGCATGCGTTACAACGGAATTCGTTTAGCACGCATAAACCTTTCACCGACTATTTGCGTGGTGACGTCATACGTCGTTAAGAGAAAACGGCATTTTTTTACCGATTTCTCTTAATCGACTCTGATGCCGACGTGAATTATGGTGAGTTGTTTTATTTGGGGGGGAGACCCCCCCAAGCCCCCCCTTTTTTTTTTTACTTTTACCACATATGCCTTTACTACAAACATCGTAGTAAAGGCATGCGTGGTAAAGGCATTAGTTGTAACCACGCATGCGTTGTACTGCATGCGTGGTTAAAGATTTCGTGGAAACGGCTTCGTTGTAAAAGCCGTTTCCCAAATCTAATGCTTACTTTGCAATATCAAATGTCTTAGTATGCATTTTTTGTAAGCATTAAACTTATAGAAAAGTCACATTAGTCCTCAAGAATCTTAGTGAAAACTTTAATAATGTAAATATGTTCTTGGAATATGGTCTTGGTGAATATTCGGTCTCAACCAACTACCAACGTGACATATATGTATTCCTATTAGTCTGCCAGGCTTTGCCTTTACACAGGATGTATAATATATAATGCATACACTTGTAAAGACATCTATACATAGTCATATTACACAGCATCTACATAATGGTGAAAGGAAACAACAATCCAGCCAAGTTACACAAATAACACCCTTATGGCTTTGCACAGTGTTCACTCACCTTTCTACTGCAACCTCTAGCTGAGGTTTACAGATATTGTCATCTCCACAATCAAGTAGAATATGTGCCTGATTAAAAAAACAAAAACAGGTTTACAATATCTATATATGTCATCACAAATGTTGCTCTTATTCTTACAAAACATTTCATTTGATCACATATAAACAAATTACAAATAATGAAGTCTCCTCTATGTCAATTGATTTCAGCTGCTTTGCACGAACAGTGGACCAGCATGCTTCTGTAGCAGATAGACCTTTTTTGATCAACAATACATTTCTAACACCACTTCTACACTCTCTTATTCTCTCCACTTAGCGGTGTATTTTTCTTTTCTCATGTGCATTTCAAGGCTAGTTTGGACTGAATCCTTGCAGAAATAAATGCCCACCATTATGGAGACTATTTAAATCAGAACAACATTAATGGCAACAGTTAATAATAGTCCTCGTAGACATAAATACTCAGCATATAGGAGACTATTTAAATCAGAACATTAATGTCAACCGTCAATAACAGAGATTAATATGATTTACGATGGGGCCTTCACCTGATTATCTCTAGGGATTATTTGGGATAGGTGGAGAAATACTATACATACTATGTATTCACTGATGGTTAAAATGGAGTTCTAAGTGAGAAAGATAGCAAGATTTTAACTTGTGTTAAAAAACCTTGGAAATTCAGTGATAAAGCACTATCGTATAAAAACAGAAAAAATAAATAAATCAGTGAAATTCGCCAGCTATACGTAACTGACGTAACTATAACTTAAACCGCCATAGATTTCAGATCTCTACTGTCTTTTAATATGCGAGGTCATATGCAGAGCATCACATCTTTGCGAGTTATACCTATGTCAGTTATTTCTAACTAGAGCCACTGGAATTATGCAGCAGATGAGGGACAAATTAAGCGGCAGGGTTGAGAAAAATATGCATCAAGAAAAGGAAAATGATGTTGCATAATGCAGAACATTTTGCAGTAGTATTAAATCATTATTTTGGCACTTTTAAAACAAAAATCTGTGGCCGCACAATTGCATAATTCCAGTGACCCTGCGTATAACTTGCGAATTGACCTATTTTTTTGTTTTTCAAACAATAATGCTTTTTCAGTCTATTTCTAAGGTTTGGTTTTTAGCTTCAGTTAAAATCTTGCTACCTAACTAATATAGAGCTCCACTCTAACTTTTGATTTTGTCAGAGAATTTCCATGTTTTATTTTAACAAGGTAATATTGCACTAACCCTTCGTCGCATATGAGAAGGGGGCAGGGTTGTCAGCAGAGCCAGCGCCGAACCTCTTGCGAGCGGCAACCCAGCCATACAAGGTCTTCAGAAATCTGGCAACTCTCCCCCACATCTCTCATTTTTTAATGTTTTTTCTGCTCAGAAGGAATTTTATAAGAACTCCAGCGGTAGTCCCATGGGAGCACACAATGGTGGGTGATCTGTGATCACTGTGAGGCTCAAAAACGTTTTTTTTTTTTATTTGAGCACTGCAAGGTCCCTTTGGGTCTCTTCATCCCCTCATGGGGCCAGGGTGTCAAGTTACTCCTATTCTGCCCCTACTATCTTATTTATTTGACTTTTTTTTAATAACTTTTTTTATTGACAGATCGCATAGAAGGTACAGCTCTCCGCACCCCGGAGGAACTGTGGCAAATACAGTACAACACAATCAGCGATTCAGTTTAAAGTAAAGTTCAAACAAGGAAAAGAAAACCCCCAACCCCCAGCCCCGTACCCCCCATCCTGACCCACCCCCTCCCCTACCCACCCCCTGCATGGCGTCTCCCTCGTACTGCAGCTAGTGTATATACATGTCCGTAAAATGTAAAGTGTTCCCCTCTTGTGCCCGTCGCCTCTGCCCCTTCAACGTCTCTAGTCGGTGCCGGAGGTTCCAGCCACAGGCCCCTGTAGTCTGCCCATCTTTTCCAGATTTTATAATGTTTTGTAGGGCAGCCTCTGGCCTCAAATACCGGCCGCTCAAGACCCATACAAAAGTCCAGGCCCTTTTTCCATACAATCACTTTGGGGGCATTGGGATCCTTCCATGCCTGGGCCACATCCCTTTTCGCTACTGTAAGTCCCAGCCCAGTACCTCCGACAAACAGCTCCACACACCCGTCCAAAATCTCACCAGCCCAGCACAATCCCACACTGTGTGCAAGAAATCCCCTATTTCGTGGTTGCATCTCAGACACTTCGGGGACTCAATCAAACCTGCCCTCCACAGCCTCTCTCTAGTATAATAAGCGCAATGGAGATATTTGAATTGTATAAAGCGCAGGCGCGTGGCAATAGCTGCTCCCCTGGGGGATTCAAGAGCTTCTCTCCAGTCTTCCTCCTCCATGTCCCCCACATCTCTCACCCAGCGGTCACGCAGTGCTTGTAAGTCAGAAGAGCAGTGTATATCTAAGGTCTGATAGATTCTGGAGATTTTCTTCTCTCCCAGGTCCCCCATAAACAGTTTCGCCTCTATTGGGCTGAATTCGGGCAGGGTGTCTAATCCCTCCAGTGCGGGTGTGACGGAATGCCTGAATTGTAGGTATCTGAAGAACTGTGTTCGGGGCATACAAAACTCCTCACTAAGCTCTTGAAATGATTTTAACGTTGTGCCCCTCAAGACATGCCCTAGTGTGGATATCCCTATTAGGTCCCATCCTTGGAAACCCCGCAGTTGTGCCAACGCCGGTAGTCGCCCGTTGTGCCATAGTGGGGTCTCTCCCGTCAGCTTCCCCCACCACCCCATACGGCGCAGCGCCTGCCGCCATATCTGAAAGACCACTTGGGTCGCCCGTGGCAGCCGTTTTCGCAGCCTCGCCGAGTACAGAACAGTGTGCATTGTATCTGGGTCCATCAGATATCTCTCTAGGGCGTATGCGGGGTCTCCTCTGTCATTATACCACCATTCGTTCAAAACGACAAGGTGGGAAGCCTGATAGTATGACAGTATGTCCGCGGTCGCCAAGCCCCCACAGTACGTGGACAAGAAGCAGGTGCGCAAGGCCACCCGTGCCGCTCCACCGGCCCACAGGAATCGGCCCAGCGCCGAGTTAACCAGTCGGAACCATTGCTGCGGAATGGCATATGGATGATTCTGTAGTTGATATAATAGGCGCGGGAGGGCAACCATCTTAAAGATGGCCGACCTGCCGTATATGTTGAGGGGCATACGTGACCAGCTCTTCATATCCTGTTGTACCCTATCCCACACTGGGGCAACATTACGTTCCCATGCAATTGTCGGTGTGACCGTCAGGAATACCCCCAAGTACTTGAGACCCCCTATAGCGATCTGCAGAGGCGATGCCCACGGCCCAACTTCCATGCAGTTATCCAGCAGCCATAGAGTGGATTTCCGGGGGTTGAGGTACAATCCCGAAACCTCTCCAAAGATGTTCATTATTTCCAGAACCCTAGGCCCGGATCTATTCACGTTGGTCAGGAAGAACAGGACGTCGTCGGCATACAACGCAATTCTGTCAGATGGTCCCTCCTCCCATTCGAAGCCCTTCAGCTGCGCGTCCACCCGGACCCACGCCGCCAATGGCTCCATAGCGAGAGCAAACAGGTATGGCGAAAGCAGGCATCCCTGTCGGGTGCCTCGTCCTATTGGAAAGGCCTCTGACGTCACTCCGGCCACCCTCACAGAGGCTGTCAAATCAGTGTACAGCAATCGTACGTACAATAGAAAGCGTGGTCCTAGGTTGAGCCTCGTCAAGAGAGCGAACAAGTATGTCCAGCTCAAAGAGTCAAAAGCTTTATCGATATCGGCTAGCAACAGCGCCGCTTGATCCCCGGTCTTGCCCATCGCCTCTATTGCCACGTGGGCCCGTCTGATATTGTGTCTCGTCGCCCTGTGGGGTATAAATCCCGCCTGATCCGGGTGGATCAGGTCAGTGACATAGGGGAGGAGGCGATTCGCGAGCGCTATGCCCAATATTTTGGCCTCCGTATTTAGAAGGGAAATCGGTCTGTACGACTCATGGCGGTCGTTGGGTCGCCCAGGCTTGCAGAACACCACTATCTCTGCATGCCTCCAATCCGCAGGCAATAGGCCATCCTCCCTCGCCGCCTCCAGGGCCGCCCTATAGTGGAGCCCGAGCTGGAGAGGATATCGTTTGAAAAATTTGCAAGGGAACCCATTAGGTCCTGGGGCTTTACCGGTGTTAAGTTCCCCCAATGCTGTACCCAACTCCTCCGCCGACAGAGGGCTCTCGAAGCTCTCTCGTACATCGTCCGGTAGTGCTCTAGGTGGAAGGTCCACTATGAATTTGTCAACGTCTGGTGCCGGAAGACGTTTCCGTGGGGCATATTGGGTCGCGATGTACCGCGCGAAGCTCTCCGCCAAGTCTCTCGGGCTGAGATCGTCTTTGAGGCCCGGCAGCGCCTGAGTCTGGAAGGTGGTACGGAAGGTGGTACAAAAGGGGGTGGTGATGGACGGAGCATCTAAGTCAATCAAACACTCACACGCAGTCAAAAGATCTGGGTTTAATCCATCACCGTTCTTTAGCCCGTCCATCATCCCCTTTTGTATCGCTTTGAGTCTGGAAGGTGGCCTGACAGAGTCTGTACAGCATCGTGCTGGACTTGTCGCCCCACTGGTATATTCTGCTCCTCGTTGCTAGCCACACCTGCCGAGCCTCGTCCATCAGCAGTGACGCATACGTTTGCTGACCCACTTCCTCCTGGCGACCTGCCACTCCGCACTGGGTCTCCAACAGTTCAACGGTTGCTGCGGCCTGTACCAGCTTCTCTCTCCGTCCTCGGCGCGCTGCTGCACACCAAGCTATATCCACCCCTCGGAGCGTCGGCTTTAGGGCCTCCCAAACTGTCCTCGTGTCCGTCACTGAACCTAGGTTCTCGTCCCAGTAATGTGCAATAGCCTCCCCCATCTTCTGTTGATAGTCCTCCTGCTGTAGGGTCCAAGGCGAGAGGCGCCATCGAAACGGTTGCCTCTCTTTGCCAAGAGTAATCTCTATCCCGACCGGGGAATGATCGGAGAGCCCACGTGGTAGAATGGACGCCGAAATGACCCTGCGTATCGCGGTGGTAGGAACAAAAATGTAGTCTAATCTTGAGAATGAGTTGTGCACTGCCGAAACATATGTGTATTCACGTTCATGTGTGTGGAGGTAGCGCCATGTATCCACCCATCCCATGCCCTGTACCATGTTGTTTAGTTTGGTGGGAGTGTCTGTGGGAGGTTCGCCCCCGGGCCTATACCGGTCCACTCGGCTATACATAACGTCGTTCCAATCCCCCCCAATCACTGCCAGCCCCTCCGGGATATCAGCCCAAAGCGTGAATAGTTTCTCAATCAAGGCCCATTGTAGCGGGGGCGGGGCATACACACACCCAAGTATCACCGGCTCCGTGCCCAGCATCCCCTGTATGAACACATACCTACCCTGTGGGTCAAGCCAATGTTTTGTGTGGACATAGGACATTCTACGGTGTACCAGGATTGCCACCCCCCGTGAGCCCCTCGTGAACCCTGCATGATAGACTTGGTCATACCCATATCGCTGCAGGCTAAGCGTTTTGTTGCCCAGTAGATGCGTTTCTTGTAATAGCAGTATATCCGCTTTCTCCCTCTTTCCCTGCCTTAGCACCGCACTCCTCTTGATCTTATCCAGCATACCTCGTACATTCCAACTCAACACTTTCACGGATGCATCCGGGGATCTCAGCACAGGGACCTCAGCCGCCATCGAGACGCAAACACAACATCAGGCACAGCAACGGGCGTAGCGGGCTTGAACACAGTAGCAGCACTGCTCGAGACATCCACGTGCAGAACAATTCTCTTCCCCGGAACCCCTCAACATCACGCATCCCCCCTTCCCCCACCCGCCCTCCCCCGCAAAGCAATTGAAGCATCCCGTCCGCAACTCTTCATCAACTCCCCCACCACCACCCCTCCCCCCATACCTCAGCAACAACCTTGAAGTACCTGTCGCAGGACAGCAGGCGCCCAGCCCCCAACGGGAGGCCGAGGTCCCCCTACCCCAATGGATCCCCATGAACAGTCCACCCCAACACCCACCAAACTCCCCCCCACAAAACGAACTTGTTTCGAGGGGGAATCTATCCGCCCTTATGACTAACCCCCCCACCCTTAGTCGCCACCTTCATCGGGCATCATCCCAGTCTTGTAATAATCCTTGTCCATTACTCCCGACAGTGTCAGCATTTCACACCCATATAGTCTTATCCTACCAGGCATCGCCGATGTCTACATCTGCCACCACACCATTGAGGCATCATTCAAAAGTTCAAGGAGCAGGCTGTGGCGGAGTTGAGTTATTCTTTTCCCCATCTGCAGCTTCTCCTGAGACGGAGCCCTTCCTAGACCTCGACCTCCAATTGCTTGTACTCCGTGCGTGCCTGGGGGTCTGCTTCCGTGTCCCGCTTGAGGAGGAATCCGAGTCACGACCCGGCGGGGTATGTGCTCTCACTCTCACTGTCTCATCAGTCCAATGGAACACCTCTTCCGGGGTGTCGAAGAAGTGTGTACGGGACTTATTTACCACTCGTAGACGGGCCGGGAATAACAGTGCATAAGGAAGCTTGAGATCACGCAGTCGCGCCTTAGCCGCTGTAAAGGATTGTCTCTGCTGCTGCACCAACCGCGTGTAATCCGGAAAGATTAGGATCTGTCGGTTTTCGAACATGAGGGGTTCTTTCACACGGGCTTGGCGTAGGATGGTGTCCCGATCATGATAGTGCAGCAATTTTGTGATTACTGGTCTCGGCCGTGCTCCTTCCGGCGGCCTCTGTGTGAGGGCTCTATGCACACGTTCGACCACAAAGCATTTGGAGAGGGAGTCCGGCGGGAGCCAGTCCTCCAGCCATTGGGTCAGGAACTTTTCCATACTGCCCTTCTCGCAACCTTCCGGAAAGCCCTAAAAGCGCAGGTTGTTCCTCCGGGCCCTCCCTTCGGCATCCTCCACCCGGAGTGTCAGGTCTTTCTCGACTCCCTCCATGGCTGTAACCTTCCGCTTTAGGGTTGCCACGTCGTCCTCCACACACGAGATCCGTGTTTCCGCCTCCGTGATGCAGACCACTGCATTCCGCAGGTCCTGGCGTAGTAGTGTAACATCTGCCCCCACAGCACCTATCTTCGCGTCCAGCATATCTCGGGATTGAGTGATCGCCGCCATCAGGGCTGCATTGTCCGGTCCCGAGTTCTGTTGGCCCCCAGCGGCCCCAGCACTCCCGCTCGGTCCTGAGAATTTATCGATGGGACCCTGTTTCGAGGTCCCACCGCCACCCCCGCCTCTCGTCATTGTGGGCTGCGGCCGGATCGCTGGGCTCAGGAGGAATCGTCCGAATGTCGGAGCGCCGACACCAGGTGTTCAGAGTACTGTGAAATGCTCCAAGGATCCGGCCGGTGTCGGCTCTTCGTCCAGGCCCTTCACTGCTCCCGCCTCTGGGCCCCGCTCCGAGTAGGTGTCCGTGTGTGCCTCCGGACTTCTTCTAACCCTAGGGCCCACTGCGCCCACTGCACTGGGTATGTGCGCTCCCACCACCTCCTTCGGGGTCTGATCTGCTCCCAGCCTCATCGGCAGAGCAGTGGCGGCGACGCCGCAGGGTGTCCCTTCCTCCAATCCTACTGGGCCCCACCGCAGCTAAGTTCAGTGCCGGTTGACTTCAGGGGGATGTGCACATTGTTCAGAGCACTGTCCCCACTTAGTGTCTTCCAAGCCCCCTCTCCACAGTGTCGCTCCCTGATGGCCTTTGGCCGCCGTCGCAGCCCAACTGCCACCACCAGGCCTCATCCAGGACAGGGGCGCTGTTTTCCCGGGTCTCCCCTCGGCGTCGCCAAAATCGAGCTCCAGGCCTCGTTCGCGCCGCTAGGCCCGGCCACTCCGAAGCATCTGCAGCCTCACCTTCCGTGCACGGGGCTCACACGCCCCACCAGCAGGGCTCGGCACCCGATCGCGGGTGCCTCCGCAGTATCGCCAGGACAGCTGGGTCACTTACGTACTCCCGGGCCCGGTCGCGATGGTCGCGGCCGCCTGTGGTGCCTCCGGACCGGAGGGCGCCAAAATCGAGGTCCCGGCTCATCCGCGTCTTACCAGGCCGTTGTACACTCTCCGCCGCCAAATATCACCAGGAGGTCTCAGCGCCCGGGGAGCACCACCAGAGGATCGCCGGGACTAGGGGCATCCCACCTCGTCGAGTTAGGCAGCGGCCAGGGTCGGGGAGACAGGATTTCTTGCCGGATTATGAGCGGGCAGGACGGAGCTCGTTCAGGCTGCGACCGCCATGCGCGCCCGATAAGCCACGCCCCCCCTTTATTTGACATTTTGAGGACATGGGGACCGAGTACCCATGTCCTATAATGGGCACAACAATTCAAAAAGGGGGTAGTGATGGACAGAGTATCTGAATTAAGCAGAACACTCTTACCCAGTCAAAAGATCAGGGCTTGATCCATCACCGTTTTTAGCTCACTGCACCATCCCAGTTCAGAACCTGGCTACATGCAAATTAGTCTGACCCTGGCCCAGTGCATCATGGGAACAGGGCAGACCAAACTACCAAGCCAATTCTTTACTGGAAAGGAAACAAGCTTCCGGGGACCGGTTTCTGGCATTACAGCCATCTTCGGCCCGGCTTGCTTGAATCCTGATGGTGCAGTGAGCAAGGGACTCACATCTGAGCATACCCTTCCACACTTGTGGTGGCCAAAACGATTCAAAAAGGGGGTGGTGATGGACAGAGTATCTGAATTAAGCAGAACACTCCTACCCAGTCAAAAGATCAGGGCTTGATCCATCACCGTTTTTTAGCTCACTGCACCATCCCAGTTCAGAACCTGGCTACATGCAAATTAGTCTGACCCTGGCCCAGTGCATCATGGGAACAGGGCAGACCAAACTACCAAGCCAATTCTTTACTGGAAAGGAAACAAGCTTCCGGGGACCGGTTTCTGGCATTACAGCCATCTTTGGCCCGGCTTGCTTGAATCCTGATGGTGCAGTGAGCAAGGGACTCACATCTGAGCATACCCTTCCACACTTGTGGTGGCAAAAATGATTCAAAAAGGGGGTGGTGATGGACAGAGTATCTGAATTAAGCAGAACACTCCTACCCAGTCAAAAGATCAGGGCTTGATCCATCACCGTTTTTTAGCTCACTGCACCATCCCAGTTCAGAACCTGGCTACATGCAAATTAGTCTGACCCTGGCCCAGTGCATCATGGGAACAGGGCAGACCAAACTACCAAGCCAATTCTTTACTGGAAAGGAAACAAGCTTCCGGGGACCGGTTTCTGGCATCACAGCCATCTTCGGCCCGGCTTGCTTGAATCCTGATGGTGCAGTGAGCAAGGGACTCACATCTGAGCATACCCTTCCACACTTGTGGTGGCCAAAACGATTCAAAAAGGGGGTGGTGATGGACAGAGTATCTGAATTAAGCAGAACACTCCTACCCAGTCAAAAGATCAGGGCTTGATCCATCACCGTTTTTTAGCTCACTGCACCATCCCAGTTCAGAACCTGGCTACATGCAAATTAGTCTGACCCTGGCCCAGTGCATCATGGGAACAGGGCAGACCAAACTACCAAGCCAATTCTTTACTGGAAAGGAAACAAGCTTCCGGGGACCGGTTTCTGGCATTACAGCCATCTTTGGCCCGGCTTGCTTGAATCCTGATGGTGCAGTGAGCAAGGGACTCATATCTGAGCATACCCTTCCACACTTGTGGTGGCCAAAACGATTCAAAAAGGGGGTGGTGATGGACAGAGTATCTGAATTAAGCAGAACACTCCTACCCAGTCAAAAGATCAGGGCTTGATCCATCACCGTTTTTTAGCTCACTGCACCATCCCAGTTCAGAACCTGGCTACATGCAAATTAGTCTGACCCTGGCCCAGTGCATCATGGGAACAGGGCAGACCAAACTACCAAGCCAATTCTTTACTGGAAAGGAAACAAGCTTCCGGGGACCGGTTTCTGGCATTACAGCCATCTTCGGCCCGGCTTGCTTGAATCCTGATGGTGCAGTGAGCAAGGGACTCACATCTGAGCATCTGAGCATACCCTTCCAGCCAATGAGATTGGTCACTCTCAAGAGCAAGCTGACTGATGGGGGAAAAAAATATTTACGACCAATCAGGTCACTCCAATTTTTTTTTTAATTCCTGAGGGAACGACTGATAATATATGTATACTTTTTGATTGCTCATTTATCAAAAAATAGAACAAAATCTCAAAAAGCATGCTTTCTGGGTAGAATTCTAGCTTTCTGCCAAATTTGGTGTAATTATGTTTAGCCGTTTTCACTGCATTGTTATCTAATTCTTCTAATGGAAATTGCAGGGGGGGGAAAGCATTTTGGGCCCCTCCCATCTTTTTTCTTGCAACCTTTCCTTGACGGATCATCCCAAAACCTTCCATGAAGGAGTGGAGGGGGATTAACTTTTTTTGAGAAAATGTTTTGTGAATATTTGTTAAATTGTACCTAAGTTATTAGCAAATATTTAAAAAAAACGGTATTCCTATAGAAACTCTGGCTCATGTGAAACTACACAGTGACAACAGATATTGCTCAATATAATACATAAATATAAATGTATCATATCAATGATTTATTAATACGATTTAATAAAGTAATACGTAGAAATACTCTATTACCTATAAAGCCTAAGAAAAGGATTAAGGTTTACTTGAATAAACTATAGCTTATAAAAAATGTTTACAGTAAAAAAATACCACCCCTTAAACATACATAGCAAATATTTGGTTACAATGCCACTCTCCCCACAGTAAACAAACCCCGTGACATATTTTGATGGCCATGACGAATCTCAGCAAACCTAGATACTCCTGAAATAGGAGCCTTGTCATTAACATGGAACTCAGAAGATCATGCAGGACTTAGATTGATGTGGGAGAAGAGTTATTGAGTGGCATATAACCTAGCCCCTGGGCTCTAGTTTAACTGCATGGTATAAAAAATGTAACTACAAACTTTCCATGCATCACCTTTGACAGTTATTATACAATCCTATTTTCCCTAGTTTTGTTTTATCTTCCAAGTGTAACTTATAATCATTTAGATGGTATTTATTCCAATTGTTACTGAATTACTGATATGCAAAGTATATTGTTCCTCAATTGTTAAGGCAGATTGTGCATGATCACTCGTTTTTCTTTGTGTGTTTTTTAAAACTATTTCTAAAATCTGAAAATGCAAATAAAAAAGTAATTAGAAATAACATTTGGTTTTTGTGTCTCACTCTAATTTTACTATTGTTATGCAGTTTGCAGCTGAAATTCTTTGTTTGTTAGGTAGAATGAAAAGTCAGCATGACAAAGGATCTCTCTAGCAGTTTATACATTGCATAGTGCTTAAGTTAATATTGGTGTTCTGATGTAAGGTGCACATAACTACCTTCATAAAATGAAGCAAACCTTGAAGTTGGAAATGTTTTAGTCACCACAGTGGCACTCTTCTTTTAGTGATATTTATTGTGACAAACTTTAAAATTATAAGCAGATAGCATCAAATATATTTAGAATATATAAACCAATGTCTACTTCTCTGTTTTTATTGAAATTAGGCTTTCTTGAGACTTGCAAAACTGAGCCCAAGCAGTTGCGCTGGTTGACTCGGCCCATGCTGTCAGATTGTTCATTTCTTTCCTTGCTCACTGGAATAGCTTGGTTGTACGACGGTACAACGCAGGTAAATACATCACATGCCTTTACCATGCATATTTTACCATGTATATGCTTTTACAATGCATGCCATTACCACGCATTGTTTTTATATATAAAAACTATGTATTTGTGGGGAGACCCCCCCACACCTCTCCAACTTACATTAAATGTGTGGCAAAGGCATGTGTTGTAAAGGCATGCATGTGGTAAAAATATGTGTTACAAAATGTGTGGTAAAGGCCCAACGAGGTAAAAACCTCGTTGTAAAGGCTGTTCCCCAATAGCTTCTGGCCTTGCAGAAAGGATCCGATTCTTGAAATTTATGCTGAGAGTCTATCTCTTGGCTTGGAATTGAGAGATGGGGTTATGTAAATCCGAATGTCTTTCACCCACCTCTCCAATTGTGGCTCAGCAATATTCTCTATCTTTCTAAGGAAATACATTTTTCTTGTAAACCAGGGTATCACTACTGTATGCGACTCTGGTACCAGTGTGACGTAATATGCTCAAACCAACTTGCCCAGAAGTAAAGAAAAAAAGAGAAAGATGGAATGGTTAAATTATTCACAGCCACTGGTATTTACTTGGGGGCTACTTCCCAGCCCCCATCGTTTCTTGCCTCACTATGCCACCTCAGATTAGACTTAACCATATGCAAATTAGTCTTGGTCTTGCTCAAACAGAATAGTCCAGCCAAAACTGCCAAGCCAGATCCCCTCTGAACTGGAACACAAGCAACCAAAAGATCAGTTTCACCCTAGGTGGGGCTCTTCAGTTGAGTGCAGCTTGGTTCCAGCAGCTCAGTGAGTAAGAGACCCACGTCTGTGCAACACTTGGGCCATTGCACTGAGGAAAATAAAAAAGTGATGGATGGAATGCTTGAAATTATCTCTGCAACTGTTTATTACTCTGCCTTATCACAGACCATTATTTATTGCCCACCATGCTACCTTAGATTATACCCAGCTATATGCAAACCAGGATTGGTCCTGCTCCAATAGGAACAGTCCAGCCCAAACCCCCAAGCCAAGTCCTCTCTGAACCAGAATACAAACAACCCAAGATCGTTTTCACCCCAGCTGGAGCTCTTCATCGGGTGCACTGAAGTAAACAAATAAGTGATGTACTGGAATACAGTCACGAGTAACTACTGGTGGCTGAGATTAATTCAAACATTCCACCCAACACTTTTTCGCTTCCTTTAGTGCAACCTAACAGGGCAGACGGGAAAGATATTTCTGAGGAATGGAGTGTTATCGTGTTTGACGGCCGCCATTTCAAGAAACTAAGAACTCTTCCCTGCATTTCCACTCGGACTCTCCAGCGGTCTCTCCATATTAACATTCTTCCAGTAAGGTCCATGATGTCACTTAGAATTTACACATATATATGTACAGTTAAAAATCAAACACTTCAAACCAAAATAAGATTTACATCCAACATTAATTTTAACTTAAAAGAGAGTCACAAAATGGAGGAACATTCTAAAGTTAAAAACAAAAACACCAGACGGAACAGTAAATAAAAAGGATAGACAAAAATATTAGAAGGTAAACAACCAAACGAAAAAAAGTGTTTACAAGTTGTGTTAATTTGTAAACACTTTTTTTCGTTTGGTTGTTTACCTTCTAATATTTTTGTCTATCCTTTTTATTTACTGTTCCGTCTGGTGTTTTTTTTTTATAAATGGATGTAGATTCATAAAGGCAACAACAATGTAATGTATTCATTTGGTTGTGACAAACCTGAAGTGTGGCTTATTGGTTGGTTTCTAGGTATGTGGGGTCACATGTGCAACTGGTCAGAGTTGGTAACGAAATGTATTCAGTGCACGTGTCCCGGATTCAGTAACAGAGGCACACAGAACGTTCTAGCTGTTGCTCAGTGTGGAAGAATGGAGATTCTGTATGGTTCTAAATGATTTATGTGTCTGAAGGTGCTGTATGAATGTGTGTGTGTTCACAGGTTTTGGATTCAATGAGTGGTACCTTAAGTAAGTTACAAAATGCCGAAAGGATATGTATCATTTTGTGTGTGGTGAATTTAATTAAGAATGTGTGAGGGTGTGGCCAACCTTCAACGGAGATGGACGCTTTTAGAGCAGCTCCTTCACCCAGCTGCATAATCCCCTATCATCCGCTCACTTAACCACAGTCTACTACCACCTTGCTACGTGCAGACTTGTGGGTAATCCAATGCACCTGCCAAATCTGTGCTAAGACGCCATCTGTGGGGCCATCGACATTGAGGCCTATGCGGTGAGGAGAAGTACTGGCCTAGAGTCTGGCCTACAATGCTGCAGGACCACCGGAAGGAGCTGACGCTGCAGGGTCCAGAGGCAGGGGCCTCCAAACACTTGATGGCGACGGCGTAGTTGGGATGCCGTGAGCCTCTATAGCTGGGGGGAGGAGGAAGCACATCACTCTATAGTGGCATTGCGACCTACAAGTAGCTTTAAGCACTGAAATAAAACACTCCTGGGAAGCTACGTGAGCACTGCTGTAATGTGCTTATGTGCCACGACCTATGGCTGCCAGAACTCATTCTTTCAATACACACAAGGCCTCTGGTGACTAATACCCTACCCCTTCTGCTGCCTGCTGGTCCCAGAGAAAAGGACGCCTCCATTTGACGCATGCTTCTTATCTGCTGGGCGGGGCCCTTAGGGTGTGTGCAGCTGAGAACGGGGGAGCATGTGGTGAGAAAACAGACAGGCCGTGTGGAGTACTAGTGAACACCACAGGCAGGCGGTGGCTCGGTGCCTCCCCTCTTCCCCCACAGCCATTATGGCATCATGACTGGCGGCAAGGGCATGCAGAGCTCCCACCAGACGAAACTAGATCAGTATGCACTTCCTAAGGGTCCAGAGGCCTTGGATGGGTCTCAGGAACAACTGCCACCTGCTGTGCAACCAGCCACTGAGAGGGAACCCTTGACACTGCATGACATCATGGGGGCGATCCAAGGAGTACAATCTGTGTAAGTAGCACAAACAGAATCAGTCACAACAGATCTCGCTGATGAGAAAAGATCTCCGCAACATGAACACGAGAGTCAAAGAGGTAGAGGATTCAACTGCCCCTCTTCAACATAACATGGAGACCCTCAAGGTCCAGGTCAATCAATTGCAGGCCACAAGGAAAATTATAGAGGCCCAACTTGAAGATTATGTAGGCAGGCCCCGGTGCAATAATGTGCGCATACTAGAAGTACCAGAGAGGCGGAAGGACCACTGGTAGCCTCATTAGTTGAGGATCTTATTCTCAAGGAACTGCAACCTCACGGCTTGTCTAAATATTTTTCTGTTGAGTGGGCGTATTGAGTCCCGGGCAAAAGCTCCAAACAGGGACCCCAACCAGGGACCCCCACCCTCGTCCCATTATTGTCAGTATTTTCAACTTTCGTGACCGTGAGGCAATACTTCAAGCAGCTCGAGCTGCTCCTTCATTAGCCTATGAAAATGCAAATATAACTTTCTTCCCCGATTTCACACTCAGAGTTCAGAGGCAACGCCTGAGTTTTCTAGAAGTCAAAAGGACTCTGACAGACAAAGCAGTGAAATACTCTATGCTTTTTCCTGCAAGGCTGCAAGCGGAGTCTGAGGAGGCTTGGGAACGAATAGAGGGATGGAGGACGGTGGGGGCCAATGGCTCCAAAGAACGACAGAGGTGGCGAGGACAGTGCTCAGAAGAGTCAACTGGGCAGACAACAAGAGGCTCGGACCAAGAGGGAGGATAATGACCACAACAACAAGCTTCATAAACACTCTTACCACTCCCATTGATGGCATGTATTAACAATTAACGTTGCATACTTAGAGACACTGGGACTCTACGCACTGTCACCGATACTGTATACCACTTTGAAGAAAACTGCTAACCTTGTGAGACAGTCCACACAGAATGGGCCATAAAGTGACTGGTGGCCTGTGAAGATCGAGATTCCTAAAACAACCACTTTCTTACACTATTGGTCATTGATAATAGTATGCTTTTTGTACGGTGGCCAGGGGGCGGCACCAAGGGTATATCACAGTCTCCTAAGAGTTTTATGTTTTCAGGGGTGACAGGTGCTCTGCAGAGTTGGGGGGTGCAGGCAGTTCTAGGTCCATCATGCAGTGAGACGGGGAGGGGGCTTTAGTTCTTGTAGCATTGTTATGGTATGCTCTGACAAATACAGGGTTGGGAAGAGGTGGGAGGGTCAGTTTGTTACCTGTTTTTCTAGTTCACTTGACTGAATGGCCTTTTTTCACCACATTAGTCGACCTTGAATTGTTGTATTATATGGCCTGCTCTGGGACAGGCCTCCTGGTATGGCCGCCAAGATAGGGAGTGAGAGACATTGTAGTGTAGTAAGGGATGATGGCAATTAAAATGATGGCTTCTGAAATTCGGCTCTTTTCTGAAACTTAAATGGCTTGGGGGACAGAATTAAGAGTGGGGTGGTGCTTAACTTTAATAAAAAGCATTCCCCAGATGTAATCCTTTTACAGGAAATGCATCTTATGGGTAATGCTTGCAGGGCTCCCGATCGCTGGGGGTACATGATGGTGGTCCATGCTGAGGTAACTTCGGGTTCCAGGGTCACGGAATACTCTTTAAAAACCAGCGTCCCTTTACTATTAACCACACCTAGTCTGATCAGCTGGGTAGATATGTAGCCCTTTCCAGGATGTTTGAGGGCGAGATGATCAGCATTCTGTCTGTCTGTATATGTTCCACCAGCTGTGCAAGGCATCACCTTCCCAGACTTGAGTAAACCTCTGCTTGGACTGGCTATAGGAGAAATCCTTATGGCGGAAGATTTTATTACTGCACTTTGTGATAACAGAGATCACATGCCCCCAAGACAGGCAGCACACTCTTGTTTCCACTTGGCGGACTTCCTCTCAGCCCTGAAAATAGTTGACATTTGGCGAGCACACAACCCCACTACACAATATTTTACTTTCCACTCAGGGGCCTTTCCCATGTTGACTTTATTTTAATATTGGCCTACCGTACTCCCTATTTCCATGATGTACGCCATTAAATGCGGGGGATATCTGATCACTCTCCACTGTGGGTGATCTACAGTCTGTATAAGTCGCAAAATCGAAGGGCCATTACACTGAACCCTTGGTATCTTAAGATTCCAGATGTGAGGGAAGGACTGGTAAAAGCCACGGAGCAATATTTCAGAGAAAATGAGTGGTCTTCTCAAATTATTTGGGAGGCTCACAAAATCCTCATGAAGGGACTGACGGTATCCCAGAATCTCTTGCTTCCTGTTTCAGCCCCCCTGTTCCCTGTCGCTGTCCACCCACCCTCCTGTTTGCCATTGCTGCCCCCTCTCGCAATTGCTGGCCCCTGCCCTCCCTCTCCCCATTGCTGGACTGTCCTCTCCTTCTCTGTTGAGGATCTTGAACTGGCATCTCTTCTGGATGGGGAGCCAGTGGAGGTCTCTCAGGTGGGGGGCAATGTGGGTTAATTTGGAGAGGTCCAGGATGAGTCTGCCTGAGGAGTTCTGTATGGTCTGGAGACTTCTGAGGAGCTGGGCAGAGATGCCAGCATAGAGGAAATTGCCGTAGTAGAATCCATATTGTATGTGTCCATATTAAGACCAAAAAGTGATCAAAGACAACAAAACAAAATAATATGTGCACTACTCTTGAATACAACATCTAGACACCATCTATATAGAGTAAATAATTATTGGTAGAGCGGATTTGTTTAAAATGATGGCACTTATGCAGGTTCTCTACATGCTGCAGAATTCGCCATCCTCTGTTCCCGCAATCCATTTTAAAACCATAGAAGGTGAAGTTAGAACCTTGCTATGGGATGGAGGGCCCCTCGTATAGCTCTAGTTAAATTGACACAGGACTGGTATGATGGGGGAATAGCCATACCAAACATCCACAAATACTAGTGGGCGGCAAAACTGATGAGAATTATTCAATGGGTTCATCAACTCAAGGATGTAATAAAGGATCTGAGGCAAATGGAACGTTCAAAGGGGGAGTCCATGTGCCATCCCCACAGTAATCCCATCGGAGGCTGAAATTACCATCTATACTGCACAAATGAAAAAAAAGGCCGTGATAGAGAAGCTCGAACGCGACATCCTTGACCTTGAGGCTAACCTGGGACACTAGACACAACTTGGGCCTTAAACATAGCCCTTAATTTGCGGCAGATCCATGGAGTGCTGGGAGTGTATTTGTGACATCAGGAATGAAGCTGTCTGTGGCTGGACTGCAGTGTGTACACTTGCTATTTCTATATATGACTGTTGTGGTGTACTTACTTACCTCGGCTTTGCTGTGTGCCTAATAAAAAGAGGTTATAAAAAAATAAAAAGAATGTGAATGCGTGCATCTGAATGTCAAAGACGTGCGAAAAAAGTACATGATAATCTTAGTAGATGTTATACGTAGTGTCATTGTTAGACCTGTCAGCCTTAGGGTGGTCTTACCCCGTTTTTTTTGCCCTTTTTGCCTCATTTTTGCCACCATCTTTTTGTTGGCCCTAGGCCTCTGGGTGCCTTACCACTGCCAAACAGTGCTAGAGTGCAGGTGCTCTCCCAATAACATGGCTGCCACAGCCCCCTGCTCCTGCGGAGTGGCCATTGAACACACACGCACTAGTAGTTAGGAGCAGGCTGGGACATCCTGATACTGTATCTCTGCCGTCCCGCCTTTTTGTCCCATTGACCAACATGTGGAAGCTCCTGGAACCTTCCAGCCCTGGGAGAAGTTATGCTTTGCCGCCTTTACAGGAGGGTCACCTGACCAAGGTGTATAAGAGGAAAGGAGGGAAACTCAACTAGTCAGTTGGGGCACCACTGGACCTGGCGTATCCTCTGCCGGAGTATAGGTGGTTGGGCCTAGGGGGGAACCTACACTACTGGGACTGACTGAGCTTAGGCCCTGCTGTACCGAAGTTAGCTGAGGGACTCTGCCAGCCTGCTGATCTTGCCCAGCGAGGGGGAAACCCAGGGGACCAACTCCAGTGTGCTACAGGGAACCATCCTGCCTTTTATGCCTGCCAACTCAACCCCTTCTTCCCCCCCCAAGAACCTGCAACTAAGACCTGCCATCCACCCCACCTGGTGAAGGAATGGACTGACTGCTGTGAGAGGCGCTGCTGGGGGATCGAAAGGTAAATCGCTGTGCCCACCTAGCGCTACATTGAAGGAACTGTGTCCTGGGAGCGTGCAGGCTGTGCCCTTCTGCCCGCTGGCGTTGCTGAGTGCCCCAAGGCCCTACTGGTGCCCTCATTGCCACGTGCTGTGTCCTTGAGGTGCTGTCTACCCCCCGATCACCGCCGCAGCCCAGGACTTGGTTGCACTGCTGATGGGCCCCACGCGCTGTGCCGTCCAAGCGCTGTGACCTGCAAGCGCTAATTGCCACGCACTGCCGCGACCTCTGGGTCGCTGGAGGAAGAAGCGCTGCGAAGCCCGAAGCGCTGTGTGCCCTAGGTCATACCCAGAAGAGATTGTGTCATCTCCCCTGCACCGCCACTGCCCCCGAAGCCTGGAGAGGGCCGCAGCGGTATTGACGAAGGCCACGCTGGGCCTGAGTAAGCCGGAGTTAGCTCCTGCCACTGCCGAAGGCAGTGTTGAGTACAACCCCCCAAAGGAAGAAGACAAAGATCTGCCACGCTCACCTGTGTTTTGTTGAGCTTTGAAATTCGCCCTGTTGTTGGACTGGAAGCGTCCCCTGTTGAACCTCCTGCGGGAGGGGTAGAACTTTCCACCTCTGGTAGAGTCATAATCATTCCTTCCACGGCCAAAGTCACCTCTTTGGGAGCCTTGGGGACCTCCACGGCCTGACGAGCGGCCCCCGCCTCGTCCGGCCCGGTTAAAAACACCCTGGCTAAGAGCTCTTTTAATCCCCGACTGTGCTTTATCCAAAGCTGTGAAGGTCCCGACATACTTTGAGACGTCCTTGACGAACTTGTCGCCAAAGAGTTGACCCGCTGCTAGTGGCCCGGGCTCCACATCTGCCAACTCGGTCAGATTGCTATCCATCTTTATTAGAAGGGATTTACGCCTCTCGGAGGAAATGGCACAGTTAGCGTTACCGATAAGACATATGGCCCGCTGGGTCCAACCTGCCAGTATGTCCGGATCCACCGGCGTAGATGCTTCCTTGGCTGCTAGAGCCATTACTAGGATTTTGGCCAAAGGGCCCAATACATCCAACATTTTGTCCTGATAGCCTCTCCATGCCTGATCTAGACCGCGTTTGGGGTCCTTTGAAAATGTTTTCAAAAAGGTTAGGAGGTAGCCTCTATTTCCGGCGTCTCCGCCACCTTGTCCGGAAGGTCCGGTCTTGGACACTCCGATTTTAGGCGATTGCGTACTTCTCTAGGGAAACTCTTCCTGATGTTTTCGTGCAGATAGGCTGAGACTGCGGGGAGGCACCCAGTCTGAGGATCTGGGGCGGCATAATATCTGTAGGGTCGAAAGTGAATGGGGTATTAGCAGGGACCGTCCCTGACGGCTGAGATGTTCTCCCTTTCTTTGGCGCAGGAGGTTCCTCCGAGGTATCCGTGTCAGTGTCCGTATTTGTGGTATTAGTGTCGGTATCTGTGTCTACATGGGCCCTAAGCTTAGCTTTGGCCTTGCCTCCCGAATATGAACGGTCAAGTGCCTCACTGGTAGGCAGTGTAGATAGCGCTTGTGCATGTGGCCATTTTGCAGGGTCAGCTGAGCCCTGAGTAGATGCAGACGCCTCTGCTTTCTTCTTCTGCTTTTTGTCGTAGCCGTGCCTCTTTGCAAAGCCCTCAAGCTGTTTCCTAATAGGACGTAGGGCTGCTGCTAGGGCCTGTTGGACAGTTTGAGGTACCGTAGTCTCCATGGCCCTGTTCACTGAGGACTGGACCGAGGCGTCCAAAGAATTGACCAAATTGTCCTCTAAAACAGCCTCCTGCTGTCCTTCATAAGACTCCTCCTCAGCATACTCCTCAGAGTATTGCTCCCACTCTGCCATTGTCAGGGATGGCTTTAATTAAGTATGCCAATCCTAGCCTCAGATCACCGATATCAGAAACTGCCCAACAGAGACAGACACAAGGAGGGTAATGGGGGGTGGGGCAGCCCACCAGCACACAGAATAACACACTAGACAAACCCCCTCAGCAAAGCTGTATTCCAAGCAGGTCAGAGATCCAGGCCAAAGTTCTGTTATGGAGAGCATGTGCCCACTCTGAAAGGCCAATATTTTACAACCTTCGAAGGCGTTTTGAGAGGCAGAACGTTCACCGTGCAAATACTCGCGTTTTTTTTAACTATAAGGGATTCGCGCCGACTGAGATCCGCCCAAAAAAGAGCCCAAACTCAGCGCGTTGGGGAGCGCGCTGCAGCCAAGAGCCACCCGGACTGTAACCGCGTCATAGGGCGATGAGGGGAGCCCTTGCGCATGCGCGAGGGGCGCGCTAATGAGGGGATAGGCCGGCACTCGGGACCTAGGCTCAATCTAAACGGTGACAGTCTGCCCCCGGTCAGCGACCGTAAGTACCACGCTTCCGCCCACGGCGCGAAGCCAGTATCAAAGCCACAGAGGAATGAAAATGAACGCGGGCAAAGGAGACGCGCTGCAGAATACGCGCTCGCCCGACTATGCACCAAATCCCTCAGCTATGGGTTTTAACGATCTACAATAAGGCAAGTCAATAAGCTGCATATACAATTCAATAAATGACCTTATCAAGGTATAATCATAGAAACAATGCAATACAGCAAAGTGAGGAAACAAGGTGCACTTATCTCTTGCTGTGAGCAGCAAAGAAAGAGGAAGATGGCTGCACGCAAGGGGTTCTTATGGACTATGGGGGCGTGCCTATGTACAGGTCATCATGGGAAATGTAATTGTTTTATTGTTATTTAATGAAAATACGCATTTTCATTGGCTGCTGTGATGTTTGCAGTAAAGAATGAGAAGCATAATCTGAAGCCTCCAGTCCTGTAATAGAATCGGGAGGCCCGGAACCCACTTAGGCCTTCACTGGGGGGGGGGGGCACTGCGGGTGGGAGCCCCCGGTCCAGCTTCCCTGCCGGGGAAGTCGGGCTATTCACCAAGGTACTCCGTCTCACATACACCGTGGGGCTGCCGAGGAGCCCAATAAGATTATAATGGCTTCCCCATAAACACCCTCACTGCAAGAGACTTGAAAAGAGCAGCAGAGGCTCCAGTTAAACCCCTCTTGGCCCCCGGGGGACCTAAAAGTAAGCGCCGAACTGCTCACATTAATGCTGGACTGGACCTGGTGGGTGTGTAGTGTTGCCCAGTGGTGCTCACATTACATCGGAGGTGTACCCTGAATTAACCCTAGCACAGGGACTGTTTGCTGAGAAGATACCTGCATCAGAAATCTTACCTCCATTAGATGAGAACCTAATGCATGCTGTGCCTGTTTCTTTGATGTCCTCTTATTCCGGAACTGTTTTGATGCTATATTCATACTTCCAAAGTGTTGCTTCGTGAAGGAAGTGCAGAGGGGGAATGTTATCTTTACTGATGTTTGCACAAGAAATGTTGTTGCCTATGATGTCCCTGAATAGCAGGAGTGTTACTTGATTGAATTGATACTTCAGAGATGTTACCTACGTTAGCTTAATCCGTAAAGAATGTTAATTGCCTGAACTAAAGAGATTAGATAAAGAGTCTTGGTTTAAACAGCAACCTGGTGTGGTGTCATTTTATTGCGTGAGTATTCTTGAGTCAGTGTGAGTATGTGCTGCACCACTGCTTTACACATTGCCTTTGGGTGACTTCCTGCCTCGCGCCAAGCTACTGTGTCGGAATTGGTGACCCCAGTTCTAACAGTCCTACATATGTTGATTCTTTGTCGCTTACTTGTGTGTAGGACTTTATTTGTGTGGTGCACCTTGTTGAGTTCCTCACTCTTCTTCTGTAAAGGTATTCAGTCAATGTGGTTGGGTTCAGTTATGATTGCTTGTGAACTGATAATTATGTTGTTCTGTCTTCCCCCTGTGCTTCTCCCTCTCCCCACTTCCTTGTTGGTCTCTCCCTCGTGTGTTTCTCGCCCTGAACTGCTTTCTTGCTTGTTTGCTTCTCCGTCAAGTGCTGCTTTTCCCCTTCTACTCCCAGTTACTATACAACATAGAGTGCGGCGGAGTGTAGGCAAAGTAGTACACAAGGGATACTGGTGGAAAACACATACATTCTCATGAAGTGTTTAACCAAAAAAGAAAAATGTTGTTCACTAAGCATTAGCAGTAGAAGGACACAATAAAGAGGATACGATCCAAGGGAGGGACAAAGACAGAAGAGGAAGGCAAGCCCAAGTAAGGCAATGAATGATAGCAAGTTATTGAGAGTGACAATAAAGACAACCAATGGTGGTAAGCAATGAGTGAGCACTAAGCACACTGTTACTTCACGTAGATCTTTTGCAACCAGCCACCTCTGTACTGTCTGGTAGGAAAGACCTAAAAAATAGTGCAGTTTGCTAGTTTTGCCTTTGCTCTATAGCTGATCTGAAATGTAAACAATGAATGTTTTTTTCAACCAAAAACACCATTCCACTTTACAATGCAAACTTTAACAAATACATTAAAGTGACACAGTTGTTACAGGCATTACATTACCATCAGTCATAAGGGAAACAAGAACTCCATCATGGAGAAATGACTAAACGACAGTAAAGATCGTTAACACTCAACTGGTTCGAGCTAAGTTACATAATGGCGCACTCGATTAGAAATCAAGAAGCCTGAACAAAAATGTTAACCTTCATTTCCAATAGATAAAGCAGCACAATTTGCAGTCACAGATGAACAAACTCTAAGAATCGTCCTGCATGCAACAGTGGAATCAATTTTGTGGCTCAAAAGAAGCTCCTTAGCAAATAACTGTCAAATCTGCCTTGAAAGACAGACCAGTTATTGATGGAAATGTAATCAAATTTAGGATTGATGTTCAAACCTGCTTTACATGCACGAGTTGCTAGATAATAAAGGGCAGACTGACAGAAGGCTCCATCCCACCTATCAGAGCCTTGCCTGGACTACGTAGAAAACAGAATTCAAAGTGTAAATGCTTGTTCAAGCAAGGCTGAATTTTTTATTTTTATTTATTTATTTCACTTATAGAGCGCGCTATCACCTCGAGAGGCATCCTGGCGCTGGCAGACTCGACAGAAAAAGGAGGGGCAACAAATCACAGGCTAAGGATTAGGAAAAGGTTTTTAACTGCCTTCTAAAAGCAAGAAGGCTGGTGACCTGCCTAAGTTCAGTGGGAAGAGAGTTCCAGAGCTTGGCCGCAGCCACACTAAACGATCTACCTCCTGCTCTCGATCTCCTAAACCTCGGTACGGTTGCCAACCTGGCCGAGGAGGAGCGTAGATTGCGGGCCGGCACATGCCATGAAAACTAACCCGTGGAGGGCTTTAAAGGTCAGACACCTGAATACCTCAGCCACTTCTATGAAGCAGAAATACACAGCTAATTGATATCTGTATTTCGCACAATGTTACCAGCAGTCGCGTATTTATTTGATGTGAAATGAAGATGGCAGAAACATAGCTCAGTTCGTTGAGTGCATACTGCCTATAACTGATGTCTCATGCAGGCCAGACATCTGAACCCCTTGCAGGATCAGTTCAGTCTTTCATTGCATTTACCATAATTGTTGGATTGCCTAGTTCCTAGACCTATATATCATGATTATAGAGCCTTACAAGGCCCATATCAGTGTTTTATAAGTAATGCAGGGCTCAGTGGAATTGAAACTACATCACCTTTAGGCTCAAGCAACCATTAGAGGATGGGGCTATCTCCTAACTCCATAATTATGCATCAAACCAACCTGTTCTCTCCTCCTCCACTTGCCAGTTGCATAAACAAATTCTGAATTACAAAAGGAGCTTTAACCCCGATGACAGTATGTGGCACAGTCTGCTGCCTTTCATACCCAACCATTGCCTCCCAACCAGGTAAGTCCATGTCTGTCACCTCTTTGAATGGAATAGAAGAGGTCTGGGAGGATTTAACAAGGAGGATATATCTGCCTTGGATGCTCATTAGATTCACTTCAGATGAACTAGAATGCAGCTATAGGAAACTGACCCATAGACTAGCAGTCTCTGCTCCTGTCTGAACACAGACTTAGTCATGTAGGTGTCAGCCGGCCGCTGCCCACCATTAGGAGAGATGGGCCCAGGCTAACACACAGAATCTTCTTCTCCTGCTTTTCTACAATTTAAACTAGTGTTCGCTCTTCTAGTATCAACTTGAAAATGTGTCACACCACATAGGTTATTCTTTCTGTATCTGAAAAGAGTATTCTTATTTGCGCCAAAAATATAGAAGCTATCATGTTTCTAAACAGTAAGTCTGTTCATTTTGTTATCAACATTTATCTATGAAAAAAATCCTTAAATACTTGCTTATTCTCATGATAAAAGTCATTAAAGATCAAACTCTTTTATTGTGCTTATTCTGATACAGATAGACAGAAGAATAGGTCACTGTGATCAGCATTTGGGCTGGAGTCACATTACTGCCATTTTCCAGAAGAAGGAGAAACATGAAAACCCAGCAAATAATACATTTAACATAGATCATTTTTATTCGGATGGAAAATTAAATCACAGTGAAGTCTTCAATAGAAAAGATCAAATAAACAGCAAACAGTACCTGTCGACTAATATTAGCAGGAGTGAATTGGTTCAAAATAGGCTGCAGTCCTGTGGAGTCTGCCGCTGATTTGTAATCCAGCTGGTAGTCCATAAATATGTTGATTGGAGTAAGTTTATCTCTGAACTCTGAATCATCCTACATAAATCATAAGATTTATTATTAAAATACCACACAATCACAATACTCACATCAATGGCCTAGAGTACAGCAAAATATAACAGATCATCTCTCATTTACATCCAAAAGTTTCTGTCACAGGTCATGGTAAAAAATAATGGAAAATGTGCTCATAAGATTGCAACCTCTAAGACATAACTTGCCCTTAATACTTTTCTCTTGTGTTTTTTTTCCACCACATCAATGCTTCTTAAATTAATTATTTAAAAAGAAAGTCATTTCTTTAACAATAAATTAGTTGATCTGAGTATTCATTTATGGGTCTGAATGCACATTAAATACTTCACATATGCATTCATGGGAGAATGTGCACATTAATTTGAATACAGTTCTGTATGTTTCAGATACATAACATAGTATGCATTGTACTGGAATTGTTAATTATTGTGCATGATCTTATGTTCTTAAATTAGGCAGCATTTATTAATAAAGGACTTTTAGAGTAATTTTTATGTTGTGCTGTACAAATGCTCATGAACTATGACTTTTTTTACATTCGGTGCACACTCCAGTTATTGATATGTCAGGGCAACATTTGAAGTGCTGCATTTTTAAAACTGTAGCATCAGTTTGTCAGTGTGCATATGGTCGCTGTAAGATATGAGTACTTACTACTTAGTATAAATCGTCGTGCTTCTGACCTATTTATGCTTGTGTGTTTTCTAGAAGAGTCAAAGAATGTCACAAACTAGTTTATAATTGTTTTAATACTGTATCATGTATAGTAATTATAAACAAAGCTATTTAACTAGAACGGGAATTCCTGCGGTTAAATTCATAAATTGGCATAACATTACAAAGAATAGGCCAGTGACTAAAACCAAAGTTGTCCTTTGACAGAATGCATGTTGCAGTGAGTTGATAGACAGTAAGTCACAGTTATGCCGTACAGTGGTAATTATATGTAATTTGACAGTTTCCCTGTGGTAATAGCTGAGCAAAGGAGAGTTTACTAGTACACAGGCTCTATATAATGTGTGTTTTGGGCCAGATTTATTTTTACTTTCTATATACATATTTACATAAGTAGGACGTTATTTATTGCAAATTATTAAAATAATTTCAATGCTAAATTCTATTGCAGTATATTTAGCTTCCCTAAACAAATAAAAATGTAAAATTAATGGTAACCATAGCATTTCTTCTTTCTTTCAGTGCGGGAAAAGAAAGCATTCACAATAACAGTGCTGCTCTCAGAGCATTATAAAGCAGCACACCTGACAAACTCATTCTTGCAGGTTGAACCTCGATTCATGCATCTACCAATGAATCCTCCCCAGTGTGTGAAAATAAAAGTTGTATGAGCAAAACCAGTCGGAAAAATGTTATAGGGCTGCACTAATGAATTGGAAACATGGCCAGGCAGCAGGACAGGCTCTTCGGCCAACGCCAGTGCCTGTAGGCAGTTGGATGAGGGGATTTGCAGCCAACCCCATGGCCTACACAGCCAAAAGGAGTGGGATTGGCTGCTTGCGTGGGAAAAACTTTTGAAATTCACAGAAAAAACATTATAGTAATGTTGTAGTTAGATGATGATTTCAGTGACAATGTAATGTTTTAAAAGTATTAAAAAAACACAAAAATTCACCAGTTAAAGTTTCCTCAAGTAACTATAACTCGTGCCCTAAGGTGACTATAACTCACACCTTTGATATGTACTGCTAATTACTGCACATATTACGTCACTAATGACATCTTCTATGACATCATTGATAATATTACTGCAACATTTGCAATAAAATTCTTGATGGGAAAACAGTGCATGGCAGGGCGTGACTTCTTGATAAGCCAGACTATTTATTTGTGAGTTTTAAATAGTGGGAACGAGACCAGAAGGTATCAGAACGCTTTACAGAGTAAGCACAACAACAATAACATGAAGTACATAGAAAATAGATAAAAATATACAGTAACTGTAAAAAAGGCAAACGGTATACAATGGGATTAGTAGGCAAAGTGTCAAATTTACATAATGTATAAATAAAAATATGTATCAACATTATATAAAAGAAGAATATGATAGACAGAGGGAAGGGAGGATGTAAAGTTCTGAGAGAGATATAGTAGGGAGATGCGAGAGTAAGGAGAGTAGGTGCACAGTATTTCCCTGAGGTAGTGAATGAGCATGGCAACATAGCACTTAAGAGTTGAGTTAGATTGTATCTCCGTGCGCTCCTTGGGTTTCAAATGTGAATGGTTTAGGATCCTCGTGTTGGTGCAGTCCTTGTAACACTGTGTCTGTCAGTGCCTTAATAATATGAATAGAGAATGTGGTCACACGATCACAAAGGGCGCACTCTTTTAACTTGAAACCGGACTGGTTTCTCCTTACGTTAAACAATTTGAATCTTGTTCTCATAAAAAAGGCTTTTTCAAAATGTTACGTTCATAATACTTGGATTTATTCATAGAAAGATTCATCTTTGGGTTGAAATCAATTCCATTAGGTTATTCATTATATTCATGAATACTTCAAAACTTTACATTGTGCCCAATGCATTTCGGGTTGCAAACGGAACCCTTCATCAGGGGCCTGTTAGAAATGAAAACATACAAGACCTTAGCATTCAAAAGCAAAACTGTTCATCGAGTTCTAACAAAAATATACAATGTTTTACTTGACTGTACACATTTTCAAAAAAATTACCGTCACTGAATAATGCAAAATCTACGGTAACTCAAAGTTTATGTAAGAACGAGTACGAGAATGGTTCTAGAAAAGTGTAAGGTTAGATTGATAATTAGCTGAAAGAACGTGGAGTATAAGTGCAGCGTAAAGGCGTCACTGTGAAAGAAATAACGTGCAAAGCAATAGCTTACTGTTAGTGACAAGCGTGAAGTATAGTGTAGGCGATCCGAACGCGGAAGCGATGGAATGATTAGTCAGCCTATCCAATGGGTTCTTATTGTAATGTGACTGAGTCACGGGATTATATGGAAATGTTGATACGCTCGGAATTGATGGCGTATTCGTGGATTAAGTGCACATTACATGCATAAGAATATTGTTGTGGAAACTAAAAGGTGAAACATATTTACAGTGTTAACTGAAAAGTCAACTACGTATGACGAAATTGGTAGTTTAAAGTTCCGATCACGTGGTGAGGTGTAGCGGAGTTCGGATTGGTTAATAGTTCCGGTCACGTGGTGAAAATAGAGAGAGGTCTGTGGTACCGATCACGTGGGTGAAAGTAGAAGATGTATGTACTGAGTTGAAGGATAAAAGAAAGACTACATGCATTGTGTACAGTAAACAATAAAGAATGCAAAACAGTACAATGACTAAATAGGTTATAACGAGTCTAATGTCAGAAACTAAAATCGGAAAAAGTTATATGTAAAAATAAAATGTTGCTGGTTCAATGTGAACACATTTATATAGTTCAATCGAGGGTAGAATCAGCTGCAGATGCCTGGTGTTGTGTAGTGTAAATTACAATCTATAAAAAACATGACATTTCAATTCTGTCATTGATTCCAGTTGGTTGAAGAGTATTAAGTTTCTTAATCCAAAAGAAATTCTGCTTGCAAGCGTTGTTTAATTGGATCCATGTCACAGCGTTGCGGGAGTATCTCCAGTATAGTGAATTTTAATTGAGCGATTTGATGATTACAGTTCAGCCAATGCGTGGCTACTGCTGATTTCATGTTCTTAGTGCGAATGCTACTTTTATGTTCCGATATTCTTATCTTTATCATGCGTTCAGTTTGCCCAACATATATTTTGCCGCATGGGCATTTGATGGTGTAAATGACATTTTTTGAATCACATGTACCTGTGTACAGTAGATTGATTTTGTGCCCTTGAGTTGGATGCATAAAGGTTTTCCCAATTATTACATTATTGCAATGTATGCATTTTTGGCCTTTGGCCATTCCTTTGTGTTGTGGGTTAGCTGTTTTTTTAGTGTTCAAAATTTCTTTAAGGTTTTGTGATCTTCTGTATGCAAAAGTAATGTGATCACTGTATAGGTTTTGTAAAGCCGGTTCTGATTTGATTAACGACCAATGTCGATTTAAGATCTTGAGACTAGCACTTTACAGAGTAAGCACAACAGCAGAAACTTAAGGTACATATAGAGCAAATAAGTCTGAAAGGTAAGAAAGGAGTAGACGAAATACAGTAAGTTATGTTAGCAAGAGCCAGCCAGAACCAGAGTTACATAAAATTTGAGTGAAAGGACATTGCGACAATAAGTCAAAACAGAATACGTATGATAGAGTACATAAAATTTCTGAGGTAGTTGAGGAAGGGAGATGTTAGGATGGGGAGAGTCAAAGCACAGTTTACCCTAAGGTAGTTATGTATAGAGTTACATGAGGAGTGCAGTGTAAAATAAGTCCGGGACTCAGGCAAATTACGGTGTGACAGGAGGCAGCGGACACATAGTAGGCTTCAACTAAAGAGTAAAACATTAGCAGAAGTAACCAATGCAACCAAATCCCCTACTTGGCCCCAAAACATGACAGGACAGTATGGCTCACAGTTTCAAAGGTAGTAGAGAGGTTAAGGACAATGAGTATGGCTTTGCTTTTGGAATTTTAAATTGTAATTAGTTAAACGACCCTCACAACTGCTTAGACACTCCAAGGTGTGAAAACATTAATGCAATGGGGAAGAAAGCAACAAAGGAGAGAGTAAGGATTTTTGCAATTTTTTGTCTATAGCTCTAGGTCCAGTTTCTATTATTTGAACAGTAAATAATAGTTGCCCGTTTGAGCTTGATTATAGGCAAAGACTTATGGTGTGGACAGGATTCATGGGCATTTTATATGATGTGATACTTGTTTATTCTTTTTGTGTAGGACTTGACCCAATGCAATTCATAAACAGCAGATTTTAGTATTTGGTTTTAATTTACAGTTCAAACATACGTTGTTTATTAAAGTAAAATAAGCTTTCATTTGAATTAAATGTACTAATTGTTCTCAGGCAACTCCAATGAGTAGCTTGTAAACTACTACTACCTCTCCAGTGTAGCCCAGATTACTAAATTTGGAGCTTTTGCTTGACAGAATTATTATATGCAAAGCAAAGTTGAAAAGTGTGTATTCATGACACAAACCTGTGTATTTTCAGATTTTATAAATTTATGTTTCGAGAAAGATGGTTGAATATTCAAAATATATTTAAAGATAATATTTGGGTGAGAAATCATGTGTCAATTAAGTATTTCTTAACTAATATTATACCTTGGTACCAGGGGCATTGCAGCTACCGCTGTAATGGATTACTCATGTAAAGGTATTCCAAATTATAAAAACGCACTTCTTTTTCATTAGTTCCTCTTGCGGTCCTTTGAAATGCTGCCTTTTCATTTATTATTTTTATTTATTTATTTATTTATAAGGTTTTGTATAGAGCGAACATGACCCAAGTGGGTATCAGAGCGCTTTACATAAGAATGACGAAGAAATAGGAACACAGTTCAAAGAGACAAAACAAGGTACAAGTGGGTCAATGTGTCACAAGAGTAAAAATTACACAGTGGAGGGAAATAGGTAGAAGGCTATTGCAGCAGGAAATTTAAGGCAATATACATCAAGAACAAAAGGGACATATAGGTTGCAACAGATGACATGTAATAGTTAGGATATCCAAAAGTCTCGAGGTAAGAGGAGCAACATTTCTAGATCAGCGCATTGTTCTTTAGTAGTGCTTTCACTTCCCTTTTGAAAGCAAAGGTGGATGGAATGAGCCTGGTCTCGACTGGAAAGGTGTTCCAGATTATTGGGGCAATGCCTGAGAATGTATGGTTGTATGTTTTAAGCTTATTGAATTTCTTTGCCGGTTCTCCTTGTGGGCCGGGAGCCCCAGAAAGTTCCAGCTTATTTGCCAGGTAGAGTGGGGTATTAAAGTGAAGAGCTCTATGGGTCATACAAGCAATCTTTAATTGGATCCTTACCTCAAAGGAGGCTTGCCACTTAGTAGCCCCAGCCTTTGTAACTTTGTGTCCTCCCATGAGGACTGTCCCTGTTACATGTGCTTTTATGCTTTCACTTTATTTACCATACCTTGTGGGCATGCTATTTTTTGTTGAATTTTCCCTCTTGAAGCTAACACACAGAGCCATTGCATGTCTTTGTTTCCTGCTCATCAGACGCCGAAGGCGCCTGCTCAGTGCACTTCCCCCTCCCGCTTGTTTTCCTTTGCTCCAGGAACGTTTGTTCACCCGATACTGTAACTGTATAATTATATTTGTTATGCATTTAAATGTAATTGTTATCATCCCCAAGTGTTTTGTGCAGCTGATGCCAAAACTCGAACTCGGTTCCCCAGGCCCAAAGTCATCAGCTCTGTTTGTTAGGCCACATGAGTAACTTGTTTTTTTAGGCGCCAGTGTCCTATAGCTGCTTGACTGTGCCTCCAGTACAGCTATTTTATAGGGTATGCTTGTAGCCAAGCACAAGTTGTCCTGCAAGCTTTAGCCTGCTGTAGCCAATCTGTAGACCTCACAAACATACAATTGCATAGGTCTAGGCTTTAGGGATTCCTGCCTCTAACTACTCTACTGAACAGCTTTTGTTGCACGCCACTCGGACAATTAAATAGTCATGAGCTTGTCATCTCCTGCAACCCCCAATCCCTTCCGCTGCTCCTGTGCACCTCGGTTTCATGCCTGGGCCTAGGCCACATACTTGGCTGCTACTAATATCTGCCCCTTTCGTGCAGTGTGTTTAAGCGACCTCTGTGGCTTCAGCCTCCAACGGCCTCCGCTCGTGCTACAATCCCGCCATCTCTGCCTCTGCTTGATGTGCAGGGAGTGCTGCTCGCTTCTCTCACCTACTTAAAAGGGATGCACCCTGGTGCATGTGGCAGGTGCTGAGCTCCTGCTTAGAATCACTGACAACCCTGCATAAACAACATTTAAATAACATGGGAGTATGTTATTGCCCCAACAATTAAGATCTTTCTGTCTAAGCATGGCAAAATTGGGCTTTGTTTTTCCAGTCATTATAATACATTATACAGGTGTGTGGCGTGATTCTTGGGAGATGTTAATCGAATCGCATGCAAATTAGTATGTGGGGAATGTGCTTCCTGCGGAATGATAAACATATGCATTGGTAGGTATGGATGGATGTCATGCGATTCCTTAGGACTTTTAAACATTTAGCGATGTGTGTAGGATGCACGGTTCCTGTCGCTTTCTCGCTCCATGTAGAAAGAGGTGTGTCGTACAGGCGAACACTTCGTGCTGTGCCATTAAGTTCACTGTAAATCGGGCGCCCTACTTTGTGGTCTGTCACCTTATACAGATTTTGTTTTCTGGCAGTAAACTCCAACCGTTGGAGCAGAAACCTGTAATGTGCTGCTTGCTGAACTTGATAATGAGGCTATTTTGGTTGCCACTGGTGTGTGTGTGTGTTTGGAGGTGGTTATGGTGGAGGGGAGGACATTAGTTTGGATGCCTGGTCCTGAGTGGTACTTCTGCTCTTGTGTAACTGTTTCACTTCCTCTAGACAGTGCAGCTGTATCTCTATTTCTAGTGGTAATTCTCTATTCTTAGTCCTCTAGGAAATGCTGCAACTGCGTCTCTGTTCCCAGTAGTAATTCCTCATTCTTAGTCCTCTAGATAGGGCTGCAGCTGCTTCTCTGGTCCCAGTGGCAATTCTTCATTGTTTGTCCTATAGACAAAGCTGCTAGCTGCTTCTGTGGTCCTGTCAGTAACAACCCCATTATAAATCCTCTAGGCAGTGCTCCAGCTGTGTCTCTGGTCCCAGTTGTAATTCCTCATTGTTAATCCTCTAGACAGTACTGCTAGCTGCTTCTGTGGTCCCATCAGTAACTCCCCCGTTCTGAATCCTTTAGGCAGTGCTGCAGCTGTGTCTCTAGTCACAGTGGGAATGCCTCAATCTAACTTCTCTAGGTACTGCTGCAGCTGTGTCTCTGTTCATACATCCACTACACTCCAAACCAAAACCAAAACAAAACAACGCCAATAGCTCTAACTCTGACAAATGCGAGACCTATTGCATTGCAAATACTGGTTTTACATTACTGCTGGCAGACCCGCCTGATGCAAGGAGGTGATCACGGCTGGCAATTTTGCATGTGGTGGCCACTAATGTAATCTTCTCTAGTAACCACTACAACAATACTGATACTGTTAATTCAGGATGATTTTATTTGAGCATAAGTAGCTCTTAATACAGAAAAGGTTGGAGACCTGTGTTGATACGATCATATATGCTAGGCTAGGGGTGTCCAACGTAAGACCAGCAGTGTCAGATCCATAGTAGGTTATAAAAATTATTCTTAAATATGTAAACTGGTTCCCTTTAGATGCATTATATGTACATTTATTTTGTGGTTGCCCTGAAACTCCAGCTTTCATGGACCTACATTGGATACCTCTGTGCAAGGCATTCTTTAAATATATTGCCTACACAATACAACAGTTGTCATGAAATGGTTACATGTATTCAGTTCTATTCTTACCCGCAAATATGCATCAAGCTCTTCACATTGTACGGAGCCTCCATTTTGTATGGTCATGTTCTTCGAATGCACAGATAGTCTGTTGTGGAGAAACAACGCTCTTCTTATGGCTCCTTTTTGTTTCAGTTTATCGAGCAGTAACTCCACTTGGAAAGCTATCAAATTAACAGCAGGAAAATTAACAAACCAAAGTTACAAACTGTGCGCAAGATTTACAAATCGTTCATGTCAGACGATGCAACAAAATATTTCCCAAACAGGATTCTGAAGTCTCCAAAACCTTCTACCTAGTAACACTGTGGCATACCAGTAGTCAGAGGAATTTCATTTTTAGGCAAATCTTTTTTTGCCAGAATTAAACTTACCTCTAACTGTACAACATGTATTTTCTTTAATGTGTCAAGTGGTGCTATAGTATCTCCAGACATCAGTCTGACCTTCAAAAATGACACTGCGAAATGTCACTATCGAACTAGGAGCAGCCATTTTGGCGTTGGTCCTTCTGTATCTATTGCTCACAAGTGATCTTCAATACACTAAGCCCTACTCGTTTCACAGACTTTACACTAGGAGACCGAATCCATGTCATGGGAGGTGCGGGCATATTTGCCCATAAATTTCAAAAACGTTTTAGTCCATCTCCTTAAAGCAAGTACACATTCCCACTGTGGCTCACTGCATCTGGTACCAAACATTAGCACACTGATCAAAGACACAAACCACAGAGTGGGTTAGGAGAGTCACAACTGTGTGAGACTCAGCATAATCACCCTTTACCACGTCACTGTCAGTACAATATTGTTACACTGCTCCTTTCATCAACCCAAGATCATTTGTATGTTGTTGTTGGTGATTACAGTCTAAAGAAGACTTAATTGCTATAATTAGTTTATTGTAAAGTGCTTTGTTGCCTACTAAACGTGTGGAGTAGCGCTATATAACACATTAAAAATAAATATGAGATCTACTAAAACAGTGATAAATCGTCGGCTTGCAAAAACCGGACTGACCATTTGTCACAAAAACAACATTGTTAGTGGGGTTGCTTACCCCAACAGGCAGCTCTGGAATGCAAACATGCATCTGTAGAACCACTGTACTAAGATACCTGAAAGAAAAGCTCTAAAATGAAAAACTATTTTGGAATCAGAGTAAAGAGAAATCAGAGGACTCATACATTCGGCTTCTACATGGCCACCCATGAAATTACCAACCTGCTGGTGAAATTAGGCAAGAAGAAACTCGAGTAGTTAGAGAGCAAAACAACAATCCAGAATCCACCACGTGTGCATGGGCACAGAACTAGTAACCATGAGACAATAGCACAAAGCACCAATAAGAAATAATGAAAAGCACAGCTTATGTATAACAAGCAAATTCAAACTGGTCAGTCCTTGCAGATATCTAACATCCCAGTGAAAGCACAAAAATGAAATATCCATAGATGACATAACAATTAGATTTAAACTTCCACAGCTCCAGATCAGTAGAAGAAATAGGTGGTACAGGTAACACAAAACAAAGATGCGAATGGCAGGCACCGAAACCAAAACATGATAAAGAGATCTCGGAAAAAGGCTATGCACTTCAGAAAGAAGCCAAGACAAAATAGCAATAAGGCTGAATATTTTATTCAAAGAGATACCACCCTGAGGTCTGCAAAGACAGAACGCTAAAACCTAATGCACTCCTGGTTGAGACAACTTGTCAGAGTGAATAAAGAAAACTGCCAGTAGAATACCACCAGGTTGTTATCAACCCTAGTCCAGGAAATGAGTCCATTCAAAGTCAATATCTTGTTCTTTGTGGTCAATTCATTAAAATGGCATATTACTTACCAAGGTTACAAGTCTTAATGTCTGTGTACCAAACACGTCCTCATAGAAAACGAAGAAAATGATCTTTGTATATGAAATACAATTAAAGCTAGGTCCACTAACACAAGAGTGTCAGATCACATGGGATAGTAGAACAAAACAGGACCATAAATGCACTCTAACATCATCTCTCACTGAGGTTCCACGCCACAATTTAACAGACCAAGGCCTGGAATCAGAAAATATCCAGGGGTTGACACTGCAACACCACATGACCCTATACCTGAACCGCTTCTCTCTGAAAGCAGCTCATCTCCAAGTTGGGCTCAAACACTGAGCAGAGAAAGTGAAATTGTTTATCTCATGGAACATACTTAAGGGACAGATGCAACATGGCATGCCAATGATCCACTGTAACAAGTGTACCTGCCAAATATTTTAACGACCAACCCTTATACCACTGTGTAAATGCAGGGTTTGACTGCTATACTGACAACTTAATATTTAAACAATATCCAGCAGTCATCAGCAACTACCACACAAAAGAGGAATGAATTCCAGACGAAACTTACACCTCAGAAGCCAATAGGTCACGCCTGTATTGAGGAGAGCGGCACAGAGTGACCAAGAGTGGAATTGTGCAGATTAGAGTGGCATAGAATAGCGTTGAGTAGATTGGTAAAGAGTAGAGTGGCTTAGAGTAGAGTGGAATAGTGTGGGATGGAGTGGAGAGGCATTGGGAGAATTAGAGTGGAATTGAGAGAATTAGAGTGGTTTGAGATGATAGGAGTGGCATAGAGTGGCATGGCATAGAATAGAGAGACGCAGAGTGGCATAGAGTGAGGTGGCATAGAGTGGGATGGAGTACGGTAGTGCAGAGTACAGTGGCGTAGATTGGTGTGGAATAGGGCAGAGTGGAGGGGCATTGAGCAGGGTGGCGTAGAGTGGCATATAGTGGGGTGGAGTGTCACAGAGTGCAGGGGAGTGGCACAGATTGGAGTAGAATGGCATGGCATAGAGTAGAGTGGCACTGAGCAGAGTGTCAAGGAGATGAGAGGCGAATAGTGGCGTAGAACAGAGTAGTGTACAGAGGGGTGAAGTGGTGTGGAATAGAGTGGCGTAGAGTGGAGTGCTGTGGTGTGGAGTTGAGTGGTGTAGAGTGGAGTGGTGTAGAGTGGAGTGGTGTAGAGTGGAGTGGTGTAGAGTGGAGTGGAGCAGATTTAAGTAGAGTAGCATAGAGTAGTACAGTTATGGGTTTAAGTAACTAAACAGTTACTAGAGATGGAAGATAGTGTGAAAGCAATTTAAATAACAAGCGGTATGCCTGTGTTACAATCATGTTGCATATCCAGTAATAATACCCAAATGCCATAAAAAAATAAAAAGTAGTGCGTTGCAAAAAGATGAGCAAGAACAAAAAATAAGAAGGATACATACTTGGTCAATGCTCCGAGAAGGAGCTAACACAAGAAAATAAGGAAAGCCTACGGGAGCGAAGCAATCAAAAGATTGCAAATGAGAGTGACAACGAAAACAACTAATGGGATGCTGTATGTGGGTTGTAAGTCCATTGAATTGTAAACAATACGGATCGCAGCACAGCACATGCGCTGTGTAGGCAAGACCCAAACACTGCATGCACCAAACCTAAAAATTGCCCAGAACAGTGTTTTCAAATGTAGAAGTTCAGCACAAGAGGGTGTGGATCAGAAACTATGTCAATGGGAAAAGTGCCTTGCATGCGCTCAAGGCAGATCAATCAAATTATATCCCCAGTTGAATAGTCATTTATTGTGTCTTGGACTCAAACAACTGCCTAAATGTTCAGAATTTTAACAAATGTCACATTCAGTTACAAAAATGCACATCAAAGCACTCTACAATGGTGTAACTATGAGCCACGTATGTATGGACATATGTATGAGGTATCTGTACAATGCAAACCTAACCAAAATAATTAGAGTCATTGTACAGTGTCAAAGATAAAGATACAGTCAACAAGTATTTGGAGAGGTAGTTGTATTCTGGGAGCTGAATTGGAATGTTACTGCATTGTGATGTAGTGTTCTTTAAAGAGGTTGTTTTCAGCTCTTTCCTAAATTGGCGATGGGTTGAGGTGGCCTTGATGGATACAGTGATTCTACCCTACTCTATGCACCACTGCACCCAACCCCACTCTATGCACCACTACACTCTTTGCCACTGCACTCTACACCACTCCATTCTGCAACACTGCACCCTATGCCACTACTCTATTCCACTCTACCTCGTACCACAGTACTCTTTGCCACTTAACTCTACTCTAATACAATCTACTCCACACCACTGCACTTTATGCCACTCAACACCATTCCATGCCACTGAACTTAACGCTGCACTGCTCTACTCGATGCTACTCTAATCCAAAGTGCTATACGCCACTACTCTATGCTACTGCACTCTACCCTGCTCCACTCAGGAGTCTACTCTACGCCACTGCACTCTACGCCACTCTACGTCATTGAACTCTACACCAATGCTCTCTACATCACTTTACTCAAAACCAATACACTTCACGCCACAGCACGCTATTTCAATCTACTCGGCACCACTGCACTTTATGCCACTAAGCTCTACGACACTGCACTCTACACCATACCACTCCATCCCTTTCTCTTCACCACTCTACGTCACTGCACTCTACATCACTACACTCTCTGCCACTGAACTGTATGCAACTTTATTCTGCACCACTTCACTCTATGCCACTACACTGTAGTCTGTACTACTCTACTGCACTCTACGCCAATGCACACCACGCCACTCTAATCTAATCTACTGTGCACCACTGCACTCTACACCACTCCAGTCTAGGCCAATCCACTCTGCAAGAATGCACTCTACGCTACTACTCTATACCACTTCACTCTACCATGCACCAAGCCACTGTACACCACTGCACTCTACTGTGAAACAATCTACTCTACGCCACTCTACTCAACTGCAATCAAGTGTGTGGCACTCTACTTTACACCACTGTACTCAATGCCACTGCATGCTACCCTGCACCACTATGCGCTACCCTGCACTACTATACTCTACCCTGCACCACTCCACTCAGAAACACTCTAAACTATGCCACTGTACTCTCTGCTATGCCATTGTACTCTAAACTACTACACTCTATGCCAATGCACTCTACATTGGTTACTGAAAACCAATGCACCCTACGTCAACTACTTTTCAACATTCTACTCTTACTCTGTCACTGAAATCTACACCACTGCACTCTACATCACTGCACTCTTCATCACTCTATTCTACTTCGCACCCCTGTACTTTACATCACTGCTCTCTGCACCATTCTAATCTGCAACACTACTACCCTGTACTCCGACACTCTACTCTGCATGACTGCACTCTATGCCCCTCTGCACTACACTCAGCTCTACACCACTCTACGCCACTGCACTCCACCCTACATCACTTCACTCTATGCCCCTCTGCACCACTGAAATCTACTCTGCACCACTCTTCTCTATGCCACTGCACTCTAAGCTACTCTATGTCACTGCACTCTACACAAGTGCATTCTACACCACTGTACTCGAAACCAATACACTCTACACCACTGCAATCTATGTCAATCTACTCTGCGCCACTTCACTCTAGGCCACTCTACTCCACTCTATGATGCTCTACTCCATTAAACTCTTCTCCCTGAAACACTCTGTGCCACTCCACTCTATGCCATTCTACAACACTACTCTATGATGCTCTACGCAACTCTTTCTATGGTACTTTACTCCACTCTATTCTAAGACACACTACTCCACTCTATGACAATTTACTCTGCTTTACACCACTCTACACAACACCCTCTCCATCAGTCCACTCTGTTCTACAACACTTTACTCAACTCTTACACTGTGCTCCTCTCTAAGCTCCTCAGCTCTATGCCCTTCCACTCTATAACACTCTACTCCCTCCATGACACTCCACAACACTGTACGCTACATGATAGTCCACTTCACTCCGCTTCACGCCACTCAACTCTACTGTACACCACTCTACACGACTCCAAAGCATTCCACTCTACTCCACTTTAAAACACTCCACACCACTCTCCTTTACCCCACTAACTTGTAGCCATGCTGAACAGTTGCCACTCCGGTATACATCATTGCTAAATATATTGGCAAAGCCAATAGCGGTTACATAGGTGAGATCTACTGGCTTTGCCAATGCTTGTTAATATTTAGTGTCTGGTCTCAATTGGAGTCAGCAGGTAATTACTATCAGTCTTGCAGAGTGTTATCAGGTATTGCATTTTAGCACTTTTTCTACTCTCCATACCGTATTTCTTTGTCTTGCCCTTTTGCCTTTCTTACATAAAAACTCTTTGTACATCTAAAAGTGTGGTCAAGTTACCACTTATGGTAAGTTTACCATACCTTTATTTCTACCAGTCCTGGATTAAACCCATGAACTATTTTTTTGAAGAAATGTAATGTGAGGGTAACTCCTTGTGTCATAAATAATGCCCTCGTACTCCCCCATGTTGTGGGAATACCTTTTTTGTCTTGCCTTACATTTCCCTTTTCAGTCGCCTGATCTCAGAATGTGGCCAATCCTGGTAAGCTGCGCTGGTATCCATGTGATACACTAGGCATGTGTGCTCAAGTGACAGTGAATGGCTGCCGTGCTAACAATGCTGTGAACGTCTTGCGTTGCTGCACCCACCCACCCAGCACACTCATTCTCTTTAAAATAACCCTTTTTTCGGGTAACGTTCTAGTTATTTATTGCGTCATCGTTTCCAGGTGTCCTGCTTCTCACTCTCTTCATTCGACCTCCCGGTTTCCCGTGATGCATCCTTCCTTCCAGGAATTGTCACACCTGTATCCGGAGGCTCCATCCTCGTTTAGCTGCCTGGCTTCTCTCCAGCTGGAGTTTGGTCCAATGATGGAAGATAGCACTGAATTTCTGTCTGTTCATCTTGCTGAATAACAATGTTCCAGCGGTGATTAGATTAGTTTATTGGTGCGTAATCACCACCCTTCAAAGAGGGGAAACATATTTAAAAACAAAGTAGGTACAGTTTTCAGAACGTGTTCCAGTGCAGATAACGCCCATCAATGTCGGGCCTACTGCACAGCCTCTGGCCGTTCTGAGACTGCAAACTCCAGGGGGACATTGGGTGCACGTCACAAGACTAGAATGGCAATGGCGGGACCAACTAAATGCCCGGAGGCCCTTGCAAGTCCATCAGGTCCAGCTGGGTGCACAGGTTTTACTCCTAGGGAGGGAGTGTGGTCTACGGCGGCCATCGGAAGTTTCCGCTTCTAGACACTTCATGCTTTTTCCCGAAATCCCAGCTTCTTGCTAGGAATGCTCCCGTTTCCCTTTGGTCATCTCTCCCATTGGTGAGGACGCTAATCTTTTATCGCATTAGTCCTGCCGGATGAAAGCGCGTAGGCCATGGATAATTGGACAGAGAGAATATTTTGAATGTTAGCCATTATACGGTACTGCACCAGCTCGAGTACTTACAGGAAGATTGAAAAATGCTTCAACTGTGGTTAACATCTTACTTAACAATTCAATCATACTCAATGAAAAAAGCAATGCACTCTTCAGCAAGAACGTAATCTAACTCCCAACAAAGTTCTCCCCCACAACAGGAAATTCAGAAAAGAATAAATGTGTTTAATGAAAACATTTGCTTAAGGTAAAAAATGCTTCGTTATATTCTATTCACAATTATTTGACTGAGAAATGAGACGAAATTTAAAAAACGAATACATAGAAATCCACAAAGAACAGTTAGAAACTGAAGTAACAGACATTTCAGAAGCTCCCACAGGTTTCTTTTACTAGGTCTAGCAATAAAGTAGATGAGCCGAACTAAATGAATATAACAAAAAACACACTGTTGTCCCTAGTAACAATACTTTAGATGCAAAGAACCAAATGGCGAATAAAATGTATTCAAAGGAGTTCATAAAAAACATTTTCAAGATTCATAGCAGGGCATTGAATATTGGTCCAGACGTGTTTGATGCTCTCTTTAGAGGTCGATCCAGAGAGAGAAATTATGAAAGGAAATGCAGTTGGTAAAGGAGGGCGCACCTGGTGACAAGCCTCGGGGACAGGGTGGCTGACAATAACCTAAGCTGGACATATGCTGGATACCCATAGAGGGCTCCTGTTGGACCTGGCCTTTTTTGAAGGGTTCTCCCCAAAGTTTTTGCCTTCCTCCTGTATTTTTCAGACCTTCTTTTTTTGGCTGAAAGTCCAGGATGCATCACCGTGACTCTGACGCAACTCCTGCTTCAATGCTGTAGGGTCGACGCAGCGCGACTTGACTTCTGAAGCATCATTAGCGCATCATCCCTGGGAGCCTTTTTCTTCATCGACATCACACCGCAATAGGGAACCGAGGCTGCGTGCCTGAAAACGGCACATCACCTCCCCTACAACAGTGAGGAACCGATGCATCACCACTGCTGCCTAGCAGCAAGGAACGCCTCACCGCCCACATAGCAGTACAGAACTGACACATCGTCTGCTTTTTTGGCTCGTCACCTCCCCTGCGCCTCGCATCGTCTTTGATTTTTGACACATTTAAGGTATTTTGTCCTGATCAAGAGCAACCATTCATTTTTAAGAACTAAACTTTATTTAATCTTTGAAAATTCATAATTTGTGTTGTGTTTGTTGGATTTTTATCTTTTTGGTCTTGTTTTCTTCAGATAGATATTGGCTATTTTTCTAAACTGGCCTGGAGTCCTTTTGTAGTGTTCTCACTGTGTTACTGTGTGTCTGGGTACAAATACTTTACACATTGCCGCTGGGATAAGCCTGACTGCTCTGTGACAAGCTACCGAGGGGGTGAGCAGGGATTATTTTAGGTATGTAATCTACTTACCCTGACCAGAATGAGTGTCCCTTCTTGGAGAGGGTGCCAGACACTGCCAACTAGAGACCCCATTTCTAACAGCTACAATCAGCCAAAGTGGGAAGCACGTGTTTGTCTGGGTCTCAATGCTGTGAGCCAGATTCCTTCACTGGGCTCGATTCAGCCCAAAATCGAGATTTACTGGTCACGCTGTCAGCATAGAGTCCTTTCAGGACTCCTTTTGGCCCTTTCTCATTGTCTCAAAAATAAACCCAATATCCTAATGGAAATAATGTAAGAAAAAAGCAAATGATGCCCAGAAATCCTGCACATCACTTCAATCACCGTGGCTGACTAACGTGTGGGTAACACCGCCAGTTCTAGCTCACGAGCAAACAGTGAAACGAAACGATACTTTAATTTCTCCTTTTAAGAGGTGGACACTCATGACACCTTTACCCTCTGCCAAACGTCCAATTTTACCTTCCCACTTCTTCGAGCACACCTAATGAAATACACCATTCTACAGCCTACAGTGGTAAGTAATGTGCACTGCCAACTGCAAGGTAATGAACCCCGCACATGCTGCATAACAATTATATTAATAATAATTATTATATAAACTCTACAGATGCTCTAGTAGGATCTCAGGATGGTTCATCTGCGCCCAAATTAATTTTCTTAATGGTGGGAATCTGGCAGCTAAAAGCAGTGAATTCTGCTGCTACCTTGCAAGCTGCATTTGACGTCATTAGTGAACACTTTTTCCTCCGAATTTCTTTATTGTGAACCTGTATGGTAACGCGGTTATGGTGCACTTTCCAAAATCCCATGCATTGTTTAGTTATATTTTTATTTAGTTGTTTTTAAACAGAGCATTCTAGACCCCAGATGTGGAGACTGCGCATATTACAACATGAACAACAAGTGAAAAAGAATATAATAAAAAAGAGAAGACTGCCAACACAGGAAAAAAACATAAGATAAAGTCATAAATAAAATACTAAAGCAAAATCTTCTGTATGAGGGAGGTACAAACTGGAAGGAAACACCAAAATAGAATTCTGATAACTACATCGAGTACATAAGAGAAAAAACAATGTAAGCGCTAACATTGGGGTCATATGCAGCAGTTAAGACACCTAAAGTAAGATTGAAAAGGATGAAAGGTACAATAAAAACTGATGCATGTTCAGACAGAGTAGAAGAGCTTTTGGGTGTTGTTTGTACAAAATTAGAAGGCGGGTCCTTAGTTCAGTTTGAATCCCCACAGAGTGGTAGCAAGTCAGATGTTCAAGGCATTGAGTTATAGGCTCTTGAGGCATTTCCACAGAAGGAGTCTTTAAGATTTGAAAACGTGTTTTGCTTCTAGAGCTTCTTTTCCTTCCTGACATGTTGATTTTACTTTTAAGGTACTCACTCAAGAGTGCAAATGTGGAGTGATTTGTACAATGTCGGTCTTGTAAGGACTGTGAGCTTCTAAGGGTAACTATTTGAAGTCGTCCAAAACTGACATTATGTGGTCAAACTATAATGGGAGGCATGTCAATGTTGTTCAAGGTGTCTGCCCAATCTGGTGATTGAGCCGGAGACAGAGGATCCAACATGTTTGTTTTGCAAGTTATATTTTAAATCAACGTGTCTCATCCATGCCTGTGTATTAGGCATGCAAGTGGTTTAGGAATGTATGCCACTTGTTTCTTCCAATTTTACGCATAAGAGAGTATTGCCAACATTTTGGTGGAAAGATACGCCAGGGGAATGTAATAAATCACGGTAAGGCTCAACGTTTAGGGTGAATAGTTGTGGGTGGAGAGAAGGAGTGTGCAGGTGTAAAGTTGTGGGATAAGTCACTAATTTTTCCACCGTACGTGACTCTATATGAGGTGAAGCATGAACCATTTGAGGTCTTTGCTATGTAAAACCATCACACTCTGAAGTCATAATAGCAGAATATTGCGATTAATAGGGTCAGACCAAGCAGTACTACCAAGCAAAAGCATCCTTAGTCAAAAAATCTGATGGGGGGTCATCAGCTAGCCCAGATGTGGGCCCAGATACGAAACCTGAGTGGAAGGTGCCGAAGATGTGATGTCTGTCGGTTTGCTCATTGAGTTGAAGTTTACTAATTTCTAGCAATTTGTCAATAAAGGCGAAACCTGTGATGCATCTGACATTTTAAGGTTTTATTGTTTGGGTGCTTTGAGAGGAGTGTGCTCAGGTGTTCCTTGCTCAGCAGTGGCCTGGAAATGACCATGTCTTGGGGAGAGTCAAGCATGTATATTGGGGGAACAATGCAAAGGGCGAACGGCTTAAGCTGGACATTCAAAAGCAGGGGGAGTGCGTGGCTAGATAAACTACGTGATGAACATTCAAAGGCTTCTTCGATGTGCTGTGAAAAAATGCTCTGGTCATCCCATGATGGGCAAGTTGATCAAGCTAAATAAATGAAGAAGTCTATGATCTTATGAAATATGGTTCAGTTGCTGGGAGAGCTGCACTTGAAAAATGTTCGTATGGTGAGGAAGTCGGGCCAGCTTTTACCACAATCTGCTTTTCAGAAAAAGTTTCCCTGCTCTTTTCAAGGTTCTGCCCATGACAGCGCATGCACTCCCACTTGCGAGATTTACAATTTTACATATAAAAGAAAACTGGAAACATTGATCTTACAGGTCTTTTCAGCATTTGCTTGTGTTAGTGTTGAGATTTTGAGTTCTGCAACGGCCACCTCCAGCATATACTGATCCTGCAACGGGAGTCAGCACTCGTCGAGGTAGAGTGCCGCGCCCTGGACCAGAGAGAAATGGGCAACCACTTGAGAAGGAGCTCAGAGAGGACATAGGCTCCACGAAGGAGCCAGGAGATGAGGCCAGTCCCGAGACCCAGCCTGAAGATGGCACCCACATTGGGGTGACTAGCGGCAGCCGAAGTGGGCTACCCCACCCAAATAAGCAAAAGGGGAACTAGCCCCAAGGGTATGATCTTGCAGTGGAACCGTGGACTGCTGTTTTACGGAGGGCAGTCGGTCCGCGGAGCAGTGCAGGCAGGAGATTGTGATGGCCAGACCGAGAAGTGCCTAGGACCCCAGGGGATAGGAGTAACAGGGGGTTCCTCCTCCCCTCGAACGTGCAACTTATTGGACCTTAGCAGTGTAGACCTGCCTACTTCTCACAGGCTACACGGGAAGTGCAACCGGCCAATACAAAGGCCACGTACGAGGCAGCTGATCCTGTTTGGACAGACCAGGATTGGGGAGGCCTGGTTTCCTCCCCGCAGCAGAGGAAGTGATGTGCTGCCAGAGGATCGTAACTGGCAGAGAAGGGTGAGAAAGACCACCCCACTTGGAAAGGCAGAGCGGTGGGTCTTGGAGATCTAACACTAGACCTACAAGGAAGTCTCTACCCTGTGACGACTTGAGAAACTGGTGAGGCCTGGGGAGATGCCTGCTAGGCAACCTTAGCTGGGGTCACTTGGCGCCTTGAAAGAGATGCAAGACCTGGACACTGACATGGGTCACACACGCTCAGTGAGATCCCCGCTGCACAGGCAGTGCCCCGGGAAATAAATGACCTACTATGGAACTGGGGACTTAATGGGTGTCTTGAGAAGAAGGGGAACGGGCAACGGCACCAGCAGATAAGCTGAATAAAATAGACCAAATCTTCGCTGATCTAGGGATCCTGCGCGATGACCAGTGCAAACAGGCAGATAAAGGCAAGAAACATGAGGAGAACTTACAGAAGATTGCCTCGGACTTGACAAAACTGTGTGAGCAGGTGACTTTGTCTGTAAGGAGGTGAAGATCATTTCTCACAGGGAAGAGGGCTGAAGTCGGCACAACAGCAATCGCATAGTAGGTCTGACGGAGCGAATCGAAGGGAAGAAATGATAGACTATCGTGCTAAGTGGGCGGCCCAGGAAGTGGCCCCACAAGGCCTGTTGCTGTTTTTTTGCCCTAGAGCAGGTGCACAGAGTGCTAGCAAGACCTCCTCAGCCAGGGCAGCTACTCCCCGGCCTGTGGTGGGGAGACTACTGCATTACAGCAACAAGGATGTCATCTTGCAAAGCGCCCGAAAAACTGACTGCTACCAGGTGGACAATGTTACAGCTGCAAGTTTACCAGACTACAACCTTGAACAGGGAACTGAAACAGACTGGGCTGAAATACATGCTGCTCTTTCCTGCCTGCCTGAAGGTCCTGATTAACGACTGGGTCTTATTTTTCGAGACCCCAGTGGATGTGTGGGACTGGCTGGAAAATTACAAATCTGGCACAGATGCACGTATGAGGGAACAGAAGCACCAACGAAAGTTGTGACTACAGAGCGAGAGGGTTGGGGAGTGAACCAGGAGACCATCAAGGGCCCATTTAGAACTTCAGCAAGCTGCAGCACTCAAGACAGCAAACACCTTTGCCACCCTTGTGTGCTCCTCCTCCAGTGAGAATTATGGTAATTCGACAGCAGAGAGTGATGACACAAAAAGCCTGCGGCAGGTAAAAGGCCTGGGACCGCATATCACTCCCAGGTCGGCAGATGACTTGTAAATAGAATGGGGAAACATAAGTAGCCAGAACAAGCCAGCATGGTGGTGGTAGTGGTGGTGGTGGTGGTGGTGGTGGTGGTAGCGGGACGCATCAGATCCATCTGGAAGAGGGCGATGACGCTCTGAGAGGGAGTTGGATCTTGCCTGGTTGCCCTGGACTGAGGGGCTAAACAAAGGAGATAGTCAAAGAGGCTGTCATCTTCATTGATGGGTGGACTGTGGGCTATAGGCGGCATAGCTAGGAGATACTGCGATTGACTACCACCCCAAGATCAGCCTCTCACCAACGTACTGCGATACTGGTTTGAAACTGTTTATGAGTGAAAATGTACTGGACAGACAGATGCTGCTGGCATGACTTGGGGAGGGAAAGTTGAGGAAACATTGATGTTTTGAGTGCATGTCAATCTGCCCATTATATGATCATTAGTTATCTGGTTTAGGGCCTACACAGGTCGCAGGAGGGGCAGGGAGCAAACACTCGACTACTACACAACAGGAGGGCATGGAGCCCCTATCCAGGGACTATTTGTGATAGAAATGGGAGAGACTAAGCACACATTCCTCATGTGGAATATGCACAGACTGGAATCTGCCAGTAAACTATAAAAATACTGGCCTTAATGCGCAGGGGTGTTGACTTGGCCCTATTAAAAGAAACACATCTTATAGATAGTGATACTGATGATAAGGAGGAGCTGGAGGGGACAGCTGTATGCAACAGGATACTCTTCCTTCGCAAGGGGGGCTTTGAATTGGGTGAGACTGAGACATCCAGAGGATGATAACCGAGGGGAAGGGCAGATATGTGCTAGGGCAGGTAAAGCTTGATGATAGGCCACTACAAGTTGGCAGTGTCTATGCCCCAAACATCGGACAGACCCAGTTCCTGGACTCCCTGACTAGGGTGTTTTCTGGGTGCATGCGTAAACCATTGGTAATTGGGGAGGGGGGTCTTTAACTGTATGACTGACACAGACATGGACAGATTGGTGCCTCTGCTACAAGACTCCCTGTGTGCACCGTTCGAGATTTCCATGACTGGTTGTCACTTTGGGACCTGATCGACAGCTGGAAAGACAAACGTGGGAAAGAGGGAATATTCCTACTACTCGGCAGTGCATGTTCTTCATGTGTGCCTGGACAGGATCATCTGCTCACTTGGAGTGGCCGAACATATCACACATATGTAGTACCCCAGTCGCATGCTTTCAGATCATTATTCCTTTCTCATGAGTGTGAACTGGGATGGGCGGGTCCCCATGGTCTGGACTTGGAGACTATAAGTGACGCACATACAGGAACCAATGTTCGGAAAGCCAATGGCGGAAGCCTTTAGCGTCAATTTTCAACATAACTGGCACACAGTGACGCACACAAATGTGGACTGGGATGCCTTTAAGGTGGTAGGTGAAGGGCTTCTGTATCGGGTGGTCAGTGGGTGTCCGCAGAACCCTGACAAGACAACGGTCTTCCTTGGAAAAGTAAATTAGGGGACTGGAAAGGGACTTTGCAGATAATTCTGTGATTAGGCACAGATTTCTAGAAGAGAGGGAGAACTATGCTACCACCACCGAAAGACTGTGAACCTTAGATAGGAGGAAATATTTCACCATGGCACCTAGGGAGGATGACAGGACAGGCAGGCTGCTCTCCTGGTTGGTGCAGCCTGCAGATAGAGGGAGACCTATCATGAGTATCGCGACCAAGCGGACACAGTAGTCTATTCTCAGAGGGAGATACACAAGGTGTTTACCCTGCACTATAGGGAGCAAAACAATGTTACAGGGCTGGTCAGAGGGGCTGAGATTGAGGCTTACCTGAACGGCGTCCTGCTGCTGCAACTCACAAATACAGACAAGACTCTGGGGGGCCAGTAATGGAGTTTAAATGATGACTGCTGTTAAGGAGCTTGCATGCTCAAAAACTGTCTTCCTGCGGAGTTCTACCAGACACACAGGCACCTACAGGCCCTAAAACTAGCAGAAATGTATGCGAGGTTCTGCAGTGTTGACCCCTACCGGATACTGCTAGAAAGGCCCACATTATGTCCATACACAAGTCAACAGATCAGTGGCCAGATGCAGCACCCTATAGATTGCTTTCTAAGCTGAACATGTACTATAAAATGTTGAGTAAAGTGCTGGCCATCCCCCTGCAACCCCATATGCAACACCTTATCCCACCCAGACCAGAAAACCTTTATTTCGTAAAGCAACATGTCATACAGTATCAGGAGACTGTGCAAGGTACTAGAAGAAACAGATATCTCTATCTACCCAAGAGCCATCGAGTTATCCATTTATATACTCAAGGCTTTTGACACGCTAAGGGTGGCACAACCTGCGGGCGGTCATGCATAAGATGAACCTGAGTATGGGATGAGGCAGATGGGAGGCATTTCTATACTCTGGTGCACGGTCAAGGGTCCCCATGGGCAAGGCTATCTTAGAGCACAAGGCAGGGTTGCCCACTCTGTCAGCTGCTGTTTGCCCTGGGGGTGCAGTCCTTCACTGGAGTACTCAGAGTGGAGGGCCTGAGTAGAGGAGGGCCACTGAGGGAGTAAGAACCTATGATATTCCTCTATGCGGATGACATGTTGCTTTATCTCAGGGATCCTATGGAGGGATTGCCATGGAGCGTGGCTCACCTGAAAAAGTTACGTTGGATCTCAGGCTGTGCACCAACTAGCACAAATCCTTTGCCTTTCCAATTGGATGTGACCAGTTGGAGGCCCTGGTGACTATACAGCAAGCAGCGATCCGGTGGGAGCTGAGGGTTTTCTGGTACTCGGGGGGGGGGGGGGGTACACTGGAGGGCAACCTAGAGATGGCACTCAAAAGCCTCTGCGTTTGTGTGACATTCTGGTGCACCTTACAGGTGCCTTTCATGGCTCGGATTGCCCTAACTAGAATGATTATGCTGCCCCAGGTACTAAATAGAGCCTGCCAACCTGCTGCTATGGGTCCCACAAAAATGGTTCGCTCCTTTAACACACTGTCATGGGAGCAGAGTTGGGGAGGGACAAACACAGATTGGCCCTCCAGGTGCTGCCATGACCAGCCCAGCAGGGATGGGATGGGAGTGCCAGATTGTGAGAAGTACTACCTAGCTGCACAACTGCAATGGCTGACCAGCTGGCTCGCGGGACAGAATGTACAGGATCTGGCGAGTGCGGAGAGAGGAGGAGAGAGGGGTCTTAGTGGCACTTCTGATGGGAGCCAAATTAGACCCAATACACAAACCAAAAACTCCTAGCCATACAATTGCTCTGCTGAAAGTGGGCTGTTTGCAAAGCTGGAGGAGCCCACCTTTACATGCCTGTCCTGCTATTAGTGGCCCTCCCTACACCAAGAGCAGGATTCCTCGTGGCAAAGAGATTGGAGGACTTCTATGAGGAGGGCACCCTCAGACGCATAGATAGTCTAGAGACCAGGAACGGACTCACTGGTGCGCAGTTCCTGACATACGGTATCATCAAGAGTGCAATGTGACACTTGTCGGGGGACATAGACTCAGAGCCTCGAACAGATGACACGCTACAAACAATGCCCACTTTTGGGGATGGTCGTACACTGGTTTCTTAGCTGTATAAGATGCTACTCGCGACACATGTCAATGGTTTGCCGCATGTCAGAGTGCTGAGAGAGACAAGAAATGGACACAGACAGTGTAGCAGTTCTACACACTGATGAGGAACACAAGGTTTAAGTACATGCAGTTAAATCACTTTCACATGACCTACCTCACCTCACAAAGAATCAATGTGGGGGTGCACACCCAGGCCCAGAATTGGCACAGATGTCATTTATTGAATGCAGACTTTGCACATAGACTAGACTTCTACTTGGTATAGGCGCTTCGACCACATCACTCCCATTCTCAAGCAGCTCAATTGGCTCCCAATCGAGGCAAGAGCTATACTCAAAACTGCTTGCATAACTCACATGAAAAAAACAGTCTACCTCAAAAATACGCTATCAAAATTTGGTCAAAAGAGACATCTACGAAGCCTTAACAGTCCGCTCCTGATTCCTCCAAAATTTAAGAAAGAGAAATCTTGCAACTGCTACTTCTCTGAGAACACTCACAGAATCTGGAATGCACTGACCCAGGACTTACCGACAATCTTTCCCTCACTTCAAGAAGAAAATGAAACAACTTTTCTCCAGCAAATATTTGAACCTACCCCTTTAAAGCATCTGATTGGTTTGTTTGCTCCCACTTACACTAAATAAATCTGAGCGCCACTACCTCGGGGAAAACTGCGCCTCTACTCTCCCCGACAGCAACAGGCCCTACCCTAACTACCTCTTTACTATATCGTCCACCTATTCTACTGTCCATCATAGTTTTCCATTCTATACTGTTACTACCTCAAAACTGTAACAGCTTATCCTAATGCCTTCGTATATTTCGTTTACATACTGTCACTATGTATTTATACTTACTTCAAATGTAACTCGCTTATTTGCTGCTATGTAAACTCTGTGAAGCTCTCTGATACCTTTGGGTCAAGGTCACTTTATGCAAAACTCGATAAATAAATAAATAAATAAACATATGGTGTGGCAGCACCCGCACATAGACGCATTTTGGGAGGGAGTGGTGGGAGATTTGGAAAGAACCCTTGGTAGATGGGGCATGTGAAATCTGACTGTTAGGTCTTTTCCCTTGCAGGCAGAGACCAAGAGTGGGGAATAGGTCCCTGGAACATGCAATGGGTGGAGCTTGCAGAGACATAGCACGCCATTTCAAAGAGTCCGGAAGGCCTGCCACACAATGGATGGCTGAGGGAACACATCTGCAGCTAGGAGAAGCCAAGTGTATCCATAGAGTGCCACTGGTGGGCACCTGGTTGGAGATGCTGATTGCATTAGAGTGACCAGGGGACAGAGAGGTCAACACACCTGAACAATAGTAGATTGACGATCCCCATGATAAAGACGGCCACACTACATCCTAGAGTCCGGGTCCCAACACTGACAGGAATCCTAGCTAGAACACACTACTCTTCCTCCCCGAGACACTCCAACCCTACAAGCCACAACAGACTCTGAAGCATACAATGCCCAGAACTTGAGCTTTATAATTCGTATTGACTGGGATAATGGCTGGTTAACACCTTTGTTTCTATAGTTGCTACACACACAACACTTGAGATTGCATCCTGTAACCGGGAGAGAGTGAAATTAACCATATTAGCCTGGGCACCATTGAAAACGGCTACTGTAATGATGACCCTTTGACTACTGAAACATCACTGTCATGGTTGGGGCAACTAATTGTCTGTATGTATTGTAAAACCTTATTAAAAATATGTAGACAATTAGAGAAAAAAAAGTCAGGTAAAAGCTATCTGGAGGAGAGACCTAAAAAGATAAGATGCATTGGCACCTCAGATTAAACAAGAAAACTAGATTTTCCACTAGTGTAAAATCTGTCAGTTTCAGAATGTACTTGAAAATATACAAATTTGCAAAGATCCCAGTTTGGAGACTGTACATTCTTCTGAATCCCCTAACATGTGACTTCCAAAAAGTCCTGCGTGATAAACTGTACTAAACATGGATTCCATAAGTGATCACATTTTCATGCAAGTCATCGTTGCAGTGGTCTAAAGAGGCATAAGTTACCAACCAGTAAACACAGAAAAAAAATATTTAAAAGTAAGTATTTTCTGACATACAAGGGACATGACATTGAGAATTCCCTTTTATTTGACATACGCATAGTAAAGTAAAAGCAGTAAAGTATATATTTAAAAAAAATCACTTACTAAGGTCACGTGGTATATTTCCTTTACCGTCAGCCTTTAGGCAGAACTTTACTTTAAAGCTGCAAAATAAAATAGGATACGAACATCTTTAAACAGTTTATTATATGCTTATTTTCTGTGCTTCGTTAAGTATGTTAATCCCAACGCAGTACAAACCATGTATTTAAAATACATTTCACAAAATGTAGATTCTATACTAAGTCGATGAATTACATTAAAATGCAGGATGCCTGCTTTAACCCTAACAGAATTATTACATTTTGTGCTGGTCTTGTCGACATGGTCTTTACACAAGTACAGCACAGTTTTCTTTCAACCGGAGCACCGTGCGCCCACTGACTCGTGGAAAGTGAAAACAGTCTGTAGTTCTTAAATGGGCCATCGAATGGAAAACCTGTAAGATAGTTGGTGTGAATTGAATTCTGCAGAAACCTGTAAAAAATTGTTGAATACATAGCCGGATCTTACCATGGTTGACAAAGTCTCTTTTACTTCTGAGGACTGTAACTAACATTAGTAGCACTGACTGAGTTAGATAGTAGGAAACACCTCCTACCTGCAGCATGTGTGTTATACGTAAGTGCTTATTAAATGATGGAAATGGCAAGCATCCACTTAGGGTGGCTAGAATACAGAAACAAGCACTGGCAAAGGCAATCAGTCTGACAGATTTTGGCTTTGTCAATGCCAGTATTTTTCTTGTTTGTGGAAAACCTTCTTGTTAGGGAGCTGATCGGTCCTTGAAAGTACAAAAGCAATTTTTGTCAAGAAGCAAAACTATATTTTTGGTTTAAAAAAGCACACATTGCGACAGTAGTCTCTGGTACATAAGGGAACCACTTAGTGTGAGGAGGAGTTAAACCACAAGCTAAATTAGGCAAGGCCATTGCCCCTGCTCAAGCTGTAGCTGGTGGAAGAAGAGAGTTAATCACAATACCAAACATAACGATTTTTAATTTATTAACATTTGTTTTATTAACTCTTTGCTTTAGTGCAATTTTGTATTGTAATTGACTTTACTAAGTATTGGCAAAGCCTAGAGGTCTCGGCTCCAAAAAGCTAAGTTACTGGGTTTTCTACATGTATGTGTACGTATGAGCAGAGTTGCATTTAGGTGTTGAGTGAGTTCTAGTTGTGGGAGGGTGTTCATAATGGGGCACGACTGAAAGCTGAGGCTGAAGGCCGTGTGAGTCAGTGGGGCATAACTGTCCTCACTGGAGAGACCTGAAGCATTGGAAGAGCGTGTAATCTGAGCTCTTAGTGATGGTCACATAAGTGCCATTTGTAAATACTAACTCTCATAATGTACAATAAAATCATTGCTGTTACTCCTTCACAACAAACTGCTAACAAGCACTCAGAAAGCCAATAGGTCAGTCTTGTTTTAAGGGTATGTTTGTTACTATGCGATATGTCTGGATGCAATATCAGAAAACTCACAAAGAGGCACCCAAATGTTGGTTAGGCATAATGCTGTGTAAAGCAATAGGTTGCACAGGGCTTTAAGTGGGCCGGGTCTCACCGGTGCTGGGCACTGGAAGTTCTTTAAAGGGGACCTCAAAACGGGTCTCTATCGGGCTCTGTTTTGTGCCCTGGCACAAGCGGTCCGTTTTTTTCTGGACTGCAGTGACAGCAGGCACGTTAATGTGCGCCTGCTTACACTGCTCACTTCTCACTAGTGGAGAACTTACGGCATGACGTCATGCCAGGTGAGCGTTGTAGGGGAAGGAAAATTCTTTAAAGAGAGACATTTTCTCTCTGGATTTCCCTTCTCTTTTTGAAACTCAGGAGCAGCAAGATCGTTGTGGTGTCACCAGGGCTTTAAGTGGAAGCTTTTTCAATATTATATAAAAGCCATAGTAGCTGCCTTTTTATCTTAAGCAACTAACAAACATTGAAAAAGCCAATAGTCCAGGGTGGTTGTAGGAGACATGTTACTTGTATTTTATATCTGAATGCAATGACAGAGAAACATCAAAATACCAGTCATGTGAAACACAATGCTAAACACAGATTTTTAGCTTGTGTTTTAGGCCACACCCTTAATTACATTGGCCACGCCCCTTTGACAGACCCCCCCCCCCCCCCCCCCCCCCCCCCAGTTTTATCCTCCCACTTAAAGCCCTGGGGTTGCAGTTCCCTCTTTGGAGACACCCCACCCAAGTTTTTCATCCCACTTAAAGCACTATGGTCCACCATGTGCTTTTGCTTACAGATAACCAAAAGCAGTCTCGAAAGCGAGAACTAAAATTGTGATGTTGTAAAACCGTGGAGTCCAGACACTTAGTTCTAAAACTTGCGGTGTAGAAACAACCAGTGATTGTTTTGCTCATCTGCGTTACTAACTCTGCAGCATCTCTGGGAGGGCAAGAGCAAAGCTGATGTTACATGCTAGGGGCGGGGGCGATAAATGCACTTCAGTGAAAGAGAGCGGAGAGCCTGACCTCCACTGTGACACCCCAGGCTATAATTGGAGGACCAGAGGATTTAGATGCCATCGCACCCCTTTAGAGGTGGAGCTACAGTATTTGTTTCCCAGCTAAGTTGACCCAAAAGTCATGAAGGTAATTTGCTCCCTGGCTAGGAGATCCAAATATCCTCAGCGTCTCTGGGAATCAAGGGTAAACGGAGGACCGCAGGTGAAAGACAGCAACCTAGAGTGCAGGAAGAAGCAATATCGAGGAGGGAGAATCATGGAGGAGGGGGGAGAATCATGGAGAAGGGGGCTGGGGAAGCAACAGAAGGATGGGTGAAGCAACAGTGGAGGGGTCAGAGGGAGGAAGCAACACAGAGGGTATGGAAAGGAAAGCAAACAAATAGGGAGGACTGCAACATGAATTTGGGGGTGGGGGAATAAACGGGCGGAAAAGCAATCAGAGCTGGTAGAAAGAAGCACATGGGCAAGGGAGAGAGTAAAACAGAGGGGCTGGGACAGAGGCACACATGGGAAACAGAAACATGCAATGTTGTGGACTACTTAAACAAAAATAAAATAAAACAAGCATTTACAATGCAACGGTCTCGGCATTGCAAAAGTTAGAGCTATTAGCATTGTAAATGACAACATTTTTATTTATGTGTTGGTTTTGAAAACAGATAAATAAATGGCATTGTCACTTACAATGCCAATAGCTTAATCTCTCGCAAATGCCACACACAAAGACACAGACCCACACACACACAGAGCCATCCCCCCCCACACACACACACACACACAGCCACACACACACACACCCACACCCACACGCACACACACACACAACAGAGACACACACACACACACACACACACACACACAGACACACACACACACACATTGAAAATGCAATAGGTCTGGCGCCTTTGATTAAGTTAAAGCCATTTGCTTTGCTATACAATACCATTAGCAAAGCAAATGGCTCTAACGTAATCAAAGGCGAGACCTATTGCATTTTCAATGCTTGTTGTCCGCTGTGAGCCTCTTTGGGGAAGGTTAAACCATGTCAGTGATGTGGCGGCTACATAAAACATGGAGGAGACTTTGTGTACGATATTGTTCAGTAGAAAAGGAGCATTTATTATGGTCGCCTGAAGGCAGTAGGGTCGGCACAGCACGTGCAAGACTTTGGGATATGTCACTTCCCAAAGAGAGGCCCGCTATTTATATATATATATTTTTTTTACCTCAGCGGGTGTCAACAAGATGTACTAATGTAATCTAAAAATAGCGCCAGCAAAGCCAGAAGTGCCTTGCACAATAAGGCTGATTATTACATAGCTCCCTGGTCCTCCTTTTATCAACATCTGAAGGATAAACATTTGAGTCAGCTGTGTGCAGGGAATGAGTCCCGGGGCGCGGAGGTAGAACACAGGTCTTCGTGGGCGCAGGGCCTGTTGTGTGGGCTAGGCAAGTGCCTCTTATGGAGTCTGGTGGGGGAGGGGTGGGTAGGAATCAGTGACCAGCCTCTCCTCTGGGAGAATCGCACTGTCAATCATGAGCGTCCAGACACTGGGAAAAGGCTGACCAGTATTGCGCCGTGCCCGGGGACCAGAGGCCGAAGGGTCCAGTGAACCTGGATTACTGCTATATATAGTATATATATACTGCTATATATATGCTGTAGTTTATCATTCAAACAGCGGCGAAGGCCCATGACACACGGGCCACACTGCTGGGACACAGCCGGTGTGGCTGGGGCAGAATCAGCCATTTAATCATTAATAATGCAGAGATCATAACATGTAACTGTTTTCCAAAATCTAAGCTTGGTGTCTCCGTTATACTTGAGTTTTGTGATTCTGACTGTTTTTGAAACTCCAGTATGTAACCCTTTACTTTACGTAAGTAGTGCCTAAGAAACCCAGCACCCTTCACCTCCCTCAACGAACAACACCCAAGGTCTACTAAGCATTTAGCCCCTCCTCGCCGGAGGCTTCAGAGCATCTGCCACCCCGAGGCTGGAGAGGCAGGTCGGACTGAGTTGTACTTGCACACCCCCCTACCCCCTCCACTTCTCACCGCGGGTAGGTCAGGGGTCAGGTAAGTAAACAAGATTTAAATGTTGTTTGCAAGCGTAGCATGCATACATGATGTTTATCACATTAAAGCCTTCCCACTGGCTTTGCAAACGGTGGGAAAAAAGGTACAAAAAGGGATGTGACAGGGTGTGCTGCTGGAGAGTATTTTTCAGAATAATGACTTTGGTGGTTGGAAAGATGCGGAGATGGCTTGCACTGAAAGAGGCATTGTGCTAGGGAGGTGGCGCAGCCTTTGAGTTGATTTTCGGACCTTGGTGAGGAATTAGGTGAGGTGGTGAGGAAAGGCTCGCTTTGAAAACCGAATGCCAGTTCGCCAGGGACATCTGAATGTATGCGTGGGCAGAACCAGGTAGGAGGTACAGACTACTGGTGACAAAGGTGAGTGAAGAATGATGCATGCGATCGAGTCAGAGAGGCAGTTACAGTTGCCCAGTTTGCTGCTTACGAAGCCACACGGTAAGATATTAATGGAGTGGAATGTCTACCCTAATGTTCCTGGCAGACAACAAGAGGGGAAATACTGTCAAGAAGAAAGAAAATGAGGGGGCATGTATTTCTGTGCCTTAACAGTGGTGTGTGCATCTGTTTTTCGTGGTATAAACACATTTCATGTCCCAGGGTTTAACAAGCGTTGATCAGACTCTGATTCTTCCCTGTGTACAGATGATACACGCCATGGGATTTGTTTACCCCCAAGTGATAGACGAACTTGAAAAACATATTTTAAAATAAGTTTTAAGAAGATTAACATCCTGCAATGGAACATAGAGATAACTGCTGGATGCACTTCCCGAATGAAGCCTGCCAGCTCCAGCCCTCCTCTGCCTCCGCCTCTAGCGCACTCAGTCTCCGATATCAGCCTCTTTAGCAGCGCCGCGCGCTGGTATGCAGACTCCCCCTGCATTCCAGAGAGGGAGAGGCGCGCGACGCGATCCGCTCTGCATTGCCAGGCTGTGGAGACAAGACCTGGCCGCGCGCACAACGTTATCCTATGGGAAATCGCTGCGCGCGGTCTTGGCTCACTTCGGTGTTCTCAGACTGCTGAGACGCCGACAATAGTTCTCTGGCGAGAACGCGCTTTCAGCGCGTTACTAGCTGAGACCTAAAAAGGACAGTCTTGAAAATGAGCAATAGAAGGACACAAGTAGGGTGTCTATGCTCCAGTGGAGGGACAACCACAAGAAGAGGAAGGAATATGCTACTTACCAGTATGCATCTGTTCTTGGCATGCAGGGCTGCTGACATTTATATTTTTGCATAGATCGCCGCCTAGTGTTGGGTCCGGATGATTGCACATTGTTGTCCTGGAAGAGTCTTCGAAGTATCACGAGATAGGTGGCTCCTCCCCTGGACTACAGTGCGCATGGGCATTCACTCCATGCTCAGATTGTTTTTCGCCATTGTGGCAGAGATGGAGTATGATACAGTAAGTGATGACCATGCTTGAGAAAAATTATGAATGCTACAGCTGCGACAGGCACCGGGGAGGAGGGCGGGCAATATAAATGTCAGCAGCCCTACATGCCAAGAACAGATGCATACTGGTAAGTAGCATATTCCGTTCGAGGCATGTGGGCTGCTGAATTTATATCTTTGCATAGAATAAATAGTAGTACCCTCCTTAGCGGCGGTTGCCCGTGCCAGCTGCAGCAGTCTGAAAAAGAGTTTTGAGAACAGCCTGACCTACAGCTGCTTGCTGTTTGGAGTGTACATCCACGCAGTAGTGTTTGGTGAATGTATGTATGGTTGTCCATGTGGCTGCTCTGCATATATCCTCTAGAGGAAAGTTACCTAGGAAAGCCATGGATGCCCCTAACTTGCGTGTGGAATGCGCTCGTGGGGGAACGGTTAATGTGCGTTTAGCCTTTTGATAACAGATTTGGATGCACTTAACAATCCATCTGGCTATACCCGATTTTGAAATTGGGTTGCCTTTGTGCTGTGGAGAGAAGGCAACAAACAGTTGCTTAGTTTTCCTGAAATCTTTAATTCTGTCTATGTAATACAGGAGAGCCCTTTTAACATCCAGTGTGTGTAGTGCTCTGTGTGCCACTGAATCTGGATTTGGGAAGAATACTGGCAGCTCAATAGTTTGGTTAATGTGGAACTGTGATACTACTTTAGGCATAAATTTAGGGTTGGTACGCAGCACCACCCTATTAGCATGAATCTGAATGAAAGGCTCCTGAATAGTGAGGGCTTGCAGCTCACTAACCCGTCTTAGCGATGTGATTGCTACCAGAAAAGCCACTTTCCATGTCAGAAATTGTATCTCACAAGAGTGAAGAGGTTCAAATGGTGTCCCATGAGTCTGCTGAGAACTATGTTTAGATTCCAGACAGGCGAAGGCGGGTGTCTTGGAGGAATTACCCTGTTGAGTCCCTCCAAAAAAGCTTTAATGGCAGGCACTTTGAAAAGGGAAAGGTGCTGTCTGTTTTGAAGATAATCAGCCATTGCTGCTAAATGTATCCTGATGGAACTGTATGCCAGATTGCATCTGTATAGGTGCAATAAGTAACATATGATGTTTTGCGTTGATGCATCTAGCGGGTTTATGTTATTATTGGAACAATATGTGACAAAACGCTTCCATTTTGCCGCATAGCACGCCCTGGTTGTAGGCCGCCTAGCCTCCTTGATGATGGCCATAAAGTCAGGGGGCAGGTCCAGGTAGCCAAACTCTATGACCTCAGGAGCCATATTGCAAGGCTCAACTGTTGCGGATCTGGGTGCTGAATGTCTCCATGGTTCTGAGTGAGGAGTCGTAGTCGCTGGTGGGGCACCACTGAAAGTTCCAGGAACGTGGTGTACCATGCTTGCCGTGCCCACGTTGGAGCAACCAGGATGAGGGTCATGGAGTGCTGCCTCAGTTTGCGCGTTACCAGCGGTATGAGCGGTGCTGGAGGAAAAGCGTACGCAGATCTGTTCGACCAGTTCATCCATATCGCATTTCCCTGAGACTGCGGGTGTGGGAACCTGGCGGCGAAGTTGTGGCATTTTGCGTTTTCTTGTGTGGCGAATAGGTCTATTTCCGGATGACCCCACTGCTGGAAATACGGTTGTAGAACTGAGGGATGGATCTCCCACTCGTGCATTTGATGGCTGTGTCTGCTGAGCAGGTCCGCCATCTGGTTGTCCTTGCCCGGGAGGTGTTCCGCCATGAGGAACATGTTCCTTTGAATGGCCCACTTCCACATGCACTGTGCTAGGTGTGACAATTGTGGAGTGTGTGTCCCTGCCTGTTTCTGGATGTAATACATTGCAGTCATGTTGTCCGTCCGGATCAGCACGACTTTGTTGCACAAATGCAACTTGAATGCCTTCATTGCCATGAAGATTGCCATCAGTTCTAGTAGATTGATGTGCATCTTTCGCTGCTGTGTTGTCCATAATCCCTGCACGGTGTACTTGAGGACATGCGCTCCCCAGCCCTGGAGAGATGCGTCCGCAGTTAGCCCTATCTGTGGTACATACAGGCTCCTGGAATGGTCGTCCCCTGCAAAGGTTTTGTGTGTTCCACCAATGCAGAGAGTTGTATGCACGACTGGTCACCAACACTAGGTCTTTCAACTGTCCATGAGCCTGGTTCCACTGTTGCGCGAAGCACTCCTGAAGCGGACGCATGTGCAGCCTCGCGTGTGGGACTATAAAGATACAGGAGGCCATCATGCCTATTAGTTGCATGAACATTTGCGCTGGGAGTGAGTGTTGGGGCTTGAATTTTTGAATGAGCACTTGCATGCTGTTGACTCTCGCTGAGTTCGGCTGTGCTGTTGCTGTCAGAGTGTTTATTTCCGCGCCTAAGTACTGTTGGATAGGTGCGGGTTGTAGATGTGATTTTTGGTAATTTAGGGAAAATCCTAGACTGTGTAGGAGGTGAATTGTGCGGGACATGTGGCTGGCACATTGATGGGCCGACTTTGCTTGGACAAGACAGTCGTCCAGATATGGATAGACATGGATGTGTTGTCTCCGAAGGTGTGCAGCTACTGTCGTTAAGCACTTGGTAAACACTCTGGTGGCAGTAGTGACCCCGAAAGGCAGGACTTTGAACTGGTAATGCTGGTTGTTGATGGTGAACCTGAGATATTTCCTGTGACTGGGGTGAACGGGGATGTGGAAATATGCATCCTTCAGATCTAGTGTTGCTAGGAAATCTCCCTGACTGAGCAATGGTAGAACTTGCTGCAAAGTGAGCATGTGAAAGTGTTCTGATAGGATGTATTCGTTCAGGGGTCAGAGGTCCAGAATGGGCCTTAGAGACCCGTCCTTTTTTGGAATTAAGAAATACAGTGAGTACACCCCAGTACCCTGTTGGTCTAAAGGCACGAGTTCTATGGCCCCTTTTTGCAGCATGGATATGACTTTTGCTGCAATAAGTGCATGTGCTCTGCGGACATAGGACGGTGCCTTGGCGGTATGTTGGGTGGAGCGGATGTTAGTTCCAGACAATAACCGTGTTGTATAAGTTGTCTCACCCACCTGTCTGTGGTAATGCTTTCCCAGACTGGCAGGAACTGCTGTAGTCTTCCCCCGACCGGTGTTATATGGTCTGGGGGCAGTGACAAGATGTCACTGTTTATTAGTGGCGGAGGACCTGGCATTGTTATTTCCTCGTGCTCTGCCCTTGGTACTGTTCCCACGGTATTCACCTCTATTGTTCTTGTTATAGGTGGTTTGTGTGCCTCCTTTGCCGTATTGGGTTTGTTGCGACGTTTGTCCTCTAGACGCTCCCCTGTTACCGGAGCGACGAAAGGAACCGCCCCTGAACTGCTGTGACTGCAGAGCTCTCATGGATTTGGCAGTTTCTGTGTCTTTTTTTAATTTTTTCTAGGGTGGTGTCTACCTCAGGACCGAAGAGAAAGTCTGGGTTAACTAGCTGATTAAGCAGAGTTGTTTGGATCTCTGACTTGAACCCAGAGATGCGGAGCCAGGCATGCCTCCTGAGCATTACACTAGTGTTAATGGCCCTAGCCGCAGTGTCAGCTGCATCCAACGCACATTTAATAGATGCGTTTGAGATTAACTTCCCCTCCTGTATGAGCATTTCCGCCCCCTCCTTATAAGCATCAGGCAGGTGTTGCAGTAGCTGCTCTAGCGTGTCATAGTGAGCCCTATCATATCTTGCTAATAGGGCCTGTGTATTTGAGATTCTCCAAATATTAGCCGCTTGAGCTGCTACACGTTTGCCAGAAGCTTCCAAGATTTTGGATTCTTTGTCCGGAGGAGGAGCATCACCACTTGTTTGAGAGTTCGCTCTCTTTCGAGCATTAGCCACCACCAAGGAGTCCAAAGGGAGCTGTCCTTTGATATACGTAGGGTCCACAGGTGCAGGTCGGTACTTCCTCTCAATCCTGGGGTTTATTACCCTTGCCTTTGTTGGCTCTTTAAAAATGTCACTAGCATGTTTGAGCACACCCTTGAGCATAGGCAAAGTTTTTACCGATCTTTCTGAGGTAGAGAACATATCAAACAGAAAGTCTTCCTCCACGGGGTCAGTGTGCATGTCCACATCATGGTTAAGGGCTGCCCTTTAAATCAAGGCGTTAAACTCAGTAGTATCCTCAGTAGGCGATGTTTTGACCGCCAAGGACTGAGTGTCAGGGGTGGTGTGTGGCTCATCAGGGTCAACAGGGTCAGTCCATGGTTGGGACTCCTCCTGGCTTGTGTCAATGGGATAATGAAACTGGTCCTCATTGTACCCTTCTTCCCCCTCCTCAGTGTCAGGTGTGGGAGAATAGGCATATTCTTGTGCATAGGATTGTATGGGTTCATAGAGATTAGGTGAGGTGGCAGAGTCTCTCTTTCTTTTGAGTGGTATCTTGTAGGACTCCATAGGAGTTTCAGGAATGATTTTCCTTTTATAAATAGTGAGTCGCCCTGATTCAGAGTCGATGAATAGTTTCGACTGGTTATCATAGGACGGTGACTGGAACAGAACGTCCTCCTGCATGGGCTGAGCAGTTGCAGCTACCGATGACGACTTGGATGCGTCGGTTCCCTTTGGGAGCTGGACCGTCTTAGGTCGTGCTGTTGGGGGCAGTCCGTATTTTATTGGCGCCGTAAGCGTTGGCGACGGACTGACCTGCTTGGAGGTAGGTGTCGTTTTTGATCCGACCAACTTCGACTGTTCAGCCTGTTGCTTGTGGTCTTGCGTCGACTCGAGCTGTTGTTGCACAGCAGGTACGCCCTTGTGCTTTGACTTGCTCTGTTCTTGCGGGGCGAGTTTTGTCTTCGACTCGAAGGCCTTCACCAGCAGTGGCTTCCGAGGCTTCGGATCGAGGTTTTCTTGGCTCTCGCGCCCCTTGGAAGAGTCGCCATCTTTGGACCCCGACGTCGACGTAAGCGTGACGTGCTTAACAGTAGACACGGGCTTCGGCACCCCGATCTTCGGCTCGACACCCCCTTGCGACCCCGAGGGTTCGAGCACACGTTTCGACTTGGTATGTTCCGAAGTCGTCGAGCCGATGACTGTCTTCACCAGTTTCGGTTTCGATTTAGTGTCTTTTGGTTTCGGTTTCGATTTTTCCACTGATTGTGGCCGATCAACCGATGGCTCTTTGGAAATGTTCTTAGCCTGGCCCGGAAGCGGGGCTATAGAACGTGGGTGAAGATCTTGGCTAAGGCCTTCGGCGATGCCTCGACCTGAGCCGTGGAAGTGTGTGTATCGGGCCCCGCTACTGCGGTTGGGCCCTGCTCATCGGCTGAGTCGTCATCGACGGCTCCGATGGGTTGTGCGTCGTCTCCTACCTCGACGATGTCTCCATCAAGGACGTAGAATTCTTCTTCGTTCTCATCGTAGGTGGATTCTCGCCCTGATGCGGGATCCGATTGTCGATCAGGATCCTCCTCGTCTCCACGCTCTTCGTCATCAGCTCCGAAGATGTTTTCTGGATCGGGCGCCGACTCCCGCGCCGACTGTCGTGCAGCGCGTCGAAGGCGAAGAGTTTTCTTTGATCAAAATCGAGAACAGGCCATACAGCTGGCCTCGTCGTGGTCCGGTGAGAGACATTTATTGCACACCGGGGGCACATCGATGTGAGGGTATTTTGAATTGCAAACGGGGCATAGCTTGAACGGGCTTCGTTCCATCGTCGATCGTCGATGGGGCCTTTGTTGTCGAAAGGCAAATGGCCGTCGACATCAGTCTCGAAGAGCTTGAACAAATACAAGGCACCGAACGAAAGACCATACCGACGCCCCGAAGGCCTTTTGGCCTTGAGAAAGTGTCTATATATATAATCCGAACGTGAGTTAAGAAAGTACATCCAAACCCAATGGCGGAAAAAAACAATCTGAGCTTGGAGTGGATGCCCATGCGCACTGTAGTCCAGGGGAGGAGCCACCTATCTCGTGATACTTCGTAGACTCTTCCAGGACAACAATGTGCAATCATCCGGACCCAACACTAGGCGGCGATCTATGTAAAGATATAAATTCAGCAGCCCACATGCCTCGAACCTAAAGCCCACACAAGATAACAAATAAGAAGCTAGGAAATGAGTGATAATTAAGTCAACCAAAGGTAATCAATCTGCGAACTAGAAGCCTACTGTAAGCTAACAATCTGTCTCGCAACATGCAGCGCATGATCAGTCTTAGCAGGCGAGAAATAAACAATACTTTCAGAAGATTTTTGCTGCTACAAACGACTGCCGTTACCACAAGTATTCCAAATCGAAATTCTAACCTGCCTACCAGCACATACCCCCATCATTAACCCTGAAATGTGCTTCAGTTAAGCCTTGTTGCACAGGTTAACTACAAAAAAATAATAACTTCCTCCAAAATAGTCAAAGTATTTCCTAAGTTGCCTAGCATTTAAAACGTCCACCTTTGGAGGCCAGCACAGAATCTTTACTGGAAACGCCAATTGTATTCCCTTTGATTTCTCCCTGATTTGCTCTGTCAATCTGTTTGTTTATTTGGAATGAGGTTATTACAAATCCAGCTGGCTCATCTGCCTGCTGTATTGCTCCTAGAACTGAAAACGATAATTAATCCTTTTTGCCATTCATAGGCAAGAGAGTCAAGTAATTGGACATACCCTTGCGTTTTTGCCAATCGCCCAGCGAGCATTCTAGTTTTGGCGTCCAAAGGGCAAAGGATTTAGTTATGTTCTAGTGAGTTTAAAATCTCATTTGTGTCCAGGATTGCTGTCCTGGATGGGAGCTACAGAAGACCAGGGATACTATTTTTAGATTCTTGCAAATGTCTTGGATATCAAAATATTATATTCTTTTAACGCAGCTCAGTCGTACCATGATATTATTTTTATAAACAAGTCAGATTAGATCAACAACACAATGAGTTAATGAACAAAGTACAAGTTTTCCATTTTAAATTCTTAGTAAGAAAATGTTCTAGAAAAATAAATATTTTACTAAAAAAAAGGCACAAATAACCATTGTATCTAATAATCTACATTGAATAACATTCGTATTATGCTCAGAGTTTGCTATGTAAACCGAAAATGAAATAAGAGAAGCTTCAGAACATTTGCTCTTCTTCAAAGCTTTGTAGTCATTAGGGGACAGAGTACTTCGAAACAATGTACAGGTGTTCTCTGTCCCTACAGGCTGACTGACTGGTTGTCTCCCACTAGGTTCTTGTGGATGACTATTCTACTCCCCCTTATGTGCGTCCATCAGCCAAATCCTTCTGACACCATTGTAAGGTAAGCAATACTTTTGCAAAGCCCCAAATAAAATAAGATATGACAATAAATGCAGAGTAGGCAGCTGTTGCCTTAAGTTTGCACACAGCTCACAACATTTTACTACTACCACCCTTTTCCTACTTTCACCTGCCTCAACGTTTTAGGTTTATATTTATGAACATTAACTTCAACCAGTTGTGGATGGCATGGATCAAACTGCGACGCTAAAGAAACATGCTAAGCAAGAATCTGCTCTAAAACAGAGCAATCCACACCAAACTCAGCAGACAGTGCCCGTCTTTAAGCAGACAGTTTTATATCTTTGGTAAGGGTATCAAACTGAGAAGGCATGTACCATTAAGGCATCCTTCTCTATGGCGCCTAACAAATTAAAACACTCTTTAGGACTTTTTCACAATCTGTTTCACTAAGTTTCACTAAGACAGTGACGGCATTCTGGCAAACTTTGATCCAATAGGACAAACAGGAATAAATTCTCCCAACTCAGATGCTTTACAATGCCAGTTCATTTTAGGTTGTAGAAACTGATATGCCTTGTGATAGCAGGACCCGATTTATTTAATTTTCGTCAGTTTTCACAACTCCCAGTTTGACGGTTCAATCACGCACTTCTGAGATGTATTTGAAACCTGTGATCACAGGTTCAAATGTTGGCCAGGTTAAATGAGCTTTTCTTTCAGCTGTGGTTGAATAAATGAGAACCAATGTGCTGCGTAACAGTAATAGTTACTGGTCAAAACTTTAAAGTATGTAGTAGCAAGTCATTATCCTAAAAATAATTCTGTACAGTTTTCTGTAGAACCAGTTCCTTTTACTTCAGTATGTACTCAATTTTACAGTTATTTGGTTACAAATATGGGTTCTACTGTTCCAAATCACTAAAAGTACCCTCTATCCACATGGTGCGCAAATCCCTCAGTTAAGTCTTCTTAATCCTTGGACCCGAGCTTCCCTTAGATTTATATGACAGTTTGCTGTATAAAATTAGTCTTTCAGGGACCATGTCCAGGGTGGCCAAGAAGGTGGACGAGCCTTGGGCCCGTGAACGACTTCCAGGGTGGAGCCCCTGGCCGTGGATTTCCAGCGTTGCAGTGGCCGATGCTGCTGCGGCTGGGAGCTGCGGGCCCACTGGACACCGCTTCATGGTGCCCGTCCAACAATAGCACAGCGGGGCAGCTCACCGGCTAAGCATTCGGAGAGAAACCCACGAAGTGCGCCTACAGCTTGCGGCGAGGAGTACATAGCTGCCAAGTCTTCAGTTTGCTTACGTGTGACATTCCCATGTGTGCAGTGCATTTGTATGTGACATTTCAAGGTCTTACATTCGACACTTTGAGTTACACTTTATTGAGAATGAAAAAGCCAGTAGCATATACTTCAGGAATGACATCCTGTTCCTTTATGCAATGGTTCAAAATGTGCTTTAAAAGCTGCAACAGCTTGAACACATTAGATGCAAGGGATGTGGTCAGTGGTATGTCAGACGGGATCCTGTGAGGCATAGAGCGTTCAAAGCTGGAACTGGTAGCCCCTTCAATTACATTGTAGTCTGTCGAGACTTAAGCATAGGCGAAAGGTCAGAGACAGTTTACAGCAGCAGGGCCCAACATCTTGGCTCTCGGCACAAAGGACCATCGGTGCATAAACTCTCAGCCTGATACTGTAGCGGCACAGGTGCTATTAATACTGTGGTTTAGGAAATCCAACCTGTTGATTTCGCCTTCTGATTTAGTCTAATAAATGGAAAATTCTCCATCAAGCCTTTACGCTGAGAGACCACAAGGAAACCAAAGTTGTGCGCGTGAGGGGCTATCTGTTCTTCCCTCTTTACAAACCTGGAACTATCCTAGTACCCTTTCTCTTACCTCCTCCCTCCATCTTTTGCTTTTGTCTTTCACTCTTCTCTCTCTCCCTTTTTCACTTTCCTGATCCCTACGTTGGCTTCTAGTCCTCCTTTGCTTGTTCTCTGCTCCCTGCCTGCTTCCATCACAGCCTCCTACTCCATCACAATTGCAATTCTCCTCATCCTTTCCACTTTCCATACTTTGTTTGGCCTCCATCGTCTCCCTTGTTTCTTCATCTTGCTCTGCTTCGCTAGTTCTTTTCCTCCTTTCAGCTAATTCCTCTATTCTCCCTCTCACCTGAGAGTAGTACTTTACAAGTACTATGATTGACCTGTCATCATAATTTGCTGTTCATCTCTGTCCTCACCCTCATGCTCTCACTTGTTTCCTCACTCTTACCTGCCCAAGTCCCCCTTTCTCTCTCTTCCTTTGTCCCCATGCGTCTCTGTAACCACTTCCCTCAATCAATCTTTCTCATTTTCTCTCTTCTCTCATACCCTTTCTCTTTGCTCTCTTGCGGTCCTCAGAACTACAGGCGTCTCTACTTTATTCCTTGTAACTCTGGTCTGTCTCGTTCTCCTCCACCCTACTCATCAACCTCCTGCCAGTCTCTCTGCCCCTCTTAGTGCTCTCCCTCTACCCTTTGTTTCTTATCACTCTCCTTTCTCTCTGCTCATTTCAACCTCTGCTTTTTGTCCATTTTGTCTCCTGTTGCGCCACTTTTATCCTTCTTTGTCTCTCTCACTCTCTCGTTGTCTTAAGTCTTGATTACTTCTGTTTATATTTAGTGCTACTGCCTCTTTTAGTTTAAAAAGGCTGTCATGTAATATTTATTTGATAAGCTGCCCATTATTCTGTGCGACACCTTATACTAGTTCTAACTTATTAACCTACATCATGTTGCATTTGGGACTAGTAGTTCATTTTAAATGCCACATGTCCCCTGTAATGTTGGCTTAAAGGTCATGCTGAGCATTGGCTAAAAGTGTGAAAAGAGGCCACTTGGCAGCTATGACAATTGAAGTAGCGATCGGCTGGGGTTGTGTGATTGGTTGGCTGAGCGCGTCCCCTCAGGTGCGTCTGTGGCTGCCCAGAGTCGGACAGAGACAAATCAGCTCAGATGATGTACTGTCCTTTGGGATAGGACCATGAGAAGACCCGTTGCAGGTGTTGATGTTCAAGATTCGCGGAGTGAGCGATGGGGCATGCTGAGTGGGAAGAGACATTGAAAATGTCCAGTGGAGAGACTGCAGCATGGATATTATATATGGCCTGCGGTACCTGCTTCTAAGCACTGTTGTCAGACACAAGGGACGCACCAGGTCCTGAGAGGGGAGAGCAGAGGTAACAATCACTACACTGCAAAGTGCTGTCAGAGCCAAAGAAAACCTGAGCTCACTGCAGCCATCCAAGGCGCGGAGAGCGAATTAAATCGAGCGGGTGGGTGGGCGGCTTGGCTTCCTGTGACTGGATACCATAGAAGTGCAAGGTGAGCCCAGTTTGCTCCGCTGTAGATTAAGATGTCTTCCCAGCACCAGCTGGTTGCATACAGATGCGAGTACGAGGTGAAAGGATGTCCTCTGGCCCTGGGCTTTAAGTGGGCCGGGTCCTGCCGATGCTCAGCACCGGGTGGAGTTCTAATAAGCAGGTGCTAAGTCAGGTCCCTATCGGGCTATTCATTTTTGCCTTCACCCTCGGTGTGAAAAAAAAAATCTTAATTCTGCAGCAGCACCACACTTCATTTCACTGCCTTTAAGATAACTTAAAAAGAGACTCGAGTCGTCCTAGTTCTTTCAGTCTCATCATTTCAGAACGGAAGCATCTTCAATATTATATATAATGAAGTCGTAGTCGTTGCTTATTTATCTCACCAATTACATTACACAAGGGCACATTGAATTGTTTGGTTGAGTACGGGGAAATTAAGTGATTTGCTGGATATTGAGGAGGCGCACAGCCTCGAACTTGGTTCCTCATCTTCAAAGTCAGCAGCTCTGGCCGTTAAACCACGTCCTTAACAGTTAGCTAGAACAAGCATTTGCAATGCAATAGGTCTAACAATTGCGAGATTTGAGCTATTTGCATTGTAAATGACAATGGCTTTTATTTGCTTTAAAAAACCAGCAAAAAAGGCACTGTCATTTACAATACCAAGAGGTCTAGGTTTCGAAAATGCGAGACCTATTGCATTTGAAATGATTGTTGATTACAAGCACCCTATGCTGAGCTTTCATGTTAATTGAGGCCACGCACCGGTCTTTAGACAAGTCGTGTCTAAAGAAAGGCCCATGGGCGCTATTAAAGTGAGAGCGTGGTATGGGGCATTTACCAAAAAAAGCATATATTTGTCAAGTTGACAAACAATTCTGTTTTTGTAAAAGCGCCCGAGGCCGCGGTTTCACTTTAATAGCGGCTTTGGACCTTTCTTTAGACACAGCTCGTCTAAAGAAAAGGCCATGGCCTCTTAACGTGAAAGCACGGCATGGGGCGCTTGAAAACAACAACCACAAAAAGTGAATTAATAGTTTTAAAAAAAAACCATGAAGCCTCATTTGGCGCCGCAAATAAGCCAAAGGAGCAGCCGCCACTGTGACTGTCCGGGCTATTGAAGAAAAAAAAAGGCATTACTAATAATATAAAAGCGTGCATCGTGCTGTAATGTTGTGGGTGGAATAGAGGTTAGATCATTAAAGAAAATAGTGCTCACCGACTACATAATGCAGACCGTATACCAACACAAGTAAAAAAAAGTCCAGTTGTTATGGGTGGTTACTAATGCAGACAAGGCGGTACCAAGGAGGGATTATTCAGCCTATTCACAAATGGAAAGCAATAATTTCGCAAGGACAGTAACAGGAGTCAATTGAAAAGATGGTCTGGAAAGGGGCGTGGCTTCTATACCATACCTCAACACAGCATGGCTCACAGAGTAGCGTATGCGCTCCTATACTCGACCTAAAAATGTTTGAAGATGCTAAAAAGCTACAGTTTGGAGTAATACCAAGAAAATGTACTCACAGGCCAGCCTACCTTGGGGCAGACAGCAATAACATGCTCTGTAAGGCGGCTTGGCAGAAGGCCTGACTCGGCTGCTCTCAGCTGAGGGGATTCAACTGCATGATAGAGACATTTCCATAGGCACTGGGATGGTCCTGTAGCTCCTTTTGCCGTCTGGTGGTCACTGACAGGTCGTTTGCAGTGGAGGAGCGGGAGTGCAAGAACCACACTCATGTCCGAGCTGAGACCTGGGAGGTGCGCGTACGCCTGTCCGTTGTAAAATCAAGAATTACTATCATGGCCACTGGAATTATGCCGTTCTGCAGCAATTTTCGCATAATTATAAATTTTCCACGTAATCAATCATCTGCTGCATAATCTGCAGGTTTTAACAAAAAAAATTGTTTGTAGCTCAAACAGATTAACAGTTGCAAAAAATGCAGCAACTTGGGTTTCAGTCCTTTTTGCTAAGTTTAACTGGTCATCTTTAAGGTGCTTATTGCTGTATTTGGGTGTTAAATTGTAACTAATAAGGTTCACTTTATTTCTAGATACTATTATCAGGTGTAAAAATTACAAAATAATGAAGTAATATTATCATAAAATGTGGCACGTTATGCCATATAGTTTGCCTTTTCTTAGTGCATAATTTGTTCAACCCTGCCGCATAATTTGGTCCTCCTCCACCGCATATTTGCAGTGGCCCTGATTATAATGCTACAGGCGGGGGGTAGGGGCCAGGCAGCTGCATGGCTACCATTGATGAAAGCTGAATGAACATTTAACCTAAAGATCGCTTGTTACCTTTAACAGCAACAAAGAAAGAGAACGGACAGGTGTTAGCCTTAGCAAAGCTCCTCAGGACGTAGTTCACTGCTCGGCTAACCTGGTCAGCTGTTTTAGATCTTAGTTTGAGTGACAATATTAATGATTGCAGGGGTGCAGGGACATTAATGAAAATGCGTTACGCTTACATGAGAAGCGTGGCACTTTGCAGGGTTGTGAGCAGAGGCAGGGCCAGAGATACGGAAAGCGCAGGCGAGGCCAGTGTCTGCTTGGGAGGGGGGCGGGGCGGTTTGGCCAGTGCTCCATTGGGCCTACGCGCTGGGCCCTGAGGCTCAGGGAGTGCAGGTGTTGCTCGCAGCTCCAGGCCAGAGGCCCTCGCACTGCCCCATCATCCTGTGTCCCACTTGGGCCCTGCATACTAGATGACCCTGCTTGTTCTGCATCTGCTGGGCTCCGAGGTAAGCGGGCTGGTGGGGTCAGTGCTTGCTGCCTCCTCTTTGGAATGTTAGGGGGCCCATTGGAGGTAGGACCCCATGCAGCAGGGCGTCTTGCCCAAGATTACACAGCGCCATCGGAGGAATGCGATCCCCATCCCCAAAAGGATTTTGGGGAGGGGGCCCTTCAGCAATGCCTGGCTGTGGCTGGTGAGCTCCGCACCCGCTGCTCGTACTGCCTCTGCTGCATCTCCGAGGCAAGCGGGTCAGGGGATCTGTGCCTCCTCCTGGGAATTAGGAGGTCTAGTTCCGTGGTGACCTGGTTCCCCCCTTTGTGCTCAGAGCGTTGGTTGAATAGACTTCACATTGTCTACTTCATTATGGGGAAGGACAGGGCCCCACATGCGGGGGCCCTGACGAAAATAGACAAGTTTACTACTTGGAGTAGTGTGGCACACTGGTTAGAGGCAGCAGACCTGATAGCAGAAGTCAGCCTGGGACCAGGGTTCAATTCCCGACGCGGCAGGGTTGTGGACCTTGGTCAGCGGACTCGATAATTCTCGCTTCGGTGCTTACTCTAATCAGGGGTTCCACTCGGCAACTCTGGGCATTAGCTTGCCTAATCTCCACAACGGCCCCACCAATTCCGGGGATGCCTGGCTCCACCTTGGGGACTCCCAGCAAGGGACCATCCCACAGGGAAAGCCAGGACGGGTTCCCCAGAGTTATACAGCGCCGGGACGCCCCGTTGCTGGGGCAGCTGTGCGCTTTACAAGTATACTACTTGCCCCTCCAACTCTAGCAGACATCCAGTGTCCAGGGTCTCAAACCCCCTGTCGCCACAGATATGGTCCAGATCCTGATGCCCATCCAAACCTTTCGGGCAGCCCTTGAGATGAAGATTAGTGAGGTGGGACTGACGTTGGCCTCCTCCACCAAGGCCTCCGAAATGTGGCAGGGATGGTTACCGAAGTGGAAGGCAGAGTGTCCCCACTTAAAGATGACACCATGGACCTCATGGTCATGGCATGGACCTCATTTGCAGGTAACAAAGCTGCTATCTACTGTTTGAACCCTGGAAACCAGAGCAGAAGATGCGGGAAATCGTTCTAGGCACAGAAATCTGCAATTTGTTGGATTTTCAGATTATGGGTCTCAGAGGGGGCTTTATCGCCATGGTTTGTGGTGGAGCGAGGGCACCGGATTTTGGGGCAGCAACCTCCTGGAATGTGTACCGCCTACCAGACCATATCAAACACACAGCAGTACTCAGATTCCTTAGGCGTCCCCACCCCGGCATTGCACTATTGCAAGAGACTCACTCATTTACTGGGCTCTCTATGCAAATTCGGATAGGACTGTCTTTCACTCAGGGTTTGGTAGGGGCTCCAGGATGGGAGCGATTCTAATTCGTAAACATTTCCCTCTGGTAGTGACACAGATAATCCATGATTCGCAGGGCCTCTATGCAGGGGTGGTAGGGACATTAGAAGGGAAACCACACAACATCTTAAGTGTTTTTGTTCCCCCTGACCTGCACAAATGAACTCTTTTTAAGATCACCGAGGTGAATGCCGCGCTACCATTTGGGATGTTGCTCCTTGGGGGAGAGATTTCAATGCCACCCTTAATACGGACATGTGTGTCTCTGGCCCCCTCTTGCGCCAGCACAGGGAGGTGTCCAAGGCTTTAATTTCCTGGGTAGACTCATTGGGGCTATGCGATATCTGGCGGATGTGGCACCCACAGGAGAGGGCGTATACACACATCTGCTTCCACAAAAACCCTATCCCGCATCGATTACATATTCATCTCTGCCACGGATGTAGAAAGCATGTTGGCTGCTAATATTCTCCCAACAAGATTTCTGAGTACTCTCCACTGGTGCTCTGGGTAGGGACCCCAGCACATCTTCAAAGACCCAGGTGTTGAATTAACGCCTGGTCCATCACAGACAAAAAGCACTTTTCAGAAAAGCTACGCACATACTTTGAGATTAATGAAGGGCCGTTCCATGGCGCGGGTACCCTCTAGGCTGGGGCAAAGCTAGAATTAGAGGGGTAGCTAAAACTTACTTTAAGTATGGGGAGAGGAACATGTTTAGTTGTATGGCAGAGCTTGAGTCCCATTTACTTTGATTGAAGACTGAAGTGGCAGCAATGCGACTGAATCCCTCAGCTGACAATTAGAGCTTGATAGGGCTTCCTTGCATCAGCTTCGTTTCATGAGGCCCGCAAGTGCTTGCACGCGTCTATTCAACAGGTATATAAGCATGGCGGCAAAAGTGGTAAGTTCCTGTACTGGCAAGCCACCAGAAATGCTAGTTCAGGGCTGGTCCTTTCTATTGATGACACATCAGGAAATCCTTTACATACCGCAGAGGCAATTGCGGGTGTCTTTGTAGATTACAACAAAGATCTCTACGCCCACAAGCCGAGGCCCACCTTCAAACTCGCCCATCCTTCCAAAACAGCTTCTTCCTTGCCGACCTCGATCTGGAGACTATTGAGGTCAACATTAAGTTGGGCCAACAGGCAACCAGCTGTATCCCCTATTGCCTTATTTCCTTGATTAAAACTGATAATAAAATATATGCCAAGATCTTGGCGACAAGGCTGCTGTAGGTTCTGGGTGCCTTGGTACACCCAGACCAATGTGGTTTTAAGCCCAATGGTAGCACTAGGCATTGTGTCTGGCGTGTCGCATCGCCCTGCCCAAATCCAGGACACTGAAGATTCCGCAGCACTGCTAATTGTAGACTTCAAAAAAACTTTCCACACAGTAGACTGGGTCTATCTCGATTCGGTGCTACGCCGCATGGATTTTGGATCCACCTTCCACAACTATGTTAAACACTTGTATATGGAGCCCTCGTCGCAGGTCCTCAATGATGGGGTGCTGTTGCGCACCTTTCTGATCTGGGAAGAGACTAGGCAGGGCTGCACCTTCTCCTTGCTTCTCTTTGCCCTGGCTATAGAACCACTGGCTAAAATAATTCAGAGTGATGACCCGAAGCGAGGATGGAGATGGAGTGAGACAATGGAGACCAGAATTGCATTATATGCAAGCGATGTTCTTCTCTTCCTTGCTGACTCCAACATCTGGTCCACACACTTTGAATATCCTGCACAAGTTTGAGGGAGCCTCAGGGCTCTGGGTAAACGGTGGCAAGTCACATTTAATTCCATTGCACAGAGATAGATAATGCTGTGCTTGCATGGCAGTTTGATATTGCATTTGTCTCAGCTTCAAATATCTGGGGTGTGTATACAGCAACGTTGCCAGAGCTCACACACAGCCTCAATATTACTCCCCCTCCTACAGGTGACTAAAGCCTGTCTTTGCACCTATAATACTCTCCCCCTTAACACCTGGGGTCGGGTTGCACTCCTACAAATGCTGATACTTTCCTGTTTCCTCTATACTCTGCAGAACATTCGCTTCGCATCCCCAACACCTAGCTCGTTGAGGTCACAACAATGCTCAGGTCCTTTCTGTGGAGGGGTAGGCCCCCACACATAGCGATCACTAAATGTCATTGTTCAGCTTATAATAGTGGTTTGGGAGCAGTGGACATCCAGTTGTACTACTGGGAGTCTTAACTTCTAGTTATTAATGACTAGTTGACAGGAGGTTGGAGTGGCCCAGCCTAGAAACTAGAGGTAGCATGCCTTGGTTTGGACAGTGCTATGCACTTCCTATAAAACCTTCCGATCACACTTTATTTCCTGAAGATTTCCAGGATGGTCTTTCTGGTATGGCGGGTAGCCAACAGATTTACAGGTTTGGATAAGAAATTAACCCAAAAAGGGTCCCCTCTTGGCTGGATCACATGGCACAGCTGGAAGGGTTCCGCTATTGGATCGGATTGAGGTCACAGTGCTGGGAGATGTATGCATGGCACCCATATGCACTTTTTTCAAGAACTACAAACCCATTTTACACTTTCCCGCACTCAATTTCACAAATACTTGCAACTACGGCACGAATCAGGGACACTTAACTGACTTGCCCGAATTTAGTCCCCTGGAGGCCAAATCATTGATGGGAAACCTGGGCCGAGGGGTGATCTCCCAGATCCATCTCTCCTTGGTCTGTAATTCTCTTAAGACATTGAAACAGCTTCTGCAGAGATGGGAGCTTTGAGTAGAGGACCTGGAAGACACGGGATGGCGGGAGGCATGCCTTGCCCCCCCACCCTGATGTACTTGCTATTTCAGATTTCGGCACGGCTGGGGATGGCACAATTAAATTACTTGTACTTAACTTACATGTTGACACAAAGACTCTGGCATGCAGGCATTTGCCCCACACCCAAATGTACCTGGTGCTGAATACCAAAGGCCGATTTCTTCCTTGTGGTGTGATAATGCCCCGTGATCATGTGTTACTGGGGACAAATTGGCTGATCCGTGGCTACGATTCTAGATAGACCTAAAGACCTGACACCGAAAGTGGCCCTCCTGGGTCTTAGGAATGAGTTTACGGGTGCAAGAGGAGATCAGATGCTGGTGGATCTAGTGGCAATGGTTGCCAAGAAAGACATAGCATGCAAATGGAAATTCTGTTCAAGATCCTGATAATCACTTTTAGAATCTTTCACTCCTTAGGTCCTCACTACCTCCGGCCCAGGTTTGCATGCTATGGGAAACATCCTTTACAACGCAACTTTTACCACGCAGTGTCTTTACGACGCAACTTTTACAACGCAAACCATTACAGCGCATTGCGCTGGGGGGCGCTCTAGGATAGGGAATAGGTTTAATTTACTATCCAACACCTTCCCTACAATCCACGGGGACTGGAGTTGAAATTAAACTATTCACTATCCAGCGCCCCAAAGCACTATGCGTTGTAAAGGCATGCGATGTAAAAGCATGCGTTGTAATGTCATACATCCGCATGCTATGTACCTCATCGTACCCTTAGATCATCTAACGCCAATCTGCTAAAGCCTCCAGCATTTAGATATGTCTCAAAAGGAGGGAAATCTCTCGCAGTGATCGGCTCCAAACAATGGAATGCACCTCCCCAACCACCTTTGTCATATCCAATCAGAAACGTTCTTCAGGAAAGCCCTGAAAACGTGGATCTTTCCAGCCTCTGATGCACTATGCAGATCACTTATCCAATTCATTACTTTCACCCTCAGGTATTCAGTTTTTCAACCCAGTGATCCCCTTAGCACCATGATGCTCCCCGGAGTGAAAGTTGAGGCTTACAAGTGTCACATAACATAACATAACACATAGGTGTGCCAAACTGGAGGAACCAACTTACATTGCCAGGGGCTGATCACAATAGTTTTATAACATTTAGGGCAAATGGTAAGAGGACTACGGTTTGGCAAATGTGCTGGAGGCTGGGTCCTTGCAGAGCTGAGATCCTCTGGGATTTGATGGGGACTGGAGAGGCGGGTGGGCACAGGTGTGATACTGAGTGGGACGCAATTCTCCTTTTTATCTTGAGTGTATTTGATCACAAAAAAACAATAAAATGTGTTTATATAAAACCAGTCTGTCACTGAACAGTGGAAAGAGTATTGAGAGAAAGGAAAAGGGTACAACTTGCCTAAATACTTATAATAAAGCCTGCCTTCCTCAAATCATGGACAGTTTAGAGAAGGTAGAAACAAAGATCTATTGTATATCAGATTGGGTGGCTTCCCTCAAGCAACAATTTTTGATTTGGGCAGTTATTCATAACAATCCTGTACTTGTTCCATTTAGCCGAATAACAAAAATTGGTTATTCAACATAACACACACACTTACCAAGACACTTTGGTTCCATCTGGAAGAGAGCATAGTTTATTGTCTGGATTTAAGACTGAAGGAGACACCTCTAAAGCTGCATTCACGTTGATAACAGACCTTGACCTAAGCAAACATAATGAGACCATATTATTGTTATTTTCAGGACACCAAATGCAATTTAATTTGCTTGATATGCTTATGTTGCTATGTTTATCAACCAGAATTTCATTATGACTCTTACCTATATAAGACAGCTTTGTCAGCGCCAAAGACTCCAACGAGCAAGTCTAAAATAAACCATAAGAAAGGAATAGTTAAAGCAGAACAGCTGGTGCACATGCCCATAAACATTACTCAGAAGCGCAGTATTGTTGCTTTGCTTCAGCACATACATATTGGCTTGAAATGCTTTAAGTAGGCCTCGTTACATTTTATCGGAGTCAGTTTTATTTAGTTATTAAAGTTTATATAGCATGAAATTGGCCAAAGTGCATCGGAGTGCTGACAAGGCAATATAGTCAAATACAAATTATAAAAACTTGATCGTTTTCCACACCCGACATCTAGGAAAAAATACAATAAATAAAAATAGAAAGCTAAGTTTTTTTCAAAAAAAAGGATAAACGTAGGACAGATGGGTGTAAGTGGAGGAAAAGGCTGACATTAGGAATAGTCAACAGAGAGCAACAAAGAAGTGACACAAAGGGGCTGTAACTCTAGGAACACATTCTGAAGGTTGGGACAGCAATATGGAGAGGCGCCAAAGGGGTCAAACTGTGGTAAAGTAATAGTTGGACAATATTGGAGTAGAAATTGTGTCTTCAGATCTGGAGGCTTTGAAGTTCTTTTTTAAAAGTTTCAAGACACAAATAGGTACGTAGTGTTGCAGGAAGTGAATTCCAAGATCTAGTAGGTCTGCCACCGAGAGAAGGACTGTTTCATAAGTCGCTCTTCTTTGAATGAAGGAGAGTTAAGAAGGAGTTCTGAATTACACAGACCTCATGGACATGAAGAGATTTTGAATAGGGAACAGAGGTGTGTAAAACTTTGTAAGTGATGCAGACTGTTTTAAATTGTGCTCTTGATACAACAGTAAGCTACGGTAGTGTTATAAGAATAGGAGTAAAATGGTCAAATGTCTTGTATCATATTTAATTCGTGGACTAATCGAATCATACACAATCCTTCAATTTCCACATTCTCAACAGAAGTGTAGGGCAGCATCATAGGATAGTTGTTGCAAAGAATTTATCTACATTGAAACTATTCCTCTCTCTACTTGGTGTAGGATCCCTCTGTTGCTGGTTGGGTGTCTGTCCACTCTAGAGGCTGCACCTAACTCAACAAAGAATTCAAACCCACATAGGGGGTTGATCATCCGAAGAAGTGGTTAAATGTTCTGCCACCTTACTGTACCTATTCTCAGTTTCTAACACTTTTTACCAACTGGGGCTGAGGCCACTCCAGTCTAAAGGAGAAGTAGAGGCATGGTCTTCATTGGGACACCATCCACCCTGGGGCTGATGGACCTCTTGGTCACCTGGACAGCTGATGTTTGGACTAACTCTCCTTGGCAAGTGTCTTATTCTTAGGGAAAGCCCATCCTGCAAGCAGTAGTTCTTCAAAGTAATTGTGGACTGCAGTCGTTAGCCGTTCTGAGACTCTCCTCAATAAATCTCCTCTCAGTTTAACTCACTCATCGGAAAACTCTCCAAACAGGCAGACCACATGGAATCCTCATAAGTCTCATGAGACAGACATACACACTTGTCAATCACTAAAAACCAGGCTCATCACATGAAACCTAGCTGCACCTTATTGTTGGTATGGGGAGTCTGCCCACACCATGCCACATAATTCCAAATCTTAGACCCCATTGTCAGAACATCCTGATTTAATTGGATGGAGACACTACAAAATATGCAGTCTGGGTTAGAAATGTCATTCTTAGAGTGATAGCCCAACTCAAAGAAGAGAGGAGTGTCCGGAGCACTTATACACATTTAAAAGATGAATGGAGCAGAGAGTAGTCAAATAAAAGCAGGAAATAAAAACAATGAAACAAAAATGTATGAGAGATAAACAAGCGTAAGACCGGGGTCATGTATACATATTTGCCAGTAGGTTTGATCATCTCCGGAAGGAAGGAAGTCTTCAGGAATATGTCATCAGGCGACAAGAATCCAGAATCCACAACATCAGGGTGAAGCACTGGCATAAGCACAGAATATGAACTGTTGACAGCAAGTAAGTAATAAATGGAAGAGAACATCCACCCCATAAACTTTTTTTAGGCTAGGGTTCAACCTGGAGCAAGGGTGAGATACATCAATCCAAAGGCCAAAGAGAAAACAGAAAGAGTACAGTACCAGCGTACATTAAATCGGAGAAGGAAATAGACCTGAACTAGACCGTGAAAAAACAAACAGGGAATGATGGATGACAACACGAAAATTAAAGAATTGGCCATTCTCAAACTCTCGAATCACTTCCTCACATTTGAAGAGATCATATTCAAACTAGGACTTACATTGTATGGAAAGAGGAGATGTGACTGTGTACATTCTAAGATCAACTTATTCTAATATATAAGGAAGCTTAAATTAAATTGCTTAAATTGGAGGAAAGAAAATTGCTGAAAGAGAACCATTAGTTGAAATGGCAACCGCCAATACAGATATCCGGGAATTTGGCGATGCAAGACATTAGACACCTTAGTATTATTAATTAAATTATGCCAGATAGGAAAGGAGAATCACAAGAAGGAGCTTTCCTTAAGTTTTAACGCAGGGAACTAAGTAAATTGAAAAGAATTCCAATTACATGCTGAAAACAAGTACAGATGCCACAGCCATCTTTCAGGGTGCTGTAATAAAAGACCTCAAGAAACTAAGGAGAAGCAGTAGCCACTAGTAACTAAAACAAATCAATGAGAACAGCAAAAACCCTGCAGGAGGATAATCACTTCGTAGCTAAAGCACTAGACAATGGAGGAAATGTAACTGTACTGTCACAATTAGACTACATAGAGGAAGCATGCAGTAGCTCAGTGATGAGACCTACAATCAAAAATTTGGTAAGATGTTTCACTGAGTGTTGAGCTAAAGAAAGGTATGTTTAAAAAGCAAATTTTTTTACAACTTTTACATAATGAACACTTATCTGTATTTCACATGAAAAACTTTTTAACGTTCGGGAATAGATGTTCCAGAGACCCACTGAGACGCCACGATGATCCAGAAATTGTGCTTGTGCCTTGCTCAAATGGTGAAAATTGGATGGGAAGGCCCCAAGTGTTGGGTTAAAGCTGTGCACTGGGATTGGATAGGTGTTCGGAAGCATTGGAGACTACTTAAAAGCAAACACTTGAATCTACTATGGCAGGAAATACAAACAAGGATTTATACAACCAAATGTTTATCTTGTTTGCAGGATGAATGCACTTGCTTAATGTGAAAACGGTCAGGAAAGGCAAATCTGCTCCCACCCGACAGGAGCTTAAAAAATGCTCCTGCTGGGTGGGAGCAGATATGGTTTTCCCTGCCTGCGTTCTTGCAGACAGGAAAACTCAGATTCCACAGACCTAGCAGAAGCAGTGAAAAATATCTGCCTCTGCCCGGATAGGAGCAATACCAGCTCCTGATCCATCCAGGATGGGTGTATGTGGTGAGTCAGAGGGGCTGCAGGATCCCTGGAATCCCCCAGCGGCCCCAAACTGTGTGTGCCCAGGTTGGGAACCGGGGCACCCACTTAAGGCCCAGGGATGGGTCCCTGGGGAACTGGTGGTTCAGGGAAGTGGGCCACATGCCCTCTCCACGTAAGAAAAATAAAGCCCCAGGGGACAAAGTCCCCGTGCCAGTATTGGCTCAGGGAGGGGGTCACACGCCCCCTTTAAATATATGTTTTGACCCCAGAGGATGGAGTCCATGGGTCACTACAGACTGGGGAGAGAGGCCACATACCCACCTTCCCTTAACGCCTTAACCACGTCATCAATTCCGCCGCGGTACGGGCGTTCTATTGAGTGGACGGGGCTGCGACGGCCGTTGGCCGTTTGCAGCACTGGGGCGGGAGTGCTCCCGTCGGCCAACGGGAGCAAGGAAGGGGATAAAAAAAGCCCAAGGGGATAAAAAAAAGCCCAAGGGGATGTGCTCCCCAGGGCCCATAGCGGCTCAGTGAGTGGGGCTGCACGCCTCCTCCCCTTAATTAAATAAAACAGTCCCTGGTATGGGATACCCGGGGCTCTAAAGGCTTGGGAGGAGGGACACGTGCCTCCCTCCAGAGCATTAAAAAAAATAATAAACTGCTGGAACCCCCAATGAGTGTTGTCATGCTAGCTGGCGAGCCACATGGGCCCTGAGGCTCCCTCTGCGACCCCCACCAAAAGAAGGACCTGGGTATCCCATGTGGGCATTGGGACACCCAAAATAATAATAAATGAGTAGAAGGAGCCAAACGTTTATTATTCATTGCTTCTATGAAGGAGAGCCCTCAATGCCCTAGAGCGCATTTTAAAATGGCATATCTTCATGATTGTGGTGCCACTAAAGAGGCAGTGGCACCAGCAATCATTTTTTATGCTGTGGGGTGCTAATCCATGACCCTTGATAGAGCTCAATGCTCTTCAGCTGGAGTGAAAGGATCTCTTGTGTTTTTTTTAAGACTGCATGAAAAATGTTAAGAGTCCCAGACATGTTGGTTGTATTTATTTTTTGAATGCACAAAATGCAATCATAAAAACAATGTTAAAAGAAAGACTCACAGACATGCAGATTTTTTTTCTTCATAAAAACTGTATTATGCATGTTTATAACAATCACTATTATTAAACACTGAAATGGTTGACAATGGGAATCTAGTCTCCTCCATGTAAGGTTTAGAGCTAAGGTCTTAGAGTTGTTTCCCCTTGACAAGTACAACAATCTGAGCAAACGTGATCAAGCCCAAAACATCTCGAGTTCCCTTGTCAGTGTTTAAGAACAACCCTTACAGATGTCAACATTGAGCTACAATCAGATCGGCCACCCTGCCCAACAATGCCCTTCAGCCAGCAAGCCGTCCCATTACCTTCCTTGATCGTGAGTGCTCTTCCACTGGGAGAGAGTTCAAGCATACATACATTCAACTTATGGAAGAGCAAAAGAATTAGCAGTCTATACAATTTCTTGCAAACGTTCTGATCGATGAAGTACCTGGATATCCATTTTGGTCCACATCAGACCCTCCTTTCAACGAATAGCCGAAGCTTGGTGGCATGGTTGATGATGCCCATTGCCCTTCAATGGTTTGAGATGGCATGTTATTCAAGCCTGCTGATCTTCCATTGTAGATGTAAACTATGCCTTTCTTGTTATCACCACCATAAGGTGCCCCAATGGCAACATCTGTAAATAAAGCGTCAAGGACAAGACCCTTAAAGACTGTTTGCACTTCTAATTAATGACTTAACAATGCTGGTTGTGCCGCGTGTCTATTGTACCATTACTGCATTCACCAAGACTTGCAACATTACTATGTGCCATATGCATACTGTAATCATGGGCCCGGCATAAAACATTTTGCATAATACAGAAGAGTGATCTTTCCCTGACTAATTTGAACAGCAGAACTTGGTTCAGATTCTGAATATTAAGCATATATATTTTACATTTAATTATAGCTAATTTTATTTAAACTTCATCTTTAACTGGCAGTTCCTAATAAACCCAGTGGCAAATATTTTACCAGGCTATTCTCCTAGGCTTTTTAATATACATCCAACCAATACAAAACCCTAGATATGCACCTGTTGGGCATAGATTATAATCAGAGCCTCTGGAATTATGCAGCAAGGTTGACTAAATGATGCAGAAAGAAAGGGCAAATTATGAGGCGTAATGCGGCACATTTTTTAACAGTATTACTTCACTAGTTTGACATTTTTTACTTGTTAACACTCCCTGGGTATTGGTTGCACCTCATTAGTACCTGCTTAACACCCAAATATAGCAATACGCAACAGAAAGGTGATCAGTAAACATTTTCAAAGGGCCTTCCACTGCAACTGCCTGTGTATTTTCGATCTGCAGACTATGCAGCAAATAAAGAATTATGTAGTATATATGCATCTAATCTTTAATTTTGTGAAAAATGCAGCAGCCGTACAATCGCATAATTCCAGTGTCCATGATTACAATCTGTGTGTTATCTACTGCATGAGAATAGATCATGTGTGCATGGCTGCTTTCTTACTCTTGGGATAGAAAGATATTGCAGGTAGGAAAAAGAAGATCGACTTGTTGATTTGATGCACCACTTAGCAGTGGATGCTGTGCAAGTGCATGGGGGATAGCGGCTATGCGTTTTTTGGAAACAGATGTGGAATCTATGTGAGTGATATGCTACTGGGAGTAGGATCTGTGATTCCAGAAAGGCAGAGGATGTTAATATGGAGGCAGCCTGCTACACTGATATGTAGGAGATGGATACCAAGGGTAGAGACATTGAGACAGGAGCGGACCCTAAATAGAAGAAATTTGGCAATGTGACGAGTACGTGAGGTTCACTAATGGGGGGAGAAGCAGTGACCATGAGCGAATGCTGTGGTACTGGTGGAGTGGGAAAAGGGACAGATGCATGGGAAGGGGATATACCACAGAAGGAAAGAATGAACAATTCAGAGAGCAAGAATGTCAGAAGTGGAGGACTGTTCTGTTCCAATATGAAGCAAAGGGTTACATTTCTGGTGAGTACACCTAACACCTTTCCAAATGATCTCTATCTGTGCCTCTGCGGCCAGAGTATGAAAACACAGAGCACTTGCTGGCAGGTAAATAAAAAGGCAAATAATCTGCTGTGTCCCAGCAGAGCTTTGGCAAACCTAGTCATTCCATTCAAAGTGTATCAACTTGAAAACTGTGAATTGCCCTTCACTTTATATGTTGACCTTTGTTCATAGGTAACAAAATAGTGAGAAGTACTTGCGCATTATGTGAAGAAAGTTGTAATCAATCTCTGCAAGTAAAGAAGCTGAAAATGTGCATAGTGCTCCAAAGGAAATAGGTGGGTTACTGATCAGGAGCTGATGAAAGAATCCGAATATAATATGTGTATGACCTGAAGAACGATTATGACTTTGAGCTTAATTTATATTTTATCCCCCGTCCCACAAGATGACACGAAGATTAACAACTACAGGGAGGTTCTTTTTTGGTGTAATGGTAAGGTATCTCTGAAGACTACCTAAATCTTGAGCCCAATGAATATCAAGTGGTATATCATTTGATTTATGGCCTATGCACATTGATCCACATAAACAGTCTGTTCAAACTATTCAAAGTTAAATTTGGGTAATACTGGGTACATATAGTTTAAGTTATACCGTTATTTATTTCTGGATAAAAGAATGTGATATTTGTGCATTTTGCGCGATCCTGTGAGACCGCTATGAAGCCAACCTGAACGACTGAAGAATATATTTGTTTGAAATGGAATTGAAAATGGGAAATAGCAAATAATAAAAACATTAAAAACAGCCAGAGCAAAACTACAAAGCGTTAATGGGAATAATAGCCAAGAAGCACCAAAAACCTCATTAAACTAACATGAATTGCAAAACCTTTTATGCATATAAGCACGATTGTGCTTTTCATATGAGCTTATTTAAAATGCACTGTATGTTAATATTTCCTATTGCATTAAAGGACATGATCTATCATAAATAATCTTACCATTAAAGCCATCTCTGTCAAGGTCCCCAAGAGGTGCAATGCAACTGCCGAATCTTGCAAAGATCTCAAATCCATTCAACTTTATAACAGGCCCTGCGCTTTGCTGGAGATACACACTGACTTGTCCAACTTCTTGAAGTTTGCCATCAGATCCTCGATCCAAAAATAGAGGAGCGCCAACAAACAGATCCACGTTCCTGTGAAAAGAGCGCACACTTTAGAAAGTAAGAAAAACTCGTGTACATGTTCTTCACAGTTATAAAATAGGATATATGATATCGGAGTATGCCTCTGATACCGCGTGCTTACAGATGGTTTACAACCAATTATAGAAAGAAATACCCTTGTTTCAGAAACTGCAAGAACAAATCTCCAAAATAAAACATGGAAAACTAAATTATCATTCCAAAAAGTGTCAAAGATAGAACATAAAATTAGTGTTTCTGCCATGAAATGTTTGTACATAATGTCCACCGTGCTAGACCTTCAGCAGAGTGCTGATGGGTTCAATACAGAAAGGAATTCTGACCTCGTGAGAGCAGCTCTCAACCATCACGGAGGTACTAATATTACTCCTCCTTATGATCTCTGGCACAATGAAAAGTAAATTTAGGTTTGTTATTAAGTTGGAATGTGTAGTTTCCTGTGACCTGCAAACAGCGACTCTTGGCAGAGGTGCTGCGGTACATTTATGGTGGATTTCTGGGGTTGCACCAACAAGCTGCAAAACCCCTCTAGAAGTTAGGTTTGAAATTTTTTAACATGAACACGCAGGAGCTACTGGGCCCAACCGTGGGGGTTGAAGCCTTTTACTCCTGATGTCCTGGTCCCGACCTGCTATGGATTCTGGGCAACTGGGTCAAGTACCCCTTCTGTACTTGACTTTCAGGGTTAGTATGCTCCGAGCAGTCCAAAGCTCCCTTTGGAAAGGGGGGGTTTGAGGGGAATGTAGCAGGCGGTCTCAATACAGAGTTGTAAACACAGGCTCACAACTGCGCACATCAGCATTAGCATTAAGTAATTGTCCAGCCAAATACTCACTTTTATAACAAAACAGCAGTATTTTATTTCTACTGCTTACCACACAAAAGAGGAATACGACATCCACATACAATTGCACAGTCCTTCCTTGAAGTCAGGGCTGTAGTGCCCTTCTGGCGGTTCCCTGACCAACTTACTACCCATGTTAGCCATCATGGTCATTACCCATTCACTACTGGTACCACCCACAGTATACCCTACTAGCAGTCAGAGTCTCAGGAGTTCACCATGACTCTGATTTAAAGTCAATTGTGTTCCAGTATACATGCACTCAATGTAGTAGCAAGTTCCCCCAGACATCAAGTCTTAAACAAGTCTTACCCACACCGACAGGTGGGAAGTGTTTGAAGTCCTAGAGTGCTCCCAGTCTGCGGACACTCAGCCGCTCCAATTCAAGTCAGATGAGTTGGCTGCAAGTACACAGTCATTCTCCGCTGCAGTTGTGCTATTTCAGCAATAGGTGTTGTCCTACGGCTTTTCCTGCAGCGCAAGTGTTGACTAGGGCTGGACTGGCCGTAGCTGGCACTGGGCGTCTCCTTGGTGGGCCAGAGGGGTGGGGGCCAAATTGTGGCCGGTTTTGTCACTGGGAGCCAGTTTTGAGCACAGCTGCAATCTCGTCCCCTGTAACAAAAGTTAGAGCAGTGATTTTTTTCTAGCAACCCCTATCCCACCCCACCCCTCTCTCCCAGGCAGAGGCGGCTCCTCCATGTGGGCGGAGGAGCGTTGCCCCAATGCTTTATCTCATTACGTGAAGCAGAAACATAAAATGTATTATAAATGCCATTTTATGTTTCTGCTTCTCGCACTGCGAGAAAGCAGAAGGGTTTGGTTGGAGGCGGGTGGGCTGTCCTCCTCTAGGGCAGAGGAGGAGTGGCTTGCCTACTCTGAGGGCGTGGACTATTTAGTTGCCACAGGATCGACTAAACCAGTCATACGCGCTCTGCCTTTTCTGCTGCAGCCTACATGAAGAAAATGGCCTCCCCATAGACGCCTGTGTGGTTGGTGACCCAACCAATCACAACACTGCCATTGCAGCATTGTCAATCACTTAGGGGAGGGGAGGGAGGCTGCCTGCTTCCTGTGAGGAGCAGAGAAGCAGAGACAAATTGGGACCGGAATGGCAAAGGTAAGTTAACTTAAAAAAAGATATATAATTAGACCCCCCACGTGTGTCTCCCTACCTTCTTGGCCTCCCGCTTCCGCACCCGCAAATCATCATGCTGGCCGAGATTGCTCCCAGGGCCAGTTGAGCAGCAATCTGCCAGGGCTGGCTGCTGTTCCTAGTCCGGCCCCGGTGTTCACATGCTACCAATATGGGGGAATGGTTACAACAATCCTGTTCTTCCCACTGCATCCTCACTCATCCAATAGGGTTGAACATGTCGCAGATCATGTTGCTTTCATTGACCTACGGATCACCACTGCTCACAAGGATTTGGTCCATACCATATGGCAGTCTTTACCACAGCTGCCCCTCCTGGCAAACAGGGTCGCCACATTGTAACTGTGCAAGGTTTTAGTCCTTACAGCACGATAGTCTTTAAAACGGCTACCTTCACGGTGGCCCCTCTTGGCATACGGTGGTGACAGTTTCAGTCCTGCACAAAGCAATGACTTGTTTGGTGCAGCAGCCATTTTTCTCACACCTTGCACAGGGAGTCCACTCGACAGGGCTCCCCATTGGATCTTGTTCCCTGCAACACTCTCCTCTTCCTTGCAGGGCACACTGGTCTTGGCAAACAGGCATGAGATGGTGCTCCAGACTGCTTGGTTGGTGGTCTTGGATAGGATTCCCTTGGTGGTATCTCCTCAGGCAGACTAGCAGGCCTTGGCCCCCAGTTCTGCTCCCAGATGTCTTACAGAGCTTCCCCACCTAACACAACCCGTCTAACTGCTTGGCAGATGACAATGTTTGGAATCGCAAACACCCCATCTTGTAGTCTATTTCCAGCCACAAAATGTGATTTAGGTTCGAGTATTTGAAATGTTATGGTGGTGTTCTGCTTCTTTTGAAGGGCATACTCCTCGCTCCCTCTTCCTCTAGAGATGCAGTATGTCAAGCAGAGTGTCTCTGAAGCAGATAGTCACACAATATAGTCCAAGGGAATAACTAGAGTTCTCACCTGGACATTAGCCACAGAGATTTGTGCATTAAAAGGTTAGCCCAGGGTCCCAGTCCTATTCTTTATGATTCTCTTCTATGGGCTGTCTCCTTTCTGAGATGTGCCTAGGCCCTTTCCTCATGACCTCTCACTTAATGAAAGAGGACCCTTTGAAGTGTACAGGAGAGGTCTATTCCTCTACTCCCCAGTGTGTGTCCCACACAGTTTACAGGAAAGCAGCAGTCCGCAAATCTGTCTGGGCGATCTCTCTACCTCCACTTCATGTTTCACCATGCAGCCTTGGGTCGTCCAAAATAGAACCCAGGGCCCTACATGAATTGTACCATCCCCAGTGCATGTATACAGCATACACACACTGCATCCTCCATGTACTGTACTGCACACATCCATCCATCAAATGCATCCTTTGCAAGACGGCAAGACAGACAAGACGCAGGTCCTCATCCTCAGCTCCACCCCCTCTGCATGGGACGACTCCTGGTGGCCTACTTCGCTGGGAGCTGCCCCGACACTCACTAACCATGCATGCAATCTGGGGTTCATTCTGGACTCAACGATCTCTATGACCCAGCAAGTCAACGCAGTCTCCTCCTCCTGCTTCAACACCCTCCGAATGCTCTGCAAAGTCTACAGATGGATCACCACCGAAACCAGGAGAACAGTTACCCAAGCACTCGTCAGCAGCAGGCTGGACTACGGCAACGCCCTCTATGCAGGAACCACGACCACACTCCAGAAAAGACTCCAACGCATATAGAACGCCTCCGCAAGCCTCATCCTCGGACTCCCCCGCCACAGCCACATCACCACCCACCTAAGAGATCTGCATTGGCTTCCGATCAACAAGAGGATCACCTTCAAACTCCTCACCCATGCTCACAAAGCACTCCACAATGCCGGACCAGCATACCTTAACATACGACTGTCCTTCTACACCCGAACCGCCAGCTCCGCTTCGCCAACCTCGCCCTCGCCACCGACCCACGCATTCATCAAATGACCACCGGCGCAGATCCTTCTCCCACATCGCCGCAAAGACATGGAACACCCTCCCCGCCCATCTGTGGCAGACACAGGACCTGCTGACCTTCAGGAGATGTCTCAAGACCTGGCTGGTCGACCAACAGCTGCCCCCGCCCTTTAGCGCCTTGAGACCTTCACGGGTGAGTAGTGCGCTCTACAAATGCCTTGATGGATTGATCTATTATGCACACACTGAATCACAGGTACACATACACAAAGAACATGCACTTATCCAGTATGCACTATGCTCTTTGTGTATTGTACCACTTACAGGTACACATACACCCAGCACATGAACTTCTTCTGCACGCACTGAACAGCACTACATCCTTCAGGTACTGTGCCACTCACAGGCACATGCATACACCATGCATTCACTATTGCCACCAAGTACGTGTCATCAATTGCTTGCAGGGAGTGAAGAGAGGAACGTAGACGTTCTAGTTGCTGAACGCGCACAGAGCGTGCGTCACTGTTACCACTCGTAACACGTCATCATTTGCTTTGTGGAAACCAAGAAGCGAAGACCAACGGACTCTCCCGAAGCCAAACCGATCTCTCCGGTTACATCCCAAATTTGACGACCACAAAAAGAAAATCGGGACCAATCTTGAGAACGGAGAACATCGAAGTGGCGAGGAAGAAGGTCTAAAGACAGAGCACGTCGATCCCTCTGAAAGTAAGTGAAGATAATGTCGAAAACTTGACACCTAATAAAATTCTCTCGTGCTAAGAGTAGGGAATACGATAATTTTCTTAATGTTGGCCGAGACACAATGTCCCATCGGCTGTTGCCCAACACAAAGCACTACGGAGAATTTTTGTTTAAAAAAAAAACAAAAACATCTGACAAAAAAAATGGTTCTGCTTCGCACGAAAGGATCCACACACGTGGGATGGAGACAGCGAATGGTGGACCACAAACCACGGTAAGTTGAGGAAGGAGGTAGGTTTATTGCCGTTCGTCTCCACAGCTTCCAGGGACATCAACCAACAGCCCTGGGAGCTTCAAGTATAAACATTCTATCACCAAGGAGGTAATAGAACACTACAGATGACATAGAAGGAAATGGGAGAATAGTTTAACATTACTACAAAAAGGCAAAGCATTATTAGACAGAAATACAAAGAGGAGTTTTAAATCCTAGTAAAAAGACATGGGTTGATGATGTGTAACCTGTAAGGCTGAGAAGGGGTTCTCCGAAGCAGGCACAACATACTTCAAGATCACTTTATTGAATGGCAGCATAGGACTACGAGGCACCAAAAACTGCTGTAAGTTTTCCATCAAGATGCTGGGCTTTGCAAGAGCAGTCGTTAAAGTTGAAAGGAGTGCCTATGCTGCTTTTCGTATCACAGAGTAAAGGAACAAACTACCTCTGAAGGAGATCCTATGGGATAAGGAACGTTTACTCCCCTCACCCCCAGAGATGTGTCAAGGCCAGAAGCATTCTGTAGTTCCAGATGACGGATAGCATCCAGGGTAAAGAAGTGTTTATCGACTCCAATTCATGCGCCCATAATCTCTGTTGTGCAGATTAAGTTATCTGAGACTCCGTTAATTAGCTCCGCTCGCCGAGCTACTCTCTGCATCCCAAGGAAAGACCTCAGCAAGGGCTGGTAATTGGAGGAAAATCAGACAGTTTATTTTGCCATCCGAAAAATGTCTGCTGACTTCAGGCAGCGCTGAAGAAGGTCTTCAAAAGTTGTATTGGTGATGCAACCCTGGGTGGCCTCAAAGACAAAGGTTTGGTGCTTTGTTAGGCAAAGGCCTCACTGGAAGCAGCACAAAGGCCAGAATTTGTGGCGTGTAAAGTTGGCTTGCATTAGAGTTGTAGGTGCCAGAATCCTCAAACCCAGAGAATGGGTGCCAGAATCATCAAACCCCTGTGGTGTAGCACAGAGGGCTGAGGGTTCGTCTGAAATTAATTTATTTGAGAACTGGGATTAGCTCAGACTAGGTATATTTTTAGGATTTTGAGGGCCCTGGTCTAAATGTATTTTAGGGGGCCCTGTTTGGAACAGCTTTGAATTTATAATTCAATTTCAACAGTTTCCTGCCCTCTTTAGTCAGGTCAACGCCAGTGCACAGGTACACTTGTCCACATTCTAAATGAGTTCACATCTAATATTCTGGGATACGGACAATATTGTAACACAGCAGCAGGTCCCAAATGGTACAGCAAATAATATCTGCGGCACCCTGCCATGTCCCATATGTGAGGTCCTGTTTTGATCTAAAAGACAAGGGTATGTAAAACAATCTACTTAAAAGAATTATTCAAGGTCTGCAGAACAGAGTTGTCTCTATCAGGGGTCCCCCTGAAAGGCTGGGGCCCTGGACCAGAGCCTACTCTGCCCATGCGTTAAAATGTCTCTGGCTCTGTCAAACAAGACCAGGCCAGCTTTGGGGAACAGCACAAGAGAGTCTCAGAAAGGTCCTGTGAGCAGGAGCACTTCTTCGAGGAAGAAAATTGCTTTTTCTTCATATGCTGTTTTTTGTGGGGAGATACTTTGCAAGAAATAATTTGACTCTCTGATGGCCCTCAGGTGCAAGGACGGGAGAAAGCCGAAGGCCAAGAGGTCGTGGTCAGATCCCAGATACAGCATGCAGAGTGGGGAACTTATAAAGCTTTCGACTTATGATAGCACTGACATGGTTTAACACCAGGACCGTAAGTGGTGACATTTGATCTCATTCATTTCATTTAGAAACTTTATTCAGTTTTTAGTATATAAAACCATAAAAGCGAAATTACCACAATCAATACAACACATAATTAAAACAAAGATCCGAGTCCCAACAAACGTACATATACAAAGCGTTTACATATAAAAAGAATATGTTTAAGACAGCCATTAAAAGAACAAATATAAAATAGCAGCAGTTTGATATTTACTTAGGTCACCCTTCTATTTCTAGATTTTAAAGCTGATTTTAAAAAAACAATCAAGAATAAGGTGCTTTCAGGCTTCAACATTTGTAGGTAACAGAGAGCTGGACGGGCTTGAGTAAAATTCTGTGCTTTAAAAAGGGGCTTTAAAAAAGACCTCCGTGGTATCTCATAAAGGGGACATACAAATAAAAAGTGTACCAGGTACTGAGACACATTGTCGCAGCCGCAGGACGGTAACACTTGGCCCCTGTGGCAACCACTTGGAACAGCTAGTAAAATATGGTAATAGTCTAGCCGAATCCTGGTTAACATAAATCGCTCATAGCCCGATATTGACCATGTAAGATAGGGATCCAAACAGGGAGTGGTTTTCGACATGATATATTTACGTATGCTGGGTTTAATCAATTCAACCTCTTCACGGTTCGATTGTTTTAGGGAAATAATGGTTTTCTTCACAAAGTCCACATCGGTATGTGCAATCGAATCTGGATTCATAAAGAGGTCCGGGCGCCCCAATACAGAAAAGCAGTCTTTTAGATATTTTAGCCATGGGATTTTCAACATGTGATCCATGGACAAAACATCTTTTAAAAGCAAATGATTCAGGGCCAGAACTTTATTAAGCCAGAAAACTAATGGCCGAAGTGCTATGGTGTCGATGTATAGGGTACCAGTTTCCTCATGGACTATTTGGTTAGAGGTTCCTGTTGGTACACACAAAAGCTGTTTTAGGAAATTATTCTCTACAACACCTATACCATCAGCCACCACGTACCCCCACAATTCGCTTCCATAGCTGCCTATTGCAACACTTTTTGCATTATAGAGTTTTAGAATTTAAAATCTGTTTTATTTTTGAACACAGCGTTAAGCCTACAACCTCTTGCCGAGGCCGGCCGCGCAAGATGTATCTCGTCGAGTTCTGTGCCAGTGCAATCGGGGAAAAGCTTTAACACAGCGCCTCGCCTACAACCCTCCTCGGAGGGCCGGCCGCATGGCTTAGGGGTGCCGTGGTCAAAGTCTTGCCATACTCATGAGTGTATTCGCTTTGGCAAGTAGGATGCGTGGAGGGCAGGTAGCCCAGCTATCTCTAACAGCCCAACGGGGGCACAACCATCTCAAGGGAAGATAGGCGCCAGGGTGGCTAGTAGGAAGAAAGAGAGTAGGAAGGTCAAAGAGGCCTATGGACAGACAAAGCGGAGGGGGGGGGGAAGGAGGGGGAGGTTCGATGGAATGGCGGGTATTGGCAGCATGGCGGGGGGTAGGGTGCAGGGGGGCGTGCGTGTGTGTGGTCGCAGCCACGGTGTGGAAGGTGATCAGGGATGTAATCTGGTCGGGTCTCTAGGGACAAGCGCGTCCTCGAATAGGTGCAGAGCGCGGAGTCTAGTGGGCATGTGTCGCGCATATTCCACAGAACAGAGATGACGCACCAAGGGCTCCCAAACCGCCTTGAAGCGCACATCTCGCGCCTGTAGACGCGCCGTAAGTAGCTCCATCGCTAGGACCTGCCAAAGGCGCACAAACCAGGCGGCTATGGGAGGTGCCTCCGCTCGCTTCCAGTACAGGGCAATGAGTTGCCTAGCGGCACCTAGCATTTGGAGTGTGAGGATCCAATCTCCACGAGTGAGTGCCTTGAGCGTAGCAGGACGTATGCCAAGTAGGATCACGCTCACTTCCTCGGGCAGCGGGAACCCCAACACCCCTTTGATATGGCTAAGCACCTCCTTCCAGAAAACAGTAAGGGCCGGACACGTCCACCATATATGCACGAAGTCACCAGTCGCAGATTCACATCTCCAGCACTTCGGGGAGGCGGTGGGGAACATCTGACTAAGGCGTAGGGGGGGGTATAGTACCATTGCGTAAGTAGTTTGTAGGCGTTTTCCCTCTGTGGAATGCTGCGGTATACCCTGGGTATATCCCGCCACAGTCTGCTCCATTGAGAGGGGGTAATGTCTACGCCCGTCGCTAATTGCCATTGCCTCTGATAGGGGTGTGCAGGCGCCAATATAGGATGCTGCAGAATGTAATATATCTGGGAGATCAGCCTCTTCAGTCCCCCGAGGGAGCGCGCCAATTTCTCAAAGGGCGTGTATGCTCGGGTAGCCGCTTGGTACATTTCGTCCCCGGCAGTCCAGTGGCGTAGCTGGACGTGTTGTAAGGCAGCCTGCGGCGGCACCCGAAATTCCTCCCTGCAATCCATCCAAGATTTGGGCATGCCCTCAAGGAATAGGTCTCCAGCTACTCTACAGTCCCCTTGAATACATTTATCAACCGCCCGAGTCCGGTGGGCCGGGGGGAACTGCGGATTCCCCGCTATCGGGGTGTGTGGGGACGGGAATGTGGTCAGACCTCTAGACACGGCTATGTTATCCCAGATGTCAAGCACCGTTTTCGTGGGTACTGCAAGGTACGCACTTCTCGAGCGTGCAGCTCGCGGAAGCCAAGGCAGGTCCCATATTGTACATCCGGTGACTGCTCGGTCCATGTGGAACCAGTGTTTATCGCTTTCGCGTGCGCCCCATTCCACCACGAATCGGAGATGTGCCGCCCAGTAGTAGTGCACCAAATTGGGACAGGCCAGGCCTCCTCTGTCTCTTGGTTCCATGAGGACCTTTTGTGAGAACCGAGGGCGTTTCCCACCCCAAAAAAAGGACATAATCTCCCGCTGGAGGGCCCGGATACAGTGAAGCGGTATAGGGGTGGGTAGACATTGGAATACATAGAGAATTCGGGGGAGGATCGACATTTTAACTGCGTTGAGACGCCCCAGCCAGGACATCATCAACGGTTTCCATTTCCTAAGGTCCTCTAGCACAGCTTTACGACACTCTGCCCAGTTTACCGAGGACCAGGAGTCCAAGTGGGGGGTAAGGGCGAGGCCCAAGTATCTAATATGGCTCTCAACCCATCGATAGGGTACGGACTCCTTCAGGGAGAGGACGTCCGCAGTAGGCATCGTGAGGTTGAGTGCCCAAGATTTGGTGTGGTTTATTTTGAGGCCCGACGCTCGTTCATACAGACAGAGTACATCGTGGACCGCTGGTAGAGACGTGCGAGGGTGTGTAAGGGTGAGAATCAGGTCATCCGCAAAGAGCGCCACCTTATTGTCTCTCCCCCCAAGGGTTATTCCATGTATTCTGGGGTCACGTCTGATCAGTGCCGCCAGGGGCTCTACTGCCAGGGCAAACAGGAGTGGCGAGAGGGGGCACCCCTGCCTCGTGCCTCGGTGTATCGCCAACGGCGGGGTAAGTTGGCCATTTATCCTGATCCTGGCCTGTGGACCCAGGTACGGGGCCATAACATACGCTATCATTTTGGGGCCCAGGCCTAGCTTCCGGAGGGTCTCCTTCAAGAAGGTCCAGTCCACCCGGTCGAAAGCCTTCTCTGCGTCGAGCGAGAGAAGGCAAGCAGGGATATCCCAATGTCGCACTTTGCCCACCAAGTGGGCCAGTCTGCGCACGTTGTCGGCTCCCTGCCGGTCGCGGATGAATCCCACTTGATCCGGGTTCACCAACCCTGGCATGTACGGGTCTAGTCGCTTAGCCAGGATCTTAGTATATATCTTCAGGTCAGTGTTCAGGAGGGCAATGGGCCGATAGGAAGCACACAGCGCAGGATCTTTCCCTGGCTTCGGTATTAGTGCGATTTCCGCCATTCCCATGTCAGGGGACGGTCCCACCGCGTCTGAGAAGGAGTGGAACAATCTCAGGAGATGGGGGCGAAGCTGGGTTTGGAAGGTGCGATAGAAGGAGAGCGGCAGGCCATCGGGCCCCGGAGTTTTCCCCATGGGAAGGTCTTTAAGGGCCGAGGAGATCTCATCTTCAAGTATGGGCTCTTCCAACTCCGCCGTTTGATGCGGCGACAGGGGGGTCCCCTCAAAGTCAGCGAGGACAGCAGCCCGCGCCTCTGCTGATGTAGGCTCCTCCGCATATAAGGAAGAATAGTAGGCCACAAAGGCGTCCTGCTTGGCTCGCTCGGTGACTGCGCACGTACCATCCTGATGTCGCAGATTAGCGATGTGAGCTCTAGCCATCCGTGCCTTTAGCCGTCTCGCCAGTTGTCTACCTACTTTATCCCCCCCTTCGTAGTATTTCTGTTTTAGCGCTAAGAGGGAGTGTTCTGCCTTGTTAGTGCGTATGAGGCGAAGTTGTCCCCTGAGGTTTGCCAGTTTCCTTCTGGACGCCAGCGAGGGCCGTTCCCTGTCGTGCGCCTGCGCCTGTTTGATCTCACCTGCCAGATCAGCCTCCAGCTTACAGGCCGCTCTCCTTCTCGCGATCGCCAGAGAAGTGATATGCCCCCGTATGGTGGCCTTAAAGGCATCCCACACTACCGGGAATGGTGTCTCCGGGATGTCATTGAGAGTGAAGTACGAGTCTATGGCTTCCCGAATGCTATCAACATCTTCCGGGTCTCGGAGAACGCTCGGTGGGAGATGCCATCGTCGCTCCCGGGGGGCGCACGCCCGCGGGTCCTGCAACAGCAGCTCCACATGTGCATGGTCCGACAGCGAGATATCTGAGATGGTGACCTTCAGCGTGTCCCGCGCCAGGGCTAGAGAGGTGAAAAGGTGGTCAATGCGCGAGTACGTTCTGTGGGAGTGCGAGTAGAAGGTATAGTCACGGACTCCTGGATTATGGTACCTCCACGCATCCACCAGCCCTAGGTCCGTGATCTGCTCTTTCAGTGCGGCCGACATTGCGCCCGTGCCGCTAAACGTGTTGTCTCCACGATCTATGTCTGGGTCCCACACCAGGTTGAAGTCCCCACCTAGGATTGTGTGGGGTTCGCCAGCTTGGAACTGGTCCCTTAGGAGTGCCTGGAGAAACTTGTCCTGCGACTGATTAGGTGCATATATGTTGCCCAAGGTGTACTGTGTCCCACCCATCTGTACCGTGGCCCGAAGGAAGCGTCCGTCACCACTCTTGTAGGGTCTTGTGGATCCCCGCCTAAAGCCCGCTCTGCAGAGAATGGCCACCCCTGCCGTTTTAGTGTCAGCTGACGCCCAGAACTGCATGGGGTATCTGGGATGTGCCATGCGGCCTGTGTCTCCCCGCAGGAGATGCGTCTCCTGAAGGTAGACAATGTCAGGAGAATGTTGCAGGAGATAGCGCCACACCTGTTTCCGCTTGTTGGGGAGTTAAGTCCTTTGACATTAAGCGTCAGGACTTTGAGAGGTGTAGGGACACTCATCACCATGGAATCAAGGGGAGTGAAGCCGTCTCGCCACCCGGCAGCCCCCACCCCATCAAGCAAGGGGGTCCAGCCACCCCCACCCACCATGACCATGCAGGCTCCATCGACAGTCTCCAGGCCGCCACACTGCATAACTGAAGGGGAAACCAGTTAAAGGGGAGGGTCGAGCGAGAAGTAGGAGGGATAGAACAGGTAAGAAAAGAGGGAACACAGAGAGAGAGTATAACAACAACTGGCCAACGTGGCCGTAGTACAATGTCCCAGATTCCGGGCATCCTCTACCCGAGGGTTTGGATGGTCTCAGGAATGTCACTTCCTTGGGGACAAAGTGGGGGTGTCTTTATCAGAGAAAGTAGTCTCAAGTGCCCCGAGGCCCGTCCGCCCCGTTGCTCAGGGTTGATTCGGGGGTATGTAGCATAGGGCCAGTGAAGAGAGAGTAGTGTCAGGACAGCCAGGTCGGCAGCATTGGGCCCCGGCGGAAAGACATCATTCCCTGGTCCTCCAGCCGCCGCAGCTGAACTTCGTGGGCGTCCGCGGGGGGGTAGCTGCAAACCATCGCCTTCCGAACCAATTCCCTTCCCAACAGTGCTTTGTCGGGACCCCCCGCAGCGCCCTGTCTGCCTCACCTGTTGGTGCGGCGGGCTCCGGCATCAGCGATGTACGCTACAAGGTGCGCCTGGACGCGCAGTCATAGAGGGGCCGCTGGCATGCAGGGGTCAGCTAGCGTTCCGCGGGGGGGTTCTGGATTTCAAGAAATGTCCGCCGCATTACTATGGGGTGCAGCATCCTTCACTCCGCTGGGCCTGGGGCGCCGGGGGTCCATAGTTAGCGTGGCAAGGGTTAGAATGAGACCATTCACGGAGTGTGGGGCCCCAAGGTTTGATCCTCGCTGTCGTGCTCAAGGGAGCGGATGTGTTCTATGATGTCCTGCTTTGCCTGGGACATGGAGCCTGCGTCCATCGGGGGTGAGCGGCGGCGTCGATTCACTGTGGTCCAGTCGGGCCGGGCCGGGGCCCTCTCCGGGCGGTTGGTGCGGGCGGGACTGCGTTCCGGGGACTCCGAGAGCTTAAGCAGCTGCGCCGCCTCGTTGTAGGAGCGGATGACTTTGCGTTTGCCTTCCCAACGAAAGAGGAGAGCAAAGGGATGTCCCCACTGGTAGGGGATTTCGAGGGCCCTCAGCTTCTCCGTCACCGGGCGGAAGACTTTCCGTCTGTGCAGCGTGTTAGGGGCCAGGTCCTGGAAAATTTGGATCTTATGGGCTCCATATCGCAAATCCTGTTGGTCCCTCGCCGCCTTCAGAATGGCCTCCTTCTCCGTGAAGTAGTGCACTCGGGTGATGATGTCTGGGAGGAGACCCGTCTTGCCTCCCGCTCCGAAGATTCGGTGTGCCCGGTCCAAAAGCGGCAGGGGGGCTTCCTTGTTGCCCCTCACCTCATGCAGGAGCTGCGCCACGTAGGCCATGGTGTCCGTCTCTTCTTCTCCAAGTGGCACGCCCCGGATGCGGAGGTTGTTGCGGCGTCCCCTATTTTCTTGGTCCTCCTGCTTAATCTGAAGTTCGATATTCTGCTCCTCCAGGGTTGCCACTCTCTGCCACAGCTGTTCCAAGTCTTCAGTGCGCGTGTCCACCAGCTTCTCGAGACCGTCTACCCTGTCACCCAGCTCCGTCACGTCCTTGCGTAGTTCTTTAACGCACGTTTGCACCTCCGATCTTAGGGACCCTATTTCAGACTTCAGGTCCATCATGAAGGAGGACATGAAGGCTTGTGTCACCGGCGGGGAGTCAGTGACCGATGGTGGCACTTCTTCAGTTGGTGCTGCCGCTCCTGCCTTGCCCCACATGGCAACCACCGAGGTGCCCTTGGACGACGTTGCCTGGTCCGCCTTACCTCCCCTTCCGCGGGTCATGGTCTGTCTTGAGCGTGGCGCTCCACCACCCAATGCGTCGCACGCCGTCGTTAGCTCCGCACCCCCCTGGTGCTATAGTAGTGCGGCGGAGGGTCAGAACACCACCAATCGACCTCCCCCGTATCAAGCGCCTCCCCTCACGCCGTCCTGTGTCTCCCAGGGAGTGATATACATAGGCCCTCTTCCTGGGGGTCGCAGGGTGACCGCAGTGGTCAGTTGGTCAGCACTCGGTGTCTTGGGGGTAGACCTCACCCCGGGTTCGGGACGCCGCGGCGCTCTCGCTCCCCACCAGAAGCAGCGTCCCTCAGGAGTGGCAGGTGTGTGGGTCGCCTCCCCACCTCCGTTGTGTCCCCCAAAAAGCAGTTGGGCCCCAGGTCCCTCCGGAAGATGGGGAGTACTCACGATTCTGAGAGGCCTCACGTCCCTGCCTCAGGCCGGTCCTCTAGGCCGCAGGGGTGCGATCTCCAGCAGGCAACGCAGGGCGGTCAGGCAGCCACTCGCGGAGGCCCCACCAGCAAGGGGGGCGCAGGCCACTCGCTCTCCCAGCACTGGCTCAGCAAGACGGCAGCGAGTGCTCGAGGGGTTGGTCAGATGTCGGGGGGCAGGGGTCAAAGGCCCGCTCAGGTGCTCCTGCAGGGTCGCCCTTACTGGGCACTCGCCGATGGCCTCTACAGCCCGCCGGGGCGGGCGCCTTGGTCACCGACGCCGATGGGGAGGGTCAAGATGGCGGGCAAGCTCCCGTCCGGGAGGACAAGATGGCGGGCGGTCCCTCCAGCGTGCCAACTCCCAGTGCGGCAGTTCAGGGCACCACCACGGCGCCAGGCATCGGGGCAGCGAGGGTCCGCCAGGTGCAGGTCTCCAGGTCAGCCTCCCAGGGGACAGTAGCTCCGCAGTCGCGTGGCCGGGGTCCGCTTCACCTCCGACTCGGCCTTGCCGCCACTCCAAAGCCGGGTCCTCTCGTAGGTCCAGCAGCCGGGCCAGTACCGCGTCCCCCTCTAGGAGTCGCTCCGCCTCCGCTATCAGCAGGCCCCGCGACCTATCAACCCCAGCCGGGGTTCGCCTCGGAGCGTCCGGTTGTGCCTCCAGGCACCCTCTCGTTCCGGGCGCCGTCCGCCAGAGATGCAAGACCGATGCGAGGCGGGAAGATGGCCGCGATAGTCCGGCAGCCGGGTCCCCAAGATTGCAGTCGCCCCCGGCAGTGTCCTCTGCACCGGAGCGTCCACCAGGCGAGTCTCCACACTGTCAGAGGATCGGCGGGGGATCAGGGACACAGAGGAAACCCCCGAAAAATGCTTAGAAACGCTTATTAGGGCAACGGGGCGACGGAGCTCGCTTGAGTTGCGTCCGCTCACATCACCGCCGTAGCCACGCCCCCCATTATAGAGTTTTAAGAGGGCCTTAACCGGGCACTTGCCCATTTTCTTGGCAAAGTTGAAGATAGCAGCGTTTGCCCTTGCGATTTCTCCCCTTTTCCTCTTTAACAGTGGTCCCCAGTTTAACAGGTCATCGAATAAGACTCCCAGGTAAGAAAATGTCTTGGTCCTGGGAACCTTCTCTGTGTTGACCGTGAATTGATACTGTTTCGCGGTGTGCTTCCCCACCGGCATAATATAGGATTTGCTATTGTTAATAGAGAGATCACGGGCAGCCATGAAGCTATGGAAGGTAGTTAATAGGGACTGTAAACCTCTAGCAGTTCTGGCCAGAAGGACGGCATATAGCAGAACTGGTAGGCCCCTATCGCCGACATAAGGGTAATCAATTCCGGTACTAATCAGGCACCGTTCTTTTTTTTTTTTTAAAGTTTCAAAGACCTTTATTGAGAATGCATTTGACCGATAACACAGCTCAGTGCCTACAACCTTAAAGAAGGCCAGTACTTGCACAGCACTTAAGAAGTATGTGGATGTAGTGTAGTTTACACAGCAAGTCGCCTACAACCACCATGGGCCGGCCGCATCAATAGTTACTGTGAGTCTTGGATTTTATTTTACTGTGAAACACAAACATAAACCAACTTGGAACAGTCCACTACCGCACTCCGTCCCCTTCCAACATTATTGCTTGATGTGGTTGAACAGTGCCTATACAACGATCATATCACAAAATTTACAGCAGTTGCATCATTTCTCGAGGCTAAACAGCTTTCACTCATCCCCTTGAGCATTTAGGTATGCAGTTAGATATACCCAATAGTCCTTTGGCCTGGACCTAGCTGGTAAAATTTCTTCATATGTGCGTAATGTATCATGGCAGTAAGTCATATCCCTGAGCCATTGCTTGACTGTTGGCACCTTTTTACTCCCCCAGCACATTGAGACTCTGCGCTTAGCTAGCAGTAGGGCCTCTGCACAAAACCTACGTGGCATTGGTTTCATCTTCCCCAATAAACCCAGGAGACAACAGCGAATGGTGCACTCCACAGGTATCCCCATCATTTCAGACAGTTTATTAGTAACTTGCAGCCAGTAGGCCTGCATCTTCACACAGTGCCATGCTAAATGTATGAAGTCACCATGATGAAAGTGACAGCGTTTGCATCGCGCATCTTCTCTGAGACCGTATTTATGCAGAGAGACTGGGGTGTAGTATGCCTGGTGTAAGTATTTAAAATGAATGATGCGTGAGTTTCCATTCGGCGTTAGGAGTGTAGTCAGAGTGCGTGTAGTTTCCCAGTCTTTGTCAGTGAGGGGATCCTCCAATAGCGGGTTCCATCGTTCCCGAGCCTTATCAGTGGTGTGTCCTATCTCTGTTTGAGCTGATGTATAAAGTCTGGATACTAAGTGAGATGTGTTAGAGGTCGCTAGAATCAATTGCAATGTATTCAGGGTGGGTGGTTCCTCCGGAAAGGTGTGATAGAGGTGCTGAATCGCCATTTTCAGTCTATGAAATGTAAATTGAAATAACAATGATGGGTTTTGTATGTAGGCTAAATCATGTTCTGTGAGGAAGGTTCCATTTTTATATAAATCTCCCATGGAAATTAGTCCTACTTGTGTTAATAGGCCCATACCCACTGGTTCAGCTGTTACCGACAGCGCCGGATGATCATGAAGGGGAAGAGCTGGAGCGTAAAGTGGTAATTTATGGGCTAGCTGGCCTAATCTCTTCCATGCTGCGTTAGTAACATCCACGGTATTGATGTCCTTATCGTGAAGTGGCGGTCTGTCGTGTGTGATGATGGCGTCGAGTGGGATGGGATCAGCATCTCCCTCCTCAACAGCTAAATGTGTCATGTATGGGGTTCTATGAAACCAGAAGGCTGCATACTGTGCCTGAGCGCAGAGATAATATAGGAAGAAATCGGGTACACCCCATCCCCCTTTGGATGTTGGCAGTGTCAAGGTAGTAAGGTCGATACGCGCTTGTCTACCTGCCCAGATCAGCCTCAAGATCATCGTGGTTATGCGCTTGAACACTTCTCTTGGCGGCTGAATGGGGATATTGTTGAATAGGTAACGGAGTTTGGGGAGCACTACCATCTTTACTATCGCTATTCGATCGGCTAGGGATAATGGGAGTTGAATCCACCGTTTAGTTTTGTCCTCCAGGGCTCAATTGCTCTACCGTAGTTTGTCCTAATTACTATTTCCGGGTCCCTATGAAACCATATGCCTAGGTATCTTATGGGGTCTGTTTGCCAGTCTAATGGGTATTCTACAGCGTGCGGTGTGGTGGTGTCTGTGAGTGGGATGATCGAGGATTTTCCCCAATTTATCTGCAGTCCCGAGAAACCTCCAAATTTGATGTATGTACGTAAGAGGGGATCTAGGTTACGTGGTGAGTCACGAACATATAGTAACATATCGTCCGCATATAGCGAGATATGAAGGGGCCTACACGGAAATTGCAGAGCGAGATGGTGGCTCTTCTGCCTAACTATGCAGGCCAGGAGTTCTAGGGCCAGAGCAAATAGCAGTGGGGACAATGGTCAGCCCTGTCTGGTCCCTCTTTCTATGTTAAAGGCGTCAGAGACATAGCCATTAATCCTGACTCTGGCAGTGGGTTTCGTGTACAGCAGTTGGATCCATTGAATGTATATCGGTGGAAAGCCCATCCGAAGGTAGTATAGTAATTAAGTAAGACCATTCAATAGAATCAAATGCCTTGGCGGCATCCAGCATCACAGCCACAGCTTTCATCGTCGGGTCTAGATAGTGTGAGACCGCAAACAGTGTTCTTGTGTTGTGTGTTGTGTTGCGGAAAGGTATAAAACCTGACTGGTCTGGGAGGACCAGATTCGGCATGAGTGGTTGCAGTCACACCGCAAGTATTTTAGCGAGTATTTTTGAGTCTACATTAAGTAGGGAGAGCGGGCAATATGAATTACAGCTTACTGGGTCCTTATCCGGCTTAAGGAGGGCCACTATTAACGCCTCTCGAAGTGTAGATGGCAGTATCTGAGCATCATGTGCGGCCCCGAACAAAGCAACCAAGCGAGGTGCCAGGAGGTCCCTATATGTTTTATAAAACTCACAAGTGAATCCATCCGGGCCAGGACTCTTACCGTTGGGTAGTGAGTGGATCACTTCTGTCACCTCCTCCACCGTGATCGGTAGTGATAGATACTGCCTCTGAGCGTCAGACAGCCAGGCAATGGCGATATCGTCCAAGTATTGGAGCGTTTCTTGTTGCGTTGCTACCGGTCTTGATTGATACAAGTCCCCATAATTCTGAACCAAGCATTTTAAAATGGTTGCGGGATCTGTGTGTAATTGATTATCGCCTCCTCTGATCTGTGTCTCTGTATTGGGTATTCGGCCAGCACAAATTTTGGTCGCTAGTACTCGCCCGGGTCGTCCACTTTCTCCATAAACTCGGGCAACCTGTCTCTTACTCAAGTACTTAACCTCGTCCTCCGCTAATGATTGGTGTTCAGTTAATGCGGTGCGTATTGCAGCAAGTGTTGCTGGAAGAGGCGTTATCTCGTATTGATGTTCTAACGTACTAAGCTTAGATTCGCACCTGGTCAATTGTGCTCGTATATCTTTTAGTATCCCTGCTGTTGTGCTTATACAGACACCGCGTATTGTAGCTTTGAAAGCCTCCCAAAGTAGGCCTGCATCCTCAGTGGATTTATCATTTATTTGGAAGTATTCTCTAATCGCCTTCTCTATGGTGTCTGCATATATCGGGTCGGTCAATGCTGTAGCATTGAACCTCCAGCTATACGGCAGCGGTACATAATTAGGGCAATTTAGGGAAAGTTTAATTGGGTTGTGGTCTGAGAGGGTTTTGGGCATGTGTTTCATCGCTGTAGTCCACAAAAGTATTGCATCGGAGCCTAGCCAGTAATCTATGCGCGACCAGCTACCATGTGCAGCTGAAGTGTGAGTCGCTTCTTTGACTTCTGGATGACGGGCTCTCCAAATGTCCGTGATACGTAGATCTAGCATCATGTCTAGTAGTTTGGTGTGAGCCTGTGTGTGGTGTTCTGTTGTGTCTGCCGATCTATCCAGCTTATCATCCAGGGCTAGGTTAAGATCTCCTCCCCAGAGTATCGTTTGCTCGTCAGCTGAGTGTAGCTGCTGCCAAATTGCATGGTAGAAATCAGGTGCATCAGTGTTTGGGCCGTATGTATTCACCAGTGTTAGTGGATGCCCTCGTAGTCTACCCTTTAGGATAATATATCTGCCGTATGTGTCTAAGACCTTTGTGTCAATCTTAAAGTTCGTGCCTTTCTTAACTAGGATGGAAACCCCTCTAGAGTATGAGGAATATCTTGAGCAGTGAGTGGATTCCGCCCATCTCCTTCCCACCTGAGCAGTTGAGTGTGGAGCTTCATGCGTCTCCTGAAACATAACAATATCGATGTGCCACCTATCTAGACACGTGAATATCTGGCACATTTTTTTAGGATTTGTGTAGCCTCTAATGTTCCAGGTAAAGAAGTTCAAGGGTCGTGTAGTTAACGGAGTTTCAGCCATCGTATCATGTGTCGTGAAGTACAAACGTTATCATAATGTTCTAGGACAGCACTTCTACTGCCATAACAAAGAGAACACATGTAAGCACCTTTGAAAGAGCAACAAATGTGTATCAGAAGGGTGTAGGCAGTGCATCTCAAGCAGACAGATCCATAACTTAAAACAATACCCATAATGTTTCCCCTCCCACCCACAACAGCAGCCCAATCCTGCTGATGCCATACCCCAAACAAACCATCCAAAATCAAGAACATTTCGTGGGGATTTCCCATAGGGGGGTCCGCCTGGGCTACACATCTCCATCCGAGATACCGGATGTGGACGGACTGCGTTGGTCAGTGACAACCTTTGCATATAGTCTTAAGAAGTCTTAACAGTACATAGTGGTGCAGGACATTGGGATCAAATAGGTACTAGTAGGCAGTAGTGCCACTGGGTTCAGAGTTCATACAAAATAGAGCAGATCAACACATCGCACAATCAGTATTAATCCAAGCTTGATGAACAGTAGTGTAAAGTATTATAGTATCTAAAGGAGTCTCTGCGATGCGTAGTCAGTGAGGACAAGTATTGGAGCAAGTTAGATAATGTCTATTGAGTATCATCAAAAGTGCGTGCGCCCCAACCCAGTTCCACACTGTGCTGCGGTTTATTGCATTACATCATCCAATGGTCATTCCTCATATCTTTGCGATCAGTGACCAGGACCTGGTAGCGGCTGCGAAGAGAGTGTTTGTGTGCAATCGTTAGTGCCTAGGCGGGCAGGCACACCTGCGCTCCCTTACTGTGGCCATAGTTTCTCCGTAACCCGCCCAATAAATTTACTCCAGTGTACAATCACAGACTAACATGCAACCATTACTGCTATCATAGTCTGCAGGGAGTCCGCATGAGTGTCCTATAACATTCCATATCTGTATGCATATTCCCACGTAAGACAAGGCTGGGAGTAAGCTGACCCTTCTCAGAGTTTCAGTGTCATGTCATAATTAAGGCCCCCATAGCACTTGTTAGCAATGGTGGCAGTAACCTATCAAGGCCTCTTCTCCCACTGCCCCCCGTAGTCAATCTAATCCCTGCGTAGTTCTGCAGCGCTGTCTAGGATTAGGGGGGTACATTGCCCTATATTTCAGTACCTTTATGCAATGAATTATTCCCTCTGTCAAGTCTGGTAGGGCATCCACTCATCCGGCAGTTCCTGTCCTTATGTGTAGCTAAAAGCCTGCGTAATAGTGAAGTGTAGTAGTCCATGGAATCCTACAGTATGGACTTACCGATCATGAGGAGTTCATCGTAGCCTGTAGCAGAGCTCACCTTTCCGGGGAAGGCCTTACCATGTCGGTCCGCGATAGTCACGAGGCTTCGCATCCTCACCAGTGCCTGAATCGCAGAATCACCTCATTCCTTGTCATGGTCTTGTTCCTGTCTGTCTCTGGACCGACGAGAAGCCACAATGGTTTTGATATAGTCGTTCGCCGCCTTGGGTGTTGACAACACCGTCGATTTGCCTTCCCAGGTCACCTTTAGACGTGCAGGGTATAGCATAGCATGGTCCACCTTTAGGTCGCGTAGTTTGGCTTTAGCTGTATTGAATTCTCTGCGTGCCTGTTGTACAGCCATTGTGTAATCGGGGTAGAACTCTAATCGGTTGTTTTGGAAGACTAGTTCTTTACGCTCACGTGCTAGTCGCAGTATCGCATCACGGTTCCTGTAATTTAAGATACGTGCCACAATTGGCCGTGGTGGTGTACCCGGTGGAGGCCGTGGCGCCAGAGTGCGATGAGCCCTCTCCACGATGAAGACTGGCGATAACGCTTCCTTGCCAAAGAGTGCCAAACAGAGTTCCTCAACATAGGATTCCATTTTGCCTGTGTTTGTGGATTCGGGCACACCTGTGATGCGCACGTTATTGCGTCGTGATCTGGCCTCCAAATCCTCCGCCTTTGAACGTATGACTTCTAGAATCTTCTCAAAGCCTGTACATTTAGATGTGCTTGCATGTGCTTCGTCCTCCACCGCTGATATTCTGGTTTCCGCCTCATCTAGCCGTTCGCCATGCCTATCCAGTTTTGCCGCCATGTTGTCTACTCGACAAGTTAGATGGTCCAGTTTCCCGTTGATATCCTGTAGACTGGATTGAATGGCCTTGAGTATGGATTCCATCCCCGGCGTTACATCCGCCGCTGTGTCCGTCTCTGTGTCCTTCTCTGTGTCTGAGTGGGAAGTAGGCGCGCGTGTCGTTCTGCGCTGCTCGAAGCTGAGCTTAGGCTGCTGCCTGTCCGGTTTCCCCATGTCGGAGTCCGAGATTTTGCCGGAATGCAGCAGGCAGATAGGTTATGGTATGGCACGACAGGTGTATTAGGATGCAGACTCGTGGCAAGTTTGCTGTCTGGTAATAGTAGTTCAGGATCCGTATGTTCGATAGGGTTGCCTTCTGGGTCCTCAGGCAGGCAGCATGTAATGGCGCTGATAGCAGGTTAGATTTGGTGGCAGATAAAGTGATCCCTTCCCAAACAGTCGTTATTAGCCGGAAGTCTTTCTGCAGCCGCTACGGCGCCTCCACAGCCAGCATTGGGGAATTCTCCAAACAGATATAGGAGGGGTATGAAGTTGTATCGCAGTCCTGAACTACAAGCGTTTCTCCCCAGGAGACGTTCAATCACACACAATGGTTCCAACCTGCAGATCGGCCAACACAGCGTGTTTGTCGCATCATTCCATGCCCTAAGAGGCCATGATGTGGTGTAGTTGCATGATGGGGCCCATGGAGTGTTGCCGTGCTTGGGGGGAAGGCAGCCGTGGGAGGGCGGGTAACGACTGCAGCTTCAGCCAGCCTCGTCGCCAGGGACTCTGCCTCTACGACCTCTATGATTTGTGCAGAATTATTATAATACTCCAGTGAGGGGCTATAAAACTCGTGTAATCGTCTGTTAGGTCTGTGATTTCCTCAATGCCTTCTGGCGTGGGTGGTCAGCAGAGACTCGGAATATCGGCAGTTGTAAGTCGTTTGTATGGGCGCCGCCATCTTGTTTGCCGTTTTCGCGCCGTTTCTTAGTTGTTAATGCGAGTGCTCCGGACCGTCTGTACCAACAGAAATTACAGCCTCTCCGTAATGCTCACAAATATGATAATGATCAGGCTGGTTAGGGAAGTGGTCGATCATTTCTCAGCAAACGCCGGATCTAATAAAGCGCAGTGCTGTGTCTATGCTGGGGGTCATCATTTTAGCTGCCGTTCTAGCCAGAACCTCACGTAGCAGTCATCCGAACTTGCAGTCAGACGTCTTTCAATGGGGAGAGATTGTGTCTATGAATCGCACTCGGAGTGCGTGTTCCGATGGCAGTGGCAGTGTCTCAGACTGAGACCCTTCAGCGCTGTGGTGCAGGTAGCGAGATGCGGTAGGCAGCGGCGGCCACCATCTTACCCGGTATCGGCTGACGGGCGCTCCAGACCTTTAGACTAAATTCCCTCGCTAGCGGTGCCCTCCCTGGTCAGCAAGCACAACCATCAGGTGCTACGCATCTTCATTTTATTGATAGAGGGGTTTGTCGCTGAAGCCGGTTGCCATTAAAGGGATATATTTCGCGATTTTGAGCCCGTCTGGCGGAGCTGCCAATTCAGTCAGCCATCCCGCAGTGCGCCCTCTAGCCCCCCCCCAATCAGGCACTCTTCTAAATCGTTGATGTAAAGGTTGAAAAGAAAGGGGGCCAGAATGCACCCCTGTCTTACACCTCTGTGGACACCAAAATCCCTGGATACTTTGAGATCTTTTGAGTATCTGACATTGGCCCTTGTGTCCCGGTGTAGGTCTCTCAGGAAGTTAACCAGTGCCGGTTCGACACCCATGGAGCCCATGGACTCCCATAGCCTTCCCCGATTGACGCAATTGAATGCAGATGAGAGGTCCATGAACGCCATGTATACGGTGCCCTGCCTGGCTATGGTGTACTTTCCCAGGACTGTGTACAGGTTAATGCATTGAGCCAAAGTAGAGTGTCCTGACCGAAACCCGTACTGTATGCTAGAGATGACCCTGTTTGCATCAGCCCATGATGTTAGTCTATTCAAGATTACCCCACCCACAATCTTGACAGTGGAGTTGATAAGGGATATCGGCCTGTAACAGATTGTACCCCAGGACTTTGGACAGCCATATTCAGCAGCAGCGTTATGCAAGGCGGTCAGAACCGGCGTCCAAAGTAAAACATTAGATTTAAAAAGATCCGGGGGCATACCATCGGGTCCGGGGGCTTTGTTGCTTGTCAGCCCTATAATACCTTTCTCTATCTCATTTGGTGGGAAGTGAGATAGAGCTTGGACTTGGCCATCATTTTGACTATCTGGCTGTGGGGTGTTACTGCTAAAAATAGAGGTAAAATGAGACACCCAGTCATCTTCGGTAATGTTAGTGTCTACTGCCGGCTCCCCTTCTCTGGCAAATAAAGGTCTATTGATAATTCCCCAGAAGCGATCACTATTGCCCAATACATTTGGATCGAGAAGTTCTTGCCAGACTTTATTCTTTAGATCTATTTTTCGCTTCGCCAGAACCTTTTTATAGTTATGGCGTAATGTCCGGATCAATTACAGATCCCTGGGGCGAGTCTTCAAGGCCATCTTTAAAGCATGGGCAGCTTTTGAGCAGGTCTGGTCAAATCATTTAGGGTCACTAAATAAATTCCCCGACGCCGGGATAGTTAGCATGAGGCCTACTTTGGTAGTAATCCCCTCAAAGGCTAGCAGTATTTCAGGTGGCTGAGATGAGGGAGACGTACACAGTGTCAACTCAGAGTCACAGATACTGTGTATCCCTTTGTGAGAAGTTGGCCTGGTATATGATGCTCACTAGTTCTAGTGATCACCTTGTACCATGCCAAGCAACCCTTATGGTGCAGGTTGTAAAGTCAACCTTATAGACAAGCTATCCTAGGGGTAGCATGGACTAAGCAGTCTTAGGCTAAACTCTGTAAAGGCATGTGAAGCAAGCTGTTTTACCATACACAGTCCCTTGAATACCAAATGAAAGGACACCACACAGATATATATTGAAAATATATATAGATTTATTTCTACAAATATCCCTGATACTCTTTATGAGCACAGAAGCAAATGCGTTAAAACAAAACACAGTTTAAATACACAAAAGTTGCACAATTATGGATGAGCCCTAGGGGCCACCTAAACTATATACTAAAATAGTGGTATAAGAACCACTATGGGGAAAGTGAAGAGGCCTAGGGCCTGGGGAATCGCTGGAGCTGTTCGGGACTAGCAGTGAAGAAGTCGGGAAAGGCCCGCGGGACTCGGGTGCAGTGCGGAAAGTGCACGCTTTACCAATGCAATGTCAATGGTGCGTAAAAGTTACAAAGTTAGTTAAAAAGGAACCTTCCGAGTGACCTAGAAGGATGAAACTTTAGACACAGACCCTAGAGGTGTGTACCAGTGTGGGAACACTGGCGGAGCTGAGTTACCTCACCCACAGGAAGCGGGTGCACAGGGTCGAAGTAGTGTCGGGTTTCGTCACGCAGGTCGATGGTGCTTGGAGCAGAAGATGCTGCAGGCGGCTCGATGTGAAGAGTTCCGGTGGATCCAAGGGTGGATCTGAAGAGGTGAAGACCTGAAAGCAGAGGGGACAATGTTCAAAGTCACTAGCCAGTGACTACCGTGGAACCAGAGTGGAACCAGGCGATGTCGGGTGCAAACAGGCGTCGAGGTGTAGCTTCTCTCTGCAGCCACGTGGACATGAGGGGTCGAAGACGTCCAGGAGTCGGTCACGAGCTGTCCCACGCAGGCTTCTCGCTGTTGGCGGTGTCGGCAACTTGATTGAAGCAAACAGGCCTTGGCTAATGCAAGCCACGCAGGAATCGAAAAAGGCTTGTTACTCGGACCAGCAAGGTCAGAGCAGGTACTCCTTTTTACAGGAGCAAGGGCAAGTCTGGAGCAACCAGACCCGCAGTGAAAGTTGTAGGTTTCGTCGCCAAGATGGCCGCTAGCCACGTGGCAAGTGGCCGGGATGGCGCGTCGAGTGGCACGGTGCAAAAGGGCCCCACGCAGATCGTGGAGATGCTGGGGGGCTGATCTTTGGTGCAAGGGCTGCTCGAGGTTAGGGCTTCTCAAACCCCAAAGCACAGCGTCGAGGGTGCCTCTGATGCTGCGCCGTCAGCGTTTCGGGGGTCTTCCAAGATGTCCGGTCCCACGTCTCTCGGTGCCTCCACGGGTCCCTTCTTTGCAGGGACTGTGGATCGGGCGGTGAGAAGTCTGGGAGTCTGGGTCTTGTCAGGCTCTGGGCTCGGGCTCCGGCGGGAGGCGGCGGCAAAGCAGACGTCGAGTTGCTGGTTGGTGCCTGTGTTCACAGGGTGGTCACTCCTTGGCCACAAGGGAGATTCTCTTCCGTCTTCTGTGCAGCAGAATGTCGAAGTCCAGTCTTCTTCTGTATTTCAAGTTGATTCAGGATGATCTGAAGTCTCAGGACACAGCTCCCACTCTTATTCGAATCTGGGGGGCCGGATCACCTACTAGGTCCCTCCTCTGGGTGGAACCAGGAAGGGGGGTGGTTACACCCCCTTTCCTTTGTCCAGTTTCGCGCCAGGACTGGGGCTGGAAAGCCCCAGCACCGGTTTGAACTGGCCTATGCACAGGGACACCTTGTGTGCCCCAGGCATGTCTGATTCTATTCAGCCCTGTCCTACCCAATACACAAAATCCGGTCTGGAGTGGTGCTAGCACCTCCCCAGGCAGGAAACCCTTTGTCCAAGCTGCCCTCGCTGGAAGGACTCCCAGCAGCAGGAGGTCAGACTTGTGTCTGTGGTGGCAGCATCCATTTTGGGATGCTAAGGCTCTGTTTAACTTTAACCGGGGTTCAGGCTAGGTACATGTCGTGTCCCTCTAGAAGGGTGGAATGCTACCCCCGTCGCCAGAACTGGCGAGGGGGTAGTATTCCAATTCGTATGACACCTTACTCGACATGTTTTGATAGAGCCAAACCTAAGATAGCATTTAACCGCGAGGTTCATAATGCACTTAAGAGTATATGGTATGGCAATATCATGAAACAGCTAAAGGACATGGTTCCGAAAGCTGCAGACAGGCTCAGCTCATGCCAGAGCACCATCTCACATATTTCCAAGCACTCTGCCTCCAGGATTGATGAGGCCTTCCATAGGAGTGACTGATAGGAACATATGTGTCCATTTTAGGTTAGGTATAGGCATACTACACCTAAGTAAGGGGTGGTTACACGACTTACCCCAGCTGAGTGATCAGCCAGTTGTGTCAAATATGGAGGCCAGGCCAGGGGTGGCATAATACATGTTGCAGCCCCTGGTAGGCCTTGGAAGCACCTATGCCCTGGGTACCTGGGTACACTGTTACAGGGGCCAATAAGGTGAACCAGTTCCAATTGTGTATGTACCTAAGGTACATGGAGTCCATTTTAAGGAGAGAGCAATTAGCCTGGGGCCCTAAATAGCAGGATCCCAGGCCAACTATGTCAAAAACCAGCTAAACACCAGGCAAAAAGTTTGGGGGTAACCATAGTCAGATATCCACCTTCCTACACCCTTCATATAATTGAACAGAATTAACGTTCGACCATTTAAGTCGGCGTCTTCCGTCTACACTTTTCAATGCTCCCCCTGTTACCAACTTTTACCGTAAGTTTAAAAGAGTGCCTTCAAAAAGAATACAAACTGGGTTGTGATCGCTATAAGAGCTGTCTTCAATTTTAAAACCAGATATGATAGACTGAAAAAAATATGATCAATGAAGGACCCCCCAAAGCGCTCTTTAAAAGTTGGGGCATGCAGAGTACTGCGTGGGTCCACCACTGATAGAGCAGAGACCAGGTCAAATTCATTGAGTAGATGGTTCAGCAAGTGGTGACATTTGATCTAGTCACTGTCAAATTTACTGAGGAGTATTTTTGGTAAAGCCCAATGAGATGTTTCGGACCCACAACACATCAGTGAGGAGGAGAAAACAGAAACTGACACGGGTTTGCCAGTTAATGTCATATCTACCGAAATAGTGTCACCTCTCGACTGGGCGAAGCTGTGATTCGATTTGAGTTGGTCATAACTAGTTTTGCGCATGAGCGGTTACTGGGGGGCATGGGAATTAAGGATCCAGTCTATCGCCTGGATGATATTCGAGAGTTGATTAATGGAATCTCTGATAAGAAGTATCCATCAGAAAAAAAACAAGTTATTGTTAAAAGAGGCAATAAAAGGTCAATATCAGAGCCTAAAAGGTGACAAGGTGCTTACTGGCGGTCATCTCTAAGAGAATCAATCAACATGTCTGTGGCATGACTCTCTTTTCGAAGCTATGTTTTTTGTGACACCTTTACTTAAGATTTCTTTAGATTCTCAAGGGTCAGCATTTTAATTTCGCAGGCCTAAGATGACATAGGCAACGGAATACTACTGGTTAGGGATGTGTGGCTGGATATCACTGGAATGTACTTCTTATTCCATTTTTCGAGACTATCCAGGCAAGCAAGGCATGTAGCATGCACCTTATATTGGGTGATAAAATGTGATGTTTTGTGGCACAACAGGCAGCATTAATAGCCATCATAATCATTAAGGGCAATTTCTGTTGTCATACTTCGAGTTCACCACTATATTTCAGTTCATAAGCATGCCAGCAGTGGCAATGACTGCCAGTCATTAGGTCAATCAATGCCAGTACATTTAAGGACAACATTTCTGCAGAGGGCAGCATCTACAGTGTTTGGTAGTTGCTTAGCAAAATATGGAATAAAAAGGATTGTTTCATTGCATTCCGATTCATATACTCTGGTACAATATTTATATTTGCTTTTGACAAACACTTTTTGCTTCAGCCAAAATGCCCCCCTCAGAAGCCACCCTTGCTAAAGCTAACTTAACATATGCATGCGCATGTTAATCATGCATTGTACGAAAAAATGGTCTAGGTTGCTGGCCACTCAATTCTTGCGAGAACAGCATAGCATGATATTTCGGGTAGCTGCAGTTTCCAGTTCTTGGCCATAGAATGGATGGCTATCTTGGGGATGATGTAGATAATGTTGAAGGGCATTCGCAGGGATAGGTTGGGCAAAGTGCCCAAGTAACATTTGATGACAATTCACCTGAGAAAAAAATAACATTATTGTGACAATATTTAATATTATTTTATAGGAAGGGGAACACTCTTGCAAAAATGAATAAGTCCCTGTCGACATCGGGGTCGTTAATGATTGGGTCATGGTTTGTTTGAACAGAAATCATTCCCAGATCCCTATAACATGAGGCCATGTCTCGGGCAGCAGTGGAGTCCACCAGATGGCTTATCAACCCTGACATGGAGATGTACATCAAATGTCAGCGTTTTGGTGTAGGGTTCCAACAACCCTTGCGCTTACCAATTTTGATAGCATGCTACTTTCTCCCTACTCGTACACTTTGAGGAAGATGAGTAACACCTTCCCAAGGGACAGTAAGTGGGAAAATGTGGAAGAGTGGACCTCCTAACATACTAGATCGATTCACAACAAAAATAAAGACACATGAGGAATTAACAGTGACAATTACAAAGATCTAATTAGTTTAAAAGCAATGCTTTTTTTTTTTTTTTAAATCAATGCTCGATTTTATTTTCGCAACATCTGTTTATGAAAATTGAGGTTAACACTTAGCAAAATATATACAGCAAGGTGCTGAATGACCGAGGATATATACGGCCACATTGGGGCTGGACTGGCTGAGCCCAAAATGGATCTCCAGCGCTTCTGGGCAATGCTTCGATCTTTTTTATGCTGTGATGAAGCAGGAGTGCCTTGAGGACCCATACAGGGGTCTTATTGGTGTGGCCTCCTCCACATCTATCCGCAGAGTGAGGGGCAGGCCCTGCATAAGGAATAATAAACAAAAGTTGCTCTCCCCCATCCCATAGGGACAATAGGAAAGGCACAAGCATATCTGGCAGGACATTAGTAATGTTTCTCAACAGTTATGATTACAGAACTGAATTAAATATTGTATTTGAAACAAAATTACAATATATTGCCATCAATCAATCATAAACCTATTTACAAATTTTACATACAAAGGAACAGATATGTTTTCTGCTCACCGTCGATTATCTGAGGTTCTATTGAGGTTACCAGCGATGTCTCCCAAGAATAAAGAAATGCTTCACGCCCATGCTTTTGGAAATGGTCAAAAATACACATACACATTCAGTTAAAATACTGGTGGGCAAGGCTGTCTTTGTACATTAGATAAGGTGCATGTCAATGACTTCTGAAAAATGAATCCTGTAATTCATCTTGGTCTACAGAACATATTAAATAATCACCCCCTGTCCTCTCTGTTGTTCAATCGAAGGAAACAACTCTTGGCGGGGTGGGTATGGTGCAATGCCTAAAGTTGAAGGCTTCACTTGGAGCCTGGCTGGGAAGGTACTTTATCATTTTATGTCGATGATGTACGGTTATATCTATCTGATACTGGTCAGTCTATTTCCTGCCTTCTAGAAATGGTAAAGTTCTTTAGGGTACTCTGGGGTATGTATACATTGGCACAGGTCAGTAGCCTTCCCATTCATACTATAGGGACCCCCATGAGAACTGGAATGGCATGTTACAATGGACTAATGAGGGCTTTCGATAACTGATAGTATATACCACGAAGGATTGGAATAATTCCATCTGTAACAACCTGGGAAAAACATTAAAAGACTATAAAGCAGACGTGGAACACTGGCGGTTACTTCCACTGTCACGTATGGGGACAGCGGCACTGCTTGAAATGATTGCGCTTGCTAATTTTTTATATGTGTTACAGAATACACCCGGTGAGGTCCCAGACAGCTTCTGAAAGAAAGGCACTGTGTCACTCGTAGGCAGCTTTTGGATGGAGGATACCCCAGAACTTCTCTGTACACTAACGAGGGGTCCCCTACGAGGGGATATTGGTCTCCCAGATCTTAGGCTGACCAACACAAACCTTCTCTAGTGGCATATAGATGAGCCATTTCGAGAAGGGGGTACTTTAGGGACCTATATGGGAGAGAATGTGTGGATGGCAGGCTGCTCCAATGACAACAATCTTCAGAATTTGGAGGAAGGCTTGTAAAGTCTGGGATGTTGGGACAAACTCTCTCAAGGCACTCCCGTTGGAATTCGGACATTCTGAGAGACCCAACAAAGCTACATGGTTTCCAGGAAGGGGATCTCCTTGGCATATCCAAGACTGGAGACGTATGGGGCCCACAGCGCCTAGTGTTTATAATGCACCTCCAATTACAATACAAAATTTCCGATACACCACACTTCCAACATACCCATCTGAAACACGCTACTGTGGATATGGAATGAGCAACCTTTGTCCATATACCATTTCCTATTCTGCAGTACAGCCTTGATGGTGGCAAAATCGGATGTGGTCAGACTGCGGGGCCCTGCCAGGTGTGGAAGGGTAGCCCTGGTACCTCAAATGCTGTGTGCAGGTTTTGGGACCAATGGGAACACCACAGACAGTCCACCTGAGATCTGCCAGGAACTGAGAAGCCACTAAATTGGTAAATACAAACAATACACCATTGCAAGAGATAGAAGGGGATCAGCAATGGGAACCACTCAGATACTTATACATGCAGGTCTGTGCGCAAACTTTCTATTGTCAAATGTGAAATATATTTGTCCTGTCAACCACTCACAGAATCTTTATACCAAATGTATGCCACCCTGCTTTTTTAATGATTAAAATGCATATTATTAATAAAATCATGTTAGTTTTATACAAAAATATATCTATCTATAAACATATGCATATTAAATAATATTAGCAATAAGGAGTAGATACAAGGAGAAATGTCTCACTTACCCGTCTCCATTAATGTCTGTGGCAGCTACAGAATATCCAAAATACGCAGCCATCTATACAAGATTCAAAAGGTGAAACTGATCAATCAAGGAGGATGTCATGCAAGGACGTGTTTTGTGCAGACATTTTGGAGCATGAACAATGGGGGGTGGGGATTGGTTAGTGTTGGCATAAAAGGAAGTACAGAGTCAACATGTACTAAGATTACTCCGAGTATAGACAGAAAATACTATTTCTTCTCTATATGCTTTAAAATGAAATCATACGATTGTTTCATACATTAAAGTATACATTATAAGTTCAAAAGGATCTAGGTATAAAGGGCAATTCTGATGACAGCTACATTTACATGTTGCAAACGCACTGGCATCCTGGAAGAGCAAGTACACCTGTTTATCTACACCACATTGTTAGGTCCAACTGTGCACGTATACAGAACGTGTTTGTCCAAGATAAAATCATTATTTTGTTTCCGTTGAATAATACTGGTGTAACTCATTTTGAGTTTAGACAATTTAGGCCCGATCTAAAAATTTTCATTCACCTTACATGAGCAAATTACTTGATTTACAAGTGCAAATTCATGTTTGAAATTCACAATAGCAACATTTACAATCATAACGCTATTTGCACACACACAATTTTACCACAGTGATATTACTTTGACGTAAATTTGATTCCACGGATGAGGAATGGATGTTCAAGGTTAGGAGTGTCCAGGGTCTGCAAGATTGTGGATATTCACAAACTGATTTTCATTTCATTCAAACATTGGAAATGGTCATAAATTATCAGGGGTAGGTGTAAATCCATTTCATGGGTGCTAAGGGAAAGAGCCCACCTCCAAAATTGGTCAAGTGCAGGTAAAGGGATTTTTCCAAGTTAAAAAATATTTCCCTCTTGAAGAAAACAAGGAGAAAATGATAGCACAAGCATTTGCTTTTGTTCAGGGCCCACTGGAACCATTTCGGAATCACAGAAATTCGTAATTCTACACTTCAACATAAATGTAGAATTGAAAGGGTACATTTTTCGATTTCTTTGAGAACCATGCCCTTCCACATAGGTCTAAATATAAGAATAATTAGAAACAGTTTGGTTTACATAGAGGGAGGGTCTTGGACTATCCATTTCGTGCAACACCTTACTTGTGTGCCACAAACTAAAGGGTGTGATCTTAAGCATGTGAACATATATTTATAGAATAATGTCTGTAGTTATGTACCATTTTATATAGATCTGTTCTCGTTTCCAAAGTGTTTGTTATTCAGCAGTTATCTTCCCTAGTTTAAAAAAATACTTCATGACTATGTATTAAATGGAGTTTGACCTCTTTTGCTACTTTAACCAACCAAGGTGCATTTAAATCATTATCTATAACTTTTGCTTTGTTAGATTTATCTTGGATGATAATTTTTTTAATATATTTTTTATTCATTATCAGAAATACTTGTGAAAGATTGATAGAAGCCTCACATTTATGCTTAAAGTTCCACTCATACAACATGTTATGTATTACTTTACTATTCATTACAGATCTGCTATGTTTTCGTAATGAAAGAACAGTATGCACAGGATTTAATTATGCTTTAGCATTTAAATAATCTTTGCATAAAAAAATATCATCAACAAAAATTTAGCATAAGTATATCGATTTTTAAACATTATATACCTCATACACCTTCAAAATATTACATTTTTAATCTTATAATATACTAATTATATATAAAAAGAATATGAAAAATATATAGTTTAAAATAACTGCAAAAATAAACATAATATTTAAGAAAATATACAATTATTTAAACAAATACAAATTCTTATAAAATAATTCTAACACTAGATATTAAACAATTTAACAAATTGTACAAAATAAAAAATAAATTAATAAGAGCATCATTACAAAAAATGCATAAAAAATAATTTACATTAAACTAATTTTAAAATTAAAACACATATATATTTAATAAAGCAGCTTAAAAAATGAGAAAAAAAATAAAGTTGAGGAGGTAAAATGTTTCATTTTGGATAGAGAATCATAGCTCACGGTCAAAAAGAACATCCAAGCTTAGGGCCTTATTGAATTCTTGGTGGTAAGGATACTCCCATCGCAATGGCAACAAAGTATCCTCACTGTTAAGAATGCGGCCCTCCCCCAAATGTATATGCGGCCGGTCTATAGTATTAATCATGGCGGAGACTACGCCGTCTCTGCTGTGATTAATCCCCCTCAGACGGCCCTGCCAAATAAGGGTTGCTGCCCAACTAATTTATATGAGCAGAACTAACTCCACCCAACTAATTTATGAGGGCAACATTTCAGGTCAGTTTTCACTGCCCACCACCGCTAAGAAAACCCTGGCAGTAATAACTGCTAAATGCTCCCCTCGCCATGGGAAGGCACTCCCATGGCGAGGGAACATTTTGTTTTATATTTTAAAAAAGAAAATTCAGTTTCAGGATTTTCTTTTTGAAAATAAAAAAAGAAAACCTTTTGCTGCAGGTCTCTGTCCTGCTGAACGAGCCCTGTACCAAACAGTGCAATGCACTGACAGCAACTGCTGAGACAGAGGTTCCTGGCATTCATTATAAAGGATTGCCAGCTTGATGGTCATTTATAGATCTGTTGGGCGGTCCCTCCACCAGGGTGACTGAGTAGTTTACTCATTGCCTTGGCAGAACAACATGTTGTCTGTCAGGAATTAAATCAAGCCCTTTGTGTCTGCACTGAGTTTGCACCCAGTAATTGGGCAATGCGAAAGTTACTGTATTGCTGTCAACAATCCTCCAGCATAATTTCATTCTTTGAGCTGTACAGAGATAGAAAGAGATATGGAAATATGTTTCTCTTCCTAAAGAAATGTGTTGCCCAGGTATTTGTGTGGTTCCCATATCAGTGTCAAAGCAGATTGGATCAGGGTATTAAACCTACACATATGGATTTGGAAGAGGTATAGTTAAATCACATGGGTAAGGGTGGTGAGGGTTCACATGTATTTGATTAATAAAACGATAGTGAGGCTCTTGAGCACAATGTGTATATGAGTGAACAATTGTGGCCATACATTTGTAAAGAGTGGTTTAATCCAAGTCAAGGTGGTACTAGATCATCGATCAAATAGGATTCAGGGGTCTAATTTGTCAGAGGTTGTTGATAAATCTAGGTAGAAGATTGTTTGTAGGACAACAAAGAGGTAGTAGAGGCGATTTACCTGAATATATGCCAATAGAGACTCAATGCTTTTATTTAGTCCAAATCTAAATTCTGATTCAGCAGGCTTAGAGACTACTGCGATACAGCTCCTTTTTCAGTAATTGACTGAGAAAAGCAGATTTTAGGCTTATAAGTATTTGGTTAGGTTCTTTTTGGTGTGAGCTGTTAATTTGTTCAACCAGTTATTGTTCTTTCCAGATCAACAGGATTGATACTTTTTTTAAGGGAATCATTGAAAAGGTCTGTGCCCACCAGAGAGTGCTAAGGAGAGCCTCTGGGCATCTCAGCAAGAAGGTCTTTACAGAAAGTAGGAGACGTAGGAAATTTGATTGGTTTGCCTGCCTTAAAAACCTGGGTTGTGATTGTGGGTTAGAAGGATGATGAAGTAGAATAAGGGGTATGGAATATGCATGTTCTGCCGAATATCAATTCTCAGATTTGCAATGGGTTGAAGTCAAAAAATGTTAGTCGGTCATCTGTTGTTGGAATGTGAGAAGGTGTCTCTTTAGGAAAACAGGGTACAATACTATTTTAAACAGCTCACTGCATGTGTTTGATTCCTTGACAGCACTGTAATATTCTTGGGAAGATTTAAGAGCTCTGTCTTATATCAGGTTATTGTGATCGTTTTGCTATATGACCATATTATGTAGAAATGAGGGGTTTATTAAATGCTTGCCTGCAAATAAAGTCTCTTGGTGCAAAAGCTACAAGAACAAAGACACTGCTACTTTAAAGATCTATATTGAAACTCTCCCTAATTAAATTGTATTTAATTTATTTGTGAGGGACTAAGGTCATTTTTGGGGATGAGTCACTGTTAGTTTGAGTCTGAATCACTTCAAAATGTTGCATATGACTGATGCCTGTTTTAAAAAATACTTGCTGTGCAAATGAAGTATAAATTCATTAAAGAGTATGAGGGATCTGAACAATAGGTCATGTATATAGATAGCTTATGCCTAATTCAGAAATTATAGGTGATGTGCCACTGGAAGCATAGCATACCATACAAATAGATAAAACAGGAAGCCCAACACAGAATCATATTTACACACAGTATTTCTTCTGCACTAGAAGTAATCCTCCCCAAACGTGTTGGACACCGCTTCCACTCTAGGTTGAAGCTCATTATTTTTTGGTTAGCAAATTCAAATTGAACAACATACTGGCAACTTTTAATCTTGTCTTCTATTTCATGTTTTAGAGTGATATTATACCTTAATCAAGAATTAAGTAATACTCAGGTTTAGAGTGTTTAAAATAAGTGTTGGTGTTGCCTATCCTTGCAGTGGTGTCGAACCTTGTTGAAGGCATTATGGAAAGCGTGAAGTGACACTAAGATATGCCCCTGAAAGAGAGAGCTTCTGGAATGACGTTACTATAGAGGAATGGGTCAGTAAAGAGTAATCAGAAGAATGAATCTTTAACCCATCCATTCATGTTTGGGATATTTTCACATGCTTACTCATTTTGATGTAGTGATGGACACCCAAGATTATGGGTATTGCCTGTCGGTGGGCTTATTATATAATAGGTACACATCACATCTCCCAGGCTCCGTAGTGCTTCACTGACTTGGCTTCTACTACTGATTTCAATGTAGAGATTTAATACTTTAAGGGATTGTTTATGTAAGTGAGCTTATATGTACAAACCCAGTTTAAGAATATTTTTCCGGAAATTGGTGCTATATCCAGGTTGCAAGGGAAGTACTACAATGACGGAGGAAATATTAGTTCTGGTAGCGCAGTATAGCACCAGTATGCAAACTAGATATTGCATGTGCTTGCGAAGTTAGTGAAATTAATTGATCTTTTGGAGACTTCTGCACCTACAACGGCTTTTAGTTCCACTTAAATTTTGATTGCTACTTTGTTGCCTAAAAGAGTTGCTTACATAAAGAAGCAACAAGCCCACTGGAGAACTGTAGTTCCCTAAGGACATGGAAGGCAGATTCTTAAATTAGATAATTGATGTCTAAACATCTACATGTGGAAAGGTCTCAGTTAACCAGGTTGACATTGATGTGAGGTCTGGAGGTTGGCTTAGTGAGCCCTTGCACGGGAACCATAGGCTGCAATTAACAAACCTTTTACTTAAGCCAGTTTCACTTTGCTTGTGAACCTGGGGTTGTGGTTGCTGAGTGGGTGGTAATCCTGTAGGAACCCTAGAACACTCCTTGCGGATTAGAGAATATTTCTATAACTGGCAAGGGCCGGACATGATCTGTGATAGTGTAAGGGGGAGGAGAGGGGTATGTGAATGTGTGAAGTTATTCGGGAATTTGGCCTAACATGTGGGTTAAAGTAACTGCCCGTAAAATTATGCAAACGTATATCTCTATTGTTCCTGCTATTACAGCCCAGTACTTATACCTTTTCAAAAGGATGGGTGAGGAAACTCAAATTGATAGTTTTCTTTTCAGAAAAAAGCGATTATTTTCATTAGTAATAAGAATTCTATAACAAATTGAACACAAATATTAACCCAGTTTTAAATGAAAATTAAAAAGTGAGCAATCAAAACGGCCGATAAATCAGGAGCCCTGATAATTATGAACAGATATTTCTATATGAATACAGAGAACATATGTTTGATCCCAAAGCATAATTCAAATTGTTCCGAGAGTCAACACGTTCATCTAAAACAGTCTAAGGAGGCACTATGTCAAGCAGGAACAAATGAACCTATTTCAGCAAACATTACTTTTTTCCCTTTAAAGAAAAAAAAATTACACAAAGGATTATCCAAAATACTGAGTTTATAAATGATTCTTGAAATATATGTAACATTTTAGTTACATCTAGTGAAACAATTTGCAGCTTACTTATAAACTCGTGCCATTTGGTTAAAGATTAAACATTTTTGTCTAGATTAGATGTAAATATTTTATATATTTCTACACCCATAATAATGGCGTTGAAATTACTTAGTTACTTCTACGAAGGAATGTCTGATAAGTCATTTTGTTGAACGATGATGGATTCAACCCAGATCTGTGACTGGGGGGGGAGTGTCTGAAAAGTTTCAGCACTCCGTCCATCATCTCCTTGTGTATACAAAATACAGCAGCCAGACTGCCACTAAACCTCTTCACCCCAGAGAACACATCTCCAGCACTACATCGGTTATCAATCAAGCAAATCATTAAATTTAAAACACCATGCTTCAAACATAGAGGCGTTCATCCTTGCTGAAAAAAAATATTGGAATATGCATGTAGGACTGTGAACAGCACAAAACCACTTGACTTAAAAAAAGATTAAAACCCTGGTTTTGTAACCTGCCTTATAAGGAAAATGCTACTTACCAGTATGCATCTGTTCTTGGCATGTAGAGCTGCAGAGTTGCACACTATGCATAGATTGCCACCTAGTGTTGGGCCTTGATGTTTGCAGTTTGTTTTGTTGTAGAAAAGTCTTTGGAAGTCACGGGATAGGTGACTCCTCCTTTGGATGATACTGCGCATGGTCATCGGCTCCATCCCCAGATTGTTTTTCGCCATTAGGGAAGTGATGGAGCTGTATAAGAGATAGTGATGTCCATGTGATATGTATCTAATTAAGATAATACTGGAACAGATAAAGGTAGCCGGGGAGGCAGGTGGGCGTGTGCAACTCTGCAGCTCTACATGCCAAGAACAGATGCATACTGGTAAGTAGCATTTTCCGTTCGAGGCATGGATTACATAGCAGTTCCCACACCTAGTGGCGACCACCAGTATCTGTTGCAGTTGTTTGAAACAGAGTCTTTAGTACAGCCTGGCCCACAGTGGCTTGTTGTTTAGTTCGCACATCTACACAGTAATGCTTGGTGAATGTGTGCGGTGTAGACCATGTGGCGGCTTTGCATATGTCATCTAGGGGAATGTTCCCTAAGAATGCCATTGAAGCCCCTATCTTCCTGGTAGAATGGGCTTTTGGTGGGATTGTTAATGTGCGTTTGGCTTTTTGATAACATATGTGTATACATTTAACAATCCACCTAGCGATCCGTGACTTTGAAATGGGATTGCCTTTATGTGGCGGTGAGAAAAACACAAAGTTGTTTTATCTTACAAAAAGTTTGTGTCCTTTCAATATAGTACAGTAATGCTCTCTTGACATCTAAAGTGTGTAGAGCTCTTTCTGCGACTGTTTGAGGCTGCGAGAAATACGGGCAGCTCAACAGATTGATTGAGATGAAAAGGGGAAATGCCTTTTGGAAGGAATTTTGGATTATTACGAAGAACCACTTTGTTAGGATGCATTTGCAGAAAGGTTTCCTGAATGGTAAATGCTTGTAGTTCACTAACCCTTCTGAGAGACGTAATGGCTACTAGGAAAGCTACTTTCCAGGTTAGAAATTGCAATTCGCATTTATGTAATGGTTCAAAGGGAGGTCCCATTAACCATGTGAGAACCACATTTAGATTCCACACTGGTGCAGGTGGTGTCTTGGGAGGAATTATTCTTTTAAAGTCCTTCCATGAAAGTTTTAATAGCTGGCACTCTGAAAAGAGATAGATGTTGCCTATTTTGCAAGTATGCCGCAATGGCCGCAAGGTGTAACCTGATAGACGTGTAGGCTAAGTTACACTTTTGAAGGTGCAATAAATATCCAATGATGTGTTGAATAGACACGTCTAGAGGATTAATTTGGTTGTTCTGGCAGGATATGACAAACCTTTTCCACATAGCAGCGTAACATGCTCTAGTGGTGGGGCGTCTAGCTTCTTTGATAACATTCATACATCCTGGGGGAAGGTTGAGGTAACCAAACTCTATGACCTCAGGAGCCAGATCGCTAGGTTGAGCTGGGTCCGGGTGTCTGATCTCTCCATGGTTCTGCGTTAATAGGCGTGGAGATAGGTTTAGTTTTTGGTGTGATACTACAGACATCTGCCACAGCGTGGTGTACCACGGTTGTTTGGCCCAAGTTGGAGCGATTAGGATGAGCGTTGGGGAATGTTGCTGTAGTTGGCGTACCACTAATGGAAGTGGTGGGAGAGGAGGAAAAGCGTACGCAAATGGTTTTGACCAGTTCATCCATATTGTATTGCCTTTGGACAATGGGTGTGGGTATCTGGCGGCAAAGTTTGGGCATTTTGCGTTTTCGTGGGTGGCAAAGAGGTCTATTTGAGGTTGTCCCCACATTTGAAAGAATGGATGAAGAACTTGTGGATGAAGTTCCCATTCGCGGATTTGCTGAGTTTGTCGACTTAACAGATCTGCCATAGTGTTTTGTACTCCTGGGACGTGTTGGGCTAATATGAAGATCTTTAGTGGTATAGCCCATCTCCATATCTGCTGTGCTAACTGAGAGAGCTGCAGAGAGTGTGTCCCTCCTTGTTTGTTTATGTAGTACATAGCTGTCATATTGTCTGTGCGGACTAAGACAGCTTTGCCTGACACTTGAGTTTGAAAAGCTGTTAGGGCTAGAAACACAGCTAGTAACTCTATGTGATTGATGTGGAGTAGCTTTTGTTGCGGTGTCCACCTGCCTTGCATGGTGTGATGCAGGAGGTGGGCTCCCCAGCCAGAGAGCGATGCATCCGCTGTCAAGACTATTTGAGGAACTGGCTCTAGAAACGGTCTCCCTTTGGAAAGGTTTTTGGTGTTCCACCATTGCAGAGAACGATGAGTCCGACCGTCTACCAACACTAGGTTTGTCAGTTGACCTTGAGCCTGGTTCCATTGGCGTGCTAGGCACTCTTGAAGTGGACGCATTTGCAATCTTGCATGAGGTACTACGAATATGCAAGATGCCATCCTATGAGCTGCATGAACACTCGAGCTGGTAGCGAGTGTTGCGGCTTGAATTTTGTTAGGAGAGTTTGTATACTTGTTATCCTTGCTGGAGAGGGATATGCTAGTGTTAGTTGGGTGTTTATTGTAGCGCCGAGATACTGTTGCATGTGTGAGGGTTGTAGATGCGACTTGGTGTGATTTACTGTGAATCCCAAGTCGTGAAGCAGTTGAATGGTAGCGTGAGTGTGTTGTACACACTGGCTGTATGAGCTGGCTTTTATGAGCCAGTCGTCCAGCTATGGGAAGACATGAACATGCTGTCTTCTTAAGTGTGCTGCTACTACTGCTAGGCATTTGGTAAATACTCTTGGCGCTGTTGTGACTCCGAATGGGAGCACTTTGAACTGGTAGTGCTGCCCGTCTAGCAAAAATCTGAGATATTTTCTGTGCGCTGCGTGGATGGGAATATGGAAGTAGGCGTCCTTGAGATCTAGAGAGGCAAAAGGGCATTGTGAGCCTTAAGGATTTGATGGGGGAACACGGGGTGTATCAATTCTCGGAGTTACAACAGTTATATGGGGTGGATACAAGAAGTTTTTATAAATATTTACAAGTAAGGAGCTTTTTTGCCACAAAAAAGGGAGGCCCAGCAGGGTTTAGCGAAAATGTTTTGATGGAGTATGTAGGGAAGCAGGGGGGTTGCACGATTAAACGTTTTTATTTTGAACTGATAGAAAGTAGAGAAGATGATTTAGGGAAACAAGGAGAAAAATGGGTAGAGAGACTGGGGGTGGTGCAGGAAAATTTTCAGCTATCATTGGATTTAGGCCGGAACACGCTATGCTGTGCAGCCTTGCAGGCGCAGCACTACAAAACCATCTTCTCACTTTATTATACGCCAGCAAAAATTGTGCAATGGGGAGGCACCTCTGGAACCACATGCCCGCGCTGCAATGGTTCGGAAGCTGGGATGGTGCACATGTTCGCCACATGTCCGACATTGCTACCTCTACACAAAGAAATAGGAAAGTTTTTGGAGAAGGCTATGGGTATCATCGTAGAACTGACACCAGCAAGACTAGTCTTGGGAGTGGATGGGCAGTGCGAAGACAATAAATTCTTGTTTGTAGTTATGGCGGTTTTGAGGCTCTGTGTGGCCTCAGCTTGGAAAGACCCGGTACCACCCACTTTTCATCAATGGCTGGCAAGACTACTCTCTATATATAACTTGGAGAGGGAGATATATGCAAGAAAAGGTAAAAAAGGGAGGAAGCTAGGTCTAAAAATATGGAAACCTATGGAAGCTTGGAAGAAAGGCTAGAATGTGGGCAAGAGGGCATGGTTAAGCCTTTCCTTTGCTTGATTTTCCTTTTCTCTATTCCGGCATACTGTAATATTTCCTTTTTTTCCCCGAAATTCTCTCTGTCTTAGGGATTTGTCTTAGCTTTGTTATAGTTCGTACTTTGATGGGTTTCTGTTTTTCTCTTTTTTAGTTCTTATCAATATAAGTATTGAATCTGTATATGTTAAACAATAAGTATGTTTATTGTGTATGTAAAGTGTCATGCAGCCGGGGGTGGGGGGGACGTGGGGTAAATACCAATACAAATGTTTTTTTAAAAAAAAGAGATCTAGAGTGGCAAGGAAGTCGTTTAGTACCAGTAGTGGAAGGACCTGTTGAAGTGTGACCATATTGAAATGGTCCGACTGAATGTAAACGTTTAGAGGTCTGAGGTCCAGGATGGGTCTTAGAGATCCGTCCTTTTTTGGTATTAGGAAATACAGTGAGTATACTCCTTTGTTTTTCTGGTGCTCTGGAACTATTTCTATTGCATTTGTCTGCAGGAGGGATATTACCTCTTGTCTGAGCAATGTTAAATGTTCCTGTGACATTGGACGCTGCTTGGGTGGTATGTTTGGGGGGTAGATTTTAGTTCCAGGCAGTAACCTGATTGAATAATTTGTAACACCCACCTGTCTGATGTGATGTTTTCCCAGGCTGGCAGGTATCGTTGGAGTATTCCCCCGACAAGAGTGGAATGGGACGGGGGAAGGGGAAGGGAGTCATTGGGCAGGGGTAGAGGCAGAGCGGGAGTTGTTATTTTTACCTCTGCCCTTGTTATTGTTACCCCTGTACCCACCCCTTTGGTAGCCCTTGCCGTAGGTGGATTGTGTGGGGGCTTTGTATGAGGCAGAGGCTGTGTTTGAGGAATATCCTCTGGTGGCACCTCTATAGGATGAGCGACGAAATGAACGTCTGGGAGCCTGCGACTGCAAGGCTCCATTGGATTTGGCGGTGTCTGTATCTTTTTTCATTTTTTCAAGAGATACATCCACATTTGGTCCAAACAGGTGTTGCTCATCAAAAGGTTGATTAAGAATGGCACTTTGTACCTCAGGTTTGAATCCTGATATACGTAGCCAGGCGTGTCTGCGTAGTAAGACACTGGTGTTAACTGCTCTGGACGCAGTATCCGCTGCATCAAGGGCACACCTGATGGAGGTGTTTGTAATGTTTTTACCCTCTTGGATGAGTTTTTGTGCTCTATCCTTGTACTTATGAAGGAGGTGTCTCATTAGTGACTCTAACTCGTCATAATGTGCTCTATCATATCTGGCTAGCAGTGCCTGTGTGTTGGCGATACCCCACATGTTTGTTGCTTGAGACGCAGTTCTCTTCCCTGATGCGTCCAGTAACTTAGACTATTTATCTGGTGGGGCAGCATCACCTGATGTTTGCGAGTTTTCTCTCTTGCGTGCATTGGAAACTACAAGTGAGTCTAGTGGTACTGGCCCTTTAATATATGCTGGGTCTGAAAGGGCGGCTTTATATTTCTTCTCTATACGAGGGTTAATGATTCGAGTTCTGACTGGATCTTTGAAGACTTCAGAAGCGTGTTTAATTACTCCCTTAAGCATTGGTAAAATGGATGTAGACCTTTGTGCGTTATCAAAGGTATCCATCAGGAAGTCTTCGTCTACATGGTCTGTATGCATGTCTACCCCGTGATATTGTGCAACCCTGTGTATCAATTTGTTAAACCCTATAGTGTCTTCTGGTGGGGAAGGCCTTGAGGGGTATAAGTCATCCTGAGGGACATTTGGGACATCTGGAGTGGTGTAATCATCCCATGGGTCAGGTGATCTTGTAGGTGTGGCTGGATCAGGCATGTTACCCCCCATATCATCAGAGCTATCATCCCTATGGTCTGTAGAGGATGCTGGGGAATGCTGTGGTATGGGAGCCTGTGGTGATGGCATAGGTGGAGGAGAAGGGAAGGCAGTCTTGAAGGCCAGGTAGCCATGTCCTTCTTCTTTGCATGCAGAGCTGGAGCTGGTTTGTCCAGTGGTCGCTTCTTTGAGGCCAAAATCAACTGTCCAGAGATTGGGTCTCTAGCCAGAGTCTTTTGAGCAGGGTCTGGATAAGATAAGTCTTCTGCCGGAGGCCGATCTTTTGGTGCCGGAGAAGGTTTCGGCACCGAAGCGGCTTGCTTTGGTTTTTTGACAATGTCCTTTGTCGGGGAAGCAGGAGTCTCTCGGCTCCGAATGTTTTTTCGGCTCCGAATGTTTTTTCGGGTCAGGTGTTGTTTTTGGATCCAGTTGTTTCTTTGGATCCAATGTTTTTTTCGTTTCGGTGGTTTTTTGAAATACGAAGCTTTACTTGGTTCCGACCTGGGTTTCGGTGCCGAAGGAGTTGTGGGTTTCGGCGCCGATGGTTTGGACGTCGGCGTAGCCGGTGTCGATGTCTTTTTCGGTGCCGGTAAGTTGGCGCCGGCACCATGCGAAGGCTGACTCGAGCCCGAGTCGCCTGAAGGCTTAATTGGCTTCTTAGCCGGGCCCGAAGGTGGGGCAGTAGAAGTGGAGTATCGGTGTGCACCCGAGCCCGAGAGCGAGGGTCTAACCAGGGCCTTCTTTGGGGGTGTCGAGGAAGGGTCGGGTCGACGGTCTTACCTATGACCCGCTGCGCTGGAGTAATGTCCTCGACATCCGAATCTTCTTGATGTTCAGAACCGCTGTCGACGTCTTGTTGTTCTGGGACGTTGACGCCTTCCTCAAAGATGTCGTCCGGAATGGAAGTTGAAGATCGAGCCATTGTTCTTCTCGCTCTTCGGTCCCTGATAGTCTTTTTGGAGCAGAAAGAGGCACAAGCTGACCAGTCCTTTGCCTCATGCCCCGTAGAAAGGCAGAGGTTACACACCTCGTGAAGGTCGGTGTGGGGAAACTTCGACCCACATTGAGGACACTTCTTGAATACTGTCCTTTCCATGAGCTGGAGTTGAGGCCTAGTTAGGCCCGAAGGCCGTCGACGACCGGAATCAAAGTATTCGACGTTGAAGAATAGTGTTGAGTGGAAAAGCTTTCGAAACATACTTTCTGAAAGTTGGTGAGGATTGCGCGCCAAAGGAATTTGGTTTCAACACGGAGCGCTGGAAACACATCCGGGCCCGGTGGCGGAAAAAAACTATCTGGGGATGGAGCCGATGACCATACGCAGTATCATCCAAAGGAGGAGTCACCTATCCCGTGACTTCCAAAGACTTTTCTACAACAAAACAAACTGCAAACATCCGGGGCCCAACACTAGATGGCAATCTATGCATAGTGTGCAATCTGCAGCTCATATGCCTCGAACATGTCCTTTTAACATACTCCCAGCTTACAGTGAGGCACCCTGTAACAGATACATGACTTCTGGATCACTTTCTTTTCACAGTGACTAAATACAGTAGGGTCCACTCCACACACTACTTTTCCCCATTCAAGTGTATTTACATATATACTCATGAAACACACAAATATGACTTCGAAACAGAAGCATATTCACACCACACACTTCCCAAAGCACTTCACAGCGTTTCCCTCCTTTCCTTCGCCCTTTTACTAATACCTTCAGCTGCTTCCTCCTACAAATGCATACCTATAAATAAACCTCCTTAACAAGTCAAGACTCACTCCTCAGAAAACACTTATCTTACTTCTTCTACACTCTCCTTTCATTACCTCGCCAACTGACCCTAACGATCTTCTCATTCTCTCACCCTCCTACAACCCCTTCCCACCCTAAAATGTATGCCCCACCCTCCACCTAGATATCTGCCCTCCATTTCCAGTCTTCTCACCGTTAGATGTCGCATACTCCAAATCTCTCACCTCCTCTCATGCTCACTTGACAGACACACACATCATCGTTCTCACCTCACTAAGTCTAATCCTTCCTTTTACTATGATCTGCTTCTTCCCAATCTTCCCTGAACCTCCAGCTCCCACCCAGTCCCTCACTTGTATCCTCCTCTAACCCACCCCCAGTTCCATAACACATCGCAAATATTCCTTGCTTGTGAAATCATCCCATCCATCTCTCTCTTATTCTATACCCTCTCACTATTTTCACTCTGGTTTCTATCCGACCGCTACCATTTAACTAATTTGGTCTGTCACATACAGTCCCAGGCAATGACCTTTTCTTTTAGGCCATTCATCACAGATATCTGCTCACTCATACATTTAAATACATTCCTATCGCCTACATATACCTTTCCCACAGCAGTAATTTCCTGCTCCTCCGGCATCTGACATCTATCACCCACCCTATTCCTTCGACCGAACACCGACCCCACCGTCAACTGCCCTCTCACATGCTAGTGAACTCCATCTTATCACCCAAATTACCAAGCTGTCTCTCCAACAGCCCCTCACCCTCTACCTCCTTTAATCCACCACTTTCTCAACATCCTTGCTTTAAATCGGACCTCCTACTCTTCTCTAAAGCTACTACCTCTTACTCACAAACCCTTTCACACCCACATCTTTTGTGCTTTTAGTCTGACAACTTCCTTTCCCCTCGCCCCTTCATATCACTCTCCTACCTCTCTCTTCTGAATAGCTCAAGAATGCTCACTTCCACCTCCTTCACTTCATTTCTACCTCCAATTTATTACACAGAATTGTAACCCCAACACTACACCCTTGTCTTTATCTCTGCTCTACACTCAACAACCAGGGCACACGTGTATCATCCTAAATTTCTTGCTATCACTTCACCAGCTCCCAGTACAGTACTTTCCTCCCCATCCACATAAGTACCCTCTCTCTCTCTACTTCTTGTGCCATGTTTCCAGCAAAGTAGGTCCCTTTGCTATCCCCTACTGCTCCCCCATCTCTTACTACCCCTGATGTCCTATTGCTACCCACAACCTGAAGCCGTCCTCTCACACCCCCCCCCCCCCCCACCACCACCACAGTATTCACTACAAATTTACAATGCAATTTACTATTTTAGCATGATAGGCAAGATAAACAGCATGAATGTAAATATTTAATCTACATACTGTCTACCATTGTCTCTCCATCACCTGCCCCCATGTCCTACTTGGAAAGCTGGCCTTTAGCCACCCTCTTTTTACTCACATCTATACTGGACACTCTGTGTCTCATTAAATCATGCACACTTACCATACACCATCCTTTACTCAACATTCACAATTACCTCTACAAACCTGTCCTAAGCAAAACACATCCCACTATGAGCACCATCACAACCACATCCAATTCAGGAGAATTACAACACAGTCTACATGTCTGATGAGGAGTAGAGGCATGCTCTGCTCATCTGACATGTAGTTTGTGTTGTGTAATGCAGTGACGCAGAGCACTCTGCAAGAGAGATGGTGTCTAAAATTGCAGTTTGCAGGTCAGCCAAAGATTGTTGTAGATCAGCGCTCAGAGATCAATGGTAGTCACTGTGTCACACTGCAGGGTGTTTCATCAAGTCCTATGCCCTCAATCCACCTGAGTATGACACATGGCTTGCCAAGAAGTCAGAACAGGATTTGTGGTTTGGGGCTTGAAGCAACAGGATACAGTGAGACAATCAGGAACAAGGATGGAAACAGCTATGGAGTGTGAGCAGCCAAAGCAGTATGTGGTTAAACATATAATGTGTTGAATAACAACTTATTGCTTATGTGCACGTTTTTTTTTCTCTGAGTTAATTGGTTCTCTGAGGAGGCTTGCACCAGTTAACACCAATATCTTGCCAGGTGTAGTTATGCACTCTGTCTCGCAAAACAAACAAAAAAATGCCATTCTATTTGATTGTGCACGGTCTGCTAGATATATGTGATATGTACTTACGAACTCAAGATCATGGCAGCATAGGTGGGTACCTGTGTTCCATTTTGACTTTTAAAGACTCACAGGAAACAAATGCAAGCAAGGGGCATGGGGTCAAATGTACAACTGTTTTTAGCGGTTGCAAATGGAAAATCGGGCCATTTGCAACCGCTAAAAAGGGTCGTAGTATGTACAAATCCTATTTTGTGAGTCAGTAACCTATTACCGACTCACAAAATAGGGTTTACAAGTCACTATTAGGAAGGGCCGTGCCAAGGGGGTCCCTTCCTATTAGCAAGTCGCACTGATATCTACGATTGTTTTGCGACTGAAAATGCGTCCGCAAAACAATCTCAGCTACCACCTTCTTCAATTAGGAGGTAAGTCAGTCACAAACAGGAAGGGATCCCCAGGGGACCCCTTCACCTATGTGAATGTAAGCAAAGGTGTTTTTTAAGAGCAGTCAGTGGTCCGGGACCACTGCCTGCCCTTTAAAAATGAAAAGAAAACTTTTCTTTTTATTCTTTTAAATGCATACCATTTTCTTTTAGGGAAACAGGTTGCATGTGTAGAAAAAAAACGGTGCTTTGTTTAAAAAGCAAATACAGACATGGTGGTCTGATGTCCCCAGCAGGCCACCATCCCTGCAATTATAGGCCATTCCCTACGGGTCACAAACTGCGTCCTACCTCATGAATATTTTTGAGGCAGGTCATTTGCGAACCCATCGGGAAATCGCTAAAGGTGTCTGAGACACATTAGAACATTACGGTTTGCAAATCACAATGTGCAACCTGCAAAACAGAATGGTCGCACATCTGGCCCATGGAGCCAGAAATACTGCTTACAGCCACAGAACGGATCAAATTCCATAACCAAGGTAGCCAACACAGTTAATTCTATCTGTAAAGGAAGGAATCAGTGCTAATATGCCGGCATTATGCCCAGCTTAAGTCCAACAAAACAAGAATTAATTACAGTTTTCATCACCAGCAAAATCACCCCCAAGATTTAGGAAAAGCAGTAGCTAGCACAAACATTATAGTGTCGAACACGTCACCAAGTAACAGAAAACTAAACAGCCAATTTGGCGGAAAACCAGAAAATCAGCACCTACACTGGGCCACACCACGCAGAGACAAACCAACTTTATACCGATTCAGAATGGGCCTGAATAGTAGGTCGCACATCTCACCATACAGACCCCTGCTGCAGGGAAACCCTTTACCTCAGCCGATGTTAGACTTCTACCATGGGCTAGGGCATGCCATCGACAAACCCTCATGAAGCCTCCACGCCTTGGAAAAAACCCACATTGGCAAGGAAACGCTGCTCCAAAGCTGCAAGAGGCTAGGTAACTGGTGGGTGCGCGCAATAGAAAAAAAAAAGGCACAACATAACACTGGAGGATGTTTTAAATTAACATTATCACAAATAGTGTTAGTGAATAAATCAGTTTAATGAAATATATCTGAAAGAACAAAATTAATTTCAGGAGTTTTCATGTTTTATTGAGAAAAAAGTGTAAACAGAAAAACCATTACATGCAAGCCTCAGAGTCTTTCTTTGATGAACAGTAAAGATTCAAGCAACTAGAAAAAAAATAAGCACTGGCAAAGCCAATAGGTCTCACCTTTGGGACCTATAGATTATGCCAACTGCTTTTGGTGGTGCTGTTGTGTCAGCATGCTCTGCAGCTTTATTAGAGTAAAACATTATGAAAAAAAGCACAATGCAGCACATCTCGCCTCTGAGGCACACATGCATCCGAATGCTTGCACCAATCAGCATAATGATGAAGGTGGAATCTGCTTAAATTTAAACAGAAGAATAAGTATGGGTGGAAAATTTGTTCCATTTGTGGAATTTGCGAATTTTTGGCAATTTCGCGTTCTGCGAATAGCGCGAAATTGCCCTAAAATCCGCAATTCGCGAGTTGGCGGATTTTTTTTTCTTGTGCGCGCTTCAAAAATACAATCTCGTTCGCACGGCATTGACTTACCATGATTCTGCCTTCGCTGATGAGTTTTCCTACCTGTTCGCGGGCGCAGTGAGATTTTGGTAGCCAGGATCACGAAAACGTCATTGCGACCGAAAACAGGAAATTGCGAACACGTCATTGCGACCCGAAACAGGAAAAAGGCATCGCGAGCAGGCTGGTTAAGTGGAAGCAACATGTCCGCGACCGCATGCGCAAGTTCTCGTTCCCGAACTGGTAAAAAAAAATCGCGAACTCGCAAAAATAAATAATTCGCAAGCTCGTGGAATTTGACGGATTTTTGCAAATCGCGATTATGAATTTGCACGAATTCACATATCGCGAATTCGCAAATTCCACCCATGCTTACAGAAGACCACACAGTGAGAGACAGCAACACAGAGCACTAGGTGGGGGGAGAATCACAAACATAAGACATAGCAATATAGAGCAGGAGGTGAGAGAAACACACAAGAAGGCAGCTGGAAAAACAAATGCACTAGTGGAGCGCTGGAGCAAAAAAGATACAAGTAGTTTTCTAAAAGTGAGCAGTGGAATGACAAGTAAAAAGGATATGCTGCTGGGGAGGGCCAAGCACAAATGGACAAGGTAAGCCATCAAATAAGAACAAAAGAGTTACAATAAAACCAACCAATGGTAAGCAATCGGAAGGCTTTACACCCACTGTAAGATCTTCAAAGCTGAACGTAATGTGTAACTGTTATCATTTTCTGTAACATTGTGTAACCGAATGTAAAGCGCTCTGATACTTACGGGTCTAGCCAGCGCTATATAAAACTTATTAAATAAAGAAATAAAGAAATAAAGAAATAAAGAAATAAATAAAATAGATCTTTAACAGCCAGAGAGCTCGACCTGCCTGGGAAGATCGGCATAATAAAGCACCATAATACTTTTCTACATTGGAGAGAGTTAATTGAAGATTTTTAATGCTTGCTTCTGATGTGTGTAATTTTCTGTGCTCCATTCTTAAAAACAATAATGGGTTTGGGCAAATACCTGAACAAGCTGTTTTTGGAATACCATGTTCAATAAATCCTGAGGCAGCAACAAGGTCTTGAGATGCACTGGGTGCATGCAAAGTTTTCTGAAAAAATACACTCAGAACTCAACTGGAGAAATGTAATGAATTAATACATTTGAGATTACCTAACAAGATTAATTTGCTTTCACATTTATATGTTTACTCACTGACATGAGTTTCATTCTTTTGCCAAGCTATGATTAGTGTTTCATGCATTAGCATCTGGTTGTTTGGTGGATAGCACAGCCTACCGTCTAAACAATATTAAGTAATGATGTGCTAATGTGCGAGTATCAATATTTATTCGAATTAGTACTGTTAAATGATCAGAAATGTCTCCAATAGATAGTATACATTGGCTTCAGAATATTTCAGCACTTATTCAGAAGTCAAAGCCTCCTAAATACGTTTTTTGATTACAAGGACTTCTAAACGTCTGTGTGGTTAGGACTAAATGTACATTGATGGTGTAGTGGTTACAGCATAATCCATTTTCAGGAGATAAACTTGATTCACAATAAAAAGATTTGACATGGATACATTTATGGACTGGCTACCGATGCAGTGTATCCCCTAACTTAACCCGGATATATGCCTCATATATGGAAACATTATGAAAGTGGCAGAATAGCAAGCAGGTTTGGCTTATTCTACGTGTGGATTGTGGCAAAGCAATGTTTCATATTGTTTGGACTGCTGTTTCAACCAGTGAGAAGTGCATTACCTTCTCATCTACTCCTTCATATGTCACAAAATACTGCCAGACAGCCATTTAAATTTAATCACCAGCAGACACACCGTGCAATCAATATTTCTCTCTTTTATCTACTTCTTGTCAAGTTTACTTTTCGCTCCTGTTTAACTGTCATATTTATCAAATTTGTGTTAAGGAATGACAGCGTTCAAACCTTACACTTGTACTGTTTTCATCACTTTAAGAAGGGAGTTTGGGTGATTGTAGTCATTTTAGTGAGATTTGCAAGAATAGTAATTTTTGGGTAATAACATTCTCGTGAAAAGGTTATTTTAAAAAAAAGGAAACAATTCTTTAATGAAAGACATCATTAAGTTTACATATAGTTTAGCTCTGCTTTGTTCCTCGAAGGAGAATATTTTGTTTGGGAGTTATCGTGCGTGAGGGTAAAATAAAGCTTATTACTGTTATTTGCAGTGAAATAATTCTGTCCGTCTTATAGTTTCAAAATGTGGCAAAGCAAGCCTATGTTTGTATGTTCAGCTTCAAGGAAGCATTTGTGTATGCCAGTTTCCAGTTCAATGGAAGTAAAACAAACATAACAGCTGAAGATTTTCTTATAAAATTTCAGATTCAGATACAGGAAAGTTATAGAATTCTATTTTCACAATGTATTCGCCAAGTGAGTTTTCCCACTATTTGCTTAGTATTGTAAATAATGGATGAGATGTTAAGGCTTAAATGTTTCTTTAATAGATTTGTTAAAACTATAAGCTTATATTGGGTCTATCTTCCCGCACAAACAAAAATCAGACAAAGCAAGCATGTTACACATTCAGATTTCTACATATATAGGAGATACTTTTCTAGAACAAAAACAGAAGCATAAAGTTCAAAACCACTGCATTGCACTTAGGAATGTCAACCAAAAGCATCACTTAAATATAATACACATCGATTCGATTCAGCAAGCTTTATTTAGTTTGTGTAGCAACCAGAAAAAAAACAAATATACATATACAAACAGTTAAATCCAATTACACAGATATCATCTTAATTAATTAATACATTAAATTCAGTTAGAAAAAATAACTTTTTCTGGCATGAATTGATTTTAAAATGAATGTCGCAACAGAAAAACAGATCTCGGGGTCTGTTAGTGCAAACAATAGGCTCTTAGCTGCACTGGTCGTTTTTACATTATATTTCTTGAACAAGGGTTTTAGATAGTCAAGTCTATAGTTCAGATATAGAACACACAAAAGTAGAAAGTGCATAGTGCTCGGTTTAGAATGCTCATCCCATGGGCATAAAGTGACAGGCCGTATTTTCATTTTGGGGAATGCAACTAAATGATGAATAATAACCAATCTCATCCTTGTTAGTACATAGCAATGTGAGGGCGTGTAACTAGTGACAGATAGCTTTGAAAGCCATCAGTATCTATAATCGATTGATAAAGCAGGTATGTGGTTTGTTTCCCTACATTTCTCATCCTGCAATCCTTTTTATGGGCCAAAAATGTGTTCTTTATCTCCTGTTTAGACAAGCCTATCACATCAGTTGGACTTTCCTGGATCATGGACATAAATAAATCTCTATTAACATCTGCTATATATTTTAGCCAAGGGATCAGAAAACAATTGTCAATAGATTGAGTGAATTTTGTCTCTTCTTTAGACCAAATTGATCTCCATAGCATTAGAGGTCTAAGAGCGATCAGATCTGACAGGTATCTTAGCCCAACTTCACGATGTATTAACTCAGAGGATGCGGACGCAGGCAGGCATAAAAGCTTTTTTTAAAGGAATTTTCCTCTAATTGCAGTTCCTGGCTGGTATGGTGGCCCCAAACCCCTGTGCCAAATAATGCAATAGTGGTACATCTAGCTTTATAGATGTCTGTCAAGTCCTTGATGCGTTGTTCCCCCAGTTTGAAAGCAAACCGAAAGACCCCATGCACAGTTTTGACATCTTTGCACAGACATTAGACAATTCGGATGACCAATTACCGTTACCAGAAAAAGTTAACCCCAGATAACATAAATTGTCAACAGTTTCCACTCTCGCACAATCTATAAAAAAAGTTTCGATTTCCTGGATTTTATACCACAAACTATAGTATATGTTTTGGCCTTATTAATTAACAACTTCCTTCCAATAATAAAATCTGTGAACCTATCTATTAATCGCTGTAGGCCAACCGGAGTTCTAGATAAAAGCACAGCATCGTCTGCATAAAGCAGAACTGGTACTGCCTGGCCCGCAGCTTGGGGTGCATTTGCCTGCACCAACTTAAGAACTGTTAACTTCGTTTATAAATAAAGTAAAAAGCAATGAAGCTAAGATGCAGCCTTGGTGGATGGCACGTTTAACCTTAAAATGTGGTGTACATTCACCCTGTTGGCCATACCAGACACCCTTGTTTAGCACGTGTATATTTACCAGTTAAAAGCTCTAAATTAATACATTACTCTATCGTACCTAACCCTTTTCTAAAAGCATATGTGTTAAAACCCCATTCTTCGCTACCCACTCCTCCAGTCTTACTAATAAAACCCCAGTGAAGTCACTAGCGGGATGCGGGGGGTGCGGACTGCACCGGGTGACACCATCAGAAGGGGTGAAACCGATGCTCACAGCACGACTACGGCTACACGGTGATTGTAATTTTCTCCTCATGTATCATTACTGTTCCTATTGAGAAGCGCTCTGACGCCTTTGGGTAAAGTCAGCGCTATGTAAAAACGCATAAATAAAACACTGAGATTCAAGGTCAAAGTGAGCCTCGTGGTTAGACTTACGTCCTCCCGCCACACTTGGCCTCGCCCACTCTCTTAAACACATACGCGGAATGGTCCAAGCTTCTCTCACCAACTTCCATTTCCCTTAAACCGAACACCCTCACACCGGGACACGCTTGTCGTTTCGAAACTCGGACACAGACGCAGCCATTGCTGTCAGCTCCTTAAGCCCAAGAACACAAAAGGTGGAACCCAGTTGCACACAAACCTCTTAGCTGTGTGGATTGATAGATGAATGGCGCTTCCAGCCGCTACTGACACAGATACAGCCAAAGAGCTCAGGTCAAAACAGTTTTAGGCAGTCGGAATCTTGCAGCGTTTGGGCATGTTGTGTTATTTCACTAGTACAAACGTTTGAATGTATCCAGCTGAGCAAGACAAGTTCGAGCGTAAAATGTCTTACTGGAGACACGTTTTCATCCAACCACTCAAGCACTGGCTCCCAGCATGACTTTGTAGACGAGAAAGGCCTTTGTGTTACATTTACAGATGAAATAGCGACAATAACAGTTCGCAAAATCGAACAAGGTTGTGCGAAATCCTGTGACATTTAGTGAAAGGTTGTGATTTTACTGACAACTTCGACGTTTCCAGTCTATGCATTAGTAACCAATGCAATCGACACAATTTCATTGAATTTTGGGACTAGAGAGTTACAATAATGGGAAAAATAGGCGTGTAAATATGAGTACACAAAGAAAAAACTGGCCAGGGTGAGCTACTAATTCAAGTTCAGAGCCACCCTCTCCCATCCCCCTTTTACAGCACATATGCAACTTCCTTTCAGACACAGCTTCTACCGCCTTATATTCCCAGACACATCCTCACCCAAAAATGCGCCTACACACTGTACACACATGCACGCAGCTCCCGACGTTTAAACTGTAATATAGAGCACCCATCTCCTTAGAACAGGTGCACGGGATTCATTGGGTAATTCGTGAGGGGGTGGCACCATGAGTTACCAGCACTGGGTGATACCAACCCCAGTGACGCCGCTGAAAAACCCTACTCATCACCTTTATTGAGGAGTTCAAAAGGGAAATTGGGCGATAATTTTGGGCTTCTGATTTATTCCTATTTTTATATAAATGGGGATAATAACGGATTGGCTTCAAGTAAGAGGGGCACCCTCAGTAACTGCAGCGTTAAAAACTCTAGTAAGTATAAGGTCCAATAGACCTAATACATATAATATTGCATCATGAGTGATCAAAAGATTGTTTAACTTGAATGGTTTTAAGAAAAAAAGGAAACTATGCAGACACTGCAAAGTTGATTGTTTGGCATAGGATACGCATAACACGAGAAGCTTAAGGCAAATATTTTAATATCAGTACTGTGAAAGTATCGAAATAATAAGCAAAGGCACAGTTGAGGAGGCGTCATGTAGAAGTGCTATTTTCATCAGATGAAATAAACAAAATAAAGTAAAAGTACAGCTCTGACCTCATTAAAGAACAACAACTGTAGACTGTGCGGTGGCATATGACTATTTTCCCCTAATGTAGGAGTAAAGGAACAAGTAAAGACTGATCCATATGACATCAGAACAGATAGTGTATTTTGGAGGAAATTGACTACAGGAATCTAGATGAGGGAAAGGGGCACAGGAGAAAGAGTACTAGGCAAGTCTGTGATCACCAAGACATCAAATAGTAAAATACAGTTCAGTTCATAAAAGGAAAGAGAAATGTGAGGTTGAAAATACCATGTGAAAAATAACCCAGATAACAGTGAATTTGAGGAACACGGGTCAGAATAAATCAGATTGATTTACCTGCTCTCCAGTAAAATTGACTAAGGAGGTCATAGTTTTTCCATCAAAAACAGAAACCTGCAAATGTAATAAAAAGAAAAGAAAAAAGAAAAAAGAAAACATAAAAATAAATATAAGAATGTACGCATTTTGATTTGTAAACTACAATAGAGATGAACATGTCTGTCTTAGATACTTACCATGCCTAAGGTTCTGGCTGCTCTTGGAACACCGGATACAAAGTCTGAGTGGGAAACAATATTGTTTAAGAATTTGGGGAAAACAGTGTTCAAGTTTTTTTTGTCTAAGGTGCTAAGACATTAATTTCTACTTTTCATCCATAGTTCTTACAATCAGCATTGGAACATGAGCTGCCACATAACAATAAAATCTGTGCGCTCTCAACCGACCATATCTAGTGAGGCTGGATACAGACGTTTTGCTACAATGATATTAGTAAATGAGAATATTAGTACAATGATATTAGTAAATGAGAATATTAGGGGAAGGAGAGAATTTCCCAATTATTGGACTGGGATGGACAAGGTCTCCTTCATACATCATTATAAAATTATTAGGGTGTTGAGGGGTGCTATGTCTTAATGGAACCCAACTGATCAACTTATCTTAAGTAATGTCATTCCACATAATTTTGCAATACTTTGCAGGCAAAATGCAATGCGTGTGGGACTGTTTTACAATAGTACACAAGTAAAGAATGTATGTATAGATAAGCATCAAAGCTCAGAGCTTTTTAAAAACTAAAGTATTGCCACGTAGAATACAGGAGAAAAATCTCATTGCTCAAAGATTGGAGGATAGAGAAGGAACTCCAGAAGAAAATATGGCCAAAATTCAACTAGGTTATTCAGAAGTACCAATTTTTCTTGTATCAAATTAGTGCATTCTTTCTGTGTCATATTAATTGCAACTTTATGATTGCATGAGAGCTCTGTGACAAACTAGGGGCCTCATTATGATATCAGTTGGAAAGGCTCCGAACAGCAGTTGGATTCCCCTAAACAGTGTCGGAACCTATGTTTCTGACTCAGTCAGAAACATTTCCGCCCGACTACGATGTTCTTGGTCGGTAAGCAAACAGTTCGGTCAGTCTGAATCAGTTACGCCCGGCATTCAGAAACTCTGAGTTGGTCGAAACCGAATCGACCAGCTCTACGGACCACGTTTCCAACCGACGTATTATGATGTCGGATTGGGACAGCCTTTCCAAATCGGTCTGTCCGACATCAAAAAGCTGCTGAAAACTGACTTTGGGGGCCAGTAGTAGCCCCCCCCCCCTTCGTCCTGAGGTCCCTGGTTAGGAGAAGCATTGTAATCAGTTGTTTGGTCAGTTTGCTTTCCGACCAACATCATAATGAGGCCCTAAGTTAGTAAGTTTTGGATTAATTTCTTTTAACCAATCTGTTTCCTCCAAAGTTTCTTGATGAATGTCGCTCATCATATTATTTAAACCAAACTGGTAAAAGCCTCTTACCAAGATAGATCACTATGACAGATCGGATGGATGGGGCCGGAGACACCTTAAAGCACTCCTTATTTCTTATTGCATTTCCCTCCTTCTCCCTTCTGTCACCAGTTGTTGTTCTTGGATTTCTAGCTGGCAGATAATACCCAAAATAATCTAATAAACTATGTTCCTTCTTTCTCTCAGGCCATTTCATCCATTACCCTTTTCCAAACCTACCTTATCCATTTTTTTCTCGTTTATCTTAATGTGTGCCTGGCACCCGCCCCATTTTTCTTTTGCATCTCCACCTCAATTCTCCATTTTATTTTATCAACTTGGCATATTCAGATGCCTTCTCCTTTATTTGTGGCCAATCCCCTTTCCTTCCAATTGCAGTTCTTCATCACTCTGACTAACCTACGGACCTTACAACTTTCTTATTAACTTTCTTTTTCTCCATCCATCTACTGTGCTTCTTTTCTCCTTCATGCTTCCAAATTAGGGTTGTGATAGAAAAAGTAAAAAAAGACCATTCTTACTAAATTTTTCAAAAATATGCAATCTTCCAATGTTTTATATTTTGTTAACTGCTGTAAAGGTTTTTGTGTTTTTTTTAAATGCATTTTCATCCAAACTCTGTTCAGCATGCTGGTTATTTGCCAAGATGGGCTGTCACCAAAACTCAGACTTTTTCTTTTCTTAGTAATTTGGTTATTTTCCCATAATGATATTCTACTGAAATTTATATATTTACAGCAGTATCAAGATGACAAAAAAATACAATACGAATATGTTCAATATGCTGAAAGGATAATAGAAGCAGACAAACCTTCAGTTCCATCACCGTTAAAGTCTCCAACTGCAACAGAATATCCTAAATAAAAAAAATGAAAAAAAGAACTTTTTTTTGCAGTCCATGCAATTATTTAACACTTTCTTGAATGAAAAAAACGAACCCAATCTACAACTAAAAATATATTTTTCTCATGAATGCTAGCCTTGGCTTTTAACAAGATGAGAAACCATAATTTAAGGGGTCGACATTTAGGAAAATAAGTTTCTTATGCTGTAATTTAAATCTTGTCTGACTTCCCACAATGGTTTTATGAACCTAAAAAATATAGATGCAAAATCACAAACAAAATAGTGTATATTTAATAGGTAAGTATTTCAAACCAGGTAATCCCCATTTAGAATTCAGAGCTGAAACTATATCAGCACTAATGTAGTCTCAATGGTGTTAAAAGGGAGCATCTGAAATATTGGATTACCGGTCTCAAATGAGGCATTTAATAACAGGAACACACAAATGTTAACATATAATTGGTTTCTTCCTTGTAAAAGATCCCCAATTCCAATGCAAGTTGAAAAGGCAAAAATATCTGCTTGAAATCTGCATCATCAGTTCCTACATGTTGTCAAGAATAGAAAGCTGGCATCTATGAGCAGAAATAAAATTAATTTCCAAGCTGACATATCACCAATCAATAAACATACTATTTGATAAGTATAAAGAAATGGTCACTGAAAACAACAAACATTCTTTTTTGGGACGGATGGTCAAGTAATAATTTGGGAAACTCAAAGAAATTCAGCTTTCACACTTAGGATATTAAGATGGAACAGGATTCCCCAAATGTCTAAGAAGTATGGAGAGCCTGTTTGGATGATGGAGAAGTCAAACTAGTAGTGAAATCTCTAGAGCTATGGATATTCACTAAATTACAGTTCAAGAACAGCCAGCCAAGGTTGGAATCAGATGGGACAGACTTGGGTTTTAGGCGGGGTGCCTCAATAAGGGAAGACAGAGCTGACAAGAAGGTTAGAAGATAATTAGGGCTATACCCATGCTTCTCTTGGGTGTCTCATAGCTCTGCCTGGAAAGATCATATATGTCCAATAACACATTGTGAAGAAATTAAGGAAAAATAGATTAATTGATGATCAACAGTTATGTTATGGAACAAAAATCATTCAAATTATTTTTATCACTTGCTGCTTAAATGCTACTAAGCATGATATAATCAACGCTTTATGAAGAAAAGTATATTTTGATAGAGTTTAAGTAAACCAGAGATTGGAAAACTCGCCACAGTTTAAAATTCACAACAAATATGCATATTGTGTAAAGGTGAACTATACAGTTTTGATGCAGCAGGTCAAACACAATACACATGTACACAGTAGAAAACATTTTAAATTAAAAGTTGGTCACACCCTCAGAATAGGAAACTTATTAGCGCTAAACAACCCTAGTAGGAAACAAAATTATTTTAGCTACAGAGTGAGGCAGTTCACGAATTCAGCAACAGGTCAATTTCTAGAAATATCAATAAGTAAAAATTTACATGTGCCCAATTGCTAGTGATGTACCCTTGTTTTGAGAGATCATATCTGACGTGATGGGGATTATCGTGACACTCTAGAGCATATCAAAGGCCAACTTACACTTGAAACCAGCAGTCTTGGATTCAACACATCAAGGCACCAAGATACTGAAGCCAAGATGTAAGGAATACATGCCTGAGCAGAGAAGGGGACAAATAGTCTGAATACACCATCTTGATTTCAATTAAAAGTTAAAGGGTCCTTTAATTATTACTTGAGATGATTGCCTTACAAGTATGTACAGTCCTTGAGCCGAGCAGGGCTTCTAGAACGAGTCTGGGATAAAGGAAGAAAGAGTATTCAACTGATTGATACCATGCTTTCCTCATTATAACACAAGAGGTACACCTGCAGATTAAACTTAAATTGAAGTACTGCATGAAATAGACAGGCGATTGGGTCAATTGCGTCAAATGACAACTGTTCAGGGCATGTACATGAAATCAGCTTGAATTTGATCGAAAAGGGCAATTTGCATACTATCCTGCTAGGCCCATCACAACCTCACTGAGAATGAGTACAGCCAACAATATGTTCTCCTTTTCTGAGGGCAAATCAAGCAAAGAAAAAAAAAATCAATCACACTAAACAATAGGCAAATAAGAATGTAATGCAGAATGTTTCATTTACAAAGGATAGCATGCGCTGAAAATTGAGTGTGCATACTGTTACAGAATGCAACGAAAAGAAATCCAAAAAAAGTGATACAAAAATCAAATAGTAGCAGATTAAACAAGCTATGAGGCTTGCTAGTACAATAATGTATGCCTACTCACAAGCATTAATTGGTTACATTAGTACACCTAGAATAAAAATAAAAAGTCATAAATACCTAAGCAGTGTTCACATTACAAAATGCAAATACTGATAATATATAGTGAATACTTTTCAAACATACAGATACAAATATAAAAGCTCATATCACCGATACAAGGCTCACTGAATTTAGGACACATAATTGTTGCAAAGCTTGCACTCTTGTTACAGTCTTACAATGACACACAAACTAACGTTATACTGACGAAAAGGTTATAAGCAGCAGTCATTCTAAAGACTGAACCTCTTTGTCTGTCAAAAAGTCTGTGATGCACTCCTTTGATAACTTAGGGGATGAGGAATATTTCCCTACAGGCATGACATCCCAGATAAACACATCCAGAACCAAATTTTACGAATTCTTATCAGAATTGATAAATTTTTTGGATAGTCTTGGAGGCAAAATTAGTTTGAATAATGACTACTTTTTCTGTGATTTGAATGTTAAAAATAGCATTATCCATCTCCTTTCAGATTGTCTGCTTTTCTTGAACGAGGGGAAAAATTCTTAGACCAGTCTTTAAAAAATATTGAGTGTTGACCCGACAAGAAGAATTAGCCACTTTACTCACAATGAAATATCTTGATATCGGAATTGTAATGACAACATATGAATTCCAAAAAGAACCTTCCTAGCTTAATGTCAGAGTATGTAATGCTTACTGTAGTTTTCAATGCACTTACTATGATATGCATGCTTAATTCCAGTTTCATAGCCTATTGTTTCATTGTAATACTAGATCGTATGATCAAATGTACTGACTACTGAATGAGTGTCATTTTAGTGACATGGCAAACTGAACAATTGCAATATTGAAATGTTATAATATATGATCTTGGAGGAAAATGCCTTTCTATAAATTGTACAATATTTTATTTTAAATTTCTAGACGAAACTTTTAGAAAAACCTTTTCAAAGAATGCTGGCAAAGACATCTCCAGGATGGATACAGGAGGCCAACTGCAATTTGGGCATTTGATAGGCATCAAAGTAGCTGACCCAAAGGCTAAATGTACTGCGGGTAGGAGAACGTAGGGATAGCGGTTTCCTTTGAATTACAGCACCCAGTTTATTGTTTACTTATTTTGCTCAACCCATAAACTTTAGGAGAGAAGTGGGCGTGACATCATCCAAGTGGTCTATATCAACGTACATCATCTTTAAAGACACAGGAAAAAAACTTAAAAGTGGTGTTTGAAATGGAACCAATACAATTCTGTTCTGAAATAAGTATGAGCCCTATAAAAAAAAATATCATCAATCAGTATGGGAGTGCAACTAGCAATTTTTAACATTCCAGTGGATTGCCATCTTTAAAAATTTTAAATGCTGTAACTGAAGAAATGTGTGGGCTATTATTAATGACACAGAGGGCTGTAATGTGCAGTAGAAGGGGACTGTGTTGCCCATAATGAGCAAAGTACGTTCATTGGGTCAGGATGCCCAGCCAAAACTATCTGATATGCAAGTTTTCAGTGGGAGATTTGATAAGGTGCCCAAGGAGTGAGACCTGGGGGCAGGGGCCCGGGAATTGGAGGACTTGCAGTGGGCTCCAATGACATTTCAATGAAGTGTTAATCTGATCCTACTTATTGACCTTAATGGCCTACTCCACCATATATCTGCTATACAATTGGCAGTTACCCAGATGACTGCCAGGGGCAATACTCCAACCTGTTTTGAAAAAAGGCAATACTGACCATACAGCTGACAGGCGTAACAGAATTGTCAGAAGTGGAAACTAAGACGTACACTAAATTAATACTAAAGGATCATGATGCTGAGGCAATTGAAAATCTACTCATACACATTTTTATGACTTTCCTCTATAAAGGGATACATTAAAGTAATCCATTACTATTCACCTGTTTTTAGAATAGAAGTGTGTCTTTAATAGGGTAGATAACTGCCAGGTTGTGGGATTCCCCAACAAATGTATGAGTGTCATATAAAATTTGTAAACTTTGACTCAGGTTAGACTGAGTGGAGCTGGTTCATAAAGATTCCATTTTAGCAAAAATATCCTTCTAACCTAATAAGGGCTTAAAACAGGAAGTTGTCATGGCACCCCTCATGTTTAACTTATCTACAGCTGATACGATCTGCACCATTAGTAAAGTACGGTCTTTTCCCCAATTAGCGGATAGTTATCGAAGATTCTTCAATATGTAGATTTCGCTGTTTGTTGGACCAAGGTTCCATTATTTTACAACATTTGCTCTCGGCACCAGGCAAGTACAGTCATGCCATTACAGTAGCAGCTGGTCCAGTAGAAACTAAAGTGGATACATCTAGTCACTGTAGCTTAAGCCAAAGAAAATGGCTTTTGGATAACAACTGAAACGGATGAAAAGTGCAATTACTTGTAGATCATGGACATCATTTGGGGGCTGCAACTGTGACCCCTGGCTTTCCCCTGATTTTTTGGGGCAGCCATTGCACATTTTGAAACAAAATGGGGGTGTTGTCTTGGGGACAGTCAGGTTTCATTGGCCTGTCATATTTAATGAGTGTCCTTTCAGAGGCTATGGTGCTTTAGCAAAATTATGTGAAAATAGTGCTTTTGACTCCATTTTTTCCAAACTTTTCTTGACCAGGAGAAGCTCCCCCAATCCTATCAAGAAGATGTCGGACTTCCTTGTTTCACTGACTAGCTACAGTTCAGGGCAGTATTAAGCCCCAACATTTTCAAATACCCCTAATATAGGTGACATCCAATCTAGACCTTTTGTCTATTAATACTGTTATATTACCCATACAGTTATTATGAAACTTCAGTGATGGCCACTATTGTGATATCATCAGGGTTATGGTCATGTGACATGCTTTCTTGGGAAGAATAAGGGCCGAAAGTCATGCTATGTCACTTCCTGCGATGTTATTAAGATAAAAGTGTATATGATGTCCAATCTGATGATGAGTAGGGTGAGGACGTGTAGGACTAAAAGTAAATTATTATTGGTAGGAAATCCTACCATGTGTCTTCTAAACACAGCCCAATGCTGTTAATAGAAGATCAAGCATGATTTTACAGGAATATCAAAAAAACTTGACTTTTTCGGGAGGTGGCAACTCACAAGAGCGCACATGATACAAAGTTCTTTATTTATATGATTGTAATTGCAGGGGCAGAGTAGTGTGAACACTAGGGAATGAAGAGCCATTCAAATTCTGGCAAACATCCACTCCAGAAACGCACCTAATCATCCTCCCATGAAAAGCTAAAGTAAGGACTTTCCCGACTCATGATATTAAGTGAACGTCTACATATCTCATAGCAGTGTAGTGTTAAGGGAATTCTACACAGAAAGAAAATGTGCTTTTGTAGAATTTTGTGGTGTGGATTGGATGTATGTGGTGTGTGGTTGAATTATGTGTTCTGTAGTGGACATTTGTGCTGTAGAATGGAATTGTGTGTAGTTGAATTGTGCTGCGTGGAATTGCGTGGCATTGAGTAAAATGATGTTGAGCGGGATTATGTGCCATGGTGTGGAGTGTATTTATGTGGAGTGTTGCTATGTGGCGTGGAGTAGATTTATGTGGAATGTAATTATGCGGTAGCGGTATGGAGATGTGTGTTATGTTGTGTACTAAGGAACTGTGTGGCGTTGAATTGTGTGGTATGGCATGGTGTGGAATTATGTGGAGTGTAAATATGGGGCACATTGTAGAGTTTAATTTTATTGAGTGGAATTAATTGTTTTGGAGCTGAAGGGATATATGTGGAGTGTAATTATGTAGGTTATATTGTAATTATGTGTAGTGGAATTATTTGGAGTTGAATTGTGTTGTGGAGTGTAATAGAATTATGTTAAATTAAGTGGTGCTATGTGGTGTGGAATTATGTGGCATGGAGCGGAGTGGAAATTTGTGGAGTTGAATTTGATGGATTGTTATTATGTGGCATGTAGTGGAATGATGTGGAGTTGAATTGTGTGGTACTGAATTATGAGATGTTGAAATGTGTTGTGTAGTGGCATTATGTGGTGTGGATTTGTGTGTTGTGGAATTGCGAAAATAAAGAAGAAATAGACAGGGCATGGCTGCGACAAATAGCAGCAGGAATGGGGTGGGTAGGCAATAAAATAAGGGCAAGGAAAGCAAGACACCCCTCCGAATGAAAGTGGAAATGTGCATTTAGTTGCTTACACAAAGGGGGAGGATATTAGTTATGTTGGCTGATTGAAAAGGAGACAGGGGAGAGTTTTCTTTAACGATCACACAACAGAGTAATTCCCTTAAACACGTGAGATTAGGGAGTTGCACATTTGACAGAAAGTTGCGCTTTGAATCAAAGGATCTCGAGAAAGTAAGTAAGTACAAAATATATTGTTTTTAATTAATTAAAACTATTACAAAAATACATTCAAATAAAACATTTTGATAAAATGACTTATTGATCAGTGCTCTATTAAAAAAATGTTAAGCATCGATACACGCATGCGTAAGTTAAAAAGCACAGAGTGTCCCAAAGTTCATTTTGCTGGGAGCCTGTGGGGAATTATACGCTAGTTGTGGTACCAAGCAGCTTTTGCTTGGATGCTAGAAGTAAGAAATTAACAAGCTTTCCATTTAATTGTAAATCCATTGGGTTGAAGCATGCGAGTACTGCTTGTCTCCAGGTGCGTATGCCTCGCTCATTAAAATGAGTTTTCAGCAGGCCAACCCCTTTCCTAATTTAGCTTAATGCAGGAGCATATTATGTGTTCAATGTCCTCCTTTCCAACTCCGCATAGCCGGCATGAGTTGCCGTAGTTCTTTCTCTGCCATAGTGGAAGATGAGGTATGACTGGCAGGATTCCTAACCTGTGTTTTAGAAAAGCTTCTTTAGACTTCCTAGAGTACCCTAGTTCAAAGTATGCTTGTGATCCAAACGATTGGTAACTGGACAGAGTCATCCATGCATGGCTCCTGTGTGCAAAAGCGGCTTTGTCTTCTATGAGAGAAAGTTTCTTGATAACCTTATTTGTGACGAGTTTAAAGTGCAAGTGCGTTGTTGGGATTTCTCATAGGTCGGCTAGTCCCATTATGGTGAGCGATTTCTCCAAGTAGGCTTTAGCCGGCGAGGTAGATGTGCTGCACAGTTCCTGCCAGAACAGGTGGTTTAGTGTATTTGTGGCGGAGTTTTGAATTTTATGCCAGCACTTGATGTACGAGCCCCGCCTTGCGAGGAGTTGCTTTGTTAAACCAAGCTCGAGCCGAATCTGTGCTGGCGACGTATAAGGCGGTAGATTTAACATTACTCTGTATGCTTTTGCCATGGCGGTATCCAGCAGTAAAGCGTCCCTGCCTCTCAACAACTCGCTGCCATCTGTAACTGATAACGGAATTTTTGCTCCCGCAACACGGAGAAGTGGGGCGAATGTTGGTCCTGTCAGTTTTGTTTTACGTTGTCTTAGCGTGTTCGCAATCACCACTCCTTTCCTCTTCAGGGCATTGAGCGGACTCGTGAATTAGCCCCCCTAGTAGATCATAACACCTAGGTACTTGTACACATCGCAATTGGTAATTGCAGTTTTTCCTAGTGCTGTCTGTCTGACAGCAACCTCAAGCATTGAAAGGCAGGGCACTTAGGTTTAAAGTCTGCATGTCTTTTAGGACAGGTGCCTTGTGATGGCCAGCCAGACATGCGCAGTTTAAGCGTTTCTAAATCAGCTGCCTTAGACAGCTGGGTTAGAGACAGCACAGGGCTCCAGTGCTCTAAGGGGTGAGAGGGGCCGCTCCCTCCAATCCGTGCACTGCTCTCATGCAACATGAGAACAGCGCCAGGATTCATTACTGCAGTTTTCTGGAGCCTGCCTGCCTGGAGGAGACCAGAGTGAGGAGGAGTACACCGCGTAAAGAAGGTAAGTGGGATTAGTTTTTTTTCTTTATTTTTTTAACTTTTATTTTTGTGTCTCTCACCCCACCACCCTCCTTCAATGCCAGCCACCACGGTCTTGAGATCTAAAACAAAAACTGAAATGGATCAAAAAGCTGGGCTTTGACTCCTCAGATGTGCACTGCTAAACCCAGATTAGTAGTAACAATTGCTGTCTCGTTCACTTATGCCACGTTCATCTGTTTGGCCCCATTAACCACAACAGGTGGGCTATCCCTGGATCTATCAAGGGAAAATAGGAATGATTCTAAATAGAAGACTAAACGTAGAGCCATTCTTGTGTATAACATAGTTACTAATCCATTGAAAAGTACATAGATGCAGCTTTGGTTCCACCCACTTGCGTGTTAATCTCTCACCTCATGCTATTAGCCATTTAGTGCATCATTCCACCTTCCAGGAAGTGTTTACTTTGGAATTTATGAAGGACAATTTTACATCTGAAAAGTACACTCCATCATCACGCTATTTATCACATCAAGCAATCCTTTTTTGCTACTTTTCCCTAGCACTGGCTTAGTCAAGAAGGCATGCTTTAATGGGATAACCTGTGTTTGTGCATGTAACGCATCTAAACTCCATTGGCGAGTTCCTATTTTTACTTATGTGGGCACATTTAAAGCCAGACCTATGTTCACTGACATTGTTACATTGACGCAGACATTAATATTGTCGGAAATTGACAAACCACTGCAGTGATATCACAAATTAGTCACTTTTTTGTAAGGGAGCACAATTTCATCTATACAATAACAAGAAGCCTAATGGGGACTGCAAATTGAAAAAGTATTTTAAGATGGTAATTTCTTACCTAAATAGCTGTCATCAAATTCAGCACCAGCAGAACGGGTTGCCAAATGATTTCTGTAAGCGATACTGTAACTGTTAAGGTCATATTTCTTCACAATTTCTTCCACTTCATCAGAAATTAGTTGACCTGCAAGTGAAAAATTATGCAGACAATTATGTATAACCCTGACCTGTAGAGCAACATAAGCAAACTATTAAAATGAAACACACGGTCAAGCACACAAAATCTTATTAAGAGGAGGACATTCAGAAGAGGGGTGATTTGCATTACTAATTCAAGGGTAGCTCTTAAATCAAAGTTACAGGCCACATGGGCACTGTCTTTGAGTACTCCGGGGCTGATTAGGATGTCTGTGGTCTCACCGACATCCAGCACAGCGGTCCGACCACCGCATTATGATGTAGTTGGTCAGACTGCATCGGTCGGAGAGACAGACAGACAGACACTTGAGCCCATCGAACTGTCGGTCAGATCATATTTCCTACAATGGTGCGGTACCTGCTCAGGCACCGCCGTAGGGATTACAATGTTCCTTTCTGACAGCCTTTCCATGGTGGTCTGACCACCTTTCTATGGCGGTCAGACCGCCATAAAAGTGACTTTGGGGGCCCCTAGAACGGCTCCTGCACCCCTGTGGCTTCGCTATAAGGCCCAGGGGGGCACACATGGTACCCCCAAACACCCATGCACCATTTGCGAGGCACCACATGGTGCAGGGATGTTTGTAAACATGCCTTTTGCCATTAGGGCTTGTGCTGCGACCCTTTTGCGGGCCGCAGCTCAAGCCTCAATAGCAAAATGCATGTTTCCAACTGCACCATCCATGGTGGTGGGTTATCTGCTGGGACCCCGATTAATTTAGACAGTTCATACTGAAATGAGCTTTAGTTAAGTCAAAGGTTCATGAAAATAGGTTAAGGTAGTCTAGATGTCTTTTGATCCTTTGGCTGCGACCTCTGTTGTATTACACTTATGAGGCATTTCACTTTTTAGGTATTCAATGGTGAAGCCCATGCTGAAAAGGTATTTAAAAATGTAATATCCTTGATCGAAGTTCATCAAACCTTACACTTGGCAGCATTCCAAGCAGCTGCTTTTGAGCTCCCCATAAAATGTGCCATATTTCCTCAATACAAAACATGTAATAAATATGAACATTTTTGTATTACTCTAAAACAAAACTTCCATTTGAGTTGGTAAAAAATAGAAAAATAGTCCATACGTTTAATAAAAATGGGCTAAAAAATCTGTGTGCCTGTTTTATTGATTGACTAAACACAGAGTCTGAGCTGGTACTGTCTGGCTATCAAGAGCTGGAACATTTTACTGCAGCATTCATTTTGGAATCCAACAACCAGGAATCCAGTCTACAGACCTCATTGAATTAAAGGAAAGGAAGGCAGGAAAGAACACAACCTGGCAAAAAAGTAGTAATAACCAACGGAATTTCCATATTTTTATCCACGCATTAAAAATAAAATCACACATAAAATAAATATTCAGATGCAAGTGGGCGAGAATAATCAAAAAGTAATCAGTATGGTGTACTGGATAAAGGGTATGTATGTTTGCCAAGCCCAGTACCGTTAAGGCATGGTTGCAGCCTAGGCCTGTATACAGAAACCTCAAGACATTGACTCGGACCCTTCCCTAGTCAAGCTGGTACTGCACACAGAACATGTACAGAGGCCATCACCTATTCCCAGTGCCAGAAGGGAATGACAAAGGCCTGTGCCCCATAGGTTCTCTGTGTAGACATTTCCAACAGATGACATTTCCGAAGGCAAGAGGAAGAAGCGTGTCGCCGCCGCAGCAGCTGCTGTTGCATCGCCGAGGAAGATTGTCGCCGCCGCAGCTGTTCCCCGACGCATCGCCGAAGAAGTGTGTCGCATCACCGGTGAAGCGTGTCACAGGGCCTGTCGCGGCTCAAGAAACCACCGGTAAGGAACTGACAACAGTCATGGACTTGGCCATTACTGCTGTTGTGATTCCTCGGGGGCCGCATTTGCCGAGAAAAGGGCAAAGGGGCACACGCAGACAATTAGTGTCTTGCATGCTGACCTGCAACTCCCCCCCCCACCTGCCACTGTGCCGTCATAAGACTACGTCGAGGCAGGTGAGGGCTTGAAAAGAAAACACGCCTCGCCCACCTACCATGGCAACAATTGCCTGCCGCCTCTCCTCGGAAAGAAGTGTATGTAACTTCCATCAGTGTTATTGCTGGCCCCCATTTTTTTGGCTCTCTGTTTTAGACCTTGTTAATGAATCATCCAAAATGTACAGATATCCTGGGGTTTGAAACAAAATGTGCAGTTATCTTTCGGAATTTTCGAGGGGTATAATCTTTTATGCATGTTTATTGCTAAGTTTTGCATATTTATTTATGTGCATGCGACAGTAGATGGCGCTGTTGCCGCATTCTATGGACAATTCTGTGTTAGTCATCGGCTGAAATTCTTAATGCTCACAGCACCAAGAACCAGGGACTGTTGTGCCACTGCGTTACAACCCGCGATTCTCTAATAAGGAATACAAGGCAATGTTTATATGTTGAAAAGTGACTTATTTTTCAAAGAGTTGCAATTTATTTACCAAGCCTATCATTTCAAATGAGCCTGTTTTAAATGTACTTCATTATATGGATGTAAAAATGCACGCACGCTCTGGCCATCGCTGCTTGCGAGGTGTGAGGAGAAGGTGAAAGGAGAAACAATATTGGACACAAAAGAATGAGGGAGAGGAGGCAAAATGAAGGACAAATAAAGAACAGGGAAAGAGACAAAAAGTAGTGGACGAAGTACTAAGAGAGGTAGAAAGGGAGAGTGAAATTGGGGTATGAGAGTGAAAGAGCAGGTAATGGCGGGTGTATGGGCTGCCTGGCAACCCAAAATCTTTTTAGAATGTTTTATCGCTGCCCCTTCAAACCTCAGACTATTAACCTCATAAAACGGTGTTGTTAAAAGCATCATTTACACATGCCAGTGTCCAAATTCAGCCCCCACGTCACCACCACCCGTTCACCATCAAGAAAATCCGTAAAAGAAGCCTGCGTCATTGAGTCCCATTCAAGGCAGATTTTTAAGAAGCACAACGTTGAAAGTTCACCACTTGCTAATGGTTTAAATTCTGGTGGACACCAAACAACTATTATTCAGTACCAAGGTGCCCCAAAAACTTTTAGTCATTTGTATCAGTGACTTGCACATGCAAATGGGCTTGCAAATTGACCCCATACGGTTTTAAGACTTACAGATTCCTCAGAAACCACCTCAAAAATAATTAATCTAATGATTAACAATCAGAAGCCTTTTCTGCAAAAGTTCATAATTGCTTTTTTGAGACATTTTCTGCTTAAAAGGACAGGTCTCCAAAGTTGTGTTTCACATTAGCCAACAGTGGGGCAACCAGCTTTTTATATTTTTATCAGGGGGAGACTGGCTTGTGCCGTGTTGCTTGATATCAGTGGTCTACTTGGTTGGCAATACCAAATTCTTGATTGACTGTGTCTTGAAAGCACAGCGGTAGTAAAGGCTGACATAAAATGTATTAATCTTTCTACTTGTTTCAGATGTGGAAAGGTGTGTTCTAGTGTCGGTGATTGGAAATTAACTTAAGTTGAATTTATGAGGCCTCTAATGAGAGTATCTTCACGTCTGCAAATAGCCAGCATAGCCCACAGGCTATAAAAGGGAGGGAGGGAAAGGGAGGCAGACAGAGGGAGAGCGAAGGAGGGAAAGGGAGGGAGAGCGAGGGAGGGAGGAAAAGGGAGACAGACAAAGGGAGATAGGCAGACAGAGGGAGACAGGCAGACAGAGGGAGACAGGCAGACAGAGGGAGGGAGACAGACAGAGGGAGGGAGACAGACAGAGGGAGGGAGACAGACAGAGGGAGGGAGACAGACAGAGGGAGACAGACAGAGGGAGGGAGACAGACAGAGGGAGGGAGAGGGAGGGAGACAGAGAAAGGGAGAGGAAGGGAGAGGGAGGCAGAGAAAGAGGGAGGGAGGGAGACAGAGACAGAGGGTGACGGACAGAGGGAGGGAGGATGGAGGGAGTGAGTCGGGAGACAGAGGGTGACAGACCGAGGGAGGGAGGAGGGAGACAGAGGGTGACAGACTGAGGGAGGTAGGAGGGTGACAGAGGGAGGAGGGAGGGTGACAGACAGAGGGAGGAGGGTGACAGACCGAGAGAGGGAAGAGGGCGACAGACGGAGGGAGGGAGGGAGGAGGGTGACAGACGGAGGGAGGGAGGAGGGTGACAGACGGAGTGAGGGAGGAGTGGGGCGACAGAGGGAGGGAGGAGTGGGGCGACAGAGGGAGGAGGGCGACAGAGGGTGGAGGGCAACACTGCGAGGAGGGAAACAGAGTGAGGGAGACAGAGAGGGAGAGGTAAGGAGAGAGAGGGAGACAGAGGGAGAGAGAAGGAGAGGGAGGGAGAGGAAAGGAGAGAAGGAGAGGGAGGGAGAGGGAAGGAGAGAGAGAGAGGGAGACAGAGGGAGTGGGAAGGAGAGAGCGAGAAGGAGACAGAGGGAGAGGGAAGGAGAGAGAGAGAGAGAGAAAGAGAGGGAGACCGAGGGAGAGGGAAGGAGAGAGAGAGAGAGGGAGACAGAGAGAGAGAGGGAGAGGGAAGGAGAGAGAGAGAGAGAGAGAGAGAGAGAGAGAGAGAGAGAGAGGGAGACAGAGGGAGACGGAAGGAGAGAGGGAGACAGAGGGAGAGGGAAGGAGAGAGAGAGAGAGAGAGAGAGAGAGAGGGAGACTGAGACAGAGGGAGGGGGAAGGAGAGAGAGAGACAGAGAGAAGGAGTGAGACAGTCTGAGTGAGACAGAGAGAGAAATAGGGATAGATGGAGGGAGAGAGAGAGAGAGAGAGAGATGGTTGTATGCCGGGTCTGGTGGCTCAGTGGGCGAAGGTGTCCGCTGCAGGGACATTTGTTCAACCTCACGGTCACAGGTTTTTTGGTGCTCTAGCCCCGCCCCCTCCCCCACTGACCCCGCCCCCAACGGTGCGGCCCTCGGACACAAACCACACTGTACATTTGGCCCCCGAGAGAAAGATTGTGAGTACCCATGCTCTAAGGGTATCGTGATCAGATATGCTGCACACATGGAATGGCCTTAAGCCATGCCCTTCAGGTATTTCAGACATTAATACTGTACTTGGAGCATGATAACAGGCTGTGTTGTCCAGAGTACCCACAATTAACGTCCAGGCCAGTTAAAAAAAATCCAAGAAATTTACAGTACCTAGTAAATAGGTAATTGATTACACACTATTGATACAACCTCACTCGCCTAAAAGTTGTACTGGAATCTCGGATGAAGAGGAGGTGGATAATAATGGTATTAAAGCCATGAATTGATTAGCTCATTTGGCGACCTTTCCGATAGTAGACTGCTCTGCTCTCAGTGACTGGTTACAAGAGTTTGATCTATGCAGCGGGTTCTTGACTCTGTATGTTTTGCAGTGAAACCTCACATGGTACAGTCTCATTTTCACCCTTCTTAAAACACAATGCAAATGCCATATCTCACTAATATCTGACGCCACTATTTGTTTTTCATAGTCCCAATGGTACAACGATTGGCGCTTTTTTTGTGATAAACTTTTTGAACTACAATAGGTAACTAACAGCTTTTCAGTAACTAGTCTCCTCTGTCTGTTAACACTCTATCCTTTCTTTGTGAATTGCGACAGATGAAGACTGAATGAACCAGATTTTTTTTTAAGTTTCTCCTAAAAAAAAAGAGAACAGCAGCTTATCCAACCAACATTTGCCCTTCACTTGGCTCATTCAGTTTGGTTCAGCACCTAATGGCCCTGAGCTCCATTAAAACAGGTTTATAAAATCTTAAAAACTAAAGATATGATTGAGCTTCACAATTTTCCACTAGTTCAAACAGTTTCGGTCTTAGTGAAACCCAGACTAGATCATAGCAATAGTGAATTTTTTTATGTCGGTCAATATTGTGTGCACTATTTACAACTGCAGCAGAATTGGCGCTGCTTCACCTTCAACACCAGGCACATGTGTCCAATACGCTAGTTTTGTCACACTGGCTCAATGTGCAAGAAATTTCACTTTTAAATCTATGTGCATGGCACATAGTGCTCTCCAGAAGAAAGGTCCACTTAATACCAATCTAGACATTCTCTTCAATACTGAAACGTGACTGTATAACATATAAACCCTAGTCTAGGAGAAACTAATTGTTGATGATTATAAAAACATCCATAGGAATTGGAACTTGGCTTGGGGGTCATACTACAGAAAGAGTGAACCAGATATTTCGAATGGTTATGTAATCATTGTGTCCAGTAGCAGCCAGTTAAATACAGCCTTAAATTCGAGTGTAAAAGGTAAAATATATGTGTCTATGTCTGGAAAGATGGCCTGCAACATATTAAGAGATGTTACTAGGCTGGTCAGGGATGATGCAGACTCACCAAAGTGTAGTCCTGAAATGTTTCTCTGCAGATCCTTAAACATTTAGTCATACAAATGCTTTTGGGGGTCAGTTCTGGGCAGCCGAGCTGCAAGGTCTTCAGAGCCTCTGTCTCTCTCCTTGAATGTTCCTCAGACCGCAAGCTTCCTCGTCTTCTAAAGAAAGTCACAGCAGTAGAGTGCCTCCTGTTTGTAGGCCTGAACCTGGGATGATGTTCAGTCTTCCTCCAGAGCCCATACCGAAGTACAACTAATGACTGAATGGGAACAATATTTTCCAGTCATTGAGGGCACTAGTAAGAAATCTGGATAAACCAAAGCCCACGCTTTATTTTGGTTTAGAACACTCCTGCAGCCAGTTCAAAATCCTTCTTCTTGAGCTTTTCCATATTTTAATGGTCAGTGTGAAGGGTTAGGGAGATCTGGTATCCAATTGTCAAAAGAATGTAGATATCACCCAGACTCTTTTAGTTAGTGTTCATTGTCTGTAAGTAACCAGGAGACCAGAGGTGCTTAGACAGGTGGGAACTGACTGGCAGGGAAGCAGGTCTATTTTCCCCTAGCCCACCCGACATTTATTGAGTCACAGGGGCAAAGCCCCAGCGGCAGATTCATACATTCAATAAATATACACAGCAGTACAACGAAAACCAGAAGAGGGGCAATAATGAGTTCAGACTCCGTGTCCTCACTTTGATACAATTCATAGTGTATGTAGGCTTCTACTCAGACACACCTGAGAAATATGCCACAGACAGCAATTTGCACCCACACCTTGGAAGGAAAATAAGGACCCAGGTAAAGGAGGCCTTACAAGAATTTCACAGAGATGGTTGGTGGTTTAAGATCATGCCAATGAATTATAAAGCGGCCACAAATAACCATGGAAATAGACGCATGTTAACCGGTCAACTAGATGTTTACATGATCTCTGGAGCAGAGTACCAATGGCAGCAGCATGCAGGTTGTCATAATCAAGTTAGCACTTTCAAGTGAGGTAGGATGTCACAAGAAGGGTGTGGACTAAGGAGTGAGAGATGAGGCATGAGGACTGTGATGAATTATGACAACTGAGTACTCAGGTGAGGGATAAGGACTGCTGCGAAGTGATGGATGAGAATTATGGGATAAGCAGTGAAGAGTGAGGGATTAAGAGCAGGGCTGAATAGCAATGGAAGAGGTTGATGATGTTGATGAGGAACAAGGGATCAGGATTGAGAAGTAAAGAGTGGGATGTGAAGGATCATGGCCAAAAATGGATACTGTTACATGGACATTTTTGATACCACCCACATAGCTGCTTTTTCACATCAGATCGAAAGCCATGATGACATACAAACAGGTTTTAAAGCATACTGTACCTTGCCAGTAAAAGCTACCAGGCCCTCCCAGAAGCACTCGGTCTGCCTAAGAAGATATAAAAGAAATGGTTCAGTACTGTGCTTTTTTCATGCAGTAAGGCAACATAAATAAAGATATAAAAATAACTCAACGAATGAACTTATACAGGCTTCACTTTATGTTAAAATAACTTTATAACTCGACCCTCAACCACTTACTTCATTCAGAATTAAGTCCATTTAGATGTTTTTGCTTGTATGCGTTCAAATTTGATAGAAAGCGTTTTTATCAAAGATGCACAGATACATTTTATGTCATTTTAACTTTTTGCTGAATGGCTACTAGCATCACTAGAGAAATCTATAGCATTAGTATTATGAAAAGAAGACTGGGACATAAAGCTACCTGAAGCTTCAGAAGTTTTCCTTTATTTAAAAAATATAAAGCAGCTCTTCAATTGCAGAGCACCATGGTGCAAAATACACCGCAGCAAACAAAACACATTGATCCGATATTAATGCTTTACAAAAACAAAATGAAAAGCTTTCACATAGCTTTCCAAAATTGTAAATAATATTTTGGGAAAGTAAATCTACTGGATGTGCAGATCATCTTCCCAAGCATGCAAAAATAGGCAAGAGGTGTGCACCACAGAAGCAATCACCCCCGTCTCCCTTCAAGTTCTACGAAAATGTGGCCATAATAAAGACTGGTCACTTTTTCCTGTATCTTTCTTTCAGCAAGTTTTGCGATGTCACTAAGTGAAAAATTAATTAGGGGGCCGATTCCGATTCGTGAAAAACCGCTCCGAATAGCCGTTCGGCACGTTTTTCCCGTACGAATCGTACCCTGCAATGTCCCCCGTACGTACGACGAAGTACGATTCGTACCAGGAGCTGTACTCCGTACGAGTCATAAAGAGACCATACGAATCAAATCCCCGTCCGAATCTCTGTCGGAACCCGCTGTACGTGACATCTGTACGGTTCGCGGGTGGTTTTTACGACCCAGCAAGTACGATACGTGTGGGGTACGCACCGTACGACCCTTTTTCTACGGGAGCTGAAAACAGCCGTAAAAGCAGAGTTCACGCCGAAACAGGTATGGAACGGCCCCCCTGGGTACGGTGCGTACCCCCCATGATCGCAGGGGTACGGTGCGTACCCCTGCGATCATGGGGTGTATGCACCGTACCCCATGTATGATGGGTGTACGCACCGTACCCCATGTACGATGGGTGTACGGTGCGTACACCCATAGTACATGGGGTACGGTGCGTACACCCCATGATCGCAGGGGTACGGTGCGGACCCCTGCGATCATGGGGTGTACGCACCGTACAGTGTGTATGTGTTTGTGTGCTTTTCCGTACGACTCGCCCTTACCTGACGTGGACCGTACGAATCGCGTCCTCATACCCCGGTCCGGATCGTACTCGTGGTGTCGTACGGCATGTGTACAAGTCGTACGGGATGTGTACGAGTCGTATGGTTCACTGTTTCAGCCTTGCAATACGTACGGATCGCGACGATTCGGACGTATTCACGGAATACGGATCGTACTATGCGACTCGGACGGACGGGTACGATTCGTACGGAGAGGGCTCCGGATACAAATCGTACAGATGTTTTTTTCCCCGAATCGGAATCGACCCCTAGGTCTGGGTTTGATATCCCAGCTTTCTAAATAAACCTAATGTTTCCAATATCCACATGGTGGACTTTGTTTCTTTCCATCATTGATTTTATTCGACCAGCCTCTTTCAGTCACTGACTTGAGACTTTGTCAATGACGTCTTGGCTCACCCCAGGGAAGTACTTCTCCTTAAACCTAATGTATCCGGCTGTTTGGGTGTACATTTCCTCATCCAACAGCGAACCTTCACTGCAATATATTGAAGCAATTTACAGTGAGTAGCATGTAACTCCGGAACCCAAGGTTAGTGGTTAATCCTGTGGTTACTGCAGTTAGTCATGTACTTTCAAGACCAAATTGCATGCAAATACTCCAGTTACTGTCTGATTATATTATTATCAGTTAGGTGTAATCATTAGTGGGGGCTACGTGGTTTCAGGTGAATGATAGGTAAGATAGATAGGCTGGAGGAGATTGGATAATGTTAGGTTACAGGGATAGTGTTGTGATCTCTGAAATGAGGTGTCAGGCAGTTGAAGAATTACCGTAAGAGAGATTAAGGCAGACAGGCATGAGACTAAGAGGAGGATATACTCAGAAACAGAAGGTATGCAAAGGATGGAAGGTAAGAAGATGGTCACTGAAAAAAAGAAAGGAGAAGAATCAAGCAGAAGTAAGTCAAGATCAGATTTTCAAGCAGGGCTTTAAGAGGATAGAAGGTGAAGGCGTTCTGAGACAGCAAGCAACTGGAGGGTGTGAGCTGCAGAAAGAAACAACATTATACATAGTGCACTAATATATAAGGGATTATTTCATATCTCCCTGACTCTCCACCTGCCAGCTCGCCATAGCCATGCACAAATACACATGTGTGCATACCTGTCTTTACATGTGCTATCATATTAAAAATTGATTTATTGGCATTGCCAATGCCCGTTTCCTTTTGCATCCTAGCGCTTTTGTTCCCTTGAAGATCACCCCACAGCACCAACTGCACCCCAGCTATAAACTGCCCACATCCCATACCCTTCACCAGGCACACCATCTGAGCTCACTATTCTCACTACACAAACAGTGTATCTTACATTAGTGAATGAGGAAATTAAAAGCACAATGCCTGATGCCGAATGACCGTCCTGCAAAATTCTGCACTGAAGTGCAGATCTTTTTGCAGGACAAGGTATTTGGTGAGTTTCGGGACCCTACCATTTACAGGGAAAACATATTTCAGAATTTTAAAAAGACATAAATAAAGTAACCTGCAGAGGGTTAACCCACAGGAGCAGGAAGTTTATTTCCACCTCAAGCAATGAGTTTTCACAGTGGAGGAGTTAATGTTTATTCCTACATCACCTGCCTTGAACACACCAGATACAGAGAAACAGTTGAAAGCTTTCAGTCCCAAGGCTAGCCACAACCATTGTCCTGGCAGTCAGCCTTTTTAAATCTAACTGCTATATGTAACAAACATCCATCTAATTTGCAGGCTATTCATATTGTTCTTTTAAATATATACATGTAGGCTCTCCTTGTCATTTCTAGGTCTCGCCTGCCTCAGAGCATACGCTTTGCTGCAATATATACTATTTACCATTCAGTAGGCTTTCAGTCCACCCACAGCATATCATTGGTTGTTTCATTGTCACTCTCGAGTGTGAAATTTCGATTGAGTAGGCTTCCTTGGCTTTTTGCTTGCCCCTCCCTGGATGACATGCACAATTTTGTGGCATGCACTATTTTTTGGTTAATCTCTGCTTCAGTATGTTTCTTACTTTTACCAGTTACATTCTCATGCACAAAAATAATGCTTTTGAATTACAAAAACACAAGGATACTTTTGGTTTTTCGCAAATTATTACATTATACAATACATTTAGTTTGCAATTTTATTTTTATTAACCCTGTGACTTTACAAATGTTTTCAAAACTAGGATGCGCTTTTATTCTACATTTTGTTTTAACACTAATCATTTCCTACCACTGCATCTATTTACACGTCTTTCGCATAATTTTACCATATCAGATATTCTTCTTACTGTTGCTGTTTCTTTCCTTCCACCCCACACCATCCTACGGTCTGTGTTGCCTATTTCCTACTATACTCCACCCTTCCGTTGTCAGTGCTGTTTACTCCCTTCCACCCCTCCCCTCCCATTGTCTGTGTTATACCCCACCAACCATTAAAAAAACACTATGACACGGCCAGCGATGGCCGAGTCAAAGCATCATTCTTAGCTTACTATTCCCATCCTGGTCCATACAGCTTATTTTTATAAAACTTTTAGCCATGCTATACACCAGTCATGCTGCTTTACGTCATGGCTAAAAGACATTGACAAAGCCAATAGCTCTCACACAGGCGAGACCTATGGTCTTTGCTCATTCGGTTTTCTGGTGGGATTTTGAAGAACGCTTACACAGCTGTTGTTTCAGTTAGGACAGGCCAATGAAGAGGAAGAAAAAGAGGAGAGGAGGTGGAGAAGTAAGAGGGAAGAAGATGGAAAAGAAGATGGAAAAGAAGTGGAAATACTGAAATGCAGAGGAAGAAAACGGAGGAGAAAAGTGTGGGATGAGAAGAAGGAGAGGAGGAAAGCAGAAAGAGGAGGAAGAGTGAGCAGGAAAATATGAGGGGTATATTTGTAACAATAGAACACTGTGACGGACAAGGTCCCTAGGTAAAAGGGGGTAGATAATAACTAGCAGCACAGATGAAAGCAAAAATAAATGGCTTACCTTTGTAAAGTCAATACTAAATCCTCCTTGGCAAAATCCTTGTCCTTCGGCGTCAGAATGTGCTAGGAAAAAAAGGAAAAATACCAAGTGTTAGTTAATGCAAAGATGAAAGGAGCTGTTGAAGGAGATAACCAACTGTAAAATCTTTATGCAACAAAAAAAATTTGAATTATAAATTTACAGTAATTGAATATGTAAGAGAAGATTTCTGGATATGTGACATATAGCAGATTCAATTTTAAATGTACACTTGGAGGTTAATAACACTCAGCCCCAGGCTAACTTCCTTATACCACAACATAACACACAAAAGACCAATTCAAATAGGAGGAATAAAACGTTGTCATCACAGCTGACCATCCTCAGCAACTTATTTTTTAGGGTATGGCTAAAGCATTGTGCAAAACTATCCTTTTAAGTGCAGTACATCAAGCAATAAGGATTGTTGAAGCGATCTCGTACAGCCCTTTGTAGAACGTAGACATAACAGCCAACATGAAACTGCCTGGTGAACACATGTGCACTAAAAAAGAAGGCCACAAGTAATTTCTAAACAAAGGGTGAAAGAGTGCAAAACAATCTACCAACTAACAGATTCTAGATAAACCAAAAATACATTAATCACCTTTTTCTTTTTTCTCTTCTTTTAGTCAAGTCTGTCTCCATACTATTTGTTAGTCTGTTTTCCCTTCGTTTGCTATGTATAGACACCTCTATAAACTTGGTGTAAAGTTGCTAAAAAAAAGTACAGGTGAATCCACGGGTATTTCCAATTGCCATCAGATTTCTAATCTTCTCCACCTTGCAAAACTGTTGGAAAACTAACTTAAAAGTAATGATATATTGGTCCCAGACAGGAACGCACTGGGCTGGGAGCTACCAATCTGCCATTTGGGGATCTTATAGCTCAATTAGAACATGTCTTGGTGTATGCAAAACCCTGAAGGGTACCTATCTGGAAGGGATTTGAGATGCTGTAGGAACTTGTCAGAGCAGGCAATGCTGACTAAGGGCTAGAAGGGGAGAGTTGATAGAGAAGCAGTTGCCTGAATTGTTGATCAGCTTTCAATGTTGTACTTAGCTATTGCAAATGACTCTGGCAGACAAGCCTGCTACATTATAACGAAGGGAATACGGGAAGACTACCTATTGCAGTGACTCCTTACTACTCGTTAGATCACGAAATACTACCCTCCTATGTGTCTATAATTTAATTATCCTCAACCTAGGACTGAATACAGACGTTGCTACAAACAATTGTCACCCTATCTTTGCTACAGACTTCATCTGTATGTGGATTTGAAACCGTGGAAGTTGTTTTCTTGAACACAGTCCTGTGTGACCGGAGGGTGCCACTGGTCTGCGTTAGAATTCACATTTAGCTGGAAGAATGTGAACTCCGAGTGTACATGTACCCATTATGTATGGCATCTGGGACTGCTGCAGAACTGACTCCTAAATTCCTAGAAGCTAGGAAACTTTGGTCACAGTTGAAACTTGCATCCTATTTGGAGGACTCTCAGGCAACTGGGCTACACAGACGTTTCTATGGACCGGTTTTCGATGCCTGAAGGGATCTTAGTAACTCAACTCAAGGATGGGATTCGAGACCTTTGTAGAAATGACTAGTGAAAATAACCCTGTAAATACTGGCGTACCAGCATGTGCATCTCAACATAGAGACGGCTTGCAGCATAAAAGGCACCTACTTTTCCCTATACCAACTTCCCCCAATTGGCAACCTAGTAATGAAGCTTCCTGGTGAACCGTCTTTCTTTGCTGCCCATCGATCGATATGTTTGATGAAAGACTTTTTTTGGATGGTTACTATGAGAAATATTATTTACCCCTATTATTTTTATAAGAATTGTTTTTGCTTCCTAGTACTTCCAGTCCCCTGAGCAATGTTCCCCAATTTTTCTTTTATTCTTGTCATAACATGTTTCCTTTTAACTTTTTAAAAAATATTCTTTTTCTTGGGGGGTTTCACAGAAGAAAGAGATCAACAGCACAACATAATACGCTCATCTATAGGTATTGATAATAACAGCTGTTAATAGACAATTCATGCATAACGGTTGGCAATTTCAGTCCCATAAGAGCATTATATCAAGTCACAAGATATGATATCAAGAATCAGGTTGACTAACAGGGTGTGGAGTGGGATGGGAGATTTTTATTTGATTTTTTACTTCGACCTTAAGTTTATTCGTTCTTAGTTCGTACCTATTGTTTGTTTGGTTGTTACATTAGCTAAATAGCAGCCCATTTCGGCCTGTCATATCCCCCACCCTCAGAATTACCAATTTTCTGCATAATTAAGAGGTGTCGAGGAATTACCTCAGACTAATAGAGATTAGAATGCAGGTAGCTGTGTTTCAGCATCACTTATTATTTTCCAATTTCATTTGTTTTTTCACTGACAGATTGTCTGTTTTGAGCAGGCAAAAATGCCCGAATTATACACTACAGACCTACAAAATTTCTAAATATTGGTGGGCCTCGTGAGTGCAATTACTGACCATATTGGCAGTTTTTGGCCACTTGTATATCCCCCCTGACCCACAAATACATTATTCAGAAGATGGTGTGATCGCGGAGACCAAACTACTAAAGACTGGGCAGTCTTCCCCAGAATGTCTCAGTTGTAATTCTCACCAAACCTGAAAAGAACAGGAAACAACAAACCACTGCTGCATGTGTTTGGTGTTTATAAATGACTTGAGGGTTCACTGGATACCAAAACAGGTTCAGAACGCTGACAAAGGATATGAATAAATTACTCGGGACAGGGGTGCAGGTAGAACGGCCATCTTTGTGCCAATCATCTTGGAATGAGGCCAGTCTCATCCAAGAGTGATCTACTCTTACATCAGTCTACGGTGGCATGCCAGTATGAACAAAACATTTTGTAGGCACAACAGTCTAAAGATGACTCTACCAGTTGGGCTGTAGTTATTAGTAGTTTCCCCTTATGAAAGTCTTGCTGTCCTTAACCAGTGAGGGCCAGCAGTGTGGGAGATCCCTTTCCATTTCTCTACCTCTCTGCAAACATTCAGTAGTACATTGTTCCAGAAGATTTTAATATCAACCTGCCAAAATATTGTGACAAAATATTAACCACCACAATATCATGAAGGCATTTGTATCTAAGTATAGATTTACTATTTTTATCTCCATAAATATGTTCCTTGTCAATATATTAAAATAACAGAACAATTATGTATTTCTTGATTCTCATGATTAGTCTACTTGTAATTAAAAATATACAAATTCCATTGTAGTACACGGTTTTCTATATCTTTTGATTAATGATTAGAACATGTTGTTTGATGCAAATCATGTCATAGAAATTGTTGATTTACAATGCGAGTTACTTGTGTTTTTAGGTCTGGCTTGCCTTCGAAGCTGTCTTCAAACCTATTATTACTACTTCTATATAAACAGAGTGGTCTTTGACTCCACTCATACGAGTATCAGTTTATGTCACTTGCTGTTTGGTGTACATTTCAACCTTCTATGAGTATTTGCATAGCAATGCAAGAGTGACTATTTTATGTCTTAAAAGTACACCGAATCATGACATATTATATTCTTTATCTGACAGTTGTGTTGTAAAGGGAAAAGGGCTTTTATTTAATGCTTTGGTCATGGCCCAAAATACAAGCCAGTTGCTAATACTTGCTGATTTTCTGGGTTAAGTAATTGCTTCAAAAAACAGATACGTACAACTTGATCTGCAAGGGGCGTATTCTACAATCTTGGGTCCGTTCTGCAAGAAACAAGTTCCAACAGGTTCTCGCTCTTGCTTTTTTTCCGTTCTCCAATGATAGAGTGGAGCACACGCCTGTAAAACAATAATAATGATAAGTCATACATAGGATTATAAGCTTTTAATGCTAATATATTTTCAGACGAGCAGGCACTGGACTAAGAAAGGCAAATCATTTACGTTTTCAAGTGTGCAATAGTTATCCATGTAATATTTTTGCAGTCCCGCACTTCTTTTGAACCTCAATCAAATGGTCTGAAGTGGTTTAGCACTTAAAACCCATTTATGGTGGAAACCATCTATAAGCTAAAGCAAACAATTCTGGTTGCTAGGCTATCCTGTAATTGAAATACTAGAGTTTCCTGACCAATTTCACATAGTGGGAATTGCCCATTTGTCCTCTCTTGCTCCCCGACCACTCTCACATGGAGACAAATCCCTTCAAAGCAAACAATCATCTGATGTCTACATGGAAACAGAGAAGCAGTGCATGCTCTTGGGATGGAACAATAAAGTATCAAAGAAGAGGGACGTTTGAGGTAAGGCCTGGGATCGGTATAAATGTACGGTCCAAGTAAGGAGGGGAGTACAGCAGTATCCTTGAGGTTTGTTGAGCACTGCAGGGGTCAAAGAGGATGCATAGTGTAGTAGCACAGCCCCAAAGGGAGCAGCAGTGCACCGCAGGAGTAAAATGGGTGGTGAAGAACTATAGGGTCCTGTGGGGTGATAGAAAAGTGCAAGTTCCAGAGTAGGCAGTGGATGAGTGGAGAGTCCGAAGGTTTAGGACAACTTAAGGTCCAGAATGTGGATAAACAAAAGGACCAAGGTGGAGTAGACCACAGATCGACTAGAAGTACCGGAAACAGTAACTTGTACTGCTCCAATCTCAGGTCCCAATGCAAACCCAAATCTCATAAACTTCCCGGTTCCACCCATACACATCCTGTGCTGCTCTGCCACCTTGAACCAGAACTATGCACTTCTCAACCCTGGACCTTGCAGGCCTCAATCACCCCTTTAAATCTCCATGCATTACAGCCCATGTACTACTCCACACCGGTGCTCCGCCATGACCAAGCAGATCCTATAGTCGGACGTGCAAGGCCAGATGACCATTCCTTTAGCTATCTATCTCACATCTAAAGCACGGAACCAATTGACAATCATCTTCAACAGGTTACCTCACATCGTGAATTCAGGACACATCTTAAGACTTTTTGCTTCACACAGTATTAGTCTAACCCTCTGTATTCCTTTTTTTTGCTCTAGCAGTGTAATCTAGCGGCAGGAGACCCTATTGTGGATATTTGCTACACTTTATACATTTCCTATTAATTAATTCATTATGCTCCTTAATCTGCTCACAGATCCTGCACTGGTCCCCCTTTCACTAAAGCCTATGATTCTTCACCCATTGCCAGTCTATGAACTGCCCAACCCCTCCCAGGCCAGGTGCTGCTTCACCACCAGACTTTGTGCTGCTCTACAGATCCTGACCCGAGCTACCACATCTATCCAGACCATGTGTTGCTCACCCATTCATTGAACAATGTACGTAACTCGTCTGGGAAATGACTCTACAGTTTTCCCTTTATGTATGCTAATCTTGGCCTGCAACAGCATAATTTAACGCTGTGTATACACACAACAAATAATATTTTTATTGTTGCATATGTCATGTCAGACTGCTAAAAGCTGCATTGTGCTACAATTAATTGTTGCTACATGGGAACGGAAAATTGGCAAAAGGAGGAACAAATATATACACATTTTCGCAATCGATGACAATAAATTCTCCTATTGGTCTTGTGGCTAAAGTCCACTGTAAAATTATTCAAATGTTTTCAAATATCATCACACCCACAAGAGGATAAGATTACACATTTCTATTTATTGTAATCCAGTCAAAGTATACTTCTCATTTCTTTTATATATATCACAAAACACAAGTGCTGAATCCTCTCAAAACAAATATATGCACTATACTCAGCAAATTAACATACCTATGTACATACCTATATACAACAAATATACACAGTGAAACAACATATACACTTTATACAGCAGAACATGTAACAAAAGAGGGGGAGGATATATTTTATATATATATCTTTGTTGAGTACTTCCTATCTTTCACCCTATGGAACAGTACTACAAAAGTGTCCTCCTATTAAATCTAGGTGGTACACTAGGAGGTAGTCAGACACAACGGTTCCAAACCAAAAACCTTGTGGAACCTAAATCTTCACATGTGTCCAGTGGTGTATCTTTCACAAATTAATTGAAAACAAAAAGACTCCTCCAATTGGAAAGTGTCGACGCGGTCGCGTTTCGGCCTTCCAACAAATCAGGCCTCCTCAGGACAGGGCGACAAAAGAAGGGGGGAAAAAAACTTAAACTCCACGGTGGCAAAGCCACCCGCTATGTAAAGAAACGCCAACTGTTTCTTGTATATGTCCGCTCTTTTACTCTAGGGAGCAAATCTCAGGGTCGTGAATAATCCTATGTTCTCGAATATTCGAGTGTCGGCAGTCCTAAATTCTGCAACAACAAGTCGCCATAAAGGTCAAGTCTTTTTTCGTGCTACAATTAATTGTTGCAGCATTTAGAGTATGCAGATCTATAAACAGTCACATGTGTGTGTATTCTCAATGCTGTACGCAACTGTGAACTAGAAGTAATTGAATGATGCTTCTTATGTTCCATGGTTTAAGGTCTATGAGAACCATCTTGGTTCATTGGGTACCTAGGTTTTAGAGCTATTGGATCAAAGCATGTGTTTCCTGGCATTGCTGTTACAAGGGAGGCATCAAGTGTGGTATTTGCTATTGGAAGGATGATAGTGAAGTAGAGGCTTTCCTCTTGAGCAAATGCAGACCAATTCCAGCATTTTTAAAACGTTGTCTTGTGATAGGGCAAGATGCTTTCATTCATAGGCTTTGCAGATAGCTGGGATTGTGTGAAAGCTGTGTAAATTACATTGAGTTCTGTTTTATTAGGCATTAATCTTTCTTTAGGATTGGATTGAAAAATTAAGTGCTACTCATTTCTTGTACTACAGATGGTTAGAAGTTTGAGCCTCTTTGGTAAGTTTGAGTGATGAACACGTGTGTCATATTTAAAGCAGTCACATGGTATGCAATTCTTTTAGGTAAGCAGTAGGTCTAATGTTGGTGGGATTAAGGAGAGCAGGATATAGATTATTTTCATGTGTCTGGACTGAACTGTTTAGTATATCCCTTATCTAATCCTATGCAATGTAATTCTTTGTGGCTGATGTGATTCACTGATTAACCATTGGAGTCAGGGAAAAGAGCCTCTATTCAGGAGGATCTGAGGCAGATACTGGTGGGTAAGAAACTGGAAGGTCAAGATTCGCTGGCACTGTAGATCAAACTGCTTTAAGTCTACCTCTGCATTTAATAATGGTTTAGTTATGGTAGGAGCTGGTAATCTGTATAGATAATAGGAGTCAGTGACAAGATCTGCGTGTCCTCAATCTGCTTGATGAGGACAAAGGGAGCAGTAGGTCTGGCAGTGGAATTCGAATCTTGACTTGACCAAAGGATTCTCACGGACCACAAAGGATGTATACCGGCAAATAAAGTCTTAATCAGATTGTCAGTTGCTTTTAACTGCTACTGCCCAATTCATGGGGATACCAACTGAACTTCTTGACAGGAACGTTACAGCCCTGTGGCATTACTGCACTTTGGGAGACAGTGATAAGTTCACAGATGCATAACTGAAGGTTTTCAAATATATAGAGTATAACCGATCTACCCCCATATTATCATTGGTCACAAAGTAAAAGCGATCTGCAAGAAGGTTCTGTACAATCTAAGGAGGTTATATTTAACATTTCTTACCAAGCTAGCCAAGAATGTTGGGGGTAGAAAATTATTGTGCTATGAAAACCTATTTGAGAGCTTAAATGTTCAAGGAACTTTAATAATTTGCTCAACCCAACGGTAATATACATAACCCATAAATGGGTCTCAAATTGTGTGACCTAAAGCAAACATTTTAGTTTACAGAGAGGCCTTTTTCTTCATTATCACAAATGAGCTGTGTTGGACCCGGTCCTTTGGGCAGGTTCACCCCGTGACTTTTTGCTTTTTCCTAGCCTGTTTTTGGAACCTGGATTGGTGATTTTAGGCCTCTGCGCACTTTTTCACTGTGGTACAGTGTAAAGTGCGGGTGCTTTCTGTGTATGGATGGTGAGCGCCCTGCCCTCCCATAGGAATGAATGAGAAATATGTATGCCCATGGTAGATTCCTGATGCGTGGGGAGTGCAGGGGCGAGTTTGATATGTATGAACTCGTGAGAATGAATGCTGCAGAATGGTGTATGCGGCATGGCTGTGTCTAGTCTAGAAGCGCCACTTTTAGAAGTTGGCATAATTGTGTAGTGAGTCTGCTGGCACGTGATTGGCTGATGGGCCTGGCCCAGGCATGCCTGGGCCTGCTGGTAGATGAACTGTCTGGTGAGTAGGGGGGGTCTGAGTCAGCCATAGATGAAAGGCCTCCATCTGCTGTCAGGGATGGGAGGAAAGAGCATCTGGTGCTGGGCTGTGCCTGTCAGCCCACCCTGCTGCCTCTCCCTCCTGATGACCCACTGTCACCTCTGACCTGAGGCTGACAGGAGAGGGAAACCAGATGCACCCAGGGCTTAGGGGCTCGCTGACACAAAGACTTCAAACGACTTCAAAGCCTTTTCTGTGTATAAGAAGGGGCTGTGTTCCCTTCCAATTTGTTCTTGTTTTCTGACTTGAATCTGCCAGGGGTGTGCTGTTGCTTGGGCTCAGGGAATCCCTGAGTCCTGCCCAGGCCCTGGACTCCTGATGGACTTTCCTGGACTCCTGGGGGGACCCCTCTGCCCTGCCTGGGCTGATGGGGAGACTTAGCTTTGCCCCCCCCTGGGAAGCTCTGGGGCTTTGGCAGCATGGAGGAGCTGCATTTTCATGGGGAGAGCGCTGGAACTGTATTCCTAGCACCTGGAGGCGCTGACCTTCCCCCTGAGCGCCTGGGAGCGCTCTGCCTGCTGTGCTAGCGCTGGGAGCGTTGTGGACTGTGCTCCAGCGCTAAAGAGCGATTTATGTGGTCCTAGCGCTGCATTTGGATTCTAAGCGCTGGTAGCGCTTTGGGTGTACTTTTTGGCGCATGGTTGCCCCCCAGCGCTTGAGAGCGCTGTTTAATAGTGACCGTAGGAGAAATCCGCCCCGCCTGCCTGCCTAAGGAGAAGGGCCGCTGCGCTGCCCGCAGCAACCCGGAAGCAGTTGGCCGGCCGGCCAATGCGGTCGCGGCCGGCCGGAAGTCCCGCCCCCGCAGTCGGCAGGAAGAAGGAGGAAGAGGGGCGAGACATGGCGGTCGTTCGTGGGGCTCCTCTCAGCTGAGGGAGCCCCGAGGAGAAGATGGCGGCAGCTGCGGGGCTCCCGTGACCGGGAGGGAGCCCCGAGAGAAAGAAGCAGGTTGTCGTTGCCGGTCTCCCATGCTGTGGAGGGAGACCGGAGATGTGCCCGAGAGGACGCGGCAGGAAGAAGGAGCCACGGAGAGAGAGGAGTCCGGCTGCAGCAATGGAGAGTCCCGAGGAGCGGGAGCTCTCCGTCCCGCTGCCGCACAAGAGAACTGGTGAGTGCAGCGCGGAGGGGAGAGAGGGGCCGTCGGGGCGCATTGCCGGTGCCCGCGCCCCCCCCCTCTGGTGTGCAGAGCCTGATGAGGCTCGGAGGGCGGATCTCTGTGCCCGAGCCCCCGAGCGGGTCTCCAGCAAACCGGCCGCATTTCTTCTTGTGAGCCCTGAGAGGCTCAAAGGGGGCACCAATGTTGTACGAGCCCATAGAGGCTCGAGGGGCATTCCCGGTATCTCGAGTCCCCCAGAGGGGGGGACTCCAACCAAGGGCGACCCCGGTCGGCAGTGGGTCGCCCCCACGTTTGGAGAGTCCAGTGGGGCTCTAGGGGGCACCATTGTTTGCAGAGCCGGAGGGCTCCCCGGTGCCTAGTGTTTTTAGAGCCTGTGTGGCTCCAACGTTCGCCTAGTGTTCTTAGAGCCTGTGTGGCTCCAACATTTGACCAGTGTTTCTAGGGCCTGTGTGGCTCCCACGGTTGACCAGTGTTTTCAGAGCCTGTGTGGCTCCAACCTTTTGCGCAGTTCGTTCTAGGGCCAGTGAGGGCCCCGGCGCAGTTATGATTCTCCAGCGGCCCAGCAATTAGTGGGCAGCTGCACCGTTTAGGCGCAATTTCAGGAGAGAGTCCCTGTGTGGGACAGCGAGGGCACCGTGGTGCCAGGCCTTCACAGCTGCGCAGCACTTAGTGCCAGCTGCAGCGTTAAGGCCCTTGTGAGCGTTCCCAGGGGCCCAGCAAGTAGTGGGCCCCTGCATCGTTTAGGCCCTGACATTGAGACTCAGGGCGTTCTAGCCCCAACAAGGCCAGTTGGCCTAGGGACTGCCACAGGTGGTGGCTTATGTAGGTTTTGCGCAATTGTATGGTTCTTGAACCTCTGAATGTGACTTCTTGCATCATGTCTTATTCCTGCACCTCTGAATGTTTTTAGACATCATGTGACTATTGCGCTACTGTATTATTCTGGTACCTCTGAATGTAATTTTATTGCATCATGTGCTTTATTCTTAACACCGCTGAATGTGTAGGTTTATACATTATGTGTTTCTCTTTACTACTCCTCTGAATGTATATTTATGCATCAGGGGTAATGTGTTCTTTCTTAGACCCCTAAATGCTGTGTGATACTTAGGTGGTCTTCCTTTACTACTCCTCTGAATGTGTTTCATACATCATGGGTAATGTGTTCTTTCTTAGACCCCTAAATGCTGTGTGATACTTAGGGGGTTGTTCTTTTTAGTACAGGTGGTCCTAGTGAGGTCCTGGTCCCCTGCGTGACAGTCTCCTAAGGGGTTTAGGGTTGCGTAGGTGGTACTTACCTGTCCCCAGTAGTTACTGGACGTGATCTATAACTGTTACTTGGTGTTACAGTGAAGTTTATATACTTTTATTCTAATTGCTGACAAGTATTTCTATATCTGCAAAGTGTTGATTCAGACAGTGACCCATGTGGCCCTGTCTTGTAAATAATCCCTTGTGAATATTGCCGTGCCAGTTGGCACAATGTACATGTGTAATTTCTATCTGATATGTTTTGACAATACAAAAGTTATTTTAATATAACCTTGTGTGGAGTCTCTTTTGTGGTGTACCTAGTATGTTGTTGCTGTTGTGCGCTGGCGCAAATGCTTTACACATCGCCTCCGAGTTTAGCCTAGACTGCTCGTGCCAAGCTACCTAGAGGGTGAGCAGGGGTTATCTTGGCGTGTGACTTCCTTGCCCTGACTGGAATGGTGGTTTCGGCCTGGCTTTGGCGTCAGCCTTAGCCTACCCGAAATAGCCGGTTTCCTACAAGCAGCTTCAAATATGCGAGTTCAGGATTTCTGCTGTAAAAAAACCTATTTTGTTTGATTTAACAGACTAAATTTTGCTTTATGTACAATACAAATTTAGCCTCTATGGAAAACATAACCCCTAACTTGCCTCAAGTCAACAATAGCATTTTCATTAGGGCGGGGAAGGTGATATTTCTAAATTCAGGTATAAAAACTCACTTTTAATAAACAGATTACTAAGTATTATATGGTAGCACACTGTGATTTACATAGAAATGGCCACAAACTTTGCCGCTAACATGCAGTTTTACTGATAAAACTAGATCGTGTAAAAACAATATTGTGTGGAAATTGGGTTTGAGCGAAAATATTTATCATTTGCACATCACCAAGTAAAGTGTCCTGATTTGTTTTTATCTTATTAAAATCTTTGTTTCCATTACACAGAATTACCCAACTTCTGAAATTGATTTTGAAATATTTGTATATTTCATTTACAAGCTATTTAGATGTTAAGTGTTAGGAAAAAACCTTACATCCTGCAGCCTTCCATTTCAATCCTCTAACTTTGCAGTCGGGGAAAGAAAAGGAAACAACAATCTCCAGGTTAAATAAGCAGCAAATTGCAAGAAGACATAAGATGACATATGACATCTGTCTATCAATGCAGAGCAAATGTGACAAGATAAAAATATGATTTAAAGGCATTTTTGTTGCTCAATCACTTTGAGTGAACAGAACACCTATTCTTTATCAGCACGCCAGAACCTGGAATGAAGTCCCGACAAATACCTTGCTGTGATAAAATCTGACTCGCCATAGCGATTAGCAGCCTGATTCATCAAGCTAAATTGCACTTGCAAAGGGCAAGATTCTCAGAATCTTGCCTTTTGCGAGTGCAATTTTTGCATTTGGGATTCATCATCCCAAATGCAAAATTCGCTATTAAAGAATTCGCACATTTGAGAAGAATTGCATTTAAGGAATCTCTATTTGAGATTCCTTAAATGCAATTCATGAATCATTTTAAAATTGCGAAATTGCAATTTTGGGCCGCTATTTACCGAGAGGTCAGACCTCGTGGTAAATAGCAAAAACTTTGAAAAATGCATTTAAATGCATTTTTCTAAGTTGCATGTTACACACACACATGTCCTTTGGACATGTGTGCGTGCAACACCAATGTAGATTACATTTCAGGGGTGCTACAGGGTGTCCTTTGGACACCCCTGCACCCTTGAAATCGCATCCTTATTTGCGATTAGCTAATTGCTAATCCCAAATAAGGAATAACTCCCCATTCATTCCTATGGGACTGTAGGCATATCGCAAATAAGGAACATGTAGGAATCACAATATTTTTTACAATTCCTACATGAATCCCGTTTTGCAAGTCCTTAATAGCGATTCCTTATGAATCGCTATTAGGGGCTCGCAAAACGGGAGAATGATGAATCAGGCTGTATGTGCCCTTCTTGTGGATTTACTCACCAAACTGGCATGCATCTTAATAGTATTAGATTGGATTATTATTGTGTCTTTAAACTGAACTATTTGTAAGTGGATGTTAACGTTAACCATCACATATTTGCCCATAAATCTCAGAAAAGAGGCTAGAAAAATTCAAATATCTTCTTTCTGGCAAAACAAAACTTACCAGAATTGTGTCATCTTTGGCTCGCACGGAGGCCCCAAACCATTGGTGAGACTTGAATTCTATTGGATCATTAGGAGCAAAATCTCGGTTCCCTAAAAACAACAGGAAATTGGTTATTTTACACCTTGTGTTAATATTTAAATAATTCCTGTAAAGAAAGTTGTACTGGTGAGAAACAAAAACTAAACTATGATGCCACCCCTAACAAAAAACAAATAAAATGGTAAAGCTACTTATGGTTTTGCTACAAGAATACATTTTTGTACAACAACTTCTGGAAGCCCTTTATGGGCATTTCAAAGCTGGATACATGACTGTGCATTTGCATACTAATGTTGTAGTGCATAATTTACAAGTATGATTCATAAAAATGGAACACATGCCCTGTTATAAAAAAAAACTGGGGATGGATGAAGCAGAAGCCTCGGTGCATCTTCTGTAATCCCAAATAGCAAATGGTGTCAAAAAAACATGGGGCAAAACTGATTCAAAAGTCCAATGTTCAACACAGTATATGAAGGAAGGATAAATAAATCACTGCAAAAAATGTAATTGCATTTATTATAGAGATATATATAGTGGAAAGGTATTCTTTCAGGATTACTTAAAGAGGGAACGCAGATTTATGTTAACAGTATTTAAGGACATTAAATAAGTTGAGTTGTTTTAACAAAAGGTCACAATAAGAAATAGTTACTTAACAATAACCACAATTGAACAGCTATGTTAGATTTTATAAATTACTCCACTGTCCCGGTGGAATTCAGCGGCAACAGGAATTTCAGCTCAGTATTAACACATAAATGTAACTGAATGGTATTGTGCCCTGCTCAGCTCATTTGTGGATCTAATTCAGTTGAAGCAGCTGAGAGGCTTAGAACTTAATCGGTAATGCCATATCCCCAGATTTCTAAGACAGTAGTATGTAAGGAATTTTACTAATATTCTAGCTGGAGAGGATGGGAAAGGGGTATTTGAATCTGTGAATGATAATAAAGATGGCAATATTTAGTTACAGGAAAGTTACCCAATCTTCGTGAGCAATGGATCTTTCACATATTTTACATGTTCTCAATTAATACTAACTAGCAAGCAGCACATAATTATTCCAGGGACGGTGCAAATTAGTTTTCCTTATAGCACAGGTTGTTCAGCACAAGCTGTCTGTGGTATCTCCCATCTTGATCTTCCACCACCCCTCTGCCCTCCATGCGCCCTGGAACACTCCTTGGTGACATCACTTAGACTGTCACCACTGCGAAGGTTCCAGGGTGAGCGCCGCAGTTAGAGCGGTGACCTGAGGCGCCGCGGGCAGACTGGGGACCGGTGGCTGAGGTCGTGTGCTGTATCTCTTACTCTAGTACATAATAAATAATCTTAAGTACCTTGTCATCGCCTCCCTCGCCTCATTGGTAACTACTACACTGGCGACGGGGATCATTCTACACACGACCTCAACACGGAGCAAGTGAACAGAAAATAGAAGGTCCGGAAATTATCCAGTACGGAAAGGAGTTATTGAAGTGAAGCGCCACCTGTAACGGGAGGTACTGTTGGCAAAGTGTGGCGCAGGGAGAACCTAGAGCTATGCGAAGTGCTGTGTGACTTATGGATCACAATACCAACGAAAGCGTGTAGGAAAACTTTGCGAATACTGTAGGATCAGCGAGTTGCTTTACACCCACCTGAGGAACTACGCAGGGTTGGCATAGCGGGCGGAGTGTTGTGAGGAAATGAACAGAGCGAGTGACAGCATGACTCGGTGCAGGTAGGGTGCTGCGGAGTAGCGAAGGAAATAATCAGCCTGCCTGTGTGATCGTGTGGCGCAGAATACACCATCCTAAGATCGCGGCGTGGGAGGCGGAAAAGAACGTGGGAAGAGTAGCTGGACTGAGCTGTTTTAGTGTGGCACAAAGTGAGAGTATAAGCAGAGTAATCGTACTTTGTACAAAATTGTAGAAACTTATCTGTACAAGCCTGCTTGAGGATCAAACCATCGCACGTGACTTGCTGGGAATCCTGTGGTAAAAGGTGTTTCATGTATATGGTTAGCGCAACCTCTATCCTGCCTTTTGCATTGAAGTGCTAATAAGTTATCTCTGTGGGGAAAAAATGCAAAATGTAACACCACCCCCAATGTTTTTAGTGAACCCAGGGGAACCTGCAATACAATGGAAGAAGTGGAAGAAAATGTTTATGAACTATGCTGTTGTTTGCGGGCCGAACCTAGGGTTAGAGAGGAAGGTGGCCTTGTTAGCATATTATTTGGGGGCGGAAGGTGAAGAGGTCTTAGAACACCTCCCAGAACTAGGTACACAGGAGGCTAGTGGCCTGAACGAGTTCGAGATAAGCATTAAAAAACTGGACCTACACTACCTCCCTAAGACTAGCACCATCATGGAAAGGTACCATTTTGGGAAGAGAGGACAGAAGGAAGGAGAATCAATGGAGGACTTTGTGTCCAACTTACGTAAACTTGCTGCAACATGTACATTTGGGGGTTCAAGTGAAGAGAGGATCAGGGACCAGTTTGTGTTAGCGTGTAGAATGGAACGGGTACGGGAGGAGTTGTGGCTAAAGGATGACCCTCCATTAAGAGAAGTACTTATTGTTGCCAAACAAGTGGAACACATGATGCAATGTGTGAGTGAGATAAAGCAAGACAGTGAGGGCAAAGACAGCGAGGGGAAGGTTAAGGTGAGCGAGGTAGTGACAGAAGAAAACAGGGTATTGGAATTCAAAGGACAGAAGTTGGGTCATAAAAAGCAGAAGGAAGGCAAGGTGGGCTGGTCCTTCAAAGGGAATTGTTATAGGTGTGGGAAACTAGGTCACATGGCGAACGACAAAGATTGCCCCGCACTCAAGTTCACATGTAACAAGTGTGGCAGGAAGGGACATTTCTGACAATTTTGTAGGAGTGGTCAGGGGTTCAAGAAGCAGACAAGGGAAAACGTGAACACAGTGTGTGATGAGATCGTCCTACAAGGTGAGGGGGGTCAAGTCAACAGTCCCAAAGACAGCATTACTATTGAGGGGACTGGCATTGAGGCCTTGTTTGACTCGTGCTCAAAAATCACGATCATTAATGCCAAAGAGTTTGAAAGAGTGGCAAAGGGTAAGATCAGGTTGAGCAGAATGGACGTTAAACCAGGGGGATACAGTGGTCAACCCATCAGTATGAAGGGCTATTTCTGGGGCACTATAGAGTATAAAGGTAGACTCGTAGCAGAGAAGGTGTACGAATCCTCCAAGGGAGACAACATCCTGGGGTGGCAAGCGCAAAAGGAGTTAGGCACTTACCTTGACCCAAACACAACCCCACAAATCCTGGTTCAAGAGGTGAAGAGTACCAGGGACAACATTGAGACGGAATTCGAGGAGGTGTTCAACGACGATTTGGGGTGCCTGAAGAACTATTCCCATAGGATAAAACTGAAGGAGAATTCGGTGCCTGTAGTAGCCATGATGAGGAACCTACCGCTGGCCATCCAAGAAGCAGTCAAAGGGGAACTAGAGAAGCTGTGCAGCCTGGGGGGAGCCAGTGGAAGCTACGGAATGGCTCGCGCCGATCGTTGCAGCAAGAAAAAAAGATGGATCAGTCCGCCTATGCATCGACCTCAGGGCATTGAATAAGGAGGTGGTGGTGGACAAATTTCCCCTGCCCAACATCACACAAGTGATGAGTATGCTGGAAGGAGCAAGGATATTCTCAACGCTGGATCTAACTTCAGCCTACTTCCAGATTAAGCTCCACGAAGACTCACAAGATCTAACTTTGTTTGTGACGCCCATGGGTGCTTTTAAATTCAAGAGAATGCCTTTTGGGCTGGTCTCCGCAGCTGCGGTGTTCCAGAGAATCATGGGGAGCATACTTAGAGGTATCCCTGGAGTCTTATGCTACCAGGACGACGTACTCGTGTTTGGCAGAGACGACGAACAACATGACAGAAGGTTGAGGCAAGTACTGGCGAGATTTAAGGACCAAGGCCTCACTGTAAAAAAAGGAAAAATGCAGGATTGGGTGCAAAGAGCTAGACTTTCTGGGACACAAAGTGACGCCTGATGGTATCCGCCCGAAAGCCGAGCTGGAGAACACCATTGCAAACTTGATGCCACCAAAGAGCAAAGAGGCGATTAAGTCATTCATGGGTATGCTGCTGTTCTACAGTAAATTTGTTACGAACTTCGCTGGCAGAACATTTAACATACGACACCTGCTCAAGAAAGACGTAGTGTTTGACTGGGATGAAGAATGTCAGAAGGAGTTTGAGGAGGTAAAGAGAGCACTGGCAGAAGCACCCAGCCTGAAAGCATTCAGTCCCAACAGAAAGAATGTGATAACCACCGATGCGAGTTTGAAAGGACTAGGAGTGGTCCTTTCTCAAGTAGGGGCGAAGGGTGAAGAAACCATAGCCTTCGCATCTAGGTCACTACAGAAATCGGAGTCTAACTACTCGGTGATCGAGAAAGAGGCGTTGGCGGCACACTGGGCCATGAGCAAGTTCAGAGACTTCATCTGGGGTACCAAGTTCACCCTACGTACCGATCACAAGCCTCTAGTTGAGGTGTTTAGCAAGAAGGGACTGGACGCAATATCGAGCAGAATCAGGCGATGGGTGGTAAACTTGCAGGAATACACGTTCTGTGTTGAATATGTACCCGGAACGAAGAATCTTGCTGCAGACTGCCTTTCGCGACTGGTAAAAGAAAAGGCCGAAGACGAGCCTGAAGACATGAGTAGTGAAGAAAAGGAAGACTTGCAAACGGAAAATGTGTGCGTGATCACCCAAGGGGCCATAAGTGAAGAAACGTGGAAAGAGGCCCTGGAGGCAGACAACCTATTGAAGAGAGTATGTGAAAGAGTAAAAGAGAAGTGGAGACTTGAAGACAAGCAAAGTGAAACGCTACGCCCATACTGGATGGTCAGGGAAGAACTAGCTGAGGTTGACGGATGTCTGTTCAGGGGAACAAGGTTGATCCCGCCCAGAGCGGTGAGAGAACAATTGGTAGATTTGGCCCACAACGGGCATTTGGGCATCACCAAGACTAAACAGAGAATGCAAGAGGACTACTGGTGGCCGTGCATGGACCATGTAATCGAAAGGAAAGTGAGAGACTGCATCTCGTGCGCGGTTAGCGACAAGGTCTTGAAACAACACACACCGCCTATGGTCTGCAGGCCACCTCCCTTGGGACCGTGGGATGCAGTGGCACTAGACATAATAGGCCCACTGACTGGAGAAGCAAGCACGCCGTACATCCTAGTCCTGGTAGATTTGTACTCAAGATGGCCAGAGGTGAAGATGGTACCAGAAATCACCACTAAAACTGTCGTCGAGTTCTTACAGGAGGTATTCCTCAGAGAAGGTTCACCCAGCAGTCTACTGACGGACAATGGAGTACAGCTGTGCTCAAAGGAGATGAAGGATTTCCTCGAGAGTTATGGGATCGTGCACAGGCGATGTGCGCTTTACCACCCCGAAACCAACGGAATGGTAGAACGATTCAATAAGACCCTGAAGGATAGCATCAAACTAGCCAAGACCAATGGTTTGAACAGGAAAGAGGAAATCAAAAAACGTCTGGAAGCCTATTGCCTAACCCCACACCAGACGACGGGAGTAATCCCGTTTGAACTACTCAAAGCGAGAAGACCTAACACCAAACTTTCACCGGGGTAGATGGGTTGGCATAAAGGATGGACTGATCACTCTAGAGAGGCTAAAGTGCTAGACAGACAGGGCAAAGCCATGTTAGAGAGGAAAGAAAGGTTCGATCGACTGCACTCCACCCGGGATGTGGGGTTCAGGGTGGGTGATGACATAAAAATCAGAGCACCTACAGGGAGGGCGAGTTGGTTGGGGTTCAGCAGACCCACTAAGATTGTTATATTGTTCAGGAACGCAGTGAAGACCCAGGAGGGAAAAATTTGGAACTTTGGAAGAGTAGTGAAGTATCACCCCCTGAAGGAAGATTCTGGAGAGGGGAAGCGAGGAGGGAAAAGCCCCTGATGCATGGGGAACAGCTCCCTAGGAAGCGTTCTGTAGTAAACTATCCTGCCAGTAGGACTAGCCAAAGGATAGTTAGACCGCCCAGACATCTGGAGCAATACGTGACCTAGCATGCGAGATGTGTTCTGATAATGTCTTTGTTTACCTGTTACATTGTTGTTGTGTAGGGAAGGGGGATGTGTGGTATCTCCCATCTTGACCTGCCACCACCCCTCTGCCCTCCATGCGCCCTGGAACACTCCGTGGTGACATCACTTAGAATGTCACCACTGCGAAGGTTCCAGGGTGAGCGCCGCAGTTAGAGTGGTGACCTGAGGCGCCGCGGCCAGACTGGGGACCGGTGGCTGAGGTTGTGTGCTGTATCTCTTACTCTAGTACATAATAAATAATCTTAAGTACCTTGTCATCGCCTCCCTTGCCTCATTGGTAACTACTACACTGTCCCACTCTGGAACCTTCCTTGGGCGCCTAATACAGGTGTAGCATTCCGCCATGTTAGTACCTTGCAAACGTTGATAATAGTCACTCCCACAATGACTGCCTCTTCCGGTGCCATCTTTCTGGTAGAGTGTGCACAGGCTGCTGCAGAAGGGAGTCTGGTGATTTTCGTATGATAGGGGCTGTAATCCACAGACTGAAGCTTTACCTTTTAGAAGGCTTCCTCTTAGTTGGATTGATGGAAACAATAACGGGACTTTCTTAATATCCTCATCCTACCTAAATAGAATTTGAGACTCTGTCTGGCATCTAGCCAGATTAGGATCCTCCCTCACGGAGAAGAATGGTACTGAAAGAATGTAGATGAATCCACTGGTTGGTTGAGATGGGATTCCATAGGAACTCCTGAGATGAATTTGAGGCTGGTGTGCAAAACTGCTTTAATTTTGAAGATTTAATTGTATGTTTCATATCTGGAAAAGGTTCAGTGTCAGGTTCTCAGAAGGGGTCCACCCTGTCTACCAATAGAAAAGATGGAAATAAGCCTTACATGGACTCTTTGATGATAATGTGTTTTGAGAAAAGAGCCTTGGATCATTGATATTTCATCTATCCTGAGGTCTCTACCATAGTCAGACAGATTTAGGAACACTTGAGTTTTAAAAGTGTGAACGTTTGAAAGTGTCATGTGAATCATACAATGAAAGAACTGATGAGGTGGAGATGATAGTGACTACAACTCCTTGCTTTTTCCAGACTAAAGACAGAACCCTTTTCCATTTTAAAACATATTTTCTCTTGTCTATTTAGCTCTCACTACCTAGTTAACCAAATAAACTGGACCATAATGTCAGATGCAATCATGTAGAGTCAAAGTGCAGGCTCTGCCTTTCCTCCTCCACTAATAGCATTGTCAGTAGTACTAAAAGGACTCCATTACAAGTTGTCTTAGAGAAGGTTTCTCAAGATCTGTGTACACAAATGCTGAATCTTTTACAATAGACTGGTGTCAAGGTAAAGGGAGAAAATGTGAAAGCAAAAATTCTAAACCTTTCATAGCAAAGACTTTGGCTGTGTCCTTAAATGGCACTGTCTGCAGATAATGAACTGGAATTTGTTTTTCACTTTCATAGTGAGGAGATCTAGAGGTTCTATAGTAGGTGGTCTGAATTTGGCAATGATTATTAGAAGCTGCTACTTTTTCCAGCTCTACTCATGCCACATATATTTGTCTCCATGGAGTACATGTTGTTGGATAAATAAGATGTTTTAATAAGTTGAAAATATTGTACTGCTTTCCCCAATGTCACTCTTCCTGAGCCATGATGGATGAACAGAAGAACCTCCAACCTCTCGGACATAAAACATCCATATTGTTTTGCGTCTCTAAGTCTTAATGGTGGAATGCCATATTTGGGACAGAAAGGCTTGCAAAGTTAATCTATTTGCTCAAAGATATCGATTTACAACCAATTCTCTTAGCTAGAACACATAGCCTGCTTTAGCAAAGTCGCACAGGTAGACACCACGATCTTCTAGTGATGCCTCCACAGAATGAATGGAGGTATTCTGTGTCTAAAGGAGGAGCCCAGGAGCTGGACTCTGGGACACAGCCTCCTTGCAAGTGCTTCAGTACTGGGTTTATGATCCCAATAGCCTTTCATAGGCCTCCTTAGGGAGTCTTGCTTTTCTTGGTGACATTCGAAGGCTGCAGTATGGAACCAGTTGGATGATGATGATGATGGCATTACTTATAGTCTGAGTAAATTTGCCTAGAATGGCTGAGATGCATGGATAGTGCCCCCTACCAGGCATTACAAAAACAGGGGAGGAATTCTGAAAGGAGAGTCCCCTACAAGTAGTTCAGTTTCTTCCCAGTAAATTTGTATCTACAAATTATTCAGATTTAGATATTTTTTCTATGTTGTTTATAAAAAAAATTCTATTTACTTCTTGTCTATATATTATGAACTATTTTTAGACGCAGAGATGCTTATTGTCGATTTAAAAATAAATGTTAACATTTTACAGGTAAGATAGAACAGTATACAAAAGAGTCATAGTGGAGGCTTAGGTAAGTATACAGAAAAACAGGCCCACTTCACAAATGTAGAGAAGAATGGATCTATATGTCCGCACAAAGTTCAATATTCAGTGAATCCATAGTCACAGCGATACTCTAAATTAGTCACGGGTCAAATTCAAATGTGACTGGTCTTTGGGTTATTGCTTCCCCCAACTCAAGACGTATATCTCGGCACTACTGCAAACAGTTAGAGTTCCCTGCTTTCATTGGAACATTAGTTGCGGTGGAGGGAGCGGTTGAGGATGAATAGGGAGGGGCACTAGGCATAGATCCTGACCATGCCAGAGCGAGCATAGTTCTTCGGAGGGAAGGGCACAGAAAGGAATGTTAAGGAGGTTGGGTGGTGGGGGAGTTTCCAAACAGGGTGGTTTCCAATTATACAAGAGTGAGCCCAGGGCACAGCCAGAGGGTGATTCCTGAGCCCCTAGGCTTCTTAATTGAGAAGAGCATAACTTTCTGCCCTATCCCATTTTAGGAGTATGAGTGACCAAGCCTTAATAAAATCAAATAAAATCTTTGTTTTCAGCAATGACGGACATGAGAATTAACAATACAAAGTAAAAGACAATGGTTACGATAAAATTCACAGTTAACCCTTATGATCACGATAAATAAAAATACAAATAGCCCAATAGGTTCAGCAATTTTGAAAATTACGGCTGTAAATTGCCATACAACTAAGTTAGTTTCGCAGTTGTACTTCTTAAAAATCTTCAACTGAGCAGTATGCCAAATCTGTATGCTACCCTTTGGTGTGCTAAGTGAGTTGTATAGGTAAAAAGAGGGTCTATTTTTTTTTTTATTTTTTTTTTAAACACAAAAAAAATTTGGAGACTGTGGTCATGAAATAAAGATGCATAATGTGTACAGAATGTATTCCCTGAGACTCACTAGGTTACCAGTACTGGTCATTTCCGCCATTTAAATGTCAATGGGAAGCGTTCTTTAGTATTTTTTTTTTTTGCAATGTCAATATGGGAGGAAGCTTGCTTGATTCAAAGTCAAATAATGCAAAGTGCACTTTAAAATACTCTAATCAAAGTGCAAGTGCATTTGTCCTACCATCAAGAGTATAGCCCCCAATGCCTGCCACACAAAGGGTCCGCCTAACTTAGGGCTTAATGGACAACAAAAGAAAGTGCTTTAATGGGGAGGTTATCTTTGAAAGACCCAGTTAAAGTGCAAATGCATTGGTGCTTCACTCAATAGTATCCCTGCAACCGGTCAACGAGAGATCGCTATATTCAAAAAGAAGAAGGGGGCTTTCTTCTACTAAATAATTCAGAAGGGGGATAGATTTCACTTTGTGACAGTGTGCTAAAAACAATAAGTGCTAATGCAAATAGATGTTTTTGTGGAGTTAACTCCACGGGGATCAATAAGTTAGTGGACTGGGAGTCCATAAAGGAATTGCCTTTTTCCTGTTTAATTCGGGTGCCTTATTGCCTCGGGGTAGCTGTCCCAAATGCTCTAATTGATGGGAACTTTACCACTTTAAGGATGGCTTCACCATTAGGTTAAATATCAGCTCTGCAAGTAAACAACAGATGGACCCTGAAGTCTCAATGGGGAGGAAGAAAGCAGGGAAATAAACGCAAGCAAAATACAAGATCTTCCTCCTTTATTTATTTTTATTTTGAGAGTTTTATATAGCGCGAACAAGATCTTTGCAGATAACAGAGCGCTTTACAAAGGCAGGTGGAGGGTAGGGGAACAAGGGGGCATAGTGGGGAGGTAGCTCAACATGATCATGTACATAGCACCAATATAGTATATAACATAGTACCAATATAACGTATAGTACAGGTATGAGGTAGCAGGCATAGTTGGAGCGTAAGTCATCACCAGGTTCATGTACATAGCACCAATATAGTATATAACATAGTACCCATATAACGTATAGTACAGGTATGAGGTAGCAGGCATAGTTGGAGCGTAAGTCATCAACAGGTTCATGTACATAGCACCAATATAGTATATAACATAGTACTCATATAACGTATAGTACAGGTACGAGGTAGCAGGCAAAATTGGAGCGTAGGCCATCCACTCGCTGTAAATAAACACGTGCATAGGAATATATAGGCAATATCATAGCGCCAGACTGGTAATACTGTTCTTAATGTAAAACACGCGAAATTGTTCAAGTGTATTTAGCCATAAGGATACTTTTAACTTCTTTCTTAAAAAGAAGGGAGGAAGAGATGAGTCTTGTTTCAGGAGGAAGTGCGTTCCAGATCCTGGGCGCCATACCAGAGAAGGAGCGTTTGTAGGTTTTTTCCTTCCGGAATCTTCGCGGTTTCAGCAGAAGATTGTTCGTGCTCCTGGTGGTTCTGGACCCACCTGAGATTGTCAACTTATGAGTGAGGTAGCTGGGTGATTTCAAGTGTATAGCCTTGTGCGTCATGCAGGCAATTTTCAACTGAATTCTGGCTTCCAGAGGCAGCCAGTTCAAGGCTTTGAAGTCAGGAGAGATATGCGAATGCTTTTTTGATCCAGTGATGAGTCTTGCTGCCGCATTTAGTGACGCTCTTAGGGGTGCAGTTGTCGTTAGGGGGAGGCCGCAGAGGGCCACGCTGCCATAGTCTATGCGAGGGATGACTAGAGCTTGTACTGCTGTTTGGAAGTCTTTTGCTGGGAGGAAGGGTTTCAGTTTTCTCAAGGTGTTTATTTGGAAGTTCGCCCCCTTAGTAGCCTTGCTGATATGCTGCTGCATGCTGAGGTTTGTGTCTAGTGTTATGCCTAGGGATTTAGCTGAGTCCACGATGGTCGGTTGGACATTGAGTGCTGTTAGGTGCTTAAGCCATGTTTGTGCGTAAGATATTTTCGTGGGAGGTGAGATTAGGAGGAACTCAGTCTTCATAGCATTGAGTTTGAGGTGGTTGTCAGCCAACCAAGATTGGGTGCTTCTGATCGTTGAATTCAGACTCAGGATGTCTTTGGGGGATTGTAACTTGAGATATATTTGAGTGTCATCGGCGTACATGTGAAAGTGTACATTGGATGCTTGTAACAGAGTGGTGAGAGGTTCCATAACTAGGTTGAACAAAGTAGGGGATAAGCAGGATCCTTGAGGGACGCCTAACGATACCGGTACTGGGGAAGACATTAGGTTTTTGCTCTTGAATTTTTGAGACCTGTTGTGAAGAAAGGAAGTGAACCAGCGAAGCACAGTCCCAGATAGGCCCATTCTTGATTTTAGGAGTTCGAGTAAGCTCTCATGTTTCACTGTGTCGAATGCCGAAGAGAGATCAAGAAGGATGAGGAGGCAGGTATTGTTTTGATCTAACATTTGGATGGCGTCGTCGATAATGTGAGTCATAGCGGTTTCAGTACTGTGCCCTGCTCGGAAGCCTGATTGGTGTGGGTTGAGGAGATCAAACTGTTCTATGTGCTTTGTCATTTGCAGTTGGACGCATTTTTCTAGCAGCTTGGCGAGAGTGGGAATGTTGGTAATCGGACGGTAGTTGTTTAGATCGGTGGGGTCGGCTGTTGGTTTCTTCAGTAAAGGTGTAACTTGTCCAACTTTGAGGGAGTCCGGGATGGTTCCTTGTTGTAGTGAACTATTGATAATTTTAGTCCAGAGTGGGAGTAGCAGAGGGATGAAGTCTTTTACGGCGTTAGCAGGAAGAGGGTCAGTGAGGTGATTGGATGGTTTTAGAGTGCTGAGTATTCTGCCAATTTCTCCTTCAGAGTAGGTGTCAAAGGATGACCATGTCGCATTGTTTTTTAGTTCAATGGGTGTTATGCAGTTGGGTATTGAGTACAGGCTTGCGTCATTGCGGAGGGCTCTCTTTATATTGTCAGTTTTATTGTTGAAGAAAGCTGCGAAATCTTCACAAGAAGGGGTAGTGCTGATAATGTCGACAGCTGGGGGTTGTTCCTTAGATTGAGATCGAATTAGTTCCAACAATTTACTTGGACGGTTTTTAGCTTGGTCTAGCTGGATTCTGAAGAACTCTGACTTTGAGCGTTTTATTTTCCTGAAGTATGCATTTCTCTTTTTCCTAAGAGTTTTGAGATGCAATGTCGAGGGAATTGATCTCCAGGTACGCTCTGCCGATCGCATAGCCCGTCTCTCTTCATTGAGACTCCCGTTGTACCAGGGGTTGGATATCTTCGTGGATACTCTTTTCAATTGCATTGGAGCGGCCTCATTGATTATTGTGGCCATGGAGTTGAGATAGTGGTCAGTTAGGACCAGCACATCAGAGGTGTCGGTAGCGGGGAGTAGGAGATTGCAGCTGTTGGGGGGTAGAGAGTTTGGATTGAGTTTCCTCATGTCTCTTTTCCAGACTTTGGGCATGGCGTTTTGCACCGGGATGAGTTTTACCTTTTCCTTGATGATGAATGTTATAATATGGTGGTCTGACCAGTCACAAGGTTGTATTGAGTCGAGTTGAGTGGTGCCTTCTTTGGAAATGACCAGGTCGAGGGTCGAGCCTTTGTCGTGTGTCGGAGTGTTGCAAATTTGAGTGAGGTCAGATGCGGTAAGGAAACTTTTGAGGCTGTTAACTACTGCGTCACTGCCATCATTCCAATGGAGATTGTAGTCACCAAGGTAAATTTGTGTGTGTAGCCGTCCTGCGTTGATTAATATTGTGTCCATGAGTTGTTGGGAGAAGACGAGGTTGTCCCCCGGGGGGTGGTACATGATGTGTAACGAACATACAGGTTTATTCTCACTGGTGACATCAAGGCAGAAGTATTCACAGGAGGTAAGAGAAGGGGCGGTGACTTTATTAATAGAGAGGTTGCTCTTGTAAATGCAGGCGATTCCGCCACCTGTCTTGTTGGGCCTGTCAAGTCTAGTGATGTAGTAGTTGGGGGGGACTAGGATGTCCATGATAGGATTGGAGGATTCAGTTAACCATGTTTCAGTTAGTATGGCCAGGTCAAGGTTCCTAGACCGGATGAGGTCAGCGACCTCCATCGAGTGTTTTTGGGCCGACCTACAGTTGAGAAGTGTGCATTTGAGACTGGGGGTGCAGGGGGAGGTGGAGGGTTCCGTAGTGAGAGGGACTTTGGTGAGGTTGTTGGGAACAGAGCCTCTGTTGCTATACGTGGGGTGCCTACTGGGGTTGGAGAGAATCGTAGAAATGGACATGTGCGTGGTGGCTAAGCTCTTTTGGGTTGCCGGGACATATGTGCTGAGTAGGGTTTGTATGTCGCGGTCCAAGAGAGTCTTGATAGCGCGCTGGGGGCGGTTGGCGGTATTGCGAGAGGGGATAGAGGTCCAATGTGAGGGGTGGTTCGGAAGTGTCTTGATAGTGCGCTTAGGCCTGTTGGAGGTATTGCGAGAGGGGATAGAAATCCCATGTAAGGGGTGCCTAAGATGTGGGGGGGTGTTGTTCATTCGTTGACATGTGGTCGTGCGGGAGGGGTGCGGGAGGAGTAATTCTTTGAGCGAGTGAAGCTCTTCTTTCACTTGGAGGAGGGCGGTCATGATTATATCCAGCGTGACGTTGGGAGTGGGGTTAGGGTTATTGGCAGGGTAATCAGAGACAGGCGGGGTGAGGCAGATGCGGGACGAGTGGAGACTGGTCGTTGTGGGGGGGCAAGTGTAGTGCTGGGGGGTGAGAGTGGGGGGACAGATGTTGAGGGGGGAGTGGGGACCAGGAGTGGAGGGAGGGCTAAGGGTGGGAGGGAGTGAACTGTTGAGGGAAGGGTGGAGGCTTGGAGTGGCGGGAGGGGATATGTTAAGGGTGGGGTGTATGTCTGGCCTGGGTTGAGTGTCGAGCATACGGGGGGCGCTGATGAGGGGGGAGTGGAGGCTCGGAGTGTCGGGAGTGCATGGAGTGAGGGGGCGATGTCGAGGGAGGGGTGTATGTCAGTATTTCTTTGGGTGGGGGTGGAGGGGGAGATGTTGAGGGAGGGGTGTAGGTCTGGAGTGCGTTGAGTGCAGAGACTGGAGGGGGCGCCGTTGAGTGAGGAGTGGAGGCTCGGAGTGTCGGGAGTGCAGGGAGTGAGGGGGGAGATGTCGAGGGAGGGGTGTATGTCAGTATTTCTTTGGGTGGGGGGGGGGAGATGTTGAGGGAGGGGTGTAGGTCTGGAGTGCGTTGAGTGCAGAGACTGGAAGGGGCGCCGTTGAGTGAGGAGTGCGGGCTAGGGGTGGCGGGAGTGCAGGGAGTGAGTGGGGAGATGTTGAAGGAGGTGTGTCTGACATGAGTTGTTTGAGTGCAAAGAGTAGGGTGGGGGGTGTTGAGGGAGGAGTGGGGGCCAGGAGGGGGGGCGCAGGGAGTGGGGGGAGAGAGGACACGGGTGGGGGAGCTAGGTGCGGCGCGGGTGTGGGGGGTGGCGGGGGTGGAGAGATTGGAGGGGTAATTGGGAGGACATAGAGTCGCGTTGTGAGGGTCAGAGGCGGTGGGTCGTTCTGAGACGTTAGTTGGAAGTGAGGAGCTCTGGTTCAGTTGTATTGGGGTATGAGTGGAGGGCCGCCGATTTGAGAGGTGCTCTTTGAAAGTGGGGAACAGGTCGTCTAGTAGTTCCAGGTTCCTGTCTGTGGCTTGAATTAGAACAATCCCGTTATTGTAAATAGTAATGGCTGTACTGCCAGGGAAGCGATTGGATGGAGCGATGGAGAGTGATAGTCCATGAGCGGATTTCCTGATGGTGGAGATGTTGAGCAAGGCCTGGAAGGTTTTTCTCCATTGAGCTCTACGTGCGGTGTGGAAGATGATATCGGTGTTCAGGGATCCCTTAACCGGAGAGAAGTAGGTGTCGGCAAAGGGTCTTTCAGGGTGGGACCTCAGGAGGTTGTGTTTAAAGCGTTTAGCGGCTTTTTTTGTGAGTGCGGGTGGGTAGATTATTTTAAATGTGTGATTGCCGCAGTGATCCATGTTAGGAAGGTGCAGGGTGGGTGTGGGAGATTAAGCAGGGGAGATGTGCAGGATCGCAGATAGATGCAGACAAAATACCAATGCCTGTATACGGTATGTTACATAGGTCAAACGAGGCGACTGCAGACCATATGTTACAGGTGTCAGAAGAGGCACTAGTGGGACAATATGTTACATGGGTCACATGAGATAGCTGCAGACCATGTGTTACAGGGACAGAAGAGGCACTAGTGAGTGAGCTCAATATGTATTAGCAACTAGGTGCATTATAGGCATAAAAGGCGAAGGGAGCAGCATACATAGGTATATAACTATATATATATAAACAATCAGCTATGCGTATAATACTGCTGAAATATTGTAGCAAAAACATATGTCCACTGCAATTTAAAGCGTCAGGTGACGCTAATGAGCAGGGTGAGATAGGTGCAATAGGTGCAGCGTGAATTAAGTGTAGGTGGATATATCCAGGTACACGTGGGAGTGTAATACTGCAGTAAAGGTATGGACTCTATCACACGGAGGTGTAGGTACATAGATATGTGAAAGGTAAACAATGTACTCGAGTGTGTGGTGATGTAAATACCTTTTTTTTTTTTTTTTTGGCAATTACTGCAGCTCAGCAGGTTGTTCAGGATGGTTGCCGAAATAGTATGTAGTCAGACAGCAGTGTTAGTCCTTTGTCAGTTATTGTCAATGTTCGGGATGACCAGTTTCCCTTTCTGCTGAGGGCGAGTTAGTCTTATTTCAGTGTTGCTACTTCCTGGTTGCTGCTTGGGGGGAGGAGCGAGACTTAACTTCTTTTTGGTGCCCCTTGAACACTTTTTCCTGCTGCTGTTCAAGATGTCTGCCAGAATAGACTATAAGGCAGTATTGTTAGTCCTTTGTCCCTTTCCCATTCTGCTGAGGGCGAGATAGTCCTGTTTCTGTGTCTCTGCTTCCTGGTTGCAGCTTGGAGGAAGAGCCTTATCTCCTTTTATTACCCCTTGAACTCGTTGGAATGCATCCTCGAGTTAGGGGCGGTGGTGTGATTTATTGCTTGATTGTTGATCCTTTTATGGCCCCCGCCATTTTGCACAAAGGGGGACAATGGCGATGCACTCCAGCCGGGGAAAATCGATAGCAAACTTGGCAATCCGGGCCGCGTGAGAGGGGGCCGACAAAGGTGCAGGGAGAGCAGCCTTCTGTGCACAACCTCCTGTCAGAAGACTGGTGGCCGATCACAGTGTCCTTGGACCTGCTGCAGCTCCGTTCCCGCTCGCATCCTGAGGCATGGGGGGGGGGCGACTGGGGGTGTCAGTACTCCAGGCGGGCCGCCCGGCTCAGTCCCGCTCCCGCCAACCAAGCGCGGCGCTCCCTGTGAGCGTGTCCTCCGAGGAGTGACTTCCCGAGCGGAGCCAGTCTCGTCTCGTCGGGGACTGCGGCAGACCGTCCCGCCCTGGGATCCGTCGTCCGGTGCAGGCAAGAGGCAGGAGGACCCTCCGATGATGCCCTGCTCCAGCCCCTCTCACCTGCCGGACGTCTCTGATGGCTCCCGCAGATCATCCGCCGACCTCAGGCTGTGCCCAGCGGCGCCGGTGACTAACAGTGCGCAGATGGCCCACTTGCTCGGGACACCCTGGGCGATATCACGTCGGCTGTCGCAGGCGGGCAGGACTGCCCCGCACAGCGTTCCAGCTGTCCCGCCAGCGTCTCTTGGGGTCCCTCGGGTGATGGCAGCCGGTCCGGTTCCACTTCTCAGCGTCGTCCAGTGTCCTGGTTCTCTGCTCTGCGTTTCTCGCCGCACCAACCAGGTAAGATGCTGTTGATGCTCACAATCCAGTTACTCTTTATTCCTGTTACTTGTGCCACTCCAGTTACTTGTGTGGTGGAGGTGTTGCAGGGTGCTAGCAGGGATAAAGTCCGAAAACGGGATCCCCAGCACACGGAGCTCTCACCAGGAGCTCCTACTCTGCCGCCATCTTGCCATGGAGAATGTTATGTTATTGTTATAGGAGAAAGATCTTGTATTTTGCTTGTAAATATCAGCTCTGGACTGACTTCAAGGCAAAAAATGGGTTTGTCAACTGGGAAGTTGCCTTTCTCTGTTAAAGTGCTAGTGCTTTGGCATTTCCCTGAGAATTTACCCTTCGAGTGGCTATTGCAACTGGCTTAAGAAATCAACAAAAGGAACCATCTCTTTTGAGAAAAACATGACACAGACACTTGGTTTTACAACAAAAGAAAAATTAACATACATGCGTTAGAGTGTCCGCTGAAGTCGAAAGAGGGAACGGGAATATAATATTGAGAGAGTTTTTCGTGGATTAGGTTCAGTAAGAATGCTTGTGCTCTCAGTAGGATCCCCTTTGTGCTCATAACATTATTGCACTGGGCGGGCCCATAAACGCCGTGCTTTTTCCAGTAGACCTCAATTATAGAATATTACTATGTTAGTTCATAAAACTGTGTGTTAGGTTCGTACAGATTCTTGATTTAAGTTTAATAGGAACATTAGAAAATGCTGGATCCGGGCTAGTAGCTTTCTTGGGAATCATTCGGATTTGCCGACCCAACTGAGCCTTAAGTTGTCTTTCAATGAACACAGTTTTTCTGAGCTGCTGCTCTAAGACTATGGGGCATATTACCAACAACTATCAATATTTATCGCTAAATGAGCTTAGCGATTTTTTTTTATCGCCGTGCATTGCCGGATTTTATCGTAGAGAAAGCGTGCTATTAGCAACTTTTATCTCAAATGCGATAAAATATCCGGCAATAGCGGCTCAATGGGTGAATATCGCTGGAAATTCAGCGATATTCAGGCATTAACGCCAATAGGGTCTTAACCTGAATATCCAAATCCCATTGGATATACAGGTTAAGAATTGGTCTGAGCAGGCGTTAGTTTTTGGCGATATTCGCGCTTAGCGTGAATGTTTTTTATAGCTGTGCCTGCATTGATAATAGGCGATAGCGATGTTAGCGACTGCTTTCAGTCGCTAACAGGTTGGGTACGCCCACTTTGCATGTCATTAGGGATAAATATCGCTGACATGCAAAGCGGGCCCCAAACCGCTCGCTATGGCCTACAAACTGTCGCTAACTGGTGTTAGCGACAGCTTGCTAATAGGGCGATTAAATTATTGCCGCTTTAGCGGGAAAAAGTCCCGCTAAAGCCCTTGATAATATGCCCCTATGTTTTTGTTATCTGATCTTTATGTAAAAAAACGTCAGCTTCGTTACACTTCCTAATATTGAGCCTCCTAAGGAACACAGACAGAAGTCGGACCCCCACCTTAGTATTCGATGACCACCTTTTAGTTACTGATGCCACCGGAAATGTACAGAGTCGACATTTTGAGTAGAGGGATCTCTTTTCTACTAGGAAGATTTTGTTTCGGAAGTTGCAAGGCCACGGTCTTGATTAAATGACGTGAGGCATTTAGCGGGGGGCCTGCTCTGCTTAATTTCACTTGATTAATAAGTTCCCAGCATGCCTTTGTGAACAGATCAAAGCTAGTCTTTGTAATGGTTGCCGAATGGTACAGAGATCTTTTATGCCAATGTTATGTAGGACATTTGACATGTGCGGACCATGGTATTGTACAATAGTTTTGATTCGTCGTGATGTCAGATAGTGTGGATATGTAAGAGATGATCTTTCCCTTGGACCAAATGCAGATTCAATGTTTTATTAGTTGATAAGGCTATGTGGTCCTCAGTTTTTCTGATGTCCAGATCTGCTATCAATGCATCCATCGGTGCTCCACTTAAGACAAGGGGGGTCATGGACTTCCAATGAGAGGTAACGGCTGTCTTGGTGAGTAGGAGGACAAGGTTTATGAACTGAGAGGCTGCTCTATCTCGTTTGGGCCTTTTATATATTTGCAAAGCTAGTCCAGGCCAATTCTGTGGGATCCAAGTGACCGAAAGGGAAGAAACAGGGTTAGTTTTGTAGGTCCAAAAGGGTCTGAGGAGAGGAGTTGGGCCAGAGCATGTGGGTGAAGTTAGCAGGGCCTGCTGAGCATCGAAGGCTGATAGGAGAAGTGTAGGGGGAGAATTTTGTTGATTGATGCTGGCGAAAGGTTGGCCCTGTGCAGTCGGAAATTGTGAATCTGTTTAAACTTGACATTGCAACTTATCTTGTGGGGAGTTCTAGGACCTGTGGGTATTCTCTCTCATGCAAGGGTCCGCCCGCATCTATTTCCCATTTATTTTTCAGAGAAGACAAGTACAGGCTTTGCTTGGCCTTTGCCTTAGTAGTGATGGCAAGCTGCGAGTGAGAAAAGCAAGCAAATAGTGTGGCCAAACAAGGGTGTGCTTCAGCTACACTACTGTTTAATCTGTACGTAACAGATCTGCCAGAAAATATTATTTTAGGTTTTTTTGCTTCTTCAAAAATTGCGGGTACAGAACCTTGCTAGAAATGGGATTGTCTGTCTGTACATTCTGATTAATTATGTATTAAAGTAAGACAAACAAAGACCAGTGCACCGTTCTTCAGTAAAGCATTGCTTTAAAGACAAGACTGATGGAACCACGACTGAAATGGTTTATCAATATCAGATTTTAAAATTAAAGTTAAACTGGGGATGCAAAGGCCAAGGAAAAACTAGAATGACAATAGATATCATGAAACATCTCAGAGGTAATTAATTATGGTGGACTTATATCTGCTCTGTTCATACTGTGAACCATGTCCTGTTTCTTCGAATAAATGCAGTAGTTGGGTGTAACAATGGCAATATTGGCTTCTGCTTATGTGCATGCCTGCTACTGTGAACACTGTATTAAGATCATGTTACGCGGGGTCATGGTGATTTATCCCTAAGAAGGACGACTGTTTGACACATCACAAGATTTAATCTTCTACCAGAAATATGTGTAAAAGTCTTAATGCCCCATGCTAGAAATATTCGAGTTCTTTTTTTGTGAGTTGCTGTGCAAGAATTATTGTGTTTGTGCATGTTTATCGATTCCTGCACAGGGTGGGTTTATTTTCTTGTCTCTTTTCTCAGACATCTAATTTCAGTGACCATAGATAGCCAATTGTGTATTATCGCAACACATTTTTCTGAAGTTTGTTGGGTCTCACTACCTTTCCCCCAGTCTATGTGGGAGTGCTTGTGTGTCATATTTGGGCAGTGAAGTGGCTATTGCATGGTTTGCAGAATTTGCTTTTTGCTTAGCATGTCATTATCACCAAGTCCCTGTATGAATGAAGCAAGTTAATCTTGGCTCCTATGCCAATCTGTTTAGATGGTGATGTTCTGGGTGTATGCTTTTGTGTGAAGAGTGCCTACACGATTCCTGTTCACAGACATTAAACGGTTGGTTTTATATCTATTAACAGATTGGATGAGTGAATCTTTTTTTAAACAAGTTTAAAGTTTTATCAAGCGGTGAGTTTAAGCTTTCTAAAACCCACAGGAATATTGAATGCTCACATTCAACAATGTGTAATGCGTCTGGGGAGCGTGCACGGGTCTGAAAATGCCTTGAGGGATGCTGTTGCAAGTAGAAAGAAAATTGCAAATCATATTTTTTATAGTTATGTTATGTTAATATCATTTATAACGCGCACGGCTACTCAAGAGTGTCCCGGCGCGGAAGCCAAATGATAGATTAAAGGAGCTGGACAAAGCAACACTTTTATGCAAACAGCCAAGTTTTTAGCAGTTTCCTTAACAGCCTTGGGTTAGTAGTGTTCCGTAGTGTGTTGGGCAGAGAGTTCCAGACTTGAGCTGCCTTGAAAGAGAGGGAGCTGCCCCCATTCGTACCAGATGGAACCATGGGATCACTGCCAAACGCTGAGAGGCTGAGCGCAGCAGTCTTTGTGGCACATAGAAGCGCAAGTGCTTCCTTAAATACGGTGGACCCAGACCATGGAGGGCTGCATGGGCCGTGGTGAGGGCTTTGATTTGACCCATTAGGCCATGGGAAGCCAGTGTAGGTCCTGGAAATAAAGCTTCACACTTGTTCTACCGGAGATGTTTGAAAGGGCTCTGGCTGCCGAGTTTTGTACAACTTGCAACTTCCTCAGCTGGAAGGCTGGCAGGCCTACATACAGTGCGTGGGCATAGTCTAGGCACAAAAGAATTAGTGCCCGTGTGACCATTTCCTTGGCTGCCCTGGGTAGCATGAGCAGAAACTTCCTGAGACTCTTCAGTGTACCAAAACACTGTCCGACCAATTTTTTTATTTGTGTGGAGAACCTAAGGTCCTCATCAACCCAAAAACCTAGGTTTTTGAAAGGCCTACTCACAGAGCAAGGTAATGGGCAGTTCGTCGGCCTGCAGAGGAAAGGACCCATATAGAAGAACCTCCGACTTCTCTTTGTTGCACTTCAGCTGGGCCAGGCATACGAAATCTGCTGCTAGACAGGTTTTGGCCTGGACCGGAGATGCATCTGCCTCCCTCCAGGTGAGAGGAGCTGGGTGTCATCTGCATAAGAGATGATCTTTGCTCCCAGTTCCTCAGCAAGATGAATCAACGGAGTGACATAAATATTAAACAGCAGAGGCCTTAAGGTAGATCCCTGTGGTACTCCTGTAGACACCTTTTGCGCGACCGAAGAGGAGGGGGGGGAAGCCATATTTGCTGTGACCGATCTTCTAGGAATTACCTAAACCAATTCCATACTCGGCCCGAAATACCGATGTTGGAGAGGCGGGCAAGAAGCTGGGAGTGTGGTACTGTGTCGAAGGGCGGCAGAGAGGTCCAATAAAATCAAAGCCGCTCTGCCACCAGCATCCAGATACTCTAATTGCTTCAGACATCTTCACTAACGCCGTCTCGGTGCTATATGTAGCCCTAAACCCAGATTGGGCTGGGTGCAAAAGCCAGATTTTTCAACAAATTTGGACAACTGTTTGAACACCGCTTTCTCACACACTTTTGCTATAGCAGGCAGAAGCGAGATGGGGTGGAAGCTAGCTGGAGAAGAGATGTCCAATGATGGATTTTTAAGCAAGGGAAGGAGTTTTGCCTGCTTCCATTCCAAGGATACAGTGGCTGTCTTGAGGGACATATTAATCAGGGTATTGACCGTAGGATTAACTACCTCCTCCACAGCAGCTAGCAGCCGGCAGGACAAGGATCCACCGGAGATCCCGATTTTAGCAAATTGAGAATGTTCAGTGAATTCTGAAGAGTAATCAAAGAAAATTCCGCTAAGGAAGGAGATAAACTAGTTGGGCATACACAGGGAATGGAGATATTTGTTGAGGGAAGTCCTATCAGGCCTGTATTTCCTTGACCCAAGCTGGCCTGAATCGTGTGGATTTTATCAATGAAAAACATAGACAGTTGTTCGCACCATGTGTCAGAGGTAGGAAGAGTAATGTGCTCGGCGCATGAAGAAACAAAGCTCTGGACAATTGAAAAAATTTCCTTGGCGTTATTTTTGGATTGAAGAATGCATAATAGCGATTTTTGGCTATACTGATAGCAGTTCTAATAGCAATTTTAGCAAGTGGGCAGTAAGCCACCCTCCAGCTTCTTTCCAACTTTTTGCAATGCTGCTTTTGCTCTTTGAGCTCACTAGAGAACCAAGGTTTTGAGGGGGAGGATGTGGCTCGCGTCTGAGCGAGGGGAGGGGATAATGAGGCCACCGCCTGGGAGATGCAGTTTGAAAAACTCTCCAAAGCTCCACCCAGATCTTTTGCGATGGGAGGTCGCGTCTCGAGCAAGGCCAAACTCAAGGCAGAAGGGTCTATTCTATGAGACGGCCTGCTCTGAGAGAGGCTACTCGTTGATTTGGAAGTCTGAATGGTCCATGAAAATTGAATCAGGAAATGGTCCGACCATCTTACCATCAAAGGTTCTTTAACACATAACCGGAAGTTAGAACAGACCGGATCGAAGATATGACCTCCCTGGTGTGATGATGAGCTAATCCACTGGGAGAGCTGGGCTAGGCTCAATGAGTCACAGAGCTCCCTGGTATCACTCGCCTCAACTTGATCCAAGTGGATATTAAAATCCCAGCGAAGAACGAAGTTAGAAAATCGAAGGGCCCTGGGAACAATCACCTCCTCTAAGGCTTTCAAAAATGGCCCAGGGGGCCTAAAGATCAAAATGCCTCCTAACGTAAAGTGAGGTGAGATAATGATTGAAAAGTCAAGAGCCTCTCCATCACCCATTCCCCAGACCTCGCCCCGGTGAAGAGTCCACTTGTCCCTAAAAACGACAGCAGTACCTCCACCTCTGCCACCCTTACGATCTGCCCTGGAGATTTTATAGCCCCTTGGAATGGCTAGTTCAGTGGCCGGATTAGAGTACTCGCTAAGCCACATTTCCGTTATGAAAAGTAAGTCCAGGGGATCGTCCGAGAGGAGTTCCCAAATGTCCTGGGTATGTTTGACCAATGAACGTGCATTAATCAGGGCGGCCTGAATGCAGGGACTCTTAGTGGTAACACTCAAGAGGTGCCCACAGCCAGCTATTTCTACTTCCTAGGGACACTGACTAAAGTTGCAATTCTCACATATCATGCCATCATTATCAGAAACACTCCATGAGTCGGAGCACTTACCCCCATGTTTATCGATCGCTAGAAGTTCAGCGCAACTGTATAAGTAGCGGGGTTCATGTGCATTCAGCGTGAAACAGGCATCATGGCTAGCGCTAGCCGCTTTCGGGACGCGGACGGGCGCAGACGGGCTTGCCTTAGGCGCGTCTTCGGTGCGTTCGCGCCACTTGCATATTTCAGTGTGAAGCCCCCAAAACAACTAGGACGTGCTGTGCCTAAGATACCGTCCTCAATTGTCAACCTCGGGATTTTACCTGAAGAGAAGCGCGCGCCACTCCTCTAAGGTGCAATAGTGGCACTGGTGATTGCAGGTACAGATTCAATTTTATAACGAGTACAAAATCAATTTTAAAAAGGGTACAAATACATGTTTTAAAAATGGGTGCACATTTTAATTAAAAATCAAGGCAGAACAGGTGCTAAAATGCAGGAAAAGCGCTTCAAGCAGCTTTTTACCTAAAGTGGAGAGTGCAGCAAAACACAAGCTGACACTTGTGGCTACCAGCTCCTAATAGTGCATGAAACACGAACAGTGCTACTATATAATGCACTCCAGTATATGGGGTACTTCACAATTTATAGAAGTCTTTGGAAAGGGAAATATTAATTACTTAACTTTTATAACAGGCTTTGTTCAGCACTCCTTAATTACAAATGTCAGCGTTTCTTTCGGCGGACTTTTCGGTGTCGTCCGTAGAACGGGCGACACCTTTTGTCATGCTAAATACTACTTTAGCATACATATTAGCATGCAAGCTGAAATCCCGAAATTGGTGTGAAGCGATTTGAGCCCCATCACACAATCCTCCGCCTGTGCAGTGTGACGTGTTGCAGCTGTAGTTACGTGTTAGGAAGGGCTGTAGTATGTTTCAGCATAGCAGATGAGCATAGAAATATTTATATAAAATTTAAGGGAATTGGGACTATCTATAGTGGGTGAAGATGACCTTTAGTGTTATGAATTAGGGTAAGCAATACAACTTGGCTGCCAGCTCTGTGAATGGCTTTGCCATTTTCTGTTCAGTTTGAAGACTATGGTAAAAGAAAAATAACTTGCATAACATTTATTTTCTTGTATATTAGCATATTCACAAGAGTCTTAAGTAATTTCTAATTGTTTATGTCAGTCAGTGATTTGTAGGCAATATCTATGATGACTAGTGTTGTTCACAATTGATTTTACAGGTATGTACTTTTCACATATATATATTTAAAAAAACGACTGTCGGTCACCAGTAGGTAAGTATAGTTAGGACCTATTTTCCATAGGAAAAGAGTTTTTTGATTTGCCACTATCTTTGGCGCCGTTTGACGAATCTTCGCACTCCGGCCAGGTCCTGTCGTGAAAGTTTTGAGGTTATTCGTTAAGCAGGGGCCGAGAAACAAGGGGGGCCCAAAACGCGTTTTCCCCATGTTAATTTCCATAGAAACTTCTGTCGCGGCTACAGCCCGAACTGCTGAACGGAATTACACCAAATTTGGCAGAGAGGTAGCTCTTGGTCCAGACTGCACTCTTTGCTTTAAATGGTGTAAATCCATTCAGTAGTTCCAGAGAAATAAAAAAAAAAAAAAATTTAAAAAAAAATCGATATCTGAGCACCGAGGAGGATTCGGGAACCCTCCCGATCACGTGCGTCATTCTGATTGGCTACCAACACTCCAAACCAGGAAGTGTTGGCAGCCATCTTGTGACTCGGTCACAAGAAAAAGGTAAAAAAAAAAGGAATAAAACACAAGAAAGGGGGGCATGGTAGAAACACCCTGACCCCCTAGGCCTGCTCAGGGGGTCCCACAGGGACCCCCAGGGCCAAGAAAAGCATTTTTTTAAATTATTTTTGGCCGAATTCCCGCTGGGTGCGCAAATCCGGACAAAAAAAAAACAAGAAAGAAAATGAAGCGCGGGCTCCTGTGCTTCGTTTTAATCAGGCACCGGGAGGCAATCAAGATATATATTGTGGGGGCACGCACGGGCCCCCGCAGCCCCGGGGACCACCTTCTTCCTGGGGCCATGTTTATTACATGCGGAGGCAAGCGGCCCGCGGCAGACCCAGGGACCTCCACCTCCCCAGGGCTTTCGTCATTAATTGGGGGGACTCGCGGGACCGCAACCTCCCCAGGGCTCCGATTAATTATAGGAGGGGGGCCTCACAAGCCCCGGGGACCACCACCTCCCTGGGACTTTGTAGTCGAAGGAAGGGGAGCCGCGCAGCCCCCCTCTTGGATCCCTTGATGGCCCTGGGAACCACCCCCCCACAGGGCTGGCTCCTGCAATGTCCGGGGGTGCCCACCCCTGGAACTTTGCTGTTTGCTATGACAGGGTGGCAGCACGGCTTCCGCCCTGTCATAGCAAACACTGCTTTCCTTTTTGGAAGCGAGAGCAGGAAACCTGCTCTCACTTCCAAAAAGCAAAGCAGATTGCTCATGGGCAAGGGGAGCTGCATGTCAGCAGCTCCCCTTGCCCAGAAGCAATGCTGGCTCCCACAGGAGGCGGGGAGCCGGCAGGGACAGTGGGGGCATTGGGTCTCCCCCACGGTCCCCAACGTGAGGGCCGGCCCCGGGAAATGGGGTGCCTGGGCCCAGAAGTGGCCCGGGAGGGGGGCACACGGCCCCCTCCACCGAAGAAACAGGCAGGCCAGGGCCCGGGGGATGGGGTCCTAGGGGCCAAAAGTAGCCCAGGGATGTTGTCTTTATAAAAAGAAACGAGGCCAGGCCCTGGGGGATGGGTTCACCGGGCCGAAATCAGCCTGGGGAGGGGCGGCCTCCTTCCTGTTTTTTTAAATTTTCTTAAAGGGGTCAGGCCCCGGGGGATGGAGTCCCCAAGACCCACATAATATTAGGAGAAGGGGAGCAACAAAACTCCCCTTCTATATAAAAAAAAAGAAAAGCCGGCATCTCACCGGAGGTCTCGCCCCCTCCCTGCACAACTCTGCAAACGTGCCCCCTGGCGGGTTCTAATTTGGGGAATTAAGTCCTCTTGAATACTGAGGGTCCCTGGGGGCCAACTAGCCCACAAGGTACCTCCAAGTAAGCCGCACACAGCTGGATTGTAGAGAGGTGGTCTGAGGCCTTACCCCGTTTTACACCTTGCTGCAAACGCGCCTCTTGGTGCACTGCTGATGGGGCAATGAGGTCCTCTTGTGTCCTGAGGACCTCAGGATACAAGTGGACTTCAACCCCGAACAGCAGTGCCCCAGGAGGCGCGTTTGCAAAGTAGTCTAAAAAGGGGGTGTGGCCTCAGACCACTCTCAGCAATCAGGTGTGTGGCGCTTGCTGGACGTACCTGGTGGGCTAACTGGCCCCCAGGAACCCTCAGGAATAAAGGGGAGCTAATACCCCCAACTTAGAACGCGTTTGCAGCGTGGTGGGGAAAGGGGGCGTGGCCTGCTATGACAACTTAGCAATCCCGCTGTGTCCGACTTACAGGTATACATTAAACTGACCTCAGGCTCAGCAGTGCACACATGCAAGTGCAGAAAACGGCTGCTGGCCTCTAAACTGCCATCCTCTATTACATGCTAGGGACTTAGATGTAGTTTTAATTCCCATGCACTATTATGTACTAGGGCCTTACAGGGGAGGTCATGCCAATCACAGGGGTACCCCAACCCATAGTGTACCCTAGTGTATCTAGGTGTTTTCACTATATTCTAAGTGTCTTTCAGCCTAGCACTGCTCTGGGCCTGGTTAGGCAGAGCCCAGGGTCAGTCAGAGTCAGTTACCACCAGTACCAGTCAGCAAAAAGTTGGGGGTGGTCAGGGCACAGGATGACTCTGCAACAAGGCCTCTTTCTGCATGTTGGTTGGTTCTTTCTACATATCTCTTGCTTCTTTCTGCACCCTTCTTCCTCTTTCTATACTTCTTTTGCCTCTTTCTGCATTTCTCTTGCTTTTTTCTGCGCCTTTCTTCAAATGTCCTACCTTTGTAGGCATAGTTAGAAATTACCATTTAAAAAAACCTTAGAAATTCACTGAAAAAAACCATAGCTTTCAGGGACGTTATAGTTAGTAATTAGCATTAAAAAAACTTTGAAATTCACTGAAAAATCCATAGGTTTCCAGGATGCTATAGTTAGAAATAAGCATTTAAAAAACCTTTGAAATTTACTGGAAAAAACCATAGGTTTCAGGGACGTCATACCTTTGAAATTCACTGAAAAAACCATAGGTTTCAGGGACATAATAGTTAGTTGGACATTTCACTCGTACAAAACCAGTGAAATTCAGCCATTATAGTTAGTTCAGCCAACTATAACTCGCGCGCCCGCAATTCACTGCTGATGACGTCACATATTACATCACTCATCGCATGGTCAGTGACATCACTGATGACATGACATCACTGATGACATCACCGATGACATAATTCAAGTGAAAATCTGATGCACATCCTCATACCCGAATATAACCTTTGATACACAAACTCTAAAATACAGAACGCCATTCTCGAAACCCTAAACACATCAATACCAGTTAGTACATAGCCACTCATTAATTCCTAGATCTACACATACATCTACTCACTCACCCAAACAGTCACTCATACATGCAGTCACTCATCAATACAGCCACTATCATATGCAGTCATACACCCATACAGACACTCACACACCGCTACTCACCCATAGAGTTACTCGCACACCTAGTCAGTCATGCAAATAATCAATTACACTCCCAATTACTCACCTATACAGTTATACACACACCACCTCACTTATTCATGTAGATACTAACACATACTTACGCTCTTATATAATCACTGACACAAGCACACACTCATGCATACAGTCACTCTCACAATCACTCACTTGCACATATAGTTACATACTCCAACACTCATATATACTGCGTTTGACATATGTAGTTACTCACATATAAACCACTGAGACATCCATTCACTCACCGACATAGCCATACACACACTCATTGACCCATAAAGCCCCTCGCAGACGCACTCATGAACACATGCACCCACTAAACCACCCACTTACCCATCCATGCAGGGAGTCACCCACCACACAGACACTCAAGCATCCATACAGGTACTCAGACAATAAATCAATAACTCATATAGACACTCAGGTGGCTAGTCACCAACCCATGCAGCCACTTACACACCAACTGACAGACTGATACAGACATTCACACAGATTAGTCATTCACCCATGCATTCACTGAGACATTTTTAATCACTCACTTATACAGTCAGACACGCACCCACAAAATTATCCATACAGACACTCATACACCCACTCCTTGTTCATCAACACCTTGGCGTATATATAGATAACATTCTTAAACTTTTAAGAAGCACTCAGTCACTGAGTGATGTCATCAGTGATTTTATTTGAGATGTCATCAGTGATGTCACTGACGACGTCATGAGTGATCTAATATTTGACGTAATCAGCAGTGCATTGCGGGGGCACGAGTTATAGTTAGCTGAACTAACTATAAACGTCCGAATTTCACTGGTTTTGTATGAGTGAAATGTCCAACTAACTATAACCTCCCTGAAACCTATGGTTTTTTCAGTGAACTAATTTCTCCCTGTGTTGAGTTGACTCAACAAGAGTAGGTACAAACAAGAAGATATTAGCACTTTGTGTAAATGAGATGCAGCCGTCCTCAGATCTGTTAGAAGCCTCTGTTTGCATTGCCACCCCCTCCCTTAATTTATTCTGTCTCTTCTAATCTGGATCAAGCCACTTCTTTTCACTACTCTTTTTGACTGTCTCAATACTCAATCACAATGTAATAGCGCTTTCAATATATTTCAGGGGAAGTAATATGGACAGAGTGCTCTCCTTTGGGGCAGGTGTGTGAGTTCTTTCGTATTCTGAAAAACTTTAGATCTTAGTTTCTTACTCTGGTTTTCTAAACAGTCCACTTTGAAGGAAAGATTGTTGTCAGAGGGAATGCTACAATGTGTCAAGTATGCTACGACATGTCTTCTCTTTGTCCTATGTGCAAAGTGAAATAACTTAATGTTTGGGTCAAGGCTGCAAAAGATCTCCAATAACATCAGCCCTCAAAATAATTTAAACCACCAAAACAATCCCTTATATTGGACTGGTAGTCCTACACATGTAAAATAATGGCTTCAGAGTTCTGAAGCACTGGTTTTTAATGTCCAATGTATTGCCTTTGTCACATGATTGCCTGATCGCATTCAAAAGACACGAGGAGACATGTGGAACCCACTGGACCAAAGGGTTCCCACTAGCAAATGAGGAACTGGGATTTATGATTAGGGTCCAGTCCAACCTTGACGCTGCAACACCTCTAAAACCATAAGACTCATAAAGAAGCTCTAAATATAAACTCAGAGTAACCATCCTTGACCAGTATGACATTACTTTAGGTGAAATGAAAAATCCCCTGTGTGATTAAGTCTGCCATAATATCTGAGTGGGAAAACCACACCCAGAATTACAAATATTGCTGGATCTGTGATTCCAAGGTGCAGGTATCTCATGTAATTTTACCATGAAAAGACCTTCGGAAATTAGGAAATAATGTGTTTTTACTGTTTGTACACCAAAATCATGTGACAATTCCTCATTTTTGGACCATTTCCCTACCACGTATTTCACCTTCTTGTAGCAATAATTAGAATAAAAACACCAGGAGTGCATTTTTACTGCACTACTTGTACTTCTGATAGGGCCTGTACATTCTAAACCAGCTGAACAAAAATTACCTACAAAGTTGGAATGAGGGCAGAAGACTGGCAAGATGGCGATACAGGCGCTAATACAGTCAGCGACGATACAGGTCAGGTCAGATATTGCATTCTCTGCATACTTGCAGTTCTGCACTATCTCCTGTTGGTACTCAACAGTCTTGGAAAGTATACGTCTTTTGGTCAGCAGTTCTACCCTGCAGAGTTGCAAGGTTTGCTCACTTCCTGTTCAACAAAATTGTGGCACACTTCAGCCTGATGGCCTTACTCTAGTACCCTGAGCATGGGTCAGATCTTTCCCGCATCTGAGCAGTGGTTTCTTCTGCTTCTAGGGATGATCAATGCAGTATGGCTTCTTGAAGAATCCTCTGCCTTGGGATGGGAGACTGACAATAGCCAGAAACTTCTACTGTATTTTTTTCTTGTAGGAAAGAACGTTGTGTGTGTGGAGAAGTAGTGCATCAACTCCTGTTCACTTTGGTTTGTCAATGGCAGCAAGTCGGCGGAAAGGGCGTGCCCTGTTCAAAATCTATAACTCTGGGATACTGAAGTAGGCAGCATATTGCCATGCTTTCTCCACAAGGCAGTGGTGGGACAGGCATCCATTGGTCCCAAAAATAGAACACTAATGTTTAGTTGACTCACGAGTGTCACAGCATCTGTTCCTAGCCGCAGCTTTAGTCTCCGCAGACATCCACGCCGTCCCTGCCCAATGCTGTGGTGAGAAAGCCGCAGTGAAAATGAAGGCTAAGTGAGGCCCTGACAGACCAACAATGAGACTGTCAGATAAAGTTTTCAGCTTCTGTGTGCTGGTCTAGTTCTCATGTCCTGCTACTTGTGAATGAACAGAGTCCCTGAGTGGATGTGAAACTCCACTGCTGCATCTGCGCTCTCTTTGAAAGCTCCGTCTGCGGCGTCATTGATTCAAATGAGGAGCAGAGCTTCAGTCGTCAGTAAACTTAAGCTTACTATATTTAACCATTTAAATCACAGACAACTAAGTCTCGTTCGGGGACAAGGCCACGGAAAATTTCTCAATATTAGGTTGCGAAAAAATGTAGACATGCACTGCTGCATCATAAACAAAGTAGCCCTACGGATCAAACACTGAGAGCCCATGGGTTTATATAGATTAACGTTGTTCCTTCAGCGGGGACAACATTTTCAACAGCATTCATTAAGTACAGAAGAATGCAGCCTAGGTTTGTCATAGGCCATGACTCTCTGACTCAGTTATATCTCTCCCCTTACCCTCCCCGCCCCCACGACAGACTCTTAATCCCATACCAAAGATTTTAAGGTGGACTTCTGTTTTATAGATGCACAATAAACTTTTTAGCTAAGACATAAAAGCATTAAAATGTTTTTTTTAAAAATCAGACATCTGAGTACCGGTCTGCCTCATCAGGCCTTCTTCTCGCTTATTCCCTCCCGCACCCCAGTATCAACAGGTTAATTTTTTAATTTTTTTTAAGGAAAGCAGCAATAACGAACAAGTGTTTTATTGTAAGATTTGTTTAATTAATCCAACAATAAAGATATCTTTCTATCTAAACAAGTGTGGGCAAAAGACGCCATTTTTCAAACTGCAGTAACATTTATTGAATAAACTATATACCATGATCGTATTTCCCAAGACTAAACAATTTATCTGTTCAGAGGCCAACCGAGATCTAAAATGAATCATTTTAGGAAGAGAACGTGGAAATGCCCTTCCACTCTAAATGAATGAATTGCTGTGCGCTATTCCTCCATTACGCTACAAACAGTCAAGCTTCGTTTTGGGAAATATTAGGAATATGACAGCGCACTTTTTTCAAGCACGCAGAAAGGACATGCGATAGATCAGAAAAATCTTACATGGTCATTGTCAAGAGTGTACATTAATCTGCTTTTGGTTAAAAAATGTTGGGCCCTCAGAATGCACACTGTGTGGTATTGGAATGGAGACATTCTCTAATACACGTTCGTTGCACCTGTCTGCCGATGTTTCCTGAGCGCGGGAAGTTACTACGTAGGCCTTTTAATGAGGTCATTGACGTGGCCGTGCGTGCATGCCGACAGGCCATCACTGCTGCCCTCAATCGGGAAAACGTGTGCCTAAACGTTCCGTCGGTAACGTTTGTAAACATATCGAAGTTAGAGTCAAGTCCAATGTGAGGGCTGTAAAAACTGCACGGGTTAAAGTCCCATGGCAGGACACTGGACACCGCAAGAAGCAGTCACTCTAGTAATCTTTGCACACATACTTTAAAAATAAAATGAGAGGCAGAATAGGATTTTGCAGTCAGGAAAGGAGGCCGCGCAGGAGATGGGACGAGCGCTCTATTCATGGTTTTATAACTTTATGAAGTTCAGAGCCGTTCCTCAACATGTATTTTATGTTTCTCTCGTCATTTTAATGACTAGTATTGAAGTACTTTCTTTTTCTTGGTTCATTGCTCACTTGTATTATTCATTTTCTTACTGTAAGAAACTTTGAAAGTTTTAATTAACTATGCACTTCTAAAATAAATTGGAAAAATAGGAGAATGCCCTGCATGTGCAATTTATATTTAAATAACTAGCTGTACCTGGCCACGCGTTACTGTGGCTCAAGTCTGGTTAAATGGAAGAGAAAGAAAAGAGTAAGCGTACGTTTCTAATATGTTTAATTTGACAATGCTTGTGGGTATACAATATGTTTTTGTGACTATTGTCTCTATGCGTCCCTTGTAGTTGCTGCGCGGCACGCAAATCGATAGGGTCTGTTCGGCATTTCGATTAAAAACTTGCGCGTAGTGTACACGCGTGTATTCGAATCCAACATGGTGTATTTATAAACACGCGCTAATGTTGCAAAGTGAACCAACTCCTCCCCCCCTCCCTCCACCCACTTCCTGGTCTGCCATCCTGCCACCAACTTTCCATCCTAATATATGTAGACTGTTGTCTCTATGCGTCCTTTCTAAATGTTGCAAAGTGAACCAACTCCTCCCCCCTCCCTCCACCCACTTCCCGGTCTGCCATCCTGACACCAAGTGTCCATCCTAATATATGTAGACTATTGTCTCTATGCGTCCCCTGTAGTTGTTGTGCAGCATCTCTATGCGTCCTTTCTTAATGTTGCAAAGTGAACCAACTCCTCCCCCCTCCCTCCACCCACTTCCCAGTCTGCCATCCTGACACCAACTGTCCATCCTAATATATGTGGACTATTGTCTCTATACGTCCACTTCCCGGTCTGCCATCCTGACACCAACTTCCATCCTGATATATGTGGACTATTGTCTCTATTCGTCCACTTCCCGGTCTGCCATCCTGACACCAACTGTCCATCCTAATAAATGTAGACTATTGTCTCTATGCGTCCCTTGTAGTTGTTGCGCAGCAACCAAATCAATAGGGTCTGTACGGCCTTTCGATTAAAAACATGCGCGTTTTCTAATCCAACCGTGTGTATACATAAACACGCGCATAGTCAAATCCAACGTTGTGTCAAAATTTCAAAGCAATCGGTGAAGAAATTTCAGACATTTAAGATTTTCAACAAACGAACATTGACATTTTTATGTGTCTGTTCAGGCTTTATAATAAAAACACGCACGTATTCGACACGCGCGTATTGGAATCCAACGTTGTGTATATAAAAACAAGCGCGTATTCGAATCCAACGTTGTGTCAAAATTTCTAAGCAAACGGTGAAGAACTTTCGGAGAATTGCGATTTTGAACAAACAAACATTTACATTTTTATTTATAAAGATGGTTACTGATTGTGTACATATGAAACACAAATCCTAGAGCCAATGTCAAGAACAATTACATTATAAAATCAAGCATGATCCACATCATTTGGAATTATCCCCTGTAGAAAGCTGGCTCTGTATATACTATACCAAAGTAAGGTATAGTGTGCACAGAGTCCAATGGATCCCCAAAGGCTTTCAGAGTTTTGTTTTTTTAGTTTTTTTTAAATTTGTTTATTGACAGCCGTTAGACTGCAAGGATAGTACAAGATACAGTGTCATTTTCTCAGGAAATAGAACTACAACTGAACAAGCAACCCCCCCTTCCCGGTCCCCACGTTCTGCAATATGAGACATGCTGTACCAGTATCATTCAATCACCTATACAAATTATTTTAAGATATACAATGCTACGGCCATGTTTGATACCCCCAGAGACTGTCATCATTACCCCTAGGGACTACGAAGCCAAATTCTCCGTACTCTGCACAACACCCTCGGCGTCTCCCTCTCGTTCACTGCACGCCAGCAAATAGTCTCTGAGCGGTGTCCATATATATTTAGGGCTAGAGCTCCTGGGGAGTTCTTCCGAGTATGTATTTAGCTGCTCCTGGCAGTAGACCAAGTCTTTAAGCCACTGGGACGCCTTGGGGCAACGCTTCCCATCCCACGTGAACAGTACCCTCCTCTTCGCCAGCAGCAGAGCCACTCACACAAAGCGGCCTAGCACCCCTTTGGCCTCTGGTACATGTCCCAGAAGACACAGAAGCGGTGTACAGTCCAGAGTGTGTCCTGTCATAACATCTAACATTTTCAAAACATCTATCCAGAAGGAATGAACGGCCAGGCAGTGCCACGACAGGTGTATAAAGTCAGCCCCAGCCCGCCCGCACCGCCTGCAACAATCAGTGTCTCTGTAGCCTATTCTGTGAAGCTTCATGGGGGTATGATATGTCTGGTGAATGAACTTCAGGTGTATAATACGTAAATTGCTGTTAGGTGATACCCTACCCGTAAGCGAGCAGATCTGGGCCCACACATCCTCCGTCAGCTGTATACCCATAGCTCTGTTCCAACGAGCTAAGCTGCGGTCCTCCGGGAGAATCAACTCTGAGTACACAATCCTGTAAAGTCTGGTGAGCAGATGTTTCCTAGTGGCGGCAGTAACCACCAACTGTAGCGAATTGGAGACGACAGGCTCAAGTGGAAAACTGGGATAATGATTCCGCACAGCTCTACGCAGTCGATAACATGTGTATTGAAACAGGGGTGAGGAGTTGGAAATATGATCCAGATTGTCTCCGGATACATAAGTCCCATCCCTAAATAGGTCTCCCAATACAGAGATGCCGGCATTAGCAAGCGTTCGCATTGGGCCCCTTTCTTGTGCCACAGAAAAGGCGCCATGTCCCATGATGTACATGTTCGGCGCATATAGCGGCAAACGGCCCGTCCGCCTACCAATCTCCTGCCAGGCCGAGCTTGTGGCATCAATCGTATTGATCTCTGTCCTAGGCGTGCGTCGGTGTATGTGTGTTATAATGCCCTGCAGAGGAACCTCACCCGCATCTCTCTCCTCTACCGCTACATCTGGGATAAAGCAATGCGGTCTGTACCAGAAGTACGCTAAGTGGGCTAGTCCGCTCAAATAATAAATATAAAAATCTGGAGCGCAAAAACCCCCTTTGTCAAATGGTAATGTTAGGGTGTTCCAGCTGATACATGGAGGTTTTGCTCCCCATACCAGGCGGAGCAACTGTGTTTGCAGGGTCGCGAAAAAATGTTTATTTAGGCGGAGAGGGACATTGCAGAATAAGTACAGAAACTTAGGGAGTACTACCATTTTTATGACCATGATGCGATCCGACAGAGGCAGATTCACCCATCGATCCACCTGCTGCACTAAGTCAGTATATGCCCTCCCATAGTTCTTGCGTATGTCAATAACAGGGTCTCTATGGATCCAGATACCAAGGTATTTCACCGGATCAACAGTCCATACCAAAGGGTACTCCAGCGTGGGAGCGGTAGTGGCCAGCGTGAGGGGAATTATAACCGACTTCTCCCAGTTTATACTCAAACCAGAGAAGAAGCCAAAGCGGATATATTCTCGGATAATCTGCGACAGAAAAATATGTGGCTCCCGAACATACACAACCATATCATCTGCATAGGCAGAGATGCCCACTGGTCCGTTTTTAAAGTTTAGCGCCGCTTCCCTGTCTGTCTGACGGATTCTGCACGCCAGTGGCTCCAGCAAGATGGCAAAGAGGAATGGGGAGAGGGGACACCCCTGTCTAGTACCACGTTGTATAGCCAGCGGGTTAGAAGTGAATCCGCCTACCCTCACCCGTGCCGAGGCATCCGTGTATAGGATCTGTATCCATCTGATAAAGACAGGGGGGAACCCCATCCTGCGCAGGATAAAGAACATGTACCACCATTCGATCGAATCAAAGGCCTTGGCCGCGTCCAGTAACACGGCCACGGCTTGCAGATCTGGGCTTAGTACATGGAACATGGCAAAAATCGTCCGGAGGTTCCAAGATGTGGAGCGATCGGGAATGAAGCCAGATTGTTCAGGCAGGACCAGCATTGGCAGCAGCGGATGAAGTTTGGTGGCGAGGATTTTTGCGAGAATCTTGGCATCAATATTGATCAGGGACAGGGGGCGATAGGATTCGCACCTGGTGGGTGGCTTATCTTTTTTCAGTAAAGTGATAATCAGCGCTTGCCGCAGAGATGGTGGGAGATAGCCCACCTCATGTGCCTCCGCATACATGGCCAAGATGTGGGGCGCCAGGAGATCGGCATACCGCTTATAAAATACCGCCGTCAGCCCATCCGGCCCGGGAGCTTTCTTGTTCGGTAGGGCAAGTATGGCCTCTTTAATATCCGCTTCATCAATAGGAAGGCCGAGATATTTCCTATGAGCATCCGACAGCCAGGCACAGGCCGTGTCCTGTAAGTAGTCAGCCATCGCCGAGTCAGACACGTCGCCGCAAGATGTGTAGAGATGTTCGTAGAACGCATGGAATTGGCCCAGTATAGCATCAGATGTGTAATGACTAATGCCATCTTTGTCCACTATGTGCTCTATCGAAGGGGCACTCAAACGCTCCTGCAGCCGCTTGGCTAACACCCGACCCGGTCTGCCCCCTTCCCCATAGGCCCTCGCCACAAACCGTTTTGATATATACTTCATTTCCGACTCTGCCAGGGATTTATGTTCCTCAGTGTATTCCATAATGTGTGCCAATGTGTCTAGTGAGGGGAGTGCATCATATGAGGTTTCTAGGTCGCGCAGCTTGAATTCTATGCGTCGTATTTGCTCTCTCAAGTCACGTAGGATGCCTGCCGTTGTGCCTATACACACTCCCCTTATAGTGGCCTTAAACGCTTCCCATAGGGTAGCTGCACTATCTACCGTACCCACATTCAGGTCGAAATACTGTACTATAGCTTTATGGATAGCGTCAGCAAAAACAGGGTCTAACAGGGCATCCACCCGGAACCGCCATGTGAAGGGGGGGCGCACAGTGTGAGGGATCTGAAATTTAAGCATGAGCGGATTGTGGTCCGATAGGGTCCTGGGGAGCGTATAGGCCTCAGTTACCCATCCATTGGGCGATCCATCTACCAGCCAGTAGTCCAGACGGGACCATGTATTGTGTGAAGGTGTAATGTGAGTCCCCTCCCGAACATCCTCATGTCTCAGGCGCCAGGGGTCAACCAGCCCCATCTCCTCCATGAACTGCCGGATACAAGCAGCAGTTTTTAACATACGGGTACCCGCTAGCGTGGCTTTGTCTACCCGAGTGTCTAGGTGTGTATTCAGGTCTCCCCCAATCACTAGTGCCGACTCCGGCCATGAGCGCAACAACTGAAACAGAGAGGACAGCGACGCTGGCTCGTCCACCACAGGGCCATATATGTTAGCTATAGTCACAACCATCTTATCCAACGTGCCCCGCACCACTGCCCAGTGGCCCTCCCGATCCGTACATTTGTCTAGTGGTTCAAAGTGTACCCCTTTTTTAATGAGAAGGAGGACCCCTCGGGCATAATTAGAGTAGGAAGAGGCTAGACGATATCCAGCCCATCTACGTGCTACGGAGCCCTCATGTTGTGCTGTTAAATGCGTCTCCTGTAGCAATGCAATTTGCACCCCGTGCCTGTCAAGGTGAGCAAGAACCTGCCTAGTCTTCTTAGGCGTGTTCAGGCCATGCACGTTCTAAGTGACACATGTATATCTCTCACCCGCCATCGAGGCGGCTCCTTGTAGATCGCAAACCAGCCTCACTGTGTAGCAAAGCACATATACATAGTGATGTAATCTTTGTAATTAGGTGAATGGTGGCTACAATACATTCTCTGAAGCAGAAAAAAGGACCAGACCCCTCTCCCCACTCCCACGTTGGCAACCCCAACCCGCCAAAGGACCACGGTGCCCCCCCATCCCGCCCGCCACAAAACAACATACATTTCAACATGTGGGTGACACCCATTGGGGGCAGTGGAGGCAATGCACACTTCCGGCACAAGGCAGAAGTGGGCCCCCGTAAGTATCAATCAGTGCCCTTTTTTCCGGCCAGTCTATATAAAACAAGTAGATGCATCTGGTGAGTCATACAACTTTCCGACAACAATATGTGCATTGGTACTAGAACTTACAGCCTATCCTCCCATGTGAAATTGAGGACGGTATCAGCGCGGGGAGGACCATCAACAGGGACATGAACTATTAATGAAAGCCAACGAATATCCGCCCTCCCCGACCCAGTCGCATCCCAAACTGCGGGACAGCCAATCGCAACAGCCACAGTAAGAACTAACACACAACCAAATTCAATCGTTGACGTCCGAAGTGACATCAGGTGACTTGCGAAGTTTTTGTAGTGTCTTGGCATACGCCATCGCTTGCTTGGGGGTGGCAAAGATTTTCCCTCCTTCGAATTCACCAATACGGAGTCTCGCTGGGTATAGCATGGCATACGGTATTTTCTCACGCTGGAGTAACCCCTTCACAGATTGAAACTCTTTCCTCGCCGCCTGCACTTGAGCAGTGAAGTCGGGATAGAAGGACAGCTGGCTATTCTGATATGTGATCTTGCCCTTCTGTCGTGTTATGCGTAGCACAGTATCCCGGTCTCATTAGTTCAGCAGTCTTATAATTATAGGCCGCGGTGGTGTACCAGGTGGCGGGCGCACCGCCAATGAACGGTGGGCCCTCTCGACCGCGAACATGGGGGACAGATCATCAGTGCCGCAAATCTCCCGCAGCATGGTCTCCACGTGGTCCTCTAGTCTCCCCACATTGGTCGACTCCGGCAGTCCCAGGACGCGGATGTTGTTGCACCTGGACCGCGCTTCGATGTCCTCATTCTTAGCCTGAATAATTTCCAGAAGCTTGACCATCTCCGATGTCTTGCCGGCCATCTGCTGCAGACCATCTTCCGCATCCGTGATCCTCTGCTCTGCCTCTACTAATCTCGTGGCCTGTTTGTCAAGTTTAGCCGAGAATTGGTCCATGCGTACATTTAAGGCCTCAATTTTCCCATCTATCGCCTGCAGACTCGCTTGTATCGCCACCAGCGTCGTTTCCAACATGGAGGGTCCCTGTAACGACGCGTCGTGTTCCGCATCTGACGCACCCGGGACGGTCTGTTTGCTGCCCTTGCGGAGCTCAAAGGTCAGTCTGGGCTGTGTCTTGTCAGGTTTGCCCATTGTGGGTGAGAGTGCCTGACTCACCCGCAACGCCAGTAGTGCACACCTCTTCAGTACTTGGTCAGATGCCGCAGCCCTCCTTGGTCCACTCCCGGCCCCTCCAGAGCCGGCGCTGTCCGACTACCCGTCTTGGCGCAACCTCGAAAGCAGTGTAGCCTATCTGTATGCAGCTCTATACGGTGTAACAACCGTCGCCGGCGTCCTCGTCGCAGTTCAGAGAAAGGAGGGCCTCCTCAGCACTCGGAAGCCATGTTCATGTAGCGCCTGAAATGGACTCTGGCAGGGCAGCGAGGATAATGGCGCAGAGCGGCGTGCAGGTAAGCAGCGTAGGCCTTTCACAGTCCGTAATTCATTGCACCCCGCGCCATGTGTGTGGTGACAGTACCAAGAGGAAAAGGTCTATCCACGCAGATGTAATCAGTGTCCCCAATGTAGGCAGAATGAAGGCCCAGCAGGTCACTCAGGGGCACGGAGCAGCGCAGCGTGGAGCCCAGAAGCGTAGAACTGTCCACAATCGAAACCGCTGGTCACTCCTCCACCAATGCCGGGGTAGTGGGAGCAGGAATGCAATGGAGAGCTGCGCGCTCGCAGCAAAAGCCTCCCACTGCGCAGGTTCCACACAGCAGCGGGTAGCATATTACCCCACAGCGAATCCGAGCCGCTGAAGCGATGTCAGGATATCCCGCGCCCGGGGGTCTTTGTGTGTCCAGCCCCGGGCCTCGTGGCCTGCCGCGGCCCACCAGTCACCACAGAGCCGGCCGCTCAAGTTTCAGGGCTGCCCAGCGTCCTCCTCACCTTACCGGTGTCTCCAAACTCGAGGTCCGCCCAGACCTCCGTCCCGCCAGAGTTCAAAGAAAAGGTGGGGGAGGGAGGACAGCACTCACTGGTGGCAGTTTCCTGTCCTCCATCCCGATGTACTCCAGCTCTCGTGCCCCGGGGGGGTTCAAACAAAGGAGCGCCTCTCGCGTCCGTCTCACCGCAGGCTTCAGGCTTCTTAGCGACCGGAACCACCGGGGTCGATTTCTCCGGCTCCGATCCTGCGTTGCCTCCAGAATTTTCACCAGCTGTTGAGGAGTGCCCCTGCTGCTCGTCCCTCACCACATACTGTTACGGCTGGCACCGTAAGGGCAGGATATTGTAGGATGTCTTTATGGCGGCCGGCAGAGTAGCTCTACTGTGCTGCCATCTTGCCGTGCGCCAAGCCATGCCCCGAAAAGGCTTTCAGAGGTTAAAGTAGATAATACCTAACTCTCTATTTGTGTAGTGTGGGCGAGCAGTAAGACTTTATCAGAAGGTAGTGTTAAGCATTTATTGTACATACTCAGGCAAGAAATTATGTTACACACTCAAAAACTGAACTCAGACCAAATGTTTTGTATACCAATATTTCTTTGTTGTATTTAACAAAGCCAGACTTGGTGCAGGTAACTAAAATAGTACTTTACTGGTATCATACAGTTTAATGCAGTTGGCTTTGTTACAGATAGATAAAATCTTCAGAAACAGTTGAAATTACTTTTTGATTACTTTGAAATTACTTTGAGATTACTTTCAGATTACTTTTTCTACTCAGTGTGATATGCCTAAATATCACACTGGGATATTTCCTGGTTAAAAGGTAAGTAAGTCAGTTTTGGTCAAAATACAGTTTCTTAGGTTTCCACACAATTTCCAACTCCACACAATCCTATAGTGGGAAATTAAGTTATCGGTTAAAAGGTAAGTAGTTGGTTCTGGTCCTTGGGTTTCTGAGGTTAAAACCAGGGTTCCCCCAGGGCCAAGGATGCACTCAAAGAACACTCTAACCAGCACTAGGGCAACCAGGTGCAGAGTGCTGAGGCCTATTGTTAACGAATGGGCATAGGGGGCCTCCGGTTGGTGGCTGCTCACGGGCTCGCCACTTGGATGTGGGAGCAAAAGCTCCTAGTGTTTAGCTCAGGGCAAAGGGGGGATCCAAAATAGCACACCAGGTGCACACACAGCGGCACAGGGGTGGCTGAGTGCAGGATGCTGGATCGACGTCGGGAGCCCAGTTGGTTTCAATGGGGAGGCTCTGGTGAGAACAAACACTGCACGCTCGGGCAGGAAGATCTTCTGGAGGCAACCACCAGTTGGAGAGGTAAGTTGGGTAGTCGAGGGATGTTGGGACACCGTCGGTTGGGACACCGAAGGCCGTAGGGCATCAGGTGCAGGGGTGTCTTTTGGCTTATGGTTTTCCTTACCGCCTCCAGTCGGGGGGATCCTACAGAAAGGGGATGTAGGTGTTGTTGGGAGACTTTAGGTAGGTCGGGGATCACCAGATCCCAGGTCAGAATCGCCAGGGAGACCTCCTCGTGATGTTGGGCCACTCGAACTCGGGCCGTGGGCATCAGGTGCAGACTCGCGGATTTGGACGGAGCCAGAGTCTGTTGGTGAGCAAATCCAGTGCTCACAGGAGACAAAAACTTGTTACGGAGGGCAGGGCCTCCAGTTTCTGGGGTGCAGCTGGCTGCAGGACACACCAGGATTTCACTGGAGCAGGTCGAAGTCAGGACAGGCCGGTAGGGCTGTGGCCAAGTCAGTTGGGGTCCTACTCTTCTTCCAACAAGCCAGCTCTTTGGTCCTTCTTCTTCTTCTTGTTTGTGGAGGCAAGGTTCAGGGTTGCCCCTAAATTCTAAATGTAGGGGAGTTTCAGGTAGGTACAGGTTGGGACCAATGGGTCCCTTCCTTGGGGTGGGTATACCCTCTATTATGCCACCCTCCAGTGGGAGGGGAACATAAGCTTCACTCTGGTTGGCTGGGTCCCCCATCTTCAAGATGAAGGGGACTGAGAGTTGTGCTTCACCTCTCCTCCCCCACCTGAGGGGTGGTGCTGGCAAAAGTGTTCACACCTCTCCTCTTATCTTGGTTTTCCCGCCGATTCTCCCACCCAGAACCAGGGTCAGAACCTGCGAGGGCCAGTTGCTGGGAGCAGCAAAAAGCCTGGGGAAGCTCACAAAGACGGCAAGCCTTTGAAGCTTCCACTTCGTGGACCCTGCCCATCCGGCGGTAGGAGACTTGGCACCTATGCAAACGCTGTGCTTTGTTTCAGTACCCAGAGAGCGAGAGGCTCTTGACCCAGGGAGTCCGGAAACATGTCTGGGGGTGAGTCCGGTCATTTTTTAAGGGGCATCTCTAAGATGCCCTGTGTGTGTATTTTGCATTAAATTCCTCACTGGCGTCAGTGTGGATTTAATGTGCTAAGACGTTTGGTATCAAACTTCCTAGTTTTCAGTAAAGCCAATTTGGTGATGTGCAGTTCATAATGACAAACTCCCAGACCATTTACTTTTTATAGTCCCAGCTGGGGTAACGGTCATTGGTCCAAGGATGTCCTCCCGCCACCCCCCCCAACCACTATAGCACATAATCTCAGGGAAAAGTTTAATACCATTGCTTCCTTCGCAACCCACATGGCAGGGGTAGTAGGCACTAGCCTTGACCTGCTAAAAATGTTAAAAATGTTTCTCTATCTCCTCCCCCTTAGCAGCAAAAACAGTGATCCAGGCCCTGATCACTTCTAAGCTGGATTATGTTAATTATCTGTACTGAGGCCTACATGCCTACTAAAGAGATTACAGCAGTTGCAGAAAGCTGCCGTCAGGCATCAGCGGAGCCTCCCCTGGAGAGCTCACATCCAACTCGGCCAAAAAGAACTGTAAGGTTGCCCATAAAAGAAAGTGTGAGGTTTATATATCTGGTTCTGACAGAGAGCTTTTTACCACAAAGGTCCTCAGTATTTGTCGAATAGATTCACCCCACACCAAACAGCTCGGTCTCTCCGGTAATCTAATTCCTTGCTGGTAGCAATTCCTCAATTCGGAAGGAAAAAGTGGGGCAGTAGCTCATTCTCCTATCTGGCCGCCAGGGAGTGGAATGCCCTCCCAGTTCAACTTCATGCCACTGGGATGTTCAGATCTTTAAGAGACTCCTTAAGACCCTGCTATTCAGTTCTGCCTTCTAGCACCTATGTCATTTGGGGATCAGACTCTATCTAGCACTGAGACACTCCCCAAGTAGCTGTTGCACTATACAAATCTTATAATAATAACAACAATTTTCTATTTCACAGAAACATGAGAGATATTTCCTATGCTTCCACTGATCATCCTGCCTCATCATCCTACTTTTCTATTTTAGCAACTGTTTCTGAAATATTCATGTATGCTTAGCTTTTTAAAAATATGTTTTTCTAATTTTTCATACATTTTAAACTCCTTCTTTCATACACAAGACAGCCTAAATCTGTTGTAGCTTTTTTGGAGCTATGAAGTTATGTTGGAATATGCAAAATTAGATCAGCCAAAAATGTAATTGGTTGTAATCCCCAAATACATATCCTGTCAGAATCCGCTAATTATTTTCGTTTAAACCCTCAGGTAACTTAAAGAAGTGGCAAGCTGATTTGGAAATCCTGATGACAGAAAGATAAAATCCCCCATATTTTGTTTTCCAAAGTTGTCTTTTTATTAAGCATGAAACATGATCAAATACTAAAGACTGCATTCTTAATAGTACAAAGGGCGTGCAACCGCCCAGGAGGCGACATAAGGAGCTATGGTTGGTTCAGCTTCGCACAGTCCCCAGGCCGGTCACCGTCCCGTACCAAGTGAATTATGCCAATTTCGGAACAAGTAAACCCCCCCAACCCAACAGAATGCCCCCCCCTCCCACCCGCCCCATCCGGTGGTGACGAATTAAAAAATAAAAGAAATAACACAATAAAGAACAGAGGCAGAAATATGCAGTAATATAGGCAGTATTGGCGATGCACAAACCAGACCATAGTACATTCGGGGCAGCTGCCAAGGCTCACTATCTTCAACTGGAGGCCGCTAAAACTGAAATAAATGCATAGCTCGTACAGTTGGTGGACAAACCGCAGAGGACAGGCCCCGGGATAGGTAGGACACCAGAGGTCCCCAGTGCAGTGTAAAGCTTTTGGAATCAGTTTGGAGAATGTTCGCCAGGCGTTCCATGGACAAGATCCTCCATAGACGGGCATGCCATAAAGAAATCGCCGGGGCCTCAGGCTTTTTCCATGAAGCCGCCAAAGTGAGCTTGGCCGCCCCTAAACAAGTCCACATGATCGCTTTGTCCGCCTTAGTTTATCTCACCAAAAGAGGGTCTTGGAGACCTAGAAGGGCAAAGTCTATGGAGGTGGGAATGGGGTAGCCGAGGATATCTTTAATGTGAGAGAGGATTTCATCCCAGAATGGACGGATCCTAGGACAGTCCCACCATATATGCCGGAAGTCCCCCTGCAGGCCGCATCCCCGCCAATCCCCCATATTTTTTAAATCAATGTTTGCAGCCTTTGGTGGGGCATTACCACATCACCATTCCAGCTCCCAAAGAAAGGTCTTAAACATATTCCCTTATTATTGGGAATAATACGTAGATCTCGAGAAAAACAACAGAAATGTGTGAAACACTGTCAGTGTGCGGTTGCACCTACCACAGTTGTTTTTTGCTTTGACGCAAGCACTTGCTAAGGAAGAACATTCTACAATAAACAATATATTTTGCAATTTTTGCACATACCATGGTAAAATGGTTGTTTTTGATTGTCTTGGAGACAATGTATTATACCTCAGCCTCATTTTTAGGTCTAACATCTTATGAGATGAAGAAAGAAATAATTACTTTGAGTACTACTGAGAGAGGAGTTTAGGATTCACGCACATGTTGGTTATCGTAAGTACATGATTTGACTGGGCTGAAGCTGTGGGCTTTCACTGAAAAGAGTGTTTGTACTGCACGTTTTGGCTTGTGGCAAAGCTTACACTCACAACAGCCAGGACAGAGTTGGTTATGGTGGCTATCTAATGATCCATCTGCTTATTATGAAATGTTACTATAAAAGCAATTAGTCTGATCTATGTATTGAGTAAGAGCATACATTAACATCATTCCATTTAAGGGTGAATTGCTATCAGTTTGTATGAAAGCCTACTGGGAAGGGTTTTGTTAAATGGAATCAAACAGATTCCGATAGTAGACAAGGGTTTTTGTGTTGGTTACTCCCACTGAATCTGTGGGTATTGAAAATATGCTCCATGAGAATCCTCATTAAGCCATTTTAGGAGTGATAGTATTTTGCTAAGCAAATTGTAATTTTGTATATTTTTGTAATTTTAGGACTGTCTAGGGGAAGCTTAAGCTCAAAAAAGTAAACCCGAGTTGGTTATGATGACAAACTATAGGCCTGACTGGTGCACTGGGAAAAGTTATGTCCAATGCCACAGGTCTGCTCTGCTATGATCAGTTATTACAAAGGCAGGAGTACTAGCTAAAAAGGTCATGGGCCGCCTTCAAGTGCTTCAGAACGCCGCGGCACGGCTTGTCCTCAGGCTTCCCAGGAGATCACCCTCCATCCCTGCTCTTCAAGCCCTTCACTGGCTTCCTATGGAGAAGAGGGTTGAGTTTAAAGCCCTCTCCACATGCCATCGCATTTTGAGCGGTAAAGCCCCCGAACCGCTTCAGAATCTGGTGACCCACTACGAGCCTACTCGTAAGTTACGGTCTTCTCAGACCGGACTGCTGATGGTACCCAGGGTAAGGAAGGCCCGCATGGGAGGGAGATCTTTTAGATATCTCGCTCCCAGATGTTGGAATGTTCTGCCTCCAGAACTACGTCTTGAACCATCTGAAACCCTGTTCAGGAAAAAGCTTAAGACTCACCTTTTCAGCAGGTAGCCTTTAATGGGATGGAGGGCGGCCACTTCTCACTTACTACAGCGCGGGGACACGCCAGTGGCGTCACCAGGCGCTTTACAAATGCCCAAATAAATAAATAAATAAATAATTTTTCGTAAAACAATCTGCTAAAGCCAGTAGGCCTTTAACAGTGGGTTGGTATCAACCTGTGTTAAATGTAAAAGATGGGTATTTTGCTGTAGATAATTTAACAGACCAGGGTAGTAGTAGTAGTTGTTTTGATGCTGGCTCTGACAAACTGGAGCATTTTCACTGTGATGATTCTTGTTAGTCTATACTGACCGAGGATGTATATTGTTTTTCAAAATGATTCTTTTCTACATACATGTACTTTTATAACTGCATGTGCAAGACAGGTGCCAGTTTATGCACTCTTGTAGAAGTCTGCATTGGTTATGGTGGCAATCCAGTGTTAAAGGCTAATGGCCTTAACGTTCTTAGGGAAAAGCTATGGCAGACTCCATAGGTTTGTCCTGTTTATATTGACACAGACATTAAGCCCGACTTACTTATTGTGAAAAGCATGTGTGAATGGCAATAGGCTTTTAAGGATGGATTATTATTACACTGTGGTAAAGCCTGTAGCCAGGGCTGTTGTTACATGGAATCTCACAGATTATAGTAGTGGCAAGTAAAAAGGGAAAATGGAAAAACATAAGCTACAGAATTGTGATATGAGGCACTATAAAAATGGGAGGTTATGCTTTCTTTTTGACTCACTACAATGTATTCTAGTTTTCCAAGTGCTCCCGTAGATCTGATGAACTTTTGTTGGGGGAATTTTTTGAGGTTGCTGTACTAGACCTATTTCTTGTACCATTATTTTCGTTTTGTCAGGATTTGTGCAAGAACTGACTGAGCAACAGTGAAACAGAGATGAGTTGGGTGGAAGTATGGCATGCCAGTCCAGTGGCTCAGGTAAGAGGCTGAGGCAGAACTTACAGGGTACAGACAGGGTCATCAAAGGAGAAATGCATTGCAGTTTTCTTGGGTATATAGTTACCGTTGCCAATAGTTTATTCCCTTTCACCTTGTTATTTCACCCACAGTTCCCTTTCACCTTGCAGTTTCACAAAGTTGCCTGTTTAGGTTTAGTCTGCTTCCCTGTGACTTAATTCCAATAATTGGTGGTGAGACATGGTGTATAACCTCTATGCTCTATGCTCACCAGTCATGGCGTGGGATCCAAGATTCGTCAACAATCACAACAATGGAATATCAGGTGAGCTAGCTTGATAGAGACCAGGAGCGGCTCCTCCGTTATGACGAAGGAGCGTCAACCCCCTGCCAGCAGAGTAAAACGAAAAATCAAATAATAATAACAGTTTTGCTATAATTGTATTTTTTGCCAGGAGCCGAGTCTTGGGGGCAGGGCCAAACGAAGAATGGTGGAAGAGTGATGGGCACTGCTGTTAGTGCGCATGGCGGTTTGGCCGTCCGTCTTAGGATGGCCTAATCAACATGCACACTGACATTATTCCAACCCAGTGCGCTGCTGCGTGGAGAACAACAGCAGGCACAGGTTACCAGTCTCCGATGGAGCGCAAAACCAGCCTGCTCCACCCAATCCTGACGCTGCTCTAATGGGTATTACCAGCATGAGAGCAGTGTTTGGATTGGTCATAGGAGAGTCTGGGAGCCTCAGTCTGTGCATAGCAGAAGAGCAGCAGGTAAGTTATTTGTTTTTTTGTTTTATTTTTGCACCCTGTGCTGCACCACTACTTTTCTCTGACACCAGCCGCTTCTGATAGAGACATCGTGATTTCATCTGAGAAGCTTTACTTCTCCACACAGCCTTACTCATTAATCACTGTTGTTAATGTGTATACCAGTCCCCTTCTGGCGAACCACATCCTCTCCCGCCATTGCTCACCCCTTGATACCAGTACCTCCAAAACAGTGATGTCTGACACTCAGGTGATTTATGCCAATGTGCCATTACAAAGCTTGAGGGCATGCATTGGGAAGTCAGTAGTACTGAAGACCTTAAGGGCCGAGCTCGTCTAGTATTCTGTCTCTCTCCCTTTCCTACACTTTCCCACCCCCATGTCCCAATATTTCCCTTGTGGAATTGCACAGGCCAGGGATGCCATTTCCCGTTGGTGCGGATCCACCAATAAGGAGGATTGAAGATTAGCATCAGCGTTCCTGCCTGATATTCCAGGAGTTCAGACACCTCACCTTGTAGCAAGAATGATGAACTTGCTCATTCTCTCCTTACAACTGAAATCTACGAATGGGGCATTTAGCTTGGATCATATGTTCGCAAGTTCACTGTTTTTCAGATTTTTCTAAATTTCATCATTGAAATATGACAAATGGTATGCAATGTGATAGAAAGTTTATGGTTTACATTTGATCACACATAAGTATCATTATTTGCCTGCCCCATGGGTCTTGGCTTCTATTAGATATGCTCTGTCTTGCTATTGGTTGGTGTAACCATGTTCGGTTCTATTCACAAAGACCAATTAGCTATGAGAAATACTTCATTTAGGGAAGGAATAACTTTGTTGTGCAGGTCCTCTTTGGGAACAAGCTCATTGAACATTCACCTCATCAGGGGCTGAACAGCATTTTCAACACAAATATGGGACTACATGACGAAATTGGGTTTAAACGTGCATTGATTAAAAATATGTTCTGCCAGTTATTTGGGCTCTGGGAAGTATATACCTAGAAGCTGCTTTCAGAACATCAATGCTTGCCGAACCTTGCCCATTGAGGGCTACATACCGACACACGCCAGTCATGCCATAGGTTTTTGTTTCTCCATGAAAATATACACTGAGTTGGGGAAGCATCCTTGACTGTGCAATTGAAAGACTCCCTATACTGAAGCCTGCATTATTCTTAGACAGGCCCTCCAACACTCTTATCCTCACCATCTTCACTTTCTTACTTTACAGTTTGCCTACACAAGCACATGGGATTGGTGGCAAGTGGAATTAGAAATCTAGTCTTCCAAAGATGTCTTTGAACTCTAAGCTATGGGTTTGGGGTAGAAGTAATCCCCTCTGAAGTGTGAATTAAAAAACTAGCATTTTTCCTAAGCTAGCTGACAGAAACAAAATATTATTAACCTACTTTCCAACTGAAGGTGTCCTCACTGTGGTGGCTACTATGATGATGCTAGTTCAGTGATGATGGAGGTACAAAAAACTAGTCTAGGTAGGTCAGTATCATCACGGCAAGTTCAGAAACCCATTGGAAGGTGAAACCCATTGGATGGTGCTGCTCTTCTCCAGAACAATTAACCTATGAGACCCATGGCTGCTTGCAGTAAAACTAGGATGTGCGTTAACAGGCGAACAGAAGCCAGCAGAGACATACGCTCTACAGGCATCTGAGTGCCTCAGATTGTCCACATCGAATTAGGTCTTTCTTCATGAGACACCAAACAGCAGATGAGACCAATGATTACAGAAAATTGATGTTTTTCTAGTGGGATTCCCAGAGCAGGACAGGTTTGTTATCTCTCCTTGAAAATGGCCTTTGTCACATTCTGGTCACGTATGATAGAGAATTGAAATGCAATGAAACCAACTTATATGTTGGGGGAAAAACAATAAAATGAACTTGTAGAGAAAACAAACAGAAACTTTGTACAGCATTCTTTGAACAAGAAGAGAGCTGCAGCTTAGTTCAAGGTGAAGCAGCACCATCGCATGACTCTGGAATCCACAAGAGTAAAAGTAAATCTGTTATCTCCATGTGTGCTTTGAAGTCATCTGGACAGACGACGAGAAACACACTAGGCTTCGTACCAAGAACATGCTTCCTTGCTCTAAAAATGTAAGTGAGAAGTAGCCAATACTGGTGGCTTTACCTCGAGACTGTGAATCATGGGACATTAGTATTTACAGTATTGTGTGTTTTAGCCTGAAAAAATTGGTCTATAATTCCAATGCTGGAAAGGGTGATCCAAAGAAAAGATAACTGCTGGGCAGTGCAGTGACTTACGCATTGATAGAAGTACTCCACAGCTCAGATCTAGAAGTTATTAATGAATTAAGTCTAGTAGTTCAATCTCTTTGCTGGCCGAGTGTTGTGAGGAAAGTGTACAGCATATTAAATTGTTCCTTTCAACATCAGGAATTTCTGCAGGCCTGCAGAGAACAGATATCACTGATCTGGATATGAACTTTTCTTTCTCTATACAGTTGTAATAAAATGGCATCACCCCAGCAAATGGATTAATGTGGCTAGAACTGTATTGCCGAAAATTACATTTTATTATGGTCGTAGTCCTAATAATTATTTTGCCTATATTTGGTAGAACTTACATGCCAATACCGTAATATATATATATATATATATATATATATATATATATATATATATATATATATATATACACACACGACATACATTTGGAATACACTTTTCTATGGAAACACTTGGCAGCACCGTTTTGACGTGAGAAAGGCAGCGAAGGTTGAAGATTCAGTCACAAATTAGGTCACTTCTGAAAAGCAGTCATGGCTGGAAAATAGTTTCTTATGTAAAAGGATCACCTCTGAAAAGACAGTAAGGTGGTGTAGGGCCAGCGACAGCCCAGCGTCATGCAGAGTGTAACTCATATCAGGCTAGTCACCTTGAAGGCTAGTCCATCATGTTAGGATGACCACTGAAAGAGTGGCCGAAGAAGAGTCAGCCACAAGGGTCAATGTAGCCTTCCAAAGACCAGCAGGCAACAGGCTAGCAGGAAATTGATTATGTCTCAGCACTACTGTATTAAATGAGGGGCGGAATTAATTGGGGCCTTTATGAACATCGCACAGCTGCTAGATAATTTGTTGAAGTCCTCCCAGCGGGGCCCACCCAAGGTGGTTTGACAGCCACTGCTCGGAGGCCCTGAGAAAGCTGAAAGGGGCACTCAAACGGAAGCCCAGAGATAGAGAACTGGTGGCTGCTTGTCGTGCAAGCTACAAGCTAGCATTCAAAGGTAGAAAGGGGAAATTACAACGGGCTACATAGGAAGAACTTACAGAGGCGGCAGAATCTAGGGACTTCGCTCGCTTCTGGAAAGTAATTAACCACTCCTGTTTTTCTGACCCAAATAAGCCGGGCTTAAGCAACAATATTCTTCCAGACCAATGGCAGGAGCATTTTCAGGGCCTGTATAACCATCTTGCTAGGCAGGATGATCAGCAAACCCCAATTATCCTTGTTGTCTTCGCATTGGACAAAGTAATCCTAGGAATAGAGTGTTTGACGAGGAATAAGGCACCGGGGCCAGACGGGATCCCTCCAAATCTTTTCAGGTCTAATAGCGAGGTTTGGGCCCCTCTCTTAACAAGGGTTCTGAACGCAGCATTAAATGCACCTATGCCAGCTTCATGGTCTACTGCTATTATCGTGCCGATCTTTAACCCCTCCGGTGCTCATGACGAGCTCAGCTCGTCATGAGGTACACCTCTCGTACACTCATGACGAGCTGAGCTCGTCATGAACACACCCATTAACATTATGGCCCAGCACAGGAGGAAAATATCATCAGCAGCCATAGTGTTAAGAAGGGTAACAGGGACGGCCCACACGGTTACGGCTAATAGATGTTGCAGCAAAGGTCCTGGGCAGGTGCTTTTAAACAGGTTAAAGGATTGGGCAGAGGAGACACAAATTATTACAGATGTTCCATATGGGTTTCGCCCGGGAAAATCTACTATAGATCAGTGTCTTAACCTGTATCTTATCACTGCAAAATACACTATAGCGAAGGCTGGGACTCTATATCTAGCCTTTATGGACCTAACTGCGGCCTTTGACCGCGTGAATCGCATTAAGTTGTGGGTCCTTATGAGGGACCTTGGGGTAGACATAATAAATATCCTTCAATCCCTGCACTTCAATACGACAGCAGTGGTAAGATATACAAAGGAGGGGAAGTTACGGAGCCTTTCAAGTGCTCTTGTGGGGTCAGACAAGGATGCATTCTTGCTCCATTCTTGTTTACTATATACATTAACGGTCTTGATACTGCCCTGCGGAACATTGAGGCTGATAAGCCTAGAATAGGGGACAGAACAGTACTGGTGCTGCTGTACGCAGACAATACGGTGCTTCTGGCCCGCACCCCACATAGTTTGCAGCTTTTAATAGATGGCTTCGTGAAATTCATGGACCACTTGGATATGTCCTCTAATCTCGCAACATCATATGTGATGGAGATGGGAAAGAAGCCCAGTAAAAAATATAGTTATCCTATAGGCTGATACACCCTGGGCAAAGTCCCAGCCTTTACCTATTTGGGTGTGCTTTTTGATAACCGTCTGAACTGCAAACACCTAACTGAGGAAAAGTGTCTGACCCTGAATAGATCTATGGGTTCAATTGTAAATTATGCACAGAGGTTGAAGTGTTGGACTCCAGGCGTACTTTTAAAATTGTATAATTCTATCTGCTGTGCTAAAGTCTTGTATGGTAGTGAGGTGTGGGGTTTTGTCAAACCCTCCAATCTGCAATGGGAGGAGAACAAATATTTAAGGCGGATGCTGAAGGTCCCGCAGAGCATGCCAGCATATTGTGCCCACGAAGAACTGGGTGTTAAGTATATAACAGATAGTGTGAGAGTGAAGCCCCTAGTATGTTGGTTGAAGCTCTGGATCAATGCAGAGGTGGGGCTGAAAAGGCTGGTAGTGCGGGATTGTCTCTCCCTGAAGCATGCGAGCGAAATCCCATGGTTGAAATACGTTAGGGATTTTTTTGGAAACCTAGGGCGTGCAGACCTTTTTGATAAACCGGAGACAATGAGGCCAAAAGATGTAGTTGATTTCAAAACACTGTACCTAAAGTTTGACATGGCACAGTGCGAAACTATCAAAATGGGAAAACATTCGGTGAGGGACCATATTTTAGTTAAAACATCACAGGCATAGAACCTTATTTAACATTAATGACAAGTGCCCACGGTCGTTTTCTGATAACCCGTTTTAGAATGAATTAAAGCCATCACTTATTGGCAGTACCGGCAGGTTTTATCACAAATTTAGAAGAGAGGGGGCCCTGAGGCTGTGACAATAAGTCTCTGCAGGATACCCTTCACCTAGTTTTACTCTGCCCGTATTATACCTTCCCCAGGAAATTGTTTTTAAAGGACCTGCTAAGGAAAGTTAGATTTAGGCAGGCACGGGTAGCTCTGTTGTTTTTAAAATTGTCCACCAATGTTTTTACTCTTTATTGGGTGGTAAACCTTTTAAGATCCGCTTTAAGGTTACGAATAACAAGGGGGGATTGAGTACACCTATGAGCCTTATTACCCTGTTAATACATAGTACATTATGGATTCACATTGATGATACTGCATTTTAGTTTATTCAAGTCAAATATATATTTATGAAATATTTTTTAATGATTGTTATTTATATGCTTTTATGTTTTGTGTATCAAATCGAATAAAGTTGTTATTATTATTATTATTACTGCATTAAATACTGTGAGTTACCGATGTCATAATTTTGACCAAATAGAATTCTGATAGATGAACAAAAAAATTTTAAGAATTTAAAAAATATGTTTGGTCTTACATTCTTAAATAAGGAAGACTGGAGCTGTCCTGGGTCTAAGAACTTCATTGAGCAAATCAACAGGTTGATCGAATGGCAAAGTTCTGAATTTTCAAGCCACATGACTTGAATTTGCAAAGAATGGAACAAATACACGCTTTCTTACCTCGAGAATCAAAAATGATAGGGTTACAATCCTGGTTAAGCTTCCAGCCACATTTGATCACATGACCTCCTTCCACAATGCCAGCTTGTGAAGTATTTGCCTTTGGTGCACCAACCAGCAGAAATACCCTAGAAATTGAGGTACATAGTGAGACTGAGCAGTTTCTATAAAATCTCTAAAACAAATTCAACAGTCGAGAAAGAATTTTACAAAACTTCTTGAACATTTATAGTAAAATATTCATAGGATTGCCACTGATGTCTGGCAATTCAGCAATTTCAGTACACAACATACAATTTGCCTATGAATGCGTTTTAAAAATTGTCTTGGTGATGAAGACATTTTATAATTTCACTAATTTTAGGATACTGAATAGTTCTGATGATCTAGAGATTACCCAACTCCAATAAAGATCTATACAGAAAGCAATTATAAGTAAACAAGAACAAGGTTTAAAGTGCTTCTTACAACCCTCTGTTAAATGATTACTGAAATATATGCATATAACATCCGAAACAATTATTTTACTGATCCTGACATTTTGTGCCCATTTATCTTATATCACTTTTCTGCCCTGCTGCTGGGATCTGGAGCTTACACTTCAGAACTGTCTAGGGATATGATCGACTCGACATAGCAGACCAAGAATGCATAGTGTGGATACGGTAGGAAAATCATACACTGTGCTCAGAGTGATGGCACAATTAGGCAGAGCAGCACCTGAGCTTTAAACCTAGTAATACCACTGCGGATCACACCACAATGGAGTTGGAAGAGTGAAGATTGTGGGTGCCTCTTTTAATTAGGGATGAAATCTCACTCCTGTGTCTCTTCCGTGCAGGCTGGGGAAGGACTCTACCAGAGAGCCTCCTGCACAGTGGCTGCTGTTCAGTGCCCTGCACTCAGAAATACTGGGACCAGACTTACAAGAATCTCTCAACAGGCAGAACAAAATAACACTTGTAATGAAAACAAGGAAGAGGCAGAAATTCAAAGAATTGAATCAGACTGAGAGCCTGCAAGGATGACGGTCCAAAAAGGACATTAAAAATACAAGTAAGCGAATAATTGGTATGTTCTTGCCCTCACCTAGAGATAGCACTTTATCAGAAAGTGTGATCTAAAGGGAGGTTGCGTGCCCTAGTGGCAAGCTAATAAAAATGCCCATGCCATGTACAGCACCCATGCCAAATCCCCACTGCCTCTGTCTGCATAAACGTGTTGCCGTGGTGTGCAGCCTGTGCTCCCTTGCCTCTGTGCCCCTTCCACAACTCAATGCTTGAGCCATATTGTGCCAGACGTCACCTGTTCCTTGCAGCACTATCAGTGGTCCCAGGTGGAGCATGCGCGAGTTAGGTTCGCACTGCTGCATGCTAATATTTCCCAAGTGTGTCACTGAGCAACTTCTAACTACACAAAAGGCAAAACTATTGGCTTTATCAATGATGTTTCTTCGCTAAAAAAATTCCTACTCTGCATGAGGACATTACTAGACTATCATGACATATAAATGAAGGCGACATTATTTTGAGAATGCTTCAATAGATCATTCTCTTCTGACACAGTAAGTCAATGTTTAAAAAAAGGACAACAGTTGTGAATGGTCTGAATATGCGTGGCAGATTCTGTTTGCATGGTGTGTGGGCTAATAACAGCAAACTCTTCTATAATCTTTCACAAATCATCCTCCTGAAGCAACTATAATTCCATACATTGACTAATTACACCCAGTTTTTAAAAAAAACACAAGCATTTTCAATGCAATTGGTCACACATTTGCAATATATTAGGGACCCCCTCTAAAAATACATAAACGGTCAGGGAGAAGAGGGGAAAATATGACACAAGAAGAAGAGAGTCTCCCTCTAGAGCTATATTCCTTTTCACTGATTAGCGCAAATTCAAAACGTGAGCTGAAAATCCCTTGACAACAAAGTGCTCAGACAATTTACAAAAATATATTTTTTTATTTAATTTCTTTTAGCAAAAACGTTTATCATAATTCTATTTTTTTTTTATTTTTACTGTATATAAACAACTCAATACATTATAATTCAGACAATTGTATAATCAACATATCCGTGGAAAATTGCAATGGAACAATAAATAATAGGTATCCCCAGGTAGAGAGACAAGCGACAAACTCACACACTCTCATTCATACAAAACTCATACACTACCTAAACAACTTCCACACTCTTTCGTATATCTGGGAAGCCAACTACAGAATGGCATAGTAGTCTTGGTGACCAAATACAACAACTGCATATAGCAGGATCTAAAAGGCAATGGTCACTGACCATACCCATTATTTATTGTTCCATTGCAATTTTCCACTGATATGTTGATCCTACAATTGTCTGAATTATAATGTATAGGTATAGGGATTGGCGGTTTGTACAAGAATGGTGAATGGACTACAGACAGAGGAGCAGAAAGAGTGTGTGAAAAAGAGAGAAAGAAGTGGAGAGCAGGCCACAGAGGCATAAAGAGTACAGAGTGTACATAGAAAACAACCCAAGAAGAGGAGGAAAACGTGGGTTTGAGGGACAGAAATCTTGAAAAGGCACGGGAAAGTAGCTGTGCTTTAAGTCCTGAAGTGAACCAATATGAGAGAGGCGGGGAAAGTGTGTGAGAGAGAGGTGAGCGAGAGAGAGGTGTACAAGAGAGAGAGTGTGACTGAAGGACACAAGCCCCCCTTGCCAGGCTTCTGAAATTTTGCAGAAATGCTACAAAGAAGTCGACCAGCGCCAAATCCCCCTTCAATAATATTTACATAAGACGCTTTGACTGAAACACAGCAGAAAAGCAGTGAATGCAGCTCAACAAAGGCAGCTGAATTTGTCACCTCAAACCCCCTATTTCTGTCCCCGGGTACACACAGAGCCTGTTCCATAGACATCAATCAGCGTCCGTGTTAATAATAACATGCTTAAATGGAAAAAATGCTCTTAATTTATCCTCCGAGTTACTTGTAATGCCCATGTTAAATTGTATTGGCCAGTTAGAACAGATTTTTGTAAAATCTCGTTACGCTGTGTGTTTGGAGCTGGACTACGTGCAGAGAAAAACTACACATTTATATTAGCCAAGTAAAAAAATACCAAATGAAACCGTTACAAACAGTTAAGGGGCTCAAAGATGCAACATGAAAGCAAGACTGCAAATCATAGTATCGAAGGTGCTATTGGGTAAACTGATAACCCTGGCTGAATGTGACATTAAGTTTGGGGCTCGGGCCTAGTTGTAATCGTCATTAAAAGTTCTAACTGGAATTATATGAGAACGATTAACGGTTGCCCCAAAAAATAAGTGCATCCTGCAAGAACACGATTTACAAGTGAGCCCAAGGCTCTTTACCCAGAAAGACCAGCATGTAGGCCAGAGACAATGTAAACAAACAAAAGCAGGTCAGTTGATAAGAGCTCCCTTTAGATTTCTCCAGTGTCGAGTGACGTTTACATCGTGGTCGCAGCAATCAAGCGTGCATGGAGCAAAGGAGCTGTCTGACTTACTGAGGGAAAAAGTGTGGGAGTGCTCATTCTCGTTGAGTTAAGCACACAGCTGGATGAAAAGAATATTAAAAGTCGCAGGTTGTCTCGCATCCTCCAGAAGACGAACAAAATAATTAATCACAAATACGAAACTATTTGTCACGTTTCATTCATGACAGTCGATTGTTTGCTTGCTCTGCATCTGAAGACTACAAGCATCCAGAATATTGCTGAAAACATGCACTCTCCACAACCCCCCCTTTCAACTACATAACTATATCGAGCAAATAAACAAATCCATGCCTTAACTCAGCTGCTTATATCAAATGTCGTCAGATTCTCACTTGCTGGAAGGCCATAAATCCGCCAGTTTTCTTGAAACCAGAAGAAAGTGCTACTTACTCTTATATGGGACACCTAAAATGCACACATCGCAAGGGAGAAGAATGCACGACACTCGTTAAACTGAACTTATCCCAACTTTCATAATGTTGCCGTGTGAGACAGGCATCCTGTTCTTAGCTGCAAACATATTAGAAGCACACCGATGCATGAAAAGAGATTAAGAAGGACGAATGAGTTTCATAATGTAGCAGTACTATGGGGTCGGTGGTCATATCACTGAAAATACAAGATTTGAAAAAAATATTAATGTCTACAGGTGCTCGTGGAAGTCAATTTCTATGGACTGGAATCTAGAGAATGCTAAAGTGATTCTGGTATTTTACTGACCTCTATCAGAGCCAGTAGCCGTGGTGAAAGACAGTTCAAGTCACGGAGCAGCTGTTTGAAGCAACGCAAATGAAGCGTTGTTTTGTTTTCTTCTGCTCGCTTTATTTCTCTAGCTAACAGTGACTAGCAGAAAGAACATTATTATTGTTTGCTTTCCTCTGATAATTATAGATAAGTTAGAATCTTTCTGCATGTTTCTACACATTCTGAGTTACTATAGATTTATTTTTTAACTGAACTTGTATTGAACAGTTTCTAATATCTTTTTGCAACAAATGTCTAACAGGTTTTTGATATGTTTAATTTTTCACTAGAGGTTCTATTTTTTTTCTTGATCTTTGCAAACATGGTCTCTCTTTCTGAAAGAGTTACACACCAAGGTTTTAAGTGGTTTGTGAGAAAAGTGATGGTATAAACAAGTATTATATGGGATAAAGAACCCCCTGCTGTAAATGATAAGGCTACTGCCAGTCACCTCAGAGTTTCATTACCTTATAATGAAACTCTGCCTTTGGCTTCATTCCCTATATAGTTATGGAACTCCTCAATGCCTTGCAATAGCCTTATCATGTACGGCAGAGGATATTTTTCCCCATATATAGATTTGGGTCGCATTCTACTCTGGTTACAAATAAAATATGAATGAGCCCAAGCTAGAACCACACTTCACTGACTGAAGTCTCCCATTCTCTTATGTTATACTTGTCCTATACCAGTTTCCGTTTATGTAAAATAGACTAGCCTCAACATGTTATAAGATGCGCTCAGCTGCCCTGTGGCTGGGTATGCGCTATATGAATACCTGAAATAAATAAATACCATGCCTTGCCTGTGCCATCAAGTAGTGCAACCTTGAGCATTATAGAAAAGATACGAAGAGCCCAACCCTACTTGAGTGCAGGTGCTGAACAAAAGAAAGTGACGTTGAATGAGGAGCTCATGGGCACACCTACATGGGAGCTCTCACTAGGAATTAGTGCCTGGAAACACAGGTATTACAATTTCATAACTTTATTGTTGCCGAAAATGTGCACTGGACATCACACCAGTCTTTAACAATTGAAGGATTTGAATATCTGGTGCAAATTGAAGGCCTTTATGAGAGAGATACTGTTTCATCATTCGAGATTTGTAAACTAATTTTAAAATCATATTATCAAGAGCGAGAGGTAAATTAAGATGACGTAGATTAAAAGTAGACACGGTCAAAATTTGCATTATGCCTCTGTAATTAATTTTGCCCATTCCCTGAAATTCCGCTATTGTGCCACCTCACATAATTATGCACCGTTTGTGGTAAAAATGTACTGAAAACACATGGGCACAACACTAACGACAGAGTGCAAGTGGCTGTTGTCAGCGGGGCCTTCTTGGTATTTCTGCACTTTTTTTGCAAGAAATGCATCCTCACATACAAAGTGGATAGGAGGAGCTAAATATAGGACCAAATGAAGTTTTGCATTTTGCGTAATTTTGCTGACATTTCGGGTAATTGCGCAGAAGCAAATAATGCACATTTCACTTACATGGTGCTACCATAAGGAACCCACAAAGGATACTGAGTAATTCAAATATGGCGCTGGTACTGAGGGGTAAAGGTATCAAAAGGGAAAAAGTCTTATTACAGGGGGCTCCTAAAATCCTTGCACCAGTGGCGCCTGTAAATGAAATCATGTGCAAAAATAAAAAAATATACAACATTAAGGTTAGTTCCGACGCTCAGGCACTCCTTCAGGGAAGTATGCACAGAAGATGAGTCAAACTACTGCAACTCACAGGTCAAGAGGGTTAATCGATGACGTCAGTTGACTCACTGTCACACGCTGACGAGCTGGGGAGCGGAAGCAAAATGTGAATTACATTTGAACACACCAATGGATCAAGAGGGCTCCTTAAAGCTCCTGTATGTATACAAGCTTAAGCTTCTTTTTTTTTATATATATGAGCCTGGCAGAATAATTAAAGCTGTCGCTATGCCAGGCTTAAAAATGAAGTGCTATTGGTTTCTAAAATCGATAAAAACTTTTAAAATAAAAGAGTCCCCTCCTGAAGAGTGAATCTTCAACTTTTGTATAAAGAATCAGGCTGCTTTATCGCAAGAAGAACATATGAATAAAGAAAGAAATGAATCTGGCAAAAGTAAAGCCAGCCAGGATAAAGGGATTTGGAAACGACCTGAACATTTCGCAGACTATGCAGATTGCCAAGGTAAGGCGTGTAATTGCTGGATTGAAGGAGGGTAATGACTAGGGTGGTATAATGCCTACCTCACATGGGCTGAGTCAGTCTACTCTCGGCCCACACGAAGGCTACAGTGCGTCTTAACCGTAATATCTAAAAACAGAGATTAGCGAAATAGAAATACAGAGGGCTGTAGGTCAGCATCAAGCTAATACTTGTTGTTGATGTCATTCCTTTCTATGACTCACCAAGCATCCAGAGAGTCGGCTGCATACACACTAGAAGGGCAGCTTCTGAACATGTCTATTGTCCTATGCTTACCTCTACGGAGGGGGAGCGACCCTTGACCCTTCCAGGTAGGTCGCTCCCCCTCTGCCCAGCACCGCCTGTGCCAGTTCTCTCCCTCGCTGCCCGGTTTTTCCTTCTGCTCCCCTCGAGGCCCCCGTGTCTCTCTGCCCGTTTTGCCTTCTGTTGCTTAGCTGCCCCTACATTTCTCTGCCCTTTCTACCCTTTCTTGGGACCTTTCTGCCTCTGTGCCACTCGTTTCCCCTTGTTTTTTGTGACCTTTCTGCCCTTTCTTGTGAGTTTTCTGCCTTCTGTGCCCCTCGTTTCCCCGTTTTTTTGTGACCTTTCTGCCCTTTCTTGTGCCCTTTCTGCCTCTGTGCCACTCGTTTCCCCCATTTTTTGTGACCTTTCCTGCCCTTTCTTGTGACCTTTGTGCCTCTGTGCCACTCGTTTCCCCCTGTTTTTGTGACCTTTCAGTGCTTTTTTGTGACCTTTAACCCTGCTCGCAGGCAGGTCACCCCCATGCCGCTGCTCGTCACCTGACTGCCTGGTTCCTGCCTCCCTGCTGCCTCCTTGTTTCCTGGGTTTTTCCCTCCCCTCTGCCCTGTGCGCCAGTTCCCCCTGCCCCCTCACCGCTCCCGATCCGGCCCTTTTCCGCCGCCGCTTCCCTGCGGCCCAGCCCCCCCCTGCACACCCATTCGCCTCCCCGCTCCCACCTCCCAGCTGCTCCTCCCTCCCAAGCCACCTTATATGCAGGCCGAGAAGCGGGCGTGCCTAAGGCAAGCCCGTCTGCGCCCGTCCGCACCTGGACCGCACCCAGCTCCAGAACCACTGGACCCCGCGAACGCCACAACACCAGAATGCACTACGATGCCAGCACCCTCCACGCTCTCAATGCCAGCCGAAACCACACCTGCTTCCAGGCCACCCCCGAAAAGGACCCACGGACCCTTCTCCTGCCACACATGCAGCTTCACCTGCGACAGAACCACCAAACCTCCAAGGACTGGACCCAACCACCTCCGCTGCATACACCTCAACACCCGCTCCGCACTCAAACACGCCGCCGAGCTCTGGGATCTGCTCGACACCTCCGCCCGTCCTGACCGAGACCTGGTGAAACGACTCCTCGGCGCCCGACATCGCCATAGCCATCCCAGATGGCTAAAAGATCACCCGCAGGGATCGCGCCAACGGAATCGGAGGAGGAATAGCCATCGTCCACAAGTCCACCCTCAAGGTCGCCACCCACTCAGACGACACCCTCAACACCGCCGAACACCTGCACTTCCGGATCCACACCGACCCCAACACCACCCTCAGAGGAACACTCATCTACAGACACCCCCCACCCCCGACCCTGGGCTCAGTTCAGCGACTCCATTGCAAACCTCGCCAGCACCCTCGCACTTGCCTCCACGGACTACATCCTCCTCGGGGACCTGAACTTCCACCTCGAGAACAACAACGATGCCAACTCCGCCACCCTGATCGACAAACTCGCCAACCTCAGCCTCAGACAACTCGTCACCGCACCCACCCACCTACGCTGCTGGCCACACGCTGGATCCAGTCTTCTCCACAGGCTCCCACGTCGCCTTCCACCACACCACCGAACTCCACTGGACCGAATACCGCTGCATCCATTTCACCTTCAAGAAACCAACCACGCACCACCGCACCCAACAACGGCCTCGCCGCTGCTGGAGCATAGTCACTGAAGACCAGCTGATCACCTCCCTCACAAAGAACCCACCCACTGACCCCACCAACCCAGACGCCGCAGTCCGAAACCTCAGACAGTGGATCGACGACTGCACCAACACCCTCGCCCCGCTCAAGAAACCCTACAACAGCCACGCCAACAAGAGAGCCACCTGGTTCATCGTCGAGCTCCAGACCTCTAAACGCGCATGCCGGAAACTGGAGAAGACATGGCTCCACGAACGCACACCGGGCAACCACGCAGCCCACAAGGACACCACCCGCAAACACCACCACCTCATCAGATTAGCCAAGAGATCCTCCTTCAAAGACCGCTTGGATAGCAACGCACACGACAGCAAAGAGCTCTTCAGCATCATAAAGGAACTCTCCAGTGCCAACGCCAACGACATCCCGCCCTCACAAGAACTGTGCGACTCACTAGCCATCTTCTTCCACCGCAAGATCGCTGACATCCACGACAGCTTCAACACCACGACCGCCCCGACTATGCCAGACCCCACCTCCCCTGTGAACACCACCAGCGCCAACCGCCTGACCTCCTGGTCCAACATCAACGACAACGAGACGCGCAAGGTCATGAACTCCATCCACTCAGGATCTCCGTCTGACCCGTGCCCACACCACGTATTCAACAAAGCAGACGCAGCCATTGCACCCCAACTACGGAAGGTCATCAACATCTCCTTCGAAACAGCGACATTCCCGGAAAACTGGAAGCACGCCGAAATCAACGTCCTCCTCAAGAAGCCCAAAGCGGACCCAAAGGACCTCAAGAACTTCCGGCCCATCTCCCTGCTCCCATTCCCGGCAAAGGTCATTGTGAAAATCGTCAACATGCAACTGGCCCGCCACCTGGAAGACAACATCTTGGACCCGTCCCAGTAAGGATTCAGACGAAACCACAGCACCGAGACAGCCCTCATCGCCACCACAGACGACATCAGGCGCCAACTAAACAACGGTGAAACATCAGCCCTCATCCTCCTGGACCTGTCAGCCGCCTTCAACACGGTCTGCCATCGCACTCTAAAGACACGCCTCCTAGAAGCTGGAATCCAAGAGAAGGCTCTTGACTGGACCACGTCCTTCCTCTCCGGCAGAACCCAGAGCGTCTGCCTCCCACCCTTCTGATCCGAAGCCACTGACATCATCTGCGGCGTCCCCCAGGGCTCATCCCTCAGCCCAACGCTGTTCAATGTCTACATGGCCCCCCTTGCACAAGTGGCCCGCCATCATGACCTCAACATCATCTCATACGCTGACGACACCCAGCTCATCCTCTCCCTCACCAAGGACCCACACACCGCCAAAACCAACCTTCACGAGGGGATGAAGGCCGTCGCTGACTGGATGAGGAGCAGCCGTCTGAAGCTGAACTCGGACAAGACGGAGGTCTTCATCCTCGGACCCACCCCCTCAGCCTGGGACGACTCCTGGTGGCCGACCACACTTGGAACAGCACCAACACCCACCGACCATGCACACAATCTAGGATTCATCCTTGACTCCTCCCTCTCAATGTCTAAGCAGGTCAACGCCGTCTCCGCCTCCTGCAACAACACCCTCCGCATGCTCTGCAGGATCTACAAGTGGATACCGACCGAAACAAGAAGAACGGTGACACAGGCCCTCGTCATCAGCAGACTGAACTACGGCAACGCACTCTACGCAGGAATCCCAGCCAAACACCTACGACAACTACAACGCATCCAAAACGCCTCCGTCCGACTGAGCCACATCACCCCCCCCACCCGAGAGACCTACACTGGCTTCCCATCGACAAGAGGATCACCTTCAAGCTCCTCTACCACGCACACAAAGCACTCCACAATGCCGGACCAGCCTACCCGAACAGCAGACTCAGCTTCCACACCCCCACCCGCCAGCTCCGCCCTGCCAGCCTCGCCCTCGCCGCTGTCCCCCGCATCCAACGAACGACCTCCGGCGGCAGATCCTTCTCCTACCTCGCCGCCAAGACCTGGAACACCCTCCCTACCCACATACGGCAGTCCCAAGACCTACTCGCCTTCAGAAGACTCCTCAAGACCTGGCTCTTCGAGCAGTAGCAGCACCCCCCTCTCCCCTCAGCGCCTTGGGACCCTCACAGGTAAGTAGCGCGCTTTACAAGTACTCTGATTGATTGATTGATTGAATGAGGTGAAATGGGAAATAAGTCACACGAGCTGGTCCGTTGGACACTCGTGCCGGATATTGATTTTATAATTTGTTCACACTTTTACCAACGTAGTGCTCTTGTTTCGCGGCAATTAGGCTGAAAAGTACTTCTGTGCAGTCAGGACGTGCTGTAGACAGGTATAAGATCGCCATAGGTTTCAGAGGCAGAGCTGGGTGTAAACATGGGTCTTTCCTATCGCCGTGAGTGAGGAACTAAAGGGTCCAATGTATGGGAAGAAGTGAGATTTTAAAGAGCTGTGCAAAAGCCCAAGAGCTCACCAAGTGTCAGGGGCGAGCTGGGAGTGAGTGTGTTTCTTTGCCAGCCATCCAGTAGGCATCACATAGATAAAGGGCTTTCTGGGAACACGAGTAATGTGAATTGACCATCCGAGCCAGCCCAGACCAAAAGTGTGAGTCAGAGGATCTGTCTCCGGATTATAGCGCCTGCAGCTCACAAGTTTATCTTTCTGAGCTGTGCAGAATTAATATGACCGAAGCATTGCCACGCCTCATTTTGAGATGCCTGATTTTTATTCGATTTCCATTTCCAAAAACAACAAAAGCTCACTTATACTCAAAAAGAGGCATCATAGTTCGGATAAGATGTAAACGTCAAAGTTGAAATTATAGAGAAGGTGATGAAACGTTGTAAACAAGCACTGGCAAAGCCAATAGGTCTAGCCTATGTGAGGGCTATTGGCTTTACCAATGTCGTTATTCATGTTGTACAGCAACGTGGCTAAAGGTTAGTGATGTTTCATAGAGTTCAGTGGTGCAGACCAGAGTGGCAAAGAGTGGGGTGGGGTATAGTGGTAGGGAGTAGAGTGGTGGGGAGTAGAGTGGGGTGGCGTAGATTAGTGCAGAATCGAGAGGGGTATAAAAGAGTGATTTAGAATTGAGTGGTGTGGAGTGGCTTAGAGTAGTGGAGTAGCAACGGAGTGTAGGGTTGGGTTGAGTGGAACAGAGATGAGTTGCGCAGTCTCGAGTGGCGCAGTCTCGAGTAGAATGGAGTTGCATTAGGCAGAGTGGCATTGAGCAGAGTAGAGTGGCGAAGGGTAGAGTGACAGAGAATAGAGTGCCACTGTGTGGAGTAGAGGGGCGCAGAGTAGATTGGCACAGTGTTGAGTAGAGAAGTGCAGAGTAAAGAGGAACAGAGTAAAGGGGAGCAGAGTAGAGTTAGAGGGGCATTGGAGTAGAATAGAGTGGTTTGGCAGAGAATGGCTTGGAGTGGCATAGGGTGCCGTAGAGTAAAGAGGTGCAGAGTGGAGTGGCACAGGGTGGAGGGTCAGTAAGTCTGGCGGCACAGTGCAGAGGGGAGCGGCAAAGAGTAGAGCGGAGTGGCAAAGAGTAGAGAAGAGCGGTGAACAGTAGAGCAGAGTAAAGCACATTGCAAGTCCAGTAATACAAAAAACGCTTATAAAATAGATTTGAAAAAATAGTGCGCTGCAATAAGACAAAGAAGGACAAAAAGGAGGATGAACATATGTAGTAGGTCCATACTCCAGGAAGAAGCTAACACAAGAAAGGAAAGGAAGCCTACAGGAGCCAACCAATCAAAAGACTGAAAACGTAGTGACAATGAAAACTACTAATGTGTGGGTGAGTTGTCACTGACATTTGACCTCTGTCTTTGAATGCACAGCTAATGTGACAATATAAGAACAAGATTTAAAGGCCTGTTTACAGAAAGCGAGTTTGGTTTAGGCAACAGGAAAGACGAACTGAACATGGAGAGCCTAAAGCAAATAAAGCCACCAAATAGAAAGTCCGAAACGTGAGTTACAAACCACAAAGCCAGTGGCAATCAACATGCAGAACCCATTCTTAGGTCAACTTTCTGAAAGTCCCCAAGATGTCTTTAGCAAACCAGAGAGCTGCTCTGTCTGATAGGCTGTGATTTAAGAAGGATTCAAAGTGTTGACAATATATTGCTATTGCCAGGGCAGATGTGTGAACATTCTGTTTGTTAGAAAGAAATCCTTTAGGTAATTGCGGAACCAAGTTTTCAGATAAAGGAAACTGCTAGGTAAAACATACATTTATTCATCGTTATTCATTAAGGAGTTTTGGAAAGCGCTGCTTATCATATTCATTTACTTGAGAGCGCGGACACAAACATGAAGTCCAGAGTTATGATTGGAATGAAATGATGGAGTCCAATCGGTTTGGATAGGTAACGGAGGCCAATATTCTTCAGAGACGACCCATGCACTCTGCTTAGGTCCGATGAAGCCTGAAGACTACCATGATCAGGGGCCTCCTGAACTTCATGTACTTGGGCTAAAATCTCAGATTAGCGCTAAGGATGCTCCAGAATCTTGACCCTACACATCCAGAGACCGACTTCTGTGTTTCAACCTATTGAAGGAATGTTTACGGATGAGGTGGGCAGATGGGGAGCAAAGACGGCAGATGGGGAGCAAAGACCGCTGATGGGGATGCAGTGAAGTGTCAGTTTCTGCAGGTTTTATGTTAACCAAACCAAGACTAATGGGACTGATAACACATCTCAGTATGGGAAGGACCATACGTTAACTACAGAGACCCTGGCCGTGGAAGGGTTCTCCACTCTACTTTACACAGTAATCATGTATGAGAGGCTAAAATTTGTCTTCCAATTAGAAGGGTAGTGGCTACTGGAATGAAAACATCCACACGGAAATGTCCTATCTTTAATATGTATTTATTTTATTTTAAATGGAGCATCAGCATTTACATGGGTGAACTCATTAGACGGGCGACAGACCGGTTGTCATTAGAGAAAGTTGCCTATAAGCTACCTCTAGAGGCAGGAAAACCATGTGCATGACAAAAAAAATGAGATATCAAGGAGTTTGTAAAAATAATCTTGGGGGTTAGGGGGTTGGATTTTGAGTAGAGGACACTCAAGCGATCCCTTGTGCACTGGTTGGATGTAGGCCTACTTTGAGTGCAATATGTTAGGAATTTGCCATTTTGTTTCTTGTTTTAAAGCCCCTTAGCACACAAAGGCTGGCTGGCTCTGTTGCTGTTGTGGTCTTCCACACAGTGTTCAACACAGCAAAGAAGCACATGCTGCGGACAACTGCCCCAAATGGGCATGCCTTCTGCCCCCCTTATATTGATCAGAGTATTGCATTCATAATACTCCTAGTTCCTGCTTTCCCAATCTTATTTTTCGATTTTTTTATCAGACCTAGGTAAAGGGATGAAAACAGATGCAGAAATATAGCACCTACAACATCCTCCACTCTGGTTCCACTTATACCAGTGCTTAATTTGTAAAACAATATGTGCCAGGGAACACATTTTTGCACAGAAGCCAGTGATTATCTGGGGTGGTTAGGGGAAGGAAGGGTCTGTACCTAGGCAACGTAGTCCTGACTCCACTTAATGCCTCTTTAATCCACCACCAGACACTTCCTGCCCCTCTATCCTACTCTTGCGGGTTCCTTTTAGCCTTTGTCACTCTTATTCTGTCCTTCTCTTCCTTTTTCTTTACCTCTTTTGTGTTTTTCACTCTCTTGCTCCAGGTGAAAGTCTGATAAAGAAAAATACCTGCCGGTCCCCAAAAAGAATTCTGATATGCACCTCTAGCAAACACCAGCACAATTTGACCACTGCTAAGGGCTGTCAGTCGTGTCAAATGGTGAATGACAAGAATTAATTAAATCCTAGTGCAGAAGATTTCAGTACAAAACACTTGAGTTAATCAAATGATATTTCCGGTGGTCAAACCAAAAGAACGCCTGTGTGTATGTACACAATTGTTACACTTTGCCCATCAGTAAACCTACCAATCAGACGAGAAGCCTGCAACAAACTACACTTGTGCCAGAGCTCTCCAGGTCTCAGATTTCCATTTATTTTACTGCCAATCTACCTTCTTCAGTCAAGATAACAATTATAACAGGCTACACAGCGGAGCTGGCACACTGCATCGCCTCTCCTACTTTTCACATGAGAAGTCTTTGCCTGCCTGCTCTTGGTTACTCTGCATCATTTGCATGAACGTCACTCTAAACTCAGACTGGGTAGAGGTTTGCAGTTCACAGCCAAGTTCTAGTAACTACTAGGAGCCTGATTTAGTGTCTGGAAGACAGAATAGAGGCAAATAGGGTGGCAGAAGATTTTCGGTCTACCACCCTGACTTTACTCTGCCTGCCAAATTTGGAGCTCATTGTCAGCCCTGTGGTGAATTAACTCCATTGGTTTGTAAGAGCCGTCGTCACAGCAGTTCTTACAAAGTAATTTAAATGTTTGGTATGCATCCGTCACTTGTGATGCATGCCAACATCAAACCTTTAAAAGCTTTTTCTTTTCCTAAAATAAAATCCCAAAGAGCAAGTTTGTTTTTGGAAAAGAAAAAAAACAATGGCCTGACACCATCTTAGCTTTCTCCCATGGTGTGGGGGTCATTTGTCGGTCAAAGCATACCAGGCAGAATAGCTGTCTGGTTTGCTACAGACTCCTTGGGGACATTCTGAAAGCTTCTGTGGGAATTCATACCGTCCATTGCTTACCACTGGCTTTGTGTATTGTAACTCACAGTTGTTTGATTTATTTGTTTTAAGCTGTTCAGCTTGTGTTAGTCCCTTCAGTGGAGCATAGCCTGTTTACCTTGCTCCTTGTGTTCTTCCATGAGTGCTCACTGTAACAGGTCTTTTTGTTCCTATTTTGTCACATTTGCTCTACAAGATAGAGGTCAAATGACAGGTTCAGTCTTATGAGGAAGCTTGGTGTTTACTTGTCTTTCTCTGTCTTCAAAGTGAGAGGGTTTATGGGAAAATCTTGCTAGGGTTGTGAAAGGAAAGGTTGTTTCAAGCACATAACACAACGTAGATGTCTGTAAATGAACTGTGCAGATATTTCAGAATATATCAGATTTAGGAAAGCACAAATGAAGCAAATTCTTAACTGTGGGGAAAACAAATATTTTAATACAATCAATATAATATGTGATGCCGAAAACAAATATTTTAATACAATCAATATAATATGTGATGCCATTCTCACACATTTTCGTTTATGTGTGTATGTGTGTATAGTTTAATAAGTTAAACAGTATGTCTGTGCAAATGTAATGGTCATTTCAATTATAAATGTGTTGTGTGTAATAGCAGTGTGCTACAACACCATGCATACTCCACTTTTTACTACCCCACTCCACGCCCCTCCACTCTACGACACACCACTCCACTCCACTCTATGTCACGCCCATTTTCTCTACAATACACCACTCTATGCTACTCCACTCTTCATCACTTCATAACACTCTACTCTATGCCACTCCACACTAGGACAATCTACTTCAGTCTACACAACTCCCTCTACACCACTTTACTTCACTCTGCGACACTCTACACGATACCCCGAAACTCCACGACACTTACTCCCTCCACAACACTCCACTCTACCCTACTCCACTCCACTCCACTTTATTCTACTCCCTCCACAACACTATACTCCACTTCATTCTACAAAATGACCACTTCAAAAATCTACTCTACACCTCCCCACTCTACGACACTCTGCTCCCTACATGACACTCGACACCAATTTGTTCTATGACACTCCACTAACTTTTAGCCATACTGAACAGCAGCCAAGCTGGTGTATAACATGGCTAAAGCAGATTGGCAAAGACAATAGCTTAGATTAGCAAAGCAAACAGCTCTTGCATAGGTGAGACCTTTTGGAGTTGCTAATGCTTGTTATATTTGTACTGTCTTGACCAGCCAGGATATTCCTGGTGGTAACAGACATTACAGTAAGGCCACCTGACCACCCACTCTACGTACAGCAGAGGATCGGTTGACTTACCTCCAACAGCCCGTACTCCCTTAAGGCTTGTGTCGACAGAGTGGAGTTTATAACAACAGTGTAGACTTGGCAGTTCACCCGACTCATAATAGGGCAGGCAAACCAAGAGTTTGGTGAACAGGGTACTTATCACAACAGCAATGGAGTATCCTGTCCAATAAATTCTAAATCGGACCCAATGTTATTTACTTGGCGTTCAGCAAGCTGTTTCTTCATCCTGCTAAATGAATGTCAGTGGACAAATGGAATGACTGAATCAGATCTTATGGCATTACTTAGTATGTTACATATGGTCTATACAGTGTAGGGCTTTGTTTATAATGGAAATATATTAAACTAGCGCATGATGCACAAAAACAGACTGTAGCCTATCTGATTAAAGCACAAATAAGCTACAAAAGAACGATGAAACAGGAAAACCGTCACCAAATATATATAAGCCTTTCCAAATACAACAAGCATTTGCAATGCAATAGGTCTCGCATTAGGAAAGTGTGAGCTATTGGTATTGTAAATGACAATTTTTTTTAATATGTGTTGGCTTTAAAAATATATAAATTAATAGCATTGTTATTCACAAAGCCAATAGCTTAAACTTTCCTAATGCGAGTCCTATTGGCTATGGCAATGCTTGTTGGTAGCAAGCAAGGACAGTGCTTTTGTGGTGCTGAGTGATGCTGTTGTGGTGCTGAGTGATGCTGTTGTGGTTGGGCAGAGTGATGTGGTGGTGTCCCAGAGTGATGTGGTGGTGTCCCAGAGTGATGTGGTGGTGTCCCAGAGTGATGTGGTGGTGTCCCAGAGTGATGTGGTGGTGTCCCAGAGTGGTGTCTGCGAGTGATGTGGTGGTGTCTCAGAGTGGTGTCTGCGAGTGATGTGGTGGTGTCTGCGAGTGATGTGGTGGTGTCTGCGAGTGATGTGGTGGTGTCCCGGAGTGGTGTCTGCGAGTGATGTGGTGGTGTCCCAGAGTGGTGTCTGCGAGTGATGTGGTGGTGTCCCAGAGTGGTGTCTGCGAGTGATGTGGTGGTGTCCCAGAGTGGTGTCTGCGAGTGATGTGGTGGTGTCCCAGAGTGGTGTCTGCGAGTGATGTGGTGGTGTCTCAGAGTGGTGTCTGCGAGTGATGTGGTGGTGTCCCAGAGTGGTGTCTGCGAGTGGTGTGGTGGTGTCTGCGTGGTGGTGTCTGCGAGTGGTGAGGTGGTGTCTGCGAGTGATGTGGTGGTGTCTGCGAGTGATGTGGTGGTGTCTGCGAGTGATGTGGTGGTGTCTGCGAGTGATGTGGTGGTGTCTGCGAGTGATGTGGTGGTGTCCCAGAGTGATGTGGTGGTGTCCCAGAGTGATGTGGTGGTGTCCCAGAGTGATGTGGTGGTGTCCCAGAGTGATGTGGTGGTGTCCCAGAGTGATGTGGTGGTGTCCCAGAGTGGTGTCTGCGAGTGGTGTGGTGGTGTCTGCGTGGTGGTGTCTGCGAGTGGTGAGGTGGTGTCTGCGAGTGATGTGGTGGTGTCTGCGAGTGATGTGGTGGTGTCTGCGAGTGATGTGGTGGTGTCTGCGAGTGATGTGGTGGTGTCCCAGAGTGATGTGGTGGTGTCCCAGAGTGATGTGGTGGTGTCCCAGAGTGATGTGGTGGTGTCCCAGAGTGATGTGGTGGTGTCCCAGAGTGATGTGGTGGTGTCCCAGAGTGATGTGGTGGTGTCCCTGAGTGATGTGGTGGTGTCCCTGAGTGATGTGGTGGTGTCCCTGAGTGATGTGGTGGTGTCCCTGAGTGATGTGGTGGTGGTGTGAGGCGTGCAGCAGTGGGAGGCCTGCAGCAGTGTGTGGCGTGCAGCAGTGTTAGTAATGCAGCAGTGTGCAGCGTGCAGCAGTGTGCAGCCATGTGACGCGTGCAGCCATGCGAGACGCGCAGCAGTGTGAGGCATGCAGCAGTGTGAGGCGTGCAGCAGTGTGAGGCGTGCAGCAGTGTGAGGCGTGCAGCAGTGTGCGGCCTGCAGCAGTGTGCGGCCTGCAGCAGTGTGCGGCCTGCAGCAGTGTGCGGCCTGCAGCAGTGTGCGGCCTGCAGCAGTGTGCGGTGTGCAGCAGTGTGTGGCGTGCAGCAGTGTGTGGCGTGCAGCAGTGTGAGTAATGCAGCAGTGTGCAGCAGTGTGTGGCGTGCAGCAGTGTGTGGCATGCAGCAGTGTGTGGCATGCAGCAGTGTGCGGCGTGCAGCAGTGTGTGGCGTGCAGCAGTGCGAGTAATGCAGCAGTGTGTGGCGTGCAGCAGTGGGAGGCCTGCAGTAGTGTGTGGCGTGCAGCAGTGTTAGTAATGCAGCAGTGTTTGTAATGCAGCAGTATTAGTAATGCAGCAGTGTGAGTAATGCAGCAGTGTGAGTAATGCAGCAGTGTGCGGCGTGCAGCAGTGTGCGGCGTGCAGCAGTGTGCGGCGTGCAGCAGTGTGCGCCGTGCAGCAGTGTGCGGTGTGCAGCAGTGTGTGGCGTGCAGCAGTGTGAGGCGTGCAGCAGTGTGAGGCGTACAGCAGTGTGAGGCGTACAGCAGTGTGAGGCATGAAGAATAATGAGGGCTAACAAATGCGGGGAAGCTAGACTAAAACAAAACCCAAAACATCGCCTCACGCCGAAAGGAAATCTGTTACTGGGGGGCAAAAGGGGAGGGGGCTGTAGCTGAAACTAAATAAAGGTGACTTCGTACATTATGGGAATGCTTGCATGTTGATTAAAGCCCAGGCCATGGTTGAAGAAGCAGCACAGACGTGCTACGTTCATAGGAGGAGTGGTTCTGCCTTTTGTTGCCGACACCGTGCAGTGGCCAGTTAATGTGTGGTGCAGAGTGGCAACACGTCGTGGAGCATCAGAGCAGAGTCAGCTCTCGCAAATAGAAATTCCTCTGTTGTCTCTGTGTTTATTTCGTTTGTAATGAAAGGAAAACCAAGATTAAGATGGAAGGACTAGAGCATTGTCGCATGTACCCATGTGGGCACTAATCAGGAAATAGATAAAAAAAATGTAAGTGGTCTGGTGTGAACGATTAAGCGGGCGGCCGTGAAGAGGCGCTGCGCTGATTAAGAGAAAGGAAACACGAACCCTTGCATGCAGAGCTTATAATGGGAGAAGTTTGTATGCCACAAGTAATCATGGTGATCCATGGGGGTGAACAAACAACAAGCTCTTGGCATTGCTGTGGCAGGGGGAGCGGGAGCGCATTCCTTTGAAGTCTGATGCGGGGGCGGGAGAGCGGATCCTTTGAAGTCTGATGGAGGCATAGATAAATGGTGGTGTGACGTGGTGGTGTGACGCGGCTGGTTTGTGCACGCGCATAGCTCACATGAACTGTGCGTGATCCGCAAGTTTGGTAGAGTTTTTGAAGAGCTTACTATAATTCTCGCCTATCTATCCCTGCGGGATAGAATAGTCGAGACCTAAAATAATAATAATAATAATAAGATGTATACTAATACTGGGTCTCAAAATTCCCAGCACAAAGTTATAGCCTATATGTTAGATAATGCGGAGTTAAAGATATTCCTACACAACTATAAAATGTTTAATAAAATGTATTGCTTTATTAAAAATTGTCACTTGATATAAAAATACTATAAAACGGATTACACTGAAAATGACATCAAATTCATATACCATTAAAATACTTCGTTACATGCATTCAAGAAAAAACACAGACCAATAGTTCAGCACAATAATTAAACACAGGAGTGATTTCAAGCGCTTTGATCCCTAGTGTGTGCCAACAAACACAAGTACAGATATCCTAGCTGGAAATTCAGGACATGTGAGCCGGAGGAGTGGAAAATCATTACCGACAAGGGGCTCGAGTGGTCACCAGGAACGTGTCTTGGCTCAAGAAAGTGGCAGGACCCCGATAGGTCCATGGGTAGGAAGTCGACCTAGACGGAGAATCCAACGAAGTCACTGATCTGGCTTCCTTCCCTACACAGTGTAGGGTCAGTGCTCCAGATGGAGAGATCTAAACTGAACAACTGCACTGCCGAGCCCCCGGAAGTGGCACCTCCCCAGATGGCCCGGCAGGGACAGGGCCAATCCCCAGTTCCTAGAGCCAAGCGTATGGTCTCCGGCCAATTCCTGCCCCCAGTCAGCGACTCAGAGATTTTGTGTGCCTCATGGATCCGGAGCTGTAGCTGAGTGAGTCGTGACCACTAAAGGAAAGGAGGGATGTAGAAAACCACTCTGCCTCTGCCCGACAAAGTTGCACCTTCGAACACTCCTTGGGGCGGGCTTGCCTAGAGGAGATGAATAAAGAGGCTAAAGACCGCTCGGGGTCTTCGCCCGAACATCGTAATACTGGGTGCTGTCCGTGTGCGCGTTATATGACGCTAGGCCTTGCTGCACATAATGGTCAGGCCAGGAATTTCACAGCTGCCCCCTACACGGAGAACCAGAGAAGAATTCAAACGGTAAAATACTCAAGAACCTGCTTCAGCAAAGGAGGAATCTCGAGACGGAATCAATGACCATCGTCAGCAGTGTGCAGCAGTGTGTGGCGTGCAGCAGTGTGTGGCATGCAGCAGTGTGTGGCATGCAGCAGTGTGCGGCGTGCAGCAGTGTGTGGCGTGCAGCAGTGCGAGTAATGCAGCAGTGTGTGGCGTGCAGCAGTGGGAGGCCTGCAGTAGTGTGTGGCGTGCAGCAGTGTTAGTAATGCAGCAGTGTTTGTAATGCAGCAGTATTAGTAATGCAGCAGTGTGAGTAATGCAGCAGTGTGAGTAATGTAGCAGTGTGCGGCGTGCAGCAGTGTGCGGCGTGCAGCAGTGTGCGGCGTGCAGCAGTGTGCGGCGTGCAGCAGTGTGCGGCGTGCAGCAGTGTGCGGTGTGCAGCAGTGTGTGGCGTGCAGCAGTGTGAGGCGTGCAGCAGTGTGAGGCGTACAGCAGTGTGAGGCGTACAGCAGTGTGAGGCGTACAGCAGTGTGAGGCATGAAGAATAATGAGGGCTAACAAATGCGGGGAAGCTAGACTAAAACAAAACCCAAAACATCGCCTCACGCCGAAAGGAAATCTGTTACTGGGGGGCAAAAGGGGAGGGGGCTGTAGCTGAAACTAAATAAAGGTGACTTCGTACATTATGGGAATGCTTGCATGTTGATTAAAGCCCAGGCCATGGTTGAAGAAGCAGCACAGACGTGCTACGTTCATAGGAGGAGTGGTTCTGCCTTTTGTTGCCGACACCGTGCAGTGGCCAGTTAATGTGTGGTGCAGAGTGGCAACACGTCGTGGAGCATCAGAGCAGAGTCAGCTCTCGCAAATAGAAATTCCTCTGTTGTCTCTGTGTTTATTCCGTTTGTAATGAAAGGAAAACCAAGATTAAGATGGAAGGACTAGAGCATTGTCGCATGTACCCATGTGGGCACTAATCAGGAAATAGATAAAAAAAATGTAAGTGGTCTGGTGTGAACGATTAAGCGGGCGGCCGTGAAGAGGCGCTGCGCTGATTAAGAGAAAGGAAACACGAACCCTTGCATGCAGAGCTTATAATGGGAGAAGTTTGTATGCCACAAGTAATCATGGTGATCCATGGGGGTGAACAAACAACAAGCTCTTGGCATTGCTGTGGCAGGGGGAGCGGGAGCGCATTCCTTTGAAGTCTGATGCGGGGGCGGGAGAGCGGATCCTTTGAAGTCTGATGGAGGCATAGATAAATGGTGGTGTGACGTGGTGGTGTGACGCGGCTGGTTTGTGCACGCGCATAGCTCACATGAACTGTGCGTGATCCGCAAGTTTGGTAGAGTTTTTGAAGAGCTTACTATAATTCTCGCCTATCTATCCCTGCGGGATAGAATAGTCGAGACCTAAAATAATAATAATAATAATAAGATGTATACTAATACTGGGTCTCAAAATTCCCAGCACAAAGTTATAGCCTATATGTTAGATAATGCGGAGTTAAAGATATTCCTACACAACTATAAAATGTTTAATAAAATGTATTGCTTTATTAAAAATTGTCACTTGATATAAAAATACTATAAAACGGATTACACTGAAAATGACATCAAATTCATATACCATTAAAATACTTCGTTACATGCATTCAAGAAAAAACACAGACCAATAGTTCAGCACAATAATTAAACACAGGAGTGATTTCAAGCGCTTTGATCCCTAGTGTGTGCCAACAAACACAAGTACAGATATCCTAGCTGGAAATTCAGGACATGTGAGCCGGAGGAGTGGAAAATCATTACCGACAAGGGGCTCGAGTGGTCACCAGGAACGTGTCTTGGCTCAAGAAAGTGGCAGGACCCCGATAGGTCCATGGGTAGGAAGTCGACCTAGACGGAGAATCCAACGAAGTCACTGATCTGGCTTCCTTCCCTACACAGTGTAGGGTCAGTGCTCCAGATGGAGAGATCTAAACTGAACAACTGCACTGCCGAGCCCCCGGAAGTGGCACCTCCCCAGATGGCCCGGCAGGGACAGGGCCAATCCCCAGTTCCTAGAGCCAAGCGTATGGTCTCCGGCCAATTCCTGCCCCCAGTCAGCGACTCAGAGATTTTGTGTGCCTCATGGATCCGGAGCTGTAGCTGAGTGAGTCGTGACCACTAAAGGAAAGGAGGGATGTAGAAAACCACTCTGCCTCTGCCCGACAAAGTTGCACCTTCGAACACTCCTTGGGGCGGGCTTGCCTAGAGGAGATGAATAAAGAGGCTAAAGACCGCTCGGGGTCTTCGCCCGAACATCGTAATACTGGGTGCTGTCCGTGTGCGCGTTATATGACGCTAGGCCTTGCTGCACATAATGGTCAGGCCAGGAATTTCACAGCTGCCCCCTACACGGAGAACCAGAGAAGAATTCAAACGGTAAAATACTCAAGAACCTGCTTCAGCAAAGGAGGAATCTCGAGACGGAATCAATGACCATCGTCAGCTGTTTCATGAAAGCCGCGTGAACCAAGGACCTGGTGATCCAACCGTCATGAAAGCTTAATATTTACATCCAAATGGGGAATCACAAAACTCTTCAGAAGGTGAACATTCAGCTGAAAGAATTCTCTAATAAGGGTGGTAAATGTATATGCAAACTACATCTGCAGGGGAGCTGCATGGCATCCTGGGAAGGATTAATGTCTTCCACTGCCACGTAAAGAATGTTTTTTGTTTTTGTTGCAAGAACAAGCTCAAACATTGACTGTATTATTCAGAAAATTAATGCTTTGACCTTTTTAAAACATGTTAACACTGCGCAAAGAGATGAAAGTTAAGAAGCTCCAAATGGATGTTAAAGGCAATAATGAAAAGAAATCACATGAAGAAACAAAATGGCCGGTTGAGGGTTGGGAGAGGTTGTTATAGTAGGTGATAGAAAGTTTAAGAGCAGACTCAAAATCTAAGAGCCGGTAAATTGTATCATCTCTGCAATTGTGCGAGTCACAAGTAAGGGGGCCTGAAGATTTACTTTACCAATGTTTGGGTCTTTTTGATTTGTTGTCTCCTCTGTAGTTAATCAAACCCCGGATGCTAACGAACAATGGGCCCTTGAGCAACGAAGACTGCTTGCTGGTTTGATCCAGACCAGAGTGTGCAGCTATCGCTGCCTGCTGACACTTGCTGATCGGGCAAGAGCGAGATAAGGCAGGTAAGGCAGAGAGGGGAAACATAATTTATGGTGAAGGAAAAGAAAAATGCACTGTTTGCAAAAAGATAGAACTTCTTGGGAGTGGCTGCAAATCTTTGAATCCGAATGTGTGGAATTCTGTGAAGCAACATTCAACAAACATAAAACAAAAGTGACGAGAAGTCTCCACCTGAAGACGTGGAAAGCGATCACCTGGAGACATGGAAAGCAAACTATGCTGGAAAGAGATTGCTCTATATCACTAGTATGGTGGAAGCCACTGAAAGCGTGGACCAAGAAAAAGAACACATGCCCAACATGGTCCAGGCAAAATATTTAAAAGGTATGCAAACAGGTGTGCAGTTCCTATGAAAGGAAGTTCAGGAGTGCCTGAAGGACCAAAATGGGGGTTGTAATCCTACAGGAACAAGAGCCCCCACACACCCCAAGGGGTGTCATGCTTCATCATAGGGCAGCTCCTCGTTGGGCCGGTGCTGCAATGCCCTACGGACCCCGCAAAACAGCGTTGTTCTGCCTGGGATTTCTCATCCCAGACGGGACGAGAAATCTGATTTCTCATCCCAGGAGGGACGACGCTCTTCTAGCGCAACTCCGCTTTTTCTCATAGAGCTTTGACTCCCTCCTTTAGAGGTAAGAGTATTTATGTGTTAAACTCTGTGGGCTTATCCCTTTTTGTGACTGTGCAAGTGACACTCAGTCAACTGTCCATAACCATCACCCATCTCGAGGGTACTTTAGTGCAACAACATTTACGGTAATGGGTGCGTTCGTTTTTTCCGCGTCACATCTGCCGTCCACTTGGCTACATACATACTGTTAATGAATGGGTGATACCGACATTCACATACCCATAAGATTCCCCACGAGGAATAAACTCTTGACCTCCCCAGTTGGTGTGTGTTCACTTGCTGAATGTCACTGCTGACTATCTTCTGGATAACTTATGTGACACTGGCGTATTGTTATACCCTTTGGGCATTAAACCTAAGCATGCAAAAGATTTGCATGCTCCCTCTATTAGGCACCAATATAGTCATTTGAATTTTATTGCTGTCCCCCCCCCTTTTTCCCATTTCTTCTAAGTCAGATGATATATCGATTGCAATAAGGTAGAGCACATACCCTTTTGCATTAGGAAGGGCACAGCACTAGGTGACACATGTACCTCTCACTGCCCTTCCTCTGAGTAGTTTAGTTGTTTTATACTTCAAGGTCCTGACGAATTGCCCTGATCATTTATGATATTACTGGCAAGAAACATGTTGACCAACACTTGTGCTCAAAGGTCATGTGGACCATTACATCCACTCTAGCTTGTATTTGTTTTTAAATATAACCCGGGGTCTCACACATTAAAGCTTGACTTGGGGCGGTGCCTGGCTAGCGCCCGAGGGAAATGACAGCTGGTCCCTGACTCTCCAGGGACGGCGGCGGTGAACCTGACGGGATACATACCGCCTGTATGAGCTCCAGAATGTATACCTGATCTGCTAATGCATTTATGGATTACCAGAGGGTTCGGAGGGCTCCGATCCCATCGCCTTCTTCAAGTCTTTTCTGCCAAAGGGCCTCAATTTACCAAAAGATACTCTTCTCAACATCCAAAGGGCTCATAGACTGGGCCCTTCCCCTCCACCGTGAGGAAACCAAGAGGACTGATCTTGTATTTCTTGGAATATACTGACTTGCTCAAGATTTTGGCAGTTGCCAGAGCTATTAACCATATTACCTGGTCAGGCAATCCCTTTCTTTTCTCTCATAACTACGCAAAACCTACAGCTGATAGACGCAGAGAGTTTCTGGCGATGAGACCACTTCTGCATTCCATTGGTGCACAATATGGCCTCTTTCACCCATGCCTTTTTGAGGTGACTATCAACAACAAGACCACTACATATGAGGACCCCATAAAATTGAAGAGCTTTCTCAACTCGTGTAGCATGGAGTCTATGGACACGTCCTCGACGAATAACAAGTAGATGCTTATGCTTTGTATTGCCGGTGTTCTTTTTTTACACTTGTTTCATATTATTGACAATTTTCTTCTTGTTGAAATGCTTGAGGATGTTGTTTTTACTCTGTTAATTGTTCAGAATGACTATTAACATCCTTTCTCCCCTTGCAGTATTTGTCTTCTTGTTGTACTTCCCCTGTGTTGTACTGCCCATCGGTTCTGCTTTCCTTCCCGCTTGGAGTCTGGACGCATCATTGTCCAATGTGGCCTCATTTCCCCCCACCTTACCTTTGTCTTTAAATATTTGTAAGTATGTCATTTGTGTTTTCTTCATTTCTTCTCACATTAATCTTTTCTCTTTATTTACTTTCAATATTATCTTTTCCTTTCTCATTGTTTTCTTTGCTTTTCTCTAAACTGCACTTTATTTCATCTGCACTGCTCTCCATGACCTAAATTCTAATTGTTTATACTATTCTCTTATTACTCATATACTTATTCATTTTTGCTGTTCCCGTATCTCTCTAATGTCATATGTTTACCTATATTTCTATTTTTTTCTCTCATTTTAGGTCTCGACAAGGTAGCGCATGCGCTGTCTCATCGAGAGATGCTGTATACAGTATGGTGGGGGAAGCTCGCCCACTTTCCTCCTAGCTTTTTCTATCTTTTTTATTGCCCAAAATCTTAAATGCTGCATTGTGATTGGTTTTTGGAAAGTTAGTCCCGCCTCCTGATGACCATGGCGTCATTTTTCTTCTTCCATGGATATCAGCCCCTTACTTTAAAAACTCTTTTGGTCCCCTGCCTCCCCCCGTTCCCTCCCGCAGTCCATGACTTCTCTGCCCACCACAAACCACCCCACACCACCCCACTCCCGTTCGTGTCTTTTTGAACGCCCGCCCTTTTGTGTACAATGCAATAGGGCTTGCGTAAATACGAGTCCTACTGCATTTGTAAATGCTTGCTTGAACCTGGGACTGGCCGAGTGCATTCGCACTCTATTTTGTCTGCCTTGTCCTGAACACATGCGCAATACAGACGTTACCTGGTAGCGGAAGCACAGCTGTGAGAAGGCAGAAGGGTCAATGTCAGCAGCAGCATGGCAGCTGTAATGCTAATGTGCGTCCTGCGGTGCGCTTTACAGAGGGTAGGCTGGCAGGAGCCTCAGCTTGCAGCCATGGGTGAATGAGGGAAGATAGGTGCAGCTTTACCGAGGACAGACAGGAGCCTGAGCTTCCACACACAGGGGACAAGGGAAGGTACGTGCAGCTTGTGCAGGGCACAGTAGCGCTCCATGCGCCCCAGCCTTTTTAAGTGCTGTCAACAATAACACAAGTCTATGACCTATTTTAACGGCGCTTGATTTGGCGAAAAGTCTATGCTTGATCTGGCTTTTAAATCGCTGCCACGTCAAAGAGAGTTTCTGCCTGCCGAACAACCTTGCTGGCATGCACATGCATTTCAAAATAACGTTTAAAAAAAATGCGAACGCGGTTTCGTGGATGATACCATTTTTTGCCGCTGTGCTCAGTGCAGAATGGCTTGCCACGACCCCGGACACCGCAACCTGCCCAGGAAGCCCCCCACCCCATGCCACAATGGTCCATTTTAATAACGCCTCCTGCAGGATGTCGTTGATTTGGTCTTTCTGCCAGGGCTTGTTTTTATTGTGCCTTTAGTGCGACAGGCACACGGTGAAGAGGACACCACATAATGTGTGGCTTTTTTCACTTCTACTAGCGGGTTATTATTTACGCCTTCTAGGTCTGATTATGAGCACCAGTTTCCAAAGTATGTACCCAAAAGTATTAATGCGAGCATTCTAAACTCTCCGCAACACAGCATGTTTATTTAAAGACATGTTTAAACTAACAAGACCTGTATTATGTTTTCAAACTCTCCCGCGCTTCACCCAACAGTCCACATCCGCGTCAAACTACAACCAACACCAATTTAGACCACACACTTAAAAGAATACCAGGAACCACATGACTATCGGATTGCATCGGGACCTTGTCCTGCCTATAAACGTCCATTTAACAATACAAGTGAAGTAGCAGCTTAAATGGCAACCCCAAAAGCCAATACAACGCAATATACCCCCGCTCCCAAACAGTCAGTATTATGCTCACACATTATGGTGTTTTAACACAATATATGCAGGATCGTCAGCCTGCAGACTTCTTTCGCATCCGCAAAAGAAACAAGGTGGCTCCCTCCGAGTACACCACGTCCTTGCACGAGATGGACCTCCCTACAGCCCGACCAGAGTCAAACATCAGAGCACTTCCTGCAGAGTCACTAATCAGAGCGGAAGGCCTTCCCTGCATCTCCCTTCTCACTATCTGATGAAGCAATCTGCCTGTAACTCCGATGGCCGCCTCTCCCTCAATGAGAGCACGATGCCTACCCTGAGTATATGGATGGCCCTCTGTCCCCGCAGAGGAGTAACAAAAGCAGCAGGGCCCTAGTGGTGGACCCTGAGAGCTCTGGACGCTGGCACAGTGGGCTCACCCCGCAGTCGCTCGTCCCGCGGCACAATGATGCCGGCAAGCCCTACACCAAGCCTACTATCCACACAGCCAGATCCAATACTCACCTACTACACCCAGTCGCCCCTAGGATCCCCCGACATGGCACAACAGTTTTAAATAATACATTTCAAACTTGAACTTCAGAACAAGATCCTCTATTGTTACAGTTACTTTCGTGCTGCACAGCTAAATACATATAAGGTCCCAAAGGCGAGACCGATTGCATTGCAAATGCTTGTTTTTCGTTCTGTTTAATACACTTTATGTATAGTTGGTTTACTCTTTGGTATGCTTTTCTTTGTTTAATGATCTGCTTTGATTAGTGCCTTCTCTCTACTCCTGTGTTAATCCTATGCCCATAAAGCTTATCTCTTGGAATGCCAAGTGCTTACATTCACCTATTGAAAGACAGAGGGTGTTAACACATTTAGCTAAATTGAGAGCAGATATAGCCTGTTTTCAGGAGTTTCATTTAACGGCAGAAGAATCAATAAAATTGAAGAGAGGTTGGATAGGGGAGGTCTTTTATTCACCAGGAGATGGTAAACGTAATGGAGTCTTAACTCCTTACCGTAAATTGCTTCCTGTAAATTGCTCTCACAATGCCCAGATGACAATGGTAGATGGTCGTTCACTAAATTGCTGATGGGAAATGCTCCGATCTCTTAACTTAACATATATGCATCCACTGCTGGGGATTCCTCTTTTTGGACATCCTTAACTCAACAAATAACACACTAACACACTATTGATGATAACTTTATCCTTACAGGTGACTGCAATCAGGTTTTTGATCCTTTTTTAAATCGCAATTCAAAAGTCTCCTTCATCCCCCATAAAGAACACAAACTTTTTATTCAAACTATCAAACAGCACAAGCTCATAGACGCTTGGAGACTCTGTAATCCTACTCTAAGGTAATATACATATTATTCCCTGGCCCACAATATCCAATCGATTATAGATTACTTTTTCATTTCACATAATATTTCTCAATCTTTGGCAGTGGCAGATATCGGATCCATTCTAATATCTGATCACGCTCCCATTACTATTCAGCTCAACATTCTGCAAAAGCCTAACACACCTCGGAAATTGAGTTTTAACAATGCTTTACTTTTGGATCCTGCATTCACCTCCTCCTTTGTCTCCTTTTCCAATGAATACTTTTTATTTAATCAGTCTGATACTTTGCCTTTCTATGTGGTGTGGGATGATTTCAAAGCAGCAGCCAGAGATTTTATTATTGGCTATGTTTCTAAAAAATGAAGAAAACCCAAAGAATTTACAAAAACCCTCCTAGATGAGATAGAAGAGTAATAAGAATGCTCCAATCTCTTTAAATCCAAAACGTGTTTATCAGAACTCATATAAGTTAAATTTCAGTTTAATAAGGAATCAACAGACAATGCTTCAACATATCTATTGAAATCCAGTGCGAACTTTTATGGAGGTCAGAATAAAGCAGGGAAAGTACTAGCCAACTATTTGAAAGTTAAACATAAACTTAATATAGAGTCCATTATGGATGAACACCAAACACTGAAAGTTAAAGACACTGATATTTTAAATGAATTTCTCCAGTTTTATAAGACTTAATACACATCAGAAATCCATTCCTCGGAACATCACATTTCTCAATTTCTTTCTGATGTTCAACAACCTTCTATTACTCGGCCAGATTTCATACTCTTTGAAGCTGATATGTCACAAAAAGAACTCCTTACCACATTACAGACACTTAAAAAGGACAAAGCCCCTGGTTGACCAGGTGGCTTCACTGTTGAGTTCTTTATACATTTTGTTAATCTCCTAATCCCCAAATTGCATAATCTTTTAGACTCTTTTTTTACTTTCTGGTGAATCCCTTGGCTCTTTTTCGGATGTCTTAATTGGTCTCATTCCTAAGGAAGGCAAATATTGTAAAAATTACAGGCCTAGATCTCTAGTTAATATTGACTATAAAATAATTCAAAAGCCTTGGCCATTCACCTAGAATCTTATTTGTCTGATTTGTTAGGAAGAGAACAATCTAGTTTTGTTAAAGGCTGTCTTCTTACAGACAATACCTGTTTATTTTTTGACATTCTATCTAAATCCTCCTATGTCCCGCATTCCCTAACAGCAATATCCCTTGATGCCGTGAAAGCGTTTGATAGAGTGGAATGACCCTACCTTTTTCATACACTTAAGTGGTTTAGATTTGGTCCTAAAATTATTTCTTTAATATCAATTCTATATTCTAATCCACGAGCAGCAATATGCGCAATTGGTTGTACATCTTCTTATTTTAATTTAGGTAGAGGTGTCCGACCGGGATGTCCCTTATCCCCGTTCCTTTTCAATTTAACCCTGGAAGCTTTTCTTTCGAAAATCCGTCATAATAAAGATATCCATGGATTGGACGTTAAAGATATTCAAATTAAATTGACAGCTTATGCCGATGATGTCTTGTTATTTATTTCACAACCTCAAACCTCTCTCCCCGCATTTCTACAAAAAGTGGATTCCTTTGCAGCTCTATCTGGATATAAATTAAATAAAGATAAATGTGAAATCCTACCTTTAACAAAGTATACTTACAAAGAAGATTTTCTTATCACAAGTTTCGCATTTAGCCCCCAACATATTAAATATGTAGGCTTACAGTTTACCTCCTCTATCTCAGGTACAACTTTCCGTTGTATGGAAAATTGTATATAGAGATTATTGCTTTCAATGGAATGCATGCACGTTTGGCGATTCCCTTCCGGGAGCGAGCTTTGAAACCATCTGTTTGTAATTAACAGATGGTTTCTGCTTGATCCCACAAGTGAAACAGGCGCAGGCCCCCTCCTCCATCCCCCTACTGCCTCCTCCTCTCCTCGTTTTTTTTTTATTACTTTCAGCACGAGGCGCGCGCACGCTTGTTTTTTAAGTCAACACCACTTTGTATTCATTTGTATAAAACGAGTATAATTGGATTAAATTCTTGGAATCCCGAATGCTGCCATCTTAAAAGCCAGGACTCAGAGGCGTCTCACCTGCATGGGGGTACTCAGATCAGGGGCCTAGCCAGTGACCCGGGCCCTTGTGCAACAAAGGAAATGACCCCCTGGCTGCAGTTTGAATGTTAAAATATTGCACTATGGGTTCATTGGGCCTCTCCAACCTCTGGATACTGGTGCCACTGAACCCGATGCACCAATGGGAGCTATGCGGGTTACGGAGCGCCTTTTGCTTTGCATGCCTGCTACAGTGGGTGCCCACTTTGCCTGTGAAATCCCTTCTGCGCGCTATGCGCGCTATTTGACTAAGCAGACAGTGCGGCTTGCCCGTCGACGTCGCTTCCTTCTACAAATGACGGAGAAAAGCCCGGTGTTCTCGCACCTGTTAATCCGCACCCGGGTTTGTCCACACACACATTGGTAGACAGGCTTTGAGCGCACTTAAAAATTCCACAGAGTCACCTGAGTTATTTATAATATGGCCAGACAGACTTTGCATCGGAGTGACGTCTTTGCCAGGTCTCCCCGTCACGCTGTGCGCCAGATATACACTTTTTATTGACGTTCGTTGAGGTGCCCCAGTCCTTGAAACAATGCCGCTCACAGATGGCGTTGTTTGGCACCGTTGTAATAAAAAGGGGTCTTCATGACAAATACCTTGAGGGGTCCTCTCAGCATAGGTGCCATGTAGCTGGCCTTTTAGTCACAGCACTTTGTATGCCTGGATATTTTACTCTCTAATTAAAATGGTAAATGCAAAACTGAGTCCCAAAAAGCAATTTAATGGATTTGGTAAAGGTAACGTTTGAAGTAAGATCACTTGGGTATGCCCATGGGCATTCACGTTATGCGGCATGAGATCACTAAATTATGCGGTAGGGGTGACAAAATTCCGAGGCAAGAAAAAGCACATTATTAAGCGTAATGCAGCACATTTATTGATATAATTCCTTCATTTTTTAAAATGTTTACATTTGGTAATACTTTCTGGGCCAAAATATTTCACTTAATTTGTACCAGTTTAACAACTAAGTACAGAAAAAAGAAGCCGAAAGATAACCAGTTAAACTTTGTTTAAGGCCTTCCACTGCACGCTATCTCACGGTGCCACATTTTTAGTATATTTTGATCCGTTTGAGCAAAAAATTATTTTTGGGGTAAAAATGCAGATTTTGCAGCAGATAATGGATTATGTGGCGAATGCAGCAGATCCATCATTATGCGAGAAAAGCATCAGAATTGCATAATACCAGTGGCTCTGTCTGTGCTTTACATTCCTGCCTCTCGCGACATACCTCCTCAATGATAACCTCAAAAATGTCTCAAATTTATGGATGAAGTAGTGCAATTCAGCCTTGGGTGGTGCTAGTAAGGCAGGTGTAGCAAGCAGCCCTGTGAAGTTTTTCAAAGTCCACGCGTGACTCTGTGCTGGTCCAGGTATTTTCAAAGTATTCTAGGACTTCTCATGTTTAGCCATTGAAAAACAAGGACTACAAATCCCAGACTGCAAAGAACAAGCATTGGCATAGCCAATAGGTCTCGTCTTTGGGATATTATAAGTGTTTAGCCATGCAGCAATTGATGTTGCACCAAGGATATTGTGCTGCATGATTAAATACTTATAAAGTTCCCAAAGGCGAGACCTATTGGCTATGCCAATTCTTATTTTTTCTTTCTTTCAAGATATGTTAAACTGACTCATTTACCCAATAATTTTGATTCTGAATTTTTGTTCATCTTATGTGATTATTTGCTGTTTTATTGTCCTTTGTATTGTTACTTTGAGTTTTCTCAAAAGATTTCTATTTTTGAACTAAAAGCTTGACTTAGATTCTATTACAGGACCGGAGGCTTCTGATTATGCTTCTCTTTCTGTTTATTTGCTACTCACAGCAGCCAATGAAAATGTTTTGTTATGCAAATAAACCACATTTCCCATGTCGCATATCTTGTACATCACATCCTGTAAGACCCTATAAGAACCACAATAACCGAACTCAGCCTCTTTCTTTGCTGCTCACGCAGGAGTTAAATGACTACATACTAATTTTCACTTTTGATTGAAATGATTTGTTATATGAATCCTAATTAAGTTAATGGCTTAATCGTGTGCTGCGCGCTGTGTTGCCGTGAAGGCCCGCGTGGGCCGTGTGTCTAGGATCCTCCCGCTGGGAGTTAATTGTACATTGTTTCCGTGCTCTTTGGGGGCGCTGAATGCTTTCGCACTCCCGCTGGGAGCGAGTGTACAGTGCTGCTACCTGCAGCGTCTGAAGTGTTTCATTGTTTGAGAGTTCCTCGCGCTTCCGGGAAGGCTTCCCTGATTTGCCAGGCAGACTGTATTTAAGAGCATTACTCGCTCCTACAAGCGTAGTCCAATTGGGCTACTTTTTGGTTCTTTTTGTTCTACACACGTGGCGTGCGCCCCCAGGCACTCCGAAGCTCATAAGCTTCGTGATTTTTCCTCGTGTGTGCGACACCTGATCTGGCTGCAAGACGCATCTGGACCTGGATTGTGCACATGCTCTATTTATCTATGAATTTGCTCTACTTACACCCTGTGGGCTGCAATAATTCTATATAGCATTGCTGAGGAGCTAGGTACCTGGTTGATTTTGTGTGCATTGGGGTGGCTTTGTGTAATATAAATAAATATATCAAATATTATATAACAAAAGGTGCCTGTCGTAAGAGAGCCCACACAGGTAAGTATCCATTCGCCAAACATTTATTGGAAGAATAAATAGATTCAGTTGCACAGCATGCCTCGTCAAAGATTAAGTCCTGCCCGACGCGTTTCGTGCTAGACACAGCACTTCCTCATGGGCTGTGGGTACTTTGCAAACAAAAGTCACGTCAGTTTCAAAAAGCACACGTTAAATACTGTTCACCCCACCTCTGTGAGCATGACCACCTGAGTGGTCTGTCGGTCTTTGTAGTGCTAATCATCTTCCTCTTGTGAGTCTGCGTGCTTTTGCTCAATTTAAATAATCAATTCCACAGTGGGTCGCAAGAGCATTCATGCCGCTGGTCTCCTGGATTCATTTTCTCTCAATGGCATACCTGTCTCTCTGCTGTAATGCCACCACGATATAGCACTCAAACTGGAATCTTCATGTAAAAGAACCCGGAGGGACACAGCGGGGATCAGATAAGAGGACTACTTTAATTAAAGATTTCGGCCTAATGCATTTTGACTTCCACAGTCTTCCTCAGATGCCTTAGTGTATATATATATATATATATATATATATATATATATATATATTACCTACTGGCGGTCGCCAGTAGGTATATATAGTTAGGATTTTTTCTCTATGGGTTTTTTGAAAATTCTATGTCTAATAACTTTGGCGTTTGTGGACGGAATTGGCTGAAATTTTCAGGAAAATGGCACATTTTGTTTCTGAGCAGCCCTTGAAAATTTGGGGGGGGGTTCGTCCAGTGGGGGCCGAGAAAAAAGGGGGGTCCCAAAACGTGTTTTTAACATTGAGTTTTCCATAGGGCGGTTGGCCTCACTTTTAGCCCGAACGGCTGAATGGATTTGCACGACACTTGGCAAAATTGTAGGGACTGGTAGCCCGATGTGCCTTTTGTAGGTCTCAATATATGTGCTCCAGTGGATTTTGAGAAATTAACGTTTAAAAAAAGATATATATCTGTAACAGCGGACCGGGCAGCGCACTGGTTCGCGGACTTTTCGCGCAACGGAGCTTTGTGAAGCGAAGCGGATTGGTTCTCTGGCGTCTGTCAACATTCCAAACAGTCCGTAGCGGCCGCCATCTTGTCTCTCGGTAGGATCGAGAGACAAGAGGAGGTCAAAACAAAGGGGGAAATAACTATAAGGGGGCATAGTAGATCCTCGCTGACCCCCTAGGTTTGATGTGGAGGTTTTAAAAGGGCCCCGCGGGGCAAAAAAAAATAATAATAATAATAATTGAACGGCTGAATGGATTTGCACGAAACTTGGCAAAATATTAGGGACTGGTAGCCCGATGTGCCTTTGCTAGGTCTCAATATATGTGCTCCAGTGGATTTTGAGAAATTAACGTTAAAAAAAAGATATATATCTGTAACAGCGCTCCGCTTCGCGTAACGGAGGTTTGCGAAGCTGATTGGTCATTCTGTCACTGGGCTATAGTTGGGCTACATCTGGCTGATATTTGGGCTACATTTGTTTTTTTGTGTGTCTGGCGGCCATCTTTGGGCTACATTGGGCTACATTGGGCTTCATTGGGCTACATTCGGCTAATTAGCAAATAGCTCATCGCAAACTAGGAATGGTAAAGAATCGCTATTTATTCCTTAAAGTTCGCTATTTAGGAAATGCAAATAACTTTGATGATACATATGGCGGTTCATCTCTAACAAGATAAGAAGCATAGGGATACATTTATGATGACTGGCGCATCACCAGGGATGTGTTAGTCATTCTGTGCCGCTGTTCCGTCACCTATGGTGTGCTGCATTTACAATGCGGCGCATCATGGGGCAAAAGCAGCACAGATGCGTGATGTATCTGTGCCGTAAAGGTGGCGCATTGCTGGAGTTGTATCGCAAGTGTGATGAAGCTCCAGCAAGGGTCGGGGGTGCCCCTGTCGCAGGGTTTCTGTTCTCACACAGAACTGTGGACAGAGGATTGGAACCTCGGCGAATGCATTGCTGGAGTTGTATCGCAAGTGTGATGAAGCTCCAGCAAGGGTCGGGGGTGCCCCTGTCGCAGGGTTTCTGTTCTCACACAGAACTGTGGACAGAGGATTGGAACCTCGGCGAATTAGGGTGTCCCAAAACTCACGTTAGTAATCAAAAACTCCTTAGCAAGCTAGGTACAGTGTCACATTGGATATAACAAACTCTCAATGTTTAGACAATCCAGAATATGAACTTATAGTACCTCAGGATACGTGGAACTCATGAACAGTCGGTCGTTATAGATTTCTTAGAAACCAGAACATGGAGTTAAGAAGAACACATGTGTATTTGAAATGTTTATTTACTAATGCCGTCTTCTCAGGCGTAGTACCTTAGATAATAAAAGTACACATATTATCAGTAGCAAAATTACCAGAATAGTTACTAGTACATAAAAAGTGAATGGTGATAGTATGTTAATATGCTGTAAATGAATAAGAGTTAGCAACACTTATAAGCAGCCGCGGGCCGTGGAGGGAGTTACGGTGAGGCAGGGAGGCGGGGAGGGGGAGAAGCAGGGTGGAGAATACAAGTACACATATTATCAGTAGCAAAATTACCAGCATAGTTACTAGTACATAAAAAGCGAATGGTGACAGTATGTTAACATGCTGTAAATAAATAAGAGTTAGCAACACTTATAAGCAGCCGCGGGCCGTGGAGGGAGTTACGGTGGGGCAGGGAGGCGGGGAGGGGGAGGGGCAAGGTAGAGAGGGCTCCACCCTGCTTCTCCCCCTCCCCGCCTCCCTGCCCCATCGTAACTCCCTCCACGGCCCGCGGCTGCTTATATCTCACCCTCCCTAATACACATATTATATTATTTGCTAAGAAGGTCTCTTTGTGTTGGTTTAGGGCGTGCCCATACTTTAGTGTCTTAGATTTGAAGGAATCACATCAGCATACACCAGCTCTCTCTTCATGTGAACCGCATCAACTGTTGTGTATGTGTGTTCGGCAAAGCAATATAAAACCCGCCTCATGCCCAGAATTGGCAGAAGTTGCACTTATGTTATGAGTATGAAGTCGTGGAGATCAGACCTCATAACAATTCTGTATCGTGTTGTTCTTGAAACTTTAGCACTCGCTGTACAGATATAGTTTAACAAGTAAAGCAGATAGTAGACCAATAACATATTATTCTCATGTAAACCACGATGAACTACTAGGTGGAAAGCTAAAGCAACAACTAAGTGTCGTGTGCAGAAGTTGCAAAAAAGGAAAAATGGCGTTTAAACCGGTAATGAGCCCATGCTAACTTAACACGGTGTAAAGATATCCAGGACCTAGATGACACCTCCTCATGATCCGGAAACGAACTGAATAAGATAATAGAAGTGCCATCTCATGAGAGCAGATTGCAAGTTTATATGTGGACGGTCCGCAAGGTAAAGCATTAAAAACTAGGAAAATTTAATGCTAAAGAAAAATAAAACAGCCAAGTACTTTATCGAGTCTTAAGCCAATAGGCAAGGTAAATAATAAAAACTTGACAAATAAGTCAATGAATTGTCAATGAAATGCTAGTACTCAGCATATCAAACATGAAAAAGGTCTATGACATAACTGTGTATGCAAAATAAGCTGCAACAGCCTCCAATAGGAAGTCACCGTCTTCATCCGAAAACAGTTCAGCCATCCAATTTAAAAGCGGAAAAGAACATACGTGCTCTCCCAGCACCGGATCCTCTATCACCATCAGAGGACAGCTCGGTGGGTTTTCAAGAAAGCTCTGTTCCAAGAAAGACTGTGCTGCCGCCAGTAAATTCCAGGGACCAAGTAGTCCATGCATCAATGCCACAGCCATAATCCTTTCGCCAGGACAAACCAACTCGTGAGTAATGATAGGAGTCATCAGCTGATTAAAGTCGACGTCAGGAGAAACCGGTCCGCAGAGACACAAATCAATGGCCCAATCAAAATCACAGGTCAGGCAGTGAAATACAGGCTGGACACAGGTGAAGTAGGAGAACCGAAAAGATAATCCATATGCCGTGCTTAATATCGCCAACGGCATTGTGCCATAATATTCTAGCATGCGATTGCGGAACAGTGTCAGCAGCTGCAGGGTCGGAGGTTGCATAGGAGGGACATCCATATTTAAAAATGTAAAAAAGCACAAGAGCGTCCGCTGGTAATGCAAGTAAAAATGCCAATCTACGAACCAGAGTGCAGAAAATACAATGAAAGGAAGCAGGGATGACTCCAAAGATTTTCTCAAATGAAGTCACGAGACCACTGGTAACAACTTTAAAAAAGTGTGCCAGGGACTTTGTGGAGGATGCGTTAAAGATAGTCGGAAACATGTTGCTGAAATTGAAAGGCAAATCTTAATTGAAAAGGGTGTGCACCTCTGTATGGGTGTTCGCTATGTGAAGTACGAAAGTTTCACGGGCCGAACTCAAGGCCACCTCTCTCTGAGACAAAAGAGCTCTTATTCTTGCCATGCCGTTGAAACGTGTCCCAAGGTTGGTATTTGTGGCCAGATTGAAAACTCCCTATGTTCATGTGTGGGAGGAAATAGAACATTTCTGCAGCAAATAACCCGTTCACTTACTGTTACGATAAAAGGAATACTTTTAATTAACTCAGAACAATCTTCATTATTGAGCATCAAATAACTACCATTTTCCAACAACTTGAACGTGGGGATGATAGCAGGAACTGGCGTGCCTTGCAACACGCAAGCCATATTTGGTCGGTGTTTGTTGCATGAACCGTGTAACTGTATGTGCCTACACATTAGTGAATGATCTGGCGTCTCAGTGTATTCCTCTCCATTCAGATAAACTTCTTGATCATCTTTGAAACATCTGTATGTGTATGGAAGCGACCAGACCTCATGAAGAAAAGCACTACCTAAAGGTTCATAACGACCTATTGGTATATATTTCATACAATTTGAAAACTTATATAAAGCAAAAGGCAGCGTTATTAAACCGTGGATAAGGCATGTTGCCAAAAAACCCGCAATCCTCTGCTGATGATGTCACTGAGCATGTCATGAATGATGTAATATGTGACATCATCAGCAGTGGATTACGGGTAATGGTATCTCTAGTTTACTCCCTTATAGCTGTGTTTCTTTTAACATAAGTGTCTGTTTACTTCCCTTATACTTACTGTTTTTGGTTCGCTTCCGGTTCGCGTACCGGCGAGCGAACTAGGAAGCGAACTAAGAGAAATAGAGGTTGGCACAGTTCCAAATATTGTACCAATTTTTTAATAACGGGGAGGTAGTTCTGAAAAGAACTTTTTTTTTTATTTTTCTGAACATTTTTTTACTGTTTTTGAATTTTTCGGAACAGTTTTATATTTTTTTGGGTTTTTCTTGGAGGGGGCAATGAAAACGATTCATTGTAAAGGGCTCAACAGGAGCAACAAAACCAAATAAAGAAGTATTTATTATTTTGGGCGTTTCGGACAAACTTGCATATGATAGTCAATAGCTCTGTTGATCAGAGTGATGCTTTTTTCTCCGTAGGAAATGAATCCATCGCAAAATGCGCAGATGTGTTTTACATCACCAAATCTCATTTGTATATTTGGCACCATCTCCCTGCCCTCTGGTCCCGTTACTTCCGGTACAACAGATCTTCTGGCCATAATAGGGAGATTATCTAGGTCGTTCCGAAACTGTGCAGCACTGTAGTTGTTAGGATGCCACCTAGTCATATGGCGATGCATTGTGTAGTTTCCGAAACTGTATTTTTTGTCGGTCCCTCTGGACAGTCTATCTTGACATATAAGGCAAGTTACGTATCTTGCATTTACTTTTTTCTGACCTTTGGGAATTTTAAAAAATTGCCAAATGAAGTTTTCTTTCCGGTGAGACGTCCTGGGCTGCTCAGGCAAAAACTGCCTCTCTTCGTGCTCGTCCTCCTGTTCCTCTTCTTCTTCTTCTTCTTGAATTACAACTTGAGCAGGTGGTCCACTCTTCCTTGGATGTGGTGGAGGTGGTGGGGAAGCACCAGCTGAAGCTACTAAAGAAGCCATTGCTCAGTGATCACAAAGGGTCTTTCTCTCACAATGATGAAAGTCAGAGTGAGGAAAGAAGGAGGGATTTTCATCATTTGGGAAAAACAAGAGTTCTCAACCAATCAAAAGTGTTCATTTTAGATTATATGACCTAGTCTTACATCATTAGGAAACCAAAAGTGAAATGAACCAATGAAAAGTGTTATTACCAAGTCACATGACTTGCTGTGTTTACGTTAAGCGCTTTGCAGGGCCTCCCGGTTTGCTTCCAGAAACCTGCGCTTTGCGACTCGCTTCGCGTACCAGTTCGCTAACGTAGCACGTCATATGACGTATCACGCGACAACGTGAAACGTCATGCGGACGGGAGGCGTCACGATGTTGTTTTCTAACGCGGCACTTGCGGTAAAGAAACGTTTACCGGCTCGCGGTCTATTTCGCGGCATCAAGGTCAGCTAACGGGAAGCTTCCCGATTCGCGAAGCGGGAACGAAGAAAAAAAAAATATTTAAAAAAAAAATTATTCATAAACATATAAAATATATTTTGGGATTTAAAGAAGAATACATTTTACAGCTACAGATATTAGCTGTTAAAAAACCAATGAAATTCACAGAAAAAACCATAGGTTATAGACCATATATAGTTAGGAATTAGCATTTACAAAACCTTGAAAATTCACTGAAAAAACCATAGGTTATAGACCATATATAGTTAGGAATTAGCATTTAGAAAACCTTATTTTACTCACACAAAACCATTGAAATTCCATATATAGTTAGTTGCACTAACTATATATCGCGCACCCGCAATCCACTGCTGATGATGTCACATATTACATCATTCATGACATGGTCAGTGACATCACTGATGACATCACTGATGACATCTCAAATTACATCACGGATGACATCACTGATGACAACATCCAGTGACTGTGTGTTTCTGTAAAGTTAAAATATGTCTTACATATTGAAGAATGAGTGGAAGTATAAGTGTCTGGACGAAGGATTTAGTAGGTGCATGACTGAATGTATGAGTGAGTGATTAAATGTGTCTCACTGAGTGCATGGGTTAGTGACTAAACTGTCTTAATTTGTGCATCATTATGTCTGTTGTTCTGTAAACTGCAGCATGTGTTGATCAGTAGCTATATGAGTAACTATATGGGTTATTGATTGATTGCCCAAGTATTTGCATGGAAGACTGAGTGTGTGTGTGGCTGGCTGGGAGGTGTGTGACTCTGTGCAGATCAATGTGTACTTGTATCAATGATTGTATAAGAGACTAAGTATGTGTTAGTATATGGTTGAAAACGTAAGGTGCTCTATGTTTAACTGTATAGATTAGAAAATGGAAGTGTGATTGATTCTTTACAGGACTGACTAGGTGTGTGAGTAACTCCATGGATGAGTGGCAGAGTGTGAGTGTCTGTATAGGTGTATGAGTGCATATGATAGTGTTGTAAAGATGATTGATTGTATGTATGAATGATTGTATGGGTGAATGAGTGAATGTGTGTGTAGACGTAGGAATCAGTGAGTGCGTATGTAGTAACTAGTATTGGTGTGTCAATGGTTTCAAAAATTATACTCTGTATTTAACACTGAGTGTAACAGAGGTTATATTAAAATGTGAGGAGATGCATTGTATTGTCACATGAATGATATCATCAGTGATGTGGTCATTGATGTCAAATGAGATATCATCAGTGATGTCATCCGTGATGTCATTTGAGATGTCATCAGTGATGTCATCAGTGATGTCACTGACCATGTCATGAATGATGTAATATGTGACATCATCAGCAGTGGATTGCGGGTGCGCGATATATAGTTAGTGCAACTAACTATATATGGAATTTCAATGGTTTTGTGTGAGTAAAATAAGGTTTTCTAAATGCTAATTCCTAACTATATATGGTCTATAACCTATGGTTTTTTCAGTGAATATATATATATATATATATATATATATATATATATATATATATATATATATATATATATCTCCATCCAACTGAAGCTGCCCTGAGATCGAGGTGCCACACACAAGCGTTTCTTCACCTTTTTTATTCAGCAGGTAGTCGGGACATCGATTTCAGCACAACAGCAGAGAGAATACCAAACGCGTTTCAGGCTCCATTGGCCCTTGTTCACTGGTCATAGCTGGAGGCACAACGGCATTGTTTCGTGCCGCACTCGCAGCGCTCACATTTTACTCCTGCCGTAGTGGGCGTGGCAAGACTGCATTGTAGTCTTCGTAGTTAGTTATTTAAAATCCATATGGGAATGCTCATGTGCCTGCTCCAAAAGACTTTGGACGCCTCTGTCCAAGACTTGGCTAATTGGGCCATTGAGAAGGCAGTACCTGGTACTGCGCAGCAAGCATTAGCTGCTTCTTTGAAACCCATCACCAAACAGTTAGAGATGTTTGCCAAGAAGCATGGATTTAACCCTGAACCTCAGAAAGACGATGCCTCCGGCGAGTCTCAAGCTAAGTCACGGCCCCATCCAGATGCACTTGCAACGCTACCTGTGAATCCTATTCCGCCCAACATGAGTCAGAAAGCTAAGCGTCAGGAGCGCAAAGACACTGACACCGATACAGATACTACAGGGACAGACACCCCAGAGGAGGAGGAGGCTCCCCCAAGAAACGATCACGCAAGACTAAAAACACGGAGCAGGATCCGTCTCAAACTCTGAATACTCCTTTTACCTCTAATCCGACTGACATCGTACATCCTAGGTCATGGGATTGGGCACTGGCCCCGGAGGTAGCAGCATACCTCCACGACAACCTGTGCAAGAGCTTTGACAAAGACTTGCGTAACAGTTTGCGCTCGGAATGCCCCAGACCTGATATTCCGAATAAGGTGGCGGAACCACCGGACATAGACGTAAGTCTCCTCACCTTCTTAAAGAAATTCGCTAAGGACCAGAAGGGAATCAATCGTGCCGGGCGCGGTTGTCAGGACAAGCTCCTAGATGTGGTGGGACCGCCGGCCAAAATCTTGGAAATGGCCCTGAAGGCCAAGGAGTCTGTTGCGCCCTTAGATGCTGACGTCTTAGCTGGGTGGACCTAAAGGGCAATCCACCGAGAGGCGTAAGTCACTCCTAATAAGAATGGACTCTAACTTGACTGAGCTGGCTGCGGCGGAACCAGGTCCTCTGGCCGAGGGTAACCTCTTCGGTGACCGCTTCGTGAAAGATGTTTCAAAGTACGTGGGTACATTACCTTCCCTTGACAAGGCACAGTCGGGCATCAAACGTGTTTTCCAGGCTGGGCTTTTTAACCAGGCCTGGCGAGGCAGAGGACGCTTGCCAGGCCGTCAATACCAACAAGGTCCTCAACGAGGAGACTACGACCGTGGTCGAGGAGAGTGGGAGTCCACTCGTTAGGGTACCTTCTACCCCACCAGGCAGCACTTCAACAAAAGGCATTTCCACAGAGGCGGACACCGACAGGGTTTACAAGCTTCTAAATCTGCAGGTAAGAGTTTCCGACACCTTTCAGTTACCCTTGGGGGGATGGTACTCAGTTTTTCTATCACAATTGGGCTCTGATATCTCAGGACGTATTGGGTCCTTCAAACAATTATGGGGTTTCACCTAGAATGTTATCAAACTCCCTTTCAGGACATCCTGCCCAGACAACTATCTTTTCCCCAACGAGAGTGCGATTTTATAGATGCAGAACTCGATGCATTGCTGCAGAAACACGCGATTGCGTATTGCGACGCTTGTCCTCGAGGTTTCTGCAGCAACATTTTCTTAGTTCAGCAGAAGGGCGGAGGTCACAGGATGGTACTGAATTTAAGGGACTTCAACCATTTTATGACGTACAATCATTTCATATCCATCTCTTTCAGATTTGCTGAAGGAAGGAGACTGGATGGTCCAGTTGGATCTAAAGGACGCCTATCTGTCCATACCTATATTTCCCCCTCACAGTCGCTTCCTACAGTTTCCATGGCGGAACCGGTGGTTCGAATACTGGTCCTTCCTTTCAGACTTTCCTCTGCTCCTTGGTACTTCACCAAGGTGATGAAGCCGGTGGCTGTGCACTTGCGGGAGCAGGGCGTTCGCATGATAGTATACCTAGATGATATACTCATCATGGCTCAAACTGCGGAGTTGGCTATGCAGCATTTGCGCATGACCTTGTCTATTCTTCAAACTTTGGGACTCATGATCAACGAATCCAAGTGGGATCTTTGTCCAGCTCAGAGCATGGATTTTCTGGGCTTCATCATCAATTCACAGACGGCCCAGTTGAGCCTTCCTCACTCCAAATTGAAGGATATAAAAAAGGAGCTTTCCGCGCTGTTGTCCAAACAGATGGTCTCTCTGCGGGCGATTGCCAGAATAGTGGGTCTTCTGGCATTCTCGATACAGCAAGCTTTCTGGGCCCCCTTCATTACAGTGCTCTTCAGAGATTAAAGATTCAACACCTTCGGAAGGGTCTACCCTACACGGACCGGGTTCCACTTTCTACGGAAGTGCGAGAGGAGATCCAATGGTGGCTAGCCAACGTGGACGCATGGAACGGCAGAGCAATCTTCGGCTCTCAACCAGAAGTTGTCAAGAGTCGGACGCCAGCCGTTGGGGCTGGGAGCGCGCTGCGGGGATATATCCACTGGAGGTCGGTGGTCCCTAAGCAAGCTCGATCTACATATCAATTGGCTAGAACTATTGGCGGGTCGTTCGCGATCCGGACACTCTCTCCCAAACATGTCTCATGTTGCATCCTTCTGCAAATAGACAATATCTCAGCGGTGAGGTATATCAGCAAGTTGGGAGGCACGAGGTTGTCCTTACTAGCAGAGATAGCAAAGGAATTCTGGCATTACTGCATGAGTCACCAGATTTCTCTCATACCGTAATACCTTCCAGGACAGTCCAATGTAGTGGCGGATTGAAACTCATGATACATCAAGGATTACAGCGACTGGCAACTCCAACTCCAGATATTCAGTTGGTTGCAAGCTGTCTGGGGCACGAGCGAGATAGATCTCTTTGCGTCCAGACTGAATCATCAATAGCTGACGTTTTTCAGCTGGAGATCGGATCCATTGGCGAGAGCGATGGCTGCATTTTCTCTGGATTGGTCCAAGGGCCTGAATAATGCCTTTCCCCCCTTTATCCTAATCCCAAGAGTGCCCACTCATGTAATCCCACAGCGGGTGGAGATTATTGTGATAACTCCTGTGAAAGTCGCTGCCCTGGTTCCCAATACTTTTGGAGATAAGCTGCGACTTCCCCAGGATAATTCCGTGGTCCTCGACGATGCTCCAGGGCCCTCATGGAGAGGTGCGTCCGATGGTAGTGTAGAGACAGTTGTGTCTGATGGCCAGGAGGCTTTCAGTCAACAATGGGAGATGCCAGGATTTTCGGACAAGGCTGCAGCCTGTATTAACCAGGCCTGGGCCCCTTCCACCAGGAAGCGATATTCTTCAGCCTGGAAGGGCTGGGTTCGTTGGTGCATGGAACACCATGTGGATCCCGTGGGGTCTAAGTTATCCTATGTTGTGAATTTTTTATCTGAGAAAGCTTCGGAGGGTTTGGCTTACCATTCTGTTAACAATTTTAGGTCCGCCATTTCCGCTGATCATTCTCGGATAGATGGTAGGTCTGTAGGCATGCACCCTGGTATTTGTAAGCTGTTGAAGGGTATTCGTGTGGTGAATCCTCCCAAACCAAAGTATTCTTCTTTGTGAGATGTATCTTTAGTTTTTGCCTTGTTTGACAGTTGGCCAGATATTAATTTGTTGACTAGGAAACAGTTATCATCCAAACTAGCCATGTTTTTATGTCTCTCTGCCTGCCGAATCTCATCAGACGTCAAGGCTCTGGATATTACAGGTAGAGTATTTACTCGAGAAGGAGTTTCTTTTAATATTACTGCCAGATCTAAAACTCTCTCAAAAAGTATTGGATTATCATGCCTTTCCTGCTAATGCCAAGTTATGTGTAATTCAATGACTTAGAACATTTGAAGACTGTACTAGGTCCATACGACCTGCTCAACTCAATTGTTGATTGCGTTACAAAAACCCTATAAACCTGTGTCTGCAGCTACTGTAGCCAGATGGCTAAAATCAGTCATGCAAAAAGCGGTTATTGATACCAAAGTATTTGGGGCACATTCTGTTCGCTGTGGCATTGCCTCTAAAACCTTTATGTTGGGTTCTAACATCCAAGATATCATGAGGTCTGCTGTCTGGCCTTCAGAGTCAACATTTAAACAATTTTATTATAAACCGGTGGGTGATATAGCCTCAGTTGTATTTGATAAGCGTTAAACTAGCATAACCAGAAGCTTCCGGTCCTGTAATAGGATAAACAATTAGCTAGCATTCGCGCCAAGAATTTTCAATTCTATTAAGGAACACGGAGGCTTCACCCGGTTATATTACAATGTTTGTAATGTTTACCCACCTGTATGTATTTATATTATGTTTAGGCAGAAGTTACGGGTTTTTCCTCTGTTTCATTCCTTTCAGGTTCTGCAAAGAAGATGGAATGGCAGTACTTCTGGTTAAGAAGATGTTACTTTCCAATTGGGTCGGTTCTTCCACGTTGGAGGATGTTATTTGGACTTTAGTTACTGTTATTGGACTTTAATGTTCGAGCAAAGAAAGAGGCTGAGTTCCGGTCATTGTGGCTCTTATAGGGTCTTACAGGATGTGATGTATGAGATAATGTGAAATGTAGTCTATTTGCATAACGAAACATTTTCATTGGCTACTGTGAGTAGCAAATAAATAGAAAGAGAAGCATAATCCTCGCCTCCGTATCCTTAATAGAATTAAAAAATCTGGTGCGAATGCTTGCTAATTTTTTATTCCCTTCGAGTTATTTTTAATCCCACCACTCTTACTCATTCACTGCACCCTCACCGCCACCCTCATACTTCACTACAGCAGTGTAAAAGAACACTGGCAAAGAGCCCCCGGCGGGGTCAGTTGGGCATTGCAGCACCAGGCCAACAAGGAGCTGCCCTTTGATGAAGCATGACACCCCTTGGGGTGTGTGAGGGCTCCAGAGGAATCAGATCCCCCATCTTGTTCCTTCATGCACTCCCGACCTTCCTTTTATAGGAACTGCACAACTGTTTGCATACATACACTCTAGGGGGCATGTGTGCTGGACCATGATCTGCCCTCTGTCGCCCCTTGAGATTTCTAAAATATTTAAAAGGCCAGCAAGAGTTTTATGTATCATTTCTCAGGGAATGGTCCCGCTCCTTTGCAGCCCAAAGCTTGTAACCCCAGTCTTGGTAGCCAAGTACCATAATTCCAATAAACAAAACTGGGTTAACAAGCAAGATGCCATGCTATTGCCTAGTTATGCAAATCATTTTGAAATAGTTGCAGTAGGTGCTTGAATAAGTATATCATCTTCATGGAACTCATGCAGTAAGTGGGCCTTTAAGGGTTTACAGTATTTTAAAAAACGTTGAGAAGAAATGTCTATAGGAACAAGCATTGGCATAGCCAATAGGTCTCGCCTTTGGGACCTTATAAGTGTTTCAGTTATCCAGCACAATCTCCTCGGTGCAACAACAGCAAGTGTTGCATGGCTAAACACTTTTAAGGTCCCAAAGGCGAGACCTATTGGCTATGCCAATGCTTGTTTTCATTGAGTGGCTTGTGCCTTTACAGGAGCCTCTTCAAAATGTATCTTGGGTCTGGTGTAATACTTCTAGCCTCTATTCCCATCCTCTCGCACCCAATGCATCCTTAAATGTCCCATGTACAACAGGGGTTGACACTCCTATTACCCCAGCCCTCCAGTGATACTTTACCTGTCACAGGTGGTGGGGAACGTGGTGGTAGACGTGGTGGTAGACGTGGTGGTGGTGGTAGACGTGGTGGTAGACGTGGTGGTGGTGGTAGACGTGGTGGTGGTGGTAGAAGTGGTGGTGGTGGTAGAAGTGGTGGTGGTTGTGGTGGATGTGGAGGTGGTGGTGGACGTGGAGGTGGTGGTGGACGTGGAGGTGGTGGTGGACGTGGAGGTGGTGATGGACGTGGAGGTGGAGGTGGTGGAAGTGGTGGTGGTGGATGTGGTGGTGGACGTGGTGGTGGAGGACATGGTGGTGGTGGTGGAGGACATGGTGGTGGTGGTGGAGGACATGGTGGTGGTGGTGGAGGACGTGGTGGTGGTGGTGGTGGACGTGGTGGTGGAGGACATGGTGGTGGTGGAGGACATGGTGGTGGTGGTGGAGGACATGGTGGAGGACATGGTGGTGGTGGTGGAGGACATGGTGGTGGTGGTGGAGGACATGGTGGTGGTGGTGGAGGACATGGTGGTGGTGATGGACATGTTGGGGGTGGTGGACATGTTGGGGGTGGTGGACATGGTGGGGGTGGTGGACATGGTGGGGGTGGTGGACATGGTGGGGGTGGTGGACATGGTGGGGGTGGTGGACATGGTGGGGGTGGTGGACATGGTGGGGGTGGTGGACATGGTGGGGGTGGTGGACATGGTGGGGGTGGTGGACGTGGGGGTGGTGGACGTGGTGATAGTGGATGTGGTGATGTTGGTGGACGTGGTGGTGGGTGTGCTGGTGGTGGACTTGGTGGTGCTGAAAGTGGTGGTGGTGGTGGACGTGGTGGATGTAGTGGAAGTGGTGGATGGGTGGTGGTGGTGGTGGAGGATGTGGTAGTGGTGGATGTGGTGGTGTTGGACGTGGTGGTGGACGTGGTGGTGGTGGACAAGGTGGTGTACGTGGTAGTGGTGGTGGACGTGGTGGTGGTGGTGGACATGGTGGTGGTGGTGGACGTGGTGGTGGTGGTGGACATGGTGTGGTGGACATAGTGGTGGTGGGCGTGGTGGAGGACGTGGTGGTGGTGGACGTGGTGGATGTGAGAGTGGTGGTGGATGGGTGGTGGTGGTAGATGTGATGGTGGTGGTGGACGAGGTGGTGGACGTAGTGGTGGAGGTGGACATGGTGGTGATGGACGTGGTGGTGGTGGACGTCGTGGTGGTGGACGTGGTGATGGTGGTGGAGGACATAGTGGTGGTGGATGTGGTGGTGGTGGACCTGTTGGTGGTGGTGGATGTGGTGCTGGTGGATGTGGTGGACGTGGTGGTGGGCGAATACGGAAGGAGAGGAGGATCTCGAAGGGGGCACATGGAAGAGCAGAAAGAGGCTGAATGTTAGAACAAGCCACGGCATCACTCTGGTTGATGTTTGGGAGGTGGGAGGGGTGTTCTGTGCAGAAAGGCATTACGGCGCTCTAGTAAATAAATAAAACAAGCGCGGTACATGAAAGTGAAAGCGACCGCGTTTTTAGCTGAAAGTGCAGGCTGTGCTTAATGAGCCATGACACGTGAGGAAAGCTGCGCTTGCTTCCGTGGACCCTAGGCCACGGCAGAGTGAAGGCAGGACATGCACCCGCCTTTGGTCAATTGCCTGCTGTCTTTCTTAGAAAGACGTATGCAAAGGCCAATAGCGGGTGAAGAAAACAAAAGCACACACACAAGCATGTGATCCAAAGTTTAAAGCCCTTACTAAATATCTTGCAGAGCAGCGTATGCGCACTGGCTCTGGCGAGTCCTAAAAATAGAAGGTAAAATAGTTGAAGCTACATAAAAAAAAGTGATCTCTAATACGGAAAAGGTAAAGGTACAGGGAGCAGGGAGCAGGGAAAGGGGGCCATCCTCCTGTTCAAGTAGAGTTAAGCATTTACAGTGAGGTGTGGAAAGGGTTGGTGAAAGGTTGCAGCTCAGGAAAGCGTTTACCGTTCTCCCCATTGTTAGAGATGACACAATTCGTCGCTCTCTCATGTGAGTACAGTCACGCCACCTCACCATCTTTACAGGAACAACCTAGTTTTAAGACGCCCATTTACAGTTTGTACCTTTACAGGCTATGATACTGTTCATGGACACGTATGCGTATGTCCTACCGTCTACGGTATTCTTTTTTTGAGTACTCTAATCTAATGCTCACGATATTGGTCGAGGTTAGACCAGCATGCCGTCTATCACTGACACCTGGAGCCCTATTTGATATTTACACAGAAATTTGCGGCCCATTTTCTTTTTCTCTTCCTTTTTCTCCCACTTCCCCCACTATTTCCTGACTACATGGAGCATTCATTTCATTTTCAGTCACAATTTATTTTTATGGCGTCGAATGTCTTTTCACTGGGACGATTTGAATTCACCAATTACCAGCCTCTTTGCATCTTTTAAACTCCACATTTTGAAAGAATCATATATACAGATTTTGCAAAGCGTAATTATTAAGCGGACTCTGGTTTGGCATTTCTTCCCCTCCCAATTACTTCTGTTCTCTGAATTTATTACATACATCGGGTATGGACAGTTCGACAAATCTGTGAACCGCCCTGGATTATCCGCACACTACCCGAATCCTGTATCTATAATATTACATATGTTTACTGTTTTATCATGTCTTGCAAATGTCACTATATGCTATAACTCATCTCTTGATGTTGGGAAATCTGACATGACTACTGTTGCTGAACATGCGTTGCCAATTCCATACTGTATGCATTTCTATTTATATTATATGTTACCATATATACAATTAACTCCAATTGTTTCACATGGTTGCTCACATCCTCCAAACTGTGCCTTGCTGATGTTGCTGGCTCCCAGTTTCTCAAAAAAAGGCTTCCTCTGGTTTTGTACTGTATTTGGGAACCTGACCTAAAGAATCCATTGGATTGGTTTTATTTGATCATTTGGGTTTTGGTTGTGTGTTCTTTTTCCACATAATTTTCTTTTCCTTTGTTGCTTTTCTATTTTTCATGCACCTTTTCTGTATTTAGCCTTAAAAAAGCCCAAGGCCTGTATACCATTAGGGAGCGAAACATGTGTTGGCTGCACCTGCGTTTGAGTTGTTTTTCTGGATCACCAGAATACTCCTGTTCACCCACAATAAAGAATTTCAAGGAAACCACAAAGACTATGATACGACTCTTTGATCTCTCTTATTTGTTACGCATTTGGTAAAAGGATTCATAATTTAACTTAGCTACCAGCTCTGTCCTTCTCTTGAACCAAACAGTTCTATATTTATGGGTATGGGGCTTCCCATTCTGGACATCTGGTACCCACTGCATTGCCCATTGAATGAGGATGGACTCCGGGAAGAATAACTCCTACTTCGACTTCACGGTGGGCAAGAAAGCACCTGAAAGGTTTTAAAAAGCTCTCTAGTGGTGCTTTTGGCTAAATTCATTTTGATAAAGAGGGGCTTGCTGGTTTTTAAGATCCAGCTAAAACTTGAGGTCAATGGCGGCCTTTGGGAGGGGCAGGGTATTATCTGGGTGAATGTTCCTCTTTCTTGTATTGGAAAAGCTGCAGGAACTTGAACGAGGCATTTATTACACCTGCTCATCGCCACTTCAGTGGGAGAGGTCAAGTAGCATTTGATCTATGTTTACAACACGCACGTGGATTGACAAAATACCAGTTTAAACCTAGATAATAATACTGACTGACTCATGTAGCATTATAGGCTCATTTGTCAATGATGTAGACATAAAATGCCTTGACAAGCTATTTGGGATATTTCAAGGTCGGTTTGTGAACTTAATATCTTGGAAGGCAGGACATCAAATGCATGGCCTTTTACAAGATCATAACATTAAAGTTTTATTTACCAGGTTATGAAGTGGCTTGATTTGAAAATAACAGCTATTAATAATAAAACACATGCTCTCTTGTATCTTGTGAACTGGGGTCTGAGTGATCTAACTTTATACTTGCATTCATTTGTTTGAATACATGCCTTGATAGATCACTTCACTTTACTCCTCTTGATAAGTATGTGGGATCTGCGCAAGCCCTCTGAGAGGGTCAACTTTTACTATCAAATAGTTATATTGCACCTGCTAATGAGATTCATAATAATCTTCACTTAGGCTGGGAACTATAACATTGAATGAGATGGATTTAGCTTTGAGATCACTGAAGGGAACTAAAGTTCTACGACCAGATTCTGGGCATAAAAGAGGACCAATGGCGTAGAAGGAAACAAGCGCCCCATTCTCTTATCGGTTTCTGCCTCTAAAATCATTGGAATTTTCTTAGAAAATAGGACTTTAAACGGGGTAGAAGAGAAAGATAGGCTGTCTGCTTCAAAAGCAGGATTTTATAAAGGTCAGAGTAGACTTGACCAAGGCTTAAAGCTGTGGCTCATCATCAATAAAGATATAGCTGCAAGAGAGGAAAACCTGTACCTACTCTTCCTTGACATAAAAGCTGCACTTGATTAGGTGAATCATTCATGTCAGTGGGTAACCCTGCTCAAAAGTATGATGAAAAAAAGCCACAGTGAAACATCTAAAATCAATACATCTTAAGAACTCCGCTAGGGTATGCTTTGGAAGAGAAGCTGAATTGAGTGACTGCTTGCCTTGTACGTAGAAGTGCTGTGTGCGGATGCCACACTTTTTCGTTTGTTCAACAATGATCTTGGAATAACCCTTAGAACAGAAAACATTGATGTTCTTATGATAAATGGTTATCCAATTCCAGTTATCCAATCCCAGTGATCCTCTTTGTTAAAAATGCGGTATTTATACCATGAACTGTATATACCATTTAAACTCCGGCCCAAGTTTTTGTAGGTTTTATGTCAAGAAGCTGATGATTAACAAATCACAAACCAAGTTATTGTACTTAGATTAAGTTTACATATCTGTATATAAAGGTTTTCCAACAATGATCTTGGAATAGCCCTTAGAACAGAAAACATTGATGTTCTTATGATAAATGGTTATCCAATCCCAGTTATCCTCTTTGTTAAAAATGCGGTATTTATACCATGAACTGTATATACCATTTAAACTCCGGCCCAAGTTTTTGTAGGTTTTATGTCAAGAAGCTGATGATTAACAAATCACAAACCAAGTTATTGTACTTAGATTAAGTTTACATATCTGTATATAAAGGTTTTCCAACAATGATCTTGGAATAGCCCTTAGAACAGAAAACATTGATGTGCTTATGATAAATGGTTATCCAATCCCAGTTATCCAATCCCAGTGATCCTCTTTGTTAAAAATGCGGTATTTATACCATGAACTGTATATACCATTTAAACTCCGGCCCAAGTTTTTGTAGGTTTTATATCAAGAAGCTGATGATTAACAAATCACAAACCAAGTTATTGTACTTAGATTAAGTTTACATATCTGTATATAAAGGTTTTCCAACAGAGTGTTAAAACATTTAATTAATATGTCTTCTGTTTGCTGACAACCTCTCACTGGTTCCACATTTGGAGAAGGCAATGAATACACTGGTAGTTACAAAGGTGGCAATTAACTGTCTTTTAATAAAAATTCTGGAAGTTGTCTAGGAAGCTCGGGGTTTAACAGGACATTGCAGTCCGTGTAGCTTTGTTTGGCCAACTGTGGTGCTACTTGCAAAACAAAATTTTAAATATTCTGGAGATTAACCTTTTGAAACGGTCACTCTACAAGGAGTGATTCCTTTATCTGTATTAGAGAAGAATTGGGAATATGATTGATAGGGCAAATTGCCAGCCAAAAGCCATTATTGTTCTGGCTAAGGACCTGGATTAGCCTGTTGATGATCCCTACAGAGCAATGCTGAGAGAGATTATGTCCCTGGAAATAAAAATTCCTTGGTTAGGATATGCAAAAGGGATGTGGCCTCATTTGCGGTCATGTGCCTCAATTTCGGGATCCTGGAAGTAATGCTACAAGTAGCAAAGTGATTCCTAGAACAGCTTACTAAGAGTGGGTGTCTAGAATGCAAATTTGACTTAATTTGCCTGGGTTACCAAAGCAACCTCTGGGAGAGTTCTTACAGTGTAACGATTGCAGAAGTTTTACAATAGCTTAGCTATATAGAAATAAAAGTATTTTACGGAAGTGTATTTTACCGAGGTGTAATAACTGTTCCGCTTTATCAGAATTTGTACATCAAATTTACGCTAGGTATTCCTCGGGTAGCTCTACCGACAATAAAAAGTTGAGAAAAGAACTATAAGGCAAGTTCGGATTCTTGCCCAGCCTCTGACCCTAACCCTTAACAGTAACCCTTTCTCATTCTATGTTTGTTTTCTGTCCTGGGTATTGCCTTTCTGGGAAACAAGGGTTATTACAGATTCAGAACCAAATGAATACAAGTCAAGTTAATGCAGCAGGTTAAACACTTTGTGGAAGTGCCCACGTGAAATTAATTTTAGGTGTTTTAAATTTCTTCTGAAAGTTATGAATTGTGCGATCCGAATTCATGCCATGCTAATATTTTTCCTGGGTGCCTTTTTATCCAATGACTGTATTCTTATAGTTTCTATAATATGATTTGCCGAGCAGAACACAGCTCTGCTTTTCGGTGGTTATAGCAATGAGCAATGCTTAATGTAATTATTTAAACTTAAGTCTAAAATGATTCGCTCTGAATTAATAGTTTTAAGGATTGTTTGCAAATTTCTAAATGAAGACATTTGTCTGTCCCTTAAAATACATTAGAGCGCATCCGTAAAATGCAGAGGTTGTTACGGAATTGATAACCAGACCACGAGTGCAGTAACACCCTCAGCCAACCGACAATAACTATGCGGGAATGCTCGCTCAGCAAAAAGAATGAGGCAGCATGCCCGGGAACACTCAGCAGGACAACATGGCAGCTACACCACTGTATCAGTATTGTTGAGCAAAGAACTAACTACAGTTTAGTTTATTACAAAGCATAAAAACAGCTACTATATAGATTGACAAACTCTACTAGATGAGTTTAGGAATGCTGCTTTTTCATTCAAAATACTGTTACAAAATGGCAGCTGCGACAATTCTAAATAATGTGAACCAGTCAAAACAAAACTTCGACTGACAATGAAGAAAAGTGCTGATTTAGGAAAATGTTGCTGAACTCATTTAGTTTAGTGGATGTCTCTAAATCATTTTATTTAAATCTTCTCGACATTACATTATCCTGACAAGTAGAGTAAAATGCATCGACAAAATAGTGGCTGGAGTAAAAATACATCATCTGAGATCAAGATTTCATTATTCTCCTATCGGGCATGCTTAAAACAAAAATGTTCCTTGGCATTTTGTACTTTGAAACCCCATCTACAATTCTCCCACCAACCCCTTCTAATAATGCACAACATAAGAATGGGTCTGCGTCCACCAAATGGTAAAAGATTAAAGGATGTCTTTCTATGCCTCAAGCCGCACTTCCACGTAATGAGTCTTTAAATACATTGTGACTAGTTTGCTTGCACTCATGAACCCGACAACTGTTTCATAGTTTTTTAACATTGTGCGCAGTGGTGGCCTCAATATTTTGAACAGATACCACAGAGTGCCTGGTGCATGTGCGTTGAAAACGTTTTTTGAAGCGGTTAGCACCTGTGTTCTGTTTAGGGCATAGTTCCTTAGTTTGTAGATGGGCTACTCCAAATAATTACCTAGTAGGTAACATCTACTTCTCAGTGCGTGGAAAACCACTGAATTAGAAGGCCTGTGAGAGATGTGGAATATCACCTAAGTGAGAATGGCGTCAGATGTCACATAATGTGAACAACAAGGACCCCCTGTTAAGAACTGAATTTGTAGTACAGGGAAATGACAGTATGTGAAAAATATATAAACAATTGATAATACATACAGGGAGGAGGAAAGTAGAAAGCACAAGCCCAAAATTGAAAAGACAAACTTGCATTTATTGCTAAGTATACATTTTCATGTTAAAAACATTTAATACAAAAAACATAAAAGCCAGGTAATCATGTAAATAATCAATTATAATCAATTCTTATATTTATAACACGATTGCATGAACAGTGTTAAAACAGTGGCGAACAAATTAAGTCAGATGTCACATATTCACTCACTCATCTATCCACCTACTATGCCCACGTCAGATCCGACAGTAACCTATATGTCACTCAGGCCTTCACTGTACATGTTCTTGCTGCAGCGTGTCCATGGCTAGATCCTCCTGGTTTAAATCTTGTGGTGGGAGGGAAACATTCAATATAGGTCTCACAGTATAACATAGAGGAAACTAAATATGACATAAGGGGTATATCCTCACCCAAACTAGGGAACACATAACTAGAAAACTGTATTACCAGTGAACAGTACTAGCCTCAGATGTTTCCCACTGCTACATATGGAACCCCAATGAAGACGCATTGGAGCATACCACGACACATAGGTGAGGGTTCATCACACTATGTGATTCCACAAAAGTAAAGTCATTCCAGAAGAGGATTGGCTGTCTCGTCCTTGAGTGTTGCACCTCTTGTATGTTTATGTTTGCTTACAGAGTACAGCAGTCCTTTCACTCCTCTCACTTCCTCTCTAGTTTGTTCACTATCTGAATTGCACCTGCCCTGTATGCACGAGAGACTCGTGCAATGTTCCTCCTGCTGCTGCTGCCTGTCCTGTACATATTCTTTATGTTAGGGAAGGTTGCGATGCTGCTGTCCATGGTGTACCTTTGTTGTGATGTGAAGCTCGGTATAAAACTTTCCACTACACAAAGGACAAAAACACCCCCATTGCCAATGCTTGTTTTAATGTGTGATGTGAATGAAAGAGTGAACCCTCGCAAAATATGAGAGCTGGGTGCAGAGTTTACCATTGGTTTTATGTGTAAAACAAGCCATTATTGAAATGGCCTAGACCAAGATGTAAAGTTTTAAAAACTAGATCCATGTTTTATGCATAAGACCTTCGGCCATTTTAGACAACAGCATTTTGCAAGCTGTGGTTTTCAGCCCATAATTACAATGTTAAAAGCAAAACACAAACACCAAATGCAAAATCCTGGTGGCTAAAGTGCCAGGAATGGTTGATGGTATATCTTGGCAAACTTGTGAAATACAAAATAAAATGTCCTTCCTTCCTTTTCTCCCTGCATGCAGTCAAGCGGTAAACAGCCCAGCTGGTGAGCGGTCAACGACAGCCCTGCAAAAGCAGATGAGAGGCCGTCACTGCCAGTGGATTCACATACACGCTCCTTACAAAACACACACCACCCTGAAAAAAAGACATTATTTATTAGATCGCCGCTGCAGCAGCTGGACGTGTCTGGAGAAAAGCAGAGAAGGTAAACACAGTGTGCTGGCCCCGGCTCCTCCCGAGCCATCCTCGGCCTCGAGGCGGGTGGGATTTCGGGGGAGCGCCACTGAGGGACGCCCTGCTTGAACCGGGGCAGCACGTGCTGCCCCGAGAAGGTGTGCACAAGAACTGCCGCCTCAATGGGTCTGATCTCGGACAAGTGGTTTAGTGTGGCAAGCACACAGCACGAGTGAGCGGAACCGTTTCCTGGTGGGATTAGGGATCCGACCATACAAGGCCTTGTTCGACAGCTTCAGCGCGGTGTCCATTCCTGTGAGCCGGGGGCAGCCGGAGCGGCCCACCGAGGCCGGAGGCTGCGGGCTATCATCAGCCTTGAGGTGGAGCCCAGCCCAGCCGGACTCCCAGACCCGTGCGCCATCTATCTGCACTACCACAGCCCAGGCGGCGGCTGCCCTGCTACTATCAGACAGCAGAGGCCCGGCCCAGACCCGGAGCTTGAGGCAGTGTTACCAGTGCCCCCCTGACGGGTGTACTTGAGCTTCTCAGCAGATTAGTTCTATGATAAAGTAGATGATGCCAAATGTTCCCCATCTATCTGATACATATTCGAGAGGGGTCAGAAATATGCATCAAACAGCAGCAGAGACAGATGTGCCAAGCATGTTGTAAGTGTGGGCTCAGACCCCCGTCGTCTCAGATACTCCAGCAGGGAAGCAGGAGAGCGGGGGTCGGGGTCTGTCCGCCTTCACTGCAGCAGCTTCCCACAGCCGGCCAAGAAACACCGACCGCCCCACCGTGCAGAAGGCTGCAGGGCAGTCTATGTGCACCAATGCCCGCCCACCCTCCGTGGTGGCGCTGGTCCGACAATAGAGCAGGTTAAAGACCTGTCCCAGCCCCTGCCAGGCTGATGTCTTGACGTCCCTTACCCACTGGTTTTCGCTCACTTTCTTTCTCTCTCGCTACATAGAAATACTCTGGGCGCCCGCAGAGGTCGCCATGTTCTTCAATTACCAAAGGACAGACTGTCGCAGAAGTGAAGTGATTCTGAGTGTTCGCTTCAGTCTCATGAGCACAGGCTGATGACGATAGCTGTGTTCCCACCATCTATCCACGCCCTTTAAGCGATGATGCTTGAGATTCCTGGAACTCGAGTCACATCTCTTGCTACTTCGATCTGAGGAAAGAAATCGGCTGATTGGTTTCCTGCACACTTAAAGTGACTTTAGGTGCGCTACAAAATGCAAAAGTCGAACCTATGCTTAGGTGAGGGTGGCAAGGCAGCTAAGCACGACGAAGGGCATTTACTCCGTTGATTAACCAGCACACACTTTACTTTGACTCAACATGTGCATTTGCAAACAACTCGGGAGGTAGGCCTTGAATACCTCAATTCTCTCACCTGCCATAAACTGTCTTAAGCCTTCGGCAGAGGTTACTGATAGATAAGAGTTTAGGGGATGGGAGGGGGGGGTTGAAAAGTTTAAAAAAAAAACAATCACACATTGCGGAGAAACAGCCGCACGCTTTCTGCAGGGATGCAAATATTAAAATACGCCGTTTTAACGTAACAGCACGATATACGTTCATCGATTAATCGTATTTTTAACATACGATATCAAAACATATTCATGTCTAACCCTACGCAGCTGCGCGAATGCTAGAAAGCTTCCCGTGACTATGTTTAAACATGAAACGGACAAGACTGCAGTCATAAGTTCTCTAAATTACATCCATAAAAATCCTGTATGAATAGTGTCAAGTTGGTACCACTGGAGAAGGCAGTGTTGACATTTCCCTGGTTTTGCATCCTTGAGGGGACGGTATACAAGGGCTCTTATGCGTACTTCAGACGGAAACGTTTTACTAATCTTGGTTATATATTTACTGTAACATATACGCGTTTCTAATTATAATTTTAGTCTCCGGAAGCCCAAGATTAAATGACTTGGTTTCATCCTGCCTCACAGGTGTTTTGGTAGTGATTGCAGCTCGTGCTATAATGGGCGGAGTAAATCTAAATACGGTATTTTTAAAGTGCGAACTACTCGTGTCTAAGGGTCTCATGGCGTTGGAGGGCGTCGGGGAGATGAAGTGACATATTGCCCAGAGTCACATGGTGCTGAGCTACCGCCGCGATCGAACCGCGAGCCCTTCGCTCTGGAGTCAGCCGCCACACCTCTCCCCTGGCCATTAACTCAGCGGTGGTCTCCTCATTGGTCGGGCTGGGTTGGAGGGTCCGGAGCTGCTCACAGGAGGTTTAAGGCTTCTTCACTGTCGGAGTTCACATTGCTCAACAGCCAAGTTGACCTGCAGAAACCACAGTGGCTCACCACAAGGATCTATGAAGAAACAAAAGCACTGCCTTGGAATGGAAGCCGCTCCACCCGCTACAACTACTCCACTTGCAGACTACCTCTACAGGAGCACCCTTGATAGCCACACACCGAAGACTCTCCCAAAGAGGGTGGTGTGATGCACAGAAAGGATGCTCGTGTTCTGTCATGCAGCCATTTTGTTCATGTGCCTCTGAGAGCATCATTCACCCTGCAAGGCTTTTCTTCCTCCACTCCCAACTTGAACTCCAGCATTCCTAACCACTGTGCCCACCGAAAACATTCCCTCCACCGATTTATCCACTACCCCTAGCACCGTCCCCCCAACGCCCCATCCAGCCCCCCTAGAGGTAACACCTCAAACGCCCAGCTGACTGCACTGTATCTTCATACCTCACACCACTGCCCTCACCCACCTCTTGACACCCAGTGACCCCGCCACCTCCTACGGGGCTTAATCTCCTTCCTGCTCCCATAACTCCAAATCCCTGGAATTGTTTTGCTTGGAAGGCAGCATGAATCCATGTCAGTTTAGCCTCCATCACAGGCACTGGGCAGAAACCCTCATCATCCCTGTGCAGGGCGAGCTTGCAGCCCAGGCAAGCCTAAAGCCCAGACTCAGGGGCCTCCTTAAGTGCTCACCACCTGGGCAAGAGATCCCACAACACGCTCACCGATAGACTTCAGAATGTCACCAACACTCAAGGGCACACCCGTGACTGGCCTTCACCCTCTAGAGCAAGCACACAGCCAAGAAGTCAAACTAAGCCACATTCTCTCCAATTTCTAAAGTGATAATATACAACTCCACATGGAAGTTTGTGGCCCCAAGACCTGCTTTTCTTAAGTCTCCAATAACGTAGATACCTCCAAAGGGTGTGAACAAGAGAAGCCTGAAATTCAATCAGCAAAGAAAATATATGACGTCTTCTTTCCCAAGCTCGGCCCAGCCAATACTCACTCACCCACTCACTGCTTCTTTAGCAGCTCTGCCCCTAAGACCAAGCTGAAAAGATCCCTGGGGACCCAGACCACGAGTGTCAGGAGCCTTTCATCAACAATTTCACCAATTCAGCAGAACACTCTTAAGCACCGAGTCCAACATAAAATACAGGCACGATTCAGGTACCGCTGCAAGCTATAGAATACACGGCGCCAAATACTACTGCAATATCAGCTGAACAAGCTTCAGAAAGCCCACCGCCTGCTTTTGGTCCAAGGTAAAAAAGACACAACATAGATATCTCTTGTCTCGATTAAGCTGCCCCGGCTTCATCTGAGTGAAGAAAATTCACGGTTCGAATATTTGTGCCGGCCCTGGACTCTTTCTGCAACACAATGCTCACGGACACACCTAACAGTCTGTTGAACGGAGCCATCCACAAGCTGCTTCCCACACCCAAAACTTATATGAAATGGAAACAGCAAAAAAAGATTGTAAGTGCAAGAATCCAGAGTCTATAACAGCCATTCGGCCCAAACCCCGAGCAGAACTGACTCAGCTGTCCTTCGGGAAGGGCAGGGATCCTTCCTCTTTCAGAGTGTGAGGGACGAATGAAACCACCTCTAAACTACACTGAGTTTCCTTTGCTGCGCCTCCAGGCTGGGTGACTGTCACTGGTCATGCACTGACCCCTCGCTCATGTACAAGTCAGCGTCTGGCATTCAGGACTGTGCTTGACACGTGAGTTTATTCTGCAGGAAATACAAATGAAAAATCATCTTGCAGCTGCAGGGCACCCGGCATGTAGAGGCTACCAGCAGATGGGTGGCACACCCTTTTCAAAAGTACCCACCTCCTTTAACTGACCCGAGGACCATAGAAGGGCCTCTCATACACCCACAAACCAGACAACTGTCGCTCGTTCGGGGTCCCCCAGGTTGATAAGCCATTCATCTTTGTTGAACTGACATTTCTTGAATTGTGGATTCTGCCACAAAAAGTGGAAGTATGCCTCTGCTTTGAATTGTCAGGATTTGTAGTGCACAAGATATATCCCTGCAAGGGGTGAAAAGTTTGCTGACCTGAGAAAGGGTGTGCCCAATATTCCTGGTTTCCAAATGCTGCAAAAATAAATGCTTGTGTCCGATGCAAAACATTGCAAAGGTCAGAGTGGGAAGCGAGACTGAGCTGAGTTAAAATTGGGAGAGGGGTAGGTGGCAAGAATTGGGGGCTAACATAGGCGGGTGCCAGCCTTGTGCCTAACTGAAACTCCCTGGATGAGGGGGTTAGGGCTTCAGTTTCATCCTCTTCACCCCCTCCCCAGCCTCACACCTTGCCGCATACTTAAATTAAACAAGCTTTGGTGGAGCCAATCGGTCTGCCGTTGGCCATTAGCCTTTCCGCTTTGTCACTTCTTTTGTTTTGTGACTGTTTTTACACTTTTATTGTTCGGGGGGGCTGCTTGGCGTTCACCAATATAGAAAAAACACTGGCTAAAAAGCAAAACTCGTTTTTGGTCACAATAAGCACACATTGCCACCGTAGATAGAGCCTGGCGCTGATTGGAGCTGCTGTGTCAATGTGAAAGTACCGACTGCCTCCCCCACAGTGACGATAGTCAAACTTGGGGACCACCTTGCCCCATATTGATTGCTGTAGTGGGGGAAGAAAACTGACTGGCACAACAACCTTTACATTATATATAATTTTCGTGTAATTAAAAAGGTCTTGGCTAATGCCCGTCCTGAAAACAGCAACATGTTAACTACAGAATACATTGTTTCGTTACAGTCTATAATTATACCAAGAAACTGAAATGAAGACCTCAATTTTGCAGATATTAAAAATTACATGACTACGCTCCAGTAGGTATGCTGGGGTGACTGCCGGAGTCGCTGGGGTGACTGCCGGAGTCTGTGGAGCTCAGCTCCTTCGCCCATAACATATGTGACGACTACGCTATCGGGAAGGATGTTGAAAAGGTCTGGTTTCAGGGAAGAGCTGGCGGGAGGGGTGGAATTCCCCTCTTGTGTCTTAACCCCGCACTCCGTGCTTGGCTCCGAACCCCGCACCCACGCCTGGACGCCCGCCAGTTCACACGCCCTTCGGCTCTCTGCACGATGTTTGCACTCAGGGATACATTTCCGACCTCTTCGGATCCCTTTAAACCCCTCACTCATAACGCGGCTGCTGCTACAAGCTTCACCCGCGAACACGGCGGCGCTGGCAACATGTATCGAACATGAATATAGCTTCATCTAGCAATATTCCAGTGAGACTAACACACACACATACAGCTCCCTCCATCACAATATGCGCTGGATACACACAGTCACAACTAACATCTGAAACACAGTGCTGTGTCCAAAACACTTCGCAGCACAATACATCACACGACAACTTGGTGAACAGAACCGGCTGTACTCACGACGCAGGGTCCGGGGTGTAGAAATCCACGGCGAACCCAAAGTAACTGCCCGGGTTCCCCGAGTACACGGTGGGCCGGTCCGTGGCCAGATTGAAGGAGGCGCAGGGCCCGAGCAGGGACAGGAGGAGGGCGAGTCCAGCCCAGGAGAGAATAGGAGGATCGGCGGCAGCGAGGGTCCGGGTCATCCCGGCGGAGTCCGAGCGGGCAGCGCCGGGAGCAGCGCGCACTCTGCCCCTCACAGGGACCACCGCCCGCGGCTTACAAATCCAAAGTGCACCCAGGGGTCCCCAGTCTCAAGTCTGTGCAAGTTTTATCAGCTGGTAAAAGTTCTAAAACTGTGTGGCTGTTATGGACGATGGTGAACCGGAGTTCCAACAAATTGCTGCACTTTGCTTATTAAAATCTCCCCCCAGATGTGCGTCTGTAGCTGCCTTGAGGGTACCGTGCCCGGAGATTCACCCGCCGCCTGCCACACTCAGACAGCACCCAGGATGTGACAGCAGGCGCTGAGCTGTCTGTGCAGCCTCTCTCCCACTCCCTAGCTCTCGGCACCTACTGCTGGAATGCATCATTAGCCGGAAGTGTGCGGCTGTAAACCCGCCTCTGATTGGCTTAAAATTGTGCGTCTGGTTGGATGGAGCATAATATTCCCTTTTCGATTTTTCTATTGGACCTTATCTAATAACCTTATTAAAATTATTTTAAAGATGTGAGCAGGCAACTACTCTACTAACTTGGGCTGGTATACAGGCTGCTCGAATGTGATGGGCGCGTCCCTTTCAGTGAGAGGTGGTTTTCTCTCTGACAATTGCTTTGATTTGTTATGCCCTAGAGGTATACATTTTGCACGAGATTAGGAAATACTGAAACTGCTGGTGCCAAAGAGGTTTAAAGAGGATTGCTGCTGCTGGTTGGAAGTAGGTTTCTTACACGGTAGTGGCTGCGAATAATAATCATTGGCAACACCAATACGTCTCGCCTTTGAGAACTATTGTTTGTTTCCCAATTGTTGAGCGATGCAGTGTAGCATGGTTAAAGAGGAAACAAAAAAAGGCGCTGATGCAGCTGCAGTGGCCGTGCGTTTTTTTGTAGGCGCGTGGTTGTATTGGTAAATAGAGAAAGGTAATGACAAAGTTAAAAAAAAAAGTGGGTTGGAGGAAGTAACAAGGCTGGGAGAAGGATCACAGAGGTCAGGGTTGGAAACAGGAATGACGAAGGGGAAAGTACACAACACGGATGAGAGAGCAATGTGGAATGCAAGAGAACAGAAGCACATGTGTGAGAGAGAGCGGGGAGAAGCAGGCGGGGGAAAAAGCACACCAGGGCAAGCACAACAGGGGCGGCGTGAGGGAGAAGCACATGTGCAAGAGCAGCATGGATTTTGGTGGGGGTGGCAGAAAGAAGCACATAAAGGAGACAGCTGAAAAACACATACACTTTCAAGGTGTGCTTAACCCAGCAGAAAAAAAGGAGTGTCTGTAAAGTAAGCAGTGGAAGGACTCAAGTAATGAGGCCATGCTCCACGTAATGGACAATCACAAGAAGAGGAAGGAAAGCTCACACAGGATGGTGTAAGAGAAGGGTGGTGATGGTTAGGTTAGGGTGGTAGAGGTAAGGTTAGGGTGTTGATGGGTAGGGTAGCATAGTGGTGGTGTTGGGGTGGTGGTGGTTGTGGTGGTGGTGGTTGTGGTGGTGGTGGTTGTGGTTGTGGTTAGGGTGGTGTTGGTATGGGCACGGTGGGGGTAAACTGGGGTGGTGGTAGGTAGGATGCTGGTGGTTAGCGTGGCGGCGGTAAGGTTAGCTGTAATGGTTAAGGAGGTGGTTAGGGTAGAGATTAGCATGGTGGTACAGTGGTGGTTAGGGTGCAGTTTAGAGTGGCTGTTTGGGTGGTGGTGGTTAGGATGGGAAGGTGGCTTTGAATAGAGTGCTGGCGGCAATGAGGGTAGTGGTTAGGATGGAGGTGGGGTTTCGGGGTGATGGTGATTAGAGTGGTGTGGTAGTGGAGGGAATTAGGGTGAGGGTGGTGGTGGTGGGGAATGTGGTACTGGTTAGGGTGCCCAGTGTTGGTGGTTAGGGTGGTGTTGGTTGGGGAGGGTGGGGTGGTGGCGGTGGCTATAACACAGTCGCCATATCATTTTGAAGGCTCCATGCATGCAAGTCCCTACATAATGCACAGGACTATTCATTTTTATTGATTCAAGTTGGATTGGTAAATTAAAAAAACAGGGTGGTGTAAAACCTTTTTCTTTTAAAGTGGCTGTGGGAAGCAACAACAAGACAGGGCTGGAAACAATGCGAAGGGCCTGGGATGGGGAAGGATCATGGAGGACTGGGTCAGAATCAACATTGACAGTGGTGGGAGAAGTTCACTACACAGGAGAGAGAGCGCAATGGGGCAGAAGCACGCAAGAGCAAGTAAAAGCACACATGGATGAGCATGGAAAAGGTGAAGCATACAGGCGAGAAAAACATGGAGCACAGTGTAGTGGTGAAGAGAAGTACACAAGGTAAATAACTGGAAAACACGTGCATTCTGATGGAGTGCTTAACATACTTATGCAGGATGGGTTAGGTAACAACAAGGCAATGGGGGAAGAAGAAATAAAAAAGTACCGCAATACCAGTGCGAGCAACAGAAAAGCAATGATTAACAAGCATTTACAATGCAATAGGTCTCGGGTTAATTAAGTTTGAGCTATTGGCATTGCTTAATATTGCAACACCAATTGCAACAAAAGTCTATAAATTGTAGGCCAAAAAAATGTGTATTTATTTTTGTAGCAGTGGTGGCATGCTGCGCTTTAGATGAATCACAGGATGATGAGCCGTCGCCAAAACTCGAACCTGTTTCCCCAGCTCTGAAGTGGGCAGCCCTGGCCATTAGGCCACATCTTCTTCCCCACTTGTAGGATTTCTTGGCGCTGTGTTAAGCAGCGCTAACAGGACAAATGGGCCCCCTCCTCACTATGAAAGTCGCAAATTGCAAAGAACGTCCCTTGACCGTCCTTTTTCCCTAGAGGCTTGTAAGGGACTGCAATGTGTGCAGTGCAATTTGTAATGGCAATTGCAAATCTCAAGTCACTTGGGTGCATTGCAAATTGAGACTTTGCGTCAGCTGCACAGGCTCCACAAACTTTAAGAATCTTTAGCATCAGGCCAGTAATTCAGGGGCAAGATGTTACATTTAATAATCACACTTCAAAGGTTTACGTGGCATGTGTAAACTCCAAGTGATATAGGTCATCTCAGAAGATTTTTCACTTCAGAGCATGCAATGACTTGCAAAGAAACACAAAGTCAAAGAAACACAGATTTAGAGCACAGGACAAAGTGAGAGGCGAACTTGAATGCAGCATGCATGCCACCCAAAAGCAGTGCTTCAAACAATGCCAACATATTCAGCAGCATATAATGCAACATATTCGCCGCGGTCTCCTCATCACTGAATCCTGCGTTCCCCTCGTATGAATCTTGACTGCCTTTCCTGTTAAGTGGTGTGTTCACTCTCCACAGTTGCCTTTCTCGGCCTGTGTGTAATAATCTACTCCTTCATCTTGAAGAGCCGAGGCCCGTTTCTCCCCGCCCCGGTCGCCCCGTACCGAGCATTCTCCGCCCCAATAGCTCCACTCCCAGACTCCCCCTGAGATATCGTCGCTCAAGGCGCGGGTGCTCCGCAACGCCAGAGCGGAAGTGCCCGCCCTCTAGCCCAACAGGATCAACGTGTGAGCGACAGTAAAATTAGCCAATTGGGGGCATAGCAACACTAAATGGGCGTATCTGTACACCACCCGCCAATTGCAATCGCGCTCCAGGGTTGGTTCTAAAAGTATTCGTACGTCGGCAGCTGCATGGACTGAGTGAGCAAACAGGAGGGATTTAGAGAAAGGTTGGTCCGTTAATGTAGTGAGAGCCGTGGAGTTGGGCGACGGGGGGGGGGTGGGGTGCGCACTCGTGTGTGCGCGCGCCTGTGTGTATGCGTGCGGTGGCGGGGTGCACTCGTGTGTGCACGCGCCTGTGTGTATGTGTGGGGGGGTCCTATGTATGTATGTATGTTCGTGCGTGGGCGCTTGTGTCTGTGTGTGTGTGTGTCGGTGTGTGTATGCGCATGCGTGTATGGTGTTTTGCGCTTCCCAGGAGACAGCGCCTGGCCGCAGCGCTCGTTCGCGTGCGCGTGTCACTTTCAAATCGCCTCCAAGGCGATGCGCGCGGCCAGGACTGTCTCCTGGGAAGCACACATGCCGACAAAAGGGGCTCGGCGGAGACGCGCTTCGCGCGGCTAGCAGAGACCTAAAAAGTAGCAATCTGTACTTGGTTCATGCTCCTCGAAAGACAGAAACGAGCTAAGAAAAAGTGAAACCCACATTCGCTGACTAATCATGAGCCACAAAATAAGAGTGAACAAAGCAAACACATGGAGATAATGGACAGAGCCCTAAAACTTTTCAGACACTCATCCCCAATCACAGATCTGGGTTGAATCCATCATCATTCTTTAGCTCATTTTGCCACCCCAGCTCAGACACAGCCATATGCAAATCAGTCTTGACCTTGTTCCTTATGGGAGCAGTCCAGCCCGAACTGCCAAGCCAGATCATCCCTGGACCGCAAACAAGCATACTGGGACCCGTTTCGGGGTAACACGCCTCATCAGCCAGGTTAGTTTTATTCCAGTAAGCAAGGGACCCACGTCTGGACAAATAAAAGTCACAGTGAAGCCACTGAATGGTATGAAATGGGCAGAAGAAGGATGACAGGAAAGACGAAAGAAAAAATATACCTCCATTCCAGCACGAGCAGTGGTAGGACACTAATCAAAAAGAAGCAATCAGGGGGGCGTGGCTAGCAGCCGGCGATGGCGGCAGCCTAGAAGGAGAGCTCCGTGTTTGAAGCGGCTCCCAGATAAATCCGGACATTTATCCGTCGTCTAAAATTCCCAGGCGGGAAGGCAACGAAGCCCAGGACCGGGCGGCAGCTAACCGAACCAGCGTGGCCTCAATCCGAGGTCGGGAACTACGGTTCTGACAATCCCCCGTGTGGGCCTATGTGAAGCATCCAGACCGGGGACCACAGTGAGCGGCACGCCTGGCAGGAAGTGGCCCGTCTCGGCATTGATTTACCGGAAGTGCCCGGCTACGAAGGGCGACGGCGGATGAGACTGGGGCATCCAGACACCATCGCTGGACATCAGGAGCCCGAGACTTCCTGGCGAGGGGTCCCTCTGAGGTGAGAGGGATATAATCCTGCACGCCCGACGTGAGCAAAGACCGGCGCGCAGAGCGGACACACAGAGACCGGCAACCGCCATCTTAGACAGCAGTTACCGAAGCGCCGGGGAAGGCGCCGGAGGACCCACGCGGCTTCATAGACCGCACTGCGACTCCCCACTGCCGACCGAGGGCGCATTAAGCGGCGGAGAGCGCGGATACCAGCCGGGCCTCGGGACACCCCCGCCGGGATTGGGTTCTGAGAGCTGGGAGACGTCCGCACGGAGTACTCCTCCTGCGCCCGCTGGGATCTGCGTGGCAGTAACTCGGGCCCCCCCCACCAACGTCCAGGGGCCCAAGCAATAGACCCGACGGCCACGAATAAGGGGCGGCGCACGTGACGCTACAGGGGGGCGATAGGCAGCAGTCATCAGTTGCCTACCCCACAAATTAGTCCAAGAATTGACTGGCAGCCCCACGCCACCGCACCGCGGACGCCCTGTCCAGCCTGCTTTCGCTACGGGACGCAGCAACCAACCACCTCTCAAGAGTTACACCTCACTCCGGTACACAGCGTGAGCCCCAAGACGACCCCCGGGTGGCTGAGTGTGGAGGATAGGGAGGTACAGCGCCTACATAAAGTCCTGTCAGCCCGAGAGACGCTGAGATGGCCGGCAAGGGGCCTAAAAACGTGGCGGCGCAGTCGCGCCTGGACCGGTTCGCGTACGAGAAGCCCGGCTCTCCCTCGCAGGAAGCCAAATCACAATCGAGCAAGACGGCCGAAGTGACCAGTAGCAGGAAGGCGACCATTGACGACGTCATGCGAGCCCTCACACAGGTGCAGGCCACGGTGGGGTCAATCTCAGCCGAGATAACACTTATAAGGGCGGACTTTCACAAGATGACAGAGAAAGTGAATAATATGGAGGTGGTCACCAAATCCTTGGTTGAGGACGTGTCGGAGCTACAAATTAGCATGGAGCGCATCTCAAAAGAAAACAGGGAACTGCGCGACAAGCTCGATGACCAGGAAGGGCGCTCGAGACGGAACAACATCCGTATCATAGGTGTGCCAGAATCGGAAGACACAAGGGCGATGGACCTCTATGTTGAGAACCTAATCAAAGAGACTCTGAAACCCAAAGGCCTCTCCGCCTTCTTCACTGTGGAAAGGGCACACCGGGTACCGGGCGGGCGCCCTAAGACTGGAGCTAACCCCAGACCGATAATAGCGAGACTCTTCAACTTCAGAGATCGGGACACCATCCTACAGGCAGTAAGGACCTCGCCTCCCATCAAGATCCAGAACGCGACACTTGCATTCTTTCCTGATTACACGGCCAAGGTGGCACGGAGGAGGAGAACCTTCTTTGAAGTGAAAAAAGAACTGAGAGCCAGAGAAATCCCATACTCTATGCTCTTCCCAGCCAAACTCAGGGTCGTGGCTGACAACAAGACTTGGTTTTTTGATTCCCCGGAGGTGGCGCGGGACTGGCTGGAGGGATGGAGGACGGCGGGCCTCCTTCGTCGCTCCAACAGACAGAATAAACACCGTACTGCAGGCTCCCGACAGAGCTCGCAAATCAACGTCGAAGACACAGAGCTCCCATCCCCGTTGGCCGAACATCATGAGGACAGTGCGGACGGAGAACAATGAATCTCTGCAATTATTTGATTGAACCGATGGAGACGAAGAATGGCAAGGCCGCCATGGACACTGGGTGGACGGGCCTCCGCAGCTGAGGAAGGGGGCCGCTGACCACGGAGGAGCCTTCACCCCAGCGAGCAAGTACTATGTTATGGGTTGGGATCAGGCACTCTGCTGAGTTGGGGGGGCGGGCAGTTTGGAGTCCGTTGAGCAGGGGGGCAGGGAGGGGGGGAGTTGGGGGTAGGATGGGGTTTTGGTACTTAGTTTCTACACAGGGTCAAGATAGCTACGATGGGGCACACGAGCACAGAATGATAATGTTACGATACTGCACGCGGGGTCACCGCACGGGCCTCCTGGTCCTCCACGCGCGCATATCTTCCATCTACATACCCGACCATGATGGGGGAGGGCACTGATGTAGGGCAGGCGGCCCCGTTACACCTCATGTCTTGGAACGTGAGGGGTCTGGGTGATAAAATTAAACGAGGGCTGGTCCTGCAAAGTATAAAAAGATTGAACCCTGCCCTGGTCCTGCTACAAGAAACGCACCTCACCGGCACGGCCACAAAGGCCCTGGACAGGAAAGGCTACAGTATGATAGTTCACTCTGAGTTCACGAAGGGATCCCGGGGGACCGGGATATTAATTCACCGCTCATCCAGGTTCATAACCCAATCAATAGCAGTAGACACACAGGGGCGCTTCGCAGCGGTACATGGGCAGTGGGAGGGGAAGCCGCTTAACGTGGTGTCGGTATATATCCCGCCGGCACTACACACCATAGCCTTCCCGGAACTAGGGAGATTCTTATTAGACCTTCCAGAAGGGGATCTCGTCATGGGTGGGGACTTTAATGCAGTGGCACAGGACTCCCTAGACCGACACCCAGTGCGTACACAAACACCGGGACACTCCAAACTACATGACTTCATGGAAGCGCAGGGCTTAGTAGACATATGGAGGCGAGTCCACCCAGTTGACCGGCAGTACACATACTACTCGGCAGTCCACGACAGCCTATCGCGGATTGACTATTTTCTGACGTGGGGAGGGGGTCTCCTTACTTTCACTGACTCTCAGATTAGACCGCGAGGGGTTTCCGACCACTCCCCGCTGACACTGACACTGTCCAATCAGGAACGGACTTTCAGACGAGTCTACCCTATATACCCGGGTTACCTCAGGGAACCAGACATAGCCAAGGCTTTGAAAAGTGATACACGCTCCTACCTCACCGAGAATGTGGGATCGGTGGCGTCGCCTACAATCCTGTGGGAGGCCTACAAAACAGTACTCCGCGGACAGGCGATTTCAGTGATCACACAGCACAAACGCACACAGCGTCAGGAACTGATGGGCCTAGAGGACCAGCTTGACAAGGCGACGCAGGACCACGAGGGGAACCCGACTAGGGACACCCAGCATGCGCTCCAACTAGCCCAGCAGCATCATACCGACTTTCTGCGCCATAGAGTGAGGGAAAATATGTCAGCAACTGCGAGCAGGGTGTATGACGTAGGTGATAAAGCAGGGAAGCTTCTGGCGTGGCTGGAGAGGGCGCGGGGAGGTCAGAGGGCCATACTCCAACTGAAGGACCCTAGTGGTGAGATACAAACCAGTCCGGCACGGATAGTGGAACTCCTGGCGGACCATTTCCACTCCGTGTATTCCCCTGACTATGAGGTCACACGAGAGATGGCAGAGAGCTCTCTCATAGGAGTGCCGACCCGCACTCTCTCCCCAGACCAACGGGATGAGCTTGACTCCGACCTGACGGCGGAAGAAATACAGATGGCCGTTACTGCACTACACCCGGGGAAGGCACTAGGCCCCAATGGTGTGCCGATAGAGTGGTACAAGCTCATGTCCGAAACGCTCTCCGCACCATTGCTCGATATGTTCCAGGAGTGTCGGGTACAGGGGCGATTGCCTCCTGACCAGCGCACGGCCACAATAGTCGCGATACCTAAGCCCGGCAAACCCCCTGAAGAGTGCGGATCATACCGCCCGATCTCCCTCCTTAACGCCGAAAGTAAAATTCTTGCGAAAGTGTTGGCCACCAGGCTACTGTCCCATCTAGCACACCTGATACACCCAGACCAGTCGGGCTTCATGCCACACCGGAGCACGGCGCTGAACTTGAGACGGCTACATGGGGTGCTGGCCCGAGCCCCGCAGTTGGAGGAACCGGCAGCGGTACTGTCACTAGATGCTAAAATGGCTTTTGACATGGTGGAGTGGCACTATCTTTTTGCGGTCCTGGAACACATGGGTATTGGCCCGATGTTCATATCGTGGGTCAGACTACTGTACACCGATCCCGTGGCGCGGGTAACCGCGAACGGACATATTTCAAGGGAGTTTCCGCTGGCACGGGGCACGAGACAGGGATGCCCACTCTCGCCACTACTGTTCGCCCTAGTACTAGAACCCCTGGCTACGATTATCAGAACCACCCAGCTGCTGAAAGGCATACAGTGGGGAGGTGGCTGGGAGGATAGGGTGTCCCTGTACGCCGACGACATGCTCGTCTACCTCATGGACCTCGTGAACAGTATCCCGGTCTTACTGGCACTGTGCGAACGCCACGGTGCGGCTTCCGGTTACAAACTCAACTGGTCCAAGTCCGTACTCTATATGGTGCAGGGTGACCTTCCAGCATTGCCTGAGGATTGCCAACTGCTCGTAGAACACATCTCCTTTAAGTACCTAGGGATACAGATTACAAGGGACCACTCAACCTTCCTTGAACTGAATCTTAAGCCCCAACTAGACAGACTCAAATCAGACGTGCGCCTCTGGAGGAATCTCCCCTTGACACTTCTAGGTAGAGCAGCGCTCTTCAAAATGATGGGGCTACCTCGCTTCCTCTATGTTCTGGAGAATACGTCGGCGATGGTCCCCGTATCCTTCTTCCGCCAAGTGTCGGCACAACTGTCCGGCCTTCTGTGGGGAGACAAACCGGCCAGGGTGGCACAGTTGAAATTGACTAGGGACTGGTATAGTGGGGGGATAGCCCTCCCAAACCTTGAAATGTACTACTGGGCCGCGCACCTCAAGGTGATCAACCAGTGGGTCCACGCAGCACAGGACGACCCTGCATATGAGGCGGATAGACGCCAACTGGGCATATCCACCCTTCTGGCCCCACTCTACAACAAAGGTATGGCGAGGAAGCTGGAAGGGCCTACCAAACACACGGTAGCCATCTGGCACAAAGCGCAAAGACGGCTGGGATGGGAGGGAGTGATTACTAAACTCACGCCACTATGGGATACCAAAGCCCTCGGTAACCTGCGCAGTTCAAAAGGGTTTGATCAATGGGATACCATTGGGATCTCTACGGTGGGCGACCTGTGGACAAGGGACGGCGTGCTCTCCTTTGCGACCCTGAGGGAGCAATACAACCTTGAGGTGACCGAAACATACAGATACATACAAATTAGGCACGCACTCTTGTCAGTGTTAGAACCAGGTGTTACCCTTCCGGAGTCGGCTCCGTTAGAGGACCGATTGCTTACGGATTACATGGAGTCAAGTGCAACCTCCCTCACTTACCGCAAACTGTTAAACAACCTGCCGGATCCCCTCGGGAAACTGAAGGAATACTGGGAGGACAAGATGGGGGACCTGGTCGAGGCGGACTGGAACGCAGCCCTGGCATCACCCAGGGAGGCAGGTATTTCCACCCGATTCAGGCTGGTCCAATTCAAGATACTACACAGGGTCTACTACACCCGCACGACACTATATAAAATACACAGAGCAGACCACCCGTATTGCCTGAGAAACTGTGGGGAGGAGGGTACATTGTTCCACACTATATGGACCTGTCCAAATATACGGGACTACTGGAGGCGTGTAACACGCACGATCAGTCAAACCCTCCGGAACCCATTCACCCCTGATCCCAGAATCTGCCTTCTAAATGTGTGGGGCCCAACAGACTTATCACTACATGCGAAGAGTTGGGTGGTCATTGGCGTAATGATGGCAAAGCGTGATATTGCCAAAAACTGGGGGGCACTTGAGGCACCCACTCTGGCGCAATGGTGCAGAAATATGGACGTGCTTATGGTGACAGAGAGGGCAGTGTATCAACAGAGACATAATCCGCGCAAATGGAATAGAATCTGGACACCATGGAACACATATAGGGGGGACATTTGTGAGCCTCTCCCTGAGGAGGAGGATGAAGACAGTTCAGGGGATGAGGAGGATCTGGAGTGGGGGGGGGAGGGAGGGATGGGACCCAGGTATAGAATCTGTCACAAGGATTTGGGAACTGTAAGTACAGGCGAGAGTGTTAATACCAGTAACTGCGTTCAGAGTGGCTAGAGGCCCATGGACACACCGATGTTGCATTGGACTACTGTGCCGGATCGTGAACTTTGACCCTTGAAGTAGCAAGTTTTAAGTTGGGGGGAGTTAAATGCAAAAGTTGCTCTATTGATCGTAAGCAGCTGAATGTTGACGCTGCTCTGCTGATTGAATAACTGTCATTTAATACCATGTGATGGCAACGAAAAAAAAAAAAAAAAAAAAGAAGCAATCAGTACTTGGTCCATGCTCCACTCAAGGGAGAAACAAACAATGAGAAATTGAAACTAGCACACACAGACCAATCAGGAGCCAACAAATATGAGTGCCAATAAAGCTAATTAATTGTAAGCAATGGGCAAGCTCCAAGCCATTTTTAGTTAACACAATGTCTCAAGTGACTGAGCATGTGCTGTCTCAGGGTGACTTGTGTTAAATAGTACACAGTGTGTGTATACCTCTCAAACGTATCCTCTTTCGGAGAGTGGGACCCTCATTGGACTCCTCTTCACCCTCTGAAGTTTTAAAATGCTCCCCAAAGACTTCATTGGGGTTAGCCTTCCTGTAAGAATTTATATCCAACCCTCGAAAAAAATGGTTAACATCCATTGTTTTCAATTGGATCACCCTCCAAAACTAATTGGTCACATGCTCCTTCTAGCCTCAATAGGCTGAGACGTATGGTGTTTACTTATCTTCAGGGTGTGTGTGAGAAGTTGGCCTGATGTGCAGTGTTCACTATTCTAGTGATCACTATATATCAGTCCAAACAACCCTTATTGATGATTGGTTGTAAGTCAACCTTATAGACCAGCTATCCTAGTAGCATGGATACGAGCAGTCTAAGGCTAAGACTCTAGAGGGCGTGTTAAGCCAGCTGTTTTACCATCACATTACCCCTTGAACACCCAGTGAAAGGACACCACACAAGTGTTATGAAAATAAACAGTGTATTTATTAGAATCACAACAACCCTGTACTCTTTATGAGGACAGGGTGCTAGGCACACAACAAAACTCTTACGAAAATACTTAAGTTAGCACGTTATACACAAATGCCCGAGGGGCACGAAAAACCATATACTTTAAAAGTGGAATGCGAAATTACTAGCAGGTAAGTACAGTACTAATAGGCTTTGGACTCGCTAGGACTTGACTATAGAATCGTTAGATTACTTCTAGGAGACCTAGGGGACTCGGGTGCAGAGTGTGCACTCTCACGCGGGATGCGGGACAAAGTCTATGGGAGCTAGTAAAGGCAAAGTTAGTGTTCACGGGCGAACCCGACCTTGTAGGAAGAAAACGACAGTGGATCCTGACCCTAGGATAGTGAGGCTATGCTGGGACACCGGAGTGCCGAAGTTACCTAGCCCAGGGGCTGCAGCTGCATAGGTCTGAAAAGACGTCGGGAATCTTGTTGCCGGACCAGGAGCCTGGAAGAAGGAAGTTGCTGGCAGGGGACCAGTGAAGGAAAGTTCGATAGATCCAAGCCTGGATCAAGGAAGAAGGAAACCTGAAAGCAGAGGGGACCAAGTTCTTGAATCACTAGCCAGTGATTAAGTGGGCACCAGGATGGCACCGGGCGAAGTCACCTCGACTAGGTGAGTGGGCGACGCTGGCTCTGTAGATCTCACGGACCAGGAGGCGTTGTCGGCGACCAGGATGGACAGGCGAGCTGTCCCACGATGGATGAAGCTGTCGGCGTCGAAGTTACCCAGGATCGGGCAACAAGCCTTGGCTAATTCAAGCCCACGCGGTGGACTCAAAATGGCGTCTTGAGTGGACCAGGAGGGTCCGGAGTGCTCCTCTTCTGGAAGGGAGCAAGGGCCAGTCTGGAGCAACCAGACTAGCAGCAGTGATGTCGTCGGGCGTCGTTCAGGAGGCCACAAGCCAGCGGGCTAGTAGCCAAACAACGCGGTGAGCAGCAAAAAGCAGAAGGGCCCCACGCCGATCGTGGAGATGCTGGGGGGCTACTCTTCGGTGCTGGAGCTGCTCAGGGTCGGGGCTTCTCGGACCCCAAAGCACTCACCAGGAAATTACTCGGCGGGCTTGCTGTGCAGAAGTCGTGCAGTCTTGAAGATGGCCGGTCCCTCGAGGTCTCGTCACACCCACGAATCTCAGCGTGACTGATGATGTAGGTAGAGGTCAGAGGTGCCAGGGAAGCCGGTTCTCGTCGAGCTGGGCAGTCTTGATCCGGAGGAGAGACTTGCAGCAGACCGCAGTGTTCTTAAGATGGTGCCTGCGGATGCAGGGTGACTACTCCTTAGTCACAAGGGAGAAATCTTAGGAAGAAGTCTTGAGTTCCTTTCGTGGAAAGTAGTTTCAGGATTCAAAGATGATCTGATTTGGAAGGGGGCCAATTCCTACCTTTATCCTGTAAAAAGGGGCTGGCACGCGACTAAGTCCTGCCCTAGGGGTGGGACTAGGAGGGGGGTGGTTACACCCACTTCCTTGGCGGGCTTTTCCCCAGCACAGGGTCTGGAGTGACCCTGGAACTGGTTCCAGCCAGCCTATGCACAGTGAGCACCGGGGTGCCACGTGCAGTCACCTTCCTCTAAAGCCCTGCCTACCTACAATACACAAAACCCTGTCTGGGACGGTGCTGGCACCGCCCCTGGCAGGAAACCCTTTGTCCTTATCTCCTGCTCTGGGAGGACTCCCAGCAGCAGGAGGGCAGACTTGTGTCTCGGTGGCAGCATCCATTTTGTGGAGCTGAGGCTCTGTTGGACTTTAACCGGGGTTAGGGGTTACATACATGTCGTGTCCCTCTAGAAGGGTGGAATGCTAACCCCGTCGCCAGAATTGGCGAGGGGTTAGTATTCCAATTCGTATGACACCTTACTCGACATGTTTTGATAAAGCGATACCAGAGTTGGCATATAACCGCGAGGATTATAATGCACTTAAGAGTATATGGTATGCGATATCATGGAAACGGCTAAGGGATGGATCCCGAAAGCCGCAGACAGGCTCAGCTCATGCCAGAGCACCATCTCACACGATTCCAAGCACTCTGCCTTCAGGATTGTTAAGGCCTGCTATAGGAGTGACTGATAGGAGATCTGTGTGTCCATTTTAGGGATAGATATAGGTATACTATATCTAAAGCAAAGGGTGATTACACCACCTTGCCCCAGCTGTCAAGCAGCCAGTTGTGTCAGTTTAGTTAGTCAGCCCAGGGGTGGCATAATACATGCTTCAGCCCCTGGGAGACTTCTGGGTACACCTCAGCCCTGGGTACAGGGACTTGGAGAGGGCCCAGTGCCAATTCAGTACCTGTGTTGTAAATAAAACAGCGGTATTATTAAGCATTAGCTGAAGCCATAATGCATCAGTCCAAATATCTAGTATAGGGATTTCATTTTGTATTTCGAGTCCACCATTTTCATGCCCTACATTGCCATGTGCTCAATGTTCTGATTGTCCTACCTCTCTGCCAGTTACACTGTGGATTCTACCTAGCAACAGTTATTATTAGTCCTTCTTGAGAGTGTAGCGCATGCTCAGCAGAAGTAACAGTTGTTCCTTATTAGCATAGCCCTCCCATGTTCTAGAAATACTGTTAGCTCCACCCACTGATATATTTGGAAATGTCCTTACGTGGTTGCAACCTCTGTCTAAGCTGTAAGCTGAACCCCTTCCACTGTGTATAAAAGGGGCCATGTGCTTGTATTCAGTGTGCTACTCTGTACAATACTGTAGAAGTGTTGTGGAGGTTGTATCACCACCTTTAAAGGTTTATTAAACTATGTTTTTGTATTTCCAGTTTCCTTGCCAACTTCATTTGTAAGTCTAAGGACTTTGTACACAGAAGGGCGAACCCTTTCGGTACCTTTGGGCCTTGCTGAGGCCTGAACTCATCAATTGGCGCCCAACGTGGGGCTCATCGGCGACTCGGAGGCTCGAAGGACTGGTCGTGACGAAGGAGTGGAACTCTGCCGGGGAAGTGATCACTGCCAGCGGCGTCTTTAGTCCTGGCATCCTGAGGTATTTCTTCCTTCCTTCCGATCTGACCATCTGGGTGGCGCCGGTCTTCGACTGAGACCTCTTCTGTCGGTTTGCTGTGGATAAGCTGTTTGAGCAAATTGTGGAACTTGGCAAGTGGAATCTGGACGCTCGTGCTTGGTAAGGACCAATGTATGGTAATTACTGTGAGTGTTTATGGTAGCCAGTGATTAGCAAGGCAGTTTTAGGATACGCTTGCTGTGGCTTATGGATATGGATATGGATATGGAGATGTTTGGATGATCGATCATATTATGATTATGAATATGGGTATATATGCGTTGCAACACATATAGGTAGGCAATGTGGAGATTTTTCTCCAACATATGGTTGTGAGCGGCGCAACGATTAAGTGCCATTTTTCTGTATAATATTGCGTATTTCGCACTATTTCTAGCATGTCTACTTTTAGCGCACTACGTAAGTGGTGCTGCTGTGGAAACCGGTTAAGTCTTGAAGAATCGCAGCCGGCTCCCCCAGAAGGGACGCCGAATAGGGATATGTACATTAAGTTTGGTCTTTCCCCTATAATGTACAGCACATTGTGGAGGAAGTATACCAAGAAGGATCCTGAGTTGAGATGGCCTTTGTATGGTTCGTTTGATGTGCGCAAAATTGAGTACGTGGAACAGTGCCTGTGTAAGCGCCGAGCGAGACAAGATATGTTTGAGAGTGTGCGAATGTGGGTGAAAGAAGTACGTGAGCGTGAGAAACGTGAACATGCGCTGATTGAGAAAGAGCAGAGGAAGAATGTGCGTGAGAAGGCGCAAGAAATGAGACAACGTGAACAAAAAGATGCGGAAGAAAAACGGGAAAAGGAACGTAGATTGCAGATATCTGGCCAATATCCCATTCGTCGGCCTCTTTATCCTGTCCTTAATAATTCTGATGATGATTTTTCATTACTAGATCGTTCTCCGCCTCCGTATGCTGGCCCGTCTGCTCCGAAAGGGGAAGATGAGGATTCTGGATCATTTAAAGATAAGGTAGACACGCGGTCTAAGCTAACATCTGATCGTATGGCGGAGCTCCGACAAATTTCTTATCGTATTCTTAAGGGTACAATTCCTCTTGCTGAAATATTGTTGTCTCTTGAAAAATGGCCGGACAGGGAAAAAATTTATTTTCTTGAAACCTTTTCTGATGAAGTAGTCGGGGCTTTTCGAAAATATTCTCCTGTTCTTGAACCTGATGACATAATACAAGATAAGAAAGAATTGCGTAAAGGTCTCTTTTCTCCTTCCCAGGCAGCTGATGCAGTTCGACGGTTATTCGTATTGCGGGATGAGGCGTCTCGGTTACGAGAAGAAAAGCGACAAAAGACGGTGGACGACAAAGAGATGGGTTTGAGTGGCGACGGGAAACAATCACCTATCTTTTCTTCAGATAAGGTCGATATTGTGCATGTTAAACCTATGCGAGAGGCAGCGCCTTTGTATGTTCCTCCTAAAGGAGCGGGTACTAGTTCAGATAAAGATTCAGCTGATGCCCGAGGGTATTTTATCTATAATTGGGTATATACTCCTTGGAATAGAGCGGATGTTATGGCCTTAAAGAAAGCGTTACCTGACCCACGGAAAAATCCTGCTGCCTTTTATGAGGAAGTTGAGGGGGCTTTGAATTCTTGTACTATGACATTAGCTGACATTGATTTATTCTTTGGTCTTATATTACCCCCTGACATGTGGAGATCAGTACGGAAAATTGATGATTTAGTGACGTTTAAAGCTAAATGGGAAGACATTGAGGAGGAGGACAGAGCTAGGAAACCTGCGCAGAAACCACCCCAGCTCATTCTAGACCTCCCTGCTGCTATTTTGATTAAATTAAAGACGATTATTCCCCCTAAAAAGATTGACTGGACTATGTTAGCATCTTGCAAGCAAAAGACAGATGAATCAGTTTCTGACTTCTTTACGCGATTTGAAGAAACTTTTCATGATTTTAGTGGTCAGTCTCTGACGGATGACACGGGTCGACATCTGTTTGTAGACAAATATGTTTCAAATTTATTACCGGGAGTAGCAGCTCGGTTGAAAGCGAGTGAAAGCTCCTGGACGACTTCGACTCCGGCATCCCTCCTGACTATGGCTCAGTATTACGAGCGTCAGGAATTAGAAGCAAAAAGTAATGAAGATAAGAAATCTAAGGATTTGAAAACAAAAGTTATGTTAGCACAAGTGTATGGACCACCCCAGAGAGGAAATAATAGAGGTGGTCGGGGTTTTTATGATTCTACTTATAACCGCACAGACTTGGCTAAAGATCAATGTGCATATTGTAAGCAACGAGGCCACTGGGCCAATGAGTGTCCTTTAGCGCGAGAACACAGGGCTATGGGACGGGGTAGAGGTTTTGGGAGAAATCGTGGGGGTTTTTCTGGCCCACGAGGTAACCTAAATGATAGGGCTAGATTCGAATCTAGGGAGCAACAACAAGGAGGGTCTAATACCTTTGATAGACGAAATCAGTATCAGATGTCTGACTATGTGCACCCCGAAAGTCAGGATTCCCAATATGCATAGGATTGCGTAAGATGGGGGGAGGAATCAGTTGAAGTACCAGTAGATCAGAGGGGTCCTTATGTTACAGCACATGTTTTGGGTTCTACTGATCAGTTTTTGGTTGATACAGGGGCTACTCGTAGCGCTTTGTCTAAACAATTGGTTCCGAGGGCTCCCCTGTCTGGCTTAACGATCACATCTGTAGGGTTCGATGGAACACCTTCTCTTAGCCCATTATCCCAACCCCTTGCATTTCATGTCGACAAATTTACAGCACCATGTCCATTCTTGCTTTCCTCAAACACGCCTGACAACATTGTGGGTCTAGACATGCTGAAACATTTTAGAGCCACAATCCGCTGCTCCCCTGAAGGAGTACGCGTGATTTTAAATGACAATTACCCTGCAAAAGAGAGAGTGTGTATGGTCGCTGAAAGTGCTGCATTAGCCTCTTTACCTCACACGTTGTGGGCTACTTCAGACACTGATGTGGGACAGATGGTCATTCCTCCGGTTCGCATTAGTGTAAAGGAGGGAGCTGTGTTGCCACGCCTGCCTCAATATAGGATTTCACAGGAGGGTGAGGAGGCGCTCATACAGATTGTGCAGGATCTCATTCGAGTGGGGGTGGTGGAAGAAGTCCCATACAATGTTTGTAACAGTCCTATTTTACCAATCTTGAAGAAAGACACTAGGGTATATCGATTTATTATTGATTTGCGGGAGGTGAACAAGATAGTTGTGCCCCAATACCCTGTTGTTTCTGACATCACGACACTCCTTACCTTGGTCCCACCAACAGCGACAACATTCTCGGTTGTCGACCTGAAGAACGCCTTCTTTTCGATCCCTATTCACCCTGATAGCCGTTACCTTTTCGGCTTCACTTTGAATAATCGATCGTATAGATTTTGTAGAATTCCACAGGGCTATACTGAGAGCCCTAGTATCTACAGTCAGGCGTTGAAAAGACAGTTGGATTCCTTTGTCTTGCTTGAGGGGGTAGTGCTTATTCAATATGTCGACGATATTTTGTTGGCTGCTGACACCCCTGAGCAATGTGAGACTTGTACGTTGTCCTTGCTTTCCTTTTTGGCTTCTCACAATCATAAGGTATCTATGAAGAAATTGCAATTCTGTAGACCTAAGGTGACCTACCTAGGCCACCTTTTGTCTAAGGAGGGGCGTGCACTTACATCAGATCGTATCCAAGCCATCCTGGACACACCAACACCTTCTACACAGAAAGATGTTCGAGCATTTTTGGGTCTTACGTCCTTTTGTAGGCAGTGGATACTGGGGTTTTCACATATAGTCAAACCACTGTTAGCGCTATTGACAAAAGACACTCCAATTCCCCTTCCTTGGACAGATGAATGTGAAAACGCTTTCCAACAGTTACGTCAGGCCCTTTGTTCAGCACCAGTGTTAGGCACTCCTGATTACACGAAACTTTTCACATTATATGTACATGAGAGAGATGGATGTGCGTCATCTGTGTTAGTACAGATGCACGGGGACAGGCAGCGTCCGTGTGCATATTTCTCGGCATTGCTCGATCCTGTCGCTTGGGCATTGCCGGGGTGTTTTCGTTCGGTCGCAGCGACAGCTGTGTCAATACGTCAGAGTGAGGGAATAGTGTTATCTCACAAGCTGTTAGTGTTGGTTCCCCATGCTGTTGACGCCCTTTTGAATCAAACAAAGACGCAGCATTTAACAAGTGCCCGTCTGACCGGATATGAACTAACGTTGCTGGCTCCCCATATCACATTGAGGAGATGTGCTACGTTAAATCCAGCAACATTGTTACCATTCCTGACGACTCAGCCTGAGGCACAAGAAGCACATGATTGTATTTTTGTGACTGAGGAACAGACAAAGGGTCGTATCGATCTCCAGGATACGCCTTTCTCAGATGTAGATGGAGAATTATGGGTGGATGGCTCCTGCCTGAAGCTACCGGATGGTACGACTTCGGCAGCATATGCCATCACTACTTTATATACTATCGTGGAAACAGTACGCATTCCACAGAAATCAGCCCAGGCAGCGGAGCTGATCGCATTGACACGAGCATGTGAGCTTAGTGCAGAATTGTGTGTGAATATTTATACAGATAGCCGCTATGCTTTCGGAGTAGCGCACGACTTTGGCCTGCTCTGGAAGGAAAGAGGTTTTCTGACATCACACGGAACACAAATTATGTATGGAGAATTGGTGCACAATCTTTTGACTGCCCTGACATTTCCTAAGAAGATAGCTATAGTGAAATGCAGTGCACATAAGAAAGTTATTGACAAAGTAGGGCAAGGAAATGCTTTCGCTGACCAAGTAGCACGAGAAACTGCAATGAGACCTGACTCCACTTCAATGTATGTTGTGAAGTCACAAGCAGAACGATGGCATGATGCTAGGAAAGAAGTGAGGGAAATACAGAGAGTTGCTTCTGATAAAGAACGAGAGCAATGGTCTGAAAATGGAGAACTGGATGATGAAGGTTGTTGGCGCAACAAACAAATGGATAGGTGGAAGTTGCCCACAGCTTTTGTCCAACCTATGGTTCAAATGGCACATGGGCTAGCACATGTTGGAGCTTCAGCGATTGTGAAATTGCTTGCGCAAGTTTGGGAGCATCCAGAGATTGCTAGCACGGCCAAGAGAGTGGTACAGACCTGTATGATCTGTCTTAAATACAACCCAGGGAAAGGAACACGGACTCCAGCAGGAGGATTTAAAATACCTACTGCACCTTTTGAAGTCCTGCAAATGGACTATATCCAACTTGAACGCTGTAATAATCTAAAGTACGTCTTGGTAGTGGTGTGTGCTTTGAGTAAATGGATTGAAGCCTACCCTACTAAGGACAATACTGCAATGACTACAGCAAAGGTGCTACTGAAGGAGTTTTTCCCTAGGTATGGTGTTTGTAGACTATTATGGAGTGATAACGGGCCTCATTTTATAGCAGACGTTATCAAGTACGTTCTGAGAGGTCTGGGGATAAAACAGAAGTTTCATGCAGTGTTCCATCCACAGTCGGCTGGCTTGGTGGAACGCTACAATGGAACACTGAAGCTTAAACTAGCAAAGATCCAGGCTTCCACTTCTCTGACTTGGCCCGACGCTTTGCCTTTGGCATTGTTGTCAATAAGATCAGTACCACACTCCCGAACCGGCCTTACACCGTATGAGGTGGTGTTTGGTCGTCCCATGAATATTTGGGGAGTGCCCAAACCAAGTTCCGTATATGATGTACCTTGTGTATTGATGAATGACTATCTGGCACAATTAACTGATAACTTGGTTTCTATTCATCAACAGGTTCGAGAAGCACTCCCTGACCGGTCCACAGGTGAGGGTCATAGTCTCCGACCCGGTGACTTCGTCCTCATCAAGGCGTTCGAGAGGACGAGTGGCCTGGAGCCCCGATGGTGCGGTCCCGAGCAGATTCTGCTCGCAACAAGAACGGCCGTCCGAGTGACCAACCGGAAGAACTGGATTCACTCCCTTCATTGTCGCAGAGTGCAACCCGGATTGGTGGAGCCTGCCGTGTTGACTGACCATCGAGAAATCCTGACTACAGAGAAAGGCCCTGCTGTGGTACCTGATGAGCAAGAGGAGTTCTTCCCGGACCCGACGACTTCTGGAGTAAGAAAATACAACCTTCGACCCAGGAAGAAGTTTTCTGCTGTTTAGACTGCTGTCAGAACGGCCTCTTGGTTGGTGCAACGGAGAGCCGATGAGGCAAGGGGGGGGGATCAGCCTTGCATTAAAGTAGTGACACCCGTCTTGGCCCGTTGGTGAAGAAAACAACAGCCGCCTTGGGGGAAGAGTTCTGACAGCCTTTTTTTTTTTTGTTTCAGGAAGATTTGCGAGACATTTGTTCAACATGGAGAGAAAGAAAGTGATCTGCGCCTTCGGATTTATTGCTAGTGTGGCAGTTGTTGCCATTATCACGTGGTTTGTTGAGGATGTAATTCCTGCCCGTGATCTATATGTGGTTTCTACACCGGTGCCAGAGGAGCATTTCTTTTATACGCTCCCCTATCAGGAATCAAAACACCGCTTGTCCTTTGTAAATAACACCTTCATTCAGATGCTACATCATACCCACACTGCTACAAATGAAACAAATTGCTGGATATGTGGTATGATGCCAGCGCACCAGAAGAAGGGGGGAACACCGTTTATACCTCTCCCTTTCTCTCATAATGGTTCTTGTCGTGCCTGGTATACTCTTCTATTTGCCACAAGAAAGCCTGCTGTTGGAAGATTACTTTTTAGACTAAACAAAGAATGTCACCAGAATAAAGAAGGCTATCCACAAGCCAATGGAACAATATGGGAGTGGGAAGAATATCGACCGGACAATGAGTCTACTCCCTACATTTTTACGAACACTAGAGACACTGTCGAAAGTGAAAAATTTGTGATCTCAGTTGCACAAGCACAAGCGGACTTATGCGTACAAAGTGTTGGGAACATCCCTGTAGGTGTTAGTGATTGTATTAAAGTCTTAAATATAGATGGTCTGAATAATAGCACATTTTTAGCGTCCCATAATACATATTTTGTATGCGGTAATAGAGGATATTATCGATTACCAGCTGGCTGGTCAGGAGTATGCTATGTATCGTTTTTATTACCACCAGTGTTTTTAGCACCTGCCACTTATCATAAAGACTTGAAATTGTTGAATAATGCCACTGTGAATAGATACAAACGTACTTTATCTATCGATGATGTGGACCAGACCGACACTAGTTTGCAGCAATATGTAGATTTTAACCTAGGGTTATTCTTTTTTGTTGGAGCTGCCCTAAACAGTAGAAAGATAAGAAGATTAACAGGAAACGTAACTGAAGAGTTGCAAATTACTAGAATTGTTGCCCTGCAAAACAGAATGGTGTTAGATGTCATATTAGCAGAAAAAGGAGGAGCTTGTAGACTTATTGGAAGTAGCTGTTGTGTCTTCATCCCAGACAACTCGCCTTCTGTTTATAATGCCATAAATAAACTGCATAAAATAGCTGCTGACATACATGTAGATAATGGTACATGGACCTTCTCTAGTTGGATTTGGACCTTATTTACTACATGGGATTGGAAGATCCTCACTGGCCTTTGTATAATAGTAGTAATTCTTTTTACTTGCTGTATGTGTATTCAATGTGGTCCTATGATATGTTCTCTTTGCATTACCTCTTGTATACCCAATAAGAAAGCTGTTTCCGAAGCTGCTTATCAAAAGAGTCTAACTAAAGAGATTTCTAACATTATGAGCATTGACATTCAAGATGAGTTTGATGACTACCCTATGAAATGGAATGGCTTCAGCTAACGCTGAAAGGGTCGTCTGTTGTAAATAAAACAGCGGTATTATTAAGCATTAGCTGAAGCCATAATGCATCAGTCCAAATATCTAGTATAGGGATTTCATTTTGTATTTCGAGTCCACCATTTTCATGCCCTACATTGCCATGTGCTCAATGTTCTGATTGTCCTACCTCTCTGCCAGTTACACTGTGGATTCTACCTAGCAACAGTTATTATTAGTCCTTCTTGAGAGTGTAGCGCATGCTCAGCAGAAGTAACAGTTGTTCCTTATTAGCATAGCCCTCCCATGTTCTAGAAATACTGTTAGCTCCACCCACTGATATATTTGGAAATGTCCTTACGTGGTTGCAACCTCTGTCTAAGCTGTAAGCTGAACCCCTTCCACTGTGTATAAAAGGGGCCATGTGCTTGTATTCAGTGTGCTACTCTGTACAATACTGTAGAAGTGTTGTGGAGGTTGTATCACCACCTTTAAAGGTTTATTAAACTATGTTTTTGTATTTCCAGTTTCCTTGCCAACTTCATTTGTAAGTCTAAGGACTTTGTACACAGAAGGGCGAACCCTTTCGGTACCTTTAGGCCTTGCTGAGGCCTGAACTCATCACCTGAGTACAATTTGGATAGAGAGAACAGCTAGGCTGTGGGTCTGATTAGCAGGCCCACAGCCAGGGAAAGTCGTAAACCAGTGCAGCAAAAAGCAAAAATCTGGGTGATCATAGGATTGCAGACCCTACTCTCCTACATGACCCCCCCCCAAACTTTGGGACAATAAACTAACCGTGACCAGGTGAGTCTTCTTGCTCTAAGTGGAAATACCTGGAGAGCCCATCAGCATTGCTGTGATCAGTACCAGGTCTATGCTCCACTGTAAAATCCATCCCCTGCAGGGAAATGGACCACCTAAGCAGTTTGGGGTTTTCACCCTTCATCTGATTTAGCCACAAGAGGGGCTTATGGTCTGTCTGAATGGTGAAGTGAGTGCCAAACAAGTAGGCCCTCAGCTTCTTCAGGGCCCAGACCACAGCAAAGGCCTCCCTCTCAATAGCTGACCAATTTTTCTCTCTGGGTGTCAACCTCCTACTATTATTATTATTATTATTCTGAGTTTTGTATAGCGCCTGGTTACCAATAGGCATCCCAGCGCTTACCAGAACATAACACTACTAAAAAGATGCAAGGATTAAACGGAAAACAAAAAAGTTTTTAAAAGCTTACGGAAGCGAAGAAGACTAGCCTCCGAGCGCAGATGTAAGGGCAATGAGTTCCACAAGGAAGCCACATTTATTGAGAACCTTCTGCCACCAGTTCTTGCCTTTTTCACCCTGCCAACCTGAAGAAGATGTTGGTGGTCAGAGCGAAGTGAACGAGAGGCCTTGTAGGGCTGGACCATCTCATCCAGAATGGGTGGACCGACTCCGTGCAGAACTTTGTGGGCAATGCAGAGTGACTTGAATTTCACCCTGTCCCTCACAGGGAGCCAGTGCAATGCCCTCAACGCTGGACGGGCAGATTGACGCCTAGGGAGACCCGTCAAAAGCCTAGCAGCCGCGTTCTGCACATGCTGCAGTCTGTTCAGGGTAGACTCGGGTGCGCCCAGGAATAGCGCATTGCTGAAATCCAGCCGCGAGATGATAAGTCCCTGGATGAGGAGCCTTCGAGTGGCCACTGGGAGCAAGGGCAAGATCTTCTGGGCTGAGCGGAGCAGGCCAAAGCACACGCCAGCAGTCTTTTTGGCGTGGGTTTTAAACGATAGGTCCTGCTCCAGCCATACCCCCAAGCTCTTGATCTCCTGCTTGGGGGGAGGCATCGGACCCAGACAGTCTGGCCAGCTGCTGGGGGACAAAGATGGGGAAGAGTTCCCCAGCAGCATCAGTTCCGTCTTGGAGCCATTTAACTTTAGGGCTGAGCTGCACATCCACGTGTAGATCTTTTCAAGACATGAGTGCAGCCGGTCGGGATGGTGCGCCGACTGGGAAAGGCCGACCACCAGCTGAGTATCATCAGCATAACTGATGATTTTAATACCCAGCGGCCGAACCACACTCTCCAGGGGGGCCATGTAAACGTTGAATAAGGTAGGGCTCACTGAAGAGCCCTGTGGCACACCGCACTGGAGAGGGGTTGACGATGATTTTTCCTGGCCTTCCCACACCTCAAAAGTACGACCATCCAAGAAGGAAGCGAACCATTTGAGGGCCAGACCCGTGACCCCCACCCCCGACAGCCGTTGGAGAAGCACCAGATGGTCCACGGTATCAAAAGCAGCGCTGAGGTCCAGGAGGATCACTGCCACTGATCCCCCCGAATCCAGCATGCTCCTCGCATTCTCCACGACCGCCAGTAGGGCGGTGTCAGTCCCCTGACCAGGGCGAAAACCCGTTTGGGAATCGCCCAGAAGGGAATTGGCTTCCAAGAAGTTCGAAAGGCGGCTGTTCACCAGCTTCTCCGCCACCTTACTGATACCCGGCAGCAAGGAGATTGGCCGAAAGTTGGCGAGATCGGCGGGGTCGAGGTTAGGCTTTTTCAAAAGAGCCTTAACCACCGCCCCTTTCCAACTAGGGGGAACTACCCCATGGGCGAGAGACAGGTTTATCAAATCCGTCACAGGGCCGACGATGGTAGATGACACCTGTTTAAGATATTTAATAGGTGCTGGGTCTTTCGGGGAGCCACTCTTCATAGACCTCAGAACTGCCAAGACTTCCTCCTTAGTAACCGGACCAAGGGAGGCCAGCTCCACCGCTTGCAACTTAAGTTGAGAGCTGGAGTTGTCCTCCAAAGAGGAGACCTCACCTAGCCGGGGAAGGGAGGCTAATATATTGTCGATTTTACTTTTAAAGAACGAGGCCAGTTCTGTGCATTTTTTGCGGGGGTCCTCGTGGAAAACCAGAGGATCAGGGACACTAAGTAACTCCTTAATGACCCTGAATGACTCTTTAGAAGAGTTGGCCGCAGAGCCAATGCGCTCTTCAAAGAATCCTGATTTTGCCACCCGAATAGCGGATTTATACCTACTCAGCGCTACGCGATATTCTTTACGACACGCCTCACTCCAGTCTCTCCTCCAGGACCGCTCCAGTCTCTTGCAACCTTTCCTCAAGGTTCTTAATTCTGAAGAATACCAAGGTGCAGAACCCACTCTCTTCCCCCTCATAAGTTGTTTCTTTTTGGGTAGAAGAGTGTCCAAAGAGTCCACGAGCCAGGTATGGAAATTCGCATCAGCGACAATCGGGTTATCACCCTGAGGGGGCTGCGTGGCCTCCAAATGTGCCGCCCAGATGTCAACTGGGAGCCTCGACCAGGCTCTCTCTAGGGTGTGAACTCGTGGGACCACCACAGCTCGGCTGTTGAATTGCCATGACGCGGTCACCAAAAAGTGGTCTGTCCAAGGTAGGGCAAGAGCCGGAGAAGGAGTAAGATGGTCCAGGTTGGAGAGAAAGGGATCAAGCAAATGGCCTTTCTCATGGGTCGCGCCCGAGTTGGCCAAATTGATTCCGAAAGATTTAAGATCATCAAGCAGATCGATTCCTGCAACATTAGTGGGGTCCTCGAGATGGATATTAAAATCCCCGAGAACCACAAAGTTGGCAGTTGAGGAGGCAAGAAGTGTAGTGATTTCCAGGAGAGAGTTAGGGAAGCTACCCAAGGGTCCGGGCGGGCGATAAATCAGCAGGCCTACCAAAGATACTGTAGGTGACAGCCGAAGGGAGAACTGTAAGCTCTCACAGTCCGTCACCCCTCCGTTCTGAATCTTACACGCAAGCGTGTCTCTGTAGAGGACTGCAATTCCTCCTCCCCTCCCTTTAGGTCTATCAAGATGGAGTATGTGAAAGCCTGGGGGGAGTGCTCTGACCATGTCCGGGCCAGAGCTGGGGGAGAGCCAGGTCTCAGTGAGAAACAGCACGTCGAGCTCGTGATCTAAAATGAGTGAATTAATTTCAATGGCGTGGCTCGGTAAAGACCGGCAGTTTAGTAAAGCCATGGAAAGGACAGATTTCACGGCCACTGAATTGTGACCGGAAGAACAAGCTCTACACGGTAAGAATGGAATGGTCCCCATCTGAGCATAGCTACAACTAATAGGGTGGGGCGAGCGTAGGGCAATAAGGGCATCTCTTCCATATTGGAGCCTGGTGGTAAAAGGTGTTACCGAGTCGGGCATGGTGGCAGGCCCTAGGCCCGTCTGGGCCCGGACGGGCACAGACGGGCTGAACTCTGGCGTAACTCCGGCGTCATTACGGCGTCCCCGCTGCGTGTGACCGCTGCGCGTCAGCATGGCTGCCTAAATAGACAGCGAGCAAGATCAACAAAGGACTACTACCACACTGCTCTTCCTCCCCCAAGATGGCCGCCTCGAGACAGGGGGCGAAGGACCCGCAAAGCGCGGTGAATTTGCCTATTAGAGTGCAAGTAGAGGGTGACAAAGGTGGGGATATGTGGGCCAGGCTTAAGAACAAGGTAAAAGTGCCTAAAACAAGTTTTTAAATTAAATACAAAAACGGGAAGTTAAAAGCAGCAGAGCTGCCACCACACACACGCTACCACAATAGCGCCACACGCTGGAGAGAACGCGCTGCCACACTTGCCTGCCTAAATAGACAGCGAGCAAGATCAACAAAGGACTACTACCACACTGCTCTTCCTCCCCCAAGATGGCCGCCTCGAGACAGGGCGAAGGACCCGCAAAGCGCGGTGAATTTGCCTATTAGAGTGCAAGTAGAGGGTGACAAAGGTGGGGATATGTGGGCCAGGCTTAAGAACAAGGTAAAAGTGCCTAAAACAAGTTTTTAAATTAAATACAAAAACGGGAAGTTAAAAGCAGCAGAGCTGCCACCACACACACGCTACCACAATAGCGCCACACGCTGGAGAGAACGCGCTGCTACACTTGCCTGCCTAAATAGACAGCGAGCAAGATCAACAAAGGACTACTACCACACTGCTCTTCCTCCCCCAAGATGGCCGCCTCGAGACAGGGCGAAGGACCCGCAAAGCGCGGTGAATTTGCCTATTAGAGTGCAAGTAGAGGGTGACAAAGGTGGGGATATGTGGGCCAGGCTTAAGAACAAGGTAAAAGTGCCTAAAACAAGTTTTTAAATTAAATACAAAAACGGGAAGTTAAAAGCAGCAGAGCTGCCACCACACACACGCTACCACAATAGCGCCACACGCTGGAGAGAACGCGCTGCCACACTTGCCTGCCTAAATAGACAGCGAGCAAGATCAACAAAGGACTACTACCACACTGCTCTTCCTCCCCCAAGATGGCCGCCTCGAGACAGGGCGAAGGACCCGCAAAGCGCGGTGAATTTGCCTATTAGAGTGCAAGTAGAGGGTGACAAAGGTGGGGATATGTGGGCCAGGCTTAAGAACAAGGTAAAAGTGCCTAAAACAAGTTTTTAAATTAAATACAAAAACGGGAAGTTAAAAGCAGCAGAGCTGCCACCACACACACGCTACCACAATAGCGCCACACGCTGGAGAGGAAAGCAATAGGCTGATCATTACCATCAAAATTCAGTTGAGACAGAACAGCCCCCACACCCAACTCAGAAGCATCTGTTTGGACAATGAATGGCTTGGAGTAATCTGGACTCTTTAGGATAGGTGCTGTGCACATGGCCTGCTTTAGGTCATTGAATGCTTTCTGACAGCTTGCTGTCCACTGAACTTTCTTTGGCATCTTTTTGCTTGTCAGGTCATTAAGAGGGGTCACTATGGACCCATAATTTCTGACAAACTTCCTATAGTACCCAGTCAGGCCCAAGAAAGCTCGAACCTGAGTCTGGGTGATTGGAGGAGTCCAGTCCTTGATGGCCTGTATCTTACTCTCCAGTGGCTGAACCTGGCCTCCACCTACAAGGTGGCCCAGGTATACAACCTGTGTCTGCCCTATCTGGCACTTTGTGGCCTTGATAGTGAGGCCTGCCTTTTGCAGGGCCTCTAACACTTTCCTCAGGTGGACCAGGTGATCCTCCCAGGTGGAGCTAAAGACAGCAATATCGTCTAGATATGCTGCACAGAAGTCATCCAGCCCAGTGAGGACTTGATTCACCAACCTTTGGAAGGTGGCAGGTGCATTTTTCAGTCCAAAGGGCATTACCACAAATTGATAATGCCCTCCAGGGGTAGAAAATGCTGTCTTGGGTTTGGCCTCCTCAGCTAACCTGATTTGCCAATACCCAGCTGTCAAATCAAATGTACTTAAGAAGTTGGCAGAAGCCAATTTATCTATAAGTTCATCTGCTCTTGGTATTGGGTGGGCATCAGTCTTAGTGACTGCATTGAGGCCTCTGTAGTCTACGCAAAACCTCATCTCTTTCCTACCACCCTGGGTGTGAGGCTTTGGCACTAGAACTACTGGGCTAGCCCAAGGGCTATCTGAGGGCTCAATGACTCCCAGCTCCAACATTTTCTGCACTTCAGTTTTGATGCAGTCTCTAACATGATCAGGCTGTCTGTAGATTTTACTCTTGACAGGCAGACTGTCTCCAGTGTCAACATCATGGGTACACCAATCAGTTTGGCTGGGTGTCAGAGAGAACATATGTCTGAAGGATTGCAAGACTTGCCTGCAATCCTGTTGCTGATGTTCAGTGAGGCTGCCACAAAAGACAACACCATCAACTGATCCATCATCAGGATTCTGAGTGAGCAGGTCTGGGAGAGGGTCACTCTCTTCCTCCTGTCCCTCATCTGTGGCCATGAGCAAGCTCATGTCCTTCCTGTCAACATATGCCTTGATCCTGTTAACATGGAGCACTCTGAGAGGGCTCCTGGGAGTTCCAAGGTCCACCAAGTAGGTAACCTCTCCCTTTTGCTCAATGATGGTGTGGGGCCCAGACCATTTGTCTTTCAGAGCTGCTGGGGCCACTGGCTCCAGCACCCACACCTTCTGTCCTGGCTGGTACACAGTCAGAACAGCCTTTTGGTCATGCCAAGCTTTTTGAAGTTCCTGGCTGGCCTCAAGGTTTTTAGATGCCTTTTCCATGTACTCAGCCATCCTGGAGCGGAGACCAAGTACATAGTCCACTATGTTGGTTGCAGGCTTTTTGAGAGGTCTCTCCCATCCTTCCTTCACCAAACACAGGGGTCCTCTTACAGGATGTCCATACAGAAGCTCAAAAGGGCTGTAGCCAACCCCCTTCTGTGGGACCTCTCTGTAAGCAAACAAGAGGCAGGGGATCAGGACATCCCATCTTCTCCTAAGAGTTTCAGGTAGTCCATGAATCATCCCTTTCAGGGTCCTGTTGAATCTCTCAACAAGCCCATTGCATTGTGGGTGGTAGGGTGTGGTGAACTTGTAGTTCACACCACACTCCTTCCACATTGCAGTCAGATATACTGACATGAAGTTTGTACCTCTGTCAGAAACGACCTCCTTAGGGAAACCCACTCTGGAGAACACTCCAACTAGGGCTCTTGCCACTACAGGTGCTGTAGTGGTCCTAAGTGGAATAGCTTCAGGATACCTGGTGGCATGGTCCACTACCACCAGTATAAACTTGTGTCCTGATGCTGTCTGGGGTTCCATTGGACCAACAATGTCAATCCCCACTCTTTCAAAGGGAACCCCCACCACAGGTAGTGGTATGAGGGGGGCCTTTGTTGTGCCACCTGACTTACCACTGGCTTGGCAAGTGACACAGGAGCGACAAAACTCCTTGGTATTCTCATTCATATGGGGCCAGTGAAAGTGTGAGACAAGCCTGTCCCAAGTCTTTGTCTGACCTAAATGACCTGCAAGGGGAATCTCATGGGCCAAGGTGAGAAGGAAACCTCTCAGAGACAAGGGGATGACCAGCCTCCTGGTTGCACCAGGCTTGGGGTCTCTTGACTCAGAGTACAGGAGTCCATCTTCCCAGTATACCCTGTGGGCACCTGTGGCATTCCCTGCAGCCTCAGCAGCAGCCTGCTGTCTGAGGGGTTCAAGGGAAGGGCAGCTCAACTGTTCCTTCCCCAGGTCTGCTCTGGAGGGTCCCCCTGAGCCCAGAAACTCAACTTGATCAAGTTCAAGCTCTTTAGGCTCAGTTTCCCTCAGCTCTTCCAGATCAGCCTCCTCAGAGACTTGATCCTCAACCTGGGGCAAGGGGGAAGGCAAAGCCTTACCCTTACTGCTCTTCTTCTTGGAAGGTGTCTAGTCCATAATTTCAGGATCCAGCACCTGTTCAGTGGGGCATCTTCTGGCCTGTGACCTAGTCACAGCAAGCACATGTGCTGGCAAGCCTAACATCTCCATGTGAGTCCTCTGCTCCACTTCTGACCATTGTGATGACTCCAAATCATTGCCCAACAAACAATCAACTGGGAGGTCTGAACTGACTACAACTTTCTTTTGTCCCTTCACTCCACCCCAGGAGAAAGCCACAATTGCCACACTATGACTAGTAGTGACATTGCTGGCATTGGTCACCAGGAAATCAGTACCTGGCATGATCTGTCCAGGGTCCACAAAGTTAGGTGTCACCATGGTGACACTGGCACAAGTGTCCCTATAGGCCTGAGCCATTTAGCCATTTATCAAAGGTGTCTGCCTGTATTTGCCCAAAGTATTGGGACTTATTTCAGGGGGCATATCCATATCCCCTGTACAGACAAGGACAGCCTGAGTGAGTGTGCCAACTAAGTTGTCAGACCCCTCAGTACCCAAGGTTAACCCAACTAATGCCTTGGGAGGTACACTACCACTACTGACTGTACTAGGGGGTGCAGTTGCCTTAGGGGCTGTAGTGGCAGGAGTTTGTCCTCCTCTTTTGGTGCACTCACTAAACCAGTGAGATTTACTTTTGCAGTACTGGCACCACCTTTTTGACTGGCCTTCTTGAGTCTTCTTCTTCTGGGAAGCCTGACCCCCACCCTCTTTGGTTTGTTGGGGACCTGGTGAAGACTTCTGGTCATTTTGCTCATTCTTAACATTACCCTTCTGGTCTGCTTTCTTCTGACCACCCTGGTTCTGGTTCTGGTTCTGCTTGATCCTTGTCCTGACCCATTTGTCTGCCTTCTTTCCCAATTCTTGGGGAGAGGTCAGATCTGAATCAACAAGGTGCTGGTGCAACAACTGGTTCTGACAATTGTTTAAAATTTGCTCTCTCATCATTAGATTATACAATCCTGTGTAATCTGTAACCTTGCTACCCAGCAACCAGCCCTCCAAAGCCTTAGTGGCACAATCCACAAAGTCAGACCAGTCCTGAGACTGAGTTTTCTGGGTGTCTCTGAACAGCAACCTGTACTGCTCAGTGGTTAAACCAAACCCATCAACCAGTGTATTCTTCAGGACCTGGTAATTGTTAGCATCCTCTACTCTTGTAGTGAGGAGCTTATCTCTACCTTTACCATCAAAGGAGAGCCACAGTATAGCTGCCCACTGACTCTGGGGAATGCACTGCACAGTGCAGGCCCTCTCCAGAGCAGCCATCCATTTCTGGATATCATCCCCTTGCTTAAAGGGGGGCACTATTTTAGTCAGGTGTTTAGTATCTAAAACCTTCTCTCTATCTCTTGGGAGATTGCTGCCACCAGTGGGAGCTAACCCACTCATCTGCTGCTCTCTTGCCAGGGCAAGCTTCTCTTTGGCCAGGGCAATTTCTTCCCTTTCAATCCTCAGTTCAGCTTGTCTCATCCTAGCTTCATGCTCCCTTCTCTGAGGGGAAGTAAATCTCCTCTGTGGAGGATTCCTTCTCCCCTGAGAAGAGGCATTAGAGTGCAGAGATCTATTGGAGTCCCTAGAAAGAGATCTATCTCTCCTAACTCCAAGGTTAGGCCCACTTCGGGTTAGTACTGGGGGTCCCCCAGATCCTAGCCCAAGTAAGTCTAAGTTGGTCCTGGTTAGCCTTCTGACTACCTCAAGACCTTTGTCTACCTCATCCCCAGAGAGTTCCTCCTGATCCTCCTCCTCCTCAACTGCAGTAGCAGTGTTGGGGAGGTCTGGATCCCCAGAGGTCCCCTCTAAGGCTGGCATGTTCTCATGTAACTGAGAAAGCTTTCTGGCATCATATGTCTCTAAGAGACCTATCAGAAAGGGAATGGTGGGGTTAGACCCCTGCTTCAGTTTTCTGGAGACACAGATCTGTCTCATCTCCTGGAAACTGAGAGCTGCATATCTTGAAGTGACCTGTGGAGGGTCAACACTGACCAGGGGAGTCTCAGTAGAATCTCCCTGGGTAGACATGCTTTTCTAGTGAGGTGTAAGTGGTGCACTTACCTACACTATATGTTTGCCTACTGATCCCTTGCTAGAGTTGTAGTTTAGGGTGTGCTAGGCCCTAGGAGCTACAACAGCTGGTTCAGTAGAACTCAGAGTATTCTAAGCTAAGTTATATGTACCTTTAGTACTTATGTGATCTTTCACAAGATATTCTTAGGGCATGTGTGGTAAAACAACAGCAAGCTCAAATCCCAACCGCTGCTCACCAATGTGAGAAGTTGGCCTGATGTGCAGTGTTCACTATTCTAGTGATCACTATATATCAGTCCAAACAACCCTTATTGATGATTGGTTGTAAGTCAACCTTATAGACCAGCTATCCTAGTAGCATGGATACGAGCAGTCTAAGGCTAAGACTCTAGAGGGCGTGTTAAGCCAGCTGTTTTACCATCACATTACCCCTTGAACACCCAGTGAAAGGACACCACACAAGTGTTATGAAAATAAACAGTGTATTTATTAGAATCACAACAACCCTGTACTCTTTATGAGGACAGGGTGCTAGGCACACAACAAAACTCTTACGAAAATACTTAAGTTAGCACGTTATACACAAATGCCCGAGGGGCACGAAAAACCATATACTTTAAAAGTGGAATGCGAAATTACTAGCAGGTAAGTACAGTACTAATAGGCTTTGGACTCGCTAGGACTTGACTATAGAATCGTTAGATTACTTCTAGGAGACCTAGGGGACTCGGGTGCAGAGTGTGCACTCTCACGCGGGATGCGGGACAAAGTCTATGGGAGCTAGTAAAGGCAAAGTTAGTGTTCACGGGCGAACCCGACCTGGTAGGAAGAAAACGACAGTGGATCCTGACCCTAGGATAGTGAGGCTATGCTGGGACACCGGAGTGCCGAAGTTACCTAGCCCAGGGGCTGCAGCTGCATAGGTCTGAAAAGACGTCGGGAATCTTGTTGCCGGACCAGGAGCCTGGAAGAAGGAAGTTGCTGGCAGGCGACCAGTGAAGGAAAGTTCGATGGATCCAAGCCTGGATCAAGGAAGAAGGAAACCTGAAAGCAGAGGGGACCAAGTTCTTGAATCACTAGCCAGTGATTAAGTGGGCACCAGGATGGCACCGGGCGAAGTCACCTCGACTAGGTGAGTGGGCGACGCTGGCTCTGTAGATCTCACGGACCAGGAGGCGTTGTCGGCGACCAGGATGGACAGGCGAGCTGTCCCACGATGGATGAAGCTGTCGGCGTCGAAGTTACCCAGGATCGGGCAACAAGCCTTGGCTAATTCAAGCCCACGCGGTGGACTCAAAATGGCGTCTTGAGTGGACCAGGAGGGTCCGGAGGGCTCCTCTTCTGGAAGGGAGCAAGGGCCAGTCTGGAGCAACCAGACTAGCAGCAGTGATGTCGTCGGGCGTCGTTCAGGAGGCCACAAGCCAGCGGGCTAGTAGCCAAACAACGCGGTGAGCAGCAAAAAGCAGAAGGGCCCCACGCCGATCGTGGAGATGCTGGGGGGCTACTCTTCGGTGCTGGAGCTGCTCAGGGTCGGGGCTTCTCGGACCCCAAAGCACTCACCAGGAAATTACTCGGCGGGCTTGCTGTGCAGAAGTCGTGCAGTCTTGAAGATGGCCGGTCCCTCGAGGTCTCGTCACACCCACGAATCTCAGCGTGACTGATGATGTAGGTAGAGGTCAGAGGTGCCAGGGAAGCCGGTTCTCGTCGAGCTGGGCAGTCTTGATCCGGAGGAGAGACTTGCAGCAGACCGCAGTGTTCTTAAGATGGTGCCTGCGGATGCAGGGGGACTACTCCTTAGTCACAAGGGAGAAATCTTAGGAAGAAGTCTTGAGTTCCTTTCGTGGAAAGTAGTTTCAGGAAAAGATGATCTGATTTGGAAGGGGGCCAGTTCCTACCTTTATCCTGTAAAAAGGGGCTGGCACGCGACTAAGTCCTGCCCTAGGGGTGGGACTAGGAGGGGGGTGGTTACACCCACTTCCTTGGCGGGCTTTTCCCCAGCACAGGGTCTGGAGTGACCCTGGAACTGGTTCCAGCCAGCCTATGCACAGTGAGCACCGGGGTGCCACGTGCAGTCACCTTCCTCTAAAGCCCTGCCTACCTACAATACACAAAACCCTGTCTGGGACGGTGCTGGCACCGCCCCTGGCAGGAAACCCTTTGTCCTTATCTCCTGCTCTGGGAGGACTCCCAGCAGCAGGAGGGCAGACTTGTGTCTCGGTGGCAGCATCCATTTTGTGGAGCTGAGGCTCTGTTGGACTTTAACCGGGGTTAGGGGTTACATACATGTCGTGTCCCTCTAGAAGGGTGGAATGCTAACCCCGTCGCCAGAATTGGCGAGGGGTTAGTATTCCAATTCGTATGACACCTTACTCTACATGTTTTGATAAAGCGATACCAGAGTTGGCATATAACCGCGAGGAATATAATGCACTTAAGAGTATATGGTATGCGATATCATGGAAACGGCTAAGGGATGGATCCCGAAAGCCGCAGACAGGCTCAGCTCATGCCAGAGCACCATCTCACACGATTCCAAGCACTCTGCCTTCAGGATTGTTAAGGCCTGCTATAGGAGTGACTGATAGGAGATCTGTGTGTCCATTTTAGGGTTAGATATAGGTATACTATATCTAAAGCAAAGGGTGATTACACCACCTTGCCCCAGCTGTCAAGCAGCCAGTTGTGTCAGTTTAGTTAGTCAGCCCAGGGGTGGCATAATACATGCTTCAGCCCCTGGGAGACTTCTGGGTACACCTCAGCCCTGGGTACAGGGACTTGGAGAGGGCCCAGTGCCAATTCAGTACCTGAGTACAATTTGGATAGAGAGAACAGCTAGGCTGTGGGTCTGATTAGCAGGCCCACAGCCAGGGAAAGTCGTAAACCAGTGCAGCAAAAAGCAAAAATCTGGGTGATCATAGGATTGCAGACCCTACTCTCCTACAGTGTGTCATATGTTTAAAATAATAAATGCTGTTCTTTGCCTAAAGTAATGTTATACAATACAGACTATTAAAATGAACGTCATATTAAACTTTACGTATTCTGCACTATATATATATATATATATATATATATATAACCACATCCAGTTGAAACCAGAGTACTTTACTACTGACAGAAAAGGCACACATAAATCTGCATCAATATTACAAGATTACGTTGTGTTAGTGCCTATAAGGTTTAGCATGTACAACAGTACAATGATGCTGTAGGGTGTAATCGTCAGGGTGAAATCATGTTTGGTTTTCGAGGTTAGAATGATGGAGAGATTACCTGTTGAGTGAGTTAGGAGCTTTTATCCGAGCAACAGGAATTCTTTCATACTCATTTTACACATGAGCTATCAGAAGGTGTCAGAATCCATTTGGGAGGCCACAGGGCAGACAGGTGCTTCTGGGTCTCAGCCATGGTGGTTGAGGTCTCTTTCCACTGGTGTCCAGGGGTCTGTCCTACTTTGCCTTTGCAAACTGAGCCAAGTATACCCCTTCCACACTTGACTATCAAGGTAGAGACATTATCAGTCAAAGGGCTCCTCATGAAGTTAATGTGAGTTACAAGACCTGAGCAATGAACAGGAAAAAAAACGTAGTGTCCAGCCTAGTGCTTCTCTTTTAGTTAAAATAAAGTAGTTTAATTTCACCTGAAACTCAAACACTACACAGTTCAATAGGAATTCCAATTGCAGAGTTGTAATGTTAAATGTTGTATGCTTGTAAAGCGCACAGCTGCCCCAGCAAAGGGGCGTCCCGGCGCTGTATACCGCTGGGGAACCCGTCCTGGCTTTCCCTGTGGGATGGTCCCTACTGGGAACCCCCAAGGTGGAGCCAGGCATACCCGGGGTTGGTGGGGCATTGTAGAGATTAGGCAAGCTAATACCCAGAGTTGCCGAGTGGGACCCCAGGTTAGAGTAGGCACCGAGACAAGAATTGTAGAGTCCGCTGACCCTGGTCCACGACCCTGCCGCGTGGGCAATTGAACCCTGGTCCCGGGCCGATTTCTGCTCCCGGGTCTGCCGCCTCTAACCAGTGAGCCACACCACTCCACTGTTAAAATCTTTAGTAAGACACCAAGGGGCACATGCATCAAGCCTTTTTTCGTTCGCAAACGGGTCGATTTGTTTGCGAATGGAAAAAGGCCTTTTCCAATGCATGTACCTTTTGGCATTCGCAATGTAGGTAATCACAATTATTTGTGATTATCTAAATTGCGAATGCATTTAGGGAATCGCAATTTACGATTCCCTAAAGGCGATGCATGTAGCCTTTCCTAAATGCGAACTATGCATTTAGGAAACACTAATTAACATCAACTTCAAGTTGATGGCAATTTGTGCATGCTTTGAAAAATGCACAAAAATGCATTTTTCAAAGTGCCATGTAGCGCACACATGCCCTTGTATATGCTTTACATGTGCACACTTACCTATTTTGGGGGGTGCTTTGAGGGGGCCTAAAGGCCCACAGGGCACCCTTTGGGTTTGCCTTCGCAATTTGCGATTACCAATTTGGTCATCACAATTTGCGAATGCTTTACCATTTACTCCTATGGGTCAGTAGGCCCATAGGAATGAATGGAATTATATTAGCTAATATTGATTCACAATTTCCGAAACGCTATTAGCTAATGTTAAGGAATCAGAATTGTTTTTAGATTCCTACATGCAATGGATTTTGTGATTCCAAAAATAGCAATTCGTTAAAAATCGCTATTTTAGAATTGCAAAATGTATGCTTGATTCATGTGCCCCTAAACTTCTTTTGGGTGCTCTACTCCCACTCTGTCGATTTCCAATAGCTATAGTCTTTGGCATACTTTGGGCACATCAATTAGGCACTGGTTATATATACTTCAAGTTACCTTACTGATGAAATGTGCAACTCAGGTCAGCATCTTTCACACCTTGTGTTCACTTCGGCAAAAAGTCTTAAGTCTACCCATCAGATTGTTCCGCACGTGTTTGTCTCTCATGCCTAAGCTGCACTTTTATCTGCTAGATGGCGTTGCAGTTCTAGCGGTGCGAAAGTTGCAGCTCACGTACTCGTACCCACCGTTACAGCGGCAGCTTCACTTCTGCTATGGGTGAAGAGCTTACCTCGCTTTGGCTAGGTTTGCATTATGGAAATAACATATAAATACATACTTACAGTATCCAAAAAACAATAGTATGTGAGATTTCTGCACCTAGCTATCATCAACAGTCAGTGACAGACACAAGTGAAGGCCTTTATCAGATGCAGACTGCTTACCATGGACCAGAACTGAGCAATCACTGAAAAAGCAAACTTTGCTGTAGCATCACAAGCTCTCAAATAGCTGATAATAAGGAAGGGCGAGAATCCCAAGTTGCTGAGATGGTCTATTGTGTTACAAGGTCTATTCACTCTTACGGTGATGCTCACTCAGCCCGGCACCGCCCACGCGTGTCCCGCGAGGCAGTAGATACCACGTCCTTATGAAGCGCCTCCGGGCGCGGTTAGGGGCATGTCAAGGTGCTGCGGGCTCCTGGGGGTTGTAGTCTAGTGCCTCCCCCTCTCAGCGGCAGCGCCTGATGACCTGCGGCGTCTGCGGCGGGGGGGAAGCGTCAACCTGGCAGGGGAAGCAGCAGTCAAGCGCCCAGAACGCCGAGCAGAACAACAGCAGGGTAAGATTCCCAAAATGCATGAAAGTAGCCCACTCGTCAGCAGGCCGGAGGAGGGTGGGCTGGGCCCACTCCCCTTGAGGCTCATCTAACCGAGTAAAGGTACTGTCCTCACATTTATAGTCATCGCCTGTTGTTAATCCCCCTTACTGTGCTGGTGCGCCGACTACTGCCCTGTTCATTACTTCTTTGTACATTGTGTAAGTGGGCATTACTCATTGACTATGTCTAGGCTAACACTGAGCAAAAGATCTTTGACAAAATGTAATGGTACTTTGGACGATTTCATTTCAAGAGCGGAGGCAATTGTGGAACGCAAGATCGATCTTGTACAGAGAAGATTCTCCTTGGACCCCTCTAAATTGCTGACCTATGTAACTCATATGGACACGCCAATATTGGAACATTCATTATCACGAACGGTCCAAGTTATGCAAAATACAATCACTGGGAGTCCTTCTGTGATTCCTTTTCGACTATAAACCAGGTCACAGATAACTTAGCGGTAAGCCCTGGCATTTCGAGCAGATTGCAGGCTGCAAAGGCTTCAGGGGTTATGGGTCAATCTAATAGTGAGAAGAGTGATAACCCGATCAGGGAGAAGATGATCACCCAGAAAACAAGCATTAGAAATGCAATCGGGCTCGGATTTATTTGAGTTTGAGCTAATGCCATTGTAAATGGCAATGTCTTTTCGCCATGTGAATGGAGTCTGTGCATGTGGTGTGTAGTGGAATTATGTTGGTTGAATTGTAATTTTACCAATGGTGGCATGCTGTGCTTTATATGAATATGTTTAAAAGTAAAGTGTACCATACTGCGATTGCTTGGTGGAAAAGTGCACTGCCGGCTGGAGGTGTGTGTGCCTGGTGGAAGGGTGCACTGACGGCTGGTGGGTGTGTGTTTGGTAAAAGCGTGCACAGATGGCTGATGGTTGTTGGTGTTTGTGCATGGTGAAAGCATTCATTGACGGCTGGGGTGTGTTGTTGTGTGTTTTCTTTTCTGTGTACTGGTGAGTGTGTGGTGGTGAGTCTGTGGTGGTGAGTCTGTGGGGGTGAGTCTGTGGGGGTGAGCCTGGGGAGTGAGTGTGGTGGTGAGTGTGTTGTGTTGAGTGGTGACGAGTGTGTGGTGTTGAGAGACTGAGGTGTGTGGTTTGTGTGTGCGTTATGTGTGTGTGGTGTGTGTGTGGGGTGTATGCCAATATCTGTCATACAATACATAACACCAACACTTCCCACCTAGGCCATATTGTTGTACTATACTTCCACAACGGCACACAGGGCAGTACGTTCCTCTAGAGTCTACACCATGGGAATGTACACGAACAGCATGCACTTGAATAACTCCTTGCACATGCATTTTATATTAAAAAACAGGGGGTATGTAACTCACAGCTTAACGAGGCTCCTCTCGTCCTAAGTCAACGGAAGATAGTAGTGGGTATTCGACGAACAAAAACATTAATCCCAGAAACTAACTCCTCAGAAATGCCAAACTATACATGTCCATAAAAACACTTATACTTTAAAATACTAATCTTAACAAGTCAACGACTAAAGTAATTCAGTGAGCGAGAAATTAAAATGTTCAACTAAAGCCTATATTTCAGAAGTCACAAGAGTATGATTCGGTGTGGCTTGTAATGAACTGAGAGATTAGTCTTGGTGGGGAAATTGCAAACTTTTGAATGGTACTTCACGTATCTATGCTACATCGCTGACTACTGGGGGTGAGATACAAATAAATAAAAATGCAACACTTGGGCATAAAATAATGTCTTCCAAATGGGTCGGGGCTTCATCAACCCCTTGGGAAATATTCCACTGAAATATTATTTCCCCTCAGCGTTGTGCCCCATATGAGATGTGGATACATGATCTCTAATTATCTAAAGTATGGAGCCATGTCCTGTGTGATCTGCTCGCAAGAAGCGTGCACAACCTACTGCCATGTGCTTGAAACAGGAGGAACTCGGTGAGACCACATGTGTAGCCGGTGAACTGACAGGGTGCTACACATTAAACTCCGATCATGGACGTGAGGGACGGAGAGACCCTAGGTGAGAGGCTCGATTCATTGCAATCCGCATGAAGGGACGGAGTATACGGGAATCACAAGAGGTATGCTTCGCCCTCTTCCCGGCAGCAGTCTGCAGCACGCCGCTTTGTGAGCTGTGGAAAGCATGGCCGCAGCTGGCCTACACTTCCCAGAATCCGCCCGGTCGAACTACAATCCCCGGCAGCCAGCCGGACTCCCAGGAGGCTGCAGAGTCACGGCAAGGCCCAGCTGGGAACACACCCCCTTGCACAAAAAACAGAAAGCACCTTTTTAAACTGGCGCCCACCCCTAGAAACATACCCGCAACTCTCACGCGCGATACCTCATCCACATGAGGTCACCGCCGCAAGGGAAGATCGTTCGTAAAGAGAAAAAGTCAAATAAAAACGGCCCTCTCCAGCTGTGTGCACCAGTCCCGGCTTCAACTCTGACTCACGGCTGGGGTGGGGTGGCGGGTGGGGGAAGGGTGTGTATGGGGAGGGAGTAAAATGCCACTGATTCGCTATGCCTGTGTGCACGTGAGGAGGACGCGCGCCCGACAAACGCACTGCTCTATGGTGAACGCGCGCACACCATCTGGAATGCATTACACGGCCACCCTGACAGCTCCTAATTAAAATTAATGCACTGCCGAGCACGTAACCGCTGAGAAAATGCCCAAAATGGCGCCCGACAATTACATCTGCCCAATCGCATCACGACTACTAAAAATACATCACCGCGAGGACCAATCACCATTCAGATAATAAAAAAAAACTCACGCACTAAGGAATGTGTCTTTCCCGAGCCCTAAAGAAACCTTTTTTTTTTTTTTTCTTTTACATTAGGATCTCGGAGCTCCGCCCCGAGCCCTAAAAAAAACTGTTACTAAAGGGGGGGTCACACGTAAGGAAACAGTAACTCCAGGTCTTATATCTAGGTCCATGGGTACTCAAACCGAAGGCATTTATCTTAATGAATCTGCAAGGGACATAGAAGTACTAGATGGCCTCGAACAGTCAATGACAGTCATCTTAAAAACAGCTTTATCCTCAATTCATAGACAAATAGACGAGTCATTGAACTGCAAACTTCGGGAGTTGAATACTGAAATTGTCCAACTTAATACCGCTGTTATTCTCTTGGGGAAGAGTATAGGTGAAGGGAAAATATTAGCAGCAGAAGGACAAGAGCTGATTGCTACACTAAAAGCTCCATTAACAAAGATTGGGGGGCACATTGATGTACAAGTACCGGTGGGTATCACAAAGGATACAGGTGAGATTAATCTAGATAGACCATGCCCTAATACTAGCAAGGAGTTACAAACAAAATTAGGTAACAGGGTAAAGAGGGCGCACTGCAAGAAGTAAGGCTAAAGTCAAAATTGCACAAGTTACAGCAGGTTCTCTAAAGCAAGAAAGGGAAGGTTACCTCACTCCCCCAAAATCCCTTGAGCAAAGCTCTGGGTATACAAAATTCAAGTTTCTTGCCGAGCACTCAAAATTGAAAGTATCCTGATTCCATAATTCAATCCAATGTTATTAAAGTTGCAAGTCCATCTTGAAACAAATTCAAATTCAAACACCAAAGTCTTAAAGTAAACGTGATGATTTCAGTCTATTTCCAAATCAAAACACCAAGGTACGTGATGTAGGTCCTTTTATTTCCAAATCACAAACACACTCTGCAGCCAACACGTGTTTCGTTGGGCATCAATCATATGCCAAATCAACTTCCTCAGGGCTGCAAGCCAAAAACAATACAAGCAATATATAACACAGCTTCTTCAATAAATGTTGATAATTCAAATAAATATCAGGAGATTGTTTATACAATTAAATCTAGTCACCACCTAAGTGAAGAAAAATAGACAAAGATCCCAAATTGGTGACAAGTAAAGCACAACCAATATCAATATTGTGACTCCCGGTGTCAAAATTTAATTCACAAAACATTCAGATTTATAGCCAAATTCATAAGTATACAAATAATATTTACCTATAATGAGTAGATCTTGTTTTTTATAAAGTCGAAATTCGTAAATGTAGAAATTAAATCTGGAATGATATAAGGGAACTCTCAGTCCCGACCCAACAACTCGAGCCCAACAAGAAAAAGGACACTTAAATATTCATCCAACAATTTTATAAAAGATGTGAATTATCACTCTTTATCCAACCTATTCTAATATTTAGTTCTAGATCAAAGTTATTATCCCTGTTCTTTAATTGCAATAGAGTCATCTAACATAAGTATACTAATGAAACGACAGTTATTCACCCTGTTAATGGACACAACCGTCTTAATTCTGAAGAGTGTATTACCTTATGACGTTTTCAACACCTGATTGTCAAATTCATATCCATTCAAATCTGAATGTTTTGTGAATTAAATTTTGACACCGGGAGTCACAATATTGATATTGGTTGTGCTTTACTTGTCACCAATTTGGGATCTTTGTCTCTATTTTTCTTCACTTAGGTGGTGACTAGATTTAATTGTATAAACAATCTCCTGATATTTATTTAAATTATCAACATTTATTGAAGAAGCTGTGTTATATATTGCTTGTATTGTTTTTGGCTTGCAGCCCTGAGGAAGTTGATTGGCATATGATTGATGCCCAACGAAACACGTGTTGGCTGCAGAGTGTGTTTGTGATTTGAAATAAAAGGACCTACATCACGTACCTTGGTGTTTTGATTTGGAAATGGACTGAAATCATCACGTTTACTTTAAGACTTTGGTGTTTGAATTTGAATTTGTTTCAAGATGGACTTGCAACTTTAATAACATTGGATTGAATTATGGAATCAGGATACTTTCAATTTTGAGTACTAGCAAGGAGTTGGTGGGTCTGTCTCTGACTAAGAGGAGGATTCCACCAACTCCAGACATAGGTAAGGATATAACTGGTGCCCCGCACAAATCAGGTAGCGACACACAATACAGTCCCAAAGGGACAGATCTGGTCCCCAATACGGATGTATTGGACCTCTCTCCCGCCTCATGCCCCTATGTTATAGTGTTGACAGGTGTGCCGGTATTAAAAAGAAATCAATTGGAATCGTGGGGTAATCTAAAAAATAAAACAATCGATTGGCTAGTCAAACATAAAAACTTTAACCAGAGGGGAGCCAACGATATCATAATGGTACGTAGGGTAGGGTGGGTGGGAGCCTCACTGAAAGTCATCCATGGGGACTGTATAGTCATCAACTTTAGACACCCACATCTGGTCCGATCCCTGTTAAGAACCTATGAAGAAACATCCACAACCCAAACAAACATTCATGCTCTTCCATTGGGCTATTTCTACAAATCTCATCACATTAAAATTGTAGCTTTTCCCAATAATATAAGTTCCATTGCTCTGTCCAATAGATTTCAAGAGTTATCCCAGCTGGAAGCAGTGGATTGACTGCATCCATTATACATTCAGGAAAATCAGGCAAGGGTGGAATTAAAAATAGATGTAGGCAATAAATTTACCACATGTGTAAATAACGGAAGAAGTGAACGGGATAATAATTTTGGCAAAGATGCAGCTATTCTAACTGAAATGAGTCCAGGTATTATTATTAATCCCATAGTATCTACCGACCAAAATGACACCCAATTTAACATCATATCATGGAATATAGCTGGCTTGAGGAAGAATACAATAGACCCGGGGTGAAACAAATACATTGAGAAATTTGATATTATGTTTACTGCAGGAGACGTGGGCAATTAAGAACGTACATCGTGTGGGATACAAAAGTTTTTTTATTGCAGCCACTCCTTCACCCAGAGGCAGGCCATCCGGAGGTTTAGTTATCTGGATTAAAATGACCATCAATGGAACAGTGCAACAGCTAGAGACGCACTCTCCTGACATTCTTGGCATTAAAATAGTGGCTAATGATGGCAGGGCTCTGCATGTATACAATGTCTATAGCCGACCATGCCCGGCATCAAAAGAATCGCAAGTATTGACCCAATTGGAACAGGTTATTAGTAGGAACAGTATAGGTACAGGTGTAATACTAGGAGGTGATTTTAATTGTGAATATGAGCCAATAAAGGGACTGGAACATATTTACGAGGAGGAAGACTTGGTAAATGAGATACCCAAAATATCCGGTTAAAAAACGGTCCCATGTACATCTCTTGCACTCCAAATAATGAGCCTGATGATGACCAATGGGTTAAGATCATGAAGTGGCCGTCTCCCTTCTGATAAAATGATGGCTCCTACCTTTTCCAGGAACAACTCCCATGGTAAGTTAGATTATATAGTATTGTCCCTTGACCTATGGAAATATGCGATTGACTGTAAGGTAGAGCCAAGATTGGAAAGTGACCACCGGCCAATCAAACTATTATTAAAAGGTACGATAATACCTAATATTGCAGATAATACTAGTTCCTCCCCTGCAAGTACTGACAGTGTATTTGTTTCTAATAATCGTCGTGCCGTTAAATGGGCACAGACATTGGATAATGGTACTAATTTAGCAAATATTTATAACCTATTGGCTTAAATTTCCCCCCCTTATACACAATGAAGCTGAAATAGATGGGGATTTGTTCCTAGAACTACATAAGGGATTCTTTAGTGCAATAGTCCCCATGCTAACAAAGACAGTTAAAGCAGATTCAGCTAGAGGAACTAGGAGGCCAATGGGGAAACCATGGTATAATAAAGCTTGCCGGAGGGCTAAATCTGAATTAATAAACTCAATCAAAACTAAGGACAATAGCTTAAAGGTAAGGGAAGCTCGGCAAAGATACAATAAAGCTCTCGTGAATGCTAAATCGGCCTGGGATGATTCAATTTGGTCAGATATGTTATTTGCGGCAAGGAACAATGATTCTTTTTTATTTTGGAAATTAGTGGCTAATAAAAATCATAAAGAAAATGGTACCGGAGAAGTATATCTGGATGAAAAGACGTGGAGAGACCACTTCACTTCCCTATATGCAGCCCCGGAATCTGAGGTTGAGTGGGACTGCCACCCAGTGTCTAACCAGAAAGAGAGTATCCTGGAGTTTAACCTAGAGGAAATAATTTTAGCAATAAACATGGTGAAAAAAAGTAAAGCCCCCGGTCTAGACTCCATTCCAGGAGACCTGTATAAACATGACCCGAGTATCTGGGGCCGTACCTTAATCACTTGTTTAATTTTATAGCTGCGTGAGCTGAAATACCTGTTTCATGGAGGGGGGCAGAAATTATTTGTATCTACAAAAAGGGGGATAGGAGAAATCCAGCTAATTACCGCCCTAGCAGCTTGACAGATATACTGCAAAAGATGTATTCCAGGCACCTTTTAAATAGAATTAATCTATGGATCGAAGAAGGGAATGTACTTTCCAAATTCCAAGCGTGATTCAGAACCAAAATCAGCACAATAGATCAAGTGTTCAGGTTTTGCTGTTTGAGCTGGAAATACATCAGTCTAAAGAAGGGCCATTTGTATGTGGCATTTATTGACTTAAGAGCTGCTTTCGACCTCATCCCCAGGCATCTGCTGTGGAAAGCACTTGACAAACAGGGACTACCCGCCAATATCTTAGAGCAGTTAATAAGATTACATCGTGATAACTTCGCTAGGGTAAGGTGGGGCCCAGGGGGTGAATTAACGAGTCCTATCCCCATAAAAAGAGGAGTGCGCCAGGGCTGTGTCCTGGCACCTACCCTCTTTTCTTTGTTTGTTAATGATGTGCCCATTTATTTAAGTAAATGCAGAAATGATTCACCTAAACTGGGGGGAGAGGTGGTGTCGTCCCTATTGCTTGCGGATGACACCATTCTAATATCCCAAACTGCAAATGGTTTACAGCGTCTTCTCAACTTCTTTGCCTCTTATTGTAGTGATAAAGGATTAGAGATAAATGCCAGTAAGACCAAATATATGGCCATAAACCCCCACATCTCTTTTAGAGAAAATCTGGTCCTAGGCAACCAAAAATTGGAATACGTACAAAATTTTAACTATTTGGGTGTCTCACTCGATTCCAAAATGCAGTGGAAAACCCAAATCGAAAAAAGCAAGCTACTCCTAATACAGAACAGTCGCCCAATACTAAAAAGGCATGGGGATAGCCAGAACAAAGCAGTGCTACCTGCACTCGAGGTGTACCGAGCCAAAGCACAAGCAGTGGCCTTATATGGGGCTGAATTGTGGGGCCCTGAATGTAAAAAATCATTTGAGGTAAAAGAAAACATATTCTACAGATCTCTCCTAAAGATACCTGTGCGTACCCCTTCAATCCCGATGATGTTAGACCTTAAGATGAGGCGCACTGATCATCATGCAATACTCAGACCACTAATGTTCTGGGTACGGTTATGGACCACACCGGCACTCCATTATAGAGCAGCTTTAGAGGAGTTAAAAGACCTGGATATCTCCAACTGCATCACATGATTCACGCACATAAGAGTATGGCTTGAGAGGGTAGGACTGTCACATTTTTGGAATAGTCCCAATGCATTAACCCCTAATTCGAGAAGTACACTAAAAGCTATCTTCTGGGTCTATATGAATGAACACAGAACTAATGATATATCAAATGGCTCCCTAACTAGAGAATTTCTTTGGTTCAAAGTAGACCCTCAGTATGAATCCTTCCTGAATAAAGTGAACCCACCACTAGCTAAAACCCTATACCTTAAATTTAGGTATAGAATACTCTTGTTAAAAAGTTGTGTTGCAAGGTGGAACAAAAACAGCGATGATAAATGTACCATGTGTAGTGGAGGTGGGAGGGAGGACATTACGCATGTTCTGTTCTTCTGCCCTGCCTACAAGGCCCAAAGGATAAAGTGGATTAAACCTCTTTGTATAAATCTAGGAGTGCGGAGGTTCAGAGAAGCAGAAAGAATCCTATTAACAGATACGCGCCAGGCTCTAGTATTTGGCATTAGCAGGTATCTGCTTGCAGTGTATTTCATAAGGAAAAAAGCGGGAGAAAAAATATGAACTGTTATAACCTTACTGAACATAGCTGAAATCGATTATGTCACTAGGAAATGTTTATATAGCGCTTTTACATTTTTAAAATTTTAACCAAAAAAACTTATTTTTAACTATATCCTATACCGCGACTAATTTGATTAATCAAGATAAATTGTAACACACGTATTTAGTGTAGTACTGATGTATATAATGGTTTTATAAACTCTTTTATGACCGTATTTTACTGTACTGCCTATGCACTTTTATGATACTTTGTATCGAAATAAAGTTAATTGAATTGAATTGAATTGATATATGGCATGGATAAGTAGTAGGGCCTTCCTTGCTCACAAACAGGCACAGCATGAAAAGGAGCTCTCTCAAACATATAGAGCATGGAAAGAAGCAGTATATTCTTCCCACAAAAATCAGGAGTACAGTCCTACCTTACAAATCAGGAAAGCACTGAAATCTGTTGATGAATTCTCCGTTACACAAAATATTATCAGTACTGCATGGGAAACAGCAAGGCAGGCCTCGATTACAAAACACGTATCACAGAAAGCATCCATGTAAGACTCTCTCGCACAAAACAGACACTGCACTAATACGAATAACAAAGGCATCACCTGGAAAAAACACCACATGCACTTTAGATTGATAACTACATTACAGGTATGACATGAAACGGCCTCCCAATCAGAGAGTGTGCATTGATGGCTACGGCCAACCTTATCTTCATAACACAGGGTCTGGCTGCACCTTCAGCAGCAGTTTCCAGACATGCATTTCAAAACCTTCTGTGGTTTTCTGCTGTTGGTTATTCATGTCCTGCTCACAAAGCCGGCATTTACCAAGTATAATCAGTAGCTTTTCCAAAAGCAAACTGAAATTAATCTACAGACAGCAGTCTTGCCAAAAATAAATGAGTAGGCTACTGCGTAAATCCATACCATTATCAATGTGGTTTTCCAGCACACTCAGGGCTCTGCACAAACAGATGTTGCACGAAAATCTCTGCATCTGCATCATTACGTGCCTCAGTTCTAACCATAACAGCCTGTGACATTCCATCATTGGCACCCCAGAACGTGTTCGTGCACCTCACTCCCACCTGGTTTGTACCTTGGGATTGCAGTTTTAGGATCCAACACCCAGCTCTGCCACAGCACCTCGTTCCTAACGAGCCTTAGCTGAAACCAGCTCTACTTTTCTAATATTAATTTCCCACTTAGAACCGTGACCCACAGCACTGCTGCAGGGCTCGGTTCCACAGATACCTTTTACAACGCATCTCCTTCCTGACCTGCACATGCTGCTGTACCAGGCTCTGCTCTGACCAGGACCTTCAGAGAGGATCTACAGCCCTCCAGAGATGGATCTGATGGACAGCTCCCAGACCACCTCAGGTTAACCTGTGTCAATCCACGGTATTGTAAAAATGCGACCAGCACCCAGCATTGCCAATACGCGCCTTATTATTTCATACATGAACCACTGTCTACTTTGCAAGTACTCGCACTACCAATTATTCGCCTCGATCCCAAATGTTGGCACACGTTCTCAAAGTGGAGACTCACACTTAGTCGTCACAAGACAAAGTCATTATGACCTAGTCCCTCACAGCAGACGTGTTATTATAACGTATTCTTTCTTGTAGCCAGCGCCTGCATGGACAGTTGGGTGAAAATGTAATAATGCAACAATCAAACAAGAAAAAAAACTTGAGTGTCTCTTCACTTTTATTTAGGGACAAAGGCCCATAGTAGTTTGCACAACTTTCCCATTGCACTGCCAGGCTAGAAGTTTCAGTACCTGATTCTGATTACATCTGTGCCAACTTTGGTTCTTCAGAGATGCTTCATTTCAGTTGCTCAACTAAACCTAGTTTTGCCTTCAGTGGTCTGGGCTCAGATGAAGGAAGCTCTTCAGGCACCTTGTCAAGTGTGCAACACCTGACCCTACCTCAAACCCAAAGTACTCAATCCAAGCCCAACTCAGGCTGGGCAAAAGTAAGTCGAGTGCAGTGAGCAGAAGGCACAGTCTCTGAGAGATGCCCCAAGCTGTGTAGGGCGGGACGAGCAGCAGGTCTTGGGTCAGGTTTCTGGGGTGCCACCTGACAATCTCTACCTGGGGAGGATGGGGATCCAGGACCTGCCAGTCTGTGATGTATTGGGGCGAATGCGCTGAAACATTTTTAGTGGAGAGGGGTAAAATATGACCAATACTCCTATCTCATCCCAAAAATTCTCAAGAGCTTCAACACATCAAGGCTGCAGGCGGTCTTGTGTTGTTCCAATGCTTTTTATTGTTATTTAAATGTTATAGTAAAGTGCAACCACACTCAAGTCAGTCAAAATAAACTTTATTCGACCAAAGGATAAACCAAAAGGTGATAAAAACATAATTAATTTTTTACCTAATAAATATTATACAAATTCAAAGACATCTTATCTGAAAATTACAGACAGTAACCATTTTTCATTTTGCAGTAATATGATAAGATTCCAGTTTGTAGCCCTAAACAAGTGAACTAATTTATAAGAAAGGAGCTCAGTTGATTTAATATGATTACAAGAAAAGATCAATTATTTAAGATTATTTCCACAATTTCTAAAATCCCACAATTATATCTAATAAGATGCTCCTCCTAATATGGAAAGTTGATCTCATAAAATTGAGCACCGCAAAACACATTTCAGATGATCCCAGGTACTGCAAGAAAATTAACCCTTCCTTATTCTGTCTTACAGTAGCCCTCTGCAATAGCGGCACCAAATAGGCTCTTGGCTCTTGGTACAAATGACAGAACAAAAATAAATGGATGGTGTTTCGAATCGAGATATTATCACACCCACAAAACGGTGGATCCTGATTCCAGGCCCTTGATGGGCAAAGGCGAGTTTAAAGTGTAAAGTGCACAATATGAAAAGAGTAAACCAATGGTGATATGTAGGGTTTATGATTCACCCTAATAGGGCTCTTTGCTGTGAATTGTTGAAACATAGGCATAATTTATGATTGTTTGCTTAACCTGGGACAACTCTAAGCGTTTATTCGTGCACTGCTCGAGATACAATTCTTTACCACGTAGTTTATGATTAAATCCGATTGTATGTGGAGACTTGCATATATCTAACATGCTAAAGCTGTCAAAAGTGTCCTTTAAATACTTAACCATTTGATTTGCTCCACCCCATCTAAGGACAAGCAATCAGAAATACAAGTTCTGGTCAAACCTACCTCTGGGGATGGCCTTAATTGTACCCACAATAATAGGGGGGCTAACCCAATCAAGTCTTCAAGATATGGCATCCCAAGTTCTTCGTGGCAAATAAAAGTAGCTGTGCCTCCTGGTTCTGACAGTAATCTGTGCATACAATGGGTTTCTACAAGTTTGGGGATTTCACTTTATTGTACCCCCAGAGGCCAGCGCCATACACACCTGCTGAAATACACTTACTCTTAAAAATGTCGAGCATTTCTGGAATTGGTTTATTTTGTAGCTTGAGAGCAAATCTGAAAATGGCCTCAATATTCCTGCTAACAATCTGACATCTAAGTGTTAAAAGCGGTTGCCAACTTGTGATTGATTAAAAAGAATCCCAAGACAATTAAAAATGTTCACCTTTCATAAAAATGGATCCCCCATTTTAAAAGACTTTGACTTAGTGCTGGGGTGACCACGTCATAATATATGACTTCGAAAAGTTTATTTTAAGATCCAAGTCATCCTTATATGCTAAAAACAAATCGAGGAGAGAATGAAGTCCATTACACTACGCACAGTCAAAACTGCGTTGTCGCATATAGTAAGATGGGGATGGATTTTTATCCCATGCGAAGTACATCTTTACTATTTTCTATCAAATGGTGCTAATGCCATTTATATAAAGCAAGAAAAGAAAGAAAAGGAGCCAGGATGCACCCTGCCTGACACCCCTGGTCGACCTGATATGAGGGGAACATTCGCCTAGGGGGCCGTAACAAACCCTTACTGTAAGATCCTGGTGCAAACGCATGATAAGTGTCAGAAGATCAGGTTACACTCTCATTTTACCCATTTTTACAAGGTCGAAGTCGCTTGATGAATCTATATTAGAGAGGTACAAAGAACCTTTTTTAGGCTTCACATACTTTCCCCAAATAAGATAAAGATTTAGACATTGCTCCGTTGTCCCTATACCCCCTGTCTTAATCCGAATTGAACTTCTGACAAGATGTTATTTGCAAGAGCCCAATCGTCAAGGCGGGCCAATAGTATTCGGCCTAGGATCTTGGCACTAGAGTCGATCAAAGAGATCGGTTGGTAACCGGTTGTTTGAGACCGCGCCGCCTTTTTAAAAAAAATAGAAACCACAATTGCAGTCTTCCAGGACTCTGGAATGGACCCCAATACTAAAGATCTAAACACATTGGTAAGTAGTGGGGCCCATAGAATTAAGTTTGATTTAAGAATATCTGCAGGTTCCCCATTTGGTCCTGGGGCTTTATCTGAAATGCACTTATTATAGCAGTAATAACCTCTTGAACTTCAAAAGAATGTTGTAAATCATGTGGGAAAACATGAAGTGACTTACTATCAGAGCCTCGTAGGGAAGACACATCTTCTGGAGCAAAGATTCTTGTAAAATGTGAGACCCTTGCCTCCATCGGTATAACTACATCAATACTGGGATCGTCATGCTCCTTAAAAAAGGATCTATTAATGACATCCAAAAACGGGGGACACACCTGGACTTTGGGGCCGCCGAGGGGGAAGACTACAGCTCCCAGGTTGCTTAGCGGCTAGACCTCCCACTTCCGCCCACCATCGCGCCCGGAGGCGCTTAAAAGCGAAGAGGCTCCTTCGGTAGAGCGGGGGACACACCTGGACTTTGGGGCCACAAGCGAAGAACTTACCCGCACCAGCAGAGCTTGCCCCACCTGGGGACCTCACGCTGTTGGTCTCCCATGCCGCCGCAGCCAATCACGCGCGGCCACCGAGGGGGGGAGACTACAGCTCCCAGGTTGCTTAGCGGTTAGACCGCCCACTTCCGACCACTATCACGCCCGGAGGCGCTTAAAAGCGAAGAGGCTCCTTCGGTGGAGTGGGGGCCACACCTGGACTTTGGGGCCACAAGCAAAGAACTTACCCGCACCAGCAGAGCTTGCCGTACCTGGGGACCTCACGCTGTTGGTCTCCCCTGCCGCCGCAGCCACAATCACCACGCGGCCGCCGAGGGGGGAGACTACAGCTCCCAGGTTGCTTAGCGGCTAGACCGCCCACTTAAGTTTAAGTTTAAAATTATTTATAGAGCGCACGTCTACCAGCGGTTTCTTGGCGCTAATGCTAACATGGTCCAGGGCTAGAAAGCAAGGGGGATGATGGCGTGTTACTCAAGGAACTTCTTGAAACAAGAAGGTCTTGAGATGTTTTCGAAATTGGGGGTACAGAGTGATGGAGCGGAGTTCAAGGGGAAGGGAATTCCAGAGGATCGGGGCAAGAGTGGCAAATTTTGAGCCTCCCCACTTCTTTCTCCGGTAGCGTGGGACAGTGAGGAGGGACTGGGAGGACGAGCGGAGTTCCCTAGTGGGAACGTAGGGAGGGATCTCAGAAGAGATAAATGCAGGTGCCACGTCCTGGCGTGCCAAAAAGGTGATAGAGGCGAGCTTAAATTGGACCCTGGCCAGCACAGGGAGCCAATGTAGCGTTTTTAGAAGAGGGGTAGAGTGGTGAAATTTTGGAAGTTTGAAGGCCAGGCGGGCCGCCTGGTTCTGTATCAGTTGTAGGCGGTGCAAGCTGTATGCGGGAATGCCGGCATATAGGGCGTTGCCGTAGTCCAGGCGGGATACCACCATGGCCAGAATGATAAGTTTGAGAGCGGAAAAAGTAAAGAAACGGGACACCCTGCGTATAGTGCGCAGTGCAAGAAAAGAAGAAGACACCACAGAGCTAACCTGGGAGTGAAGGGTGAGTTGAGAGTTGAGTTTAATGCCCAGGGTTTTAAGAGAGGAAGAGGGTACAGGAGAAGGGCCAAGGGAGGGGGGCCAGAAGAGGGGAGACCAGGGGCTGGATGAACCACCCGTCAGCACCAGTTCGGTCTTGTCGGGGTTGAGTTTAAGGTGATTGTGGTTCATCCAGTCCCTGATGTGGAGCATAACAGATTGAAAGTTTAAGATAGAGGAGGGAGAAGAGGATAGATTGAAAACCAGCTGGAGGTCGTCCGCGTAATTAAAAACGGCGACCTCCATCTGTTGAAGAGAAAAGATAAGCGGGGCAACGTACAGATTGAATAAGAGGGGGGAAAGGGAGGAACCTTGGGGGACCCCGCATTGAACTTTCCGGACGTCCGCTGTAAAGTCACCCAGGCGGACGGCCTGGGTGCGGTCCCTCAGGAAGGAGGAAAGCCAGACCAGAGCGGTACCCCCGATCCCCGCCGCCTTGATACGGGACAGCAGAATGGTGTGATCCACAGTATCAAAGGCGGCAGAGAAGTCGAAGGCGCCCACTATCGCGCCCGGAGGCGCTTAAAAGCGAAGAGGCCCCTTCGGTGGAGCGCGGGACACACCTGGACTTTGGGGTCACAAGCGAAGAACTTACCCGCACCAGCAGAGCTTGCCGCACCTGGGGACCTCACGCTGTTGGTCTCCCCTGCCGCCGCAGCCACAATCACCGCGCGGCCGCCGAGGGGGGAGACTACAGCTCCCAGGTTGCTTAGCGGCTAGACCGCCCACTTCCGCCCACTATCGCGCCCGGAGGTGCTTAAAAGCGAAGAGGCTCCTTCGGTGGAGCGGGGGACACACCTGGACTTTGGGGTCACAAGCGAAGAACTTACCCACACCAGCAGAGTTTGCCGCACCTGGGACCTCACGCTGTTGGTCTCCCCTGCCGCTACAGCCACAATCACCGCACAGCTGCCGAGGGGAATGACTACAGCTCCCAGGTTGCTTAGCGGCTAGACTGCCCACTTCCGCCCACTATCGCGCCCGGAGGCGCTTAAAAGCGAAGAGGCTCCTTCGGTGGAGCGGGGGACACACCTGGACTTTGGGGCCACAAGCAAAGAACTTACCTGCACCAGCAGAGCTTGCCGCACCTGGGGACCTCACGTTGTTGGTCTCCCCTGCCGGCGCAGCCACAATCACCACACGGCCGCCGAGGGGGGAGACTATAGCTCCCAGGTTGCTTAGCGGCTAGACCGCCCACTTCCGCCCACTATCGCGCCCAGAGGTGCTTAAAAGCAAAGAGGCTCCTCCCGCGCCGCGGGACGCGCGCGGGCGGAGCCGGCTAAGCCCGGGCAAAGGGCGGGCCGTCTGTGGCCGTCCGAGGACGTAGGAGGACGGGACGGGCTACCCCCCTTGACCCCTGGGAACTGGAGGCTTCTGGTACACCGACTGGAGTGCTATAACTCGGCGAGGAGAAGGAGCAGAAGGTTCAGCGATTTGAACATTGGGCCAACAAAAATAGTAAGCCATAAAAAGAGAGACTAAGGGGGGGGGGGGGTTACAAGCTGGAGTATAGGTGCTAGTATTTGGGACCGTGTGTAGTTGTTTATATTGGACTTTTAATATTTTGCTTTAGCATGGCTCCCAAAGTAAATACACGCACTACAAAAGTAAAATCAAATATCCCCCTGACCCCAAAGGTAATTGTACAGGACCATAACACACTGCCCCCTCTCAAAATACAGCCCACTGCGATAGATTTAATGCTGCGCAAAGTCAATAATGAAATAGAGCGCACAGAGAGAAGACTGTCGATAACTCCATCAACTGACAGCCGCACCTCACCCCAGGTCACTATTGATGAGTTAAAAGTTATTTCCCCACAGAATGGCTCGGAAATACTCACACAGGACATTCCTTGTGCACAGCTAGCAACTAGCCCAGCTGAGGGGATAGCCCTGTCAGACGATAAAGTATCCACTAGTAAGAAGAGAAGATCTTGTCAGAAGAATCTAGGCCCTAAGAAATCTAAACCCCGGTCACTAATTCCACAAAAGAAGCTTATCGACGAAGTGGTCACCGAGGCTCAAGTGATCCATCATATGGGTCCTCCATCCTGGATGGCTGAGGTGGGCACAGACCTACAAAACTCCCTAGAACTATTTATAGTGAGCCGGATTAAACCCTTAGTTAGTAGACTGGATAAATTTGTAAATGAGCTACACAAGAGGGGAAGGACACAGGTCAATCCCGCAAATTCCAGTGCCAATCGTAGCACTTCTATAACAGTTACTAGCCCAGTCATCCAGCCTGCCACACTAATTGATCCTACTGCCAGTAATCAACATGTAGTAGCACATGATTTAACATCTATTGATCCTCCCCAACCTACGAATGCTGCATCAGCTCAGGGCAGAGGGTCCAGTGTCACAGAAAGGGGGCAGAGCTTGCTAACAGTACAAGGGTCGAAGGAAAAATTGATACAACACACAAGCAGCGAAATCAACTCAAGAGCATTAATCCCCCTACCTAGCATAGATCTACCACCTGAGGCGTGCCCCTATGTAGTGGTACTTGGGGGGGTGCCAGAGTTCGGGCTGGACTCTTCCCATGAGGCACAGGGTCAGACTGATTTGCATATAGCCATGTCTGAACTGGGGTGGCAGAGTGGGCTAAAGAACGGTGATGGATCAAACCCAGATCTTTTGACTGGGTGTGAGTGTTTGATTAGTTCAGATGCTCCGTCCATCACCACCCCCTTTTGTACCGCTTTTGGCCGCCATAAGTGTGGCAGGGTATGCGCAGACGTGAGTCCCTTGCTCACTTTGCCACTGGATTCAAGTAAGCCGGGCTGAAGACGGCTGGAATGCCAGAAACCGGTCCTCGGAAGCTTGTTTCCGGTCCAGGAAAGGCATGGCTTGGCAGTTCGGGCTGGACTGTTCCCATGAGGCACAGGGCAGACTGATTTGCATATAGCCATGTCTGAACTGGGGTGGCAGAGTGGGCTAAAGAACGGTGATGGATCAAACCCAGATCTTTTGACTGGGTGTGAGTGTTTGATTAGTTCAGATGCTCCGTCCATCACCACCCCCTTTTGTACCGCTTTTGGCCGCCATAAGTGTGGCAGGGTATGCTCAGACGTGAGTCCCTTGCTCACTTTGCCACTGGATTCAAGCAAGCCGGGCTGAAGACGGCTGGAATGCCAGAAACCGGTCCTCGGAAGCTTGTTTCCGGTCCAGGGAAGCCATGGCTTGGCAGTTCGGGCTGGACTGTTCCCATGAGGCACAGGGTCAGACTGATTTGCATATAGTCATGTCTGTACTGGGGTGGCAGAGTGGGCTAAAGAACGGTGATGGATCAAACCCAGATCTTTTGACTGGGTGTTAGTGTTTGATTAGTTCAGATGCTCCGTCCATCACCACCCCCTTTTGTACCGCTTTTGGCCGCCATAAGTGTGGCAGGGTATGCTCAGACGTGAGTCCCTTGCTCACTTTGCCACTGGATTCAAGCAAGCCGGGCTGAAGACGGCTGGAATGCCAGAAACCGGTTCTCGGAAGCTTGTTTCCGGTCCAGGGAAGGCATGGCTTGGCAGTTCGGGCTGGACTGTTCCCATGAGGCACAGGGTCAGACTGATTTGCATATAGCCATGTCTGAACTGGGGTGGCAGAGTGGGCTAAAGAACGGTGATGGATCAAACCCAGATCTTTTGACTGGGTGTGAGTGTTTGATTAGTTCAGATGCTCCGTCCATCACCACCCCCTTTTGTACCGCTTTTGGCCGCCATAAGTGTGGCAGGGTATGCTCAGACGTGAGTCCCTTGCTCTCTTTGCCACTGGATTCAAGCAAGCCGGGCTGCAGACGGCTGGAATGCCAGAAACCGGTCCTCGGAAGCTTGTTTCCGGTCCAGGGAAGGCATGGCTTGGCAGTTCGGGCTGGACTGTTCCCATGAGGCACAGGGTCAGACTGATTTGCATATAGCCATGTCTGAACTGGGGTGACAGAGTGGGCTAAAGAACGGTGATGGATCAAACCCAGATCTTTTGACTGGGTGTGAGTTTTTGATTAGTTCAGATGCTCCGTCCATCCCCACCCCCTTTTGTACCGCTTTTGGCCACCATAAGTGTGGCAGGGTATGCTCAGACGTGAGTCCCTTGCTCACTTTGCCACTGGATTCAAGCAAGCCGGGCTGAAGACGGCTGGAATGCCAGAAACCGGTCCTCGGAAGCTTGTTTCCGGTCCAGGGAAGGCATGGCTTGGTATTTCGGGCTGGACTGTTCCCATGAGGCACAGGGTCAGACTGATTTGCATATAGCCATGTCTGAACTGGGGTGGCAGAGTGGGCTAAAGAACGGTGATGGATCAAACCCAGCTCTTTTGACTGGGTGTGAGTGTTTGATTAGTTCAGATGCTCCGTCCATCACCACCCCCTTTTGTACCGCTTTTGCCCGCCATAAGTGTGGCAGGGTATGCTCAGACGTGAGTCCCTTGCTCACTTTGCCACTGGATTCAAGCAAGCCGGGCTGAAGACGGCTGGAATGCCAGAAACCGGTCCTCGGAAGCTTGTTTACGGTCCAGGGAAGGCATGGCTTGGCAGTTCGGGCTGGACTGTTCCCATGAGGCACAGGGTCAGACTGATTTGCATATAGCCATGTCTGAACTAGGGTGGCAGAGTGGGCTAAAGAACGGTGATGGATCAAACCCAGATCTTTTGACTGGGTGTGAGTGTTTGATTAGTTCAGATGCTCCGTCCATCACCACCCCCTTTTGTACCGCTTTTGGCCACCATAAGTGTGGCAGGGTATGCTCAGACGTGAGTCCCTTGCTCACTGTGCCACTGGATTCAAGCAAGCCGGGCTGAAGACGGCTGGAATGCCAGAAACCGGTCCTCGGAAGCTTGTTTCCGGTCCAGGGAAGGCATGGCTTGGCAGTTCGGGCTGGACTGTTCCCATGAGGCACAGGGTCAGACTGATTTGCATATAGCCATGTCTGAACTGGGGTGGCAGAGTGGGCTAAAGAACGGTGATGGATCAAACCCAGATCCAGAGTGGGCTAAAGAACGGTGATGGATCAAACCCAGATCTTTTGATTGGGTGTGAGTGTTTGATTAGTTCAGATGCTCCGTCCATCACCACCCCCTTTTGTACCGCTTTTGGCCGCCATAAGTGTGGCAGGGTATGCTCAGACGTGAGTCCCTTGCTCTCTTTGCCACTGGATTCAAGCAAGCCGGGCTGAAGACGGCTGGAATACCAGAAACCGGTCCTCGGAAGCTTGTTTCAGGTCCAGGGAAGGCATGGCTTGGCCGTTCGGGCTGGACTGTTCCCATGAGGCACAGGGTCAGACTGATTTGCATATAGCCATGTCTAAACTGGGGTGGCAGAGTGGGCTAAAGAACGGTGATGGATCAAACCCAGATCTTTTGACTGGGTGTGAGTGTTTGATTAGTTCAGATGCTCCGTCCATCACCACCCCCTTTTGTACCGCTTTTGGCCGCCATAAGTGTGGCAGGGTATGCTCAGACGTGAGTCCCTTGCTCACTTTGCCACTAGATTCAAGCAAGCCGGGCTGAAGACGGCTGGAATGCCAGAAACCGGTCCTCGGAAGCTTGTTTCCGGTCCAGGGAAGGCATGGCTAGGCAGTTCATGCTGAACTGTTCCCATGAGGCACAAGATCAGACTGATTTGCAATAGCCATGTCTTAACTGGGGTGGCAGAGTGGGCTAAAGAACGGTGATGGATCAAACCCAGATCTTTTGACTGGGTGTGAGTGTTTGATTAGTTCAGATGCTCCGTCCATCACCACCCCCTTTTGTACCGCTTTTGGCCGCTATAAGTGTGGCAGGGTATGCTCAGACGTGAGTCCCTTGCTCACTTTGCCACTGGATTCAAGCAAGCCGGGCTGAAGACGGCTGGAATGCCAGAAACCGGTCCTCGGAAGCTTGTTTCCGGTCCAGGGAAGGCATGGCTTAGCAGTTCGGGCCGGACTGTTCCCATGAGGCACAAAGTCAGACTGATTTGCATATAGCCATGTCTGAACTGGGGTGGCAGAGTGGGCTAAAGAACGGTGATGGATCAAACCCAGATCTTTTGACTGGGTGTGAGTGTTTGATTAGTTCAGATGCTCCGTCCATCACCACCACTTTTTGTACCGAGAATTAAAACCTGAGCAGAAAGAGTCCTACCCCGAGCTTAAAAATAAGACAATAGCGTGGTTGAACAAGAATAGACCGCTAGTAGGGAACAAAAGTGGAACATTTCTGAATGTTAGAAGGGTGAACTGGATTGGCAGGAAAAGTAAAGACCTGGAGGGCAATTGTATAATTTTGAATTTCAGGGATGTGAGAGTGGTCGAGTATATACTGACTAGTAGCTCCCTTCACTCCTCAAGTAACATAAAAACGTTACCACTGGGATATTTTTACCCCATACAATATGCCCCTTATGATTCTAGACACCACCTGGGGGGAGCAGGCACGGGACAATTTGCTAATGGGATGTGTAGGTTTGCCACGAACGTTGTGGCGGTCTAAGACCAAGATGCTGCCATTTGGGAGAACAGATTTAGCCCCCTCTTGAGCCTAGAAGATAATGATTGTCCACGAATATCCCAGGATCAAGTTGTGGAGTCAACTCAAGGGGAGGGTGATGCAATAAGATCACCGAATGGGGAAGGAGGAGGTATGCGGTTGACGAATAACAACACGCCCTCGTTAAAACAACTAGCTAGTCAACTATATTACCCAATGGCAAGCACCGTTAGGGAGAACCTAAAAACTCATTTAAATGTTATAATACAAATTAAATCACCCGAAAATAATAGGAAAAAACACCAAGAAAATGAGGAAAAAGCCAATCTTTTATAATATTAATATAAGTGACTTTAGCACACAGAAAAATAGCCAGCCCCCCCTTGCTGTACCAGCCTTAGAAGGCAAAGCAGGTTGAAAAAGATCCGTATACCTGTTTATATGAAAATCTGTATGCAGCCAAGTCTCTTGGCAGCATATACTATCAGTGTTCAAAAATGGAGGCAGTGGCCCAACTATCCAAGGGACAGGGTACCAAAACAGTCAACGTAAATTAGAAATTCCCTTAGAACCAGTACAACACCTAATCACAATCAATCTTCAATAACAAACACTCCATACATGCTTAGTACCAAAGAGGGGGAACCACATCGTTTTATGATTATATGTATATGTGAATAATTTATATTGAAAATATTGTTTAATGTTTTGTATTTAATCTCATATATCAATTGATAATACATTTATGCAATCTATAAACTGTTTGGGTCTATTGATGATGCTAATGTGCTTGTACTTATAACTTATATGTGGTTCCCCCTCTTTGGTACTAAGTATGTATGGAGTGTTTGTTATTGAAGATTGATTGTGATTTGACGTTGTACTGTCTACTGTACTTCAGGCTGAGCAGGAACCAATGTCCCGGGGTGAGGAACAAGCTGATTCGGAGTACCAGTATTACTAAGTTGGTTCTGAGAGGTATAAACGAACAGAATTTTTTCTCAGCAGTACCCCTGCACATCGGTAGGTGCCGTTGGTCAACTCCGCGTTCGTCGTCAGTGTCGGGATTGCCGGGGCGACGTTGTGGTATCTACTTAGACGCCGCCCCTGCGCTCTGACGTCAGTTCTTTTACATGACATTCCACGCCAGAAGCGCAGAGCCATTCAGGACACTAACCACTGGTGCACAAAACTAGGGCCCTGAAAGGGAGTCCCTTACTCTAGAAGTCAGTTTGCAGAATGGGGTGGATGGGTGGGGCGGTAAGGAACCTATAACTAGTATATGTCTCTTACAGATATATTGTTACCGGAGATAAGTAACTTATTCATCTGAAAGAGACTATTAGTCAGACCCCCCAGGATGTAGCGGCACGGATTCGCAAATTTAGCGGCACAAATATGGAAATTTAGCGGCACAAATATGGAAATTTAGCGGCATTTTTGCGGCACTTTATTTTACTCATAATCATTCATTTTCAGCCTTAAATCAATGGAAACTGTTTTAGCAGAGTATTCCACTTTGAATAGGCAACCTGGAATATGGAAAAGAGGAAGCAGCCCACAGGTGAAGGCTGTTATCCCTTGGAATTGCAATTCTTCATCTGAAATCGCGAAATCCTGGAAGGTCTGTTTATTGGCTCTTCCAGAGAGGACGAAAGTTGCTGTTGTCATTTGCAGTATACATTTGTGTTAGTTTGTCATTTCCTCTTAACTCACTTCAGAAGAAAAAAACTGCTACAGATAAATATTTTAGGTGAAAACCTTTAGATAGAAAATATTGTGTTTGTCTGGGTGTGCTTTGCAATCGATACTTCAATAAAAAATAATGTAGGTGATAACATTTTTCATTGTTGAAATCTTATACTGGTTTTGAGTGGTTCTCTCTGCTCTACTCCAGCACAGGCCAGGCCGCTGCACGCAGAATAAGATCTTAGTTTCTACATCATGTTCTGCTCAACAGCGATCAGACAAGGAGTTGTGATGAAACTTTACTCTAGATAAGAGACCACACAAGCTCAACACTTTTTCACTTTGGAAATAACGTGTTTCCATACAAAGAAAGTGCTGCCAATGCACTCCCTCCCTGAAACACTACACTGCCGCGTGGGTGCCCAGCACTGCAGTGAAAGGGGGTGCTGGCAGGACTGGGGGAGCAGTGATGGAGGCGTACCAGGGCCTCAGTACTGGAACAGCAATGGCTGAGTTTGTACACCCTCCTATGGCTGTGCTGCCACAGGTGCTGCAGAGGCACCGGGCCTGCACCACCCCTGCTGATACCCAAGTGATTGATCCGCAGAGGTCATTATTAATAGATATCCTCCATTAATACCCACAGCTGTCTACTACTGTTTAATCCACTACAAGGTCCCTGGATAAAAAGCATGAAAGGTCTCTTCGAGACTGTTAGACTAATCCCCCTAACCAGAGGATTAACCACTAACATTGGGTCTGGAGAAGCGTGCTACTCACCGCAAAGCGCTTCAACGCCTCGTCAGGGGTGTTAAGCACTATATAAAGGCAGTTATAATACAATATGTTTGCGTGTCTCTGCTATTATTAAAATAGAAGCTGTGTTCAGAGCCAGGACTGAAACACATCTGAAACTTAACAAGAGAACCTGGTAGAGTAAATACAGTCCCTGAGTTCACGTGGCACCGAACATAGTGAAATGACACTCGTGACCATCAGACTGCATGCAAATCCTCTCTCGCCGAATAACTAAAATGCATAGCATATTCACCTTACAAATCACAAAACAAAAAAACGGAGAGGTGTGACTTCTAATAAACAAGAAAAGAGAATGAGCGTTGAAGGCCGATAGCTTTGCTTCTGTGAGAGAAATAAGATCTGAAGCTGAATAAATCGAATGTATTAGAGGGAGGTGAACGGGTTAAAAAAGCAGTGATCTATCGACGGCCTCACCGAAGCAGCGACCAGTGTGAAATACATTTAACCTGCTACCTGAGCTATAAACCCAGAAACTGCGAGAAACGACCTCTGTTCATCACAACACCATTGAAATCCAAAAGGTTTCCTTCTGTCTGGTAGAAGTCAAAGGTGCCTTCTTGGTAGTCGGCAAATTATTCTTATTTTCAAAATCGAGCTTGTATTCATAGGGTGCACCTCCTTTCCCGTTTTCTTTCACATTGAAACATTTCACAACAACCATACCCCAAAGGTTTGATGATGGTGGGCCCGGTCAGTTAGTCTCAAGAAGTGTTTACTGGAGCGCTCTGGAGGCATCGCCTGCAGTACTGGTGCAATGAATAAGGACAACCATGAGAAGCTTTAGCCAAATGCAGTGAGAAGACCATAAGCCTGCATGCGCCTAACCACCATCCTCGGTCCCTATACCAACTGCATAGCAAGAGCGGACGTAAGCAGACTATACCTTTCCTTCAGTCCAAGGTGAGGCTGCAGCCTTCCACATGTTGACTGAGGCGGTGAATGTTGCAGGTCTTTCTGCCATGTACAGACCTTGCCTGGTCCACCAGGGATCACATTGACCCCTTGTGTGCAGGAATGTAGAGACGCAAAGCTGAAGATGCATGTGAGCAAGAAAGGCGAGAGTGGTTCATCATCTCCGTCTTTTGCTCCACTCCAGAAGCTTCCCTATGGATCCCCTTTGGAAGCAAGCTTTGCATGTGTTTTCAGTCTTGTTAAAACTTCACCGCTGAGACAAAGTGTTGATTGGCCACCCGGAATTGTTTTGTGCAATCCAGAAAAATGATAACACATGTTTTGGATCCAGACGGTGGAGTCTTTCCTCCTCCTTAGAAGGATGCAGGGATGGGAAGAAGGTGGGCAAAGTGATGGTCTGTCCTATGTGGAAAGAGGTAACCACTTTGTGTAGAAAAGAAGGCCTAGTTCGAAGGACACCTTGTCCGAATGGACGGCAAGGAAAGGAGGCTTACAAGATAGAGCCTGAAGGTCACTCACCCTGCGAGCAGAGGTGATGGCAACCAGAAAAGCAGTTTTTAAAGTCAAGAGTCTGAGAGGACATTTATGGAGTGGCTCAAAAGGAGCGCACATAAGATAAGTTAAGACCAAATTCAAGCTCCACTGGGCCATTACGAAAGGAATAGGACAAAAGAGGTAAGTAATGCCCTTATGAAATCTTTTGAAAATAGGGGACTAGAAAAGAGAATGCTGATCAGGAAGGCAAAGAAAGGCCAAAACGGCCAGAAGATATCCTTTAAGGGTGCCCAGAGCAGAGCCTTGCTGGGCCAAAGATAGTATGAAGAGGAGAACCTCAGAAAGAGGGGCAGAAAGGGGATCTACATTACTCAATAACACACCTGATAGACTGGAAAAAATTTGCTCCCGTTTTAAACTCATCCAACTTAAACTATTACACAGAGCCTACTACACGAGCTCCGTGCTTGTCAAAATGGGTGTACTGAGCTCTCCTACCTGTCCCAAAGAGTGTGGTCACACTGGCACCTACCTCCACCAGTGGTGGAAGTGCCCAATCCGTCAGAAGTATTGGGGCAGGGTTACATCAGCGCTGTCTTTAACCTGTCATAAACCTATCAAAGTATCACCCCGCCTTTGCCTTCTTAACATTTGGGAGGCTACCGACTTGTCCAGAACTGAGAGATTGTGGGATTCCCTGGGCTGTACATTAGCAAAGCGCAACATAGCTAGAACTTGGAAAGGAGTTATGTAGCTAAGGTTCAGGGAATGGGAATCTGACATGGATTGGTGCATGCAGGCAGAAAGAGTGATTTATGAAGGTAGAGGATGCCCACAAAAATGGACTAGAATCTGGGGGCCATGGAATTTAAGCAGAGGGATGATATGTACTACTTTCAATAATGCTTCCCTGTTGTCAGCTGACCACGATGTTGAGTAATGTCTGCAGATGATGTAATGCATATGATACATGATCGTTTTATAGTTCTGTTGATTCCCTATGAAAAATGTTGTACTACTGCATTGGGATTATCGAAATTGATGAAGATGGCACTGCACTGCACTTTATTATTCTTTGCCTATGCTGCTTTTGTTTTGTTTATATAATAAAAAGATTTGGGGAAAAAAGGGAGATCCACAGCCTTTGCTGTGCACTATGCCATAAATTAGTTCCATCTACAGGCGTATACTGTTTTAGTGGCGGGACGCATGGTTGCAAAGATTACATTCAGACTTCAGGAGGAAGGTCGGAAGCTGTCAACTGTTGCCGCTCAATCTCCACGCAAATAGGTGGGGGCTGGACAGGTTTGGGTGGAGGACCATCCTCTTCTGCTGCAACAGAAGATTTTTCCGAAGTGGCAGTCTGATCGGAGGTTCAATGGCCATGTTCAAGAACTCAGGATACCAGACTCTTCGTGCCTAGTCCGGAGCCACAAACATTACTTGGGCCTGGCCAAGCTTGATCTTCTTCAGCACTCTGGGCAGAAGTGGTAAAGGGGGAAAGACATATAGCAGACCGCAATTCCAGGGGGGCGTGGCTAAGGGCCAAGCATGGAGGACGTGATTTGAGCCAGCTCCGTCCCGAGCCCTGAAATATAGGCTGATTATCCTGTGAGCCCTGCTCCAATCCACACCCACCCTTGCCCAACTGCCTGAGATATCCTTGGGCACAAGCGGAGGCGATTTGGCGGTGATTCTGACTCTTACAAGGGAAGCCCACCGCCGAGACCCGAGCGGCCCTGTGGACTGTCAAAAGCCGCGCTCTGGAGTGAGGGGAGGAGCCGGTCCGGGTCTGTTGAGGGCGGCGAGCGCTGAACCTGGCGTCCGGAACTGAGTACACCACGACCTGCTAGGGGACGAGACGACACCATATGAGCCTCTGGGCTCGCCTACACTAGCTGATGCACGGAGGTGAAATACGGCGGAATCCAGCAACGCCGTGGCCGGGAGTCCCGCGCACGGCAGAGAACATACGGAGAGCGGCTCTGCGACGCTGGACCCTCTGAGGGGGCACATACGGTGAGCGGTGCTGCGCGGCATAGTGGAGAGAAGCGCACCGACAGGAGGAGCCCCCGGGACCCATACCGGCCCCTGAGCGCCGATCCGGAGGGGAGACACTACGCTGGTCCTCAGAGCTGAGGGGGCGGGCCCCATCTTGTCCGGCGCTGCGCTGCTTCGCGCTGAAAGTGGGATTCCCTGGGTCTCTCCCCACAAGCTCGGGGGCGCGAGGAGGACAGGAATACACTGCACACCGAGATCACTGCGGATCTGGACACAGAGACATGCTACGGCCCGGTTTCTTATGTCGGGGAGAGCCACGCTGCAGCTACCCATTAAGGGCATAGGGAATATTGGGCTGCCACATCCTGCCACTTCGCCACTGGTTGGTGACTATCCACTCGAACGTCTGCCTATTAGAATTGAGCGTTCAGGCAGGTACTGCACCCTACTCATACCAGCCTTGATACTTTAGACCCCTCATATTGCCTAGAGGGTGCACCTCACCCGCGAAGGGACAGACGAACCTGGGAGCAGCTCTGAGAAGACCTCCCCCGCCCTCCCCTCTGATCGGAACCAGGTGGCTCGGACCGCCGAGCGAGCACTGTGCGCAGTGAGGACTGCCTGATCGCCACGAGTGAATGTACAGATGCGACTGGTGACCCTGCTGGCTTGGCCTGGCACAGAGTACCCTGAGTTTCGGCCCGCACAATAGATAGTGTCAACAATCGCACAATCTGAATACCACCCCCACAGGCAGCAGAACCTTTCACGGATAGCCGAACACTACACACTTGCCACGCACAGCCATGGGTAGGAAACTCAAGCACCAGGAACCTGCGGCGGACGCTGACCAACAATCTACCGGGTCTGAAGATCCGCTGGCCTCTTCCAATAATTAAATTATACCACCAACGGGCAAGAACACTCAGGAGGCTAAGCTAGACTTCATACTAACGGAAATACGTGCATCAAGGGAAGCACTGGAAGCACGAATGGATGCCATGGCAACGGGAATGTCCTTTCTGAAAGCCGACCACAATAAACTGGCTGAGAAAGTACAGGAACACAAACTCGCATTGGACGATCTGATCCCGCAGCAAACAGAACACTCAACGAAGCTTGAAAACATAGAACGGCAGCTTAAGAACTTAGGAGACAGAGTGGATGAGGCGGAAGGACGGTCGCGCCACAACAATGTTCGCATTTTGGGAGTGCCGGAACGCAGTGAGGGGAGGAATCCCACGCAGTTTGTGGAAGACTGGCTGAAATCAATGGTGGGGCCTACGGATCTTACTCCACTATACAGTGTGGAAAGGGCGCACAGGATACCTCCGAGACCTCCAAAACCGGGGGCCCCACAGAGACCTCTGATTGCACGCCTCCTACACTATAAAGACAGAGACTCAGTTCTAAGGGCGGCCAGTGAGAAAGCTCCATTGAAATTTGAGAACAAAATGGTGTCTATCTATCCAGATTTCACGCCGACGGTCCAAAAGGAGGAGGAGCAGTCCTGATACTGTTGGACTTGTCAGCGGCCTTCGACACGGTCGATCACAACATCTTGATCGACCGTGTCGCAGCCATGGGGGTGGAACACAAAGCCAAAGACCTGATCGCATCTTTCTTACACAACCGGTCCCAAACTGTCAAACTGGGTTCCTTCTACTCATCTCCCCTTTCCCTTCCCTGCGGTGTCCCACAGGGCTCCTCGCTAAGTCCGACTCTTTTCAACATCTACGTATCGGACTTAGCGAGGATGATAAAGGAACACGACATCAGCGTCACCACCTATGCTGATGACACTCAGTTAGTCCTCTCAATACACCGGGACGGAGACAGGGTGGCCGCCAACTTCCAGGAGGGAATGTTGGCCATCAGCTCCTGGATGGCGGCCAACTGTCTCAAATTGAATTCCAACAAGACTGAAATTATGCTTTTTGGCAAACTAGAGCCCTGCTGGTCCCCTCAGTGGTGGCCAAGCGAACTAGGCCCCCCGCCCAAACCTGTCACTAAAGTAAGAAACCTCGGAGTCATCTTCGATGATCGGCTTCTCTTTAATCATCATGTAAACACTGTTGTTTCCTCATCCTTTTTCACCTTGAGGAAAATTTTAAAAATCCTACCTTACATTCCCACCTCAGCTGCAAAGACCCTGATCACCTCACTTGTACTTTCACGAACAGACTATTGCAACTCCCTCCTCCTCAATGCTCAGGCAAAGGTGCATAATAAGCTCCAGTTGGTGCAGAACGCTGCAGCCAGGGTTCTGCTCAACATTCCAAAACACAATTCCATTTCCCCTTCATTCGTAAACTGCACTGGCTTCCAGCGAGAAGCCACACAAAGTTTAAGGCTCTATGCATAGCATATAAGGCCATTAACAATACTGGTCCTCAGTTCCTCAAATTAGCTTTCAGACCTTTAGAGGTACCAAGAACTCTTCGCTCATCATCAGCCCACCTCCTGAACGTCCCGCCCAAAAAAAAGGTCAACTGGGGTGACAGACGCTTCGTAGTGGCCACAGCCAGACTGTGGAACTCTCTCCACTTGGGCATTAAGACTTGCCCCACGCTACTCAGCTTCAGGAAACAGCTTAAGACGTGGCTGTTTGCACAATAGATGCCCTTGTTCGTGTAGTTTTTGATCTTTAAAGCGCCGAGACACCTCTGGGTAGTTGTGCGCTGTACAAATCGCAAAAATAAATAAATAAAATAAATAAATAAAAGACCAGATCGACTTTTCTGGGAGTGAAGCGCAGGCTGCGTGACCATAACCTGAAGTATGCACTCCTTTTCCTGGCCCGCTTAAAAGTTGTCCACGGTAATAAAACGTATTTCTTTGACTCTCCTGAGGAGGCTTCGGAGTGGATGGAAGTAACACTTACACCAACACGCACACAGGATCCTATGGAGGATGATCAGGAAGAGGGATCACCACACCAAGACACGGTCCGATCCACAGCACGACGCAACCTCATTGCAATGCCTGATGCGACTGGACGAAGGGCGCCCAACGACTCAAGATCGACCTTAGCGACAACTTCACTTACAACAGATGCACTGGCAGCACATGATGCCACAGACAAAATTAACTCGGGCTGTCACTCGGACTCACACACAGAACTGTCAGGCTCTGTCACTAGTGTGCAATTGTTCCCGAAAATCACTGCACAAGAGGCGAATGACTTATAAATATAACTACTGAAGCAACGTTTGGTAATGTATGATACTGATGTGTGAGGCGGGGGTGGGCGAGCAGCAGCAGGGTACTTTTTAGGCTCAGGGTAAACCACTGTACCTGTTAGCGAATACTTGGTGAGTGAGTGTGCCCACCACACCCCCCAGGGCGCAGTCACAAATTCGTTTCTTTGTTGCCCACGTTAGGCATTGATGTTTGGTCTCAGGATCTGTTTTGATGGAGACCTTAAGGTTAGGAAGTTGGATACAATGGGGGCACTTATGATTTTTGATACTATGTACTACACGACATTTGTACTGGGTTCGACGTATGAGTTGAATGCACCCTGCCATGGAGACTCCTAACACATATAAGGTATGCACCTGGAATGTACGAGGTATGGGATCTATACATAAGAGGCATAGAATCCTAGCGCAGTTGCACCGGAGGCAGGTGAATATAGCATATCTTCCAGAGACCCACCTTAATGGTGCGGAAGGTGCTAAACTACAAAAGAAATGGAAAGGCCAATTGTTTGCCACCACTTACTCCGCATTCTCGAGGGGAGCAGCAGTGTGGCTCAAGAATTCTATTCCCTTTCAAATGATACAGCAAAGAATCGACACAGAGGATAGATATGTGTTTGTGAGGGGGACGTTGGACGGAACCCATATTGTACTAGGCAGTATATATGCGCCTAACACGGATCAGATAACGTTCCTCACCACGCTTAATACAGTGCTGGCTGATTGGTCGGAATATGACTGGATGATAGGGGGGGACTGTAATGCAGTACTGGATGTATCCCTTGACCGATCCCATCCTCCTCTCCATGCAGTGGAGAGTAGGAAACAAGCGGAAGCGTTAACTCAGTGGGCGGACGGTTGGGATTTGACTAATATCTGAAGGAAAAAAAATGTATTGCACAGGGAATACACCTTTTATTCTCCACCTCATAAATTACACACTACAATAGATTGAATCTTCTGCTCTAGGGCCTTGTTGGGGTCTATGGTGTCTGCTGAACACATGGGGAAGACGTTGTCAGATCACAATCCAGTAGAGGTCACGATGCATTGGGGTAAGATCCCTACTCATATACCAACATGGCGCCTATCACCGGAATTGTTAGAGGATACGGTCTTTAGATCTACGCTATCATATGCTATTACACAATATTTCCACTTAAACACTGGCACAGCTAGCTCGAGACAGGTTGAGTGGGACGCCTTCAAAGTGTCAATACGAGGCGTTGCGATGAGCACGAAAGTGGGCATGAGGCACACAGTAATAGAAGGACTGAGGAGAGAGGAGGGGAGGCTGGCGATGCTAGAGAGCAAAGCAGCGGGCACGAATGAACAACTTACGCAGCTACAAGAGGCGCATATCCATCATGCTGAATTGCTTGAGGAATTGAGAATACTAGACTATAAAGAATACACTTGCAAACAACATGCCCAATCGGATAGATCAGGTCCCTTACTGGCCAGATTAATAAGAGATGCACCCATGTATGTTCCCATTATGGAAGTGACTGACCAACGGGGCATGCAGGTCCGGACACAAATGGGCATAAACAACACGTTTCAGGAATATTATGAGGTACTGTAAGGGCGACATACGCCGTTGTCTGAGGAGCAGTATGACTCCTTTATGACGGATCTCGATGTCCCACGACTCAGGACGGAACAGAGTACTGACATTGCTCGCCCCATCACGGTTGCAGAAATAAGGCAGGCGATCCGAGCGCTACCGCGAGGTAAAACCCCTGGGACGGACGGGCTACCGGCTGAGTTTTATGGGACATATGTGGACATTCTCGTGCCGCATTTACACGGGCTTTATCTAGAGTCACTGAACACTAATGCACTCCCACCTATGACGTTACAGGCACTGATAGTCTCCCTCTTAAAACCTGGTAGGGACGAGCAACACCTTGCGAACTACCGACCGCTCTCGCTATTAAACACAGATTACAAAATTCTTAGTAAAATTCTGGCGAAGAGGTTGGCCCCTTATATCCCACAATTAATACACTCGGACCAATGCGGTTTTGTCCCTGGCCGGAGTACGCAGATAAACCTACGAAGGCTTAGCCAGCTAATGCTTCATGAAGACGCTGTGAAGGGTATGGAGTGCTGTATATCTTTAGACCTGAAACAGGCATTTGACTCCCTTAGATGGGATTACATGCTTGCAACACTCAGTAAATTCGGACTTCCACCCGAGTTTGTGGCTTGGGTGACTCTGTTATATACACAGCCGACGGCAAGGGTACGCACTAATAAATGCATATCCAGCCCTCTTAGCATTGAAAAGGGCACCAGACAGGGCTGCCCGCTATCGTCCCTACTGTTCATCCTAGCGCTGGAACCACTATTACATAAACTCCGGGCTTGTGCACAACACAGGGGTATACGGAGGACTGCAACGACGCATATAGTATCGGTTTATGCGGATGACATCATATTATACATAGGGGACATGAGGGACAGTCTAGACCCGATACCAAACATTTTTGAGGCCTTCCGAGTAATATCAGGCCTTACGATAAATGACACCAAATCATACGGATATTGGTTTGGCCCCGCGGGTCGGGACGCACAGCTGCGGTTCACCCCATACTGCTTGCAGATTGCGACAACGACTTTCAGGTACTTAGGGATACAAATATATAGAGACACGAAAGACATGTTGGACGGGAATCTGGGTAAAGCAATCACCGCTTTGAAAGCGCAAGTACAGTTCTGGAACACGCTGCCACTTTCGGTGACCGGAAGGGTAGCCATCTCTAAGATGGTAGTACTACCCAGTCTTCTCTATTTCTTTACGAACTTGCCGCTTATGATCCCCGCAAGTACGTTTAAAACGATAAATACTATCTTGACAGAACTGGTGTGGGACTTTGGGTAGACGACGCATTAGTCTCGCCAAGCTACAACTACCGACTACACAGGGAGGCATGGGATTGCCGGATATGTTGGCTTATAGCTACGCATGCCAACTGCAATGGCTAGCTTACTGGCTGGCAGGCCGCAATCTACATGAGATAAATATGACAGAAGCGGACAGAGCAAACGGCGCCATCCATAAACTATTGATGCCAAAGGTTAAAATATCTGACACGGCACCACTTCTACTTAAACTCGCTATTGGCTGCTGGAAGAAAGCAGTGAGATATACGAATGTGATGACATCATATGCTCCTACGATACCGCTATTGGGGATTCCACTTGGGTTGCACGCACTTACAGACCATGACCTAGCTGCCTGGCATAACGCAGGCGTCACGCAGGTGGGAGACCTGTTTATGGATGGCAACATCATGACATTTGCGGACTTTAACAGAACCTGAGAGGTTATTTATACTATTTGCCAGAGTTAAACACTATGTGACAAAAACATGGGCACAGACTGGTGCGGAACCGCCCACGAATCCATTGCTTACTATGCAATATTTATTGGGAACTGGTAGCCATTTGACTAAATGGTTAACGAATAGCATCAGGGTCGGTAGGGCCATATCCCTTCAGCCCACACGCGAACGTTGGGAGGGAGACATGGGAAGAGCCTTTAGAGACAAAGAATGGGAGAGGATTCTGAAATTCCCTAAAAAGGTTTCGAGGAACCCAAAATTTAAGTTTATTCAACTGATGATTATACACAGAGCATACCTCACTCCACATAGGATACACACCATGTTTCCTGCTGCTGTGGCCACGTGCCCCCGATGCAAAGCGGACGACGCACAACTATTACACATGCTATGGGAATGCCCCAAATTAGGGTATTTTGGACTACGGTCCATAAAGAATTAGCCAGGGTGGCTCCGACACGACCATACACCTCTATGGAATATTGTATACTGGGACTAGGCCCAACTGAAAAGAAGAGAAGTGTAGCATCCCGCTTCGCTGATATGGCATTATTACTAGCTAAGAGAACAATAAACATGAGATGGAAATCGGCTAGGCCACCAGAACCAGACATTTGGCGTGGAGAGGTGCTGAGGTGGGGGAAGGCAGAGAGTGCCGAATTACAGAGGGAAGAGCGTAGAGGTCTACGTAGGCACCCCATTTCATTGGAATGGAATGCAATACTACTAGATTTTGAATCAGGTGATGTTGTCAGCCTGCCCCACACAGCGACTGAAGACAATGGTGGAGAGTGGCAAAATTAACTAAACAGGGACTATCATCCCCGCCCTTTCAGCCCGTCCCCTCCCCCCCTCCTTCCCCCCCAATCTTCCCCCAATCTTCCCCCTCTCTTTCCCATGCTTCCCCCCCTCCCCCCACCCTCTTCATACCCCCCCTGTCCTCCCACCCCCCTCCCCCCTCCCTCCTCCCCCTTTTTCCCCGATGACACCTATACAGGGATAACTGAGGATGTACAACCAGGTGCGGAGAGAGACAGAATGCAAGGACAGTACAACAATGAGTACATGTTGCTTGTTATCATAGGGAGTGAATTGGATATGGCAGGGAACCGTTAGACATTGTAGCTGTATATTGTTGTTTCTTATAAGATGCTACGAACGCAGTATATGAGATTTGTGACTTGAAATATATAAGTGCCGGGGTAATTGGAGGGAGGGGGGGAGTTGTTGTAACGTCAGAGACTTAAACGAAAAATGCAATATTATGTATATTTGACTTTATACCATGCACGAAATGTAAGTTCAAGATATGTATCCGAAACAATACCCATATTTACTGTGCTAACGCTTGAATCCTTGCAATAAAAAGATTTTTTTTTTTTAAAGCAGACCGCAATTCCACTTGTGACGAAAAGCGTCACCGAGCGAGTGCCGCCTTGGAAATTCCAACGCACAAAACAGCTGACATCTTGCGTTCTTTTCGGTGGCGAACAGATCTAACCAAGGTGCGCCCCAGTGCTGAAGGAGACCTTGCACCACCTCCGAGTGAAGACACCAATTCGTGATCCATCATGCACCAGCGGCTGAGTTAATGCGCCCTGGCGTTCAGAGAACTGCCAGGTGTTGAACTACCAGGGACATGCCCTGATGTTCCAGTCACGTCCAATGGTCCAATGGAACTCATGTTGAATAACAACTACTTTATGTTTGACAACCAATGGTACAGGCAAAAAAAGGGTGTGGCTATGGGTTCAAAATTCTTGCCATAATTTGCCAATCTATTCATGGGTTCATTGGAAGCTGATGTCAATACACACAAGGTAACTGTGGGTCTAAACGCTCTAATAGTTAAACCCTATCAGACCAAGGCCTCCTAAAAGGGTTTTCCCATATGATGATTAGGGCGGTACCGGACGGTAACTGATGGGTATTTTTCATACTATTGAAGGTATCCCGTTGTGTCTGGATTTAATTATATCCCCACACGTTTAGAAAACCCTTTTAGGAGGCCTTGGTCGGATAGGGCTTAACTATTAGAGCGTTTAGACCCACAGTTACCTTGTGTGTATTGACATTAGTTTCCTGGGGGGCTGTAACTGTGTTAGATCATTAAAGATTCCCTCGGACCCTTTCTTCATGGCTTTGTTTATGTTTTTGTGCAGCTTTGGCTGCGGGTCCTTTTTTTCTAGAGCGATATTTGCGCCCACAACGGAGGTGCATAGTACAGTGAGAGTCAGCTTTTGATTGAGAGTGTTCATATAGGGATTTGGGGGTCTCCCATTTTTCCTACATCATGGCCACCAACTGGGGGTTAGCATTTGACGAGGCGGAAATTCAGACGATTCTATCAGAGAATCCAAGCATGCTTGACATCATGCCAATAGTAGCCAATAGCAGTGAAGACGGATGGGCCAAAGTCCTAATTCTTAAGAAAAGCCATTCCCGGACCTGCATACATGGTATTACTATGGCCGAATATTTAAGAGGCAATTGCGCGCCCACAGGGTTAATTGTCACTAATGCACCAAGACTTTTCCTAGATGACAAAGAGTTTTTCAAAGATTGGTCTCTAATTGCATGGAGGTGCACACGGGATTGGCTTGTCTTGATTATCAAGACAGCCAAGAGAGTGGCAGATAAAATCTTAATCTAGATCCATATCTTAGAAAGCCAAATTAAAACCACCATCTCAGGCAAACTTTTCACAAAAAATCAAGATGGAAGTAACAAGAACAACAAGGAGTTTAAGGAATCTTTGTTATTCACCAAACTGGAGAAGTTTAAGAAAGATCTGGCAAAATTCTCCTCAGTGAGAATATATCCATACACCAGTGACACATACACTCCTGCTCCCTTCAATAGAAACGGGCGGGAAGGGGGTTCAACATACGGAACATCTAGTTCTGAGGACATTTCTAGCGATTCGGATTCCTCCAACACGGGCAATACCACCCATAAGAATCGTGGTAGGGGTAACCGCCGGGGATGGAGGGGATACAACTACAATCAGAACCAATACACAAATTGGTGGCAACCGAACCCCTGGATGCAAGGGGGACCTCATTTTCCTCCACCAGGTGGCCCTTTTGGCCCGCAGCAATTCCAGCCCGATTTCAACATGCAGCCTTTTTTAGGGTTTGGACGAGGGAGGTCGAGAGGGAGGAGAAGGACACCACAAGGACAGGTTCATTGGAACCTTCCACCACCATCCATGGACCTGAGGAGCGGGAGGAGGGTCCCACAGGAACAAGCGGGACCGAGTGTGGGCCCAGCCTCGTAATTAACCTCAGCTCGCGGCAATTAACTGTGGATGAAGAAAAAGTTCTCAGCAGAGGGCTGGGTTTTGTGGCCACCAATACCGGAGATCCTTTTTTGACCCAGGTAGAAATGGCTACGTTTTTCAGAAAAATACGACTGCATTTCTTCTTTGCCAACAAAGAAGAAGCCACTACTGAAAAGAATACAGGTCTTAAGAGACCATCCACATTTAATCCCCCAGTGAGTGGCCTGCCGGCCAAAGTTCTCACGTTTGAAGAAGCCGTGACTGGTGATATTGAGAGATTGCTCCAGCAAGAGCATCGACCATTTGTGAATCTCCCCAAGAATGAGAACGAGGCACTGAGGGGTCTTACCAAAGACGATTCATTAACAATAAAACCAGCCGACAAAGGGGGAGCAATTGTTCTCCTAGACACCTCGACTTATCGGAATGAATGCCTTCGACAATTAGGGGACACCAGATCTTATCTTCCGTTGACTGAAGATCCCACGGAGCGACTCACTAACATCATAGGACACCTAGTAGAAGAGGCACTATCAGAAGGCTGGGTCACCCCTAATGAACCTCAATTTTTGCGCACTTCACAACCAACAACGCCGTATTTTTACGTGCTTCCTAAAGTGCATAAAGAACAACGACCACCCCCTGGACGCCCAATAATATCTGGGATCGGCTCCCTTTTGGAACCTTTGTCCACCTTTGTGGACATCTTTTTAAGACCTATGGTCAAGGAGATGCCTGCATTTTTGCAGGATACGAAAGATGTCCTACGGTTCCTTCCAGAGATCGAGTTTGACAACACAACCGATCTATTGGTATCTTTTGACGTGGAATCCTTATACACGTCCATCCTGCAGGATGACACATTGGAAGTGATAGAGAGTCTCCTTCTGGAGAGGGCTTGGGAGTCCATCACCCCTGTGCACTTTATCATGAACCTGGCCAATTTGGGCATAAAGGAGAATTTCTTTCCCTTCGAGGATACCATATTTTTGCAAACATCTGGGACCAGCATGGGCAGTGTTTTTGCCCCAAGTCTAGCGAACTTATATGTACACGTGGTCTTGTTCAAACTTGTGTGAAATCCATCCGCCTGCGAATCCATACTATGCTTCATTGCGAGTATGGAAACGCTATATCGATGACATACTGGTAGTATGGCGGTGCACCATCGAAGATCTATTACAGTTTCACGAGTGGCTGAACAACAGAAACAACTGCCTGCGCTTTACGATAGAACATGATAAACATCATCTTGCATTTTTAGACCTGTTGATTACGGCCACCTCAAATGGGTTAAGATCCGAGCTATATAAAAAACCTATGGCTTGTAACTCCCTGTTGTGCTACGATAGTTGCCACCCAAAGGCCTTAAGAGACAATCTGCCATATGGACAGTTTTTGCGGATTCAACGCAACTGCTCCACCAAAGAGACTTTCCATGAACAAGCCAAGGCACTGGAGAAGCAACTTTGCACCAGGAAATATCCTAAGAAACTGGTACGTAAATCAATGAAGAGAGCTTCAAACAACAATCGAGAGTCCGTGCTGGAACCTGCAATTCCGAAAACTACGAGCCAACGTATGACGTGCGTTAACACTTTCAGCACCCAGTCCAACAGTATACAGAAGATCATAAGGAAACGTTGGACCATTCTTAACACTGGAACAGATTCTCTTCTACCCCCTTTGTTTGCATTCAAGCGTGGTACTAACCTTAAAGATCAACTTGTACACACCAGACCTAAAACCAAGATCGCACGCCCAATAGGGACACTTTGGGATATGCCAGCTTTAGAAGGACACCATCCTTGCGGCGGGTGTGCGGCCTGTCCGCAGACCCCACGCTCTACACAGATTGACATTTGCCGTAACCGCCCATGGCAACAGAGGCGTTTTACGAACTGTAATAGCCACAACTTAATTTATCTGATTACATGCTCTTGTCAACTCAGATATGTCGGCATGACAACCAGAAAAGTGAAAGTTTGCATCTCGGAACATAAGAGCACCATCTGGTGCAGGAAACAGGCAACACACCTTACAAATCACTTTCTGGAAGTTGGTCATACACCTACTGACTTTACCTGGAGGGTGATTGAACAGGTCATTGCCGCACACGTCACAGATGTTGTCAGATTTCTTTTTGCCTAAGAACAGAAATGGGTCTACAAATTAAATACAGACAAGAATGGTTTGAATGAGGACATTCCCTGGATGTTGCTGTAATAGCCTAGCGGGGATGTGAGTGTTCAGCAGATGTGCAATATGGGCCGGACCCCTTTGTAGGTGACCTGCTTAAAGACTTGCAGTTTTATGGGGTGATCTGCTAAACAACTTGCAGATTCATGGGGTTTCATGTAGCGTGCCACACACTTAGTAACCTCGTCATCAAGGTCAGTTTGCCTTATGTTTTAGACCTATGCAAACAGGAACTGTTATTTCCAGGTCCACATCATTAGTCAGTCGGACACCTGGGCGCTTCTGGCAAGATTGTAGCTATAAACATCAACACATATAAAAAAAAATCTCTTCTGGCTGTACTTACATACATTGGGTGATAGCCCCTTTTCGCTGGGAACAGTGGGTCATGCTTCCTGTCCTGACTAATCTATGATTGATCAATTATTTTGAATTTGGGTTGCCAAAACCGGGGAAGTCCACTGTACGCGTGTTTCCCTTAGATATGAGCCTCATGAGTGAGACTATCATTCATTTTCTAGATTTATATGTAGGACATCGTGTGCTCCCATGCGAGTAATGGTGCGGGGATACTAACAATTCCTGATTGTGCCATCTAGTACTCGAGACGTGTGACATTTTCTTCACAAATAAACTACAATTTCTACCTAGTAGCTGTTTTTTTCAGACACGTAGTATTATTTTCACACTGAAACTACAAATCCCAATTTTCGCAGCTGCACTATGCGCATGCGCGACATGTTACGTGACGACGCGAGCATAGTGCAATCAACAAAAATGGCGCCATCTTATGTCTCTGTATGCGATTAATGGCGCTATGATACTAACATTCTCAAATTGTGCCATCTAGTTGAAGCCTTTGACATGACCTTCACAAATAAACTACATATTCCATCTAGTAGTCATTTGAGATTGACGATTCTCACAAACAAACTACAAATCTCAATCCTTGTAGCCACATTATGCGAATGTGTGACGCATGACGCGATGACGCGAGCATAACGCAATTAATAAAAATGGCGCTCCCGACCATCCCGGTACCTCCCCAAGACGGCCCAGAGGGACGCCCCGAGTACCGACGGTCAGGTAAGCCCCATAGCTGGATAGGTACATCTGGGTTATTGGCCAGGCGGTTGGACGTGCTTGTTCGCCAGTTTGGCTGAGCGCTCGCGCCTTGCCTTTCCGTATGTGGCTAATTGCGTTTCTATGAGATAGACTGTCTCGAGCCTCTTGGTTTATATACAATCTAACCAATGTGGTTCTATTCATCGTTTACCCCGCTGTTCTTGTGCGCACTATCAGCATGCAGTGGTCGGCATTTGTGATCGAGAAGCTTGGTCATACCAACAATAAAGTTATTGCCGCGCAATTCAGGACGGGGTCAACCTGCGCTTGGGATAGATAAGAGACATCATGATATTTCCAAGCAAGATGCATATGATTGAGTGGGTTTGCATTCCTATTTCTTCCATCAGGCATCACGCTGATTGCAAGCGATTGTCTAATATCAGGGATACCACCACCTGACCTTGCCTTTTAAGACTATTGATGTCCTGATTTTGTATGGAAGTCACATTCTAGTGAGTGTGCTTATATTCCATTGCTCCCATCAGGCAAAATTTACACTATATACCCGTGTCCAATATCAGAGAGACAAGCTCCTGATATTTGTTAAAGACTATAGATACTTGTACATTTCTATCATTGTTGTTGTCCTCACTGTCCTCTTTCTCTTTCACTAGAGCGGTGCTTCACCTACCTGAGCCGCAGCCAAAAAGGTAAGCGGACCGCTGGCTCATGTTGGGCCTATAGGTGCCCATTTATTGGACATAGTGGGTGTTATGATTGCTTAACACTTTATCATTGGTTGTAGTGATACTTGATTTGTCTGACACCAATGTATTTTTCTCTCTCTTTTTTGTTTTTCTTCTATCTGACCTCGCTACCTTCCTAAACCTTGGGTATCCATCACTGAATAGGAGGATTGTTGTACACCTAGAACCTACAGGTGATATCATTTTGTTTTTTACCCCTTCATCACTGGCAGTAGTAAATCATGGTCCTGACGAAAGCAGCAGACAACACCATGGGTCCTAAGACTGCTGAAACATGTTGACCTATCGTTATAGTAGCTATTTGTTAAAACTACTATGTATTTGCACTGGTTTTTATAGGTTGGAAGCTTGAGAGGTACTTAATAAATTCTCTGTTTCCTCCCAGCTCTCCAATTTTAATTCCCTTCACATTTGTTTCACTCCCACACACTTATGCACTGCCATTCCAGTTATCAGGTACTCGCTCAATACATTACTCTTTCTTTGGGGCTTCCACCTCCGCATGGTCACAGATGACTGCGTGGTTTACTTTTCATTGTGTGGAAAGTCCCATATGATGATTAGAGCGGTACCGGACGGTAACTGATTGGTATTTTTCATACTATTGAAGGTATCCCGTTGTGTCTGGATTTAATTATATCCCCACACGTTTAGAAAACCCTTTTAGGAGGCCTTAGTCGGATAGGGCTTAACTATTAGAGCATTTAGGTGCAACGGTACTGGGTGGCGGTCACCAGCCATATAGCGAAAATGATGTCCTGTCCCATTGCATGTACTCCTAGATTATGCTTACTCGGCCTGGATGTGCCATTAAAGGCAAAAGGGAAAAAACTAGTGGCCATATTATTGTTACTTGCGAAACGCAGAATTTCCATACACTGGGATAGCAAACGCACACCAGCGCTTAAGAACTGGTTGGTGGATGCTGTTTACTGCAGAGATACATTTTTAACATATGCTGAGGAATTACCGGCTAACTCTAAGCCCTCGGATATTTGGGAACCACTGTCTGAGTATTTACGTGACAATCCAGGTTTGACAACAACGGCCTCTGATACCACGCTCTGAATGAAGACCTTCATGTTTATCATTATCGCCTGTTAAGATTTGACCAATCTGTTTATGTCATTATTGCACCTGTAATACTGTACTAATTACATGCTTTGCTTTTTGAATCACCCTATGTAATTTTTAGATTTGTATACTTAATGCTTGTGACTGATGTACAATCTATCTTCTTGGATATTTGTGAAAATCTGATGAATAAAATAATTTTAAAAAAAACAAAAACAAAAAAACTATTAGAGCGTTTAGACCCACAGTTACCTTGTGTGTATTGACATTAGTTTCCTGGGGGGCTGTATCTGTGTTAGGTCATTAAAGATTCCCTCGGACCCTTTCTTCACGGCTTTCTTTACATTAATTGGAAGCTGACCTAATATGGGGACCAAAGGGCGCCCGTTTTGTGGACTCAATAATCTTCTGGGGTCGATACATCGACGATTGCATCCTCCTTTGGGCAGGGTCTCAAGAACTGTTACACGATTTCTACACACACCTGAATAACAACACTTGGGAAATGAGTTTTACAATGCAATCCAGCACTACCAAGATAGAATTTCTGGACTTGGAAATCTATGTCAAGGATGACACATTACACAGCAGACTTTATAGAAAGGACACCGCATGTAATGCAGTTTTACACGCAACCAGTTCGCACCCTCCACACCAGATAAGGTCTATACCCTATGGTGAATTCCTTAGGGTTCGCAGGAACTGCAGCGAAGACTCGGAATTCACCAAGAGTCTACATGAGATGAAGGATAGATTCACTAGGAGGGGCTACAATGAAAAGACACTAAACAAGGCTTCTCAGAGAATTAAGAATATCAAAAGGCAAGACACCCTTAAAGCAAAGGTTGACAAACCAGATGACCGAACAATAGTCAGAATGGTCACAGACTTCAATGGTTTACACCATTCCATTCGCAAGAGCTTCACCAAGCACTGGGGCATCCTGAGGGCGGATAAGATTATCCAAGAACACATTGCCGAACACCCTCAAATCACATTCAGACGGGGCAAAACCCTTACAAATAGACTCAGTCCCACCATTCCACAAAGCACCACAACCACCACCTGGCTTACACTCCCCAATTTGGGATTTTACAAATTCAGCTTTTTCTCCATGTGCAGATGGGGCAAACACGGTACGATACAATTCTATGGTTCCAAGGGAGAACTATATACAATCAGGAGCAACATAAACTGTACGACACGTTTTGTGGTTTATATCATCGAATGCATGTGCGGGAAACACTATGTGGGCAGCACTATCGCCCACTTGAAGACAGAATAGCAGAACACATGAGGGCAATACACAAGCAGGACCCCAAATATCCCGTTGCTCTGCATGCGGCTGCATGCGGAGATCAGACCCTGGACAAAAGGGTCACTTTCTTTAGGATTGATATTGCCAAAGCCGATGTACGCGGTGGCAATCGTGAACTCAAGCTAAGACGTCTTGAGGCCATGTGGATTCTGCGCCTCCGTTCTGTGGAGCAGGGGCTGAATTTTGACCAAGAGCTCCAATACTTTTTGGGTGACTAACCCATGAATGGACCATTTGTATGTTGTATCTGTATCTAATTAAACACACACCTAGTACCTACTTGGTGTCCCCCCGCAGGGGCATCGAATAGGTCTTTCAGAGATATCAAGAGGTGGTGTTTTGGTTCATTGCCAGAGTTATGATTCGGTGTAACCTTTAGCCCATAGCATATTTCTTTGAGGAGCGTTCAGAACTAGGGTGCTACTGGATGCCCTTATCGCTCTTAATACAAAAATCTACAATGTTGTGTTCCTGTTGCTTTAATATTGATTCTGTCCTTCTTTGTACAAATAATAGCGACCTCACCCACTGTACTCAGGATGCAATACATGTCAAATATAATGCAGCACTTATGAATAGGCTCCACTGTCCACACCTCCTTAGGTTCTCCGTAATGGGTGAGCACCTAAGCAGCAGTAGCTCTGTAGACACGTGAGGGCTTACCCACTAATGTTGATTGGCTCCTCTACCAGGAATGACATTACTATGATTTTATCAGCAATATGCGTAACAAATCCCATGTACCATGAGGATCCTTTTCTAGTGTTTTTTTCAGATGCATTTATCGCTAATTGCTTTATCAATGAAACTGTTGATGTTGTCTTATAACCTTTCTGCTAATTTTCAAATAACGCTTGAAATGAAGTCAGGAATCAAATGTGACTTTTACTGTACCATGCACTAAGATGTACCATTACTTAGTGGCATGGTATCTTTGCCTTTGTCAACGTTAATCTAGAGGATGTCGTATAACTACATTGGAAACTTTCATCGTGTATACAGCACGCAGCTTTTGATCGGATGTGAACCTCAATGAAACATGCACACAGATGTTCTATTGCATGGTTCATCGTATTTACCCACTATGTAACACATCTCACGAAAAAAGATATTCACTTGTGCACGGTAAGGTGCTGATTGCCGCTAGCCCGATATCTGGGTTCGGCTTAACAATAATTAGAGACATCCTACACATATGTCAGCACGGTGTCCACCTCGTAGCACTAATAATGGCAAAATATTGGGCGCACCCGGTCTTTTTTTGCACTTTTCTCTCGTTTGCTTTATGACCGTAGCTCTATCTTATTTGATGATAGCTTTTACACGATCTCGGCAACGTTCTTTTGCCTGTGGAAACATAACACACACATCGTTGCCGATTACATGGGTATTTTGAGCCGATATTTCTAACCTATTTACCTAGACACGAACCAGGAAATGGAGTCCCCTACGTCTCTCTGAGCCAATAGGTTAACGTTACAGCCTTTTTTACCTCGGGTCTTTTACGTCGCTTACGACGCCCTTTAAATTGACTTCCGATGTAAGGATCACGTGTCCATGCCCGGAACACACCGACCCACAGCGAGCAGCCCGCAGTTTTCACCGCATCCCGGACTAGCCCGATCCTGGTAAGCATTTTCGGGTTTTTTCTTTTGAAAGTGTACATACTAGCGCATGCACGCTGATCCTGGCTCTTGACTTGAGCATTGTCGTATTTATTAAGCATGGGCGTAAAATCCGTTCCGCTAGTGGAATTTGCGGATTTTCGGCAAATTCGCAATCCGCGAATTCTCGCGAATTTTCTGAAAATTCACAGATTCGCACGCAGTGGATTTTTTTGCTTGGTCGCGCTTGACAAATACAATATTGAGGCGTGAGGCGTTCACTTACCGTCATTCAGCGTTCGAAGAGTTGTTTTTCTCCATGTTTGCGTGTGCTGCGCCATTTTGGATCTTGCTGCGTGATCCCGCGGGAGTTTGTCGACCGCGATTACGTCATCGCGGCCCGCCACCTTGCACAGCGAGAGTTTGTCAACGAGAGTACGTCATAAAGGCCCGTGATCACGCATCGCGGGAGTAAACAATTGCGAACACGCAGATGCGGCGGGCAGCAACAATCTCGCGCTCGCGAAATTGCAAAATTTGCAATTCTGCACAAGAAATCCACCAGCAGGCAGCATAAACCTTCTGAAAATGATGGTTTTTATCAGAATAACTCCTCAGGTTGACATTTGCCTGCACTTTTTTTGCAAGGAGTCCATTTTGGGGGAGGTGGGAGGAAGGAAGTGCCCCACAGTCTCCAACTTCCTGTTCCTGTCCAGCAAGCTCCTCCCAGTGCTTTGTTCATGTCCTGGTCACTTTGATTTGGATCTTGACCTGGAAGGATTACATTTTGTGGATGCTGCTGGATATTTGGATTTGAGGCCTTTTTGACTTTCTTTGGATCACTTTTGGATTAAGAAATTTCACAAGTAAGTTTGTTTGGGGCAATACAGTTGCTGCAACTACAATTTTGGAACTTTTTCAGAACATTAAATAAAATATATTGTGGGTAGCCACAGTATCCAGTAGGACCAGGGTTAGTTATGGGTGCATGATACAACTGTTTTGTTGAATTTCAACATCATTTAGGGCATGGATGGCATTGGATTGTGGTGATTTTTGTGTGTTTTTCTATTGTTTGGCTGCTGTTGGGGCCTTTTGCCCAGGGGTACTCAGTGGTGCATGGACTGAGTCTTTCTGTGGGGTCTCTTTAATGTAAACATCATGGAGGGCATGGATGGCATTGGATTGTGGTGATTTTTGTGTGTTTTTCAACTTTTTGGGGTGGTGTTGGGGCCTGTCCATGTGGGTGGGGGCCATTTTGAGGCCTGGTACAGGCAGGGCCTGGCCATGTGGGTGGGGGTCTAGGGGGCATTTTGTAGCCAGGCAGTGTGCTTTGTTGTGCCATAGGCCTGCACCCAGTCTGCCATGCTTTCATCCATTATGCCCAGGGGTACTCAGTGGTGCATGGACCGAGTCTTTCTGTGGGGTGTCTTGAATTTCAACATGATTGAGGGCATGGATGGCATTGGATTGTGGTGATTTTTGTGTGTTTTTTTATTTTTTGGCTGTTGTTGTGGCCTTTTGCCCAGGGGTAATCAGTGGTGCATGGACTGAGTCTTTCTGTGGGGTCTCTTTTTTTTATTTATTTTTTATTTAATATTTTATTGAGCTTTTCTTCAAGGTACACAACACCATTGTCATTTAGGTACAGTTTTCCAAATTATACAGTTCGTATGGTCGTGAACATATCATTGCATTTCATGTATTACATACTTGTTTATCAGATTATTCGCATATACAGGCGGTTCCCAAAGTATCTCGCAGTGGAAGTGTCTGTTCCCTCGAGGATGTTCCTCCCGCCTCACAGGTCTCAACTCAGTTCGCCCCTCAATCATTGATATCAACAGTCAAAAAGTAGTTCCTTACTTCCCCTCCAACAACAACAAGCATTCAATACAATCGTAATAATCTACGGCCTTCCCCTTATGGACTTGCTTCAGGGTCAGACATTACCGGTGGGGGATCACATTTGTCTCCTCGGTGTTCGTTCCATTTCCCCCAGATCTTGGACCATTTCTTGGGGCAACCCCTATGTACATATACCGCCTTTTCCGTAACCATAGCTGTGTCCATGTCGTTCCCCCACTGTGCACGCGAAGGTACCACTCCAGAACCCCACTTTCTGGCGATGTTTCGTTTCGCCAAAGCTAGACCCAGTGTAGCCCACGTCTGTAATCCTCGATTCATATCAGTCGGTGACCAAATATTTAACAAACAACATCTAGGTTCTCTCTGCAGTTCCACCCCAGATGCCTCTGAGATTTCTGACAGAACTTGGTCCCAGTATAGCTGTATCCTTGGGCAGTCCCATAAGATGTGAAAGAATGTACCAGAGGAGCCACATCCTCGCATGCAATTTGGGTCTGGGGTGCGGCCCAATCTATGTAAGAGTGTGCGGGAATAGTATATTCTGTGCAGTATTTTTAGTTGGACTAGTTTAAGCCGTGATGGAATGGAGGCCTCTCTGGCCGATGCTAGGGCATACAACCAGTCCTCATCCTCAATGTCTCCTAATTCCACCTCCCATTTGCTACGGAGAACCACCGTGGGGTCCGGGAGATTGTTAATTAATTTCCGGTATGTGAGCGAGATCGCTTTCTTGTCTAGGTGGTCAGTGAGGAGTCTGTCCTCCAGAGGGGAGGATTCTGCAAGTGTTGTACCTGTCGGGATGGCGCTCTGCAATGCGTGTTTGATTTGCACGTATCGATACCGCTCCGTGTCTGCCATTCCGTATTGTTCTTGAAGGGTGGGGAACGTGATGACCGCACCCCCTTTCCACAAGTCACCTATCTTAGAAATGCCAATAAGGTCCCATTGCCGGAAACCCTTAGTGTTTGCCAGGGTACCCAGACGACGCGTGTCCCAGAGCGGTGTGGCTAGTGTGAGCACTCCCTCCCAACCCAGGGCCCTCTGCGCTGCGTGCCATATCTTAACCGTGTGGGCTGTTGGGCCCGTAAACGTGTGGCGTTGCTTGTTGGTATAGAGTGCTTTTAGAAGCTGGTCTGGGGGCAGTACAGTCCTGTCAAGGCGGAAGGCTGGGTCTTGTTGTGGAGCATGTAGCCATTGGTTCACTACCATCAATTGCACCGCCCAGTAGTATAGTTTAACATTGGGTAGGGTGATTCCCCCATCATACCAGGAGCGGGACAGTTTGGAGTGTGATATGCGGGCTGGCTTTCCGTCCCAAAGGAGAGCAGAAACTTCTGCGTCTATTGATTTGAAATATGTGAGAGGGACCGGGAAGGGTGTGTTTTGCAAAACATATAGGAATCTCGGAAGTGACAACATCTTAAATAGTGCTGCCCTCCCTAGCAGTGTCAGTGGCAGAGAGCGCCAATGGGTGACATCCGCTTTCAGCCGCTGTAGAGGCTTCACCAAGTTTTCTTCTACAAAAGTCGATTCCTGAGGCGTAATGTATATTCCTAGGTATTTGAAACCTTTGGTGACCGTTGGTAGGGTGCAGTCTGGGGGCAGTATGGGTGGCTCACCTAGTAGGACATACAGGAGTGATTTTGTCCAATTAATGGTATATCCTGACACCTCACCGTAGGAGTTGAGTATGGTCATGAGGGCTGTCAGGGATGCGGAAGGGGACATTAGATAGATTAAAACGTCGTCCGCATACAGAGAGATGCGGTCCTCCCATCCCGTCCCCCAAGTTATCCCCTTGATGTGAGGGTCAAGACGGATTTTCACCACTAGCGGTTCCAAGATTAATGCGAAAAGGAGTGGGGAGAGAGGGCATCCCTGTCTCGTTCGGCGCCCTAATATTATTGTACGTAATGTATGGCCATTTGCAACCACTTGTGCCAGGGGGGCAGTGTAGAGGACTCTAATCCACCCACAAAACCGTGGACCAAACCCCAGTTTCCTAAGTACTGCAAACATGAATGGCCATTCCACAAGGTCAAAGGCCATTGTCGCATCCAGAGAAAGAATGGCCGCATCTTCCCGTAGCAGTGGGATACGGTGCATGACTCCATGAATACGTCTCAGGTTGAGGGATATATTTCTCCCGGGCATAAAGCCCGATTGGTCCGGGTGGATTAATGTCGTGAGGTGGGGCTGTAGTCGGAGGGCTAGGAGCTTCGCTAGGACTTTCGCATCTACATTCATGAGGGAGATTGACCTATATGAGGACGGTTGGTCAGGTGGTTTGCCAGGTTTGTGCACTGAGACGATGGTGGCCAGTCTTTGGTCAGTTGTGAGTGTGCCTTTTTCCAAACAATCATTATACATGGAAAGCATGTATGGAATGAGCTGTCGAGCCAGTGTTTTATAGAGTTCAACCAGTAGCCCATTTGGACCCAGGGCCTTTCCAGTGTGAAGTGCCGCCAGGGCCTTCCCTAATTCCTCCCCTGTTAATTCGTCCTCAAGTGCTTGTGCGTCCTCTGGAGATAGTGTGGTCAGGGGTATGTCTTGGAGGAATGCCATGCTGTCCTCCTCCGTCACCCCACAGCGTGCGGTGTAGACGGTCTCATAGTAGGTGGCTAATTCGTCTACTATGCGTGTGGGAGATGTCGTATGTGAGATGTCATCTGGGAGTTCCAATGTAGCAATCCACCTATTGGCCCTGTCCTTTCGTTCAAGCCATGCAAGCATTTTCCCGGTTTTGTCCACCAGTTCATAGACTCTATGTAGTGTGTCGGTTAGTCTTGTTTTGGTCAAGGCTTCTGCGTATGCTCTGTATTCTTGTGCAGCAAGTGTTAGGGTATGCGCTGTTTCGTTTGTGGTGTCGGATGCATGGGCCCGTTCTGCGGTTTGGAGAGCTGTTTCTAGTGACTCGATGGTTGCCCTTTGTTCTCTTTTGTGTCTAGTGATACTGGAGATGGCTTGTCCTCTAACCACCGTCTTGTACGCCTCCCAGAGGACTGAGGGGGAGTCTACCGAGTCCGTGTTTTCGTCAAAGTAGTGTGTGGTGGAGGTTGTTAGGGCCTTCAAAATCGTTCTATTTTTGAGATATCCCGGATATATCGGGAATATTCGCTGTTGCCTAGTGGGTTGTGTTGTGTAGCTGAGATGTATCGGGGAATGATCCGAAATCCCCCGGGGGAGGTGTTCTATGACTGTTATCTTCTCTGGAGGGACCGCTAGAGTTAACATGTAGTCTATCCTGGAGAGACTATTATGGGCTCCCGAGTGAAACGTGTATTGGCGGTCATGAGGATGCCTAAGTCTCCACATATCCACCAGTCCCAGGGCTCTGTGGGATCTCTTTAATGTAAACATCATGGAGGGCATGGATGGCATTGGATTGTGGTGATTTGTGTGTGTTTTTCGATTTTTAGGCTGTTGTTGGGGCTTTTTGCCCAGGGGTACTCAGTGGTGCATGGACTGAGTCTTTCTGTGGGGTCTCTTTAATGTAAACATCATGGAGGGCATGGATGGCATTGGATTGTGGTGATTTTTGTGTGTTTTTTTTACTTTTTGGGGTGGTGTTGGGGCCTGTCCATGTGGGTGGGGGCCATTTTGAGGCCTGGTCCAGGCAGGGCCTGGCCATGTGGGTGGGGGTCTAGGGGCCATTTTGAAGCCAGGCAGTGTGCTTTGTTGTGCCATAGGCCTGCACCCAGTCTGCCATGCTTTCATCCATTATGCCCAGGGGTACTCAGCGGTGCATGGACCGAGTCTTTCTGTGGGGTGTCTTGAATTTCAACATGATTGAGGGCATGGATGGCATTGGATTGTGGTGATTTCTGTGTGTTTTTCGATTTTTTGGCTGTTGTTGGGGCCTTTTGCCCAGGGGTACTCAGTGGTGCATGGACTGAGTCTTTCTGTGGGGTCTCTTTAATGTAAACATCATGGAGGGCATGGATGGCATTGGATTGTGGTGATTTTTGTGGGTTTTTCGATTTTTAGGCTGTTGTTGGGGCCTTTTGCCCAGGGGTACTCAGTGGTGCATGGACTGAGTCTTTCTGTGGGGTCTCTTTAATGTAAACATCATGGAGGGCATGGATGGCATTGGATTGTGGTGATTTTTGTGTGTTTTTCGACTTTTTGGGGTGGTGTTGGGGCCTTTTGCCCAGGGGTACTCAGTGGTGCATGGACTGAGTCTTTCTGTGGGGTCTCTTTAATGTAAACATCATGGATGGCATTGGATTGTGGTGATTTTTGTGTGTCTTTCGACTTTTTGGGGTGGTGTTGGGGCCTGTCCATGTGGGTGGGGGCCATTTTGAGGCCTGGTCCAGGCAGGGCCTGGCCATGTGGGTGAGGGTCTAGGGGCCATTTTGAAGTCAGGCAGTGTGCTTTGTTGTGCCATAGGCCTCCACCCAGTCTGCCATGCTTTCATCCATTATGCACAGGGGTACTCAGGGGTGCATGGACTGAGTCTTTCTGTGGGGTGTCTTGAATTTCAACATGATTGAGGGCATGGATGGCATAGGATTGTGGTGATTTTTGTGTGTTTTTTTTACTTTTTGGGGTGGTGTTGGGGCCTGTCCATGTGGGTGGGGGCCATTTTGAGGCCTGGTCCAGGCAGGGCCTGGCCATGTGGGTGAGGGTCTAGGGGCCATTTTGAAGTCAGGCAGTGTGCTTTGTTGTGCCATAGGCCTGCACCCAGTCTGCCATGCTTTCATCCATTATGCCCGGGGGTACTCAGTGGTGCATGGACCGAGTCTTTCTGTGGGGTGTCTTGAATTTCAACATGATTGAGGGCATGGATGGCATAGGATTGTGGTGATTTTTGTGTGTTTTTCGACTTTTTGGGGTGGTGTTGGTGCCTGTCCCTGCGGGTGGAGGTCATTTTGAGGCCTGGTCCAGGCAGGGCCTGGCCATGTGGGTGGGGGTCTAGGGGCCATTTTGAAGCCAGGCAGTGTGCTATGTTGTGCCATAGGCCTGCATCCAGTCTGCCATGCTTTCATCCATTATGCACAGGGGTACTCAGGGGTGCATGGACTGAGTCTTTCTGTGGGGTGTCTTGAATTTCAACATGATTGAGGGCATGGATGACATTGGATTGTGGTCATTTCTGTGTGTTTTTCGATTTTTTGGCTGTTGTTTGTTGGGGCCTTTTGCCCAGGGGTACTCAGTGGTGCATGGACTGAGTCTTTCTGTGGGGTCTCTTTAATGTAAACATCATGGAGGGCATGGATGGCATTGGATTGTGGTGATTTTTGTGTGTTTTCCGACTTTTTGGGGTGGTGTTGGGGCCTGTCCATGTGGGTGGGGGCCATTTTGAGGCCTGGTTCAGGCAGGGCCTGGCCATGTGGGTGGGGGTCTAGGGGCCATTTTGAAGCCAGACAGTGTGCTTTGTTGTGCCATAGGCCTGCACCCAGTCTGCCATGCTTTCATCCATTATGCCCAGGGGTACTCAGTGGTGCATGGACCGAGTCTTTCTGTGGGGTGTCTTGAATTTCAACATGATTGAGGGCATGGATGGCATTGGATTGTGGTGATTTCTGTGTGTTTTTCGATTTTTTGGCTGTTGTTGGGGCCTTTTGCCCAGGGGTACTCAGTGGTGCATGGACTGAGTCTTTCTGTGGGGTCTCTTTAATGTAAACATCATGGAGGGCATGGATGGCATTGGATTGTGGTGATTTTTGTGGGTTTTTCGATTTTTAGGCTGTTGTTGGGGCCTTTTGCCCAGGGGTACTCAGTGGTGCATGGACTGAGTCTTTCTGTGGGGTCTCTTTAATGTAAACATCATGGAGGGCATGGATGGCATTGGATTGTGGTGATTTTTGTGTGTTTTTCGACTTTTTGGGGTGGTGTTGGGGCCTTTTGCCCAGGGGTACTTAGTGGTGCATGGACTGAGTCTTTCTGTGGGGTCTCTTTAATGTAAACATCATGGATGGCATTGGATTGTGGTGATTTTTGTGTGCCTTTCGACTTTTTGGGGTGGTGTTGGGGCCTGTCCATGTGGGTGGGGGCCATTTTGAGGCCTGGTTCAGGCAGGGCCTGGCCATGTGGGTGGGGGTCTAGGGGCCATTTTGAAGCCAGGCAGTGTGCTTTGTTGTGCCATAGGCCTGCACCCAGTCTGCCATGCTTTCATCCATTATGCCCAGGGGTACTCTGTCAGTGGTGCATTTTATTGGTCTTTCCATTTTGGGGGTGGGTATAATAAAAATGCTTACTTGCAAACTATTAATTGAAGCGCTACATATGCAACATTTATTTAACTGATGTTCCTCTGGCTTCGTTTGCTTTTAGGTGCAGAAAGACAAATCATCAGCCTCATCGTTCCTCATCAGTGCCAGGAAGAAGTCCTGCTGCGGTGTGTGCAGCACAAAGTCACGTGTGGCCACAGACAACTCTGCAACTTGTACAACTGTGGCCTGCTGTTCTGACATCTGAAGAAGATGGCCCCAAAAAAAGTTGCCCGTAGCTCCTCTAGCAAGAAAGTTGCCAGTAAGGAGCAGAAGAAGCAAGTGGCGCCACTTACCAAGGAGACTGGTGTGCCGACCGCCACATTTTATGGGGAACAAAAAGTACGCCTACAGCAGCAGCGGGGTCTGCTGGGGACCAAGCTGGGAGCAGCACCTCCGCTCCATTGGGCTCAGTGCCACCACCACCACGCCAACTTAGGTCCAAGCCCTTCAGTGCTGAAGAGGCAGCCAGTATAGTTGTTCAATCACCATCGACCAGTGATGTTGGCTCATCGCAAGAAAGTAGCAGCATCCCTCAATCAACACAGGTTGTTGTAACTCATCTGACGAGTGTTCAACAACCACTGCCACAACAACAACCACATGTGCAAGTACAAGCCCAAGTACATGTGGAAGGAGAGGCGGCGCAAGGAGAGGCGCAAGCAGAGGTGCATGGAGCTGCACAAGTGCCCACAATAGTTGTTCCTCCCGAAGTAGGGGCACATCAGGAAATCGACATTCAAGCCGAGGTATCATCTGAGGAAGCCACTCCTCCTGATGATTCATTGTCTTCCAGATCCCCAGCAAGGAAAAGATCAAGGATGGTGTCTACATCTTCTTCAAGCCCCATTCCTTCTTATGATATGGATCAAAATTGGGAACCACAGTGCTGTCTGAGAGTGAGGCACACTATGATCTGGCAAAGGTAGCTAAGCGTAAAAGGAAGGTCCCCGAAAGTCTCATAGTTATGGAGTGTGATGATGATGCTGAACAAGAAGTGGCGTATACTCCTGCTGATGAAGACTCTCACGACGACGACGCAGTCATCATAGACGTCACTCCAGCCTCAGCGGGCATGCAGCAAACAGACATTTTTACCCCATCCCGAAATGCTGCTGAGCGTGATGTTGGCGACGTGTCAATGGGACCACCACCAATGCAGTTAACTAGTACACCACCACCTACAGATTCCATATTTTCTCGCCAGAAGGGACCTCCATCCACCTCGACCTCCATTTCCTCAATTAGTTGTGCTGTAAGTGCACAACGTAGTAAATTTCGGCAACACACATCCTCCACTTCATCTGGCATTAGCATTCCCAGTATCGCCTCCTCCACCCCCCACAGACATTTGAACTCCGCAGTTTGGGACTTCTTTAGTGTTAGCCCAACAAGGGAAAACATAGCCATTTGTACCATTTGTAAGGTTCGAGTTAGTCGTGGTAAGCTTGGTACCAACTATGGTACCGGAGGCCAGAGAGGTCATCTTGAAAGACAGCACACTCAAATGGCATGCGCACCTAAGGGAGATCAAGGCAGCCCGAATTGCAAGTCAACAAATTGTATCCGTTGATGTTTCATCTGATGATGACGAGGAGGAAGAAGCGTCAAACATTTCTTCAGTTACACCCAGTACCCCTGTCAGCAGCACACCCCCTGCAAGATATATGAGCCACACTAAGAGTGTGGGAGAGAGTGAGACACCAATGCGAAAAAGTTCATCATCATCACTGAGCATAACTGGGTTGAAGAAGTCATCATCCTCCCGTAAAATGGTCCAGCCCACCATTAGAAGCATGTTGTTTTCAGATGCGCCCTTTGAACACAACCACCCAACGGCGCGTCTGTATAACACTAAGCTGGCTAAAATGCTAGCGCTGGACCTTCTCCCTTTTTCTTTTGTGGAAGGGGTGGGTTTTCTTGAAATGGTGGCAACGATCTGCTCTAAATGGAAGGTTCCTAGCCGGTTCTATTTTGCCAGAGTTGCGGTTCCAGCACTACATGAAGATGTGCTGGAGTTGATTGGGGCAGCTTTGCAAAAGAGTGCTGATCACACTATACATCTGATAACAGACATGTGGACCAGTTGCCAAGCCCTTGATTACATGTGCATCACTGCACACTCGGTCTCTTTTTCAGGGGTTAAAGCAAAGCTAAACGCAGGTGTTGACACGGACAAAGTTTATAAAGCTGCTCGGAAACATTCAACAGTAGCCATGTTTGCCATGGAGAAAACTCATACAGGAGAAAACATTTTGCATGAGTTTAACACAAAGGTCTTTCAATGGCTGTCCCCAAGAAAACGCATGATTGGTTATGTTTCCACGGATAATGGCGCCAATGTAGTTAAGGCCATGGATAAGGGTAACTATTTCAGAGTGCCGTGTTTGGCCCACTGTATAAACCTGGTTGTTAAAAAATTCTTCCATGAAGAAAGTCCAGTCTACGAGTTACTGACCACCTGCCGAAGAATGTGCACACATTTCAACCATTCTTTTAAGGCCCGGAAGCAGCTGAGGTGCCTGCAACATGAACGTAAAGTGCCAGTGAAAGCACTCATCCAGGAGGTGGTAACACGTTGGAACTCAACCTTCTACATGCTTGAGCGTCTGTATGAGCAGTATGCGGTAGTCGATCAGTATTTCTTTAAACTGGGTACACCTATGATAGACCTGAGGATTCAGGTGGAGCAATGGGAGCTAGTTAAAAGCCTGACAGACATGCTTCGTCCTTTTGAGGTCTTCACGCGTGCAGTCAGCAGGGAGGACTGTAATTTGGGAAAAGCTATCGCATTGTTGCGCATGCTAGAGCACCAACTGAAGGCGGTGTCTTTTACGTTTCAAAAAGATGGAAAGCAAGAAGCATTTGAGTTGGTGGAGAAGTTATTACAGCGCCTACTTCGCGATGAACGTCTTGAAAAGATCCACACAGAACAGCATTACCTTTCTGCTACTATTCTGGATCCACGGTACAAAAAGGCAGTGGCAGGCAGAGTATTCTTTCCTTTTGATGACGCAGATGTTACAAAGTACAAACATTGGCTAGCTGTGTCAGCCACTCGGTTTGAAAGAGAACAACAGGAAATTGAAGGAAAAGGCAGTACATCAGCATCAGCAGGCCATCCGGAGTCAAAAAAATCCACTTCTGCATCTGTGGCTGTGGCAGAAGTGAGTGATTGTCCCTCTCACCCGTTAACGACACCAGCAACCGTATCATGTGCACCAGACACAACAGTAATATTGTGTGAAGAAGAGGATTGGCTAACTCAGCTTGGGTTTGCTTCTCAAAAGGTCCCAGAAAAAAGTAATCAAAGTGGAGTAACCCTGGAGAACCTTGAGTCGATGGTGCAGGCCTATCTGAATGACTCAACAGAGGTCTATGTTCATCATGACCCATTGGCGTATTGGCATGGGAAAAGAGATGTGTGGCCAGAGATCACCAACCTGGCTATAAATTACTTGTCTTGCCCACTCGCAAATGTGTCTTCTGAACGTGTTTTCAGTGCTGCTGGTGGCATTGTAACTTCCAAAAGGACCCGCCTCTCGCCCAAAATTGTGGAGAGGTTAACAATGATCAAGATGAATCAGCACTTCATACCACCAGATTACAAAATACGAGAATGCACGCAGGAAGAAGACGAGGAGGACACCAACTTAGTTGAGGGAAGTTCTTCTCTGTTAACTGACCTACTCCCGTCTGAATTCGCAGAGTTTGAGGACAAGCTCTTCTTCCCTGACACCGAGCCCTGAAAATGAGTCAATGAATCACTAACTTTCTTTTTCGTCCTTATTCACATTTATTCCTGTATGTCTGTCTTTCTTTGTTTTGCAAAATCTATAAAAAAACAAACTTTAATCACCTAATCACAAAACAAGCCCATCAGCAGAACTGTCTTCACTTATTTGCTTATTGATTTGAAGGTGCCGCAGTCTGCATTCCTCAGGTTCACAAGTTCACAAGAACATGCTCCTCTATCCTCCTCCTCCAGACTCCTATTTCCCTCAAAGCAGATGGCTGGATTACGACCAATGAAGAAAGACTCTGCACTTGTGGGGGTGTTCTATTTCTTTGCGGGTGAGTTGATGGGTCTGGGGCATTGCTGTGAAGGTCTAATACCGGATAAAAGTGGTTTGGAGAAAATCGGAGGTGGAAAAGTATATTGCGTTTTTGCTCACTTGCCTGTCTTTGGGGTGCTGTTTGGGGGGCTTCCAGGTTTTTGGGGGTGGGTTTTGGGGTTTGGAAGCACTGCTGCCACAGTCTAATGTTGATTGCATTTGTTTTTCAGAAAATCCGTGGTGGAAAAGGGGAGTTAGGGCCTAGCTGCAGAGCTCATTTGGACTGCATTCCAGGAAAGCCCAAAGTTTCCTAAGTGTGGCTTTTCCCGGTTTTGCTTTTTGGCTTTTTGGGGGGGTGTGAAACTTGTTTTTGCCCAGGTTCACGGGTCTGGGGGCCTTGCTTGGAAGGTGTAATACCGGCTAAAAGTGGTTTGGAGAAAATCGGGGCAGAAAAAGTTTTTGTGCTTTTGATCACTTGCCTGTCTTTGGGGTGCTGTTTGGGGGGCTTTTAGGTTGTTGGGGTGGGTTTTGGGGTCTGTGAGCACTGCTGGCACATTCTAATGTTGATTGCATTTGTTTTACAGGAAATCCATGGTGGAAAAGGGGAGTTGGGGCCTAGCTGCAGAGCGCATTTGGACTGAATTCCAGGTAGGCCCAAAGTTTCCTAAGTGTGGCTTTTCCCGGTTTTGCTTTTTGGGGGGGGGGAACATGTTTTTGCCCGGGTTCGCGGGTCTGGGGGCCTTGCTTGGAAGGTGTAATACCGGCTAAAAGTGGTTTGGAGAAAATCGGAGCAGAAAAAGTTTTTGCGCTTTTTATCACTTGCCTGTCTTTGGGGTGCTGTTTGGGGGGCTTTTAGGTTGTTGGGGGTGGGTTTTGGGGTCTGTGAGCACTGCTGGCACATTCTAATGTTGATTGCATTTGTTTTACAGGAAATCCATGGTGGAAAAGGGGAGTTGGGGCCTAGCTGCAGAGCGCATTTGGACTGAATTCCAGGTAGGCCTAAAGTTTTCTAAGTGTGGCTTTTCCCGGGTTTTGCCTTTTGGCTTGTTGGGGGTGTTAAACTTGTTTTCGCCCAGGTTGACATTTCTGGGGCCATTGCTGGGAAGGTCTAATACCCGAAAGAAAGTGTTTTGGAGACAATCCCTGCGGAAAAAGTTTTTGCATTTTCTGAGATTTCGCTCACTCTACCGTTTTCGGGGGGCTGTTTGTGGGGGTTCCTGGTGTTTGTGAGGGGGTTTGCGAGTCTTGGAGCAATGCTGGGTATGGATAATTTTGCTTGCTTGCAAGTGGTTTGAATACAATCCATGGTGGGTAAGGGGGGATTTGGGCCTACTTTACTTTCAAAGTACGTTTTGTCACCATTTTCTACTAGGCCTCTGACAGGTAGCAGTTTCGCACGTTTTTGGAGATCTGATTGGGGATCTTCTACATTTTTGCGACTGGGTTCAGTAAGGGTCTGGGAGCACTGCTGGGAAGGTCTAATTTTGTTCTAAAACACAGTTTACAGTACACCTAGCTTGAGGGGAAAGATCCGCTAAATTAATTCGCCCATACTTATTTATCCTTCAAAAGGAGACTCAGACAGAGTACGCACTTTCAAAAATATTGTACTGTCTATTAGGAAACTCAAAGTGTGACTTTTTGCACTACACAGCATACATACCTTATATTTATTTGTCAGTGGTGTTCTAAAATCACTTCCTGTTTTTCCATCAATAATTACAGGCCGTGTTTCAGCCTGTGCAATGGGAAAAGGATGAAGTCAGGCTTCACATTAGCGAGCCGCAATTCAGCATCCGCCAGGCAGGCAGTGGACAGGGTGTCTTCTGGTCACCAACATTGATGGACGGAGCGTCAGATGGAATGGAGGAGTCCGGCTAATAAGAGGAATGGTTGGATGCATGCAACTTCCCAAATTCAACAGGACAACTACAATAACATACAGATACAGTAGCCGTTCTTTTCTAATTATCTTTTAAGTAATGTTATTGCTGTGAACTTCTATGAGTGTGACTCTGCATTTCTTTGATCTCTGCTTCTAAATTCATCCCTACAGCCATTGTATAGGTTTTACTTCTGCTATTTTTCAAACCTAATTTAATGTACGAAGTGTTTCTCTGTGTGCAGAGATTGGCAAGTGAAAATGCATAATTACTGCAGCCCTGTACTGTCGCATTCTTTCATTCATGGTTGTCGAAAGTACTACTTACTTTTCAGTAACCATGCATGCAGTAGTGCATGCACTTCCTTTATGTCACTTAAAAGATTTATGGATAGCTTTGTACCCAAAGATTTGTTTATCTTCAATTATTGTTTGTCCATGCTGTGCTTTTTTTTCCCTCTCAACAAAACTTTCCCAAAAACCCCCATTCCCATCCATTTTCCAAACCCTGACCCTCTTCCCCCGGGCTGTGTGGTTTTGATTGATGTGTGACTAAATGACAGCAATAATTCCACACACTTGCTGGGGAGGATAAGGTCATAGCAACAGGCTGGTGAAGGAATCCGAGGATATATTCTTACTCAGCTTGACACAGACCCATGACTATTGGCAAATGAAAGCAGATTTTCATGTGCGCCATCAACTTGATTGATCATCAAGAACATCCTCCTCCTAGACGTGGCAAATGATTACGCTGCTGTGTCCTTCACCTTCAGTACTATTTTTTGTAGTAGTAGCCAATGTCAAAGAAAATCAACACAAGTAGTAGTTATACTTTCAATACTTTACCATTTGTTAGGCTACATTGTGGCACTGCTCTAGTGTACTGTCACCTGCTAAATTCTCTATCGTACCGTTCTAATGCTACGGTAAGGACAAACAAGGTTTCATTTTCTTTTTTTTCATATGCTGCAACTGCCACTGTGTAACACCACTAGTACCACCGCAATGATGACATTTCATCCGCCCAGAATTGCCAACCTTAATCGCCATTTCCCGTGCAGCCAGCCCTGTGCCTAGCCCTATTTCCAAACACAAATTACAGGTAAGATAAGCGTTTGGGGGGAGGTAGTATAATGGAGTATTAGGAGAGACGAGAGACTGACGGTAGTACTAGTAAAGTCCTAGGACTATTGAATTCACTTACTCTGTGAGAGGCACTTAGTTTTGAAAACATTTGAGCAATTACTTACACAACTTGAATCAAGATGCCACTAAAGTTTCAGGAAAACAAACTTACTGTTAAACCCCCACCCACCAGTCTCAAAAGCAGTAAAAAACACGTATGCTAAGATAAAGTTTAAAGAATATTTATATCCCTAACATAAATATTCTCCCGCAGGACCCAACCCACCCCGCCTCCCGAACCCCAACGAATGTCCGTGAAAAGTCCAAGAAACCCAACTCCCAATTCCCACCCCCCAGAAGTCTTTAAAAAAGGGGCAAGGGACAGTCTCCTCCTACTGCTGGCTGCTGTTCACTTTTTGGGCCAGGTCGGCATGCTCCTTGCGGAGCGTCTCGAGCAGGGTTTTGGTGTTCAACAGCTCCTGCTTGAGGTAGGACACCCTGAGTGAAAGGCGGTGCAACCTTTTTTTGGTACTGCTGTGGGGGGCAGCTGATTTTTTTGCTGCTCGGCGGTGGCGGGTGGCTGCGGCACCCCGGCTCCGTACCGCTGGAGACCTGCTGCGCTGACTGGCTGACCCAGGGAGTGCGGAGGAGGATGCAGCTGTCCCAGTCGATGTTGTGGTTGACTGCATGTCCCCCTCCTCCTGGGCCACCAGCCGCCGATATTCGGCGACAGTCTCCTCCAGCCTCCGTTGCCTGGCCCTTTTAGCCAGCTCCTTCCGTGTTGGTTTGGAAGGAGCATCTATATGAAGAAAGAAAGACATAGTCTGTAACCAATGCTCTTTAAGATTAACACAAAATGACTCAGCAGAAAGTTGTGTCACAGTAGAACTAGCAACTTGCAAGCGCAGTACATAACTATTGTGGCCAGTATCTATCTAAGCTCCCACTTCTTCATCCTTGCTCTAACATTAGTGGGAGTTTAAGGAATCAATTCTACGAGCACTATGGACTCACTCCAATAGAGTCGACTATGACAGTACACCACTTTTTGTAATTATTTTGGCCACCATGAGTGTGGAAGGGTATGCTCAGACATGAGTCCCTTGCTCATTGCACCATCAGGATTCAAGCAAGCCGGGCCGAAGACGGCTGTAATGCCAAAACCCGGTCCCCGGAAGCTTGTTTCCTTTCCAGTGAAGAATTGGCTTGGTAGTTTGGTCTGCCCTGTTCCCATGATGCACTGGGCCAGGGACAGACTAATTTGCATACAGCCAGGTTCTGAACTGGGATGGTGCAGTGAGCTAAAAAACGGTGATGGATCAAGCCCTGATCTGTTGACTGGGTAGGAGTGTTCTGATTAACTCAGATACTCTGTCCATCACCACCCCCTTTTTGTAATTATTTTGGCCACCATGAGTGTGGAAGGGTATGCTCAGACATGAGTCCCTTGCTCATTGCACCATCCGGATTCAAGCAAGCCGGGCCGAAGACGGCTGTAATGCCAGAAACCGGTCCCCGGAAGCTTGTTTCCTTTCCAGTGAAGAATTGGCTTGGTAGTTTGGTCTGCCCTGTTCCCATGATGCACTGGGCCAGGGACAGACTAATTTGCATACAGCCAGGTTCTGAACTGGGATGGTGCAGTGAGCTAAAAAACGGTGATGGATCAAGCCCTGATCTGTTGACTGGGTAGGAGTGTTCTGATTAACTCAGATACTCTGTCCATCACCACCCCCTTTTTGTAATTATTTTGGCCACCATGAGTGTGGAAGGGTATGCTCAGACATGAGTCCCTTGCTCATTGCACCATCAGGATTCAAGCAAGCCGGACCGAAGACGGCTGTAATGCCAGAAACCGGTCCCCGGAAGCTTGTTTCCTTTCCAGTGAAGAATTGGCTTGGTAGTTTGGTCTGCCCTGTTCCCATGATGCACTGGGCCAGGGACAGACTAATTTGCATACAGCCAGGTTCTGAACTGGGATGGTGCAGTGAGCTAAAAAACGGTGATGGATCAAGCCCTGATCTGTTGACTGGGTAGGAGTGTTCGGATTAACTCAGATACTCTGTCCATCACCACCCCCTTTTTGTAATTATTTTGGCCACCATGAGTGTGGAAGGGTATGCTCAGACATGAGTCCCTTGCTCATTGCACCATCAGGATTCAAGCAAGCCGGGCCGAAGACGGCTGTAATGCCAGAAACCGGTCCCCGGAAGCTTGTTTCCTTTCCAGTGAAGAATTGGCTTGGTAGTTTGGTCTGCCCTGTTCCCATGATGCACTGGGCCAGGGACAGACTAATTTGCATACAGCCAGGTTCTGAACTGGGATGGTGCAGTGAGCTAAAAAACGGTGATGAATCAAGCCCTGATCTGTTGACTGGATAGGAGTGTTCTGATTAACTCAGATACTCTGTCCATCACCACACCCTTTTTGTAAGAACACCAGTCTTATTCTTCTCTCTTGTTTAGCAAAATTCGTACATTAACTTCTGCAAGCCGGCATAATGCCAGCGCAGTCAACTTGCACCCGAGAAAAACAGACGCCCGCCATGATGAGTGAGACAGACTTGCGTTACTGTACCGGTCCAGTACATGCAGGTGGTGATGTTCTTACTTTTCTATTACGGGTGGCACTGAGAATACTCTGTTACAAGGGCTACTGCTTAATTAAGTTAACTGTCACCCTACAGTGCCAATGAATACTAGAAAAGGAAAATGAAGAAGATAAATAATCTGATTACCTATCACTGCACATGGAATGTATTTGCTTACATATGGGATGACTTTAGGTGCTTTGCTTTTTATTGAGAGAACAGTGATACATCCACACATGAATGACCGAGTTCTACTAAACTTATTAACAGAGGTAGTGAGTGGCCATCGTAATAGCCGGATATATGCTGTGCTTGCAATACAAACTACTGCTAATATTCATGGTAGTATTCGGACAAAATTAAAACTTCTTTTCATTGCCTTTCCTACACTGTAACGGACGTGCGGGTGCGGTGTTACATGCTCTTCAAAGTAACACTTAGTTCATCCAGTGACCGTCTACTCTCTCTAGATACACATATGCTATCTAAGAGTCAGATAGTACCATGATCCAGGCATCCAACAATTCAAACTATATGTCAATCATTCTTCTTCATGTCTCTCATCTGGACAAACCTTACGTTTTCTCTCGGGAAAACAACCTTTTCATTTTATTTGGGAAACCGCAAGCCATACATCCGTGCTTGACTTGCATTTGAATTTCAACCAAAGGATATATTGCGCACACATACAGTTTCTGTTTCACCCACCCAGGCTGTTCTCCTTCCACCCATCCTTGCTTCATCCTTCACCCAGCCATGCATCATATTCCTTCCCAGCCACTTCGGGCACCAATCAAACACATATCATTCTTCTTTGTCAGTCATCATTACTTTTAGCTTGCTCGCCCTTCCACACTTACTTACACCCTTCTTTCGCTTTTCGTTCATCCCATCCATCAAGTTCATCTCAGATCTGATTTGGATTCTCGAAAAAAAATCACCGCTGATTTGAAGTAAATTTAGAGGAGGCTACTACCTGGTTGATTAAAACTTTGTTCTAAATTTGAAAGTCTTCTTAACAGTATAGTAACTTAACTGTACAACATATATACTACACCCGTGCAGAGAGCACACTCTGCAGTCTGCAATCTCAATAAGTAAGGAATATAAGAGCTTACCACTGCCCGCCACTACCGTGGCAACTCTCACAGCAGTTTCCTCCGGCACTTGCACCGCCTCCTCCCCAGAAGTGTCCTCCTCCACCTCCGCGCTGGCCCCGGCACCAGATGTTACACCTACAAAATACATTTAAGAATGTTAGATGTCATAGACATACACCACTCACTAGTATTTTGTCTAGGAATGAAGAAATGTGAATACAGAAACCAATCTAATAATTTGTGACTGTCTACTCTAAAGTAAAAATGTCCCTTTTTCCAGGGAAGGGTGTTGTCTTGCTGCACTTTTTGGCACAACTGATGAATGCTTGCTTTTTAACATGCACCATTTTTCTCATAACAGACAGAAGCTTCACTTCTAAGAACAAGAGCAAGATCAGATCATCATCACTAGGACGGAGTGACCAACGATTCAGCACCAAAAAGAAAAATTAAAGTTCAAACCAGGTGAGGGCTCGGCTCGCCCACAATAAATGTGTTAAATAAATCACTAAGCACTTTTCCATTTTTAATCAACCGTTTATGTTTCAAGACAAACTTGATTTTAATAAATGTTTTTACTTTTAATAAAGCTTTAAAACTTAAATAGACTCTGTGGTTTTTGGTCAAGAGTGACTGAGCAAAAGGTTTTGCAATTTGCAAGCATGAGTCCGTGCCTCTGACACTTCTGGACTCTGACTCCGTACTCTTGCCCTGCGTTGGATAATCATCATTGGGGATCAATCATCGATGAATTCGGGAGCTAAATGACTCTGCCACACTATCTAGTCAGTAAGGAGATTGGGGGTTCTTCAAAGTCTGTTATCACTGAGGTATGTGGAAAGTCTACCTGCGCCTATTATAATTGATAAACAATGCACTATTTAGTGTCCATAGTTCTGTTTGTGCAGATTTGTCCCTGCAACATTAGTAGTATGGATTGTCCTCCTATCCAAACCAAAAGTAAAGTAGTATCTTATTCTTTCTTGGTGGTCATTCACATTTTATTGTTGGGAATTGTCAAAGTATAAACATTTAGAAGACTTGAAAAGACATTATGGACAATCCCAGAGGACTGCACTCAGTGCATAGAGCTATTGCTGACTAGAATGGGAGTTTCGTTTAACACCTTTTGCCAACTGTGCAATCTTAGTTAGCTACACAGACAGACTAATAAGAATAATCTAGTAATACCACAGGGAGTCATAGTAGAGGCAGGATAAGAATTTAGATACAGTCTACAAGAAGATCAAAGACGGTTTAGAAAAAATCGAATGAGGAACGCTAGGAAAAAATAGGTAGTCTATATTAAAATGAAAACTTACCGGAGCAAGCAAAGGAGCCCTCGCCTGACCGATCCTGGCCTTCTACAGCAGCAGCAGCCGATACCACCTCCTCCTCTGTCCTCTTGCCCCTGGGGGGAGCTGATGTGCAACATGAAAGAAGGAAAGACCCGAAAACATGGATGATTGTTGTCAACCAAATCAAACATTTCAAAAGAACAATAACAAAATATTTTGGCGAAATAGCAAATAGACAACTATTCCACGGGATATATTGACCTATCTCATGTGGTCTACTACGATATTAGAATTGCTTGATTTGCGGACCGTCGACTTGGAAAGTTATGTAACTCACTAAACAAACTACTAAACAGGTTCGCCTAAGTCTGGCAGGCAGCAGTCCGCAGCACGTGAACTGACAGACAAACTCCATCGTGATTGCAGATCAGTGACAACACTAAAAAGTTTCCTACTACATTAACCAGTCATTAAAATACTCAAACTATCAATCCACCACCACTATTTCTTCTTATTGCCAGGTGTACAAAGGAAGGACTGGACTTGAGTCTGTGGGGCAGATTTACAAGCCCCTTGCGGCTCTTTTGCTCCGTTGTTGCGTGACTTTTGTGACGCAGCGGCAGAACAAAAGAGGCGCCATGGTGCGGCGTATATTAACAACGTGACGCATATGGGAGATTCATCACGTTGTAAAGCCCTGCGCCATCAGGGGGCGTTCCGGCGCAAGGGAGGGCGTTCCTGCGCAGGAACGCATCCTAAAAGTGCCTGAGGGAAATCTACAAGATTTCAATCAGTCACTTTTAGGACAATGATGCGTCACTCAAACCCTGCGCCTGCTTGAAGCAGACGTACGGCTTGACGCAGCATTGGGGAGATAGGGCACCCCAGAGCATTGCTGGAGCTGCGCCATCGTTGCGATGCAACTCCAGCAATGCGCCGCCTTTACGGCACAGATGCGTAATGCTTCGGTGACGTTTTGGGCCCATGGTGCGCCGCATTGTAAATATGGCGCACCATGGGTGGTGGTGGCGTGGCGCACAATTACTGGCGCATCCCTGCTACTTTGCAGGGATGCGCCGGTAATTGCAAATCTGCCCCTCAGTGTCTAGCATTACGCAGTTCTGTAAACTACACTCATACATAATTTCTCAGGCCAATGAAATGAACACAAAATCGAAAACAAATAAGCATAGTAGCAACGCTACTGAGAAGGAGAGCAGTGCACCTGAAATGCACAGAAGATTTTGAAATATAATTTACCTACAATGTAATCGGCAGCATTATTGCTCTTGGTAAGAGAAAACAGAGTAGTGATGAAATAGCTACTACTACTCACCAAGCCCGGGGATCTCGACGCCGAGCAGGTCGAGCAGGTCGCGTTCCCGGAGATCCGTCCAACGGTGGGTGGCCTGGTTGTAGGTGCGCCGGACCCGAGAGTATTCATACATGGCCCGGCACACCTTCTCCCACCGCTTCCGGCGCTCCCGGAGCCCGTAGCCGCTTGCGATCCTGCCGCCTGCCGCGATGGTCCTGGGGAGGCGGCGCTGTACATAGTACACTAGTGCGGCCACCTCCTCCGCGCTAAAGATCTCCCGTGGCATCACTAGCTCCCCCCTCAAACGCCCACACGGGAGCTGGGCACGGGGTGCGGGACCCTTCCCCTTCTCGGGCTGCTTCCCGGCTCCCTTTACCATGGTCTGGGCAGAAAGGAAGGTACATAATAAATAAGAAATAGAATAGGGAAGAAGAAAAGAAAAGAGTTTAAAAACGTAGTTTAAAATTAACCAAAAGTAGCAGAGAACACAAAAATATAGAGCTAGAAAAATAGAGGGATAGATAATAAGTAAAATAGATTAAAAAAAACTTCAAACAAGCAAAGGATGGCAGAGATTGAGAGAGGATACAGAAAGGATTCCCAGAACCACAGCAATGAATGAAAAACAAGATGGCCGCGCCCGTTCACGACCGCGTGGGTAAGTTCGCGCGAGATTTCCCCCGCGATCACACGCGAACTTGTACTAGCGAGCCGCACACTTTGCGAGATTACACATAGCGCCTGGAAACGGAAATACGTCATGCATACAAGATGGCCGTGCCCATGTACGACCGCTAGGGTAACTTCGCGTCGTTGAGCTACAAGCGGCTCGCGAAAACGCAAAAAACCACGCGAACTAACACGCCGCAAAAAACAAATCGCATATTCGCATGAATTCGAGGCTTCCGAATTCGATCTTGCGCAAATTTGCGCCCCGCGAATCACGCGAAATTGCAGAAAAACGATTTTGGCAAAACTGAAAGCACTCAGCAGGTGCAAAAGTTCAAGCTCATCATTAGTAACCATTCCCTGTAGTGCTTCCTGAGGGGCCCCTCCAGAGTTCAATTGCCTACTTGCAACTATTCTATGACCCTGCTCTGACCCTCACAGCAGGCTCAGAGAATAGCTACAAGTATGCCACAAAGGTCCAGTTAAAAAAAATTACACTGCAACAGAAAGCAATTACAGATAAGGAAGCAGGTGCCAGACTGGAAGTTCAAATTCAGTGACACATTAATCAGCCCCTAATTCATTCATGTCAGTTGAGGCAGGGCAGGTGTGCTAATGAATTTTGCAAAACTGAAAGCACTTAGCAGGTGCAAAAGTTCAAGCTCATCATTAATCAGGAGGCACTCACAGCTAAGGAAGCAGGTGCCAGCTCAAATTCAGTGACACATTAATCAGCCCCAAATTAATTCATGTCAGTTGAGGCAGGGCAGGTGTGCTTTTCCCCCCATAATCTACAGTGATGAACCAGAGGGTGGCAGTGATGAACCAGAGGGTGGCATGGGTGAACCAGTGGGTGGCAGTGGTGAAACAGAGGGTGCTGTGATGAACCAGATGTAGAAACAACATGGTCGCGACCGTTGTGACCCGACAAGTAAGTTCGCGTTTGCGAACTCGTAAAAAACCCTCGCGAACTGGCAGAAACCCTTGCGAACACAAAAGAAATCCGCAAATTCGCGAAAGTTCACGAATTTTGCGAATTGCTAATTCGTAAATACGCAATTTCGCGAATTGCGAATTTGTAAAATTCGCCCATACTTAGTATTTATAGGCGCACACGATTTTATCCCATAGGGACCCTTTCTTTGTAGGAGTGGACCCGCTCCTCTGACTCACAGCAGCGAACATCTGCACTGCGGGTTGAAGCAATGACTTACACGTTTCACTATTAGGTATATTTGTATTTACCCTATATACACCAGGACTCTTTTTCACGCTCTGAGCTAATAATGGGATCACTTTTATTTTATAACCAAATGCCCTGACGAGGTCCGTTTTAGCAAATTCCGACCACACTGTGTCTGAGTTTTTTCTTCTTTTTTAATGTTTACAGATCTCCTCACACTGGCGATTCCTTTTGTTAGCTTACCCAACAAAAGACCCTACTAGTACTCGCACTCGAGTCCTATATTGAGTAAGTGTTTATGGACTTTTTTCGGACCATCTGTGTCTGATTATTTACCTTACCTGATTTTTACAGATCCATATTCCATCGCTTTTACTGCCGCGGGAACCACCGGAAGACCCGACCAGTACTCATACTCGAGTCATTATCTTGGTGAGTTATGTAATACCCTGACACTATGCTCCCATGGACACCCGTTACAAGCGTTGTCACTGGCATTTGTAATTACTACAATGGCACCCTTTTACCCCCAGTGCCATTCTTAAGGGAACTAAACCCTCCTACCCCCACCATCGTCACATCCGTGAGTGTTTGTTGCTTTACTAGTCACCTCATGGCCTCTCTTCTCTCCATTTATTCAGAGGGAATCTCCATCGTGCTTCCCAGTCCTTGAACCACCACGACCACGAGGTCCAGAGCCCAGCCGGGTTGGAATTATCACCGGCTGCGCGGTGAGCTTTTTCCTTTAGCCTTATATTCGGAAAATAAACGTTCCTTCCACTATCCAGATTTTTACTTACTGTTTGCTCTTCCACAGACCTCACAGGAAATACATCGATTCCGTAAGGTATCACCAGCTACATTATTATCTGTACATTGTAGAGTACTCGCATGTTATAAAGCACGTTTCACGTCACACACCCGTGGCCTGATTTATCCTCGCACCTTGTAATGACGAACGTCGGTAATGTCTCTACCGCTTAGAGTTCTTCAATTTGAAATGTTCTCCTCTTTTTATATATCACTTGGATGGCACCATCAGATTTCCGTATGCGGTAATCTTTTTACTTGATGGCTCTTAATAATCTCAGAGCCGCTTCCCTCTCACTCTTTTTCTTCCATTTTTTTCTCTGCACATTGCTCAACCACATTCTCACGTTACCCTCTCACAATGAAACTCTAAATTGGTTTCCACTCTGCCGTGGCCTCCATATATACCTTATCACCTTCATGTGGGATGAGACTACAACACGGAAGTACTGCCCACCATGTAACCAATGTCTTGTATGTCATTTTCATTTAATGTATATCATGTTGTACATTGCAATTTCTTTTTGTATCTTTCCCAGCCCTGAGGAGTCGCGGAATTTATATTCCATCGCGACGAAACACGTGTCGGCTGGCCTTTAAAGTATTAAACGAAGAAACTTCTGGAAACATTATCCTGTTTTGTTTTTTTCCTCTAGCATTTGTGACTGTTCTTTGGTAGTGTCATACCGGACACATCTTTTGATTTACTTTTATTTAAGTGCAGGGGGCTTTCTGTATATATACGTCCAAAGGCGATCACCCGCCCTGTTTGTTGCAGTACCACATGGCAGTGGTGTTGTCCGTCAATACGTGCACTACCCTTTCTTTGACAGAAGGAAGGAATGCCTTTAGTGCCAGACGAATCGCCCTGAGCTCCAGAAGATTGATGTGGAGCCCGGACTCCACCGGAGACCAGAGACCAGAGACCTCTGATCTCTGCCTCTCCTATGTGGCCGCCCCATCCCAGGAGTGACGCATCTGTCACCATTGTGAACTCCGGTTGGGGAAGGGAGAGGGATCTGCCATTGACCTAATCCTGGTCCTTTAGCCACCACTACAATTGGTGTGCAGTGCCCGACGAGATCTGGACGTAATCGGAAAGATTCCCCATATGCTGCCCCCAATGGAAATTCAGGTCCCACTGTAGAGTCTGCATATGCCACTGAGCATGATCCACCAGCGGGAGGCCATGAGGCTCAGAAGCCTCAGGGTCATTCTCACCAAAATCCGGGATTGAGGTTGAAACATCGGTATCATAGCCCGAAAATCCCAGAATCGCTGCTCAGGAGGATAAGCCAGAAACTGCGCTGTATCCAGAACTGCTCCGATGAAAAGGAGCTTCTGAGAGGGTATCAGGTGCGACTTTGGCACATCGATAGTGAACCCCAGCAAATGCAGGAGGTCCGCCGTAGTCTGGAGATGGGAAAAGGACCCCACCTTCAAAGCGAGCCCACCTTCAACAGCCAGTCATCGAGATAGGGGAAGACTGAAACCCCTGATCTGCGCAGATGAGCTGCGAACACCGCCATTACTTTCGTGAACACCAGAGGAGCGCTGGTATGGTCAAAGGGGAGCACAGTAAACTGAAATTGCTCGTGTCCTACTATGAACCGTAGATAACACCTATGGGCTGGCAGAACGGGGATGTGGAAGCAAGCATCCTGCAAGTCCAATGCTACCATCCAGTCTCGAGGGTCGAGGGCAGACAAGACCTGAGCTAATGTCAACATTTTGAACTTCTCCTTCCTGAGGAAGCGGTTAAAGTCCCTGAGATCCAAGATAGGACGCAAGCCTTTGTCCTTCTTGGGTACCAGGAAGTAGTGGGAGTATACCACGGCCTACTTCTGGCACAGGGACTCGCTCAATGGCTCCCAAGAGAGCCATAACTTCCTGACTGAGAAGGGCCAAGTGATCTTCGACATATGATCGAGTGTTGGTGGCATGGAGTTAGGGGTAGTCTCGAAGGGGAGGGAGTAGCCTCTTCAGACTATCTGCAAAACCCACCTGTCTGACATGATGTTGTGCCAGTGTGGGAGTTGATGGCTGATCCTGCCGCCCACTGCCAACTAGTGGCCCTGAAAGGTCGGACTAGGAAGGTTTGGAGGCTGCTGCAGAGGGGACCCTGGTGGACTGGTTGGCCCGCTGCCCCCCAGACCCACGGTGCTGGGTCCCACGTCCCCAGCCACGTAGCTTGTGCCGGCTAGTGGCCCTGGGTGGAACATAGTGGGGCACCCCTTCCGTATCCATGAAAGGGGCGAAAGGCAGACTGAACGGGGCTAGAGGTGGCAGTGAGGACCAAGGACCTGGCTGTAGCTCTAGAGTCCTTGAAGCGCTCAAGCGCATTGTCTGCCTTGTCGCCAAACAGGCGACGGCCATCAAAGGGCATGTCCAAAAGGGTCAATTGGACATCCCCGGAGAAGCCAGTGGACCTCAGCCAGGCGTAGCACCTCAAGGATACTGACGTAGAAATCTTTCTATCCAGCGAGTCGGCGGTATCCAGCCCACATCGAATGGCGAACTTTGCTGTGTCTCTATCCTCTGCCACAGCATGGAAGAGTACGACCTGGGCCTCCTCCTGGCACTGTGGCAGCAATTGCACAACCGTGTCCACACAGAGTTTGTGTAAAGGCCCAAGAGACATGCAGTGTTCAACGACCTCAGTACTAAGCTGGGGGAAAAAAACATCTTCTTCCCAAGATGGTCCAGATTCTTGGATTCCCTATCTGGGGTAGCAGTAGGGAACGTGCTTTTGGATGTTGAGGCTTGGCCCAACAAGCCCTTGGGGGTAAGGGGTAAGGTGTTGCGAAAGGAAAAGTTGGTTGATGGGCGGTGGCGTGGGGAAATGATCCTATCCACAGGAGCCCCTGTACTGGGATTGAACCAGGTTCCCAGAAGGATGTCCGTGAGGGCCTCATTAAAGGGCAGATGGGGCTCCAAAGAGGCTGCTGCCCGCTGAAGCACCTCAGTCAGGTGGTTAGTCCTGACTGCCACTGCCTTAGCCGCCCTACGCAACACAACAGCGTAGGAGGCTCCATCGCTATGGTAGGGGGAGAAAGCATACCAAGGCACCACTGGCACTGATACCACTGACATCACCCAACTCCTCTCTTCTGTCCAGCTCTTCAAGCTGGTCCGCCAGAGGGCCAACAGACCCCTCCCAGTCCTCCTCACCCTCCTCAGGCTGCCACTCAGGGCGATAAGGAACGCCAGGGAAGAACAGTGGTACAAAAGTACCGGTCGGTGCCGGTACCGGTGTCTGTTGGTGCCGGTCTGGCTCCGTGTCCAAGTCAGGAAGAAGGACGGGGTTGACGCCTCCCGGGGCCGCAACCTGCATCGGAGGCGGTTGAGGTGTCGTCAGGATGATCGGCGCCGGGTAAGGTACCGTGAGGTCGACCGGCACCAATCCGGGTCCAGGCCTGGATCCTTGAAGGCCCTGCGGAGCCGAGGCTGGAGCCACCGTCATCTAAGGCCTAGGGCCTAATGCCCCCAGCCGAGTCCGCGGGGCCCAAAGCCAAGCCAGCGGAGTTGGGCTGCCCAAAGATGGAATGGAGGGCTTCGTAAAATGCACAAAGCTGGGCAGAGGACGCACCGCCTCCCGGAAAGGGAGGGAAGGACAAAGCCGTCCCAGCAGGCTCCGAGGGCGGAGCTGGGGAATGATAACCCTCCTTGTCCTGCGTCACATCTGCAGACGGACAGAGAGAAGGCGAAGAGCGACGATGCTACTTCGCCTTCTTCTTGTGCTTTGACTTACCCGAAGATGAAGACTTCGATGACGAATGGTGGTGGTGGCTCCTCGACCGGTCCTGCGACCTTCCCCTCCGCTGTGACCTTGAACGGCGTGGAGCCGACTGCCGGGCCTCCAAAAGCTTTCGGGACTGCTCCTACAAAGACTTAGGATTCAGAGCCCGACAGCAACAGCACAATTTTGGGTCGTGTTCGCGCTCCAGGCACCAAAGGCACACGATGTGCGGATCGGTGACCAACTGACTTGACATCCCTCGTGCACCAGGAGTCAAAACAACTTCAAAAAAGAGGTCAACAAGGATGAAAAAGGTTAGTCAAAAAGTGGCTAAAGGTACCGCTCTCTAGAACTGCGCTGGCTGGAGCGGAAAAAGAAAGAACTGACGTCAGCGCTCAGGGGCGGCGTCTAAGTAGATACTGCGATGTCATCCAGATGATCACGACGAAGGCAGAGTTGACAGACGCCACCTACCGACACGCAGGGGTACTGCTAAGAAAACATGCTCTGGATCCAATCTGACACCTGGGTATAATTCCAAGGTAAGGAATCTATAACTAATAGTCTTTTTTCAGATGGCCCCTTTAGCTTGTTCATGATAGAATTCTGGCAGCAGAGACAAAACAGCAACCTTTTTTAATGGAGAGGATAAGGTCTTATGCCGTCAGTTTATTTCCTCTAAAGAAGCCAAGGGTTCAAATGAATTTCCAGAAGGGATATTGTACCTTCAGCTGATTGATGTTGAACAATCCTTAACAATAGCTACATTTATTTTAGGATAAATAGATGGTCTGTAAAAATAACCTAAAGGTAACACCAGAATGTTGCTTAAAGGTTGGGGTTGGTTTCCCAGCATGGTTAAAAGAATCATTACCACCAACTGAGTTCTAAAGTTAACAATCAAACAGTTCCCCAGTGACTCCTTTTTGCCTGGGCCCAACCAGGGAGTTCTTCGGACCATCAGTATTTCAAAGGATAGATCCACTATCCAAACTGCTTATCTTTAAACCACTAAATAATTTTATTCTATAGTCCCAGAAAGTCCTCATGTGCTTGTGACAAAAGAGTAGGGACATTTTTTTAACACTAAAACATTGGAGCAATGATATCAAGGAGAATAAAGATCTCTAAAGTTCAATTGTAAAGTACAGTTAGAATCTTTCAATTCCTATAATTCCAAAAATATATGGGGATAGATGAAAGGCACGAGAACTGAGGCGCTGTTCTCACCAGATAAAAATGTTGTGCGCTACGGGGATTCCCAGTGGTTATACTACAATTAAGAAGGATTGCTCCATTGATATTGAAACACCTAATATTCCAACTGGAGATTCTAGGCAATTATTCCTTACTACCGATAGGATGCTACGGCGGACTGCCAGCACTTATGATTGATGAGCTCCATTAGGAGGTTCGCCCCATTGATATTGGAACTACTATAATCTCAACCCTGATAAAGTCCTTATCGGACGAAACGCGTTGGCTGGGCTGATGCATGTATTCTTACATCTGACTGTGAAAATAAAACAAAATAACTGAATACAAGAACTTTCAAGACTCTCGTCTTCAAATGTTTTTGAATTTAAAAGAATTGAAAGATTTTAACTGTACTTAACAATTGAACTTTAGAGATCTTTATGCTCCTTGATATCATCGCTTTTATGCTCCTTGATATCATCGCTTTTATTGGAAGAGGGACTAGTTTTCTTTTAAATTAGACTTCTTAGTAGTAGAGTCAAGTCAAGTTTCAGCATTTTTCAATATTCAACATCGTGAGGATACATTTACTGGTGCAGCCTATACTGCCTACACTACTGACCTATAATTTCACTAAAACATACGGAGCACATTCAGGTGGAAGTTGTGGAAAAATATAACTGACTCCTGTAGCTTTTAGGACTTCACTAGATGAACCATTTCTAATGGAGACAACTAGACCCGGTTTCGATAAACACCCTTTTTAGGTCGAGGTACTATCCGGTTCGTCAGAACCGGAAGTAACGAGATCTTATGTTTCTTAGAGGGGCTCTTAATCGCGCCTCTAATTTTGGCTCTCTCCCATTGGCTGGCTTCCTAAATGGAGGCCAGCCATTGCAGGAGAGAGCCGTCACTCCAAATAGGCTCCGTCTTTTTCGGATTTGGGGGCGTCATTTTTGCTGTTCTTTAGCTCGTGACGTAGTCCGTCACTCAGGACAGCAAAACCACGCCCCCAAATCCGAAAAATATCTGAAGCTCGAGTCCGCCATTTTTCCCGCTGTCTAGCCTGCACCAACCCGTCCCCTGTGAGCTCGCCTCTTCAGTCACCTTGCAGCCTCCCTCTCAGCCCCTGCAGACTCCCACCTCCCTACTCCCTTTCGCTCTCACCCGTCCTCCCAGTCCGTAGCTCCCTGCTCCTTCTACATTATAAAAACAGGGGGAACAATTGGTCAACTGTAACGCACGTCTCCTTTTCTTGTGCCTGGCCGGCAGTGATCCGATTCGGCTTGATGCTCAGCAACACGGCACCTTTAACTACTGAAATTCCCTCAAAGAACTACAAGCCCCATTTCCCTATGTACTAACAGTGACACACACGCAGTGTCGTCATGACGTCCTTTCCGGCCGGTGGGTCTCCGATACTCCGGTTCTTTGCCGCGCTATGACAGGATTTAAGCTCCGGTCCCGCGACTCCGATTGCACGAGTTGAGGACCGGAACCTCAATAGGTTGAGATGCTGAGTGACATTTCAAAATGAAGTAAGTGCTGTAATAACGCGAAGACACACTTTGAGTCTGTCCTTACTAGCGTTCTTCTTAATCAGCCCACACTAAATCTCCAGTTTAGAGACTTCTCTTTCACTTCGCTCTCCCGCCTACAAACATTACCTTTTCTCAATACTACCCCCAGGACCACCCACATTATCCTTCCGGTCCTGTGTGAAACGTTCAGCTTCCCCAAATTGGGTAAAGTATTAAGAGGGGACCGGAGCGAGCCCCCGGGGTGGCTGGAGGAGAATGGCTCGGCAGAGGCCCCCCAGCCCGCTGCTGCTCGACTTTGACCGCGAGGTGATGTCGGTGGCTGGCGGCCTGGGGCTCTACACGCGGCGCCTGGTGCTGCTCCTGGAGCACCCCGCCCACGCCTAGGACCCGCAGCTGGGCAAGGACTGCCAGTGCAGCGAGTGGAGCTACCAGATCCGGGCCGGCCTGGGGCAGAACGTGGTCAGCAAGGTAAGAATGATGTGACCTGACCTGCGACCCCGCTCCCAACAGTACACCCATCAAAGCACGGTACTGAATGCACGTTCGCACCAGTACCTCCACCCACCCCCCCCCCCCCCCCCGGTTTCACAGAGGGACCCGGCATGGTACAACTACTCTGCCACTATTGTAGCCCGCCAAACTCCTCAACACTCCCCCTCACAGAATTAAAGCAGGCTTTCCCCGGTGAGACAGGCACTGCAGCGCTCTTCTACCCTGCTAAACCCCTCACTGAGGCAGGTGCCCTCGGCATGGTACTGCGTGCACTGTGGCACCATTATACACCCCATCAGATTTCTCACTGAAGAAAGGTACACAGAGCTAGGACTGTATGCCTTCGAAACCGTTCCCTTGGAGGCAGGGTACCTTCTGCTCTGCAGGGCATGTGCTGCAGTGTTATTACACCCGTTATTAAACTCCTCACAGAGGCTGGGTACCCTCGGCGTGGTACACCAGCTACCATATCTCTATTAGACGCCTTCGGCAGGTAGGGTGCCCTGATGTAGAATGTACTATACCCTCACTGAACACCTCTCTGAGGCAGCGTACCCTTCACGAGGTTCGACATGGATTGACGCTCTTTTTTGACCCCACTAGATTCGTCAGAGAGGCAGGGTACCATCGGCATGGCACTGCATGCCCTGTAATGCAGCTCCGTGGCGCCATACTCCATAGGAACCGCTCACGTATGAAGCGAGGAGAAGCAGGGAGCAGCCTCTGGCAGAACGTGGACCTGGAAGGTATGGTAAGGGGCACCCCGCCCCTATACTATAGAAACTGTTGCCCCACCACATTCCCTACACTGCCCTCACTCACACTATATTGTTCTTGCAGGTGGCTTCAGCAGACACCGCCCCCACCAAAACCAGCACCCCATGAACTCTACCCTCTCATAACACCGAGAGCACCTCGGCACTGCGCCCCACCGTCTACCGTACCCCCTCTGTCAGACAGATCATGGCACACCGGTCCCTCTCTCAGCACAGCTTTCATGGCACATCCAATCATAAGAGCCCTCCCTGACCCCTTCCGTTCACACAGAGTCCACTTTATACACACATCTCCCCTGGATTACTAAAGATTCATCGACACGCTAGGGCTGGGTTGCTGCCCGAAACATCTGTGTGCCTCTGGGGCTAATGCGTATTTAGAGTTCCCGTCTAGAGCCTGCATTTCTCCGGCCTGCTGCTATGAACATTCTTGTTCGCGCCAAGAACCTTCTAAGCAGCCTACAACCCAGATTTAAGCTGCATACTGGTTGCTAATTAAAATCACTCAATATGGTAAATACACGGCAGTCTGTATATAGTGCTTTCTTAGTCGATTTTACGCTTCGAATTCCTTTACATAAAAGGCGTACAATTGACTAATGTGGTGGTCCTACACTGCAAGGTTGAACAGTCGCACTGGCCCTGCCGGCTTCGCACTCGTGGCCTGCAGTTATCGACATTTGTCAGCCGTGTGTGCTTGACACCCCGAGGGAGGGGGCAGCTCTGCTCTGTGAGTTGATTCAGAAAAGGGGGTGGTGATGAACAGAGTGTCTGAATTAAGCAGACCACTCTTACCCAGTCCAAAGATCAGGGCTTGATCCATCACCGTTTTTTAGCTCACTGCACCATCCCAGCTCAGAACCTGGCTATATGCAAATTAGTCTGTTCCTGTCCCAGTGCATGATGGGAACAGGGCAAACCAAACTACCAAGCCAATACTTATACTGGGAAGGAAACAAGCTTCCGGGGACCGGTTTCTGGCATTTCAGCCGTCGTCGGCCCGGCTTGCTTGAATCCTGATGGTGCAATGAGCAAGGGACTCACATCTGAGTATACCCTTCCACGCTTATGTGGACAAAATGATTCAGAAAAGGAGGTGGTGATGAACAGAGTGTCTGAATTAAGCAGACCACTCTTACCCAGTCCAAAGATCAGGGCTTGATCCATCACCGTTTTTTAGCTTACTGCACCATCTCAGCTCAGAACCTGGCTATATGCAAATTAGTCTGTTCCTGTCCCAGTGCATGATGGGAACAGGGCAAACCAAACTACCAAGCCAATTCTTATACTGGGAAGGAAACAAGCTTCCGGGGACCGGTTTCTGGCATTTCAGCCGTCGTCGGCCCGGCTTGCTTGAATCCTGATGGTGCAATGAGCAAGGGACTCACATCTGAGTATACCCTTCCACGCTTATGGTGGACAAAATGATTCAGAAAAGGGGGTGGTGATGAACGGAAGCTTGTTTCCTTTCCAGTGAAGAATTGGCTTGGTAGTTTGGTCTTCCCTGTTCCCATGATGCACTGGGCCAGGGACAGACTAATTTGCATATAGCCAGGTTCTGAACTGGGATGGTGCAGTGAGCTAAAAAACGGTGATGCATCAAGCCCTGATCTGTTGACTGGGTAGGAGTGTTTTGATTAACTCAGATACTCTGTCCATCACCACCCCCTTTTTGAAATTATTTTGGCCACCATGAGTGTGGAAGGGTATGCTCAGACATGAGTCCCTTGCTCACTGCACCATCAGGATTCAAGCAAGCCGGGCCGAAGACGGCTGTAATGCCAGAAACCGGTCCCCGGAAGCTTGTTTCCTTTCCAGTGAAGAATTGGCTTGGTAGTTTGGTCTGCCCTGTTCCCATGATGCACTGGGCCAGGGACAGACTACTTTGCATATAGCCAGGTTCTGAACTGGGATAGTGCAGTGAGCTAAAAAACGGTGATGCATCAAGCCCTGATCTGTTGACTGGGTAGGAGTGTTCTGATTAACTCAGATACTCTGTCCATCACCACCACCCCCTTTTTGAAATTATTTTGGCCACCATGAGTGTGGAAGGGTATGCTCAGACATGAGTCCCTTGCTCACTGCACCATCAGGATTCAAGCAAGCCGTCCGAAGACGGCTGTAATGCCAGAAACCGGTCCCCGGAAGCTTGTTTCCTTTCCAGTGAAGAATTGGCTTGGTAGTTTGGTCTGCCCTGTTCCCATGATGCACTGGGCCAGGGACAGACTAATTTGCATATAGCCAGGTTCTGAACTGGGATGGTGCAGTGAGCTAAAAAACGGTGATGCATCAAGCCCTGATCGGTTGACTGGGTAGGAGTGTTCTGATTAACTCAGATACTCTGTCCATCACCACCCCCTTTTTGAAATTATTTTGGCCACCATGAGTGTGGAAGGGTATGCTCAGACATGAGTCCCTTGCTCACTGCACCATCAGGATTCAAGCAAGCCGGGCCGAAGACGGCTGTAATGCCAGAAACCGGTCCCTGGAAGCTTATTTCCTTTCCAGTGAAGAATTGGCTTGGTAGTTTGGTCTGCCCTGTTCCCATGATGCACTGGGCCAGGGACAGACTAATCGGCAGATAGCCAGGTTCTGAACTGGGATGGTGCAGTGAGCTAAAAAACGGTGATGCATCAAGCCCTGATCTGTTGACTGGGTAGGAGTGTTCTGATTAACTCAGATACTCTGTCCATCACCACCCCCTTTTTGAAATTATTTTGGCCACCATGAGTGTGGAAGGGTATGCTCAGACATGAGTCCCTTGCTCACTGCACCATCAGGATTCAAGCAAGCCGGGCCGAAGACGGCTGTAATGCCAGAAACCGGTCCCTGGAAGCTTGTTTCCTTTCCAGTGAAGAATTGGCTTGGTAGTTTGGTCTGCCCTGTTCCCATGATGCACTGGGCCAGGGACAGACTAATCTGCAGATAGCCAGGTTCTGAACTGGGATGGTGCAGTGAGCTAAAAAACGGTGATGCATCAAGCCCTGATCTGTTGACTGGGTAGGAGTGTTCTGATTAACTCAGATACTCTGTCCATCACCACCCCCTTTTTGAAATTATTTTGGCCACCATGAGTGTGGAAGGGTATGCTCAGACATGAGTCCCTTGCTCACTGCACCATCAGGATTCAAGCAAGCCGGGCCGAAGACGGCTGTAATGCCAGAAACCGGTCCCCGGAAGCTTGTTTCCTTTCCAGTGAAGAATTGGCTTGGTAGTTTGGTCTGCCCTGTTCCCATGATGCACTGGGCCAGGGACAGACTAATTTGCATATAGCCAGGTTCTGAACTGGGATGGTGCAGTGAGCTAAAAAACGGTGATGCATCAAGCCCTGATCTGTTGACTGGGTAGGAGTGTTCTGATTAACTCAGATACTCTGTCCATCACCACCCCCTTTTTGAAACTGCTCTGTGAGTTGGCAGGCTCAGGCTGCGTAGTGAAAAGAAATAATATTAAATGATAATGAAATTCACTCTGCTCCCAGTATAATATGAATAAACTCCTCCCTCACTGTGCTGTTCTTTTCACGAGCTGAGCTCTTCACGGAGGGCATTATTTTTACAGGCGGAGATTGGGGGTGTTTTCGAGGATTAAACCCCCTAACTCTTCCCTGCTTTACTTTTCATATTATCACAAACAGCGTGTCCTTGTGACCTCAAAAAAGCACGGCCTCCCTTGCCAAGTGACAAAATGACACACAATGGAGCTCCCATTGCAATCTCCCAACAGCTTTCACTTTCGTTATCTAACTGTGTCAGACTAGACACTCATTGGTGACTGCATCTGTCAGCGACACAGAGAGTGGGAAACAATAAAGCATGAAAACAACTCCCGCTTTAACAAAATTAGAGAATGGAATGAATTCTAGCATTTAGTATTTTTTTACGAAAATAGTTTTTGTTTACGGTCCCTGTTGAAGCAACTTGCTTATTGCTGCCCACATTTGTTTTTAGTGTGGGTTTTTTCACTTTTTTACTCTTTACCTACGCGGTTTTCATTGCTGATTCCAAAATCGCTCCTCTCCAATTTTTTTATCCGAACGCTACGTAACCTACACAGTTCCATCCTTTCAGCCTTATGACAATACTTAACATGACATGGCAGTAGTAGCAAGAGTTGAAACCTGCAGAGCAGCACTCATGTACTGTGGAGGCTGAAACCCAGCGGAAAAATAAACAAAACTCGGAATGGAGATCAAGTGCATAACAATCACAGTATAAGCAGCAATGTAGTAAAAAGAAAACCAAACGTAAATCACTATAAAACACAATTTATTAAAATGTAAAATTGACTAGCATTAAAAATGGAGGCCATAAAGCAAGGGAAAATTATAGTCGCTTAAAGTGGAAGCTAGAACCAGTAAAAGTAGTAGTACTAAATCCCCTACAGTGAAAATACCGGTAATTTCAAAAAGTTAAAAATGCACCACATATCCAAAAACAATAAAATACTCCCAAAAGAAGTAAAAGGCTCAATCATTGCAAAAAGCGGAAAGCAACAACTCGGTTAATTTAAAAGTCACAAGCTAGTAAGTCCCAAATCGAACAGTGCTAGCGAATCACTTAATAGTATTGTGGTGAAATGTAACACTGCTGCTGTGGCTTTAATTCTAAAAGCGCCGATCCCCTTTGATAATGTGTTTGGAGACCGCGGAATCGATGGCATCATTTGTTATTGTTACATGGGTATCAAGTTCAGGAAAGGGCTAATTGTTGGCGAATGTATTGTATTGTATTGTATTGTATTAATTTTTGTATAGCGCGATTGCTGCCCAATGGGCGTCCAAGCGCTGAGCATGAAAACAGGGCTGGGCAGTGCGGAATGGTTAGAGCTCAGTGGACCTTGCAAACAGAAGGGTCTTCAATTGTTTGCGGAAGGAGAGCAAGTTCGAATTGGACCGGAGTTCTAAAGGAAGTGAGTTCCACAACTTCGAAGCGTTTGGAGAAAACATCCTTCCTCCGGTCCTAGCTCTCCTTACTTTAGGTACCACGGCCAAGAAGGCCTCTTTAGACCGAAGGATTCTCTTTGGGTGGTAGTGGGTGACTAAGTTGATATTGATTGCAGGGCCTGTTTTCCAGAAGGCCCGATGGGCAATGCATAGTGCCTTGAATGCCACTCTCTGCCTTACTGGCAGCCAGTGTAGGCTTTTTAATGCGGGTCTGGCTGACTGAGTACATGGGATCTGTAGCAGAGTGCGGGCTGCGCAGTTCTGTACCACTTGTAGCTTTCGTAAGGTCATCTCGGGGGCTCCCACGTATAGGGCGTTGTTCGAGTCTAGCCGGGACTGAATCAGGCCATGCACTGCCACTTGTTTGGCTTCCATTGGCAGAAGAGGTAGAACTTTCCTCAATATTCTGAGCAGGCCGAAGCATGTAGCGGAAAGCTTAGTGGCCTGAGTGGAGAAGGAGAGGCTTTTGTCGAGCCATACTCCTAGGCTTTTTACACTTTCCTTAGGAGTAGGGGGGGTGCCCAGGCAAGGAGGCCATAGGGAGGTGAAAGACACTGGTAATACTGGGCCCAGGAGCATGAGCTCAGTTTTATCTCGATTAAGTTTTTGAGAGGAGAATGTCATCCACTCCTTGACATCCTCTAGACATTTCATCAGACCTTCCGATGTTTGCCTGTTACCCTCTTGAGCCAGGGAAACCACAAGCTGGGTATCGTCAGCATATGATATGACTTTAATACCGTATGGTTCGACGACCCCAGCCAGTGGTTTCATATATATGTTGAACAGTGCAGGGCTTAAAGAGAAGCCCTGCGGCACCCCGCAGCTAAGTGATTTTCTAGCTGACACTGTTTCCCCATCGAAGATCTGAAAGATCTGAAAGGATCTGTTGGTCAAGAAGGAGTCAAGCCACTTCAATGCATCTCCTGTTACTCCGATATTGCGTAGACGGTTCAGCAAGGTGGCATAGCTGACCGTATCAAAGGCTGCACTTAGGTCAAGGATGATCACTGCCACTGATCCTCCCTGATCTAGTATCCTTCGTGTTTCTTCGGTAACCGCTAGCAGGGCGGTCTCAGTACCATGCTTGGGTCTGAAGCCTGTCTGGGTCGAGTCCAATAACAAGTTGTTTTCAAGAAATTGGACTAACTGGGTGTTGATATACTTCTCCAGGACCTTGCTTACCCAGGGAAGTAGTGAGATAGGGCGATAACTGGAGTGATCATCTGGGTTGAGATTGGTTTTTTTTAACAGTGCCCGAACCATAGCTCTCTTCCATACATTGGGCACTTTACAAGAGGAGATGGAAGAGTTTAGTAGGTCTAGAATCACGGGCAGTGTGGCTTGGCTTGCCTGGAGTAATATCTCAGGTGGGGCTGGGTCACGGGGGGAGCCTGATTTGACCTGGCGTGCCAATTGATGGAGGGTATCAAGGTCTAGTGGGGGAAAATGTTCCAAATTTGGCTGGTCTGGGGGGATGGAGTCTCTTGAAGATGTTTGGTTGACTGTTCCCGAATTAGTGGCTACTGTCGGGAAAGAGGAGTAGATCTGGGTAACTTTATTGTGAAAGAAATCCGCTAGCTCATTACATTGTTCTTGTGTTTTTGTCAAGGGAGGAGCCGTGTTCACTTTAGTGCATTTTTTTAATAATTGAAAGATTTCCCTGGGTTTGGATTTGGCTTCCATGATTTTATCTGCAAAGTGGGTGGCCTGTGCCGCCCTAACCCCGTCTCTATAGGCCTTAATTGCCTCTTTGTATTGGGACTTTTTTTCAGGTAAGAAGTTTAGTCGCCACACTCTCTCTCGTTTCCTGCAGAGGCGTTTTTGTTCTCTCAGGGTGTCCGAGAACCAGGGAGCTGATTTGTGCAGCCTCTTTGGCATAGATCTCCGGAAAGGGAGAATCGTATCCAGTGAGTCCCTAATCCAGCCCTCATAATTTTTGTATGCTAGGTTAGGGTCTGTACAGGGGAGTGGGCGGGTGGAATCTAGGTTGGTTTTCCAAGACTCCATAGGTAGTTTTGCCCAGTTTCTCTTCGTTATAATTTGGGGGGTGGCCAGGGGGGTCTTGACAGTGAGCCAGGTAAGCGGGATTAAAAAATGGTCCGTCCAGGGGAGGCGAATGGGTTGCCCCACCACCAAGTCGGTGCAATTGCTGAAGATCGGATCGAGGAGGTTACCCTTTTCATGGGTTGGAGCTGTGACCAGCTGGGTTAATTGTAGGGCTGCTAGATCATCTGTTAGTTCCATGGCAGTATGATCTGTGGGGGAATTAAAATGGAAATTAAGATCTCCTAGTACCGTGTAATTAGCGGCTGTCATGATTCGATTGGCTATGATTTCTGGAAGAGATCTATGGAACAGCTTAACTGGTTCTGGGGGACGATATATCAGGGTGCCGGAGAAGGAGCTGTTCGCAGTGAAATCTATGCTAAATGCTAAACTCTCGCACTCAGGGATAGTTTCAGTTGTAACGCGACAGTGATACTGGTCTTTTAGAATGATATCCAGGCCTCCTCCTCTCCCCTTTGTCCGGTCTAATCTATAGATTTGAAAGCCAGGGGGAAGGGCTGAGACTATGTCTGGCTCTGATTGAACCGTAAGCCATGTCTCGGTCAGGAAGATAGCGTCCGGTTTGCGCTCTTCTAGCAGCAGGGCAATTTGTGTGCTGTGCCTCGGTAGTGAACGGCAGTTTAGCAGATACATATAATATTCCTGCGTCGTGACTGGCGGCGTGGTGTTATAAAAAGGGTGTTTACATCCGAGGCATCGGGAGGGGAATTCAGCCGGTGAATAGATGTGTGAACAATGTGTAGTGGCTGCAGTTCCTATGTTGTGGATGGACGCCGAGCTATACGTCCTGACCTGGATGGTGTGGGGGCCAAGGGTGGTGGCCCCTGGTCCCGTAAGGTCGCGGACGGGCGCAGACGGGCTTGCCTTTGGCGCGCCTTCGGCGCACCGCCGGCGCGCCCGCTGCGCTTCGGGAAATAGCACATTCTTATATATCAAGAAAAGGGAGGTGTGGCCTGTGTCAGTGGGCGTTGCCCGGGGGTTCACGGCGATTGTCCTGCGACCCGCTACAGCACCTGACTCGGCTGCGCGGGGAGGCAATCACCAAGGGGAGCAAGAGGTAAGATAGGTTTTAAGAACACAAAGTATCACAACAAGTTTTAAAAAGTAATCTTTTAAAAAATTGCTTCTTGCTCTCGGCTTTCCGCCTCAAGAGCTCTGTCTCATACGAGCGCTGCCCAGAAAGCGCGCCTTGATATAGTAAAAGGGGGCGTGGCCTGTGTCAGTGGGCGTTGCCCGGGGGTTCACGGCGATTGTCCTGTGACCCGCTACAGCGCCTGACTCGGCTGCGCGGGGAGGCAATCACCAAGGGGAGCAAGAGGTAAGATAGGTTTTAAGAACACAAAGTATCACAACAAGTTTTAAAAAGTAATCTTTTAAAAAATTGCTTCTTGCTCTCGGCTTTCCGCCTCAAGAGCTCTGTCTCATACGAGCGCTGCCCAGAAAGCGCGCCTTGATATAGTAAAAGGGGGCGTGGCCTGTGTCAGTGGGCGTTGCCCGGGGGTTCACGGCGATTGTCCTGCGACCCGCTACAGCGCCTGACTCGGCTGCGCGGGGAGGCAATCACCAAGGGGAGCAAGAGGTAAGATAGGTTTTAAGAACACAAAGTATCACAACAAGTTTTAAAAAGTAATCTTTTAAAAAATTGCTTCTTGCTCTCGGCTTTCCGCCTCAAGAGCTCTGTCTCATACGAGCGCTGCCCAGAAAGCGCGCCTTGATATAGTAAAAGGGGGCGTGGCCTGTGTCAGTGGGCGTTGCCCGGGGGTTCACGGCGATTGTCCTGCGACCCGCTACAGCGCCTGACTCGGCTGCGCGGGGAGCCAATCACCAAGGGAGCAAGAGGTAAGATAGGTTTTAAGAACACAAAGTATCACAACAAGTTTTAAAAAGTAATCTTTTAAAAAATTGCTTCTTGCTCTCGGCTTTCCGCCTCAAGAGCTCTGTCTCATACGAGCGCTGCCCAGAAAGCGCGCCTTGATATAGTAAAAGGGGGCGTGGCCTGTGTCAGTGGGCGTTGCCCGGGGGTTCACGGCGATTGTCCTACGACCCGCTACAGCGCCTGACTCGGCTGCGCGGGGAGGCAATCACCAAGGGGAGCAAGAGGTAAGATAGGTTTTAAGAACACAAAGTATCACAATAAGTTTTAAAAAGTAATCTTTTAGAAATTGCTTCTTGCTCTCGGCTTTCCGCCTCAAGAGCTCTGTCTCATACGAGCGCTGCCCAGAAAGCGCGCCTTGATATAGTAAAAGGGGGCGTGGCCTGTGTCAGTGGCCGTTGCCCGGGGGTTCACGGCGATTGTCCTGCGACCCGCTACAGCGCCTGACTCGGCTGCGCGGGGAGGCAATCACCAAGGGGAGCAAGAGGTAAGATAGGTTTTAAGAACACAAAGTATCACAACAAGTTTTAAAAAGTAATCTTTTAAAAAATTGCGTAACTAGTGTGACATGGGCCCTAGTGTCAGGAAGGAAATGTTTCTCCTGGCTGAGTGTTGAACTCTGAAGTGGAGCAATAATCAGGGATCAATACCCCCCCCCCCTTCCTCAGGGCTCTCTAAATTGAGATTCCTTAAATTGCGATTGCATTTAAGGAATCCCAAATTGAGATTCCTTAAATGCAATGCAACAAAGTAAAAACATTTGTGATTTCGCTACTAGGGGTTGAACTTCATGGTAATTTGCAAAAACTTTGAAAAATGCACAACATATGTGCACAGATAAATTTCAGGGGTGCAACAGCACCCTTGAAATTGCATTCTCAATTTGTGATTCGCTAATTGCTAATCGCAAATAGAGAATGTCTTCTCATTCATTCCCATGGGCCTTTAGGCCCATGGGAATGAATGGGGAGGTATTTCTTAATTGCGAGTCGCAATTAAGGAATTTTAAGAAATCACTATTTTTAAAGGGATTTCTTCATGCATAGCCTTTTGCTATTCCTTAGTAGCAAATCCTTATTTTTCGCTAATAAGGAATAGCAAAATGGGTGCTTGATGCATCTGGGGGATAGTCCTTTTACTATGTGTGCTGCAGAATGCAGAAAGAGGAAATAATGAGGAAAAGAAATAAACATATTTCTCTTCGCTACACCTCTGTTGGGATGGCGTACCATTTTGACACATTCGCAGGTTTATTACTCTCAGTAAATCCAGGAATGTGGAAAAATCCAGGGGGTAGGAGGGTGTGGGAACACCCAAATTCCACCCATGGAACGCTGTCTCGTCGCAGAGTAACACAAGGCAGCGGCTTGTGCTGCCTTGCATTACTCTAGGGGCCAGATTTATCATAGTATTGCGTTGCCATTACGTCACACATGGTGTTGCATAGGCAACGCCATACTAAAGCTATATTTACTAAGCAAATCAAGGCCACCTTGCGTGGCCCTGCATTGCTGCTAAATCTTGTGTAACGCAAGGAAGCACAAGTTGCTGCTTTGCGTTACTCTGCTGTGTATGTGTGTGTGTGTATATGTATATATATATATATATATATATATATATATTGTTTTATGTACACATACATATATATATATTTAAAGGCTTTCTACTAACCTACAAAATATTTACATTTTCCTGATAAAGGTAATATCCGTTGTAAAATAAATTAGTGGTAAAAGCCATTTGTGGTAAAGGCATTTTCGTTGTAATGCCTTCGTTGTAAATGCATTGGTTGTTTATACGTCATTGTGAATTATATTTCCTAGGGGTGACTGTTAGTCCATTTCCCACATGAGATTCTGTCAGTTTTGCAGGGTGTTTAGTCTATGGTTAGTTTGAATGTAGTAGCCAACCACTTGGAGGAATTGGCTATACTACAGGAGATGAACTCTGAGGGATTTTGAAATCAGAGGTTGATTTGAATGGTTTATCCTCTTGGGTTTTCCGGTCAAGGTATTTCTACAGATCTTAGGCTTCTCAGATGAAGTGATCTGCTACAGTATCGTGTAATTCTTGTGTGTGACTTTGGGGTGGTGATTTCTGGGCTCTGTAATTCGGTAATTATTTTGTGAGGTGTGATGCACACAGACAGCTTCTAAGATGCAGCAGGCGTCCTTTTGCTTTTTTGGTAGCGCGTTCATGAATTCTGCATGGCACTGGAGTGCCAGTTGCGTTGATCACTCGGATTGCACATTTACTCGCCTCCTCATACATATTGTTTATTCATTGATGTTACCGTCAGCAGGACCCACGGGAGAGACAGAGACTTTGAAGGCAGCTTGGGATGAATGGAGGGTGGAATGCTGGAGAGCTGGAAGGGGGCGTCCCTGGGACTCAAGCACCTAGGGTAGTGACTTTTAAGCATTTGGAAGCAGTGGGCAGAAACATGGGGTGGAGGGAGTTAGTATGAGGGCTAACTGGAGGAGTGACAGCTGGGGGAGGGAAGAGGGGGGAGAGTAAATTGTTAAAGGTAGGAGGGAAAGGAGAGGATTGGTGAGTGTGCGGAAGCACAGGGGACGGGTGAGATCGAGGTGGGAGAGCCACAAACAATGGATACAGCTGGGAGGGAGTTGCAATTGCTTCAGCGTATAATCCATTCTCTGCGACACTAGGCTCCCTTCCAACTAATACAAATACTCGGCAAAAGCAAACACTATGATAAGTCTGTCCTGCTCCTCACATGTAGAGGGAAGAGAGCTCCGTTCAAGTGGGCATTGTTATTCCACTGTAAAACTGCACAGCGTGATTCACAGGGCTCGGGCTGTGGTGAATTATTCTCAGACACTGATTGCGGATTTACTTCCTGTCAAACAAAAGGACAGCTTTGAGGTGACTGGAAGCACTGGGCGGTATGAATCATGGAAAACCACAAGCCGCTTTGGGATGCGCATACAAGCGAAAGAGGAATTAAAAAAGCACCTTGCATGGAAAACAGCGATAGCAACAACGAACGGAACAAGGGGCGAGGGCATCTATTTATGTATGCTTAAATGAAGCTCCCTCTAAGCATGCCATTCTCTGTTGAAGAGTCGATAGGTGACATTCATGATGGTATATGTAACTATCCTGCTACCAACAGAGTGCACAATAACTAAAAAATGTTGAGCTCGCCCAAACACTCATAGTTTCTCTCATTTCTGCAGTTTGTATCAATTCTCCTTTAGTTATCATTGTCCAGTGAATAACGTTCAGTACCACATTTTGTGGGGTAGGTTTGATGAGCCAGCCCTCGAGTTTGTGTCCCGGTAAGGTGCGGGCACCTCACGTTCATAGCCCATGGAGTAGTCCTCTGGCATTTACTAGGCAAAAACCAAGAAGCAGTCTCAACTATTTTGTTGTAGCCCACCTGTAGGAAGCACAGGTTTGGCCCTGCACTGATCTCACAGAGAGTGACTGACCCTCTGCACTTATCTGTTTTTCTACACATTACTCCTTAAACACGTGCTAGACATCACTCAACGTTTACTAGGTCCTGGAGAAACGCCACGGATCCTACGGGACCTTAGAGGCGCGAAACATGTCGACCATTTGAGTTACGCAGGCCCATTATGCCCTATGGGGGTAACACCTAAACCTATGGGTTTTTTACTATGGCAAGAGTACCACCTTATTAAAACTTATTCTCTTGGCAACCCGTAGTCAATTTTAGACCACTGCATGCACTTTTTCACTACTCACTTAGGACTCCCCCTGCACACCGCATTCACATATGGCAGTTCGCAGAAGATCTCTGACAAAGTGACCCTTCAGGGGACCCGTGGGGCATTGCAGCGCCGGCCCAACGAGGAGCAACTGCCTGATGATGAAGCATGACATCCTTCGGGGTGTGTGAGGGCAACAAAGAACAAGATTTGTTCTTCACTGTCACCAGTGAGCCCCAGGACTAGGGCCCTCACTTCTATTTTTTCACCTTTCCTCTAGGGAGCGAGTGACATCTCACACACCTCCCTAGGAACAGTGCCCCCCTGTTCTTTAACTACACTGGACATATACAAGCATTCACCTCCCTCGTAAAATGGATAGACTGTTAGGTGTAAAGCACTCACAGTGTACTGACCCAGATACAATGATCGTGCAGGTCATTCCCTAGTAATCCCCAGATGAAACACTGAGTTTATTTGCATAATCGTTTCTACACATCATCGTTGCTTGATATCTGTCCTTGTGAGGTGGAGGAGACGTTATGATCTCTCTTTATAAGTGTGTGGTTCATCATCATTGAAAATTTATACGGTCTCACTTTTTCCTTTATTATATTTACATGAAGGAGAGTCGCGTGAATCGCGACACACGATGGCCGCCTAGCGTCGGAGCTCCGCATCGACCCGGACTTCGCGGTTCCTTTTTGAGCGGTTCTAACGTTTCTTCTAACAATATGTGGGCATATTTAGGAATCGGAATGCTTGCCCTACAGGATGCTACCTTCTACATCCCTCATTTTCATGGAGACAAAACAGAAATTACGAGTGACTCTTTAGCTGCCTAGCGGCTGCCATTTTGTTTTTCTTCTTTCAGCTTTTTCTCTTCAAAATCTCCTCATATGGCACTTTGGAAGGCAATCTTTGGACTTTTTTTTACCTTGTGCACATTTTCTTTGACTGAGCATTTCTCAACATTTGAGGGTCTAATTCTATATCGGAATTGTTGTAATTTGTGAGGTTATTTTTCCCGCTCTCGTGTATGATGCATATCTACATAGCCTCTTCCTGATCTTTTCATCCAATGTTTCGTGGGTAGGAGCAAATACTTACTCCATAATTCCAAGAGACAGACGTCCAGTGCTCCTGAAGCTTGTTGTACCAACTCTACTGCTCCAAACAATTCCTCACATCCACCTGAGGTTTTGACGCAAGAGGTTTGTTCTAATAACACAGCGGCTCTTATGACCATGGCATCTAAAACACAATTACCTTCAGCTACCGTTAACATACTCAAACAGGATCGCCTCTCCCGTCCTAAATCTGTCTATTCGGTTTCTTTGGATATTGTTTTGGAGGAAATCCGTGCCCTCCGAACCTTCATTGAGGAAACAAACTCTCACCTACAGACCTTGGATAACAAATTGTCATCTATGGAGTCCTGCTTCACTGTGGTGGAGCAGCATCTTAACGAGGTACAGGATTCATCTTCTAGAATTTCCCCATGGTGAAAGAGGTCCTACAACTGAGAAGATCGAGCGAAGACCTAGAAAATAGAAATTGTCGCAATAATGTATGCATTTACGGGCTTCCTGAAGGCCTTGAAGGGGATGACCCGGCTGCGTATTTTACTTCCTTTCTTCCAGAGTTCTTGGGTCTCTCTTCTTCGACCAAATTAAATATACAACGAGCACATAGACTGGGTCCACGTTTATCCTCCTCAGTCACTCCATCTAAACCTCGTGGAATAATTCTTATATTTTTTAAATTCACAGACCTTCTACAGGTGCTGGGTGCCATTAAATCCAAAAAGCAACTGACTTGGCATGGCACAAAAGTATTTATTTCTCAGGATGTTTCTACTGCCACTGCCAAGAATTTCTTGATCTTCGTCCGACTCTTCTCTCCTTGGGTGCACAATATAGTTTATTTCACCCATGCCTGTTTAAGGTCACCTTCTTAAACACGACTTCCACTTTTGAAGATCCGGCTGATCTTAGAAGGTTTATTCATTCTCCTTCTGCTGCTTCAATGGAGATTGTTGCTCCTCATTCTGGAACTTGACTTTATTGCTTCTTTTGTTGTGCTACTTCATTGATTCTGTTGTTATAGTTTTATGTCATTTTGGTTCTAATGTTCTTCTTGCTCTTACCTACATAATTCTTTATTTCCTTTTACAGGTTCATTGAAATTTTTGTAATGTGTCCCTCTTCATGTTCCTGCTCCTGTTCATGTTTAATTGATGTCCTTGCGTGGTGTGTTGCCCTTTGTTGGGTGCCCTGTTTTCATTGTCCGTTGCTGCCTCTCATCCTTTCCTTTGTTCCCCGTAAGGTATATACCACAGTCGTCATTTTTGACATGTTATTCATATTCTTTCTCCCCTTCTATTCCTCCCTCTTCATTGTATCTTTCCCCTTTCTTTTCTTGGTGGTATTGCATCCTTTTTCTTATATGTTTCTTTCTTCATAGGACTTCTTAACTTCCTTCTTCTCTACATTTTCCTTTCTCCTTGACAACTCAACAGTTTATCTCTTCTTCTTTTCTCCTCTTCCTTTCTCTTACTTCATGATTTCATTGTTGCACGCATTTTCTTTTATTTATTACTGATGTTTTTACATTCAGAGTTATTTCATGGAATGTGAAAGGTTTTATTAGCCCAATTAAAAGACAGTGAATATTATCACATCTTGCCTCTGATTTAGTTTTCCTACAAGAGACTCACCTTACAGAACCAGAGGCAATAAAATTGACAAAAGGTTGGGTTGGCTCAGTTTTGGTCTCTCCTTCTTCATCTAAGAAAAATTGTGTTATAATTTTGTGTCACAAAAAATAAAATTGCAAAGTCGTATCGCAGGACCTTGATACAGAAGATGATGGTTGTTAGCTAAATTGCTTATTAATAATATTTCTTTGACTGTATTTAATGTTTATGGCCCTACTCAACCAGACTGCTCTTTTTGGCCTCTGATCACACAAAAATGTATTCAATTTAGAGATGATCTCTGTATTCTAGGAGGTGATGGCAATCAAGTTGTTGACCCCTTTCTTGACCGCAAATCTCAGTTATGCTTCACTCCTCATAAATCCCATAAACAATTCCTCAACTCTATTTCCCAATCACACCTTGTGGATGCTTGGAGGCTCTCTCACCCTGATACTATTGATTTTTCTTTTTTCTCTCCTCCTCACAACTACCTCTCACATTTAGACTATATCTTTCTTTCTCAATCTCTGTCTCAAAATCTTTTATCTTCCTCTATTGAACCCATTGTCATTTCGGACCATGCTCTGATTGTGGCTGACTTTGATCTGCTCTCTCCACACTCCAGATCCTCCAGTTGGAGTTTTAATAAATCTCTTCTTCTAGACCCTCTTTTTTCTTCCTCGTTCACCTCTTTTGCTAAATAATGTTTTGAAATTAACACTAATCATAATACTTCCCCCCACTTGTAATGGGACTCTTGTAAGGCTATGGGCTTCATCACAGACTTCATCTCACAAAAAAAGAAACGTTTCCTCCAACAGCATAAAATTACTATAGCAAATATTAAGGCCCTAGAGCAAAAATACTACACCTCACTGTCAGACTGTATTTTACAGGATCTCGTCCATGCCAAATTGAACTTTAATAAAGCTACTACTCATAATGCGTCTTCTATTCTTCTTCATAGCAGTGCTCGATATTATGGAGGACGTATTAAAATTGGTAAACGTCTGGCGCATTATCTTAAATCTCGAAAAGACCGTACTCTAATTGACTCCATTTATTCCTCAGATGGTACTCTTATTCATAAGGATCAGGACATTCTCAATGAATTTATGCTATTTTATAAAGATCTATACACCCCAGAATCTCCTTCTTTTAATCCCCTTATTCAATCTGAATCTTAATATTATTCTGAACCCTTCTAATGATCATCTTAATTTTTCTAAACTTGAAACAGACTTATCCCTTAATGAAATATCCAATGCTTTAATAGCTTTAAAGAAAGACAAAATCCATGGTCCGGATGGCTTTTCAGTTTAATTTTATTTACACTTCTCTAGTTTATTACTCCCTAAACTCTTAGAGCTTTTTCATTTATTTTTCTCTCTAGCAAGACAGACAGCACTTTTCAAGAAGCTACGATTTGTCCGATCCATAAGGAAGGTCGTGATCCCATGTTTTGTAAAAATTATCGTCTGATGTCCTTGGTCAAAGTAGATTATAAAATATTTGCTAAACTACTTGCTTTACGTCTTGAACCTCTTATGCCCTATTTGGTTGGTAAGGAGCAGTGTGGTTTTGTCAAGGGTATGTTAACTTTGGAAAATTCTCGTCTTTTTCTTAATGTCTTGAACAAAATTAGTTCTCTTTCCACATCCCTGGCGGCAATTTCCGTTGATGCTGAAAAAGCTTTTGATAGGGTTGATTGGTCCTTTTTATTTGAATCTTTGGAGTGGCATGGTTTTGGTCCCAAGTTGATCTAGTTTATTTCCTTATTATACTCTGCCCCAGAGCCTCGTTGTTAGTTAACGGTTATAGATCTTCTTACTTCCCCTTACAACGTGGTGTCCGTCAAGGTTGCCCTCTCTCCCCCCTTCTCTTTACCCTAGCCCTCGAACCCTTTCTATCATCCATCCGTAATAATTATTCTATATCTGGTTTTGCTTATGGTGACTAACATTTAAAACTTTCTACAGATGCAGATGACATTTTACATTTTATTTCCAATCCTGAAGTATCTATTCCTCCTTTATTAAACACATTTTCTTCATTCTCCCTCGTCTCTGGTTACAAAATCAACTCAGATAAAACAGAGATTCTCACTCTTACAAAATTCTGTTTTCTACATTCCTTTTCTTCGACTGGTTTTTCATGGTCGAGTTCTAAAATCAAATACTTAGGTATGTGGTTTTCCAACTCCATGGCTTCTTCGGTTAAATTAAATATGGTTGAAGCTTTATCTCGTATTGACAAATTATTTTCATCCTTGAATCCTCTTTTTCTTTCGTGGTGGGGTCGGTTATATTCAATTAAAATGATTATCACTCCCTGTTTAATTTATACTCTTTCCATGCTCCCTATCCACATTCCTGCTTGTTATTTTAAAAAGAACGTTTCTCGCCTTTCCAAATTTCTTTGGAAAAATAAAAAAGCCAGAATATCCTTATCTCTTCTGCGTAAAACAAAATCTAATGGGGGTGTTAAGTTTCCTGATTTTCACACTTATCATAAATCCTTCTGCCTCTGTCAAGCTTAGAAATGGCTCCTTTCTGATTCCTCCCCTTATGCGCCTATATGGTTTTCTATTGGACATTCTTTGATTCTACCCTTTTCTTTAAAGGAGGTTGTGTCCTTTTCTGCCAAAACTCTTTAAACTTCTCTTCCCTTGTTTAAAGACACATGTTCTCTGTTGAAACCTTTGACCCATCCCAAAACTATTTCCAGGGAATCTTTTTTATGCTCACCAATTTGGATTAATTCTCTTATTACTACTACTAATAGACCTATCTTTTGGAAATCCTAGAGATACAAGGGAATAGCTTAGGTTAAGGACTTATTTGATGGTCTATCTCCTGGCTCTTTTCCCCAATTTCAATCTAGCTTTAATTGTCCCCGTTCTTTTTTTTACAGAAATTCTTCACTTCAATGTCAGTTATTCTTGATACTTTCTATTCTCTTCCCTCAATTCCTTCCTCCTCTGAAGAAAATTCTCTTCTTAAGATTCTTATTACTCTTCATAAGGCCTCCCTTATTTATAAATACTCCCTATCTCCTGATCCAAATCGTCCTAAAAGTAAACTGGAACTTGCCTGGGAATTGGATCTGGGGTGCGAATGGTCCATCAATTTTTAGGAAAGACTCTGGTCCCGTTCTCTAAAAATCTCTAGATCTGCTTCTGTCACTCAGTCTATGTTCTTCCTTTATCACAGACTTTATTTCACCCCTACTTCTATAGCCACATTTCCCACTACTGACACGAAATGCTGGACTTGTGGTTCCCCTGCTGCTGATCTTATGCTCCCTCTTTTTCTTTGCCCTCCTGTTACTCGTTTTTGGAAGAGAATTTGGTCCTATATTTCTTGTTTAATATTCTCATTCCACTTTCTAACCCTATTCTTTTCTCAGGCAGTTTGTTTGAGTCTCTGGATCTCCCTATTCATATGCATGGCCTTCTTGTCCTTATGTTAGCTTTAACTTTCCAACAAATAACACTTTATTGGAAAAAACTAACAAACATCTCTATCCAACACTGGTGGAATAATCTGTGCCATCTTCATCGACTTGACATTGCTTTGGTCTCCTCTTGTAACCCAATTGTTAATAGAGATCTTTTTTTGTTGTCACTTACAACCTATCTAGACAAAACGGTAGTCACAAATACTTCTCGTTTAAACTCTGAAAATTTGAAACCTCCATAATTGCTTAACTTCTCTGTTCTTTTTCTCTCTAATATTTTGTTGGCATATTGTATTTTTTAAATTATAATACGATTACTGTTTACATTCCTTTGTAGATGTGCATTATCACATGTTCTTCAGTTGTAAGAGTTGCTCCTTTTCCCCTTGTTTCCTCCCCCCTCTTCCTTTCGTCACCCTTACCTCTAAATAAAACTCAAAATGCTTTCTTTTTGCCCTTATAGCTAGCAAATTTTTGTTTGTATATCTTATTTAGTATGACCTCTTTGTATTTGCTGCCCTTTGTATGTCTTGTTATTTCTGAATAAAGCTTTTTTTTAAAACTTTTTATTTGATTGTGAAAGCAAAATGGTACATTTATATATGCTTGATATATATACAGATCAAAGAAACAACGCACATCAAATTATTCACAACTGGGGCTGTGGGTAACCTTTTCCCTTCACATCTTAAACAAGGAACTCTCCCAATCCATAACATGGTAGTTCGGTCTCCTGAAAGAAAAACATTTATTCGCTCCCCTCTGAATCACTGTCCTCCGGAGGTGGTAGGTCGCATATGCTTCCCCTATACGAGTTCCATTGACCCCAGACTCGTTCCCACTTTTTGGGACATCTCCTGTATACAAAAACAGATTTCTCCGCCACCATTGCCAGGTCTATATCCGCACACCACTGGGTCAGTGTAGGGCAGGTTCCGGAGCCCCATTTCTGCGCAATATTTTGCTTGGCTACTGTGACCCCCATGGTTACCCATCCTTGCATCGTCACGTTCAGATCTGTTGGTTCCCAGATGTTTAACAGGCAGTATTTTGCCTCGGACACATTGTGACTTCTGTTACTTGGGAGATTGTTGAATAAAGCTTTTTAAACATAAAAATAAAATATATTTGCATGGAGTATGACCATAGTTAAGTACTTGGTGTTAGACTAAATAGGATGCTTATGGAATGTGCAACTGGTGTTCGCAAAGGCTCTAAAACCGTTATTCCATCTCTCTTAACCATACCCATTCTGACCCACTGAAACACAGGATGATCACCCCATCCCAAAGAAAGGCGATACCAGACACCAGGGGCTTGGAGAATACCAATCTCCAGATTCTGAAATTCAAGATAGAGATGTGACTAGCCAGCTTCTGAACTCAAACTTTTCAGGAGCAGAAGCCTAAAACTGGCAACCGGTATAGGCAAAAAACAAACCGGGAGGATAGGGTCAAAGGGAAAGGATTTTTAGAGACCTACTACTGGTTCACTTCCTGTGAGAAGTTGGCCTGGTAGGGGATGTTTCCAATTCTGGAACCACCTACTACCTGACCAAACAATCCCTTATGGTGTCTGGTTGTAAGTCAACCTTATTAGACAAGCTATCCTAGGGGTAGCATGGACTAAGCAGCCTAAAGGCTTAACTTAAGAGGTCGTGTTAAGCGAGCTGTTTTACCACCTACAATCCTGTAATACCAAATGAAAGGACACCACACAAGTATATATTATAAAAATATATGTGTTTATTACTAAAAACAATCCCCAGTATTCTTTATGAATAAAGGGGCACAAGCGTTAAATCAAAAGCACTGTTTAAACATACAAGTTGCACAATTATGGATGAGGGCGGGTGGCCACTCAAACCATATACTAAACAAGTGGTATAAGAGAGGCCACTCGAACAGTGGTTAGGCCTAGGGCCTAGTGAATCGCTGGGAGCAGTCAGGACAAGCAATGCTGAAGTCGGGAATGGCCCTCGGGATTCGGGAGATGTGCGGAAAGCGCACGCATGCACCAATGTTAACCAATGGTGCGTAAAAGTCATAGAGTTAAAGTTTAAGGACACTTCCGCTGAACCTAGAGGAACAAAACTTAACACACAGACCCTAGAGGTGTGCACCAGTGTGGGAACACCGGCGGAGCAAAGTTACCTCACCCACAGGAAGTGGGTGCACAGGGTCGAAGAGGCGTCGGGTTTTGACACGCAGGTTCTTGGCGCTTGAAGCTGAAGACGCTGCAGGCGATGTGAAGGAGAAGTGTCCGGTGGATCCAAGGGTGGATCTGAAGTGGTGAAGACCTGAAAGCAGAGGGGACAGTGTTCAAAGTCACTGGCCAGTGACCACCATGGAACCAGATTGGAACCAGGCAAAGTCGGGTGCAAACAGGTGATGAGGTGTTGCTTCTCTCTGCAGCCACGTGGACACGAAGAGGTCAAGGACGTCCAGGAGTCGATCACGAGCTGTCCCTCGAAGGCTCTAGCTGATGGCGGTGTCGGCAACTCGATTGAAGCAAACAAGCCTTGGCTAATGCAAGCCACGGGGAAAGTGAAAAAGGCTTATTACTCGGACCAGCAAGGTCAGAGCGGGTACTCCTTTCTACAGGAGCGAGGGCAGGTCTGGAGCAACCAGACCCACAGTGTAAATTGTAGGTTTCGTCGCCAAGATGGCCGCTGACCACGTGACAAGCGGCCGGGATGGCGAGTCGAGTGGCACAAAGCAAAAGGGCCCCACGCAGATCGTGGAGATGCTGGAGGGCTGATCTTTGGTGCAAATGCTGCTCGATTGTGGGGCTTTTCAAACCCCAAAGCACAGAGTCGAGGGTGCCTCGGGTGCTGCGCAGTCAGCGTCTCGGGGGTCTTTCAAGATGTCCGCTCCCACGTCTCTCGGTGCCTCCACGGGTCCCTTCTTTGCAGGGACTGTGGATCGGGCTGGGAGAAGTCTGGGAAGCTGGGTCTTGTCAGGCTCTGCACTCGGGCTCCGGCGGGAGGCGGCGGCCAAGCAGACGTCGAGGTGCTGGGTGGTGCCTGTGTTCACAGGGTGGCCCCTCCTAGGCCACAAGGGAGATTCTCTTCAGTCTTCTATCATCAGAATGTCGAAGTCCAGTCGTCTTCTTAGTTTAAAGGTGATTTCAGGATGATCTGCTGTGCTAGGGCACTGCTCCCACTCTTATTCCAATCTGAGGGGTGGATCTCCTGCTAGGTCCCTCCCTATGGGTGGGACCAGGAAGGGGGGTGGTTACACCCCCTTTCCTTTGTCCAGGTCTCACTGGAGCTGGGGCTGGGCTGCCCCAGAACCGGTTTGACCGGATTATGCAAGGGGAAGCCTTGTGCTCCCCAGGCACTGTCTGGTTTCTTTCAAACCTCCCTGCTACAATACACTTATCTCCTGTCTGGAGGGCGGTGACACCCTCCTGTGACAGGAAACCCTTTGTCCAGGACCCATTTGGTCGAGTTTCAGTCAACTGCAGGGGTCCAGACATTTGTCTGTGGCAGAGGCATCCATTTTGTGGATCTTAAGGTCTTTGGAGAAATCAACCGCATTAAAGCAAAGTAACATGTCTTACCCCTCTAGAGGGGTGGAATGCCATCCCCGTCGCCAGAACTGGCGAGGGGATGGTATTCCAAAGCGTATGACACCTTACACGACATGTTTTGATAAAGCCAAACCAAAGTTGCTAAATAACCGCGAGGATTATAAGGCACTTAATAGTATATGGTATGGCATTATCCTGAAACAGCTTAGGGATTTGTTCCCGATGGCTGCAGACAGGCTCAGCTCATGCTAGAGCTCCATCTCACATAAAACCACGCACTCAGCCTCCAGGATTGATGAGGCCTGACTATAGGAGTGGCTCACAGGTTTACATGTGTCCAGATATAGGTTTAGACATAGGTATACTATATCTAAGCAAGGGGTGTGTACACCACCTTACCCCAGCTGAGTGATCAGCCAGTTGTGTCAATTTAAGAACCAGCCAGGGGTGGCAAAAGATATGCTGCAGCCCCTGGTAGGCCTTAGTGGCTCCTATGCCCTGTGCACCTATAGTGCATTCTACAGGGGCTGACAAGGAGTCCATTTCCAATTGTGGTATGTACCTAGGGTACATGGAATCCATTTTACAGAGAGAGCAGATGGCCTGGGGCCCTGATTAGCAGGGAACCAGGTCAACTAAGTCAAAAAACCAGCTAAACACAGGCAAAAAATCTGGGGTAACCATAGTCAGGTAGCCACCTTCCTACACTTCCCCAGTAACAACACATAAATAACAAGCAAGAACCTAGGAGGTCTATGGGCCAGGCAACTAGCTGGCTAAACTGTCAAATCTATCTTTATGACAGATGGTGCTGCAGTCACCATATAGTAATATAAGAAAGAGAAGGAGAAACAAATGTGTAAGTAACCAAAGAATGAGAATGACAAAGACTTAATCAAGAACTGGTCAGACTAGATCCAGTACACATATTGTTTGTGAGTAACCATCAAAAAACCAAGTGATCAGTCCTATCATTTGGTCGTTCACACTGTGACCAGGCGGGTCCTTGGATCATCTAGACCTCGTGCCACACAGTCAAGGTGAGTACTGGATATGGTCCACAGTCAAAATTGGAACTACCAATTGTTGGTCTGATAGTGATGGCTCAAAAAGGTGATAAAGTACAGTGCAACAAAACAGAAAAGGTGGTGAATCTAAAATAGGGTGATATGTCTAAACAACAACTTTAATAGAAACTAGGCACATCCCCTAACTAAAATAGGAACAGCGCAAACGACAGTATGGAACAATGACTATCGCAAAACGGGCCAACATGTTTCTGCCTACCGGGCATAGAGTCCCTTGGCATTCATCAGGGCCACTGCTCTCAAAAAGTTGCTACTGTTGGAATGTGTGTGAAAACAATAGTGAAAGCACAACAAAGTTTCAAAGTAGGAACGATACAACCTGTACCTACTGTTCAATTACTCATCCTCCTGGTCAGTGGACGTTCAAAGTGATCTAGAAAGACACATATATTACATTCTTATGATTAAGTCATACACAAATGCTCTCTGCTTCTCTTACATCTCGAATAATTAATTCAAAAGAATCATGTTAAATTTTGCTTGCTCACCCAGCATGACAGGGGACTGGACCTCACCTCACCTGGACCGTGCTCAGGTATACGAGGCCCCGCACTGTGAAACAGATAGATGTGAACAGGAACAGATATCAAAACTCAGTCATACTCACAGAGTCTAAGATAATCTAATTAATCCCCTATTCACTATATCACATCTGTCCCATAAAGAACTCCGTGGAGGAATAACAACCTTGAAATATGACTGGACACCCATTATACAAGTAAAAGAAACCTGACTATCGGTCAACCATTCTATATACACTGTCAGACAGTACAGGTAATCATGAGAAACAAAGAATATGAAACTGCTGACTGGTTTAAAAGAAAGAGTCATACATTTCTTACTAAATGCCCCTCCTAACGCCAGTGCAAAAGAAATCCACTCCTAAACTCACCTCTCCGTCGGTGCCACCAAACTCGCCTGAGACTTGGGGGAGGCACCGAACTGGAGGGGGTGTGGGGTTAAATAACAGAACAGAGGAGGGAACTACTTCACCTTCGTTTTTTAAAAGTTATTTTCATTAGTAAAAACGGTGTATACCAGGAGTTATGGACAATACCTCTCTCTTTCTGCATAGTGCTAGATGAAGATATGTCCGGGAATCATGGCAAGATGCTTTAATCCTTAGCGGACTCATCCGCATTTGCTCACAGGCATAAACACCAAAAAACGAGAGCCAGTATCACTCCGCCGGACTACGAAATGACGTCAGAACGGCCATTATTGTAGTTCTGGCAGAGAACAGAGAAGGGAACTACTTTACCTTCGTTTTTTAAAAAGTTATTTTCCATTATTAAAAACGGTGTATACCAGAAGTTTTGGACAATCCCTCTCGATTTCTGCATAGTGCTAGATGAAGATATGCCCAGGAACCATGGCAAGATGATTGCTCACAGGCATTAACTGACTAACATCAAAAAACGAGAGCCGGTATCACTCCGCCGGACTACAATATGACGTCAGAACGGCCATTATTGTAGTTCTGGTGGTGCGAGCGCTCTGGGCTGGAAACATACTGTATAAAACGAACCCTAACAATGTTAGGAAGCTGTTGGGAACAGTCCTCTGTAGAGAAGACACAATGCAGGTAAGTAGATGATTCTTTATTAAGTGTAACGCCTGACACCAAGGTACGTCTGACCGCAAGTGCCAGAGGCAAGCAACTGTCACCCAACTGTCAGCCTGCCGGTGATCAGGTAGAACACCCTGACGTCATAGTGCACCGGCAGGCAGCGCGTGCAGAGAACATGCTGCGCGTGTAATGATAACAAAGCAACAGTAAATAAACACTACACATCTCCCTTCCTAACCAACAAGGGGACCCATGGATAACATGAGTGATTGCAGATGGGAAGAGAAGAACCCGCAGCTAATCACACACGTAATCTTGTAATTTAGCTGGAGGCTTAACTACTCTTCCATATCGGCTTACACTGGGTTCATCCTCACAACTGTCGTCCTGTGACGCGACATCTTCATAAATAGAATCCTCGGAATCCGACCCAATATCACTGTTGGTCAGACACCTGTACTTCTCTAATGCTAACTTGCTCTGACCACTACTGCCGTCTTCCAACCGTGACGTACCTGAGTTGTCCTCAATCTCAGAAAACACCTCGTATGTACCCAAAGATACAACGTCGGTACCCTCTGGTCGAGACCCCTCAGCTCCAACACGGTCCAGAATCCAATCGTAGTCCTGAGAACAGGAAACTTCATTGTCTTTCATAACAGAATCGTAAACATACTCTCCACCTCCCTCCTTGCATAAGGACAAAGCAGAAAAATGCCATGACTTCCCATCGCTTAAGAGGGCTGAATTACAGAACACTTTTTTCACTTCCATAGGTTGAGAGTATTGTCTTTTTCCCTTCCTGGCGATCCTTGCACTTTTTACCCTCACATAGTCGCCTTCTTTAATGCTAATTCTCTTACTAGCATGTTTACTGTCAAAGTACTTCTTGCAAATTGCTTGCGACTTTTTTACATTTTCCTGTATTTTTTCCGGAGACCACATGACTCTTTCTGTTTTGGCCCAACTTATGTTATCCTTTGTGATTGGTGTCCTTCCTCTCAAAAGTACAAAAGGACTGGTGCCAGTTGATACACACGGTGTAACTCGGAATGACCAAAGATTCTTTACTATTTGCTTTCTCCATGACATGTTATTCTGGTTTGCCAGTTGGATTATACCTTTAATCACTCGATTAAACCTTTCTACAGCACCATTACCAGCCGGATGGTACACAGATGTAGTTTTAATAATTTCCCGTGGGTTCCTTGTGGTGTCAAGCTCTCCGCCTCGTCGCCACTTGTAGAGAAGACACAATGCAGGTAAGTAGATGATTCTTTATTAAGTGTAACGCCTGACACCAAGGTACGTCTGACCGCAAGTGCCAGAGGCAAGCAACTGTCACCCAACTGTCAGCCTGCCGGTGATCAGGTAGAACACCCTGACGTCATAGTGCACCGGCAGGCAGCGCGTGCAGAGAACATGCTGCGCGTGTAATGATAACAAAGCAACAGTAAATAAACACTACATCCTCACCAGGTAATTACATTAGTGAGACTAAAAACCCAGTCATGTGTGGTAGCTGATTCCAAACATACAGTCCTGTATTCAAATACAGGAGAAAACCCAGATGCTGCAGGGAGGACATAGTGATATTGCTGGTTGGGTATAGGATACAGCAATATAGGATAAGCCCAAAAGGATATAAGGATAACCTCATCCATGAAACCCTGATCAAAAAACCTGTAAGTGCCATAAGATCTTACAGAAACATTGCACAAATCAAGTCATTGGCACACTGATAACACTCTTATCATGTACATATAGAAAAGAAAAGCAAGTGACTAAAGGCGAAAGCAATAGCCATCTGCCTATATGCTAGTACTGACTCAAATCTTGCTATATATACTAGTGTCTCTGAATGACAACGGGCTCTACAAAGAATACCATGGTATCTGGTCATTCAATCCCTTGGTGTCAGCGGAGAGTTTGAAAACCCATCGTTGTTCTCTCTGGAACAGGTATTTCGCAATGTTCCTCACATGTGAGGGTATGAAGGGCTTCTCCAAGACAGTCCATGCAAAGTCGGACTCTCCATGTTGTTCGTTCAGGAAATGCCTTGTTAATTGCGTCATAGTTTTTTTACACCGGAAGGAGCTCTTATGCTCAAGCATGCGTACTCGCACCCTCCGTGTGGTCATTCCCACATACTGACGAGAACAGGGGCAGGTCAGAAGATATATAAGGTTCTCACTGTTACAGTTAGTGAAATGACTTTGTATCCAGGGTCTGTCAGTGCCTATGTTGATCTCGGTGGAGTGTGTTGTTTGTGCGCAAACAGAACAATTCCCACAGGGGTGATGACCAATTGCTGGTGGTAAGTCCCATAGAGTGCCCAAAGTTCTTTTAGGGACATCTTTGGGGCGCGTGTGAATGAGGCGATCCCTAATGCTGTTAGATCTTTTAAAAGCGAACAAGGGCGGTGCGATCTGGTCATTGCCATGATTGAGGATGCGCCAATGCCTCTTAATGATTTTCTGTAGGCTGTTACTTCTAGTGTTAAAAGTGCTCACCAGTGTCAGTCTATCAGTGGGAGTTTTTGGCACTGGCGGTTCAAGGAGCGCTTCACGATTATTGTTGTGTGCTCGTTTGAGAGACCGTTTGATAAGTGGTCTAGGGTAGTGTCTCTCCACCAGTTGTGATGACAAATTATTGGCATGGGTCTTAAAATCCTCCATCCTGGAACAATTCCTCCGAACGCGGAGAAACTGACCATAAGGCAGATTGTCCCCCAAGGATTTAGGGTGGTGACTCTCGTACAACAGTAACGAGTTTCTAGCCATAGGCTTCCTATATAACTCACTCTGCAAGCCTGCAGATGTGACATAGATAGAGAGATCGAGAAAGGACAGTCTCTCCCTATGGGCCTCAAAGGTGAATCTGAGGAACTGATTCCTGCCGTTTAGCCAAAGATGGAATTCACTAACAGATTCAAGGCTCCCTCTCCACACTACCAGCACATCATCGATATAGCGTTTCCACCATATTATCGATGATTGAAAAGGGTTGGTAGGAGTAAGCACGTGCTGTTGCTCAAAATGATGCATGTAGAGATTGGCCAGGCTCGGCGCGAAAACGCTGCCCATGCTCGTTCCGGAGGTCTGAAGGTATATTGTGTCCTCAAAACGGAAATAGTTCTCTTTCATGGCCAGTGTGGCCAAGGCCATGATAAAAGTCATAGGAGTGATAGTGTCACCGATGTTTTCCCCCAAGATGGATGTAACCACTTCTAGAGTCTCATCTTGGGGGATGGAAGTGTACAAGGACTCCACATCGAAAGAGACTAATAAGTCTCTTTCAGGATCGAAGTCAATTTCGGGGAGTACCCTTAGCACGTCCTTGGTATCTTGCAGATAGGTGGGCATCCTCTGCACGATGGGCCTCAAAAAGAAGTCTACAAAGGTAGATAAGGGCTCCAAAGCTGAACCCAAGCCAGATATAATAGGCCTCCCTGGAGGCGGTCTCTGTGGCTTGTGTACTTTAGGGAGGAGGTAGAAGTAAGGCATAACCGGGAATTCTGTTACCAAATAGGCCCCTTCATTTGGAGTAATCCATTCCTCTGCTAATGCTTCTTCTACCATGGATTTTATCCTCGACATGAGACCATCTGTAGGATCTTCCCGTAAGGGTAAACATGCGTGTCTGTCACCGAATTGTCTGAGGCATTCTGATAGATAGTCATCGGTGTTCAGTATGACTATCGACCCGCCTTTATCGGCAGGTTTGATTGTAATAGTTTGGTCTTCTGCTAGGCCTTTAAGAGCCTTATGCTCTGGACCTGACATGTTGTTAAAGGATCTGTCTTGTGTCTTTCATAAACTGGAGACTTCATCGCACACAGCTCTCTCAAAAGCTAGAACCTGTGGAGGGACCGTGTGTGCTGGTGGTAGGAACTTAGATTTCAATCTCAACCCTGTATTCAAATCAGGAGTATCTTCGCAATCCTCCACTTTGTTCTTAAAGAAGTAGTGGAGTTTCAATTTCCTGAAGAATTGGCTTAGTTCGCATTGAAGTGTGAACGGGTCTCCGTTGTTCGTCATAACGAAGCCCAAACCCTTGTTAAGGACTTGTTCCTCCAGAGGAGTGAGTGTCTTGGTGGAAAGATTAACTATGAGGGTTGAATCCCTGATGTTCCTGCCTTCTGGAGGTTTTTGGCTGTCTGGCTGCGGGTTCCTGTGTGTGGGCCTGTTTGATCCTGCCACTGGACCCCTGGTTGTTGTGGGTTCCGGCGTCTGCCCCTGGTCCTCCGTGTGCCAAACCCTAAAAAAGGCTGTGGATTGAATGTATTGGGGAACCCTTGAAAATGTCCCGGTGGTGGTGGATACATCAATGGTTGCTGCGGTGGATAACCCCACGGATTAGGTGGCCACCATTGTTGGAAATTGGATGGTTGGTTCCCAAGTGGGAAACCTCTGTTCCCGCGTCCACGACCCCTTTGTTGAAAGTGTGGTGGATTGGGGTTATCTGAATCACTGTCGTCAGAACTGGAGCCTGAATAATTAGACCCAAATTTTTTACCATTGTTCCTAAACATAGGGGGGGTATAACTATCACTAGTATACGGGTATACCCGCTCGTGCTTAAATTTAGAGAGATCCTTTTTGAATTTATCAAGCTTGGACTGCAGGATAGTGTCTTTAAATTCAGTCGAATTTTTATTGGACTCGTCCTGTTGTCTCTTAAACAGCGTGGGCGTGATTGTTGCTCTAATGGAAGCCTCTAGAACCTGAATTTCTATTAAGATAGTATCAGCTATTCGTTTGGCTGTACTGATAATGAGGATCAGCCAATCTCTCGTGCACCTCCAGGCTATTAATGACCAATCCTTGAGAAAGGTTTTGTCTTGTAAAAACAAGCGTGGAGCGTTAGCAACAATCAAGCCTGGAGGTGCACAGCTGGCCCTCAAATATTCAGCCATAGCTATCCCATGCACAAGGGTCCGAGAGTGAGACTTTTTTAGAATTAAAACTTTGGTCCAGTCATCTGCTGAGACATTAGTCGTTGTAGGTACTGATTCAAGCATACTAGGCATGCTATCCAGGATGGACTGGTATATAGAATCGTCGTAAGCTAGACCACTTATTTCTGCCATGGTGTGGTTAGCAACTGGGGACTAGAATGGTGTGTATTACAAAAGTATATGGGTGCAGCCAAAGAACCAAGAGAAGCCACTCAACTCCACCGAGTCTGTGTCAGTCTCAAGTTCGGGGGCACCGTAACTATGAGAACTAATGAAGGAGAGTCTAAATCTCTCGTTAGAAAAGACCCGCAGCCGACAGCTGCTCTAACTTTGTCAAAAAACAAACCGGGAGGATAGGGTCAAAGGGAAAGGATTTTTAGAGACCTACTACTGGTTCACTTCCCCAGTAACAACACATAAATAACAAGCAAGAACCTAGGAGGTCTATGGGCCAGGCAACTAGTTGGCTAAACTGTCAAATCTATCTTTATGACAGATGGTGCTGCAGTCACCATATAGTAATATAAGAAAGAGAAGGAGAAACAAATGTGTAAGTAACCAAAGAATGAGAATGACAAAGACTTAATCAAGAACGGGTCAGACTAGATCCAGTACACATATTGTTTGTGAGTAACCATCAAAAAACCAAGTGATCAGTCCTATCATTTGGTCGTTCACACTGTGACCAGGCGGGTCCTTGGATCATCTAGACCTCGTGCCACACAGTCAAGGTGAGTACTGGATATGGTCCACAGTCAAAATTGAAACTACCAATTGTTGGTCTGATAGTGATGGCTCACAAAGGTGATAAAGTACAGTGCAACAAAACAGAAAAGGTGGTGAATCTAAAATAGGGTGATATGTCTAAACAACAACTTTAATAGAAACTAGGCACATCCCCTAACTAAAATAGGAACAGCGCAAACGACAGTATGGAACAATGACTATCGCAAAACGGGCCAACATGTTTCTGCCTACCGGGCATAGAGTCCCTTGGCATTCATCAGGGCCACTGCTCTCAAAAAGTTGCTACTGTTGGAATGTGTGTGAAAACAATAGTGAAAGCACAACAAAGTTTCAAAGTAGGAACGATACAACCTGTACCTACTGTTCAATTACTCATCCTCCTAGTCAGTGGACGTTCAAAGTGATCTAGAAAGACACATATATTACATTCTTATGATGAAGTCATACACAAATGCTCTCTGCTTCTCTTACATCTCGAATAATTAATTCAAAAGAATCATTTTAAATTTTGCTTGCTCACCCAGCATGACAGGGGACTGGACCTCACCTCACCTGGACCGTGCTCAGGTATACGAGGCCCCGCACTGTGAAACAGATAGATGTGAACAGGAACAGATATCAAAACTCAGTCATACTCACAGAGTCTAAGATAATCTAATTAATCCCCTATTCACTATATCACATCTGTCCCATAAAGAACTCCGCTTTGGAGCCCTTATCTACCTTTGTAGACTTTGTACCTTTGTAGACTTCTTTTTGAGGCCCATCGTGCAGAGGATGCCCACCTATCTGCAAGATACCAAGGACGTGCTAAGGGTACTCCCCGAAATTGACTTCGATCCTGAAAGAGACTTATTAGTCTCTTTCGATGTGGAGTCCTTGTACACTTCCATCCCCCAAGATGAGACTCTAGAAGTGGTTACATCCATCTTGGGGGAAAACATCGGTGACACTATCACTCCTATGACTTTTATCATGGCCTTGGCCACACTGGCCATGAAAGAGAACTATTTCCGTTTTGAGGACACAATATACCTTCAGACCTCCGGAACGAGCATGGGCAGCGTTTTCGCGCCGAGCCTGGCCAATCTCTACATGCATCATTTTGAGCAACAGCACGTGCTTACTCCTACCAACCCTTTTCAATCATCGATAATATGGTGGAAACGCTATATCGATGATGTGCTGGTAGTGTGGAGAGGGAGCCTTGAATCTGTTAGTGAATTCCATCTTTGGCTAAACGGCAGGAATCAGTTCCTCAGATTCACCTTTGAGGCCCATAGGGAGAGACTGTCCTTTCTCGATCTCTCTATCTATGTCACATCTGCAGGCTTGCAGAGTGAGTTATATAGGAAGCCTATGGCTAGAAACTCGTTACTGTTGTACGAGAGTCACCACCCTAAATCCTTGAGGGACAATCTGCCTTATGGTCAGTTTCTCCGCATTCGGAGGAATTGTTCCAGGATGGAGGATTTTAAGACCCATGCCAATAATTTGTCATCACAACTGGTGGAGAGACACTACCCTAGACCACTTATCAAACGGTCTCTCAAACGAGCACACAACAATAATCGTGAAGCGCTCCTTGAACCGCCAGTGCCAAAAACTCCCACTGATAGACTGACACTGGTGAGCACTTTTAACACTAGAAGTAACAGCCTACAGAAAATCATTAAGAGGCATTGGCGCATCCTCAATCATGGCAATGACCAGATCGGACCGCCCTTGTTCGCTTTTAAAAGATCTAACAGCATTAGGGATCGCCTCATTCACACGCGCCCCAAAGATGTCCCTAAAAGAACTTTGGGCACTCTATGGGACTTACCACCAGCAATTGGTCATCACCCCTGTGGGAATTGTTCTGTTTGCGCACAAACAACACACTCCACCGAGATCAACATAGGCACTGACAGACCCTGGATACAAAGTCATTTCACTAACTGTAACAGTGAGAACCTTATATATCTTCTGACCTGCCCCTGTTCTCGTCAGTATGTGGGAATGACCACACGGAGGGTGCGAGTACGCATGCTTGAGCATAAGAGCTCCTTCCGGTGTAAAAAAACTATGACGCAATTAACAAGGCATTTCCTGAACGAACCACATGGAGAGTCCGACTTTGCATGGACTGTCTTGGAGAAGCCCTTCATACCCTCACATGTGAGGAACATTGCGAAATACCTGTTCCAGAGAGAACAACGATGGGTTTTCAAACTCTCCGCTGACACCAAGGGATTGAATGACCAGATACCATGGTATTCTTTGTAGAGCCCGTTGTCATTCAGAGACACAAGTATATATAGCAAGATTTGAGTCAGTACTAGCATATAGGCAGATGGCTATTGCTTTCGCCTTTAGTCACTTGCTTTTCTTTTCTATATGTACATGATAAGAGTGTTATCAGTGTGCCAATGACTTGATTTGTGCAATGTTTCTGTAAGATCTTATGGCACTTACAGGTTTTTTGATCAGGGTTTCATGGATGAGGTTATCCTTATATCCTTTTGGGCTTATCCTATATTGCTGTATCCTATACCCAACCAGCACTATCACTATGTCCTCCCTGCAGCATCTGGGTTTTCTCCTGTATTTGAATACAGGATTGTATGTTTGGAATCAGCTACCACACATGACTGGGTTTTTAGTCTCACTAACGTAATTACCTGGTGAGGACTGTTCCCAACAGCTTCCTAACATTGTTAGGGTTCGTTTTATACAGTATGTTTCCAGCCCAGAGCGCTCGCACCACCAGAACTACAATAATGGCCGTTCTGACGTCATATTGTAGTCCGGCGGAGTGATACCGGCTCTCGTTTTTTGATGTTAGTAAATGTAAATGTATGAAACTTATATAGCGCAGGACTTACCCTGGGGCATCTCCGCGCTTGCTTAGGGAACCCGTCCTGGTATTCCCCTGTGAGAAACCCCGGCAGGGTATCCACAAGGTGAAAGCCAGGCATCCCGCCGCGAGGGGCCGATGTGGAGATTAAGCAAGCTATTGCCCAGAGTCGCAGAGTGTGACCCCGTGAGTCGAGTAGGCACCCGAGCGAGAATTGTCGAGACCGTGGAATTTATGAGCCTGAGACCCGCCGAGGCGGGGAATCGAACCCTGGTCCACGGTCGATCTCAGATTCCGGGTCTGCCGCCTCTAACCACTGAGCCACACTTCTAGTCAGTTAATGCCTGTGAGCAATCATCTTGCCATGATTCCTGGGCATATCTTCATCTAGCACTATGCAGAAATCGAGAGGGATTGTCCAAAACTTCTGGTATACACCGTTTTTAATAATGGAAAATAACTTTTTAAAAAACGAAGGTAAAGTAGTTCCCTTCTCTGTTCTCTGCCAGAACTACAATAATGGCCGTTCTGACGTCATTTCGTAGTCCGGCGGAGTGATACTGGCTCTCGTTTTTTGGTGTTTATGCCTGAGAGCAAATGCGGATGAGTCCGCTAAGGATTGAAGCATCTTGCCATGATTCCCGGACATATCTTCATCTAGCACTATGCAGAAAGAGAGAGGTATTGTCCATAACTCCTGGTATACACCATTTTTACTAATGAAAATAACTTTTAAAAAACGAAGGTGAAGTAGTTCCCTCCTCTGTTCTGTTATTTAACCCCACACCGCCTCCAGTTCGGTGCCTCCCCCAAGTCTCAGGCGAGTTTGGTGGCACCGACGGAGAGGTGAGTTTAGGAGTGGATTTCTTTTGAACTGGCGTTAGGAGGGGCATTTAGTAAGAAATTTATGACTTTCTTTTAAATCAGTCAGCAGTTTCATATTCTTTGTTTCTCATGATTACCTGTACTGTCTGACAGTGTATATAGAATGGTTGACCGATAGTCAGGTTTCTTTTACTTGTATAATGGGTGTCCAGTCATATTTCAAGGTTGTTATTCCTCCACGGAGTTCTTTATGGGACAGATGTGATATAGTGAATAGGTGATTAATTAGATTATCTTAGACTCTGTGAGTATGACTGAGTTTTGATATCTGTTCCTGTTCACATCTATCTGTTTCACAGTGCGGGGCCTCGTATACCTGAGCACGGTCCAGGTGAGGTGAGGTCCAGTCCCCTGTCATGCTGGGTGAGCAAGCAAAATTTAAAATGATTCTTTTGAATTAATTATTCGAGATGTAAGAGAAGCAGAGAGCATTTGTGTATGACTTAATGAACAAGTTACTTACCTTCGGTAACGATATATCTGTAAGAAACAGTAGTTAGTATTAGATTCCTTACCTTAGAATATCCCCAGGCGTCAGTCTGGATCCGGAAACTTTTGCGTAGCAGTACCCCTGCGCGTCGGTAGGCGTCGTCTGCAGGCGTCCCCTGCGGCTCCGCGTCCGTCGTTGGCGTCGTGCGCCGTGATGACGTCGCTGGAGTATATAGACGCCGCCTCCGCGCGCTGACATCAGTTCTTTGCACATAGCTTTTCCGCGCCAGAACACGCAGAGCCACGTGAGAACCAACACTGGTGCCATTTGAAACTAGGGCCCTGAAAGGGATGTCCTTAACCCTAGGTATCAGTTCGCAGAACGGGGAGGATGGGTGGGGCGGTAAGGAATCTAATACTAACTACTGTTTCTTACAGATATATCGTTACCGAAGGTAAGTAACTTGTTCATCTGAAAGAAACAGGTTAGTATTAGATTCCTTACCTTAGAATAGATACCCCAGCAATACCAACCCCGGTGGTGGGTCTGCGAACCAATACAATCCTACACCAGAAAGTCCTGGAGGACCGAACGGCCAAAGAAGCCATCCCTCCGGACTTGACTGTCCAGGCAGTAGTGCCTCGCAAAGGTGTGCAGCGAGGCCCACGTAGCCGCTTGGCAAATGTCCTGCAAAGGGACTCCCCGGCCCAGGGCAGTAGTAGCCGCCGTGGCCCGAGTGGAATGGGCCCTCAGCCCAACAGGAGGCTCCTTCCGAGCCAAAGAGTAGCACGCTTTGATGCACAAAACGACCCACCGAGAGATGGTCCGTTTATGTACCGCCCGTCCCTTCTTCGCACCCACGTAGCCAACAAACAGTTGGTCATCCACCCGGAACTGGCGTGTGCGATCCATATAAAATGAAAGCGCACGTTTTGGGTCCAGACGATGGAGCCGCTCTTCATCCTTTGAAGGATGGGGAGGCGGGAAGAAGGAGGGTAAGGTGATGGACTGCCCGATGTGAAAAGCAGACACAACTTTGGGCAGGAAAGAAGGCCTAGTTCTCAGAACCACCTTGTCTGGATGAATTGACATGAAAGGAGGTTTGACAGAAAGAGCCTGGAGCTCACTCACTCTCCTGGCAGAGGTGATGGCAACCAGGAAGGCCGTCTTTAAAGTCAGGAGACGGAGAGGACAGGAATGAAGTGGCTCAAAGGGAGCGCACATCAAGAAGGTCAGAACCAGGTTCAAGTCCCACTGAGGCATCACGAACGGAACAGGTGGATACATGTGCGTGATGCCCTTCAAGAATCTCGTTACAATAGGAGACTTGAACAAAGAAGGTTGATCAGGCAGCCTTAGAAAGGCCGAAAGGGCAGAAAGGTAGCCCTTGATAGTGCCCAGAGCAGAGCCCTGCTGGGCAAGAGAGAGAAGAAAGAGGAGAACCTCGGAAAGAGGGGCAGAGAGAGGGTCCACAGCCTTTGCTGTGCACCATGCCACAAATCTGTTCCACCGGCAGGCGTATACCGACTTTGTGGAGGGACGCCTGGCTGCCAGAATCACATCACAAACCTCAGGAGGCAAGTCAAATGGCCTCAACTGTCGCCGCTCAATCTCCATGCATGGAGGTGGAGACTGGACAGGTTCGGGTGGAGGACCGTCCCCTGCTGCTGCGACAGAAGGTCCTCCTGAAGGGGCAGGCGGATCGAGGGACCGACTGACATGCTGAGTAGCTCGGGATACCAGTACCTTCGAGCCCAGTCCGGAGCCACAAGGATAACTTGGGCCCGGTCGCGCCTGATCTTCTTCAGCTCTCTGGGCAGAAGTGGTATAGGCGGAAAGGCGTACAATAGACCGCAACTCCACTCGCGCCGAAAGGCGTCGCCGAGCGAGTGCCGTCTTGGAAACTCCAACGCGCAGAACTGATGACATTGCGCGTTCTCTTCTGTGGCGAATAGATCTAACCAAGGCTCTCCCCATTGCAGAAAGAGGCCTTTCGCCACGTCCGAGTTCAGACGCCATTCGTGATCCACCGAGCACCGACGGCTGAGTTCGTCCGCCCTGGCGTTCAGAGAACCTGCCAGGTGTTGAACCGTCAGAGTCACGCCCTGACGTTCCAGCTATTGCCAGAGACGCAGAGCCTCCTGGCAAAGGGTCCACGACCCCACTCCGCCCTGCTTGTTGCAGTACCACATGGCGGTGGTGTTGTCCGTGAACACCTGCACTACACTCCCGTTGACAAAGGGGAGGAATGCCTTCAGTGCTAGGCGAATCGCCCGCAGCTCCAACATGTTGATATCTAGCCCTCGTCATCAGCCTATTTAGGCTCCGCCCCTTTTTTGTCGAGTGTACTCGAGCAGCCCTGTGGCAGAGGGCTTGCTCGTGGGGGGCACTTGACATTTATTTTAAAACTTACCTGCTTCCTCTGCTGACTGCAAGCAGCCCTGCTCCTTCTCAGTCCCGCTGACTACGAGCGGTGGACGCCTATCTCTTTTTAAAAAACCCTTCCCAACCCGCCCTGCTGGCTCCGCCCACCCTCGTCATCAGCCTATTTAGGCTCCGCCCCTTTTTTTGCCGAGTGTACTCGAGCAGCCCTGTGGCAGAGGGCTTGCTCGTGGGGGGCACTTGACATTTATTTTAAAACTTACCTTCTTCCTCTGCTGACTGCAAGCAGCCCTGCTCCTTCTCAGTCCCGCTGACTACGAGCGGTGGACGCCTATCTCTTTTTAAAAAACCCTTCCCAACCCGCCCTGCTGGCTCCGCCCAACCTCGTCATCAGCCTATTTAAACGTCCCCCATGCGTCAGCGCAGCGGACGAGCGCAGCGGGCGCGACGGAGGCGCGCCGGAGTTGCGCCAGAGTTAAGCCCGTCTGCGCCCGTCCGCTGCCGGACGGGCCCAGGGGCCAGGGACGCTGCCTCTGCCATCTCTTATTCCCGCTCCACTCTAATGAGTCTACAAACCATTGCTTGCCCTCTACCTCCCGAGACCTGGACCAGGATCTCCTTATTGGGGATCCCAGGTCACTCTTCCCCTTTGCTGGGGCCGTCGTCATCTTCCACCCTTCCTGTCCCTGCCGAGTCGCAGCTTCGGGTATTATACCTCAACACTCGCTCCATGGTCAGGCATCAAGCCAATATTTTCCATCTTCTTATGACAGAGAAGCCAGATGTCCTTTTACTATCTGAGACCTGGCTCACTGACTACTCCCTCCCCGACATCCTTGCTGCACTACCTCCTGACTACTTTCTGCTGAATACCAACCGACCTGGAGGCCGCTCCGGTGGAGGGGTGGCAGCGGTAATACGGAAGAATCTTAAGATCATTGCCTCTGCCAATATGACCCTCCCCGATGTGGATAACCTGGTCCTCCGTCTTGGGACCGAGGTAGGAGCTGTCACCCTTATGGTACTTTACCGTCCCCCCCACCCCATGCCTTCCTTCCCCTCCTCCTTTATTGAACAGTTAACCAATCTTGCCACCTCTTCCCCCCGTACTATCATTGTCGGGGATTTCAATTACTGGTTCCAGAATGAGGATGCCGGCCCCCATGCCACCGAACTGTTCGAGGCCCTCTCGAGCTTGGATTTTACACAACTAGTCAGGTCTGCCACTCATAGCGGTGGCCATATCCTTGACCACATCTGGGCTCACGGGGTCAAGTCCTCCTGCCCATTCATAACACCTTGTGTGTGGTCCGATCACTTCTTAATTGACACCACCTTTTCGGCCGTTGGCCAGATCAGGACCCCACTGCAGGAGGGCGGTACCGCACGCAAGTGGAGAGCCGCCGACTCCTCCAAACTCTTATCTCATCTCTCTCTCACCCGTCCCTTGTTCCCCACAGACTCAAGCACTGACGAGCTTCAGGGGCAAGTTTCTGACTGGCTCACTATAGCCAGCGATACTTTCGCACCTTTAACCAAGTTTCCCCGATCCCGACACTGTCATTCCCATAAATGGTTTACCCCTCACCTTAAGACTTTGCAGTTAGAACTCCGCCGACTCGAGCGCAGGTGGAGGAGAGACTACTGCTTACCTAGCAGAAGTGCATATGTGGCTGCGCGGAACGAGTATAAAACAGCCATTTCCGCCGCCAAAAAAGCTTATGCCTCAGACAAAATTTTATCTGCCCCCTGCAAGTCTAAGGAGATTTTTAAAATCCTCAACGAATTTACCTCTGATCCTAGGACACTTCCGACTCAGGCCCCCACACAAGAATCATGTAACGCGCTGAGCACTTTCTTTGTCCAAAAAATTGCCTCGATCAAAGATACCATTCCGACTACCCCCCCTAGCGCCGGCCCCGCTTCTCCCCCCCATAATGCTCTTTCTTTTACACTTTTCCCTCCCTTAGACCCTACCGCTTTGGCCACACTGGCCACCCGCGTTAAATCTGGATCCCCAGACGACTGTTGTCCCCCCACCATATTACGAAATATCTGCCACTCTTTACCTGATTGTATCCTTCCCCTGCTGAATTCTTCTCTGTCGTCCGGTACGGTACCCCGCTCCTTCAAGGAGGCCGTGTTGGTGCCTCTACTGAAGAAGCCTGGGGCTGATCCCGCCGTCCCGGCGAATTACCGCCCCATCTCTCTCCTGCCTTTTTTCTCCAAAATTTTGGAAGCCCATGTCACCACCTGCCTCTCACAGTTTATTGAGAACTCCACCTTTCTTGAGACTAACCAGGCCGGCTTCAGACCCGGCCACTCTACGGAGACTGTCATCTTGGCTGTGCTGGATGCCCTGAGAGACGGTGCTGACAAGGGTACCCCCCAGGCCCTGGTTTTATTAGATCTGTCGGCTGCCTTCGACACGGTGGACCACAACATCCTTCTCCACCGTGTCGAGCAAGCTGGCATCCAGGGCCTGGCGTTGGCATGGGTCAAATCCTTCCTGACCGGGAGGTCTCAGACCCTTAGCCTGGGCACTTTTAGAGCTCCTCGGGAGCACTTGCCCTGCGGGGTCCCTCAGGGCTCCTCTCTGTCCCCCCTTCTTTTCAATCTTTATCTTCGACCCCTTCTCTTTTCCTTGAGGCAGTGGGACGTCACCGTTTTCAATTACGCGGATGACCTGCAACTCATCTTCCCTCTTGATTCCCCCTCTGCTATTCCCAACTTTCAGGCAGTTATGTCCCACATCCTATCGTGGATGTGCCAAAATCAGCTTAAGCTGAATCCCGGAAAGACGGAGCTTCTTCTCCCTGGCAAGAGCTCTACCCACTGGGGTCCGCATTTTTGGCCGGCAGAACTTGGCCTTCCCCCCCACCCCTGTGGCCTCGGTAAAAAGCCTAGGGATCACTATTGACTCCGGTCTCTCCCTCGGGCCCCAGGTGGGGACAGTTGTCTCCTCCTGCATGTTCCAGCTGCGCAGGATCAGGAAGGTGGCTTATCTCCTCACTCCTGAAGCTCTCCTGCAAGTAATCATGGCCCTTGTCCTCTCCCGATTTTTCGAATGCTATCTATCATGATCTGCCCAAAACATCTCTCTGCAGACTACAATTCGTTCAGAATCAAGCGGCGAGATTGGCCTTTGGGATTCCGAAATGGCAATCCGCCAAACCCCTCCTTCTAAAACTGCACTGGCTCCCCGTCATCTCGAGGGCAGCCTTTAAGATCGGCTGCCTCACCTTTAAATCCTTATCTGGTTCCTGTCCTGTTTTTTGAAATCTCTCATCAGGACCTACAGCCCCTCTCGGAACCTGAGATCCTCTCATCTGCACCTCTTACTCACTCCCCCTGTCAAACTCTGCAGATCCGGAGGCCGGAGATTTGCATTTCTGGCCCCCAAACTCTGGAATTCCTTCCCCCTCTCTCTTAAAACCTCCAATTCCCTTACCCTCTTCCGTAAATCCCTAAAAACTTGGCTCTTCCCTCAATCTGGCTAAACCCTCCCAGTCCCCCAGTTGTCTGCCAGCGCCAGGAAACCCATGGTGTCAGCGCGCTTTATAAATTCCCCTTACAATACAAGCCGGGACTCCGCCGGAGACCAGATGCCTCTGATCTCCGCCTCTCCCAAGTGGCCTCCCCAGCCCTGGAGGGACGCGTCCGTCACAACTACGTGCTCCGGTTGGGGAAGGGAGAGGGATCTGCCTCTGACCCAATCGCGGTCCGTAAGCCACCACTGCAACTGTCTCGCAGTGCCCTCCGAGATCAGGACATGGTCGGACAGGTTGCCTTGATGCTGGGCCCACTGAAACTTCAGGTCCCACTGCAGAGCCCGCATCCGCCACCGGGCGTGATGCACCAGAAGGATGCAGGAAGCCATCAGCCCCAGCAGCCGCAGCGTCAACCTGACCGAAACCCGGGAGAACGGCTGAAAGATCGGAATCAGAGCCTGTATATCCCGGACCCGCCGTTCCGGAGGATAAACCCGAAACTGCGCCGAGTCGAGAACCGCTCCGATGAAAAGGAGCTTTTGAGAGGGACACGGGTGTGATTTCGGCACATTGATGGAAAACCCCAGCTCGTGCAGGACGTCTGCCGTCATCTGAAGGTGGTGGACGACTGTCTGGGGCGAGCCCGCCTTCAACAACCAGTCGTCGAGGTAGGGGAAGACTGAAACCCCTAACCGGCGCAGATGAGCTGCGACCACCGCCATCACTTTTGTGAACACCCGTGGGGCGCTGGTAAGGCCGAATGGGAGCACGATAAACTGAAAGTGCTCGTGGCCTACCGTGAACCGCAGGTAACGTCGGTGGGCCGGCAGGACGGGGATGTGAAAATACGCATCCTGCAAGTCCAACGCCACCATCCAGTCTTGTGGGTCCAGAGCAGCCAAGACCTGAGCCAAAGTCAACATCTTGAACTTCTCCTTCCGGAGGAAGCCGTTGACGTTCCGTAGATCCAAGATAGGACGTAGGCCCCCCTTGTCCTTCTTGGGTACCAGAAAGTAGTGGGAATAGCAACCACACCCTACTTCTGGCTCAGGAACGCGCTCGATGGCCCCCTTGGCCAAGAGGGCCGTAACTTCCTCCTGCAGAAGTGTCAAGTGGTCCCCCGACACACGGTGGTTCTGCGGTGACATGGCTGGAGGAGTGGTCTCGAAGGGGAGGGAGTAGCCCCTTCGGACGAGCTGCAGCACCCACCTGTCCGATGTGATAGTGCGCCAGCGGGAGTGGTGATGGCGAACCCTGCCACCCACTGGCGTCACATGGGCCTGAAAGCTCGGACTAGGAGGATTTGGAGGCTGATGCTGCGGGGGGAGGTGTGGACTGACCTCGCCGTTGTCCCCGACCGCCTCCACGGCGGAATCCACGGCCGCCACCGCGTTGAGAAGTGTTCTGCGGCGCGTGGCTGGCAGCACGTGTGGGACCGCCCCTTCCGTGGCCACGAAAGGAACCCGTTTGCTGGCGCTGGGTCGAGAGACCCAAGGACTTGGCTGTGACCCTGGAGTCCTTGAAGCGCTCCAGCGCGTGGTCCGCTTTATCGCCAAACAGGCGACTGCCATCGAACGGCATGTCCATCAAAGTATTTTGGACATCCGGCGAAAAGTTGGCGGATCTCAGCCAGGCGTGGCGATGAATCGCCACCGTCGTGGACATCGCTCTGCCCAGCGAGTCGGTCGTATCGAGACCACACCTGATGGAATATCTTGCTGCGTCTCGGCCTTCAATCATAGCCTGGCCGAGCTTTGCCCGTACCTCCTGCGGGCATTGTGACAGACACTCCGCGACCGTATCCCACAGAGAGTGGGTGTAGCGGCCCAAGAGGCATGCGGTGTTGCAAGACCGCAGTCCCAGACTCAGGGACGAGAAGACCTTCTTCCCATACTGGTCGTACCTCTTAGATTCCCGATCGGGCGGGGCCGACGGGAATGCGGTTTGGGAAGTCGAGGCCTGGATCACCAGACTCTCAGGGGTGGGATGGGTGGACAGGAACTTGGGGTCATCCGGACACGGATGGTGGCGTCTGGCCACGTTCCTATCAACAGGCGAACCTGAAGCGGGCCTAGACCACGTGCCCAAAAGAACGTCTGTCAAGGCTTCGTTGAACGGCAGCAGAGGCTCCTGTGGGCATGACTGCGGTTTGAAGACCTCAGTGAGGATGTTAGGCCTCACGACCGCGACGGGGAGCTCAAGGCGCAAGGCCTTGGCAGCCCTCATCGACACCACTGAATAAGCAGCCCCAGCCTCCGAGGCCACAGTAGGAGGCGAGACAAAACCAGGGTTAGGAGAATCGTCCAGACCACTGGCGTCACCCAAGTCACCTGTCCAGTCCACGTCATACTGACACTCGCGTGACAGAGGGTCCTCAGACCCCTCCCAACCCTCTCCATAATCTGCATCCTCACCATATTCTGAGTCAATGATGTAGACCGGCTCCTCGGGGTCAATGGGCCCCATCGGCGCCGGACTCGGCGTCGGACGACGCCGGTCCGACTCCGCGTCCGGAGTAGGAGAGGGAATGGGGGTGGCGCCGCCCAGAGCCGGCGCCGTAGCCCCGACGCCGGCCGGAGCCGGCGTCGGAGTCCCGGCGCCGCGCGGAGGCGGCACCATGGGTTGCCCCGATGGAATCGGCGCCGGAGAGGCCGGCGGACCAGCCGGCGTCGACCCTGAAGGGCCCAGCGGCGCCGGGGCCGGAGCCGCCGGCGGCGTCGGGGCCGGAGCACCCGACGGCGTCGGGGCAGGAGCACCCGAACCGCTCGGGCCCCCGGACGGGACCACCGGGCCCGCAGGCGCCGTAGGCCCCGTCGGAGGAGACAGTGCCCTCATGGCCATGAGGAACTTCTCTATCTCCTCGCGCAACGCGCCTTGCCCAGGGACCGACGGGTATGGAGCAGGCAGCGTCGGCGACCCACGCGGAGCCGCGGCCACCCGAACCCCCGGCCGCATCACGCGAGCGTCGGGGGTACGATGACGACGCCCCGACTTCTTGTGTCTCTTACCTGAGGAACCAGAGGAATGGTGACGACTCCCGGAGCGCTCGTGGTGGCTCCGCGACCGCTCCCTCGACCGCTCCCTCGACCCCCGGCCAGACCGGGACCGCTCCTGACGCGGGGCCGACACCCGGAGCTCGAGTAGCTTGCGGGACCGCTCCCGTCTAGCCTTACTCGTCAAGGCCCGGCAGTCGACGCAGGATTCCACGTCGTGGTCCGCGCCCAGGTACCGGAGGCAGAGTTGGTGGTGGTCCGTGACCGACATTGTGCGGTCACACCCGTCACAATTCTTAAACCCGGGCATCCTACCGGCACCTTAGAGTTTCGATATAATCAAAAACTTTGGTCAAAAGACCGGAGTACTGCTCTTCGGATCTGCGCTAACTGGCGCGGAAAAAAGAAGAACTGACGTCAGCGCGCGGAGGCGGCGTCTATATACTCCAGCGACGTCATCACGGCGCACGACGCCAACGACAGACGCGGAGCCGCAGGGGACGCCTGCAGACGACGCCTACCGACGCGCAGGGGTACTGCTACGCAAAAGTTTCCGGATCCAGACTGACGCCTGGGGATATTCTAAGGTAAGGAATCTAATACTAACCTGTTTCTTTCAGATCATAAGAATGTAATATATGTGTCTTTCTAGATCACTTTGAACGTCCACTGACTAGGAGGATGAATAATTGAACAGTAGGTACAGGTTGTATCGTTCCTACTTTGAAACTTTGTTGTGCTTTCACTATTGTTTTCACACACATTCCAACAGTAGAAACTTTTTGAGAGCAGTGGCCCTGATGAATGCCAAGGGACTCTATGCCCGGTAGGCAGAAACATGTTGGCCCGTTTTGCGATAGTCATTGTTCCATACTGTCGTTTGCGCTGTTCCTATTTTAGTTAGGGGATGTGCCTAGTTTCTATTAAAGTTGTTGTTTAGACATATCACCCTATTTTAGATTCACCACCTTTTCTGTTTTGTTGCACTGTACTTTATCATCTTTTTGAGCCATCACTATCAGACCAACAACTGGTAGCTCCAATTTTGACTGTGGACCATATCCAGTACTCACCTTGACTGTGTGGCACGAGGTCTAGATGATCCAAGGACACGCCTGGTCACAGTGTGAACGACCAAATGATAGGACTGATCACTTGGTTTTTTGATGGTTACTCACAAACAATATGTGTACTGGATCTAGTCTGACCAGTTCTTGATTAAGTCTTTGTCATTCTCATTCTTTGGTTACTTACACATTTGTTTCTCCTTCTCTTTCTTATATTACTATATGGTGACTGCAGCACCATCTGTCATAAAGATAGATTTGACAGTTTAGCCAACCGGTATAGGCATCCATCCAATAAAGAAGTGATGGTCCGCCTGATGGGATTTGGTCTGATCTATGTAAAAGCTGAGAACTCTTTTAGAATCCAACCAATACAGCCTTTCCTCCTCCTCAAAAGGATGAGGCGGAGTGAAGAACACCAGGAGAGTGATGTTTTACCCAACTTGAAAAGGAGTTACTAATTTTGAAAGAAAAGGGGCTCGGGCACTCAGGACCATCTTGCTTGAAAAATAAATTGTGTACAGCGGGTTGACAGAGAGGACTTGCAGCTCACTCACACTTCACACTAATGTTATGGGGATGAAGAAAACAGTCTTAAGGGTGAGAATCTGTAAAGGACATTTGTGTGGAGGTTCAAAGGGAGTGCAGATGAGGAATGAAAGGACTAGTTTCATGTTCCCCTTAGGTAAAATGAAAGAATTAGGTGGAGAAGTATGTTGCAAACCTTTAAAAAAACGCACAACAGGTGATCTAAATAAAAAGAGCTGATCCAGCAACAGCAAAAAAAAGCCAAAACAGCAAACTAATAACAATTAACTGTCCCGTAGCAAGTCTTTGCTGGGCTAGGGAAGACACAAAAAGCTACATTTTGAGAGTTTTGCTTGAAGTGGGTCAACCTGCTGAGTATCGCACCAAGCTGCACCACGTGAAATCTGGAGTGGAACAATATTGACGAAGAGCCACATGATCCCACCTACCGGTGCGCAGGGAGACTGCTGAAGATTTTCTAGATCTCATCTGAAGCTTGTGGAATATTCAAAAGGTGAGGAATCTGCAACAGGCTCTATCCATAAGAAACTCATAATCACAGACACTAATACAGAGAAGAGACAAAGTATATGACAGCCTCAATCACACCCACCATTTGATAAAGAATGGTGTCCTCTGAAAGAGGCAAAGGCTGATGTCTTAGTTTTGGGAGGAGAACCAATACTCTCCTCGACCACCAATCAAAAAGCAGTGACAATAAGTGTTCTATGAAGTGGTAGGGCATAATATCTCCATTAGGAAGAGAAGCAAGAAAGCCTAACTTCTTCAATGGGGTTTTGAGGTTCTTCTTCCCTGAGAATATTGTGCCTTTTCCCCAGAGTGAAAAGTCCAGGACATTCAGGCTATGATCTTGATGTTTCAGCCTCCATCTTGGATCTCAGTTAGGACAACCTCTGAGGATGTTGGACCAGTGACTTCCTGCATGTCAAGACTGCCAGGTGGCATATGCAGGCTCTGCAGTGGGGCCCTAAGTCTCAGTGGGCACAGCATCAGGGGGTTCTCTCTGCCCGCATCCAGATTTCAGAGGATACTGGAAACAACTTACATTGGTGGTTGTTGGCCCATTCTTCAATAGGGGGTTTGAGGTGCTTCTTCGTTAGCAATATTCTCATACATTTGTTTAACAGCAAGAGGCCATGAAAGGGCATTCATGAAATATTCCAGTACCTTCATGGTGGGCAAATTAAAGCCCCACCTTACTTCTCCAAAAGTATAACAAGTTTCCCTGCCATAAGATAATTTTGGGAAAAGGTACATTTCTTTCCGCAATTTCTTTCATAAAAAGTATAAACAGCCATAGGCCAACTAGTTCAGGAAATGCAATGTCACTTGGCCTGTACATTTATATAGTAGCTATGCACACTACTAAATTTCCCTTTCTTTATTGTTCCCATCCTGACATTTCTAAGTATATTCTCCATCAGAAGTTTGAAGGAGAGGAAGCAAGGTGAAAAAATATTTTAAAAAATCTTCAGATCTTGCATATGGATATCAGTTCACCAAACAGTTGCGTTGCTGAGTGACATCACATGCCTTTTGATCTCCAATTACATCAGAGGAAACACTGTCATATAACCTCAGCACTGGTGGTATTAAAGGAAACAATGTTACATCATTGTTCACTGCGAAGACATCACAGATGGTGAGATCACTAAAGCAAAAATATACAATAAGTGCAAAATGAAGTAATACGTTCAAGATTAATAAAATGAAAAAAATGTTGCAAGAGCAGATGATAGTATATTTAATTTATTACTCATATACCATCTGGGATGCTATTATGATACACAAATTACATACTAATTGGAGCCCTGATTTTCCACACAACTGCATATTCCTCAACTTTAGAATATTTTCCAGGTGCTAGACTGGATCTAGAAGATTTTACAGCAACACTTTTGGAGGTTGCTTCTTGACTAACGTGTAGTAGACCTTAATGTAGAGGACAATCCACCTTCAAAAAGTCCTTTTCTACACCACCTTACCTTTTTCTGCCCCCACAAAACCCCCAGAAAAAGCAGATTGCCTACCCAGTGGTCTTTATTGCAATTCATGAAAAAGTTGAAGGCCCTTTTGGGGTCTGGCTGATGGGGTCTCTCCTCCTTTGAGGGGGTGAGGGGAGCAAAGATCACTGGGAGGGTGATGAATTACCCAGAGTGATAAAGCATCACGACTTTAACCAAAAAAGGCTGCCCTGGTCCTCAATGCCACTTTTTCTGGAAAAAAGGTGGTGTGGGGTGGCTGTACAGAAAGAGTTTGGGGTTTACTAACATGACAAGCTAAAGTGAACGCAATTAGGAAGATAGTTTTGGGAGTCAGATGACACAAAGAGCAACTGTGCACTGGCTCAAAGGGGGTATATATGAACAACATCAGGACCAAATTAAGATCCTACTGTGACATCCCTAAAGGTTTGGGATCGAGCATGTGTGTCAAACATTAATAAACTGCGTCACAACAGGTGATTTAAACAAAAATGGTTGATCCGTTAAACACAAAAAGGCTGAAAGGGAAACAAATAATCTTTAATGGATTCCACTGCAAGACCTTGGTGGGCCAAAGAAAAAATAAACAACTAAACATGAGACAGTTTCATAGGTAGGGGTCTGTGTTGGGGATTTTACACCAGGCTACACATTTACCCCAGTGCCTGAGTAATAGTAATAGATTTTGTAGAGGGGTGTCTGGCTGCTACAACAGAAGATTCTTTCGAAGCAGTAGACGGATTGGACGACAAATATTCATGCCCAGAAGTTCCGGGAACCACACACTCATGGCCCAATCCAGAGCCACTAGGATGAGTTGGGCCTCGTCATGTCTGATCTGCTCCAGAATTTGGGGTAGGAAAGACAGAGGCGTAGAGGAGTTCCATGCTCCACTATAACCTGAGTGTGTCTCCTACAGAGAGTGTTCCTGCGAACTCCTACATGCGAAAGTTTTGGCACTGCACGTTTGACATGTGGCATAACAAATCTAACTAGGGCTCTCCCCACTGTTAGAAGACATCCTACACAACCTCAAGATGCAATTACTATTTGTGATCTACCAAGTGTCACAGGTTGAGGTGGTCAGGCCTGCTGTTGAAAGATACCATCAGGTGGTTTACGATCAGGGAGATGCCCTGACACTCCAGCCAATTCCAAGGGAGGCAGCTCCACTTGCCATAGGATCCAGGGCCCTGCTTGTCGCAGTACCACATGGAGATGCTGTTTTTTATGAGAACCTGCATTAGGCTTCCTTGCATGGACGGAAGGAAGGCCATCGCCAGCTCGTGGATGGTATGCAACTCCAAAAGATTTAAGTCTTATGTAATATGTGTCTATGTATAGTGAACAAGTCACCTGGGAGTGTATCCTGGAACCGAAGAAGGAGCTGTATGGGCCAAGCCAGGGCTGCCGCTAGATGAAGGCACAGGTTTTCAGTTTCTTGACGAATTCAAGAACTGAGGAGGTGGCTCTGATGGGCAGGGACAGACAATTCCAGACCGTAGGAGTGAAGTAGGCAGAAGCACAACTGTCTGATCTGGTTCTGTGTTTGCAGAGACTGTGTTCTAGTAAGAGTCTGGCTCAGTGAACATGTCTGGTATGGTTGAGGAAGTTTATGCGGTTGTTGAGGTACGGTGGATTAATGTTGGGTAAGGATTTGTATATGTGCATGAGGAGTTTGAAAAGTGTTTGGTAGTGGATTGGGATTCAGTGGTGCTCTTTGAAATGCAGGGTGATGTGGGTATGGGGTGGGAGGTTGAGAGTAAGACTGGCTGCTGAGCTTTGTATGTTTTGAAGACTTCTGGTCAGTTGAGCATTGATTTCGGCATCAAATACGTTGCCATAGTCTAGCTTGATGGTGATAAGAGCCTGGGTGACGGTTCAGCGAGTGTTGGGGAGCCATTTGAAGATCTTCTTGAGCATCTTGAATATGTGGAAGCAGGAGGAGGGACACTGTGTTCACTTGGTTGGTTGTTAATTACTGTTCTGAGGTTCTTTGCATGGGTTGGGGGGATTCTGCCATAGACCGGAGTTATGTGATCTCCCCTTTTCCCAGATGACCTCTAAAGCCCAGTAGAAATGTATCCTTCACCACCATCAGCTTGGGAGGCGTCTGCCTCTGGTCAGGCCATAGTCTTGCTGCCATCCCTACTGATCCTGTGGCATCTACTCAAACGTGGATGACATCCAACAGGTTTCCTTGGTGCTGGGCAATTGAGACTTCAGATACCACTGAAAAGATCGCAATTGCCACCAGGCGCAGTGGCAAGCAGGATGCATTAAGCCATCAGGAAAAGAAGCCTCAGAGCTGCTGTCACTGAGATCCATGACCGAGGCTAAAACATCTGGATTATAGCCTTAATGTCCTGGATACATAGTGAGGGAGGAAAATCCTGGAGCTGCACAGTGTTCAGAAGACTCCTATAAAAGGGATCCTCTGCAAGTTAGGTGACACTACGGCTCATTGATCGAGACCCCCGTAAATGTCAGGAACTTTTTGTCATTTTTTGGAGGTAGTCTACGATTGACTGGGCATGATTACCTTCAACAGCCAGTCATTGAGGTAGTAAAAAAGTGGTATCCTAAACTCAAAAGATTGGCGGTTACCACTGCCATCATTTTCGGGAACACCTGAGGGAGGCTGGCAAGGCTGAGGGGGGTACGGAGCAAACAGAAAATACTCCTGGATTTTCTTGAACCGCAAGTAACGTCTCTAGGACTGCAGAACGGTCACATGGAAGCATGAGTCCTGCAGGTCTTAAGCAACCAACCAGTCGCCCGGATCGCAGGGAGACAGAACTTTAGCCAGTGTGAGCATTTTCAATCTATCCATCCTAAGGTAGGTAGGATCTAAAATAAGACTAAGGCATCCGTCCTTCTTCAGCACAAGGAAGCCCAATCGAGCCTCCACTTCTTGCAGCAAGATGGATAGGTGCCTCTCTCTGATGTGGGAAAAACAGGGGTGGGTTCTAAAGGAAGGAAAGAGCATAGCAGTGTTTGACGATTTGGAGGCCCCCTCAGTCGGATGTTATGGCCTCCTACAATAGGATGGCTTTTTCCTGCTAGTGGTAAATTAAAATGGCTTGGAGGCTGATGCCGCAGGGGTGCAGGGCTGGGTGGAACAGTGTTCCTGGTGACCGGCATAATGTCTGCTAGATCCCCATCCCTGGCCATGAAATGACTAGGGTGACTGCTGCAGTGCTGGCGGGGGGCCTGGAGGAGTCTATACGCCATCCCTCTGGAGTAGTCACGGAAAAGGCAGGTCAGCTGAGGAAAAGTTGAAAGACTCAAAGATTGCGCTGTGGCACTGCTTTCTTGTTTGAGGGTAAACCAGCCTTGTCGCTAAATAGGCATGGCCCATTAAAAGACACATCTATTAGAAATGCCTGCATCTCCACAGAAAAGCCAGCAGATCACATCTATGCGTGTTGGCGTAGCACCACGCTAGGGCTCACTGCACATCACGTGCAGGAAGTAGTATTCAGGCCAGCCTAATGAGATATTTTACAATATCCTGCCCATATCGAATGGATTGAGGTAAAACGGACCTAAACTCCTCTGGGACTGCTGACAAAATTTCCCTGTCCATAGCCCAAAAGGCATGTGTATAAAGTCCTTAAAGACATACCGCACTGATCTCAATGCCAGGCTAGTGAAAGAGAGAATCTAGTTGCTGAACACCTCAATCCTGGCAGTCCCTGCCAATGCCTTTATAAATGACTGCCTGCTTTGTGGTCATTTATAAATTAGTTGGGCGGCCTCTCCAAACTGGGAATGGAAACATTTACTCCGTTCTCATGGTGGACCCACGTGCCATTCGCATATATCTAAATCAAGCCCTCAGTGTCAAATCCATTGACGTTGCCAAGGCTTGTTTGTGGTTGAGTTAAAAGTTTTGTTTATTGTTTCTTTAAAAATCCATATCTCCAGAACAATATTTATTTGTTTATGTGTCCATAATTTCATTAAAATACAGTTTATTTTGATAAGTTTGAGTCGGATTTCATGAGACTCGTGCTTCTCTCTTCTTTAATTTCTTTAGTGCTGTTTAAATGCTTTACGCTTATCCCTTTACGGAAGCCTGCCTGCTTGAAGTCACAGCTACCCACGGTTGAGCTAAAGTTTGACAAATGAAGCCTGACTGGTCCTAAGGGTTGGAAGTGTATTACCAGGCGCGGCTGGTTCAGGTAAGAGTTGTGGGGCAAGGCGGGTTGTGACGACAAAATAAGTAAAATAAAATAAATAAATAAATAAATAAAAACACGTACCTTGCACTTGCCGCATCGCCGAGCCGGCAATGTGGCAAGTGGTTTTACTTTTTATTTTATTTTACCTATTCTGTTGTCTGTCAACTGCCCCCCCACCCCGTCCACCGCTCTTACCTAAACCAGCTGCCCCTGATTATCACACAGTGAGATCTCACGACCACATCATATAATACACTTCAGTTCCTTATATAGGTGATTCAGAATCCAATCCAAAAAGGTGATAAAGCCTGTTTTGAAGACCTCATAAAAGAGGCAGTGCGTTGTCTAAATAGAGCGTGCATGGACTGAGTGAGGTGAAATCCGCACGACCTTGATCGGGGTTAAGATGGACTCGGTTCAGTGTCAGGCAAATGGAGTCTGCAGGGGCCTGACCTCCAGCAGGAGCAACAATTGGAACCAGCATTGATGAAGAAGGAACCAGCGCAGATCTTGAAGCTGGACTGGAAGTCATCACCGGAGTCAATGCCGAACCTAAGGCGGTTCTGAAGGACTCTGATGTCAGGCCCGTCGGCACTGACCTGACTGGAGGCCTATGCGGAGCCTTAGGGCCCAAAGACCCACCAGAGTGAGCCGGAAGAGTGCCAGAAATACACAGCATGACTGTAGTAAGGTGAATGTTCCTCTCCTTCTCAGTTCTCTTTCTTCCCCTTGCTGTTCAGCCTGAGTATGTGTGGTATTTTGTATATGTCATGGAATATTGAATGGGTGAAGTGAATCAGTTGGTGTCTGTAGGCTGAGCAGCTAGGAGGCTGCTCCTGGTGGGGCGTACTTACAGGGATACTTACAGGCCCATTTACCATCCTGACTACATCATCATACTTCTGTAACCTATATTACAATAAAGCTTTTTGGAACCACAACCTGGCCTCTTGAGGACGTCCTCCTTACTACAATGACCTCCTTAAAAGCCTCAACCTTTTGCTGAGTTGCTGATGGCCCAGGAAGTTCTGAATGCAGCAGGCCCTGTTGTGGGATCAGCCCATTGAGCGGGGATCGAATGCCACCTTGACGCTCTCCTGACTTCTCTTTTGGGGGAGAGTGGCATGCTGGGGTCGAGTACTACTTCAACTTCTTACGTTTTTTAGTAGATTTAGACTTACCAGATGACCTCAAGCACAAAGAGGACCAGTCACACCAGTGGCCTTGAGAGTGGGAACAAGTCTATGTCATCAACTTGGAGTGGGAACAGGACTTACACAAGATCCTCGCTTCACATTCTCGGATCACCTTCTGGTGCATGATGGCACATTCTTCACATAAATTGAAGTTGAGCCCTGAGCTCAGACATCAATAGAAGGATAAACAGCAGACAGGTAAATTAATTTGACTTTGGCACAGTACCCATGTGTTTTCACCTCCTCTGAAAGCAGTTTGGATCCCACTCAACCCTGCTTGTTCAAATAAAGCTTGGTTGTGGTGTCCGTTAGGATTTTAATTTGGTTACCTCACGAGTTAAGAAAACTTTTACGGTCAGTCTCATAGCTCCTAATTTCTGAAAGCAGATGCAACATTATCCTTATTGATGAGACCAGAGGGCACTAAATGCAGATTCTCTACAGTGTGCTGTCCCGTCCTATAGGGATACATCCATCAGCTTTGGCCAAGGTGGTCAGCAGAGCAAACCAGGCAGGAAGAAGGGCTTTGGAAATCCACAGTTGTAAAATACAGAATATGGGCTGGCCTAGGATGGATCTGATTGTCCAGGAAGTAGTGCTTGGGAAAATGTGCCGAGAAGCCCACGCAGCTGCCTGGCAGATGTCCTGGACTGAAACTACTTGTGCTAATGCAGCAGTCACAGCCTTTGCTCTGGTGAAATGAGCACATAAACCCTCAGGATGTTGCTTCTTGGCAAGTGCATAGCAGATTTTAGTGCAGAGCACGATTCATCAGAAGATAGTCTGTTTCTGCACAGCCTTTTCCGTCTTCGCTCCGACATACCCCAACGAAGAGTTGGTTGCCCACCCGGAACTCTTTTTTTTCGTGGTCACGGTAGAGGGACAATGCTTTTTTGGGGTCCAGTTGGTGAAGTCGCTCCTCTGCAGCACAGTGTAAAATGTAGGCAGGGTGATGGACTGGCCTACATGAAAGGGAGTGACATACTCTTGTCAGCAAAGGAGCTCTAGTGCAAAGAAGCAGCTTGTCTGGGAAGATGTTTATGTATGTAGGCTGAGGTGACAAAGCCTGAAGTTGACTGACCCTCTGGGCAAATGTTATTGCCACTAGGAAAGTCGCTTTGATGATAAGGAGCATGAGAGGACAGTTGTGCAGTGGGTCAATAGGAGAATACATCAGAAATGTCAGGATAAGATTAAGGTCCCACTGAGCCATGATAAAGGGAAGAGGAAGAATCATATGTTTTAAACCTTTCAAGCACTTATGTACAATACGGGATTTGAAGAGGGGTGGCCGGTCAGGCAACCACAGAAAGGCTGAGATAGAAGAAAAATAAACCTTTATGGTGCCCAGAGCATAGCCCTGCTGGGCAAGGGAAAAAATGAAAAGAAGAACCTGAGAAAGGGGGTCAATTTGCTTTTCTGCACACCATATCACAAACTTTCCCCAACGGCAGACGTATACCAATTGCTGCCAGAATAACAATGCAGACATTGGAAGGTCATTAGCTGTCAACTGTTGCCGCACAATCTTCACGCAAGTTGGCAAAATGTTAAAATAATAATAAAAAACCTGGTATTTGTAAAGCATGAACTAATCACCCCTAAGGGTCTCAAGGTGCTGGGGGCCATCTGGGAGATTAAGTGAGCTATTGCCTAGAGTCACATGATGCTGGGCTGAGCTGCCTCCAGCACTGCGAATCAAACCGTGCACTTCTGAATCAGCCACCCTGGCCGATGCAACGCACCTCTCCCTGAGTGTTGCCAGGTTCAGGTAGAGAACCCTCCCCTGCTGCTGTGACAGAGATCCTCCTGAAGGGGCCGCCTTATCGGAGGACCCATGGCCATGCTCAACAGCTCGAAATACTAAACTATCTGCGCCCAGCCTGAGTCCCAAGGATGACTTGGACCCAGTCATGTCTGATCTTCTTGAGAACTCTGGCCAGAAGTGGTATGGGTGGAAAGGTGTACAGGAGGCCTGAGCTCCATTTGAGATGAAAACACCTCGAAGTGAGAGCCACCTTAGAAACTCCAGCTTGCAGAACTGCTAACATTGAGTGTCCTTGGTGGTGGTGAACCGATCTAACCAAGGCTCTTCCCACTGCTGAAAGAGACCTTGCACCACCTACAGATGGAGACGCCACTTGTGATCCACTAGGCATCGTCAGCTGAGTTTGTCCGCCCTGTGGTTAAGAGAGCCCGCCAGGTGATGAACCTTTAGGGAAATGCCATGACTTTCCAGCCATGTCCAGAGAAGCAGGACCTCTTGACAAAGGTTCCACAGCCCCACTCCGCACAGTTTATAGCAGTGCTATATGGCTGTGGTATTGCCTGTGAACACCTGCACTAGGCTTCACTTGATGGACGTTAGAAAGGCTTTAAATGCTAGCCGAATTGCCCAGACCCCTGGCAGGTTCATGTGGAGTCTGGATTATGCTGGAGACCAGAGGCCTATGATCTCCACCTCTCCCAAATGGCCGCCCAATCCTAGGAGTGACTCATCTATCACCACTGTCAGATCTAGTTAGGGAAGGGAGAGGGGCTGCCACTGACCCAATCACAGTTTATTAATCACCACTGCAGATCTTTTGCAGTTCCCTCCATGACCTAGACCATGTCGGAGAGACTCCCCTGAAGCTGTGCCCACTGGAACATTAGGTCCCACTGCAGATCCTGCATATGCCATAGTCTGAAGGTGGAAGATGACAGCCTGGGGTGAGGCCGCCTTCAACAGCAAGCTGTTGAGATAAGGGACGACTGGCACCCCTAAACTCCGCAGATGAGCTACACCTGAGGGACGCTGGTCAGGGAGCACAGAGAACTGAAAGTGCCTGTGGCTCACACTGAACTACAGGTAACGCCTGTGAGCAGGCAGGATCAATATGTGGAAATATGCATCTTGCAAGTCCTGCAGGCAGGACGAAATGTGGAAATGTGTGTCCTGCAAATCAAATGCCACTATCCAGTCTCCTGGGTCAAGGGCAGACAAGACCTGAGCGAGTGTGAGCATTTCTCCTTCTTGAGGAAGAAATTGAGAGAGCACAGGTCTCCGCCCTTCTTGGACATCAGAAAGTAGCAGGGATAACAATCATGCCTTACTTCTGGCTTTGGCACCCTCTCTATGGCTCTCTTGGCCAAGGTATCCGTCACTTCCTCGCAGAGAAAAGAAAGATGCTCCTCCATCAGCCTGCCACAAGCAGGTGGCATGGGTGAATGGTAGTTTTGAAGAGGAGGAAGTAGCCTCTGCCAACAATCCGCAGAATCCATTAGTCCGATGTAATCGACCGCCGGTGGTGCAGGTGATGGCGGATCCTGCTGCCCACTGGAAGCCCATGTTGGTAAAGGGGCAGACTTTAAGGGCTTGGAGGCTGTGGCTTAGACTGGTTCAACGTCTGGCTGCTTGACTCATCAGGCCTGTGGGTACCGCATCCTCGAACACACAGAAGCTGGGAAGCTGACACGCTGCATTGGCCAGAACCTGCCAGATGTTGAACCGTCAAAGAAATGCCTTGACGTTCCAGTCATGTCCAGAGGCGCAGAGCCTCCTGACATAGGGTCCACGACCCCACCCCGCCCTGTTTGTTGCAATACCACATGGCGGTGGTGTTGTCTGTGAACACCTGCACCACCTTCCCCTTGACAGAAGAAAGGAATGCCTTCAGTGCAAGAAGGATCACCCGAAGCTCCAGAAGGTTGATATGGAGCCGGGACTCCGCCAGAGACCAGAGGCCTCTGATCTCCGCCTCTCCCATGTGGCCACCCCATCCCAGGAGGGACGCATCCGACACCACTGTGTGCTCTGGTGGGGGAAGGGAGAGGGAGAGGGACCTGCCGCTGACCCAATGTTGATTTGTGAGCCACCACTGAAATTATAGCCCGAATGTCCCAGACTCGCTGTTCGGGAGGATAGACCCGAAAATGTGCCGTGTCCAGAACCGCTCCGATGAAGAGGAGCTACTGAGATCGGACCAGTTGTGACTTCGGCACGTTGATGGCTGGGCGGGTACTGACGCAGCTGAAAGCCACTTTAATGGCAATGAAAGGAACAAAAGGCAGATTGGGTGCAGGGAGGGGCCATGGAAAGCTCCAAGGACTTTGTTCGTAGCTCTGCTATCCTTGAATTGCTCCAGTGCCAAGTCTTTCTTATCTCCGAAGAGACAGGAGCCCCTACGGCCCCGTGTCACCCATAAAAATAGGGGTGATGCTGCCTGGACCGACGACATCGGGGAAGGTTCAGATGGTTTGACCAGTGCAGATCTGGATACATCCATGGATCCAAGGTGCCCATCTGTGCCAGGAACAGACCTGCTGGCGGGGAAACAGTAGGGGCCTCTCGGCACTCCAGGGTGCCCGAAGGGTTGACAGCGTGGACGGGCCACCCAAAATTTGAGTTGCGTGGTCTCATTAAATTCACTCTGATCCAGCAAAAGGCGCTGGTTCAAAGGCAGCGGCAGGCCTCAAATGACAACGCTCCCTTGTCTCATTGGATGAATTTGATGGACGGGGTGAAGTCGAAGACCTCTTTGACTTCTTACTCTTTTTCTTTTTGTGGGACTCCGGAACGCCCGGATGACTTCGACCACAGCGAAGATCAATGGCTCTGCTACCGATCTCAGAACCTTCTTCTTGACTGTGATCAAGATGGTCAATGCACCGCACGTCGAGCGGCAAGGAGCTTGAGGGATCGCTACCTCAAGGCCTTGGGATGCATGGCGCAGTAGTCTATGCAGGTTTTGCGTCGTGGTCATGCATGAGGCACGAGGCAAACGAGATGAGGTCCAACACCCACATCTGTCGATGACAGGTGTCACAGGGCTTGAAATCGGCTTCCTTATGGACATCCTGCCACACTAGAAGATAATGTCTTAAAAACCTTTAACAAAAGGGTCGAAAAAAGGTCTGCCGTGAAGTGACACAGAGCCCTCTGCGGCAGATGCCATGTGGAATAGAACTATGCCACCTACTGGAACACACGGGTACTGCTCATAAAAAAGTTTGGATCCAGTCTGACACCTGGGGATAATTCAATGGTAATAAATATGTAGCTAGAAGGCGCTATCAGATAGGCTCTGACTTGGATCCGAGTCTTAAGAGCTTACCAGGACAGAATTGTCTGGATCTTGGACTGGAGAGGTTATAAATGGTCTCCAGCTACTTGGTGGCCCATGTACACAACAGATCCTTGCCCTATCTGGCACTTTCGTGCCTTGATAGTCAGGCCTGGCAGCAGCGGAGCCTGAAGCACGTCCTTGAGGTGGACCATGTGATCCTCCCAGGTGGAACTGAAGAACAAGTTACGTACCTTCGGTAACGATATTCTTTCCTGGTTCAGTGACCGCAGCGGACTCTGTGCGGAATCTGGGAGTCATGTTTGGTCCCTAACCAGCAACTGGATGGTTTTGTCAATAAGACCATTGCCACTTGTATGGTACTGCTCCGCATGCTGCGCAAAGTCCTTCCTATGCTCCCAGTCCCGGCTAGATCTGAAGCTGTACGAGGGATCATACTGAGCAGGTTGGACTATTGCAACGCATTGCTTTTGGGTGCACCCAAGAATCTGGTTGGCAAGCTCCAACGGATACAAAACATGGCAGCCAAGTTGGCCTTGTCTCGTCCGCTTATCGCCTCGTCCACCGCAGTGCTGCGTGATCTCCATTGGCTACCCGTCCAGCAGCGGATTCTTTTTAAGGCCTCGTGTCTGGTCTTTAGGGCGCTGCATGGGCAGGGTCCTGTTTTGCTGCAGAATCTCTTTTCCTGGTACACTGTTTCACGTACCTTGCGCTCTTCCTCTGCATGCCTGGTTACGGTTCCCAGGTTTCAGAGGTCAAGAATGGGCGGTCGATCTTTCAGCTTCGCTGCCGCCAGTCTTTGGAATTCTCTCCCGCTACAATTGAGGAGCCAAAGCGAATTCCCTCTCTTTAAGAGAAATTTAAAAACGTATCTCTTTCCTAGAGTAGCGTGATTTCTGTGACCGTGTGCTAGTTTGTCCTTCAAAGCGCCAGGATACCCTTTGGGTGACAGTGTTTTGCTCTATATAAGACTGGAATACATACATACATACATACATACATACATACATCTGTAAGGTTTCAGGTTTCATACGTCTTTATTTCGAGTGTTTACATCATAAAAGACAATCATCATAACAAAACAACCATAAAAACACTATACACAATCAAGCTAACTATTCTCTTTCCTCCTAATTAAAACATTCTATATATTAAAACATGATTAAATTATGTTGTTGAGACGTACTAATACAAAATTATTTAAAACCAACAGTTGATCACATTACTTGTGGGTATCTTGCTCTAATAATCCATGCCCACCCCAGGAATTTCGCCACACCTATGATCACAATCTCTGAAGTGTTAGATCTTAAGACCCTGAGTGCTTCAGTGCTCACCCGTGTGTTCAACATCCTGCAAATAAGCTTTAGCCATTTGCTCCGGGGGGCGAAGTAAGCAGGGCAGGCAAAAAAGACGTGACCAATAGTCTCCTTGTGGACTCTACACCAGGGGCATAACTCAGCTGACCGGCCTCGCCATTTACTAGTAAAGGATTTTACTGGCAGTGACCCAACTCTAAACTGATGATACAGCTTTCTGTCCATACTCCTGGTAATGACGTCCCAATAATCCTCCAAATAGGGATCAAGTTTGTGAACCAGGAACTTTCCAGTCAAAGTAGCAGATTCAGACTGTAAAACTAAATGGCGTCTTACAGTTGCCCAGTACAACATTTTAAATTCTTTTTTGGATGGAAAGGTGTTTCCCCCCGGTGCTACCCACAGTGAGCTAAGTCCCATGTTTTCCAGAATTAGCTTCACCTCTCTGAACCAAGGGATATTACCTGATCCCATGATTGATCTTACATCAGAGATTTCGTTGGCAAAGCGGGCTAATTCCGGCGTTGACCAAGTTCGCCTCCACAAAGCTACCATCCAAAACTGCGCTAGCTCTTTAATCGATTGACACCCCATATCAAGCAGTAACGGTTTGGTTGGGGTGGATTGCGGAAGGCCTACCAAATTACGCAGAAACTTATTTTGGATTCTAACCAAAGGGGCCAGGTCCGTAAAGCCCCATAGGTCAGCACCATACAGAATAGCAGATCTAATTTTGGCATCATAAATTTTTAGTGCAAGCATTACCCTTTTGGTTTGTGACTTTCTTTGTTCCTGGATTAGGCACCCCGTCAGTCGAGCAAATTTCAAACAAAGTGCTTCGATCTGGGGTTTCCAACGTAGCCTATAATCCAGGACCACACCAAGATAGGTCATAACCTCCACCTGCTTTAATTCCACACCATTCATGCTAGCGTGACTCTTTTGTGGCATATTTTTGGTTGGAACCATAAATTTGGTTTTGCTCACAATTACCTGCAAATCGTTCAATTTGCAGAAAACCTCAAACCTATTAATCGCTGTTTGTAATCCCTTTTGTGTTTTCGAGAGAATTAAGGTGTCATCGGCAAAGATGAGCAATGGGAACTTCGAACCACCCAGGGTAGGCGCATCAGTCGGCGTATCTGCTAAGAACTGTACAAATTGGTTGATAAACAATAAGAACAGGGAGGGGGCCAGAACGCAGCCCTGGCGTACGCCGCGTGTAACGGGGAATCGCTCCGTCACCTGCCCCTGTCTGCCCCACCTGACCCTGGCAAAGTTGCCCTCATGTAATCTTTCCACTAATTCTAAGAGTTCGGGGGGCATACCCATATTGCCTAATGCAGCCCATAGCTTTGCCCTCGGAACAAGATCGAATGCAGACTCAAGGTCCACGAATGCAGCATATATCGATCCTCCGCCCAGAAGCACAACCTTCCAGTATATCAGAATGAATCTGAACACTTGGTCGATTGTGCTGGTAAATGATCTGAAACCTGCTTGCATCGGGGAAAGAATATTCTCATTATCCATCCACCCCTGCACTTTAGCGAGCACCATCCTTGCTAAAATTTTCTGTTGTGCATCGATTAGGCTAATAGGGCGGTAGTTCCCTGGGGCCGAGCGATCTCCTTTTTTAAAAATGGGAAGGATTTCTGCCCCTTTCCATGAGTCAGGAATTCTCGCCCCATTCGTAATGGCATTTGCGAACCTCGTGATATAGGGCACCCAATTCAGGGGGTCAGACTTAAATAAATCAGCCGGGACGCTGTCCATGCCAGGAGCCTTACCGGCCTGTACAGATCCCAGTGCAGTCACCGTGTCATTAATATCAAACACTATAGATTGTCGTGTTGGAAGGGACAAAGATAACTGATTGTCCAGGACATTTGAGGGTGCTGGCTCAAGACCTCTAAACTGGGTTGAATAAAAATCCACCCATGCGTCAGCTGAGTCATGATTTTCCGGAATTTGCATATCCGGATTCCAGCCCCATTTCACCACCTCCCAGAATTTGGTTTGGTTCAAGGACAGGCTAGCCTCATATAAGTCCTGCCAATGGTTATAATCCCATTCTCTCCTCGCCGCCCATTGGGCCTTCCTATACTGTAATCTGGCCGATTTGATGTCTGCAGTAACTCTAGATTTGATAGCTTTGATCAGACAACTATGCGCCTGCCGGCAGGTTTTATTATACCATTTCTGGCACAATAGAGGAGTCAAGACTTTCCCATTGTTGCCATTTTTGGTTAATAGAGCTTTCAGATTATCAAAGAGCAGCTCATGATAAACACTAAACTGCTCAAGTGACCCCGGGTCAGTAGGAGACAATTCCTGAACGATACCCAAGGTAGATGAAACAACATCGGAGATCCTGTCTAAAAGATCAGGATCCTCCAAAACCCTACACCAACGCACCCCGCGTCTGTCGTTTGTTAAAATAGCCTCTGCTGTAAGGCTCTTGGCTATAAGAGCCCGGCCAGGGCCATCCTTTAGTTTCAAACTTAAAGTTAACGGATTATGGTCACTCTCGGGCCGTGTAAGAATTGTCATATCATCCAAAAATGACCAATACTCTATTTTGATTAGGAAGTAATCAATTCTACTATTGCTTACTCTGTTGTCAAAAGTTGACTGTCCGATTTTATCAGGGATGGAGCGGCCATTAGCGGCTCTTAGTCCCCACTCCAGGCACAGGCCCAACCAATGCAAAGCTGCCTCAGTTCCCTTCTTAATGGGATTCAATGTCAGGCTTGGGACATTCCATACAGCGTCTTCCTCAGCACGAATGTCCCCACCCTCACACGACCAAGGTTCGAAAGTGCAATTTAGGTCCCCTGCAACAATTATAAATTTATCCCTCCCAAAGAGTCTAACTCATCAATTATTGCCGGACTCCGTCCTCCAGGTAATCCACGGGCATAAATATTAATAATAAAAATATCCTGATAGTTATCCCTACACAGCTTGATTCCCAGGATGTCAGGGTTCTGGGCTAACACTTCTACTGGCCTATAACTGATGGACTGCCTTACCCATATAGTTAATCCACCTGCTGCTCTCCCTTTCTTTCCCTGGATCGCTGGTTCAAAAAAATGTAAATAGCCTGCTAGAAAAATCGGGTCAATAGCCCAACTCTCTTGAAAGATCAGGATATCAAACTCATCTATGAAATCAACCCAATCAGCTGATTCAAGTTTCCCTTTGAGCCCTGCGATGTTCCATGAGGCCAATTTGAGCATAGGGTCTTGAGTGGGCAATTCACATTGGATTGTAGATCCCAAATTATATCCTGATCCCCACCCTCTATCGGTGCTATTCTAACTGGGTGGTCGCAGACTATAATACACCTAGCAGAACCTTCTAAATCATAACCCCCTTCCTGGCCCTCACCGGCCATATCCAAGGGCCGAGTTCCAGGACCCTTCCTAAAATCATCCCCAGATTCCTCACCTTTACTGAGACCTTCCTCTTCACAATCAAAATTTGCAGTTTGGATGTCCCCTCCAGCCAAAGAAGGAAGTCAATCAATACACTCCAAACCAGATAATGGTTCAAAGCGATTATACAGATGGGGGAAGGGTTGAATGTGTGGGGTCAATACATGAGGAAATCTGCCAAGAGGTCTTCTATGGCTGGGATTAATCGGGTAATAAGGAGGTTCATTGATCCTTTTAGGATAGAAGTACTGGAGGCCCAGTGATTGAACGTCACCCATCCTGCCAAATCTCGGTTCTCTGCACACAAAGTCCACGACCCAGGGGTCCCTAAAGTTGATGATGACACAATCACCCTCTAGGTCTTTTGGGTTGTGTCCCACCCAATGAACTCTTCTAACACTTAGGATCTCGGTATTGGATGAGGGGGGAAGTGTTCTATTTTTATTCAACCAAAAAACAACTTTGTTTTTCAGGTCCCTAAAAGATTCGGTTTTGTCCTCCCCAATAGGTGAGACACCCGTCAATATGATAGTATAAGGGGTAGCCTCTGAGGGAAGGTCAATACTAGGGAGGCTCTGTTTGGGGACCTTTTTCCCCGATATGGTAGGCTGACTAGCCCGCCCAGCCCTTGGTTGTGTACCGAAGGATGGCTGTGGGATGAACCTACTGCCCACATTCGGGGGTCCTCCTCTAGTAGCAGCCACCAGGTTGTTACTCACCGGGGCTTTCTCCAACTGTTTTCGACCTTGCTGTTTATTCGCTGACTTAACACTACTTTGAGGAACCGAATTATTAGTAGACACACCGGACCCCACTGCTTTAGCAGTAATGGTAGTGGCTTTACGGTTATTCGGTGTGATTACTAAATTATTCAGTATGCTGGTATTGGCAGTAACTAGGTTCTCCAACTCATCAAGTTTCTGATTCGTTAGCCTAGCACGTTCCATTAGGGGTAACATGAGAGATTTAATTAGAATTTCCATCTTACCCAAAAGATCATCCTCCTTATGTTTACAGGATAGACATTGACCAGCAGTGTCAGAAGGTACCAGTATGGGTGGCAGGGGACTAATTGGAACCTGAGGGGGCTGAGATGTAACATTTAATTTGGGAATCTTGGATGTACCCCCTTTGCCGGGCCCATCCCTCCTTTTCCTTTTCCCACACTTGGGATCTCGAGATCCACCCTTATTTGGTGTATTAGGTTCGGGACTCGAAGACATCGAACATTCACCACCACTGAGATTAATCGTGCTAGAGGGCGTGCCACCATCAGTTGTAGTTAATAATGAACAATCAACCTCCTGACTTAAATCAACCAACATCGAGCCTTGATGTAACTCCTGACTCATTATGGGGGCTTGAATAGCGGGGGATGCCACTGAGCCAATATGTCCTAGGGAAGATCGTTTGCCGGTAATAAGGTCCAGGGATAAGCGCTTCTCAGCGAAGGCTATTTCCTTCTCCAGGATGCCAGTAGCCCTTTTAAAAAAAGCAGCAAGGGGCCCTGAGACCATGCCACTTGATGTCGATACTTGCACAGTTCTCTCTTTACCCGAACGTAAGGGCATAATGGGGGTGACTCCAAACAATGTTTGTAGTACCAAAACAGGAAAATTTAAAAAATAATACAAAACAAGGTACACACACCACCGGCCACCAGCCACAGGGAGAGCAGGTTAGAGGGATGGCCCGGCCCGTCCTTAAACGGCCTCAGACGGCCCGCCCTTTGCCCGGACTTCGCCCGGCGACCGTCCGCGCGTGTTCCGCAGGCGCGGACCGAGGAGTGCTTTAGTAGGAGGGGGCGGGGTGAAGCGGGAAGAGACCACAGGTGCGGCAGGTTGCTGAGCCGCAGGGCACAGTGGTCGTCGCAGTCCCGCTCAGCACAAATGCTCCAAAATCGTCCTTGTGGGTCAAGTATCCAGGGTATTCAAAGCGGCAAAAGTTCCCAATCACGAGCGGCACCCCTGTAAGGGATATTTATTAGTTATAGATTCCTTACCTTAGAATTACCCCTAGGCGTCAGACTGGAATCAGAGTATTTTTTCTCAGCTGTACCCCTGCACGTCGGTAGGTGGTGTTGGTCGATTTCACGTTAGTTGTCAGCAACGCTGGGATGATGTCACAGTATCTACTTAGACACCGCCCCTGCGCTGGGCTTGGGCCAAGTGCCCAGTAGAATGTCAGTGAGGGCCTCAGTGAAAGGCAGCAGGGGCTCAGAAGAGGCTGCTGCCAGCTGAAGCACCTCAGTCAGGCAGGTTAGTCCTGACTGCCACCATAGGAAGCTCAAGGCCCAAGGCCTCAGCTGCTCTACGCAACACCACAGCGTAGGAGGCTCCCTCCTCCAAAGTCATGGTAGGGGTAGAAAGCATACCAAGGTCTGAGGAAATATCCAGACGAGTGGCTTTACCAAACTCCTCTCTCCAGTCCGGCTCTTCCAGGTGGTCTGCTAGCGGGTCAAGAGACCCCTTCGAGTCCTTCTCACCTTCCTCTGGCAGCCAGTCAGGGCAGAAAGGAACGCTAGTAAAGAACAGTGGCACAAAAGTACTGGTGGGTGCCGGTATCGGCGTCAGTCGATGCCGGTCCAGCTCCGAGGCCAAGTTGGGTGTGAGGCTGGGGTCGATGCCGGCCGTGGGCACAGCTGGCATCAGGGACCTAGTCACTGGAATCTGTGCTGGGTAAAGTACCGTGAGGTCGACCGGCACTGATCCGGATCCAGGCCTGGATCCTCAGGGGCCCTCTGGCACCAGAGCCGTAGCCACCAGCCTTGAAGGCCCAGGGTCCCCAACCGAGTCCGTTGGCCCAAAGGTGCGCTGGCGGAGTCTGGCTGCTCAAAGGTGCCATGAAGTGGTTCGTAGAAAGCTCGAAGCTGGGCAGCGGACGCCTCTGCTCCCGGAAAGGGAGGGAAGCACGGAGCCGTCCCAGAAGCAAGCTCTGCAGGCGGAGCCGGAGAGCGACGACCCTCTGCATCCCGCGTCAGCCGACGGACGGGGAGAAGGCGAAGAGCAACAATGCTTCTTCGCCTTCTTCTTGTGCTTCGACTTACCCGAAGAGTGCGCAGACTTCTAGGACGAGTGGTGGTGACTCAACGACCGGTCCCACGACCTTCCTCTCAACCAGGACTTCGAATGGCACAGAACGGACTGCCGAGCCTCCAAAAGCTATCGGGACTGCTCCCGCAAAGACTTCGGGGCCATGGCCGGCAGTCGGGGCACGACCTTGGGGCGGGGTCGCGCTCCTGGCAACAGAGGCACACGAGGTGCGCATCAGTAACGGACGTCAGCTTATGACAGGAGTCACAACGCTTGAAGCCCTGATGATGGAACATCCCTCGAGCACCAGGAGTCGATAAAGCCTCAAAAAGAGGTCGACAAAGTCGAAAAAAATGTGTTAAAAAGGGGCAAGCTTCTCTCTGGAACTGCGCTGGCTGGCGCGGAAAAAGAAAGAACTGATGTCAGTGCGCAGGGGCGGCGCCTAAGTAGATACCACAACTTCAACCTCGCAATCACAACGCCGATAACGGACAAAGAGTCCACTAACGCCACCTACCAAAGTGCAGGGGTACTGCTAAGAGAAAAAATGTCTCCGGATCCAGTCGAATGCCTGGGGTCATTCTAAGGTAAGGAATTCATTACTAATTATCTCTTTCAGGTCTGAGGGATTGGTGTCCAGACTGATTCCAGACACCTCAAGGGGATATGTTAGTCTGTATACCAGCTAGCTCACAGTGCCACTATGAGCCCCTCTTACCAAGGAGTGAATAGTTTCTGCCAACTATTGCACATAAGTTACTTACTTGTGTAACGATATATCTGTAAGAGACATTAGTTTGTGATAGATTCCTTACCTTAGAATATTCCCAGGCATCAGATTGGATCTGAAAAGTTTTTTTGTCAGCAGTACAGTACCCCTGCGCGTCCATAGGCGATACCGTACGGCTCCACGTACGTTGCTGGCGTCGTCGCCGAGATGACATCGCTGGAGCAACTTAGATGCGCCCACGCACACGGACGTCAGTTCTGTACCCGACTTTCCGCGCCAGGAACGCAGAGCCATGCAAGATAATGACCACTGGTGCATTGAAACTTGGGCCCTCAAAGGGATAACCTTAACCCTAGAAATCAGTTCGCAGAACAGGGAGGATGGGTGGGACGGTGAGGAATCTATCACTAACTAATGTCTCTTACAGATATATTGTTACACAAGTAAGTAACTTGTGCATCTGAAAGAGACACGTTAGTGATAGATTCCTTACCTTAGAATAGATACCCCAGCAATACCAACGGAGAACAGAACGGCCAAAGAAGCCGTCTCTCCGGACTTGACTGTCAAGGCAATAATGCTTGGTAAAAGTGTGCAACGAGGCCCACGTGGCTGCCTGACAGATGTCTTGCAGGGGGACACCACGTCCTAATGCAGTAGCAGCTCCTCTTGCCCTGGTAGAATGGGCGCGCAACCCCACCGGAGGTTCCTTTCTAGACAGACAATAACAGGCCTTGATACACAAGACGACCCAGCGGGAGATAGTTCTCTTGTGTACAGCCAAGTCTTTCTTGGCGCCCACGTAGCCAACAAAGAGCTGGTCATCCACCCGGAACTGTTGTGTGCGATTCAAATAAAATTAAAGTGCATGTTTTGGGTCCAGACGGTGGAGCCTCTCTTCCTCTCTGGAAGGATGCGGAAAAAAGTGGGCAAGATGATAGTCTGCCCAATGTGAAAAGCAGAGACAACTTTTGGCAGGAAGGAAGAACGAGTGCGAAGAACAACCTTGTCCGGATGGACTGACAGAAAAGGAGGTTTACAAGAAAGAGCCTGGAGCTCACTCACATGCCTAGTAGAGGAGATGGCAACCAGGAAAGCGGTCTTCAGTTAATAAACGAAGAAGACAGTTATGAAGCGGCTCAAAAGGAGCGCACATCTAAAAAATTAAGAACCAGATTCAAGTCCCACTGCGGCACCGACCTTGAGGCCCAGCAGCCTCAAGGTCATCCTGACCGAAACCCGAGACAAGAGCTGAAAGATCGGAATTATAGCCCGAATGTCCCAGACTCACTGTTCGGGAGGATAGACCCGAAAATGTGCTGTGTCCAGAACCGCTCCGATGAAGAGGAGCTACTGAGATCGGATCAGTTGTGACTTCGGCACGTTGATGGAGAACCTCAGAAAATGCAGGAGGTCGGCCGTAGTCTGAAGGTGGGAGACGACTGCTTGGGGCGAGCCCACCTTCAACAGCCAGTCATCGAGATAGGAGAAGACTGAAACCCCTGATCTGCACAGATGAGCTGCGACCATCGCCATCACTTTCGTGAACACCCGAGGGGCGCTTGTAAGGCCAGAGGGGAGCATAGTGAACTGAAAATTCTCCTGCCCTACCATGAATCACAGGTAATGCCGGTGGGCCGGCAGGAAGGGGATATGAAAATAGGTGTCCTGTAGGTCCAACGCTCCCAACCAGTCTTGCGGATCGAGGGCAGACAAGACCTGAGCAAGTGTGAGCATCTTGAACTTCTACTTCCAGAGGAAGCGATTGACATTCCGAAGGTACAAGATAGGACGCAGGCCTTTGTACGTCTTTGGAACCAAGAAATAGTGGGAGTAACAACCACGACTTACTTCTGGCATCGGAACGTGCTCAATAGCCCCCTTGGCCAAGAGGACCGTAACTTCCTGCTGGAGAAGTGTCAAGTGATCCCCTGACATGCAGCGGTACTGTGGTGGCATGGCTGGAGGGGAAGTCTTCTCGAAAGGGAGGGAGTAGCCCCTACGGACCAGTTGCAGAACCCACCTGTCTGATGTGATGGTGCGCCAGTGGCGAAGGTGATGGCGAATCCTGCCACCCACTGGCGTCTGGTAGGCCTGAAACACCAGACTAGGAAGGTTAGGAGGCAGTGGCTGCAGGGGGGTGGTGGACTGACCCACACGCTGGCCCCGTGACACACCTCTGCCAGCCCCACATCCAAGGCTGAGCTGAGACTGTTGCTGCGCAGGCGTGTGGCTTTGAAACAAACGTGTTTGGGCTCCCCTTCCTTGCTTACGAAAGGAGAGAAAAGCAGAAGGAGTGCGTGTGACCGAAAGGCCAAAGGACTTAGCCATAGCCCGCAAGTCCTCAAAACGTTACAATGCGCAGTCTGCTTTATCGCCGAACAGGCGAGTGCCATCAAAGGGCATGTCCATTAACGTGTTCTGGAAATCCTCAGAAAAGCCAGTCGTCCTCAACCAGGCATGATGGCACAACACCACTGTCGTTGAAATCGCCCTGCCCAGCGAGTCAGCAGTGTCAAGACCACAACAGATGGTGAACTTGGCTGCGTCTCTCCCCTCAGCAATCGCTTGGGAAAGAATTGTCCGAGCCTCCACCGGTCATGGAGGCAGCACTTGTGCAACAATATCACACACAGAAGGGGAGTAACGGCCCAAGAGACATGCAGTGTTCAGGGACCGCAGGCCTTAACTTGTGGAAGAGAAAATCTTCTTCCAAAATTGCTCCAGTTCATTGGATTCCCTGTCTGGAGGTGCAGAAGGGAATGCGATTGGGGACTTAGAGGCCTGGACAACCAAGCTCTCAGGGTGGGGTGTTGGGAGAGGAAGATGGAATTTGCCCAGGGTCGGGCGATGGCGTCGGGCCACGTTCTTGTCCACAGGAGCCCCTGTGTTGGGCCTGGACCAGGTGCCCAAAAGAACGTCTGAGAGTGCGTCGTTAAAGGGCAGCAGCGGCTCCATAGGAGCAGAAACCTGGCCGAAGCACCTCTGTCAGGAAATTAGTCCTGACGGCTACAGTAGGGAGTTAGTAGTGGAGCGCTTCGGCTGCCTTACGCAACACCATAGCATATGATACACCCTCCTCCGTAGCCATGGTAGAAGGAGACAGTGCGCCAGGTTCCGGAGCACAATACTTGTCACCTGCATCCCCCGGATCCTCCTCCCAATCCGGGTCTAACTCGCATTGGGCTGCGAGAGGGTCCTCAGACCCCTCCCAGTCCTCCCAGTCCTCCATAGCCTGTGGAACAGGTGGAACATATGGAGGTGGGTGGCCAAAGGGAAAGAAATTCCCAAACAGCAGAAAAGGCCAACTTGAAAAAAGTAAACATGCAGCAAGTGATAGAATGCAATCCAGTTTTTCAATTAAAGTTTCTTTTGACTCCCTCGTTATGTTATATCGTGCGATCTGACGGTGGTCTGTCCCAAGACCACTTGTTATGAGATAGAGAGTAATGAGGCTCTTAAACTCGTGCCACTCAGTCGCACTGCCTCGAAAATCCAAAGTTCATCCAAGTTCCTTATGTGAAACAATTTATTCAATCATGATTCCAAGCTTTTCTTTGAGCTCTTTTTCTAGGCAGTGCGACTGAGTGGCACGAGTTTAAGTGCCTCATTACTCGCTTTATAACTTTAAAAAAGTGGCATTTTCAGACTTGTGACTTAAAATCCGACTTTAGCATTTACAAGGATTTAAAATTACAATTCATTTGAATCCAAACATAACTTTGCTACCGGTTCCCAATCAAAAGTTAGCACTTATTATATGTATGCTAACTCAATGTCATACTATGCGAGAGGTAGGCTTTGCTGTAGTGAAAAAGTAATCTAAGAGTGCTTTCAATACCAGTGTGATGTATTTCCTATGGGAACTGTATCAATATTCCTGTTTCTGACCCTTGTCCGGTTAATAAATCGATAGTGGCCATACAACGGCACAGAAACCCGTTTTCTGATTAGGTCATAGCGCATGCTACCACGTTAGGCAAGCACTATTCCCCCAGCCCCCATAGAAAGCATACCGAGTTCTCAAAACAAATCAAACCTCCAGCAACCTGGGAAATCCCCCGCAGCTATTGTTTTGATTTAACCAAGCAAAGAATGTACGAACGACCAGTTCTTATGACATCCTTATTGACGTATTTATGTCCATCCTTACGTCAATCTCGGCACCTTTCAGGTATAAATATTACCGACATTGCCCTAAGCAAACACACGGTGGTGGTGACGAGATTGGAGCAGCGATACTTGCCGAGGAGCCCAGCAGATGCAGGAAGCCCACGGACGCTGCCCCTCCCTTTTGACGCGCTGAGAGAGAGACGCTGCCTTTTCTCTTGCCGAGAAATCCAGCTCCGGCGTTCCTAGCCGCCCTTGCGGGCAACTGGGATATCGAGTCCTGAGATTGAGATACCAGCCCTCCAGCCTTCTAAATCCCAGGTACTGAACTGAATAACCCCTCACAGAGAATTCTTGAATCAGATCCTTGGCAAAGCAAACTTAACTTAAACTGCTACTTATCTACTCCCGCCCACGTATTAGGCTTAGGTCAGGTACACCGGGGTAGGCGTAGTTAGAAGCACCAGTTGAGTACGATTAGTCAATGTATATATGTATATAACTTTTATCCATTTAGTATCATATGGCTAAGAAACCATATAAATGCTTTTACAGTATTATTTTATAATTCTGTTTTTACTGTATGCACTTTACTTAACTATAAGTATTGCAATAATAGCGATTCATTTCTCTTGTATGAGAAAAGAGACTGATCAATAAATAACACCTTTTTATTGAACACGCCCGTCTCTTCCTTTTCTCTACAATCTGGTGAACTAAGAATGCACGTACTGACTGAGTAAAATAAGTTGTCTTTTGTTTTCACACGACTCTAGAGATATACTCTTGATTAGGGGAGAGCAAAGTTGTCATGTTCTATGGTTGTCAGAAACTAAATCCCTTCTTGTCTATCCAGGGAGGTTAAACTCCTCCTTGCCTATTCGAGAAAGTTTCTAGTGAACTCTGAGCTAGCTGGCACACATAACTTTAAGTCTAATATCGTCGGTAGAAGACCTAGTTAACCACAGTCCTACGTCTATACTATTGAAGATATTATTCCAATGCGCAGAGCCTATTGGGATAATAGGAACTACACTACATGGCGCCCAACGTGTTTGGATAGGCGATAAATCTAACGTAAGACATTAGAGTAACTCAGTCGTGCTTTTTCACACAGACCCCTTTTCCCATAATACTCCAAAGACGTCTGGAGTGGGTGAAAGGTAAATCCGCCAAACTTCGTAGGAGGAGACTCCTATGTATGGTTCTTGGTTTATTCAACGTTGAAGGATACACTGTTCCAAAATATTGTGCATCTAATCTTTGTTTCCATAGAAACCTGATCTGCTAATAAACAAAATAACCTTCCTGACAGTAAAATGTCAGAAGAAGAAGAAAGGGAGACAGCTAGAATAGCAGCTCATCTCATAGAGAGTGACAGAAGTCTCCTACAGCAAGACCCGGAGGCAATACTTATCCCGGTCAACATAAGAAAAACTATAACCTTAAAACACCGAGAGGTGGTACAGTCATGTTCGTAATCGAGGCACACGAATATCGGCAGACAGAGGTATTCTACTCATGGATAAACTTTCCAGCAGCAAACGCTGTAACAAAAGAGTTCCACTATTATAAAATAGAGGAACCACCGGATATCTACACTCCTTTCGAGGAAGTGGAGATACCACTCAAATACCAAGAGCACCTGCTCTGGTTTAATGGCGCCCTAAAACATAATAATCACATCACCAGGCTCGGTCCACTAGGTAGACCAGGAGCAACGTGGCTGGTCCTAGCCGGATACACACCACATCCAGACATTGAAGAAATGTCTGCACCAGATCTTTTAGCAGAGCTAAAACAACTAATTAAAATACACAGACAATTAGTCCAATATATAATGCAGACTTCAACAGTCCAACCAGCTATTAAAATTCCACAGCTGTCCCCTCATCAGGGGAACACAAATAAAATCACACCACAGAACATACAGTCCTGTCTAGGGAGAGTACCCGCAAAACGGGAACAAATTCCATTCTGGTTAGCACAAAAAATCACTCAAATTGAGGCGGTATTTCCGGATACCACCCCGGTTGAAAAACACAGGATTCTGACTATCTGTCTTCCAATGGGAATCGCACCACATGTGGAGGACTGTGACACTTGGGGTACAGTCTTTGCTTCCATTTACACAAAAACACCTGGTGTTCCATCCATGTCAGTAATACCAGATGTGCTAAAACAAATTCAAGATGAATATGGTCCAGAACCTGCTTTAACTCTTGGTATGAAATTACTAAAAGACTTCAAGCAGGTCTCGGCAATATTACTAGCCAATATAAAGGGAGAAGCAGCCAATGTGGCGATCCGCCAGAGGTTGAAAGAGACAGATATAGCAGACCAACCATTTGAAATTGCCAGAATCATAGAAAAATCCTATGAAGAACTAGGAAGAGATAGTTTGGGTGGAATACCTGTGAAACCCCAACTAATTGAAAATCCTGAAAAGGTATTTATTAAAAATAATCTAAACAATCAAAAAAAGAGCTGGGATGGAAATAAACAATCCACCCCTAAAGAAAAAAGATTCCAAACCAGAGGAAGGTCTCCTCGGCGGAGAGAAAGATCTCCGGACCAAGGACGCAAGTCTCCCCAAAGGGAGCCCTCTGTGAAAAAATACAACCTTAGAAATAGGGATAATATAAAGAAACCTGACAGATATCAAGATATTGATACACGTCCCTCTCAATCTTTTCAGACTTCCTCGCAGAAATCGGAAAGAAGAGGACGATCAGAACACAGGGAAGAGCACGTCAAGTCCAAAGACAAGGAACCTGCTCATCAAAATAAAAAATTACAATTTCCAAAGAAGAAGGTAGCCAGTATTAAAGTAATCAACCATGCCGAGAATACTGAGGACACAGCTGAAAAACGGAGAATGGGCTCAAACAATGCTAGACAGCGCAGCAGAAGTGAGCATAGCTCGCAAGATCCTGATGAATCATCTGGAGACAGTGGACACGAATGAATACATTCAGGTGGAAACTGCAGATACCAGAGTTAGCAAACCTCATAAAATATATGAAATAACATTACGTATAGAAGGGGATAAGACTAGGAAGATAAGGGGTCTGTTTTGGGATAATCTCTCTAAAGGCTATGACATCCTTCTAGCTGAAAAAGACTGGCCACCGGAGTTTGTCAGGGAGTGCCCTCATGGCGAAGAAATAATTATGCCTGCCTTCTCTAATCATATTCCAATACATAAAAAGTATACACTTGCAAGAAAGTGGGCAGTAGCCCAAGCTCCTGCATTATATAAAAATCATGTGGGATGGGATGAAGACTCTCCTCCTCACAAAATCCAGTTAAAATCACAACCTAATGCACAGAGGCAGTACCCAATTAAGCAAGAAGCTAAAAAACAGGTAAAAGAGATCCTAGATCAACTTGAATACCAGGGGGTGATTGAAAATTGCACCTCACAAATGAACAATCCTTTGTTTCCTGTCTCCAAACCAGATAATTCATATCGTCTTGTTTTGGACTACAGACACTTGAACTCATGTTGCAAAACTTTTGCAGTGCAAGACTCACACAGTGCAGCACTAATGAATAAGATAGTGCGCAAAAAATACAAAACAACATTAGACATCTCTAACGGATTCTTTTGTCAAAACATTGCACCAGAAAGCAGATATTTGACCGCTTTCTCAATAAATGGCTCGCAGAAAATTTCTGTCGTTTGCCCCAAGGGTTCAAGAACAGCCCAGGTTTATTCTCAGCAAGAGTAACAGAGTTACTACAAACATATGATTACGAAGCATTATCTTATGTCGATGACATCTATCTAACAGATGATGACTTGGATACTCACTTGAAAAGAGTGAACACCATAATACTTGGGTTCGCAGCAGAGGGCTAAAATTCAACTTTAAAAAGTCAAGAATTGCCCATCTAACTGTCCTATTTTTAGGATATGAGTTATCAAGTGAAGGCAAAAGCCTGGCTGACAATTTCCTAGAGAAATGTGCGGTAATCCAAGCACCTAGAACACTGAAAAACTTACAATCAATTCTAGGTTTTCTGAATTTCGGAAGAACTTATATTATAAATTACGCGGAGAGGGTTAAACCTCTCTATGATTTAATAAAACCAGATTTTAAAAGAATCAACAGGACTCAAAAACACACAGAAATTTTGAGATCTTTACAAACAGACATGTTAGTTAAAACAAGATTACAAACACGTGACAACACACGCAATCTTGTGATTCGAGTCATCCCAGGAAGATGCGGATTCACATACCTGACCTCTAATGAGGGAGAAAAGGTACCAATAGCATACGAATCACACTTGTATACAAAAGCTGAAATGAAATTTAGCCCTACGGAAAAAATCCTTACCGCGGTACAGACTGCTGTAGCGAAAGAAAGAGCCCTAGCACAAGGTAAACGAATAATCATCGTGACACCAATACCAGCCCTGGAGGCGGTAACTAAGGCAAGCATTCCGAATGCAAAAGCACTTCATCCGAGATGGATACAATGGGCTAATTCCCTTGCTGCAACAGACGTGGTATACGAATTTGATCCTAATTAAAAAACACAAGAATTTCTCCAATATGAATTTGAATGTCCTCTGCCGACAGAAATTCTGCCTCTAGAACATTACGGCTGTATAATATATACGGACGGATCAGCACAACCCGCAGTGGGGGGTAAGCAAGCTTACAGTGCTGCGTGCGCGATTGTTAAAGGTCGCTGGCACGAAGGAAAATTGAGACCACTTGTCACTAAAACACAATCTCTAGGAGATTGTACAGCTCAGCGAGCTGTACTACTAGCATTCAAGATGGCGCTTGAAAATACAGATCGAGAATTCCCCACAGTCATAGTGTGCGATTCATTTTATTGCGTTCAGTCTTACAATGAATACTTGCAGATCTGGGTTCAGAACGGTTTTAAAGATGCAAAAGGTGGCACAATCAAGCATAAAATGCTTTGGGAACAAGTAGTTCTTTTACAGAAAGAACTACCAAAAACTCACGTGATACATACACTGAGTCATCAACGTGATGGTGTTCACGTTGCAGGGAATTCATTGGCTGATGAAGCAGCAAAGGCAGCTGTGCAGACGGCTTCCGTAGCTGCTATCACCAGGTCAAAAACAAAAATAGACAGCGAAATATTACAGGCTGTCAGCGCTACAGTAAAAGATGCGATAGAAACACTCCCGAAAGGCTTTCCAGTGAAGTACTCATACATAACTGATGCAAATAACGTTCCATTTGCTCGAATCCCTGGAGTGGGGGATAGGGCAATTCCAAACATGGAACATAGGTTAGGACTCATTATAGCGGCACACGAAGGGCTCGCTTCTGTACATGCTGGCGTTTCAGCCACAGTATCATTATTAAAACAGAGATACTGGTGGCCGAAAATGAGAAGACAAACTAGGAACTATGTTCTAGAATGTGAAATATGTCAAAAAATGAAAGTATCAACAGTGAAACGACCAGCCCAGACGCCCCTTCTAATCTCAGATAAACCATTAGCGTGTGTTTACCTGGACCACTGCGGTCCCTTACAAAGGGATGGTAACTATAAATATATCATGGTCGCAGTAGATTCATGCACGAGATTCATATGGATGTGGCCCCAGCGATCAGATAGTCAGACTTCAGTGGTTAAAGAAAAATGCTTTGATATCAAAGATCGCTTGGCTATTTTACAGGACTTAAATGAAACAAGAAGAGACCTGAGCAACATAAAGTTGAAACAACAGCCAACAACCACTGAAGAGAAACCACCTGTCCCAGCAAGGCCTGTCTGGATTCCAAAAATCGGGGATCTGGTCAGAGAGAAGATCGCGGTAAAGAAGGAATTTGGGCCTTCTTACAGAAAAGCAGTTCCTGTCTTGTCTATCAACGGGACAAGATCAGTAGTACTACCGCCCCTTGCTGGTAAAAAGGAGACCCGAGTTGTATCCATCGACCTGGTTAAACCACAATCATGTGGCCGATAACAAGTAGTAGGCCAAGTGGACTCCCAAGAAGTAGCAGAACACCAAAGTTTGCTAAATCCACAGAGGTTCAAACGGAAAGACTAATCACATTTGAAAAATCTACAGTGAATCAACAAGGACTATGCAACAAAGCAATAGAACTTGAACCTCTTAAAACCCAAATCAAAACTTTACATCAAGAAACTCCACTCTACAGTGATGTAACCACAGACTATGCTAATGAAACAAAACAAATTCTAAAAGCAAAAAGTAATCCAGAAGCAATTGAAACAATTGACAGAACAGCATCAGGCTACTTCATCAACTTCAATGATTTTTCTGAAGATCTGAATGAACCTGACGATCATCCAACGAAAAGAACTTTTAAAGAGAAAGCAACAAAACTTTTTCATCAACTAAAAGAAACCTATCTGATTTCTCCATGGATTGAAATTTGGGTGGCATTGGTGCATTTATCCTCATACTTTGGCTCATCATGGTACTATGCTTGGGACATTTCATTGGGGGAAGATATGCTAAAATGGACACAGCAAGCCAGAATATCAACTTGGTCCTTTTAAACCACACACATCTTCACACGTCGAGAAAAGAGAACTTTCTTCTGTCAACTTCACAGCAAATCCTATACCCGGCGGGGTAGCATGGGACAAAACTGAATATGAAATATATGGTCCGGTTGAACTCCTGAAGTATCCACACCAATTTAAGATTTCATTAAGTGACTTTGTAAAACCAAACACATTCGCTGATGATTGGGATTTTGAAAGTATTAATGATATGATGTCTGATCTAGTAATGTCAGCTAAATTTACAGAACATGATTATTTACAAGGTTCATCGAATTACGATCAAATGTTTTGCTATAACCATTATGGTAATCATTATCTGCATAAATCTACTCAGCCTAGAAATGTTTTAAAATTTAACCAATGGGAACATTGTGCAACTCCACCAAAAGGCAGTTCAAAAACATATTATGATAAATATTCATACTTTTCAGGGTTAAACACAAGTAATGCAGAAACATTCTACTTCAAATTGTTGAATAAGACAGGAGTGAAAACCATGCTTACAAACACAAAATTGATATATTCAGACTCATTTTTTGAAAAAATGAATACATTTGGTTTTGATTTCTGGAATGATAACATTGAAACGAAAACGATCTGGGGCACAAAAGATTGGCAAGTGCAAGGTATAGAATCATTATTTAGAGCCTGCATGATCCCAGAACAAATTATATTTTTGAATGACACAATTCAGCAGACCACCTGTCTTGGTCTAGCCAAAATCAAAGACTTAAACAAACCGTCTATTCCAAAACCAACAATGGATAGTAATAGCACCTCTGATGTGGAGATAGACGTAACCAGTATTTTAAACCAAAACAGAACATATCCTGAATGGAAACAATGGTTGGTCTGGCCCACAGACACAAATAACTGTCAAGATAGATTCCTGAACAAAATACAGGGGTTCACATTGACCAGGCCAGACCCAAGATACTCCCAGAGACAACATCCAGGGATTGTAACTACTTACAGTGTGGGAAAGCTCTGCCTTCAGTGGCTACATACATCCACACTTGCGGAAATTAAGCAACACCTGACTTTACTTAAAGAAGGTGCTGACTTGCGCGATTTCATTATGGGACCACGCAAACAGCGTCAAAAACGTTTCATAGCGGCCTCTATATATGCAGCTTATAACGAAGCTTGGAAAGAAACTCAAATTGAGACAGCAGAAAAAATACGGGAAATTGACCGTGTTCATTTGGAAAAATCACTTTCTGTTGTGGACAATGGGTTAATGACTGTCCTCCAGAATATATTCACTGGACAGCATTGTGTCTTCAGCAATCGATATAATAGAGCAAGACTTACTGATGTTGCAACACGGTCAGTCTCAATTACGTTCTATTGTACAGCTCGGCTGGACGTTGCAAAATCTGCGTTCGGGCTATGTGCCTTGGCGTTTAATCAACACAACGTCATTATTTAATATCTTTAACCTTACTGATAAACAAATCAGTTTGGCACAGAAGGGTGCTGACTATACAATTCTGAGCATTGAAAAATTTGAGAGATTACCATTGACAATGTCAGAACGACCTGTCATTGAATGGATAATACATGGGATAATAAATATTCCAATAACAACTTTCCAGTTTCAATACTGCCAAAAATATATACAGGCAGGCCAGTATGAAAGGTTGGGTAAAGGATACATTAAGTCGACATGGGACTTGCCCTATACACACACATGTGTTAGTAATAAAGGACAGAGTGTATTTCTTAGTGGCAATAATTGTGCAAAATCACTAAGTGGTATACTTCTGTGTCAGGGTTTAAGTTTGCATGGGGCCTGTGAAGAGACTTCAAATAACCTTTCGTGTCACCAGCTAGGCACACCTGCAACACGAATAGAACCATTCTTTAGAAGACTCTCGAATGGGAGTTACATTCTAATTGTAGATCGCAGATGTTGCAGCCTAATGCCCGGAAAACCTTATCTCGTAAGCGTGACTACCAGGGTCATGTGCTGTGAAAGAGTATTGTTCCCAAATGATACTCCAGACAGGGAGGCAAGGTTATGGCCCAGTTTTAATTTCTCTTCTATTCGAATTGATACTTTAAGCAGAATGAAGACTGTGCTCCTACAGACGCCGACGAGGTTGACGTCATCAAAAGAAACGTATGATCTCCAAGTTGCAAGGACAACGGCAGAGATTCATCCACTGCTATCAACGAATAGCCCCCTACACTTCGCAGAAATGTTGAACGAAATCTTAAATATTTCTGATACAAGTGGTATCGCCAGTGTATTTAAGACAGTTTTTTCAGGCGCTTTAACACCATTCAAAGCGATTCTGGGTATTTTTCCAAACTTCGTCCATTCCCTCTTTGGCGGACTACCTCTCCTGTTGGGACTAGTAGCAGGCGTCCTATTTTTGCTACTTTTGCTTGGATATGGCAAACCGTGTCACAGACATGACTCCAACCACAATGGAAGAAACGATCCTGGCTATCAGCTACCGGGACCGCATAACTAAAGTCCTTGGATTAGCACGGCTACGAGATTTAAATATGACTTGGTTTCTTTCGTTCAGACCCTTGTGGCAGACCTGTGTTATGCCTGTATTAAGGTGCTTGCTATGCGGCGAAGAATGCGTGTTGGACACCTGTCTCACACTACAATCAGAAGTGCCATTGGATGCAGAGACTTTGTTGAGTCCAGTAAAGGCTCATGCATTGTGCTGTCCCCAGCGGCTACCAATCCCGATGACGGCATTCGTGGAGACTTCACCACTACGAATGAAGGGTAGTGAAGTACAAGATGAAAGCAGCATCGATCAGGTACGACCATCTGTCAGCTATGCTGATCAAACCATCAATGAAAGCAATCATGCTCATGACTGCATGGTAGCGTCATTTTCCAACCTTGTCGAACTCTCACCAGAAGCTGTTGACTGTTTTTTCGAACATCTAAATGATATGATGTTTTCACCAGAACAGAAAGAATGACTTTGAGCAAACGTGCACACAGCGTTCCATGAACTCTGAATTTGGCCTTCAAATTTAAAAATAAAGCCACTATGAATTCTTCAAGTCTGCTCCTGCAAACAGGAACGTTCTCCAAACATCCAAAATATTTACCTCTCAAGCACTTATCTTCTGCTTAAAGTAAACTATTCTTAGAGAACAGACACTTCTATTTTTAGATACCTCTAGGAGACATTACCTCGAACTCTAGGTTATTTACACATACGATTGTATTTCTATGTGATGAAATGGACTCGCACTTTTTCTTCTGTACTAAGAGCCATTTCATGTGTTATTTTCGCGAATCATTCGTGCAGATATAAAATGTGCATCCTCTTTGAATGATTACACTGCTTGAATGCATACAGTAACTATATTCATTTTTCATGTGTTACGCAAATCCAAAGTTAATGCAAAATTAATGTATTTTGGGGCGGTTTTGTATACACATACAATATTAGTTATGTTTACTATGCTTAGGTTAGTAAATATGGACATAGATTCCGTGGAGTGGGTGTGATGTATTTCCTATGGAAACTGTATCAATATTCCTGTTTCTGACCCTTGTCCGGTTAATAAATCGATAGTGGCCATACAACAGCACAGAAACCCGTTTTCTGATTAGGTCATAGCGCATGCTACCACGTTAGGCAAGCACTATTCCCCCAGCCCCCATAGAAAGCATACCGAGTTCTCAAAACAAATCAAACCTCCAGCAACCTGGGAAATCCCCCCGCAGCTATTGTTTTGATTTAACCAAGAACTCTAGCAAAGAATGTACGAACGACCAGTTCTTATGACATCCTTATTGACTTATTTATGTCCATCCTTACGTCAATCTCGGCACCTTTCAGGTATAAATATTACCGACATTGCCCTAAGCAAACACACGGTGGTGGTGACGAGATTGGAGCAGCGATACTTGCCGAGGAGCCCAGCAGATGCAGGAAGCCCACGGACGCTGCCCCTCCCTTTTGACGCGCTGAGAGAGAGACGCTGCCTTTTCTCTTGCCGAGAAATCCAGCTCTGGCGTTCCTAGCCGCCCTTGCGGGCAACTGGGATATCGAGTCCTGAGATTGAGATACCAGCCCTCCAGCCTTCTAAATCCCAGGTACTGAACTGAATAACCCCTCACAGAGAATTCTTGAATCAGATCCTTGGCAAAGCAAACTTAACTTAAACTGCTACTTATCTACTCCCGCCCACGTATTAGGCTTAGGTCAGGTACACCGGGGTAGGCGTAGTTAGAAGCACAAGTTGAGTACGATTAGTCAATGTATATATGTATATAACTTTTATCCATTTTAGTATCATATGGCTAAGAAACCATATAAATGCTTTTACAGTATTATTTTATAATTCTGTTTTTACTGTATGCACTTTACTTAACTATAAGTATTGCAATAATAGCGATTCATTTCTCTTGTATGAGAAAAGAGACTGATCAATAAATAACACCTGTTTATTGAACACGCCTGTCTCTTCCTTTTCTCTACAATCTGGTGAAACTAAGAATGCACGTACTGACTGAGTAAAATAAGTTGTCTTTTGTTTTCACACGACTCTAGAGATATACTCTTGATTAGGGGAGAGCAAAGTTGTCATGTTCTATGGTTGTCAGAAACGAAATCCCTTCTTGTCTATCCAGGGAGGTTAAACTCCTCCTTGCCTATTCGAGAAAGTTTCTAGTGAACTCTGAGCTAGCTGGCACACATAACTTTAAGTCTAATATCGTCGGTAGAAGACCTAGTTAACCACAGTCCTACGTCTATACTATTGAAGATATTATTCCAATGCGCAGAGCCTATTGGGATAATAGGAACTACACTACACCAGGACCTGTAAACCTAAAAGTATATGTCCAACTTGTTAAATACACTGCACCATGCCCTATGGGCTGTTTAGGACTTACCTTAGTGGTGACTTATATGTATTAAAAAGGAAGTTTTAGGCGTGGCAAAAGGTCTATTTAGATGAGTCGAATTGGCAGTTTAAAACTGCACACAGGAGGGGCGTGGCCAAGATGGCGGCGAGATAGGACGTGCTTCCCTATCCGTCGGCGCCGCCTGCCATAAGCCTTGTTATATCCTCCCTTCTGGTGCCCATCCGCACTTATCATCGAGCATAGAGGTGCCCACTGCTGCCCTAGCACCGGCAGTGATCTTCTCTGTTGGTCCTTTGGTGGCTCCTGCGGTCTGCCCGGCCCGACCTTGCTGCGGCACAGCGTGCCGGGTGGGGTTCTGCTACCACCGTGAGGACTCAACTTCGCTGGACCTCGATCGCCTGGAGAGGCTTGTCTGGAGCATGATCGGAGCAGCTGTGAGGCCGGACGAGAGGGGACACACTGAGGCGCAGCTTGTGACTTTGAGCTGGCTGGTGGGGGTTGGACCCGGCTGTAGGAGACGCATACCGTGATCTACCTGTGGTGGTAGTGATGCAGTGACGGGCATGGGGAACCTCCCCCCGTGCAACCACTTCTAGGCCTTATCTTTGCCTTGGAGGCCTCATGGTCTTGCTTTGCTGTGCTTTGGAGAGCGGGAGGCCTGCCCTCGACCCGTGGATCGGCGTGTGGCGTCCCCCGCGCCTGCCTTTGCAAACGATCTCGTGGCCCGGTGGGGCCACTGGCTCTTCGTAATCCACCTGGGGATACCCTGATGCCCCACGGAAGGCCTCGCTGTGCGCTCTGCTGGAAGGTGACTGTTGGTTATGTTGCTCACCCACATTGGCTATCTGTCTTCCCTTCCGGCACCCGGGAGGCGACAGTGAATAATATCAAAACAACAGCGATCAGGTCATAGACCCCTTAGTCATGGTGTCTCCCCCCCCCCCCCCCCAGCGGGCCACACCCCCAGTCCTGTGTTCTGGTCTTCAATGCTGGGCGGACTGTTCGAGAGGGGCTGAAGACTTACAGACAACCGCCTAGGCTACGCGACCTTGACCTACCACACTTGGTCCTGAACCGCGCTGCCACACGGAATCTACCACGGCTCGCAGTCTCTCTTGAGCTGCTGCCTGGCTTGCCCTGCGGGAGTCGGATTCTTAAGCCCCTTTGACAATATCTGCTGCTGTCACGCTCCGAGATTGTACAACAGCGCACAGACCCCTGATTGCAGGACCATGATAACGGCCAGAGGTAGAAAGGACAAACCCCTGAAGGATCTCCTGCAAAAAATGTCGGGCCAATCTGTCTCCCAGTCTGAAACCAAGATGCCGCAAACTGACGAAGACGATGCACCAGCAACCAAGGCTTTCATGGTCGAATTGTTCACGGCAATCAAAGAAGATATAATGGAGCTGCGCTCCCAGCTTTTATCCGACCTGAGAGAAGTTTGGCGTGATGTTGATGCCATAGGAGAGCGAGTAGCGACTTTGGAGGAACACGATTTGGGGATAGAAGATGATTTACACCAGCTCCAGCAGGATATGATACGCCTCAAGGAACAGAATCTCTTCAGGCTCACGCAGAGGACTTGGAGAACCGCTCCAGACGTAATACCATCAGAATCCGAACGGTCCCTTGGAAGGAAGAAGGAGATGACCTCCGAGCTTACATCTGCAATTTATTTAATCAGATCCTTGGGGATGACGGGGATCAGGAAATACAAATGGACGAGTTCATTGTGTGGGACTTCTGTGAGGTGCTAAAGCTCCTCCCTCCGGACATCCTCATCTGTGTGCATGATTTTCACCTCAAAGAATGAATCCTTTGCAAGGCCAGAGATCTCAACCCAGTGCAATTCCGGGGTCATCTGCCCGCACTTTACTAAGACTTGGCGGCCTCCACATTGATCAAGCGCAGGGACTTCAAACCCATCACCAACCATCTACGTGAACAAGGCATCCCCTACTCTTGGGGCTATCCGTTTCGCCTCATCTTCAAACACAAGGGCAAACTTCTACAGATCCGTTCTTTGGAGGCCATTTATAATATCCTAGGATTGGATTAGCCCCCTGCCACGCCTGGGAACGACCGGCCTCCTTCTTACCGGCGCCAGCGTTCTTCCGAGTGGCAGCGAGTTGGAAGATTGCCCCTACCTCAAAACCAGATAGGTCCACTAGAAAGCTGGAGAGAGAGGCGGCCCTTACATCAGTGTCACAGGTGATGGACAATGCAAACGTTCCTTGATCTTCAAGTAGTTCGGTATCCAGTTGGGCTTATTTGTTGGCGCCGGAGGAAGGGAGCAGTCTGATGGTGAGCAGTGTAATCGCTCCCCATCATACAGAGGGATTGCTCTGTACTACATGGCTCAAACTGGGAGTGTGCCATGTCCTCCTGAACATTTGAACTATGAGACGAACTTTTGTCACTACATTGGATTTTCAGTTTTTTACCTTTGGTTTTGTTCTATTTTGCTGGCAACTCAGGGTTTTTGGAGTGGTTTTGGGATTGTTTTTGGGGCTTCACATCAGTTCTTAGACAAGATTGGCAGTTACCTAGACCAAGGGAGATGACCTACCCTGGTTGTGGCTCTGGGGGGCTTGGGCAGCTATATGACCTACTTTCCCCCCTTAGATGCGATGGGTAGGGACTTAAAAATTGTAAGCTTGAATGTACGAGGGTGAAATAACCTAGTTAAGCGCTCTGGAATACTTTCTCTCTTAGAAAATGCTGAGAGTGATATCTGTTTGCTTCAGGAAACCCATCTTTTACCCAAAGATACTAAGCAGATGAGAGATAAGCGTTTCCCACTGCAGCTGTGGTCCTCAGGTTCAGCTAAGAAAAATGGTGTTGCAATCCTTTTTAGTGCGCGATCACAATGCAAAGTAATTTCCACTGTGGCAGATATCAAAGGCAGGTTCTTAGCACTCTGAGTACAATGGGGGGAACACAAATGACTATAGGGTCCTTATATGCCCCGAATGAACGGCAAGAACCCTTCCTACGCCTAGCCCTCTCTGAAGTTCTTGCCTCTCCGGATGCGGCGCTTTTAGTTGGAGGAGACCTAAATCTGGTGATGGACCCAGGGATGGATAGATAGAGCTAAGGTCAAATAAAACGGGGGCGCTGTCGCAGGCAGGGAAGCAATGGTTAGCTGACTGTGGACTGAGTGATGTGTGGCGTATCCAGCACCCTAATAAGCGTGACTACACTTACTACTCAGCAGCACACAAAACGTATGCACGTTTAGGTAATTTTTTAGCCTACCCTCTCTCTCCTCTCTAACTTGCACACAGCAGATATGAATGAATGAGGGACATTTGTAAAGGGCGTGGCTACCAAAGGCATCCCAGCGCTACAAGACATACCCAAACTAGAGATAATGACACAATCAAGAGAAGAGAAAAGTTTTGAGAAATTTTCGGAAACGAAGATGGTTAGCCTCGAGACGGATACAATCAGGTAGTTGATTCCACCTTTGAGCAGAAATTACAGAAAAGAGACGACCCCCCACTCCGGGCTCGATTAAATCTCGGGACAATGTCAAGATGTTTCGACTCGGAGCAAAGGGTTCTTCTAGGGGCATACAAAGAAACAATAGATTGGAGAATCGGAGGCTAGTGATTTGTGGACGATGCATAGGGCCTTAATTTAAACTATTTTATCTACTGGCAGCCAATGCAGTGCCCTAATGTGCAGTTTCTCTGTTGTGGGCATGCATCAAAAGTCGTGCTGTACAATTTTGGACCGTTTGAAGTTTTTTTATGGTCAGACAGGAGGAGCCCAGATAAAGCACGTTGGTGTAGTCAAGCCTTGATAAAATCAAGGCTTGAACCAGAAGTTTCCTGCCATTAAAGGGCAGGAGGGGCAAGATCCTCCTAATAATTTTAAGCATGCCATAGCATGAGCCAGCAACCCTGGATGCCTGAGTCTTGAAACTCAGATTATGATCAAGCCGAACTCCCAAGCTTTTAACTTGGTCTTTGGGAGCAGGCATATCTCCAATGCATTTCGGCCAGAGGGAGTCATTGTTCAAACTGGTAGTCTTTCCCAAAAACATCAACTCAGTTTTAGCCGAATTTAGTTTAAGGAAAGAAGAGTCCATCCAAGCCGAAACTTTCTCCGAACAATTAGACAGGGTAAACTTATTGTTGTTCATCAGATTAAGAGACACAATAACCTGAGTGTCATCAGCGTATGTGACAATCTTAACCTTAAACTGCTCAATAATCTCAGCTAAGGGGTGCATGTAGACATTAAAAAGTGTGGGGCTCAGTGAAGAACCCTGAGGAACCCCACACTGTAATGGCATCCAGTCAGAAGTGGCGTTGTTCTCGAAGACAATAAATGAGCGATCCGCAAGGAAACTCAAGCCATTTATATAAAGTGCCCGTCACTCCAATCTCTCTAAGTCTTACCAGCAGGAGTTGATGATTGACCGTGTCGAAGGCCGCGCTGAGATCAAGTAAGATGATCGCAGCGGAGCCTCCGACATCAAGAAGTTTCCTGGCCTCCTCAACAACTGATAACAAAGCAGTTTCAGTACCCTGCTGGGGCCTACAGCCCGTTTGAGAGGGGTGAAGGCAGTGATTCTCCTCCAGAAATGCCGAAAGCACACAATTGACATGCCTTTCGCAGATTTTGGCAATCCTCTGAAGTAACGATAATGGTCGGTAGTTCGAAAGGACTCTGGGGTCCAAAGAGGGCTTCTTCAGAAGGGCATTGACCCTAGCATGTTTCCAATGGGAGGGACGATCCCAGAGGAGAAAGAACTGTTGACTAGATCTAAAATGACAGGGGCGACCGAATCAAACGCCTGAGAATGCGGGGGTGCCGTATAACTAGGGGAGCCAGATAATAGGCGCTCCAATTGTGATTTTAAAGTTTGGAATGGAATCAATAGGAGAGGGGTAAGATCTCTGATCAAAGGGGGACTAGTCCCATCTCCAGGAACAAGGAGTGGAGAAAAGGCCAGGTAAATATCCAGAATTTTCCTATGAAAAAAGAGCGCCAGATCCTTGCAATGGGCAGCCACGTTTTCGGGGGGTATGGAGGGCTCAGGAGATCGTGTGAGAGATTTAGTAATTTAAAAAATTTCACAAGAAGAATTAGCAGCTAATAAAATTTTGTTAGTAAAAAACTCAGATTGGGCGGCTCTGATCTCTGCTTTGTAGGCCTTGACGGCATCTCTGTATTTGATTTTCTCCAGTGTTGAAAACTCCTTTCTCCAGGTTCTTTCAAGGCGCTTACAAAGCTGTTTCATCTCTCTGAGTTTCAGGGAGTACCAGGCAGCACCATGATCCGATTTTCTACTAAAAGACCACTCTTTGGGAATGTGGCTATCTAACGATGTCTCTAGCCATTGATTAATTTTAATATTATCTGACTCAGGGTCATTACTAAGCACAGGCCTCCCCCTGTCGACCAAGGGTATCTAAGCTTCAATGGAAAGGTTAGCCCAGTTCCGGTTCAAGGTTTTTTCCCTTTCCCTTAACTGTCCACCCTCCTGTGAGGACCAGGAAAAAGGGACCAGATAATGATCAGACCAGGGTAGAGGAATAGGTTTATCCACTTTGAGGTCATAAATGTTAGAGAAAAGAGGGTCCAAAAGATGACCCTTCTGGTGGATAGACCCGAACACTTTCTGCTTCAGAGCTAGTGCAGCCAGGATATCAGTTAACGCCTCAGATTCCGGATTGTGGGCCTGATCAAAGTGAATGTTAAGGTCACCCAGATTTGAAAAATTGGAAGTAGAGCTAAGTGATTTGGCTATGATGTCTGGAAGTTCCTTAATAAAACCAACACTGAGGTCGGGAGGTCAGTAAATGAGCGTACCCGAAAAAGTACACGTGGGGGAGAAGCCAATCACAAAGAAACAACTCTCACAATCAGGGATAAAACTGTCTGTGATTTGACAGTGAAAAATATCCCTATATATGATGGCTAACCCCCTACCTCGTTTTACTGCTCGGTCTTACCTCTGGATAAGGTAACCTGAGGGAAGAGTAGAAACTATAGCAGGATCTGAGGTACTGGTGAGCCAAGTTTCCGTTAGGAACAATACATCAAATTTGCATTCCTCCAGGAGGAGCCTTAATTCGATAAAATATTTGGGTAAGGAGCGGCAGTTCAACATAGACATTTTAAAGGTCCTATTTGCTGGAGGGGCAATAACAGCACCAGGCTCAGTAGAGGGCTGAAATCTAAAAGGACAGTACAAACATTTAGGCATCTCAGAATCAGGTGCCATAGAATGGCTGCAAGTCCCAGAAAGATTCTCTCTGAGTTGGAGTAGTTGAAGATGGGAGTACATACGCTTACCTCTAACCGGAGAACCAGGGGTCCTGGCCCCTGGGCCCGTCCGGGCGTGGCCTTCGGCACGCCAGCAGCGCGCCCACTGCGCGGCCGTGTCATCCGCCCCTTATGAGGAGTGGTGATTGCCGGTACGGCGGCAGCTGGGAGGCAAACCTTGGTTGCTTTTCCCTTAAAGGTCCCCCCGGAGCATTGAACGCAGCTCCTTGTCCCAGAGTACAATCAAAACAGACTTTGTGCAATGGTGCGAATAAAGTGCAGGTAAGAGAATTAGAAAAACAGTTATTACACAGCCTAAGAATGTTGTATTTTAAAAGCAAACAGAGATAGACAGCGGTAGCAGCCTCTGTGCTTAATCAAGCCGCTAATGCAGGAGTAGGTGAGTCCTGTGCTGCGCGGCTGTGTCATCCGCCCCTTAAGAGGAGTGGTGATCACCGGTACTGCCGCAGCTGGGAGACAAACCTTGGTTGCTTTTCCCTTAATGGTCCCCCGGAGCATGTTTGAACGCAGCTCTTTGCCCCCGAGTACAATCAAAACAGACTTTGTGCAATGGCGCGAATAAAGTGCAAGTAAGAGAATTAAAAAAAACCCAGTTATTACACAGTCTAAGAACATTGTATTTAAAAAGCAAACAGAGAAAGACAGCGTCTGTGCCTAATCGAGCCGCTAATGCAGTATTAGGTGAACTCCCCTTTCCCTCTCGGACCATGCCCTCATATCAGTACTACTCACATCACAAGGCAAGTGTTCGACACCGCCGGGCTGGCGCCTCCGTGACTCCCTTCTGCACTTGGAGGAGGTCATCACTCGAATCTGGAATACTATAGTACACTACCTCACGGAGAATGACCAAGCGGGCACTCCTCTCGCGGCGGTATGGGAAGCTTTGAAACTAGTGGTGCGGGGCAAATTTATCGCGATAGCAGCATCCTTTGCACGGTTACGCAAAGAAAAAGCGTGTGGAATTGGAAAGGGAGGTGGGAGAACTTGAAGCAGTTCACAAACGGACTGGAGCCCCGAGAGTTTGGAGAGAACTGGAAACGCAGCGACGCATGCTTAAACACCTAGACTTGGACAGGGCTGAGCATGCCCTCCTGAGACTACGGCATACATTTTATCTCAGTGGGGACAAGGGAGGGAAGATTTTAGCACATAGACTGCGGGTACGAACGCAGATGTCAGCGGTCCAATCTGTCCGAGATCTGAATGCAGTGGAACATAACACAGACACCCTTATTGTTGACACCTTTCGTCAGTTTTATCACCGCCTTTACATGAGGGGGGATGCTCGCTCTCATGACACAGGGGACTGCATAAGTTCTTGCGATATCACTCCTGTGCTTCAATCATCGGCTGACACCTTGGACTCAGCCATTCGAAAAGAGGAAGTCATCTCCGCGATTGCATGATTGAAAGTGGCTAAATCCCAGGGTCCAGATGGCTTTCCAGCGCTGCTTTATAAAACATTCTGCGTGGAGCTGGCTCCTCTTAACGTGGTGTTTTAACTCTTTCCTTGATACTGGGGAGGTGACGCCCTCAATGTCAGAGGCGGCAATTTCTGTTATTCTTAAACCTGGAAAGGACCCTAAAGAGTGTGGGTCGTACCTGCCAATTTTCCATTAGCCCCTTAATGGATGGCCTTATAGACCCGGCCAATCAGGCTTAATCCCGACGTGGCAAGGAGAGGACAACACCAAACGGCTCCTCCACCTCATAGATTTAGTACCCCGCTCCCGCACTCAGGCCTTTTTACTTTCGATCGACACGGAGAAGGCCTTTGACCGCGTCGACTGGGAATATTTATTCGCAGTCTTGCGTGCATTTGGATTCGGCGATAACTTTGTCCGATGGGTCCGTTGCCTATACGCCTCCCCCAAGGCAGCAATGCGGGTGAATGGGTGTAAATTTAACCCTTTCCCCATTGCCCAGGGAACGCAGCAGGGTTGTCCGCTGTCCCCGCTGTTATTCGCGCATTATATGGAGCCTTTTGCCCAACGCATTTGATCCAACCCTGACATTGTAGGTATCAAATTTGGCGCTGACACGCACAAAATTAGTATGTATGCGGATGATGTCATCCTCTCACTCACACAACCCCAGTCCACTCTGCAGCATCTGTCGAGAGAGCTTTTTGCTTCTAGAGACGTCCCAGGGTTCAAAGTCAACTTTACGAAATCGCAAATTCTTAACATCTCCGTCCCCGAAGTTGAGGTCCAGGACCTGCAACAGGATTTCACCTTCCAATGGGTGCACACGGACATCACGTATTTGGGCATTCGGCTGACCATGTCTATTGCTAAGACAACTGCCCTCAATTATAAATTATTGTTGGAACAAACAACCAAGGCGCTGTCTGCCTGGTCCTGTCTTAACCTGGCATGGTACAGGAAGTTAGCACCAGTGAAAATGACGGTGCTCTAGCGCATCCTATACATATTCCAAATGCTTGCTGTGAGTTCACCGCCGGGCACCATTCGGAAACTACAGGGGTTCCTTAACAAGTTTTTGTGGGATAATAAGGAACTGCGGCTCGCATTACCACTAGTCACCTCTCCGAAAACCTGCAGTGGGCTTGGCTTCCCGCTCGTGAGTGCTTACTACCAAGCATCTTGCATCCGCTACCTCACGGAATGGAACAGGCCCTTGTCCACTAAACACTGGAACTTTATGGACCAAACGGTGGCCGGCTGTATTATCTGGCGCAAACTGTGGCTTCCGCGCAGACACAGAGCTAGGAGCCTATACTCCTCTCCGGTTACATTACCAACCCTTAAAGTGTGGGACCGGCTAGCACGCCAGAAGGGATGGACCTCGTTCCCCTCTCCTATGACCACTATTGTGGATAACCCCGATTTCCCACCAGGCTGCGCGTCCCCAGTCTTCCACCATTGGTGGGAGGAAGGTTGTAAAAGAGTAGGCTCTCTTTTTGATCTAGATGGCTTGATTCTCTTTCCCCAACTGCGCAAGGATTATGATCTACCAGCGTCCGACGCTTTCCATTATCCGCAGCTCGCACATTTGGTGACACAGTCTCCAAAGTTCGCTCTCATGTCCCGCCCCATGACAACTTTTGAAAAGTGTCTGGTCTGTAAAAAGGATGACGGTAAACTCATATCTGAACTTTACGCTATGATCATTGCATGCCCTAAGAAACAACGCACAAAGGCACAGGTCCTTTGGGAGACTGAACTGGGGAGGCCCTTAAAGCAAAAAGAACGGGAACACATCTTTTATCGGGCACATCACCTTGCTTCCAACTCAGCGGGTGCGGAGTCACTTACTGGTATTATACCCCAGAGTGCATCAAAAAGTGGGACAGAACTAAGTCTGATCTCTGCTGGCGGGGTTGTGGTCTTCCTGGCACTCTGGTACATTTACCGTGGCATTGTCCAAAACTGGTGTGTTACTGGACAGCAATCCTCGATGACATTGAAACTGCATTTCAGATTACATTACCACGAGCACCTGAGCACACATTACTGGGTCTTCCCATCCTTGGTCCCTCCCTTTGAAATCACTAAGGGGTAAGTAGATAGCTCTAGCCCTGCTTGCGGCAAGACAGGTACTGCTAGTGCATTGGGGGTTCCCGTTAGTTCCAGAAAGGGTTCAGAGGCTCTGGCACCTCTTAGCAATGGAGCGCCTTACGCTCAGTGTAGATGGGAAGGGCAAGGAATGTGCAAAAATATGGGCCCCATTCTTGCAACTCCTTACCAAAGACATGAGGGAAGTAACGTGCCCAAAATACCTGCAAATCCTACAACTCATACCACTAGAACCACCTGGTGCTTCCGCTAAGTAATGTGAAGGATACTGGCCAGGGCTTGGCTGCTAGGGAGAGGCAGAAGTGATGGTCATGAACTGATGCGGAGGGGGGGGGTTAGGGTGAGGGGAGGCAAGGTTGTTTGTCTATTTCTCTGTTTCTTTTGTTATATAAAAGTGGTATCTTTGCCAGGTGCCTTATAATTGCTGTAGTTTGAATTTTATCGCGGGGTCGCCCTCTGGGATGTAGACCTAAACGCTGTGTAATGCCTTTCAGATTTCGCTCTGCCGGCACCCTGATGTAGGCAGCTAAGCTGTGTACTTATGATCTTTTACCATGCAATAAAAAACGATTGGTTCTAAAACTGCACACAGGCTGCAAAAGCAGACCTGGGACATGTTTTTACAGGGCTATTTAACTTGGTGGCATAAAATGTGCTATAGGCTATTAAGGAGCATTTCATTTACAGGGCTTGGGTAAATGTAGTACCCTTTTATTAGGGACTTAGATTAAATATGGCAATTTGATGTAATACAATTTTATCATGTTTAAAGGAGAAAGCACAAGCACATTAGCACTGGTTAGCAGTGGTAAAGTGCAAAGAGTCCTAAGGCAAACAAGAACACATTTTAGAAAACAGGAGGGGAGAAGGCAAAAAGGTTTAGGGCAAAATCACACCAAGGCTGTCAGGTTCAAACGTCACTGACATCTGTGAGAATCAAGGGAGCAAGATCTGGATCTGCATCGGGAAGCTGTGGAAAGAAAGGAACTGATGTCAGTGCATGGAGGTGGTGCATATATTATGGCCCCAACGTCACATTGGGCCACATGACGCCACCTATGTGTGTAAGAGGGAGTTGCTATGAAAATCTCCCGGATCCAGTCTGGCATCTGAGGGAATTCACAAGGTGTTGAATTTAAGGTTAGAAGTCTCTATTAGAAGCATGCCACAAAAGAGTGGGTGATATTTCCTTAACTAGAACTGGGAATCAGCTAACCCACATTTGATACAGGTCACAGCACTAGATGCAAGAGCATTTTTAGGTACAGAGTTTGTTTGGACAATACCTTATTTGCTCTCGTTCCCCCATTAGTCGAATAGAACAAGTTAATTACCTGCGGTAGTTATCTTTCTGGTGGATACTATCTCCCTGCAGAGTCATCTCTTGTACAATAATCCCAGGTGTCAGACTGCATCCAGAACCTTCAAAGCTTTCACGCCGCCTCGTATTGACGCCATATGTGGCATCAGATGTGTTGACTTGGCCCTTTTTGCAGGGTCATCCCTGAACATTTTGCCTTCCTCCTAGTCTTTTTTCTGACCTGGTGTTGGTGGTTTTAGGACTCTGGGCACTTTAGCACCTCTGTTTAAAGTAAAGTGGGTGTGCTCTCTGTGGTAAGATTGGTATACACCTGCCTGTTTGACGTATTTAATTGACCTGTCAGTTCCTTGTAAAGTGGTATCTACGATACCCAACGCCAGTAAATTAAATGCTACTGGTGGGCTTGCAACGCTGATTGTGCCACCTACCAAAGTAGCCTTTCAAACCTGACTCAGGCCTCTGCCATTGCAGGGCCTGTGTGCGCAGTTTACTAAGGTAGGCCGTAGCTAGCCCTATTGGCAGGGTGCATTGTAGGTAAAAGGTAGGACATGTACCTTAAGTGTGTGACATGTCCTGGTAGTGACAAACAGCCATTTTGGTTTCTCACTGCTGTGAGGTTGCTCTCTCATAGGAATGCATTAGGGATTCCCTGATAAATGTTTCAGTGGTTATTTCTGATATGAGAGGAGCAGCGTTGTCAAGTTTGGTATGTTTGGAATAGTAGTAATAAATGCTGCGGGAAACGGACCTTTTCCACGAGCCGACCAGCACCTCGCCGGACCCGCTTCGCGGGTCCCGCAGCGCGCCATCTGCTGCTGGTGACTGCTGTTTGTCTGCTGTTTGCCGAGGAGGAGCGCGGGGAAAGGCAAGTTGACCAGCGGGGCTGCGAGCACAGGCAGGGACTCCAGTATCCAGGAGCCCCTGCGCGCCCAACCTGCAACACCTGGGCTGCTCTCCCCGCTGGCCACGCCCCACCGCCTATCACGTACTGATAGTGCTGTTTCTTAAGGAAGGAGCCACCCCCGCTACGCGGGAGCGTGCGGGAGCGCGCCGGGAGAAGCCCGGGACAAGGGCGGGACCGTCTGTGGCCGTCCGGGGCCGCAGGAGGCCGGGCTGGGCCACCCCCCTGTTCAGTGTGAAACTCCATTTATTAAAGTAAGTGACAAAGCTTCTCCTGTACTGTCTCGTTGCCATAATGGCAACCGCTGCAAACACAAGTCCCGTTGCCAGCTATTTATCGTCTCCTTCCACAGAGTCTGGCCCCTTGGCCATCGGCCCTTTAGACAAATTCTTTTTTAATCGCTCACTCGTAATAGACAAGGAACTTACTTTGGCAGAGAAGCGTGCCGAGCGCAGGCTTTCTATCGAAATACTTAAGAACTCTACGGACAAGTTTCCAACTGTAGCCTATCCCACTTTGGTAACCCCTCTATCATCAGTGAGCATTCCGGTAACTAATAAACTCTCTGAGGCCTCAGGGGATAAATCTTCCGAGACTGTTATAGCAGTTTTAAACAATACCAGTGGTAATATATCTGATACACCATCGCATACTGATGTGGGATCTCACGTGGTATCGTTTAATTCTAAAACTGGGGCTAAAAGGAAATGTCCAGTTACTGTTAAAAGATGTAAAAAAATGGTCCAACCACTACCAAAAATCAGGAAGCTACATAAACTTGTGAGCAGTGGGAATCCAGTCAAAGAACCAGCGCAAAGAACAGGATGTGATACACCATCTATTCCTACTTCCCAGGATATCCAAGATAAAGTGGACAATTCCTGTTCTGTTCCAAAAGAATCAAGTAATGATAACGTTGTTCTATTGGCAAATGTGCTTCCAGAATTGGAAAAAATGTTTAGACTGGTACTTACTCCCATTGAGGATAGAATTACAAAACTCATAGATAGGTTAAACCACTTTGAGCAATCAACTTTAGATAATTTCTATTCCACTAAATCCCTGATCAAAAAGAGTGGGTTGGAATTAAGTTCAGATTCCCAGGTTTCAAATATTTCCCACACACAAGAGAAGGGCAAAAATACAAGAAATGGCTCACCTTTACCCTCGAGAAAAAATAAACATCCAGTTAAAGTCATCACAAATCCACTAGTTAGGGTCGAGAAAGTTATTTCAGGTTCTGCATCATCACAGTCCATTTCAACACATTCTGTGCAGCCTCCATTACCCCGGCCCCAAAATCAACCAGCCGTTGTTAACGTTGTGGCTACTTCATGTCAACAAGTGGGTAAAGCTTCAGCTCTTGTGAGCACAATTACCAACACATGCAAACCTCCTAACATCACGGGGGTAGGAAATAGGGACAGTGTCAACCAGTTGGCTGCTAAAGCCACCGCAGCACCCTTTGTTAATAATAACCTGGTGCAGAAACCAGTCTCCCAACCCCCTCCCCCTGCTCCTAAACCTATCCCAACGCCCTTGCAAAAGCCACCTCATAGAAAACCCCCGATTAATCTTACTCCAGACTCATTCCCCTACGTGGCAGTTCTCATCAACGTACCATCTTTACCCGCAGGGCAAAGGGAAAATTTCCAGATGCTTAAAAATAAGACCATGCACTGGTTAAAGGAAAATCGTCCCCTGCCGGGTGACATTGATGGGCTAATAATAGGGGCAAGGAGAATAGACTGGATGGGTTATACACCTAAAACCCTGGGGGGAGACTGTATAGTGGTCAATTTTCAAGATCCTAGGGTGGTGGGATGGATAACAAGGCAAGGATGGGGAACAAATAAGGGCGGTATTGGTATTGTGGACCTCACCTTCTTTTACCCCAGATCAACAAGTGTAACCACAAGTTTATTCAACGAGCCAATAGTACCCCCAAAGGCCCAATGGCCAGTGACTTCTTTACCGCCTCCTTATGTCAATTCCAATTGTACCCCTCATGCATACAATAATCCCCATGTAGGATGGCAGGACCCAGGTTGGGGTTACTGACATACTGGTACCGACAATATAGGCGGAATTGTAAAGGGAGTAGAGGAGCTAGGTGATGTCTGTGGTGACATTATTGCCACAGACATCAAAGAAAATAGCAATAAGGCCGGGTGCGTGGTCGATGATTGTGGTCCTAGAGAATTAACTGTAAAACCGAATGTCTTACACCCCGTAATAGATGATCTAGCTGTGGTCCTAGTAGATGACCCAGATGGGTTGGCGAACCTACCAGGGATATTGATATCGTCCCATGAATCTCCACTTGTTAAATCTAGGGACGGGACAAACTTAGATATTGGTACCTTGTTGTCCTGGAATATCGCCGGACTGGCTAGCAAGTTGGACTCCCAACTTTGGTTGGATTTTATAGGTGGTTTTGATATTTGTTGTTTTCAAGAAACCTGGGCATGTGATCCACTATTTTGCTTAGGTTACTTGAATTACTATATACCTGCCACTAAAGGGGGAAGGGGGAGACCAAAAGGCGGCCTAACTGTGTGGGTTAGACAGGGTTTGTTTGCTGACATAAAAATTATAGATAAGGGAAATTGTGATTTACAAGCCCTTAGACTCTTTGTTGTAAATGGTGAACCAATAGATTTATATAATGTCTATGTGAGGGGTGGTACGGAAGTTAATCCATCTACAATTGAGTTGTTGTCCGATGATATGGAGGTTAATTCCCAAGGTAACTTAAAGATATTGGTCGGGGACCTAAACAGGACCTTTGAACCATTGACTTGTACAAACGCCCTTGTTGAGTGTGAAGAGGATAATTTATGGGGAGTGCCTACTTTAGACTTGCAACCTGTGAAGCGATGGACTAAAGAGATTCTCCTATTAAACGGAATATGTTTGGAACATGGTTTAAGAGCCCTCAATGGTAGGACACCCGGGGATAAGAAGGGCAGTTTTACCTTTGATAATGGTATTAACAGGAGCCGAATTGACTATATATTGTGTAGTCTCCAGCTGTGGAATGGGGTTGATGACATGATAATCAGGCCCCGGGTTGAAAGTGATCACAACCCGCTTTGCGTGTCGCATAGGTGGTGGAATGTAGGTTCAAAAAATCTGAATGAGACACATAACGCGACTCCCCTGTTAAGCAACGACGAGCGAAGATTAAAATGGCCCAAGGTGATAGCAAATGAAGCCACTATGACATACATAACTAACATGGTAGATTGTGCTATTTCTGCAATTGAAGCTGTGGCCTTAATAGCTCCTGGGGATAATGTCATCGCAGACATCCACAATAAGTTATTCTCCGCCCTAAGACCATGTTTTTTTTTTATAAGGAAAAGTAAAGGGTTGAACACTAAAGAAGTGGGTAGGTGGTTTGATAACCAGTGTAGAGCAGCGCGTCTAGATTTGGGGCATGCGATTAAGAATAGGGATCTTCCAGCAGTAAGATTGAACAGGAAACTGTATAAAGCAGCTATATATCGTGCTAAAAAGAAATGGGATGAAGATCACTGGGCCCAACTAAAAGAAGCGTCAGATAATAGAGACCCAATGTTATTTTGGAAAATTATTAAGTGGGGTAGTGGTGCGGGCCCTGCAAAACCCGACAATAATGTACCAGTGGAAGCCTGGGTTGACTATTTTGGGCCTCAGTACGCGGAAAGCAACAAGTCTGTGACTGCTGATGATGTAACATTGGTCTACGCAACCGAAGATCTGTTTTCCCTTAGTGAAGTGGTAACTGCCATTAGTTCTGTGAAAAGCGGGAGGGCGCCAGGCCCTGATGGTATCCCCCCTGACATTTTTAAACATGATGTGGCCAGATGGGCGAAATATATCCTCCTTGTGGCAAACGCATTAGCAAAGGGGGCAGTGGTTCCGGATATCTGGAAATGTGCAACCATTATCCCCGTCCACAAGAAGGGTGACCGTTCATTGCCTGCTAACTACAGGCCTATAAGTTTAATAGCCACCGTGCAGAAGATAGTCGGGAGAATGGTAACCAATCAGCTGATGGATTGGGTAGATGACAACTGCGCCCTCTCGCCATACCAGGCGGGATTTAGGCGTGCTACCAGTACCATCGACCAGGTTTTTCGCTTCATAATATTGAGGTGGAAGACCGTTGAGCTGGGGAGGGGCAGCCTGTATGTCGCGTTTGTTGATCTACGGGCTGCGTTCGACCTAGTACCCAGGCACAAACTATGGTCGGTGCTCAAAAAGCTGGGGATTCCTGCAGAACTTCTAACTTTAATTATGCAACTGCACGAATCCAACTATGCCAGAGTCCAATGGGGTGGAAGCAGCGAGACAACGGTGGACTTTCGTGTCGAAAGGGGTGTTAGGCAGGGATGCTCCATGGCCCCTTTGCTTTTCTCGTTATTCATTAACGGGATAGTCGAGAGAATGTTGAGGGCCAGTGTTGATGCCCCATCGTTAGCGAACACCAGGGTCCCGATCCTGATGTTCGCTGACGACACTCTTATTCTGTCAAAGACTCCTATGGGGCTACAACGTGCATTAGGCATCTTTGATGCTTTTTGCTTGGAGCACGGGCTAGAGGTAAACGTAGGAAAAACTAAACTAATGGCCTTCTCTGCAGGTCGCGGAAGCGATCCTAAAATTACCCTAAATAACAGCCGGCTCGAAATAGTCAAGGAATTTACATATTTGGGTGTGCAGATTGCGGGGGGGACAGGCTGGACGCATCACGTCAATAAAGTAGTCCTAAAGCACCAGCAGTTATCGGGGGCCCTAAGGGGGGAACATCGCAAATCAAAAACTAAACCTATAAAACCCGCTCTGGCGGTGTATGATGCGAAGGTCTTGGGTGCCACTTTATACGGCGCAGAATTATGGGCTTGGAATGGTCTGACTGCTCTTCAGACTTCCGAGAACAAATTCATGCGTGGTATTACAGGACTTCCCCAGAGTACTCCCCTAATCCCATTGTTTCTGGAGCTTGGTACACGCACTATTATCGACAGAGCTCGACTGCGGCCAGTCCTTTACTGGAGGCGTCTTTGGACGACTCCGGAAATAAGGCAGTACGCTGAGAGCTTTCTGTGGATAATCAGGGAAGACACCTTCCACAAAATAAAATGGTTAAAACATCTGAAGACCATGTTGGAAAATCTAGGGTTTTCTAATCTCTGGAATAACCCTGTGGGCGAAACCTTCCCAAGTAAAGAAGCACTTAAAAATCAATATTGGGATTGGGTGAGTGGCAAGATGCTGAACGAGATTAGGGCAGACTCTATGTCTGGCCGTTTCCTGGAGACCAAAATTTTACCTGTCTTGGAAAACTATTGGGATAATGTTACGGTACCATTGGACAGGAAACTTGTCTTTCAGTTGAGGTCAGGATCTATCCCACTCAAGAAATTGACATCTGGTTGGCACAGACCCACTAACAGTCTATGTCCTGCCTGCGAACACGCTGAGGAGAGCCTCGGCCACTTTCTCTTTTCATGTGAGGCCTATGGGAATCCTAGGAGGAAATGGCTCTCGCCGGTTTGTAAGAATTTGGGGACACGTGATAGTTCAGTGGCTCTAAGAATCCTATGTACAACACAGCAGGACTCGATAGTAACGGGTGTCGCCAAATATATGGGTTGGGCGTGGGCTATAAGACGACGGCTGTTGGGGGATCGTATGTAATTAGGTATTCTTTTATTTCATATTCTTGTGTATTAGGTATTTTATTGTCTTTTCTGTGATTTTGTATGAGCTTATTGTGTTTAATGAATTTCTTATTCTGTATTTATGTATATTGTTAATATTCTGATTTTATGTGCTTTTATGAGAGTTGTCTCGAATAAAGCTTATACAAACAAAAAAAAAATGCTGCGTAATGGTGTGCGCAGATTTACTATTACTATTTTAGAAATGGCACTTTTAGAAGTTGGGGGGAGTTAGGCCTGAGGGGCAAGGTTCAGGCAGGGCTTTACTGCACAAGGGAAGAGGGACTGGACCTTATTTTATCAGTAAACGTATTTCAATTCATGTTTTGAAAAAACACATTGCTTTTTGTTTGCACTGGTATTTTATTTATACCTTTTAATTAGGAACATTTTGTGTTTTTGTATATAGTCAAACATGAAAAAGACAAAGGTTTAATTAAATCCAAATACTTTCATACATTAGACAATCATTATACACATTATTAATACACATAAAAGCAATTTGCAAATTGCAGACAAAAAAAAATAAACAAACTAACATCCAATCTTCTGACGTTCTTATGTCAACTTTAGCAATGAACTAAAACCACCGATACTAGACTATCTGAAAGTGTCTGAGTCAGGTATAAAAAAAAACACTGGGAACACTTTGATGTCTAATACAGGGAAGCTTTCCTCAGTATACAGACTGGAATTTAATTAACCATTCCTCTGTGTTTGCTATCGTATGCCAACGCGTTTCGAATCCCGGGCATTAAGTACAGGGACTCCCGTCGGGGCTCTTGCATTTAGCAGCGGTGATATTTTTCTTAAAATGGATGTATAAAACAAAAGTTACAATCTGTTGTTGGGGCTCCTTATCATTCTCATCCTCTTTTCACTTTAGGTATCTTATTAAATATACCTATGACAGGGGAACGGGCATGTGTTCAGGTCCTGTTGTACAGACTATATGCACAGATAAATTTTAATCTAGACACTTGTATGAATATGTTTTTATTGGCTGTTTTGGTACTATGCGTGCAGACATCAAAATTGCAGTATGAGAACAGGCACAGCGTTCTGTGTATATGACAATAGAATTTGAAAACATGACAATTCTTTTTGCAGATATTTTGGATTTACTCAGACCTTATGCGAGGAATAGATACACCGCTTTAGGAGAATTTTCATTAATTGAGGATTGAGTAAGTTAAAAGATTGGTACTTCAATTAGAGTGATATCTGACTCAGATAGCAGACCATTGACTGTTTTTCTCTCCACCCGTAGAAGCTAATTCAAGCCCATTACCTTCAACGACCCGGCGGAGCAGTCCCACTGTTTCACTGAGTAGGTATCTTACACCAGAAAAACCAGTAGCATTCACGTGATTCTTTATGTCCCTCCTCCCTCACACGCCTTTTAGATTGTTCACAGGTGCTCTTCTCAGTTCAGTCCTGATGAAGACCCCACTGTGAGGACTCTAAAACAGCCTACACCTCAGGGGTCAAAACATCGACAATATACAGACAACGAACAACACAAACTCTGGTGAAAAATTTAAAAAGTGGATGTTCACTAGAGTTATGTGTAAATCCAGGAACTTTTGACCTGTTCTAGGCCGGAAAGGTTCACATCATGTATAACTGATGTATATATGTCACAACCAACTTTTCGCTGTCCTTCACCCACACGTCACCACTTGACCCCCATACCTTTTCCTTTTTCTACTTATATCAAGAGCACTATATATAATATATTGCACTGTGATATAATTAAGCAACTGTGTTGCCACCATCTATTAACGCATTGGATGCTTTTGTTCCAATTTAATAAATTGGAATCATGCTTTATAAGAAAAACTGGTGAATGCTATTTTTTATTGTCAATCAAATGTGTTGCTACCGCGAACACCCTTCTATTTGTACTGCATTACTGACCCAGGTAAGGTAGTTTTTGTGGGTTGCCCCCTAATATATAATAAGGGTGTTTGAGCACTGCATAGAAATGTTGGAGTGCCCCCCAGAACTGGTTTAGACACATATGGTATAAGTACTGGAGCTGTGAGCCCATGTATGGGTGCTTTTTGGGTGGTAACTGGTTTCTGCTTGGACTGATGGGCCCCAGGAGGAACCGCCACTAGGGATGGCTCCTCTGCTGGAGGGCACTGTGAGCTGGCCTGCCTGGGCCCAGCCCTGCCCCTCTAGACCCAAGGGGGTGATCTGCAGCAAGCACATGGTGAGTGCTTTGTCTTCCTTGCCTTGGGAGTTCTAGAAGTGGGCTGTTGCTTGCTGGCGCTGGGCAAGTGCTTCTGATCTCGTTTTGCCTGAGTCCCTTTTCCTTGGGGAGAACCCTGCACGGTCCTGGAGTCGGGGACTGGCAGAATACTGCTGGGGCCACCGGGGGCATTAGGAGCGTCTCGTGGACTTTAGCCCCCAAATCATAGAGAATCCCAGCGGGGGATCCCCCTATGGTGCCTGGAGGTGGAGCGGGAGCCTACCCGTCATTCGTGTGCACCAAAACGCCACCAACGCAACCCAGAAGTCAGGCGCCCGTGCCTAGTTGTGGGCGGGGCTGATGGGCACAGAAGTAGCCCATCAGAGTGGAGGCCGACCGGCAGGAGAGACAGAGCCTCGTGGGCTCTTCCAGCCTCCCGCGGAAGTCAGGCAGAGTTGTGGCCTGTTGGTGGGCGGAGCATCCCCGTGTGGAAGAGAAGTAGTCCCGCGTGTCTGCACTGAGGGAGACAGAGCCTTGTGACAGCTCCCCACATTTGTGTGCACTGCCCAAGAGGAGCCACGAGAGGAGGGGCTCGACTGGAGCCTCACAGGCTCCTAGCGCAGATCGTCGGAGTTCTCCCTGCCATGAGAGGAGAAGTCCCGGTGCATTGGGCTAAAGTTGAGCATTGTTGGTGTCTGGAAGTGGCACCTGAGGAGCCCCCGGTGAGTGGAGCTCAAAAGGCACTGTGGTGCCGGCCTTGATTCTTCACAGCTGCACCGCCAGGGCATTTCTTTATTTTGATTAAGAGGAAGGGGTGAGATGCACCACCCGCCCCCCAGTGCATCACATTGTCTTCACTGCAGAGGCAGCTAGAGGAGCATTAGAGGTGCCTACGACTATTGGGTCACACAGCTGCACCCCCTGATTGTGGGCAGCTGCAACATTGAGGGGGCATTATTTGGGGTCTTCCACCCTTGCACCCCCATTTCTGACACCGGACTGTTGGGCCTGCACCCTGCTACAGTGGCAGTTTAGCGCCCTGACTATTTTGGACATAGGGTATTGTAACGGGGTGTATAGGAGGTCCCTAACCTGTGAGACGTCTTTACCGCCTACAACTCCCAGAATCCCTCGGGACGCATCGACATGCCGTGAATGGACTAGCCCAGTGTTACCTTCCCTCCCATCTGTCTCGCTCTCCTCATCCCAGGACATGGACTGGAGCGGGTCGGAGACTGCCGAGACGGAGTGGCCCTTTAACTCCTGGACACTGACAGAAGGGGTGGAGCCTGCGGACTACGCATTCCCGACAAAAGGTCGGGACCCGGAAGGAGAGGTGTGCTTGTACACCGGGAGGACGGAGGAGCGGAGAGCGTGGAGAGAGGAGCGGGCGAAGAAGACGAGCGAGACTGGAGAAGGAGGACACGAGAACCGAGAGACGTCGGAAGGAACATCAAGGGAGAAGGACGACGGCGGAGAGCGGCACATACCATCAGAGGCCGGGAGAGCAGAGGAGGAGAAGACACAGAGGGAAGCTGAGTCGGCGCCAGCTGAGGACGGCAGAAAGCCAGGAGGCCACCGTTCCTGTGAGCCGCCCAGCCACTCACCCAGGGGAGGTGCGTGGCTCACTCAGGTGCGTGATCGCTTGCGGGGCTGGGCTAGTATTAAAGGTACAGCAGGTACCAAGCCACGGGAGACCTAAGTCCCGGTACCCTATTCCTGTGCACTACCCTCCCACCACCTATGGCACTGTAAATAGTTCGAGCACCGGTGACTAATCCCTCACTCCCTATCCCCGTATTCTAGTGAGTATCCAGTGTTCTCACACAGTCCCTGTTTCTTTTGTTTACGGTATTTCCCGTCCGGGGGAGAAGCAAGAGCCAGCCGTGACGGACTCCGAGGAAGAACCAGCCCCACGAACACCCGAAATACACCGGAAGAAGGAGAAGGTCCGGAGAAGGAGTCGCAGCAGGTCACCCCGGAGGCCCCCCTCAAACAGACAGAGCTGTACCGACCATTTATTTACTCTAATAAACCCCCAAGTAACCAGAACCCGGTTGTTGCCTATTTCTGCCGCGCCCCCACTCAGCCCCTCGCTTACAGGTATCTAAAGGGGGGGGGGCTACATCCATTAAGAGGGCCCAGTGGGGCGTGAAATAGTTTTGGAGAACAAAAGTACCTGCCCATCAGTTTTTCAAGGCTGCTATTTATTTCAGCAGACTATGAAACAATGCTATTTGTTATTGTACCATGCTTAACATTTAGCAAAAGATTCACATGTACGTTTTGCACTCATTTAAATTTTCAATAAGGCATTCAAAGATACACAGCTCATTATAAATAAAATAACTGTGACATGAAAACTATACACATTAATGTGCAAAACACATGAAGGTTGTGGAACATAAATACAACACATTACAATCAATTACACCAGTGTGGAAATCGCAGATAATCTCTGTTAGCATATGCTGAAACCATCTTGTTTGTGGCATCCATTTTGTCCGCTATGAAATTCTTCTGTCCTCTGCTGCTTGTCTTTCCCCCTGCCTGTGCTGTCTATTTTAGTTAACTTCCTGACTCAGCTAAAAGAAAAAAATGCTAAAGAGTTTGTACCTGCCAGACCACCTGGTCTCAGACTCAACTGTCAATCTCTTAGGACTGCCATAAGCACTCCTGCTCCCCCTCCCACTTTGCTGATTAAAGGGTTTCCCATTGGCCCATGTTTGTCGGTAGTTATTCCTGTGTAGACCTGTACCTTCTATTTGAGTCTACATGTTTACACTGCAACAAACTCAGTATAAAAGGCCCATGGCCTGTGTATTAAAGTCACTACCTCCTGGAACACTTGAGGGTGTTGCATGGACATGGTCTCACTCATGAGTGAATAAACTTGTTATTTTGAATTTCAACTTCAGCGTCAATCTCTATTTTGTTGGTCTGAAGGTCCTGTGGACAAAGATAAGGGTGAACCCTGCACTGGTGTGCCCCTAAAAAGGTACATTTCCACAGTTTGGCGCCCGACTCGTGAAGCTCATCGGAGACGCAGCCGCCTGAAGGAGTGGTCTTGACAGAAAAGTGGAATCTTGCTGGGGAGACGTCCTGCATGAGGAGACCCTTGTCTTTGCAGACCAAAGTGTTTTTCCGGTTTTCTTGAACTGATCCTACAGGTGGTAGCTGGTCCCGACTGAGATTTCCTTTGGCGCACGTTTTGAAGTGACCAATAGGTTGACCAAGAGATTGGCAGTTGGAAGATGGAGACTTTTGTTTGGTAAGGTCGCTGAAGCTGCACTCTTGATTTTGGATTTGCTTGGCCAAGATTCTGGTTTTGTTTGTTTGTTTACCTACTGCAATAGTGAAAGGCTGGTAATGTGGAGATTTTTCTCTACTATGATATATCTGGGATAAGTAATATTTTACTATAATTTGGTAGCATGCCTGCTCCTAGCACACTTCGTAGGTTGTGTTGCTGTCTTGGAGGTACCAAAATGGATTTAGAAAGAAGTCAGCCAGCTCCCCCAGAGGGGACACCTGATAGGCATATGTACATTAAATACGGTATTTCTTCCATAATGTATAGTACACTGATGAACAAATATACAAAAAAGGATCCTGTTTTATGATGGCCTGTGAATGGGTCATTTGACTTTAAAAAGATTCAGTATTTAGAGCAGTGTTTATTTAAGAAGAAAACTCAATAAGATATGTTTGATTGTGTACGAATGTGGGAGAAAGAAGTGCATGAGAGAGTGAGGAAAGAAGAAGCTATAGCAGATAAAGAGCAGCATGAAACAATCTATCAAAAAGCATTGGAATTGAAAAATAGGGAAATGAAGGAAATAAAAGAAAAAGAAGATAGGGAGCGTTGTTTAGAGGTAACTGGCCAGTACCCTATTAGGCACCCTATTTATCCTATAATTAATAAACCTCAGATGATGCAAGGGGGTATTTTATTTATAATTGGGTCTATACCCCTTGGAGTACAGCAGATGTTATGGCTCTTAAAGCTGCTTTGCCTGATCAGGGGAAAAATCCGGCCGCTTTTTATGAAGAAGTGGAAGGAGCTATTAGCTCCTGCACTATGACCCTGCCAGATATTGATATGTTTGTTTTTTTGGGACTTTTTTTGCCCCCTGATATGTGGGGAACAATTCAGAAGGTAGATGATATTGCAGCTTATGGTGATACCTGGGTGCATTTAGTGGAAATAGATGTGTCTAGAGAGCCTGCGCAGAAACCACAACAGGTGATATTAGATCTTCCCAAAGCTATTGTAACTAGGTTAAAAACTCTTATACCCCCTAAGAAAATAGATTGGACAATGTTAGCGTCTTGTAAACAGAAAGCGGACAAGTTCGTTTATGATTTCTTTACCCCATTTGAACAGACATTCCATGACTTTAGTGGGCAGTCATTGACAGATGACACGGGTAAGCATCTGTTCGTTGACAAATTTGTCACTAACATGTTGCCAGAAATAGCTAGTCGCCTAAAGGCCAGCGAGAGTTCATGGACTACGTCTTCCCCAGTCTCCCTTTTGACAATGCCCCAGTATTATGAGCATCAGGAATTGGAAGCAAACAGCAGGGAGGATAAGAAGGTTAAGGAGTTAAGGACAAAAGTTATGTTGGCTCAAGTATATGGTCCACCATTTAGGGGAGGTGGGCATGCGATGTATTCACGTGGGGTGCCCCCTCTCCCTTGAGCAAATGTGTACCCTGATCAGTGTGCTTATTGTAAAGAGACTGGGCATTGGCATTCTGAGGGTCCTCCTTTGTAAAGTCAGCAGTATCATCGGGGAAGGTGTAGTGTGAGAAGACGTCCAGAGAATTCAGGAAACAGGGGAGGTACAGGAGCTCGCACCAGATTTGAAGCAGTTGAACAAAGACCAAATTATTCTAATACTTTTGATAGAGGGAGAAGATGGCGACTGGCTAAGAAGATCGGTCGGGAGCCCTACAACAAGCAGCAAGCAGTTTATATGCCGCAATTCATGCCATAATTCATGCCAGATCGGTACGAAGGAGGTGGTCTGGATTTGAAGCATAACAAAATTGAAGCATCGAAAAAAAAGGGATAAGAAACATACCTGGGTCTCGATTACTGGTCGATTGGTGGTGGGTGCCTGCCAGAGGATCCTCACTGAGTAACCGCGTGAACTCCTGGAGGCTCAGACCAAGAGGGTAGAGAAAAGCGTGAAATCGAAAGGAGAAGGTGGAGGCCGAGGTAGCGTCACGCCATCTGGCAGGAGTGTGGGTAGGAGTGTGGACAGAAGCACTCGAAGCGTGGCGCAGCACCAGGAGGGCCGCTGCCAGAGTATCATTCCAGGGGAGAGCTACGGCAGCAACCACAACCTCGGAGGGAATGAGGAAGAGAGACACCGACAGCAGTTCATGCTGGAAAGAGGCTGAGCGTGTTGTTCCAAGACATCAAACGTCTCGAAGACAGCGCAAGCCGGTAAGTTACAGGGGCCTCGGTCCTGTTAAAGACACAGGGCGGGGGGGGGGCTCTAGAAGCAGGGAAGATCAAGACTCTGGCAGGGACAGGATCAGGATCCGCTAGTAGTCAAGAGGCTGGGAATCTGGAAGGCGCCGCTGCTCCCCCCTCTAACATCCAAGGTTTGGAGCAGGATATAAGTAAAGAAGGGGGTTACTGTCTCAGGAGCAGACTCTAATGTGAAACCCACCTCTAAGGAAGATAATTCGGCTTCAGCTAAAACAACCCCCAAAGTGGTAAAAGTGGTAAAGGGACTAAAAAAAAATATTGCAGGGCAAACACAAGCCCTGCTGTCCAGAGCAAGTCGTGCAAAGCTAACAAAACCCGGCCTGAGCAATATACAAAGAATTACTCCCTCCTTGAGATCTTATTTCAAAATACAGGAGAAAGACGGCAGGACAGAACAAAGAAGGAGCAAACTTAAAAGCCTGGAGACGAACGGGAGTAATACAACTACAGGAGAGGTTCTCCTGACGGCACCTCCGACAGATACTACAACAGTAAATGTCACAAGAATGGTAGAAAGAAATATGGAATTAATGGACAATAACAGGTTCCAGGCACTCTCGATACAGGAACCAGAACCAAGAGGATTAACCCCAGAGAATGGGGCAAATACTGACTTAGACGTTCGACAAGACCAACCATTCCCCATTAGTTCTAATACTGAGAAAATCATGGAAGCAGTGATGAATGAGATGAAAGCTAACTATGCGACCTCAGAGAGAAATCAATCAAAGATACAGGAAGCCTGTGAGGCACTTGACCAAAAAATCAACTTGCTCATAGACAGAGTGACCCGGGTGGAGGGGGAAGTAGAGTCACTGAGCAAAAAGGCAGAGGCTAATCAGGAGAAAATCAACAGGCTGAAAACTAAAGAAATTAAAATTAGTGAAATAATGGAATCCCTGGAGAATCATGCCAGGAGGAATAACCTCAAAATCTTCAATGTACCTGAAGGTCTCGAAGGGGAGGATATAAAAGGATTCACAGTTCAACTGTTGGAGGAAATAACCCCCTGGTCCAAAACCATTAATCTTGCAGAGGATATCCAAAGAATATACAGAGACCCATATGGGAAAGGAAAACCCAGGAAAAAGCCCAGAAAGATCTTAATCAACTTTAAGACATATATCTTGAAAGAAAGAATTTTAAGTGAAGGTCTCAAGGTGGGCTCATTCTCAAATAATGACTGGTCATGCAGAATCAGGTCAGACATATCCAGAACAACCCATGACAGACAATGGGAACTGAGTCAGCACATGCAGCAGCTAAGATCGCTCGGAGCAAAAGTCCAAATGCAGTTCCCTGCCTCCCTGAAAATCATGTGGGATAACAAGATGCACAACATAAGAGATCTGAAAGAGGTTGAAGGCTTCATCGAACGCATTAAAACACAACGGAAGGACCACTCCTAAGGTGTAAAATTGGGATACACGGCTATAGACGGATATAAATTAAGTATGTTTTAAGGGTCAAGGAGCTCGAAAGGGCAGAAATCTGAACAGAAGAAAGAAGAAAATGAGGCTTCTCTAGGGAGGGAGGGGGGGGGGGACTATTGTAAGGAATCCACACTAGAAAATGTCAGAAAAAATCAAAACAAAGCACAGGGTGGGAGCAAAATGGGGAGAAAATTACAAAAAATGTCCTAAAAGCAAAATTAAGAGGAGGAAGGACCCCTTGAAAGTTACAAAAGTGATCAAAGAATATGTTAAACACTGCTAAACCCCCCCCCCCCCCCAAAAGATGGCTCTTAATATTTTATCATGGAACACAAACAGGCTTAGGTTAAGAAAACATCGACAAAAGAGTCTGGAACATTTGAAAAATATTGACTGTGAAATAATAATATAACAGGAAACGCATTTACTAAAAGAAGAATGGGTTGCAATTCTTAAAAATCAGAAATGGGTGGACCACTTTATATGCAAAAACCAAGAATGCGGTGTAAAGGGTGTGGCAATTTTAGTTAAAAAATCATTGAAAGCAAGCATCGAAACAACAGAGTGGCTAGGTAAGGAAGATGGGTAATAGCAAAGGCAAGGATCTATAATAATCTGTACACGATAGTGGGATATTATGGCCCAAATGTGGACAACCCCGAGCCTCTCCAGAAAATATATTCTCATCTTCGAACAGCCCATGTCCCCATAATAATGGGGGGGACTTTAATATAATGCTAAATCCCAAAGAGGATAGATACCCTACAAAGAACTGCCCCAACCTGCCAAAAATGAGGGAATAGGTTGGTAGGTGCATTAAAGATTTGGGGAGTGTGGACGTATGGAAAGAAAAAGGAAACAAAAATCACAGATTCACCCTTCAAAATAAAAGGCTGGAACATTCTTCCAGGATTGATTGATAAATAGATAGAAGCATAGTTGATTGTACACAGAAGGTCGAACATATACCAGCACATAACTCTGATCATTAAGCAGTGCAATTAAGTCTAACTTTAAAAACCTCTCAATCCAGATGGCCAAGAGGGAACTTACTCTACACTGGAAGTCTAGAGGGGGACCTAACTACCTGAGGTGGCGGAGGTGCTTCCAGCAATGGGCCGCATGCGAAGGCGTTCTCAGATTGCAATTAGCTAGGCGTGTGGCCAACGATAAGGCGCTAGATGCTGCCAGGGCGTGGAGCGCGCTTGTGACAGACTTGCAATCGCTTCTGGAGGCTGATGATGGTGGAGAGGCTGGCGAAGTTGCTGCAGTGGAGGAGGGGAGTTAGATGTTGAGCCTGGGTGACAGGAGAGGGCGGCCTGCACGGTTCATTCGAATCCAGGGGCGAAGTGGAGGTCTCGTGCAGCAATGGACAGTACCTGGACCTCTATGTGGACATGACCCGGAGGGGAGTTTCACCTGCTGCCTGTAGGATTGATATGACAAGCCGTAACTAGGGCGTGGAGGCACACTGACAAGGGGAGGGTGGGAGTAGAGGGGGAGGCGGGATGTCTTGGATAGGGATTGTTGTTGGGGAATGTGCAGAAGTGTCCTGGTTGTATGTACTAAGAATAGACGGACCTGTGGACCGAGGTTGTATGCTTTGTGCGCGAACCTAATAAAAACAGTTTACAAAAAAAAAAAAAAAAAAACTCTCAATCCAGCCAGAGGTGGACAGTAGACAGAGTTATTTTTGCAGATACAACTCATATAGAAAAACTGGCGGAGAATACAGAACTTTTCTTCCAGTTAATCAAAGACGGAACAACTAAACAAATAGCCTGGGATGCATACAAGGCCTTTATCAGGGGTAAAATAATTAATATCACAGGGTACAGAAACAAGTAAAAAAGGATCTATATCAAGCAAATAGAAAAAGATCTTGCAGCTCTGGATGTAGAGTCTATGATCGCAAAAACTACGCTGGAAAATCTGGAAATAGAGGAAAAGAGGAAAACAAAAAGGGAAGAACTGGCGGACTTTCTTGAAACAATAGTTGGGGACAGATGGGAGGCTAGTAAACTAGCGCATTACGAGTATGGGGAAGGATGTGGGAGAATTTTGGCCTAGAAGACAAGAACAGAATCAACACATAATAGGGTCACAAAAACACATGAGCTCATAAGTACTATAGAGATTGCCATTCACTAGCCTGACCCATTAGCAATTATAATGTTTGACGCTGCAAAAGCGTTCAACAGGATTAGCTGGCCTTTTCTAAACGTAACCCTTGCCAAATTTAAACTTGGGGACAATTTTCAAGGTCAATAAAAAAAGATCTATAATAACCCTTCAGCCAAGGTCCGGGTAAATGATGGTCTGACAGATAAAATAAAGATAAAGAGAGGCACAAGACAAGGGTGCCCTCTTTCTCCATTACTTTTTAACTTTTATATAGAGCCCCTAGCGTATCATGTAAGAAAAGAAGAGGGGATACCACCATTTCAACACCAAAGCTGGGAAAAAAGTAGCATTATATGCGGATGATTTAATAGTATTTACTAGTGATTTAACTGTCTCACTCCCCAAAATAGAAGATATTATAGCTCAGTTTGGGAATGTTTCAGGATATCTGGTGAATCAATCCAAATCTGAAATCCTAGAGTGGAATATTAACTCTGGAAACCCATTGGTGAAAGAAAGATTAAAATATCTAGGTATAGATCTTATAAAGGATATAGAAGGAATAGCCAGCATGAATTTTGATGAAGTTCATAAAGAGGCAAGGAAGCTTCTTAAAGCTTGGGGAGATCTACAGCTGTCTTTGGTGGGGAAAGCAAACATAATTAAAATGATTATATTACCGAAGTTCATGTATTTGTTCAGCTCTATCCCGTTGGACTTCAAGACAGAGCAGATAAAAAAACTTCAAGGGGAGTTAACTAGTTTCATCTGGGCCACTAAGGGGGTAAGAATTGGTTGGAAAAAACTAAGAAAGAATAAGGCACAGGGAGGAATTGCAACTACTGACATCCTTGAATATTGCAGAGCCTTCCAATTTAAAAATATTAGGAAGCTACTGGTTAGTTGGGAGTCACGGCTGGTATATATGAAAGCCTTAGTCGATTCAGCAGGAAATCACTTACTTTATAAATTTGGTCACCATTCAAAGCCATACTGGGTATTTTTCCAGATTTCGTCCATTCGATTTTTGGCGGACTTCCCCTCATTTTGGGACTAATTGCAGGAATCCTATTCTTAGTCCTTATATTTCGTTATGGCAAACCATGTCACAGACAAAACACCTGCGACAAGGGAGGAAACGATCCTAGCCATTGGATACCGGGACCGGATATCAAAAATCCTGGGACTATCCCCGCTTAGAGACCTGAACATGACTTGGGTTCTTTCATTTCGACCAATGTGGCATCGATGTGTTTTACCTGTATTAAGGTGCTTGCTATGCGGAGAAGAATGCGTGTTAGACACCTGTCTGACGCTACAATCAGATGCGCCAATGGATGCAGAAACATTGTTGAGTCAAATAAAGGCTCATGCTTTGTGCTGCCCTCAACGGCTACCAATCCTGATGACGGCATTCGTGGAAACTTCACCACTGCGATTAAGGGGTAGTGAAGTTCAAGATGAAAGCAGCATTGATCAGGTACGACCTTCTGTCAGCAATACTAATCAAAACGTCAATGGAGACAATCATGCGCACGAATGCATGGTTACACCTTTTTCCGAGTTAGTGGAACTCTCCCAGGAAGCTGTTGACAACTTTTTCGAGAGTCTAAATGATATGATGTTCTCACCAGAGCAGAAATAGAGACTTTTGAGCAAGCTCGCACACGGCGTTCCCTGAATTTGGCCTTCAACTAGAATAGCAAAATACCATGAACAATTTTCCCTCCAGTTCACGGACAGCAATTTTTTTTCAGCAGCCCCAAAATATTTTTACGAATTTTTCGGGACACTTATTTTCTGCTTAAAGTAAGAACTATTCTTAGAGAACTAAGATTTCTATTTTTAGATACTTTATAGACATTAGCTGCCCGCTGGTATGTTCATAATTATTTTATTCTGTGATGGAATGGTCTCGAAACTTTTTTCTGTATTAAGAGCCATTTCATGTGTAAATTCTCATATACAAATTAGTGATAATGTATAGATATGCGTGATTACTTTAGCATTATTGTACAGCTTGAGTGCATATATTACATGTGACTGTTTTTTCCGTATATTTGATAATTTCAAAATGCATTTATGTATTTTGGGGTGGTAAGGTATACACGATACTCTACAGTATGTTTTACTATGCATAGATTCGTAAATATGTCCATAGTTAGCGTGGAGTGGGTGTGATGTATTCCTATAGGTTCTGTATCGATCCCCCTATTACTGACCCTATTCTGGTTAACAAGTTAACTAGCAGCCATCGCATGAGGCAGAAAACCCCCATGATGCAGGAACCGTTATCTGATAAAGCCACACTACGGCACAGGAACGTGTTATCTGATTAAGTCATAACGCTTGCCATCTAATTAGACAAGCGATATTCCTACAGCCCCTGATAAGGCATACGGAGTTCTCAAAACAAATCAAACCTATGACAGACCTGGGAAAAACCCTGCGGCCATTGTTTTGATTTCACCGAGAACTTCAGCAAAAGAATGTGCTAACGACCAGGTCGTATGACATCCTTATTGACGTATCTATGTCCATCCTTACGTCAATCTCGGCACCTTAAAGGTATAAATTTTACCGATATTGCCCTATGCAAACACACGCGGTGGTGACGAGATCGGAGCAGCCAGACTTGCCGAAGCCCAGAGCAGAGCAGACCCCGCTGGCGCAGCCCCGCCTTCCTGACGCGCTGAGAACGAGACGCTGCTTTCTCCTGCCGAGAAATCCAGCTCCGGCGCTTCCGGGTAGCCCTCGCAGGCAGCCTGGAATATCGAGACCAGAGACGAGAGATACCATCCCTCATTCATCCTAGATTCCAGGTACAGAACTGAATAACCCCTCACAGAGAATTCTTTAGTCAGTCACTTGGCAAAACAAACTTAACTTAAACTGCTACTTTCTATTCTCGCCCACGTATTAGGCTTAGGTCAGGTACACGGGGTAGGCGTAGTTAGAAACACCAGTTGAGTACGATTAGTCAAATGTAAATGTGTATGTATTCATTTTATTCATTTTAAACCTTCATATGGCTTAGAAACCATATCAATGTTTTTACAGTATTATTTTATACTTCTGCTTTTATTGTATGCACTTTACTTAACCATAAGTATTGCAATAATATGGATCCATTTCTCTTGTATGAGAAAAGAGACTGATCAATAAATAACATCTTCTATTGAACACGCCCTTTTCTCTACAATCTGGTGAGACTAAGAATGCACGTACTGACTGAGTAAAATAAGTCGTCTTTTGTTTTCACACGACTCTAGAGATACACTCTTGATTAGGGGAGAGCAAAGTTGTCATGTTCTATGGTTGTCAGAAACTAAATCCCTTCTTGTCTATCCAGGGAGGTTCAACTCCTCCTTGCCTATTCGAGAAAGTTTCTAGTGAACTCTGAGCTAGCTGGCAAAACCCAAAACTTTAAGTCTAATATCGACAGTAGTAGACCTAGTTAACGTCTGGTCTAGGCCTATACTATTGAAGGTATTATTCCAATGCGCAGAGCCTATTGGGATAATAGGAACTACACTACAAAGTATTTAAAGGAAATTAAATTAAAGACTTTGCGGGCAGTTGCAAAAACCTGGTATGGAGTAAGAATAATCTTAAAAATCCCTTATTACAGCTAGTTTGCGCCAATCTGGGACTCCCCAGGAACACCTGAATGTCTAAAGTACAAATTAGTGATCCCCTTGAGAGATGGAAACATCAATAACGGGACAGCTAATAGAAAATAACAAGATCATAGACTGGGAGATCCTCAACGAAAAGACCCAGGGTGCACTAGCAAGATTCAAATACTATCAACTCACTAGTTGGTTAGGGCACAAAAAGGAAGATCCAAATGGGGATGATAACATTGAGAAAAAGATACTAAACATAAAGACTTTTAAAAAGGAAATATCATTCTGGTACTGGGCCCTTATACAAGCTGGTGAAATTGAATACAAAGCTCAGAGTTAGATCTGGGGAAGAGTCTTGCCAGAGCTAGATATCCCCCATCATCGGCAAACATCAATGGCAACTTGTTGGCCCGTAGTAAAGTCTGCACCCTTGAGGAATACCCACTTGTTTACTGCACATAGATCATACTGGACTCCGAAAACCCTAAGATCAACAGTAATAAGGTAAAATGTTGTCCCAAATGTGGGGAGGAAAGAGCAGATGACCTGCATATGTTCCGGTATTGCACACAGTTGGAGGAATTCTGGAGACAGACGGGTAAGACTCTAACCAAGATGTTGGAACAACCTGTAGAGGTGAGCGTGGAAACAGTTATCTTTGGGATTAATCAACACAACCCTAATTACCCTAAAATGAGTAAAGATCAGGAAAATATTTTCTTCATATTAATATTGCTAGCCATGGTGCAAATAAAAAGTAAAGATAAATGGGCATGATTTTGAGGCCAACGGGGGTCAACGCCCCGGTGGTCAGTGCAGTACTTATACCTCCCTACCGTGTTGAGTAACTAGATTAAGAATACGTGGATGGCCTTAAGCTTTGGGTTGTAAGCTGTCCTCCGAAAGGTAGCTGACCAGTGATGACCAAATGTAATCAAAACCTTTCCTGGAGTCCTCCACTATATCAGACAATCGTTCTAAAGTCAAAGCCTGCCACAATCTTGAGTGCCATTGGGTTACGGATGGTGCCTCCTGTTTCTTCCAGGCCGCAGCTACTGCCATTTTTGGCTGCCTCCAAGCAAAGCCACACAACGGATTTGTCACTCTGAGTGTGTCTTTTCAGGAGTGGGTCCCGAACCCCCAGCAAAACCTGTTCCATAGAGGTGGGAATGGGGTAACCTAAGATAATTTTTATTTGGGACAAAATCTCTTTCCAGAAAGGCTTGATTATAGGGCAGTCCCACCAAATATGCCGGAAATCACCTAGGAGTCCACATCCCCTCCAGCACCTATTAGAGGCTCCCGGAAAAATTGTGCGTAGTTTCTGAGGGTACAGGTACCAGTCGTACATAATTTTGTAGTGTGATACATAAAATGGTTGAATTTCACTATATCCCTACTTAAATGTTCCCATTTCTTATCTTCTAATGGGGCCTCCAGCAGATTATTCCAAAAGTGTCTGTAGCGCGGCGTTACCCTGGGACTCGATGCTTGAATAAGAGAATATAGAAAGGAGATACTCCACTTGGAAGAGGACCCTGACTGAGCGAACCTTTCAAGAGGGAGCAATTCCCTGGTAGCGGCCTGCCGCACCAGACATTGCTGCACGCAATGTTTCAATTGCAAGTAATGGTATTCTTTTTTATTAGTTAATGCAAATTGTGTCTTGCAGTCCTGGAAGGAGAGAAGTTCACCTCTATCAAACAAGTGTGAGATCATGAGACAGCCCCCCTCCTGCCAAGCATCAAAGGGACCTTCCGTTAGGGCAGAGGGGAACGCAGCATTAAAGTGTATAGGCGTGTGTGGGGAGGGAAATGTCGTAAGCTGCAGACTCGCAGTGAGAGTGTCCCAAACCTTGAGGGTGGTGAAGGAAGGGGTGCTGATATAGGCATTAAATGGTCTATCCCGTTTAGTTTTCCAAAGGAGATCCCAGATAGTGCGCCCAGTTATCGGTCTATCTATGTGGAGCCAATGCTTTTCGGAGACCCTCAATGACCACTCAGTGATCACTTGCATTTGCGCTGCTCTATAGTAAGACCGCCATAATTAAATCTCATGGCCTACGATTAGTGTCGTATGCCGACGACACTCAAATTGTAGTGTCGATCTCCCAGTCAGTAGAAGCTACAGCACAACGGTTCAGGAACTGCCTCCTGGGTGTAAAAAGCTGGATGAGCCATAACTTCCTAAAATTAAACACGGATAAGACTGAAGTAATAGAGTTCGGCCAGAAACCATCCGTCTGGAGCGACCTTTGGTGGCCTCCTGAGGCGGGCTCCTACCCCAGTCCAGCAGATAAGGTCAGGAATCTTGGCTTTCTGTTAGATAAAGACCTGTCCTGTAAGGCGCAAATCAACCAGGTGACTTCCGCCTGTTTCTACACCATTAAGGTTCTCTGAAAAATCTTGCCGTACATCCCGCCTACGTTAAAAAAGACGGTGATGGGAGCCCTGGTAATGTCCCGAGTGGACTATTGCAATTCACTCTAACTGGGCACGGGAGAAAAACAACTGACCAAGCTACAGGCAATTCAAAATGTTATGTTATGTTATGTTATTCGTACTTTTAAAGCGCAACATACATCCTGGAAGGATATCACGGCGCTAAGATTATAACAATATGCTGTGAGCGAAGTTTATTCTATTTTAGGGAACAGCACAGTTTTTAATTTTTTTCTAAAGGTAAGGTAACACTCAGTGAGCCTTAAATCTATTGGCAGATCATTCCTGATATTAGCGGCTATGTGTGAAAAAGCACGCCCGCCCATTCTGGCTCTCTTTACTCGTGTAGTAGCTGCTTTTGCTGCAAATCGTGAGCGAAGGTTCCGGGTTGGTGCATAAAACTTGATTCTGTTTTTTAGAATATTGGGACCAGTTTTATGCAGGGTTTTATGAGTGATACACAGCATTTTAAAAGATGCTCTTTGCCTCATAGGGAGCCAATGTAAAGTTCTCAAACAGCTCTTAGCAGAGTCATATTTTTTCTTGTTGCAGACTGCTTTTGCTGCCACATTCTGGACAAGTTGTAATTTCGTAAATAAATAGTCTGCCATACCGACAAACAGCGAGTTCCCATAGTCCAGCCTACTTATCAGTAATGACTGGACTAGAATCTGTCTGCATTCAATGGGAATCCATGGGAAAACTCGTTTTAGCATTTTTAATATTGCAAAACCCTTGCCACATATTGTGGTGACATGATGTTTCATAGACAGAGTATTGTCAATATGAACTCCCAGATTTCTTGCGGTCAGGGTTGGATTAGGTGGTGTGCCAAGAGTATTAGGCCACCAAGTATTATCCCAGAGCTGTTGGGACCCGCCGAACAAGAGGATTTCTGATTTGTCGGCGTTTAATTTCAAAGAGTGACTGTGCATCCAGTTGGATAGCTCTGAGAGACAGTTAAGCAGCCTGTTTTTGGCGTCCTCTTTGCCATTAAGGGTGACCATCAGTTGCGTATCATCTGCATATGAGCAAATATTGATACCCCATTTTTTACCAATAGATGCAACAGAGGATACGTAGACATTAAATAATGTCGGGCTTAATGATGCCCCCTGTGATCTTCCGAGGGGTAGAGGTGAAATTACCTAAACGAACAGATTGTAATCTGTCAGATAGGAAAGATTCCAGCCAATTCAAGGCTTTGTCTTGTATTCCTTTAGCGGCCAGCATTTTTAGTAAAAGGTTATGGGATACGGTATCAAACGCCGCTGATAGGTCTAGTAATATCAGGGCAACCGGTTTTCCCTGATCAATCTGAGTTCTAATATCATCCATTACAGCCAAGAGCGTTGTCTCAGTGATATTATTGGTTCTAAAGCCCGTCTGGGAAACGTCCAGCAGGTTATTAGTTTCCCAAAAATTTGACAGCTGTTTATTTACCAATTTTTCTAAAACCTTTGATAGATATGGCAGCTGTGAGATGGGGCGATAATTGGCCGGGTTATTTATATCTGCCCCAGCTTTTTTTAATAGTGGTATTACTACAGCATTTTTCCAAACTTTTGGAAATTCAGCTCGATCCAAAGACAGATTAAAAGCTTGCGTCACTGCTGGACAGATTATGGGAGTGAGTTGTGAAAAAATGTGATGTGGACATAAGTCCAATGGGGATCCTGATTTAATTTCCAACATGGCCTTGCTAACTTCTTTGGAAAAAGGGCTGAAAGTAGGGCAGCTAACCAGCAAAGTAGAGTCTGGGTGATACTCCACTTGTTCCTGGTTATTATTTGAAAATGAAGTATAGATTTTATCAATTTTTTCACAAAAGAAATCGCTTATTTTAGTGCAATTCTCCTGTGAGGGGGTCAAATTTGAAGTAAGGCTAGGGGGGGAACAGAGTTCTTTCACTATTTTAAAGAGCTCTTTGGAGGAGTTTCTGTTATCCAGTATTCTTTGCGAAAAAGTATCTTTTTTTGCTTTCCTTATAGCTACATTGTACATTTTCAGCTCCCTTTTGTAAGCAAATCTATCCTCCAAAGTTTTGCTTAGCCTCCATTTATGTTCCAGTGTGGTGCATTTTCTTTTGGCAACCTTTAGATCTGGGCCATACCATTTCTCTGACATTGTTCGTCCGGGTCGGTCATTTGTACGGAACGTTGTACAATGATCCAGCGCAGTCCCAATACTGTTTAGCAGTTGATGGATTTCCTGCTCGCTAGAGGTTCCTAGGTCAGTTTTATAATGAAAATGCTGTTGGAATTTATCCACAGAATTTTTTTTCCAGCATCTTATTTTAGCTGTAGGCTGGACAGTTGGTCTAATATTCTTTGTGGACAGAGTGAAATTAAATTCAATCCTATGATGGTCAGTCCAAGTCAGAGATTTAATATCTTTGATAGTGATATTTGCTATATTAGTAAAAATAAGATCCAGCATATGCCCTGCTCTGTGTGTAGGATGCCGCAGCTAGGGTCCTGTTGAACCTGCCAAAGCGTCACCCAACCTCCAAAGCCATATGCGAACTTCACTGGCTCCCAGTTAGGCGTAGAATACAGTTCAAGGCCCTCTGCTTGGTCCACAAATCCTTGCATGGCAAGGGTCTTGACGATCTAGCTAAACTCCTTCCTCGTTACACGCCACTACGTACCTTAAGGTCAGCCAACCAGGACCTAGTATGTCAGCCCAAAATAAGGAGAGCCCGATGGGGTGGAAAATCTTTTTCCCCACCAAGCCTCCAAATTATGGAACGCGTTGCCCCCCGCACTTCGCTCACAAATATCCAAAATGAGCTTTAGGAAGGCATTGAAAACCTTGCTCTTCTCCTTGCCCTAACCTGCTCTCACCTGTTCTTCTGTACTACAGCGCCAAGATGCCGTGGCAATCGAGCAGTTTAAAAATATTTCAGTCAGTCAGTCAAAGTCTGGTAGCGCTAGGCCGCACTCCTTACGCGGTCTAATGAGCAGTTTGTATGGAAGTCTTGCTCTCTTTCCCTGCCAAATAAATTTGGTCAACATATTTCGCAGTTCCCTAAAAACTTCTCTCTCCACTGGAATGGGAAGCCCTTGGAAAAGATAAAGTAAACGGGGAAGAACATTAATTTTAACTGCATTAATCCTGCCTAACCATCTGATGTAGGCCGCACTCCACTTGCCCAAAATGCTCTTTAGCTGCCGCAAGAAGGGAGAGAAGTTTGCCTGATATAGGTCCCGCACCCGAGGGGTAAGCTTGACTCCTAAATAGGTAATTTCTTTGACGGTGCTTCGGAACGGTGACATCCCTCCGATCATCCGCCATTCGTCTTTGGGTATTGTAAGATTCTGTAGAAAGGACTTCGTCAAGTTTACCTTAAAACCCGACACCCCCTCAAACGACGTCAACTCTGACTGAATGGCCCTGATCTTGTGCGCCAAAGGTTCAATGCTCAAAGCAAAGACGAGAGGGGATAAGGGACAACCCTTTCGTGTCCCACGAGTCAGGTGGAAAGGAGAGGACGCCACTCCGTTGCAAGGACCCAGGAGCAAGGAGAGTGATAGTTAGCGCGAATCATTTCAATGAAGGTGTCGCTGAAGCCAAATCGCTGAAGCACATTAAATAAAAAGTACCATTCCACGCGATTGAAGGCTTTCTCCGCATCTGCCAAGAGAAGCACTGTAGGGATATTCTTTTTGCAAGCCTTTTCAATTATATGAATGATACGCCTCAAGTTATCATGCGTTTGTCTCCCCTTAATGAACACAGACTGGTCCGGATCTATGAGAGCGGGTAGAATAGTTTCGAGACAGGTAGCTATGATTTTGGCATATATTTTGGCATCAAGATATAGCAGGGCAATCGGATGATAAGAAGAACATTGGGCTGGGTCCTTTACCAGTTTAGGTAGTACAGCCACTAACGCCTCCCCCATCGAAGGAGTAACTCTCTGCGAGGAAGCTGTGAAATTAAAATAATGCAGTTAGGAAGGGGACAAGCTTAGGTGCAAAAGTACGATAAAAGTGAGCGGAGAATCCGTCTGGACAGGGGGATTTCTGGAGCTTTAGGGAATCAATCACCTTTAGCACTTCTTCAGCTGAGAAGGGTTGCATTAGTTCCTCATTGGTGTGCCCCCCTACCTGAGGGAGGTCAAGTGAGTCCAGGTAGCCCGAGGGGTCGATCGACCTCGAGGACTCCGATATATAACGGGCTCTGTAAAAATCCTCAAAAAACCTCGCTTTCCCCTCCTCTGACCTGTGAGATATGACATTGGTATCTACTATGTGTTTGATGTACTCTTGCTCCTGTTTGGCCCGTAACTGGCATGCCAATAAGGCACCCACTTTATTCTCACTCTCATAGGCCTTGGAGTGTAATTGTAAGATAGATTTTTCGGCTCTATTTGTATAAAAAGCCTGTAACTTCCCTTTTAGGGCTGTAACTTTCGAAGGGTCGGAGCGGAAGGTTGGGCCTTATGTGCCTGTTCCGTGGCCTTTAGTTCAATTTCCAGGTGAAGACGCTCCGCACATTGCTGGGAACGTAGCGTAGTGGCCATTTCAATGCACTTACCCTGGATTACCGCTTTAAGATCATCTCAAGTATTGAATTGAGAGGTGTCCTCCGGGTCGTTCGTCTCGAGATACTCTTTAATAGTCTGCCTGAGTTTGTCCCTAAGGAGTCCGTCCCTACATAAAAAGTTGGAAAAAAACCAAAAGGCATGTTTAAGGCATGGGTTTGGCCAGGTATCGGCGAAATCCAAGGGAGCATGATCCGATAAACAGATTGGATGAAACTGTGTTTGTAGCACAGATGATATCAGTGATTGGCTCAGGAAAATGTAATCAATGCAATAGTACTTTCTATGGGAGTGCGAGAAGAACGAGTAGTCCCTCATCGTGGGATTGGCATCTCTACATACATCTACCAACCCCAAGCACTAAAGTTGTGAGTGCAACGCTTTACCAAATGCCCCCCCTACCCCCGAGCTCGGTGTGAGTGCAATGTGTCTTTGTCCAAATCCCAGACTAGGTTGAAATCCCCCAAGAGCAATATGTCCCCCTTGGCAAAATGTTCTAGAGACAGAAGGAAGGAGAGGATGAAGCCTTGTTGACCAGTGTTAGGTGCATAGAGCGCTGCAAATGTACATGTACGCCCCCGAAGCTCCCCCTGACCATGATGAACCTCCTGTTTTTGTCCGATTTGGTATCTCAAGTCTGAAATGGAACACCCATGTGGAACAACAATGCCACCCCATTTTGTTTCATGGAATGTGAGGACCTGAAAATGTGAGGGTAATCCTTATGTTGCAATCTCTGATCTTCGGATTTTTTGAGATGAGTTTCTTGAAGAGCTATTATTTGAACATTATGGTCAAGCATGTACTTCCAAAATCGTTTGTGCTTGTTGGGAGAATTCAACCCCCTAGAATTCCAGGACACTACCCTAACCGCCATGAGTACGTAAGGAAGATTGCTGCACTAGCGATGACGACCACCATCGACCCGACCCCCTAACGAGCCCCCCCTCCCCACCCAAAATTAGTAAAGATAAGATCACCATGACATATAACCAAAGGAAAAAAACCGCAACAAGCACGTAAAATGAGTGAGTGGAGTCCCCCTCCTGGAGGGGAATTCTAAAACTAGAATACACTCTAGGAACATTACCAAATCCCGTCCCCCTACCCTTGTCACATTTGGAAAAAACAGGCATTCATTGCGGGCTGAAACTGCCCCCCCTCAATCCGAGTATACATTAACGAAAATATGTAGAACCCTGCAGTGAGTAAGCTCAACAATGTCCCAGGAATAAACTTCAACTTTCAGTACCGAGCAGGTCCTGGACTACACAAATCAACCCCATGAGGCCTCCCCTCTCCACATGACAGTAAGGCACCCCCCAACCTGAGATCACAAAGACATATAGCTCACATGTCTTCCAAGTCAGACACAGAAGTGAAGCCTCAAGTGACGCCGGGGCAGCCAAATCACCCCACGTGTGGAAGTTGCAAGTCCTCAGCTCCATCCAGATCCCCAAGGCTCCCATCTTGACCCTCTTGCGGGCGCAAGAGAGCGTTGATTGAGAAGTGCCATCACTCCGACCGCACCAGGTGCTGGAGATCTTGCTGCTCACTTAAGACCGAGGACTCCTTTCGGAGTTCTGGTGGATTTCCTTCCCATTCTGAGCAAATGTCTGCCGTTGCGACGTTCCGGTTGACTTTCTCCTTCCTGGTCCGATGAGGTTTTGGAAAGTTCCAAGCCCAGCAGGGCTGCCGCGTCCGAAAGCTCTACACAGTGATGCTGCTTATTTTGCCACAGAAAGGCAATCCCAAAAGGGGATGTCCAAAGGTACCTGACATTTTTCTCTCTTAGGAATTCAGTGACTGGTCGGAACCGCTGTCAACGCATAAGAGTGGCTTGGGCTACGTCCTGGTACAGGGCACACGTGTTGTTTTGGAATGTAAGTGATTCGGAAGCCCTAGCTTTCTGTAGGACTAGTTCTTTTATTTTAAATGAACTAAATTTAGCCAAAACATCTTGTGGACAATGGCTCCCCCCTGGTAAGCGCGGGCCAACTCTATGCACTCTCTCCAGCTGATCCTCCGGTCCGTCTTCTCCGAGGGCAGAGGAAAAGAGGCCCACCATGAACGCCTCCAGGCCTGGACCCTCGCAATCTTCCTCAAGGCCTCGGACTCTTATGTTTTCGCGACGCGAGCGATTTTCCAAATCTTCGCATTTGAGTAATGAATCGCGTAGTTGCTTGTGGAGGTCAGCCTTGCTTTCTTCCAAAATTTTTACCTTACCCGCTGTCTCCTGCTGCTGCGCTTCCATATCAAGTGTATGTGTACCCACGGAGTCGACATCCCCCATGGATAGATACTAGTTTTTCGCGCACCTCTGCACGGAATATTTCAAAGAAATCTTCCATGTCTGCCTTGATGTCCGCCCGACGCTCGGTGCGTAGCTCTTGTTTGAATTCGCGCAGGGAGGACAAGAGATCCTCTTGGGTCAGTGCATGGTCACTCCCTCCTCCATCGTCCCCCTCCCCGCCACTGTGAAGTAGTTAGAAACCCTGCTATTGAGATTCTTCTTGGGTGGCATAGGGTGCCCTTCACTTGGTCAACACACGCCCGCCCCTCTCGCACGTGTAATCTATACCTTCCCGGTCGCTGCCTACAAGGACTCCCAGGCTTGCTCTCCCAGTCCTGGAGTCACCTTACTCCATCTCTCCAAGCGCTGTGACCAGACCACTTTCAGCCCATCACTCACAGCCTACAGGGGTCAGCAGGGTCAAGGAACGGTATCTCCCAACACTCGCCACAGCGCTCTATAGTAGCTCTCCCCACGGGCATTAAAGCTTGCTTTCAGATCCCTCGTAGTGCTCACATACTTGTCAAAAGAGTCCATGTTGGGGTCAGGCACACCTCTGGTTATCAGCCTCAGCTTGGGTCAAAGGGCTCCCCGTTATAGTTTTGGTGTCCCCCAGCAGTTCCACTGCAATTATACCCTCGTGGGAAGAGGGGCCCACAACTCCTTTGCAAGCACCCCTGGGGCGCTGTCAGGACCCCAGGGGGATGCAAAAACTCACTTGTCTGTTGGGGGAAGTCTCACCGCTTCCAGTACTAATTAGCAGTCCGTTAAGCTCGCATTGAGGCCACGTGTAGATGGATCGGCTGCAGTTGGGCCTCCTGTGGTGAACAGGTGCAGTCCACTCTCAACGTCCGCCCGCAATCTTACAGTGCTCCGCAGCTGGCCCAGAGCAGTCCTGCTCTGCGGGTAGTCACCGGGGGTCCCGAGAGACCAGGAAATGTGATCATATACCTCCATGAGCGCCTGCTGTAAGGGTTTCCGCGTGACAGTTCTATTGGGAGCCGCAGGGGCCCGTCAGTCCCGCGCCCTCACCTGCCGAACCCGGGAGTCTGCCATTTTCTTCGGCGCCGCCGAGCCACTGTTGCTTCTCTGGGCTCAGCTAGGCACTCCCCGGCTCCTGAGGGACCGCAAATCAGCCCGCAATGGTCAGCGTTACTGCCGCATCGAAAATTTATGGTCGGCATGCTAAAATTATGCCTTCTTGCCCCTTAGATAGTAGGGCCAGGGACGGAGCCGCTCGGTCTCACGTCCAATCGGCCATGCCCAGCCATGATGGTTGGCCACGCCCTTCAGATCATTTTAGACACTCCTGTACCCCGCACTCAGAAGGATGTCCGTGCACTGATTGGCCTTAACTTTTTGTTTTGTAGGCAGTGGATCCCTAGTTTTTCCCCATTATTAAACCTTTGTTGGCCCATTTTGACTAAAGACACACTGATGCCTTTCCTATGGACTACTGAATGTCAGAATGCCTTCCAACAGTTATATCACGCTCTTTGTTCTGCACCAGTATTAGGAACTCCAGACTACGCTCACTAACAAGAGCATTTGAGCTTAGTACAGACTTGCTTGTCAATATTTTTACTGACAGGCAGTACGCCTTCGGCAAGGATCATAAATTCAGGCAGCTATGGAAAGAAAGAAGCTTTCTCACTTCACATGGGACACAAAAAGGGCATGGGGAATTAGTACATAATCTCCTTACTGCCTTGACATATCCTAGGAAAGTGGCAGTTGTTAAGTGTAGTGCACACAAGAAAGTGACTGACAAAATAGGAGTAGGCAATGCCTTTCCAGACTACACAGCTTGTGTGACTGCAATGCAACAAAGTACCACATCTATGTATGTCGTTAAATCACAGGCTGGACGTTGGCATGATGCCAGGTAAGAGGTCCTGGACATGCAACAATCTGCCTCTGTTAATGAATTAGACCAATGGTCCATGAGGGCTGTTGGAGGAATAAAGTGACAAAATGAAAGTTACCCGCAGCCTATTTTCACCCTATGAATCACATGGCCCGGCACATGTTGGAGCATCCTGATTAGTAAAACAACTTATGCAAGTTTGGGATCATCCAGAGATTGTCGGTACAGCTAAGAAACTAGTCCAGTCCTGTCGGATTTGTCTCCAGTATAATCCTGGAAAGTGAACGCAAACTCCAATAGGAGGTCTCATTTCATTGGGCGGTTGTAGAATATGTAGTGAAAGGGTTGGGGATTAAGCAGAAATTTCAGTCTGCTTTTCACCCACAGTCAGCAGACCTGGTGGAGCGTTACAACTGCACCCCGAAATTTAAACTGGCCAAAATACAGGCTGCCACATCTTTGAAATGGCCTGATGCCCTGCCCCTAGCACTACTTTCTATCAGATCAATACCACATACACGATCTATCCTCACACCGTATGAGGTGGTTTTTGGAAGGCCAATGAATATTTGGGGGATTCCTAAGCCTCGCCCTATACATGATGTACCCTATGTATTGATGAATGACTATTTGTCTCAGTTAACTTACAGCTTGTCTTATATTTATCAACAGGTTCAGGAGACTCTTCCAGACAGGTCGCAAGGTGATGGCCACTGCTTGCGCCCTGGTGACTTTGTCGTCACAAAGTCCTTCCAGAGAGCCCAGCTGCGTTGGCAGATCACCGCGACGTCCTGGCTACAGAAAAAGGACAAGCTACGTCACCTGAAGGACCTGAGGAAGTCTTCCCGGACCACACAATCCCTGGTACATCTAGATATCTGCTTCGATCCAGGAAGAAAGACATTTCATCGCAGAAAGAGACTGCTTTAGCCACAGTCCTGGGTGGTTAAAGACTGATTACAAAGGGAGGGTAGCCTTTTCGTGACTGCTCATCTCAACCTCAGTGAAGAAACCAACGTCTGCCCAGGACCTTAGGACACCATCTGTTTTATTGTTCAACAACAAGATGAACATGCCTAAGGAGAAGAGGCAAAGTGCTGCAAGAGTCTGTTATCGAAAGAGTATGTTCATTATTGGACTCACTCGACTGTTATTATTGCTACAATAACATGGGTTTTAGAAGGAGTAGCTCCTGCTCGAAATCTACTGACTGCTACTACCCCTGTCCCCATTGAGCACAACTCTTTCACTCTTCCTTATCATGAGTAGAAGCACAGGGTGTCCTATCTCAACAATACATTCATTCAAATGTTGCATCACACCCACAATGCTACCAACATTACCAACTGTTGGGTGCGAAATGATGCCAGCTCATCAGAAAAAGGGAGGAAAGCCTTTAATTCCTGTGCCATTTTCACACAATGGCTCCTGTAGAGCCTGGTTTGCATTGTTGTGGGCTTCTGAAGTTGTTAACATTACTTATGCTGATGTAGGAAGTCTGAACTTTCAGTTAAATAGAGTTTGTAACCCTGAAGAGGAAGGACACCAGTACATATTGAATTTGTTGAGCTCCCTCTAAATCGCCCTTTGCTTGGCTTTGTTTCTAAAGGGAGAACGCATCCATGGGTTGGAAACTAGGTTTCTGTGGGGATATATATGTTTGCTTGACCCTCTCCGGAGACTATAGTTAATTAGTATACCCTCGTGGGTTTAATGGAAATGCCAACGCGTTTCTAATCCCCAGTTAGCTTAAGAGATTTTCATCAGTGCAGATACACGGTGTAATCTGTGGAAACTAATAAGAAGAAAAAAAGTGCTTTACTATCTTATAACCTTTTCCTCTATTTAAATTTTTTAGTGACCAAAGTTCTAAAGTACCTGTGGTTTTTTAATGGTTTCTTTTTGCCTGCAGTATTATTGCTTGGAACTTGAATCTGTAAGAAGGTAGCTATGCTGGTGCTCTTCGATCTGTCCGCAGCTTTCGATACAGTCTCCCACTCCATACTATTAGACGGGCTTTACGAGATAGGGATACGAGATACCCCTCTGGCCTGGATTAAATCCTTCCTGACTGATAGAACTCAACAGGTGTGGTGCCGTCCCTATTTTTCCAAAGACAAAAAAACCCTTAGCTGTGGAGTCCCCCAGGGATCGGCGCTCAGCCCACTTTTCTTCAACGTCTATCTGTCTCCCTTAGCAGATGTAATAGAGGCTCACGGAGTCAGAGTGGTCTCATATGCTGACGATACTCAGCTTATTTTCACCTTCAGAGACCACTCTGACAATACACTCGGGAACTTTAAAACCGGCCTCTCCAACATCGTTTCTTGGATGACACTTAACACCTTGAAGTTAAACACTGGTAAAACGGAGGTTCTATCTTTTAAACAAAAATCCCCTTTACCGTCAACAATGTGGTGGCCTCACAAATTGAACCCCCCTCCATCTACGGTGAAAGTGGCGCGTAACCTCGGTGTCAAAATTGATAATGAGTTGGAATATAAAATTCAAATCCACAAAGTGACCTCTGCCTGTTTTGGCAAGTTGCGTATGATAAGAAAAATCGCGCCATACCTGCCCATGGACTCTCTAAAAACTATCGTACACGCCCTCATTACCTTCCACCCAGACTAATCCAATGTCCTCTATGTGGGCGCCCCCAGCCTATCTTCTACACCAGTTGCAAATTGTGCAGAATGCGGCAGCCAGGCTGATTTTTAATGTGCCCTACTGCCACTCTATTTCTCCCCACTTAAAGAACCTGCACTGGCTTCCGATATCCGCATGCATTCAGTTTAAGGCCCTGGTCCTTACTTTCAGGGCCTTGAACGGGAAGGGCCCTGGATACTTAAGAAGTAGGTTGAAGCTAGTACACTCATCACGAGCACTCAGGTCCAACCACCTCCGCCTCTTACGACCCCCCCCTCTTCCTCCGCTCCAGAAAAGGAGGCAGAGCCTTCGCGGTAGTGTCATCTAAACTCTGAAACTCCCTTCCGCTGAGTATTCAACTGAGTTGGAATCTCAGTTCAGATGTAAACTCAAGACATGGCTGTTTTCCAGCTACTAACTCCTTGGTTTTGCCGTTGTCGTCCACAGCGCCGGGACACCCCCGTCGGGGGTAGCCGTGCGCTCTATAAAACTCATAAATAAATAAACAAGCATTTGCAATGCAATAGGTCTCGCATTAGGAAAGTTTGAGCTATTGGTATTGTAAATGACAATTTTTTTATTTGTTTTGTTTTTAAAAATAGCGAAATTAATAGCTTTGTCATTTACAATGCCAATAGTTATAACTTTCGCAAATGTGACACCTATAGCTTTTGTAATGCAATATGTGTTGTATTTACGTGACTTACATGTATTGATATTACAAATAACAATGGCTTTTATTTTTTTTTAATAATAAATACTTAAATAAAAGTTATTGTAATTTATAATGGCAATAGCCTAAACTTTTGTAAATAACTTATGTGAAGATTATGTTCAGTGTATTTTATTGTGACGAAAATCCAAGAAGAGAAGTGAAATATTAACATGTTTTTGTTACATTTGTAATAAAGCTTGAAACAAAGAGAGAACATATTTGAACAAGTTGTTGTTGAATGGTTGCACAGATTGATGCTGTGGTGGCGCTGAGTGATGTTGTGATGGCGAACGAGTGATGCTGTGGCGTTTAGTGATGCTGTTGTAGCGCATAGTGATGTTGTGGTGCCCCTGAGTGGTGCTAAGTGATGCTGTAATCTATGCTATGTTTTGCTATCCTATGTTTTGCTTTGTTATGCTATGCTATGTTTTGCTATCCCATGCTTTGATTTGTTATACTATGCTGTGTTTTGTTATGCTATGCTTTGCTATGAAATGCTTTATGCTATGTTTTGTTATGATATGCTATGTTTTGTTGTTTTATTATGCTATGCTTTGTTTTGCTATGCTATGCTTTTTATGCTATGCTATGTTTTGTTGTGTTTGGTATGCAGTGCTGTTTTGCTATGCTATTCTGTTTTGTTTTGCTATGCTATGTTTTGTTGTGTTTTGCTATGCTATGTGTTGTGTTATGCTATGTTTTGTTATGATATGCTATGTTTTGTTATGCTATGCTATGTTTTGTTCTGCTATGCTATGTTTTGTTGTGTTTTGTTATTCTATGCTATGTTTCGTTATACTATGCTGTTTTGTTTTGCTATGCTTTATGTTATGCTGTTTTGTTATGCTATGCTATGCTTTGTTGTGTTTTGCTATGCTGTTTTGCTATCCTATGCTTTGTTTTGTTATGCTAGGTTTTGCTATCCTATGCTTTTTTTTGTTATGCTATGCTATGCTGTGTTTTGTTAATCTATGCTATGCTTTGTTATGCTATGCTGGTGAGGGTGTGTGAGAGGGGGTGAGGGGGTGTGAGGGTGTGTCAGGGTGAGGGTGTGTCAGGGTGAGGGTGTGAGAGTGAGGGTGTGAGAGTGAGGGGGTGTGAGAGTGAGGGGGTGTGAGGGTGAGGGGGTGTGAGGGTGAGGGGGTGTGAGGGTGAGGGGGTGTGAGGTTGAGGGGGTGTGGGTGAGTGAGGGTGTGTGAGGGTGTGAGGTTGAGGGAGTGTGAGGGAGTGTGTGAGGGTGAGGGTGTATTCCCTCCTTAGGACAATATTGTGTTTAACGGCTATTCACTCCCTAAGAGAGTGTAACGGGGTATTGTACATGTGATGGACTCTACCTGTGATGTAACTTTTAGCGTGCACACTCTTAAATCCGGGTTTTTACACAGGTAGGGACCCTATTAACCTAAGCAGCTCTTGATAAATTGTCATCTCTTTGGATGCAGGTTCAAACGCAACACTCGATTTTTCTCTGATAGGATGTAAAGTGAGTTTGGTGGTCTCAGCCTGGCCCCTTGGGTGTGCTTAGCTTGTCTGGGTATTAATCCCCCTCTAATAATCAACCACCATTATTATACTGATTCGTTAAATGAAAGGTGTTTGTGCCGCAATAGGGGTGGGAGGAATGCTCAGTCACCTGTCTCCCTTGTAATGCAGTAATTCCATTCCTCAGCATTTGGTAAAAGAAGGTAGAAAGGGGAGGTGAAAGGGTAAAACTTGTCATTGCACCAAAAATATGAAAATAGTGTGCATAATGTCACTGGAAGAAGTTTATTTCTCTTCTGGCTTCCCTTACGTCCGCCCCACTTCGCACACAAAGAACAGAGGGCTAGAATAGATTCCAGAAACAGCCCAGGCAAAATGTCCAAACCAGCCCCACACTGTAGAAGGCAGCCACTAAAGGGGGCTCCAGTGGCATGGATGTGTCATGGTAGCCAGTCTTGCTCTCAGAAGCCCATGAACCTGCATTTCACTGGGCAAAAGCCAGCATGGCCGAGTGACCAGTCCAAAACTGACACATTACATCTCACACAAAACCCAAAATGTACTTACAACGAAAATAGGGAAAATTTTATTGCATAACTGGTGGAAGAGTAAGTGCTTACTTGCAGGTGGGGCCCACCAGCACTGTTTTCTGGGGCGCTGGGACCTATTTTCATCCATCAGTGATTGCCATTGAAGAAGGGACGTGGGGTGTGTGAGGGTCGCCAGTGCTAGTATGTATGAGGCGACCGAAAGCTGTAAGTCACGGAGAGGCCCGGTGACAGGGAGACTTCCGGAGTGAGCCAGGCAAGGCACGAGTTACACTCAGACGTGACAGACAAGGAGGAGAGACTTGACAACCGCTCCGAAAACGAAACCCTTTTCACATGAGGACGATATGGGAGAGGGAAATGGGTGAGAAGGGCTAACAGATCTTGTAAAAAAAGTGGAATATATAATACGAGGCGGAGGTTGAAACAAAAAAAGATACAAACATAGTAATCAATGGGCAGATATAGGCAGGAACTGTGGAATAAACAGAGATGGACACACAATTAGAGACAGGGAGATAAACTGCTAGAACCATCGACACTTGCAGACACAGGAACATATGCAGTGCTTTAAATGGGCTGGTACTGTCCGGTAGGGAGTACTGGCACTTTTCTATTTTGAGAGGGAGAGTACCGGCACTTCTCAAGAGAAATGCTATACCTTTAATTGGAGATTACTGGCACTTCTCGGCAACAAGCAGGTACTCTGGGGCAGAGTACCAGCACTTCTATTTTTCCATTTCAAGCACTGCAACATATGTATACACAAAGAAACAGAGAAACATTAAACAGAGTACCAGTCAAATTGAGAGACATGCAGGGGTACAGATATGAGAAATATTCAAGTTAGGAGAGTGAATGAAATTGAGAGCGAGAGAGACAGGAAGAGAGAGAAAGGGGGGGGAGACAGACAAAAATAGAGAGGTAAATTAAGAATACAGAGATGCAATCTGACAGGCGGACATACACCCTCCTATACCTCAAAGATGAAGGAGAGAAACCTCGATTGAGAGCCGAAAACAACAAGACGCTGTGGCAGAGAGGGGCCGCGCAGGCAGCGTCTGGGGGAATTTAAATGCAAACTAGCATAAACTTTATCACGCCAACCAGTCGGTCATTGTGAACACGCGCACAGAAGGTACGCCTTTAACGTGTACATGGCACAGCGTTAACTCCTGGGCGTGCACATGTAGTACAGAACACCACTGCGTGCACATGCTCGAGTTACAGCGGTAATGCGGGGTGCCTTAAAACCCCAGGAGCTCTCGGTGGTACCCCCTACAGCACCCATGGCAAACAGATCACCCCAATCCCCCCCCTCCCCACACACACATACCTACTGTGCACTTCACTGCACCCGACGCACACGCTATGCATTGTTCGGACTCTGTGTGAGTGACACCTGTGCCCCAGAGTGAGGAACCATACACCCCTCACATACACACGCATGCACACACTCGCACGGTCGTGCTCAGGCGCCATAACTCACGCGCTTGTGTGAGAAACTACGAAGCCAAGACCCCACCCGCCACACAGGCACCTACAGAAGCACGCATGGGACTGCTGTGGCAGGAGGAGCTATACCACACACTGCACTCTGCTTACCACATGAGAGGGAGGGAGGACCCCCATACCTGCGCCTACTGACAGCAGGATGAGGAGAGAGACCCCAGCCCCTCTCCTCATAGTGCCTGGATCTACAGAATGCGCGCTAAGAGGTCAGGCAAGGCAGGTGTGCACAATAAATAGCTTGCATTTCTTTTCCTGCTGAGAGGGCTTTGAAATAACCAATAAGAGAAACAAGGCTCTTATAAAACTTCAGGGGAAAAAAAGGAAACACCCACACCACGTAGACACAGGTTCGAGTTTGTAGGAGTCAGGAGCAGAGTGTGGACACACGGACTGAGGGGGACAGTCCGAGCGCTGTCCGAGGTCTGTCTGTTGAACTCTGTGAGGCCACTATATTCTCTGAAAAAACAATAAAGTTAAATGGAGGGAGGGTTAATGTTGTGGCTAAATGTTTGGGGGTGTTGGGGGTTAGAAGGGAGCGAAGGATAACGAGAGGCTAAAGTATCCAATAAAATATATATCTCGGACCTCAGCGGCATCCAGAGGCATTTGGGGTTGCTGTGAAAATTCTCACCGAAAGAACCCCCAAATCCTTGAATGCTTTAGCATTTGCTAACATTTAAGACTCTACCCCCAAGGGACAGGGGTTCTGGCCTTCAGCGAGGGACGGGGCATTTCTTGTTCTTAACCTTGCAGGAGTATGGCTGTTTTCTGCATACATGCCAGAGTATTGGGTCACTTAATTGCGCTGTTACTGAAGTTTTCAAAAATGTTATTTTCATTTTCGTGGGAAGTCTTATTCTGAACCACGCGCGCCCGGTTCAAATGGGTAGAAGTGTAGAAACTCCAGATGAGCCTGGGAAAGGACTTGCCAATGTTTAAGAATACTGAGTGGGTGTTTACTTAATTTGCATGGACAACTCATCGTCTCCTGATTACACCCACTTATATTCCCAGCGTTAACAAGTGTAATCAAGAATTTAACAGATTGAAGGCCACAACAGCGGAGCGTCCCCGTCTCTTCGAATCGCACGTCTAAGGCAGGGCCGAAACAAAGTGTAGGGGGCTAGAGGGGGCTATCTCGGACCAATTTACAAAGGCACTGTGCTTTAAACTGTGAAAGAGGGTGGGGGTTGCAGCCCCCTGTCGGATCCCTAGTAGTGGTGCCTTACATTCGGATATTTCAACGCGTCAATTCCACTATTACTTGAACACCTGACAGTATGCGAGGGCAGCAGTTTTCTGAACTGGTCGCAAAAATAAGAAATGGAGTAAGAACAGAAAACTATAAGCCAAACTCTGATAATTATCTAGGATCAACTGCTTTCACCGAATAAAGGGTTTACGCCAAGATTATAAATCTGAGCTAGGTTTAGTTGCACAGGTAGAAGAACTACAGGGTGATCACAGTTGGGGAAATAAGAGACTGCCTCGGTCACAAGTGCTCCAAGAAAACTCTGTCCGGTATCAGTAACGGCATAGCAGAAGGGCTGCTGATCAGAAACGAGACGCATTGAGTAACATCCTGACTCAAAGGCATTAACAGTCAAATGTTAGTTAGCCCGCAGCTGTGCGAGAACCTGGGACCAGAGGCCCAGAAGTGGGAGGACAGTTTCGGCGCTGACTCTCGGTGTGAGAGAAGACGGCCAATGCTGCAGACTTTGGAGCTGGAGGACCAGTTTCGAGCCTCGGCGTCGGCTCAGCATCTTGTGATTCTGGGCAAATAACTTAATCTGACCGCACCTACCAAACAAGTTCAGTGTGATACCACGGAGTGCTAGCGGAAGTCAGGCAGCCTTCGTTGGGACGTGGGCGGGGCCTGCAAAGAAACAGGAAGGAACTGCCGGGAGAACGTCCTGGAACCCTGCACGCTGAATGCTGGCTGCCGAGGGACACGCGGAAAGAGCCCGGTGAGTGGAGGGGGCATGTACGTGCGCGCGTGTGTCTGTTCGAGTGTGTCTGTCTGTGTGCGCGTGTGTCTGTTTAAGGGGGGGTGCGTGTGTATATGCAGTGTGTGTGTGCCTGTGTATGCGTGTGGCTGTGTATGTGCGCATGCGTGAGCGTGGCTGTGTGTTTGTTTGCGCACGGGAATGTGAGACAGGAGATGGGCACGGCGCTGTGCGCGCCCACGAGGTGAAATCTGCGCTCGTGCCCATCTCGTGTCTACATTCCCAGAAACGGACAGCAATAGGTTTCGAGCAGACAGCAATCAATTCTTCGCATTGCTTGCACGTCTAGCTCGACCTAAAAATGGACATAGTATTGCTTTAATAACTTATCCGCTAATAGGCATTCTTTATTTACAGGAATTCAATAGTTTCTACAGTGAATGCTTACTTGTTTGTGGGCTCTAACTGTGTCTAAGGTTTCACAGCAGTTGGGCAGAGTCAGGACGACATAAAAACAAGCATTTGCAATGCAATAGGTCTCGCATTTGCAAGCGTTTGAGCTATTGCCATTGTAAATGACAATGCCTTATATTTATGTTTTAAAAACCAACACAAAAATACAAGCCATTGTCATTTACAATGCCAATAGCTGAAACTCTTGAAAATGCAAGACCTATTCCATTGAAAATGATTGTTTTTAGATACAGACAACTACAGAAGGGAGTGGGACTGAGAAAGTGCAGGTGCGCAAATAAGCAGGAGAGAAGGCTGTGGTATAACCGCCACAGCTGCCGACTTCGGACCTAGGGAATCTGGTTCGATTTCTGGCTAGATAGTGTCTTTAACAATACAAGATGCCCTAAAGTCACTGCTTACATATGTAAAATAATAATTCCCAAGCCCAAAAGTTGTTTGTAAAAGCCCACCACTGGTAATGCCAAATGTCTGGGTTGCTGAATACTAACATTGTCAAATTATGGTTGCACCGCATGTCTATGTATTCAAAAAACCATAGTCCCTGAACTTTTGTCTCATTCTTGCAGCTACTCTCATTGCTGATCACATTGTCAATACTGTACTATCTTTCTTCACCTTACATTATTCATTTTCTGCCTCGCTCTCCTTCTGGATCAAATGCTAACGAGGAAAAATAGGTCCAGGCCTCCCAAAAGAATTCTGGCGAACCCCATAAACAACCACAATAACAAATCAAAAACTGGCTTAACTGAGAAGTGCCACCATTCTCAGAGTAAACGTCTGACTGTTTGTTCATGTTTTGAGATTCTAGTCTGGTCTGGACCTGGTGTTTTAATAAACATATTTGTCAAAGCCTCTTTATTACTTGCTCATGGTCTCTTTGCATTTAGAGTCATTTATGAATAGTACCGTGTAGTTTATTATACCTTAAGGTTTTGAGCGTTTCATTGATGTTTTATGTTCTGGGAAATGGGAATGAGTTTGAATGGAATGCTTATAGGTAGTTGAAAGGAGGCATTTTGGCACCCAGGCTGCTTTCGATAAACCACCTACTTAAACCTATCATGGTGCACATCTCGCTTAACTACAGAATTGGGGATGGCTTGTTTTACAGAGACTTTGGAAATAGTAAGTAGTTCTATGCATGAAAGTTTGGTTAAAAATGTTCACTGTAAGGAAAATTAGTATTTACTGAGAAGGGGAATGGTATTTGCTCATATCAGCTATCGCAGTGTGTCCATCGGGTGCTGGAAGTTATTTTCCAGGAGCACGATCAACAGGCAGTGCAGCAATCAAACAGTTATTGATTTATTTATCTCAAGGTTAACTTAAACGTCTCCGGTGCGAATCATTTTAAGTTAGGCAGTTACAGATGGTGGCTCTTTTGAAATTACCATGCGCAGAAGCCTCTATGGTGGTGTGTGTCACTGCAGAATCAGTCAGTAGATCATAATTCACATCAAGCAGCGCGTGCTGAGAGTATATGCAAGGTCACTGAACATGAACAGATGTGGTGACCATGTTAAGTGTGAGCGTTATAAACCAGGATGACAAAACACTGCAGTGCGATACAAAAGATGACCTGCCTGCAAAACTAGTTATTCATATAAACAATAAAAGGCAGAATCACAATATGACAGCAAAGAGGACGTGACAGGGCAGATTGGATACTGAAGATTTTAATATATTTGCAAAGTGAAGTTACTTTACAGCAAGCAAGTTCTTTATCTGTCAAGAAAAAAAACGTTTCCGGGGTAACGTAAAGAAGTATAGACTAAGGACTAGTCAATTGTTAATGGTGATGTTTGGAATGAGGACTAATCCATTCCCTTTAACATTTTTAAGCATGTGTGGTCAAGACATCACAATTAATCCAAGGGAATTCCTGGTATCTGCAGCTCCGGTCAGACCATGAAGTCTGCATAGACCTATGTCGAGGTAAGGAAAAATAGTGTACAAGTGCATCTGCTCCACTTACCACCATTCACGTTTGTTGTGTGCTATGTTTGTATGATGTGACACCACACCATGTGGAGAAGTGTGGCTCACTGGTTAGAAGCGGCAGACCCTGAAGCACAGGTCGGCCCGGGACCAGGGTTCAATTCCCGACGCGGCAGGGTCTTGGGTCAATGTCCGCGGACTCGATAATTCTCGCTTAGGTGCCTACGCTAATCATGGGTCCCACTCTGCAACTCTGGGCAATAGCTTGCTTAATCTCCACAACGGCCCCAGCAACGCCGGGGATGCCTGGCTTCACCTTGGGGTGCCCTCTCACAGGGAAAGCCAGGACGGGTTCCCCAGCGGTATACAGCGCCAGGACACCACGTAACGAGGTAACAGTGCGCTTTACAAGTATACATACATTATGATCACTATTTGTTGTGAATGCTTTCCATCACATAAGAGGAGAAATTACGCTCTTGTATGTAGACAGTAATTGTCAATGGTTTATTCATTTTCATTTTATTCCCTAGAATCTCAGCTTAATTCCATGGAGGGAGGAGATTTCACTTACCACTCTGAATGATGATCCTAGTGTTCTATTAGGGATCCTGTGCCAAGCCCTGACAAATGCCCTTGACCTGATCTCAAGCACTAGCAAGGGCAGAAACATGTTGGTTTATTAATAGATGAACAAATCATAGTACCCATGTTCATCTCACCCATTTTTAAAAAAACGTATCTGGGGTACTAATGAATAAAGGTATTTTCTTTAGGTTTACCCCATGGAATTCTTAGAAATCCGGATCATTGATGTATCCAGTTGAAAGCTTTATTGATAACTGCCTCATTCGTGAGTTAGAGTTCATCCTGGTAGCACTGTCTTACCATGGTGGGGTGGGGTGAGGTGGTCAATGATGAAACATGCCACAAAGAATGGGTGAGGCCTCCTCATACAATAAGGTTGGATTATTAGCCTACGGAATAAGAGCATTGACCAAAGTAGGTGTATCTGCTTGGTTCCAACAGCGTGCCTTTCTGTTTGTATATTTTGGAGTGGATGATGTGCGGTGGCTACAACTCATGCTTTTTATTTGTGTTAATATTGATATTATTTGACCTGTTTGGGAATATAAATTTTGAACAGTTTTTATAGATATTTTCTCCAAGAGGCCAAGTGTACTAGTAGCAGAAACAGCTGACACCAACTCTGTTTCAGCCTTTTGTCGAAGTTTTTCAATGTCAAATTTGCAGAGTGACAATGGTGGCCAGCTTACAGCCAGTAAAGCAAAGAAGTATATGAGAGATGTGGGCACTACACACAGAGTGAATGGTAACGAGACTTAACCTGTCTTTAAAGTGTGTCATTCACTGGCTGGCAAGTGTGGTTACCACTAGAAACAGGTGTTGAAAACAGCATGGACGTACAAAACTACCACCACGGAAGTCTCTAGTTATAGTCCCTTTGAGATAATGAAAGATAGACGTTCAAGATCCAAAAGTAGTCCAGGGTGTTTAGTAGAACCAAGAGTGGTTAACTAATTAGTGAAAGACTAAATACATGGGGCTCATAATAGGAAAACTATTTTTGCTACAAGTTTGGTACAATGAGGTGCTGTGGTAAAAGCAGGACAATAAGTCAAAATAAACTCCATGGAAAGCGTTCTACGATCAATGCGATGTGGCAGAAGTTACAAAGAATTCTCTGTCTGAGTGACAGGAAATGTTCGTTAATAAGTTGGGTGGCGTCCAACTTCTAAGAGCACTCAGGTACACTTCTGATAACATTTGTTGATACAAAGTCAGCAAAAAGTATTCCCCGGGGTGAAGTTAAGATGGAAGTACCAGTATGCTCTAAAAGCACAAGTTACTACTTGTGTAACGATATATCTGTAAGAGACATTAGTTAGTGATAGATTCCTTACCTTAGAATATTCCCAAGCGTCAGACTGGATCCGGAATTTTTTTGCGTAGCAGTACCCTTGCGCGTCGGTAGGCGTCGTCTGCGGCTCCGCGTTCGTCGTCGGCGCCGTGATGACGTCGTCGGAGTACTTAGACGCCACCTCCGCGTGCTGACGTCAGTTCTTAGACACAGCTTCTCCGTGCCAGAAGCGCCGAGCCATGTTAAAAACCAACACTGGTGCCACTGAAACTAGGGCCCTGAAAGGGGATGACCTTAACTCTAGATATCTGTTCGCAGAACGGGGAGGATGGGTGGGTCGGTAAGGAATCTATCACTAACTAATGTCTCTTACAGATATATTGTTACACAAGTAGTAACTTGTGCATCTGAAAGAGACACGTTAGTGATAGATTCCTTACCTTAGAATAGATACCCCAGCAATACCAACCCCGGTGGAGGGTCTGCGAACCAATAATCACACCAGAAAATCCTGGAGGACGGAACGGCCAAAGAAGCCATCCCTCCGGACTGGACTGTCCAGGCAATAGTGTCTTGCAAACGTGTGCAGCGAGGCCCACGTAGCTGCCTGGCAAATGTCCTGCAAGGGCACTACCCGGCCCTGGGCAGTTGTAGTCGCTGTGGCCCGAGTGGAATGAGCCCATAATCCAACAGGGGGCTCCTTCTTAGCCAAGGAATAACACGCCTGGATACACAAGATGATCCACCGAGAGATGGTCCGCTTGTGCACCGCCTTTCCCTTCTTAGCGCCCACGTAACCAACAAAGAGTAGGTCATCCACCCGGAACTGGCATGTGTGATCCAGATAGAAAGAGCGCACGTTTTGGGTCCAGACGGTGGAGCCGCTCTTCTTCTTTAGAGGGATGCGGTAGCGGAAAGAAGGTAGGCAAGGTGATAGACTGCCCGATGTGGAAGGTCGTGACAACCTTGGGCAGGAAAGATGGCCTAGTCCGCAACACAACCTTGTCCGGATGGACAGAAAGGAAAGGGGGTTTAGATGAAAGAGCCTGGAGCTCACTCTCTCCTGGCAGAGGTGATGGCAACCAGGAAAGCAGTCTTCAGAGAAAGAAGGCGGAGAGGGCAGTTGTGAAGTGGCTCAAAGGGAGCGCACATCAGAACTGTAAGAACAAGGTTCAAGTCCCACTGGGGCATCACAAACGGAACAAGAGGGAACGTGTGTGTGATGCCCTTCAGAAAACGATTTACAATAGGAGACTTGAATAAAGAAGGTTGATCAGGCAGCCTCAGAAAGACTGAAAGGGCAGAAAGGTAGCCCTTGATAGTGCCCAGAGCAGAGCCTTGCTGGGCAAGAGAAAGAAGGAAGAGAAGAACCTCAGAAAGAGGGGCAGAAAGTGGATCCACAGCCTTTGCTGTGCACCATGCCACAAATTTATTCCACCTGCAGGCGTATACCGTTTTTGTGGAGGGACACCTGGCTGCCAGAATGACATTACAGACTTCAGGAGGCAAGTCAAATGGCCTCAACTGTCGCCGCTCAATCTCCAAGCATGGAGGTGGAGACTGGACAGGTTCGGGTGGAGGACCGTCCCCTGCTGCTGCGACAGAAGGTCCTCCTAAAGAGGCAGACGAACTGGGGGATCAACTGACATACTGAGTAGCTCGGGATACCAGTACCTTCGTGCCCAGTCCGGAGCCACAAGGATGACTTGTGCCCGGTCGCGCTTGATCTTCTTCAGCACTCTGGGCAGAAGTGGTATAGGCGGAAAGGCATACAACAGACCGCAACTCCACTCGCGACGAAAAGCGTCGCCGAGCGAGTGCCGCCTTGGAAATTCCAACGTGCAGAACTGATGACATTGCGCGTTCTCTTCGGCGGCGAATAGATCTAACCAAGGCTCTCCCCACTGCTGAAAGAGGCCTTGCGCCACGTCCGAGTTCAGACACCATTCGTGATCCATCATGCACCGACGGCTGAGTTCGTCCGCTCTGGCGTTCAGAGAACCTATCAGGTGTTGAACCACCAGGGTCACGCCTTGATGTTCCAGCCACTGCCAGAGGCGCAGAGCCTCCTGGCAAAGGGTCCACGACCCCACCCCGCCCTGTTTGTTGCAGTACCACATGGCGTTGGGGACGTCCGTGAACACCTGCACTACACTCCCCCGGACAGAGGGGAGGAATGCCTTTAGCGCTAGACTAATTGCCCGCAGCTCCAAAAGGTTGATATGGAGCCGGGACTCCGCCGGAGACCAGAGGCCTCTGATCTCCGCCTCTCCCATGTGGCCTCCCCAGCCCTGGAGGGACGCGTCCGTCACAACTACGTGCTCCGGTTGGGGAAGGGAGAGGGATCTGCCGCTGACCCAATCGCGGTCCATGAGCCACCACTGCAGTTGTCTCGCAGTGCCCTCCGAGATCAGGACATGGTCGGAGAGGTTGCCCTGATGCTGGGACCACTGAAACTTCAGGTCCCACTGCAGAGCCTGCATCCGCCACCGGGCGTGATGCACCAGAAGGATGCAGGAGGCCATCAGCCCCAGAAGCCGCAGCGTCAAACTGACCGAGACCCGGGATAAAGGCTGAAAGAGTGGAATCAGAGCCTGAATATCCCGAACCCGCTGCTCGGGAGGATAAACCCGAAACTGCACCGAGTCGAGAACCGCTCAGATGAAGAGGAGCTTCTGAGAGGGGCGCAGGTGTGACTTCGGCACATTGATGGAGAACCCCAGCTGGTGCAGGAGGTCCGCCGTCGTCTGGAGGTGGCTGACGACTGTCTGGGGCGAGCCCGCCTTCAACAACCAGTCGTCGAGGTAGGCGAAGACTGAAACCCCTAACCTGCGCAGATGAGCTGCGACCACCGCCATCACCTTTGTGAACACCCGTGGGGCGCTGGTAAGGCCGAAGGGGAGCACGGTAAACTGAAAGTGCTCGTGGCCAACCGTGAACTGCAGGTAGCCCCGGTGGGTCGGCAGGACGGGGATGTGGAAATAAGCGTCCTGCAAGTCCAACGCTACCATCCAGTCTTCTGGGTCCAGGTCAGCTAGGACCTGAGCCAGTGTGAGCATTTTGAACTTCTCCTTCCGGAGGAAGCCGTTGACGTTCCGTAGGTCCAAGATAGGGCGTAGGCCCCCTTTGCCCTTCTTGGGTACCAGGAAGTAGTGGGAGTAACAACCACACCCTACTTCTGGCCCAGGAACGCGCTCGATAGCCCCCTTGGCCAAGAGGGCCGTAACTTCCTCCTGCAGAAGTCGCAAATGATACCCCGATACGCGGTGGTATTGCGGTGGCATGGCTGGAGGAGTCGTCTCGAAGGGGAGGGAGTAGCCCCTTTGGACGATTTGCAGCACCCACCTGTCCGAAGTGACAGTGTGCCAGTGGAGGAGGTGATGGCGAACCCTGCCCCCCACTTGCGACACATGGGCCTGAAAGCACGGACTAGGAGGGTTTTGAGGCGGATGCTGCAGGGGAAGGTGTGGACTGTCCTCGCCGTTGTCCCCGACCGCGGCCACGGCGGATTCCACGGCCGCCACCGCGTTGTGTATTACTCTGCCGTGCGTGGCTGGCAGCACGTGTGGGTACACCCCTTCCTTGGCCACAAAAGGAGCGAAAGGCACCCGTTTGCTGGCGCGGGGCCAAAAAGCCCAAGGACTTGGCCATAGCCCTGGAGTCCTTAAAGCGCTCAAGCGCATGGTCTGCCTTGTCGCCAAAAAGGCGACGGACATCAAACGGTGTGTCCATGAGTGTATAATGGACATTAGCCGAGAAGTTGGCGGATCTCAACCAGGCGTGGCGACGAATCACCATCGATGTTGCCATCGCTCTGCCCAGTGAGTCGGTGGTATCCAGTCCACACAGAATAGAATAACGTGCCGCATCTCGGCCTTCCACAAGGGCTTGGCCGAGTTTAGCCCATACCTCCAACGGGCATTCTGGCAGCACTTCCGCGACCGTATCCCACAGGGAGTGGGTGTAGCGGCCCAAGAGGCATGCGGTGTTGGAAGACCGCAGTCCCAAACTTAGGGAGGAGAATACCTTCTTGCCGTATTGCTCATACCTCTTGGATTCCCTGTCAGGCAGAGCCGACAAGATGCAGTCTGGGAATTGGAGGCCTGGATCACCAGGCTCTTAGGGGTGGGGTGGGTGGACAGGAAACAAGGGTCGCCCGGGGCTGGGCGGTGGCGTCTGGCCACGTTCCTATCTACAGGTGAACCTGTAGCGGGCCTGGACCAAGTGCCCAAAAGAACGTTGGTCAAGGCCTCAATAAACGGCAGCAGAGGCTCAGCCGAGCTTGACTGCGGTTTAAGGACCTCAGTGAGGAGGTTAGTCCTCACGGCCCGACGGGGAGTTCAAGGCCCAAGGCGTCAGCACCACACTGTAGGTAGCCCCCTCCTCCATAGCCACGGTAGGAGGAGAGACAAATCCAGTGTCTGGTGATGTGTCCAGACCACTGGCATCCCCAAGTCCACCTGTCCAGTCCTCCTGGGACTGACACTCCCGTGTCAGAGGGTCCTCAGACCCCTCCCAATCCTCCTCATCACCCATTTCCTGGTACTCAGGGGTGTCAAATGATGGGGCCGGCTCATGAAAGATGAACTCTGTGAACGGCGTCTGAAGCGGTGCCCAGCGGCGCCGTTCCGACGCCGGAGCCGGATCGAGAGAGGCCTCGGGGATGGCGCCGCCCGAAGACGGAACCGGGGGTGACACCTGAGGGACCGGCGCCGGGGAGGTCGTTAGGTCCACCGGCGACGACCCGGATCCGGACCCAATGGGGCCCTGCGGCGCCGGGCCCGAAGGCACCGGCGGCGCCGAGGCCGAAGCACTCGACGGTGTCGGGGCCGGAGCCCCCGACTGTAGGAGAGTAGGGTCTGCAATCCTATGGTCACCCCAGATTTTTGCTTTTTGCTTCACTGATTTACGACTTTCCCTGGCTGTGGGCCTGCTAATCAGACCCACAGCCTCGCTGTTCTCTCTCTCAATTGACACACATGTACTTTAGGTGCATTTACCAATTGGTATTGGATCACCTTATCAGCCCCTGTATAGTGTACCTTAGGTACCCAGGGCATAGGTGTACCCAAGACCTACCAGGGGCTGCAGCATGTATTATGCCACCCCTGGCTGGCCATCTAAACAGACACAACTGGCTGGTAAGACAGCTGGGGCAAGGTGGTGTAATCACCCTTTGCTGTAGATTTAGGATACCTATATCTAACCCCAAAATGGACACATATACTCCTATCAGTCACTCCTATGGCAGGCCTTATCAATCCTGAAGGCAGAGTGCTTGGAATTATGTGAGATGGTGCTCTAGCATGAGCTGAGCCTGTCTGCAGCTTGCGGAACCAAGTCCTTATAGCTGTTCCATGATAACGCTATACCATATACTCTTAAGTGCATTATAATCCTTGCGGTTATTGCTAACTTTGGTATAGCATTATCAAAACATGTCGAGTAAGGTGTCATACGAATTGGAATACTACCCCCTCGCCAGTTCTGGCGACGGGGGTAGCATTCCATCCTTTTAGAGGGACACGACATGTATGTAACTGTGAACCCCGGTTATAGTTAAACAGAGCCTCAGCATCACAAAATGGATGCTGCCACCACAGACACAAGTCTGACCTCCTGCTGCTGGGAGTCCTTCCAGCGAGGGAGGCCTGAACAAAGCTTTTCCTGCCTTGGGAGGTGCTAGCACCACCCCAGACAGGATTTTGTGTATTAGGTAGGACAGGCCTGAAAGGAATGAGACATGCCTGGGGCACACAAGGTGTCCCTGTGCATACCCCGGTTCAAACCAGTTGCTGGGGCACTCCAGCCCCAGCTCTGGCGCGAAACCGGACAAAGGATAGGGGGTGTAACCACCCCCCTTCCTGGTCCCACCCAGGAGAGGGACCTAGTCACTAGTGCCGCCCCCTTTAGGAGAATAAAGATAGGAGCTGGTCCCATTCCAAGTTAGATTATCCTGAACAACTCTACAAAGAAGAAACTCTGGACTTCGACGTTCTGCTCCACAGAAGACTGAAGAATCTCCCTTGTGGGCAAGGAGTGTCCACCCTGCAACTGCAGGCACCATCATGTGTCCTAGCGGTTCACTTTGTCGTCCTTCCTGCCGGAACCAGACCTCAGAGCCCGACGAGACCCGGATTCCCAGACATCTCCGACCTCTACCCCCATCTGCAGCACAGCTGAGACCCGTGGATGCGACGAGACACGCTTGAAGAAACTGCACTTCGCTTCCAGCACGACTTCAGAGGCATCCTCGAGTAAGTGCTTTGGGGATTGAGAAGCCCCAGCCCCGAGCAGCCCCTGCACCGAAGACCAGCCCTCCAGCATCCACGAGATCTGCGTGGGGCCCTTTTGCTTGGTTGCTGCTCGACGTGTTGTCTGGTCACTTGCCGGATGGCTAGTGGCCTCCTAGATGACGATCCACGAAATCTACACTGCTGGTCTGGTTGCTTCAGACTGGCCCTTGCTCCCCTCCAAAAGAGGTGCATCCCGGACCCTCCTGGTCCACTCCAGACGCCGTTTCCACTAACCGCGTGGGTTGCCTTTGCCAAGGCCTGTTGACTTCAAATCCGGATCCGACACCGCCGACAGCGAGAGCCTGCGTGGGACAGCTCGTGCCTCCATCCTGGTCGTCGAAGACACCTCCTGGTCCACGTGGCTGCAGAGACAAGCGTCCACTCTTCACCTGATCGCGACGACAGCATCTGGTTCCCTCCTGGTTCCACACCGGTCACTGGCTAGTGACTTTGAACACTGTCCCCTCTGCTTTCAGGTCCTCTTCTTCCTCGATCCACCCTTGGATCGCACCCGACATCTTCCTCCTGGTCGCCTGCAGCATTTTTCTTCAAGGCTCCATTGACTTCGATGCGGAAACCGAACACACTTTCACACCTATGCACCCGCAGCCCGTGGGTGAGGTAACAAGAGCATTTCGGTGCTGATAGGTAGAATGACTCTCCCACTGTCCAGGTATCCTGTAGTTTTAGTCGTAACTAGTTGGAACTGTCTTTTACTTACCTTTTCGTAATTTGTTCTGCCCATTGACTTTGTTCCGCATCTCGCGTGTGAGTTCACACTCTGCACACGCGTCCCGTGGGCCTCCTGCTACTTACCTAAGGTTAGGGTAGTGTAGTCCCAGCGATCCTACAGCCTCTGGGCATCTTCATTTCCTCTATCGATTTCCTTATACCATTTACTTAGTATATGGTTTGTCGTGCCCCTAGGGCACCATTGTAATTTGTGCGACTTACTGTGTTTTTCTTAAGAGTCTTGTCATGTGCTTAGCCCTCTGATCTCAAAGAGTTCAGAGGTGTTTGTTATAATAAATATATTGTTTATTTTCATAACAACCTGTGTGGTGTCCTTTCATCTGGTATTCAAGGGGTTATATGTGGTAAAACAGCTGGCTTCACATGCCAAAAGAGTTTAGCCTAAGACTACTCTGTCCATGCTACCATTAGGATAGCTGGTCTATAAGGTTGACTTACAACCAATCACCATAAGGGTTGTTTGAACTGATACAAGGTGATCACCAGAACTAGTGAGCATTATATATCAGGCCAACTTCTCACACCGACCCACTAGGGCCCCCAGACGGGTCCGCTGGGCTCGAAGGCGCCGCGGAGCACGTCAGACAAGAGAGAGACCTCATGGCCATGAGGAACCGCTCGATCTCCTCCGGCGTCGCGCGCGGCCCAGAGGGTATGGGGCCAGACGCGACGCCTGCGACTCAGACGGAGCCGCGTGGGTGGTGTCACCTGAACCCCCGGCCGCGTCGAGCGAGCGTCGGTGGGGTCGGAAGAGCGATGACGTCTCTTCGACTTCTTGTGCTTACCTGACGACTTCGACCCTGAGGAGTGATGTCGATTCCCAGAGCTCCGCTGGCTCCGCTCCAGAGACCGGTCCCTCGAGCTCAGTCCGGACCGGGACCTCTATCGGCGCGGGGCCGACTGCCGGAGTTCGAGCCGCTTGCGGGACCGCTCCCGCCTAGCTTTCGAAGTCAGGGCCCGGCAGTCGGAACAGGTCTTGTCGTCGTGGTCGACGCTGAGACAGTGGAGACACCGACGGTGAGGGTCGTTGACCGACATCAGTCGGTCGCAATCCTCACAGGGCTTAAAACCTGGCATCCCTACCGGCACCGTTCGGAGTCGAAGACTCGAAAAAGAATGATCAAAAGAGATCAAAAAAGTTTAGTAAAAAAAGACTAAGGTACCACTTTTTCCGGATCTGCGCTGCTGGCGCGGAAAAAAGAAGAACTGACGTCAGCACGCGGAGGCGGCGTCTAAGTACTCCGACGACGTCATCACAGCACCCACGACGCCGACGACACATGCGGAGCCGCAGACGACGCCTACCGACGCGCAAGGGAACTGCTACGCAACAAATTTCCGGATCCAGTCTGACGCCTGGGGATATTCTAAGGTAAGGAATCTATCACTAACGTGTCTCTTTCAGATGAGTAATACAATCTCCAAAAGCTTTAATGATTATATTTATGAATAGCAATGTGGATGGATGGTGAACAGCAAGCCGATTTGTAATGGTTGGGAAGTTATTGATATTAGGGCTTGGATTATATTCAATTAAGTGTTTCACTGTATTAGGTTTTAAATGTATATGCAGTTGTAATTTTTCTTTCACCTAATTATCTTTGAGGAAGTTGATAATTAAGTCTTAATCTTGATTGGCCACATACCTTTGGTTATATGCGTTCGTTACATGAATATTTCGTCTAAAGTTTGATTAACCATGGGAACTGGAGGGATGTAGTGTACGTTAAAGTATCAGGCATACATTCTAGGGATTGAGATGTGTTGGTGTGGACAATGTTTATGGGCAGTTTGAGGGGGTTCTGGGGGAATTCGGGTGCGCGAGTCGCTTTCAATAAACCGTTCTTACCTGATTTTGGTATACAACATCCTTTCACTACAAATATACCCCAACATAAACATTCTGAATTGAAGTCTTCCTTGAATTTGCTTTTTTTTTGTTTAGGTTTCCTAAATTTTGCTGATTTTTTTATAACTCTTTTCATTGATAAAACAAGGACAATACAAAAAAGGAAAAATAAGGACATCAGGTGATCTCATACAGTCTTCTACACATAGGTAATTCCGGCCAGATACAGAATCTCAAGCAATAATATACAATACTAGGATCATGGGGATTCCTGCGCTTCCAGTCCCAAACTTGGCACGGAGGTTCACAAATCTCTCCCCGTTGAGTATTCCATGCTCCCCACACTTTCTCCCATTTCCTCGGGCATCCCCTGGCTATGAACACCGACGTCTCCCTGAACATGCACCAGTCAAGGTCCTCCGCCCACTGAGTGACTCGGGCGGTTGGCTAGCACCCCAGAGCCGAGCAATGTTGCGCTTAGCCACCATATATGCCAGAGTGACCCACTGCTTCTGGTACACATTCAGATCCGTAGGCTCCCACACATTCAACAGACACCGCCGGGCTTCCGGTAATAACTCCGCCCCCAAAACCTCTCTCAGTACATCGTGAATCTTTATCCAGAAAGTCTGTATCGCCACACAATGCCATAAAATATGGATTAGGGTGCCAGATTCTCCACACTCTCTCCTACACTCACCACTCCCTCCCGTTCGTACCAGTCGAGGCCCCGTGATATGACCTGTGCAGTATCTTCAGTTGTAGAAGTCGGAGCCTCATCTGAATTGCAACAACCTTTGGAGAGGAAACCGCCTCCACCCAGTCTTCATCATCGAGTTCCAACCCATCCATACTCCACTGGGCTCTGATGCGCCCCAGTGGACTCTCCATGTTGTTGACCAGCTTCCTATATATCAAAGAGACAGTCTTCTCGGGAATATGCCAGTCTAGCACACGATCTTCAAGAGGAGACGACTCTGAGAGAACCGAGTCTTTAGGTACATGTGCAGCAAGAGCGTGCCTCACCTCCAAATATCGAAACCGCTCATTATTATGCAGGTTATATGTTTTTTGAAGAGATTCGAATATAAGCACCACGTCTTTCCCCCAAACATCCTTTATATGAGTGATACCAATAGTGTCCCATTTATCGAACCCCTTAGTTTTCCACAGGCTACCCAGCTTCTCTGAATTCAACAGGGGAGTAGCCAATGTAAGCCTGCCTTCCCACCCTAGATATCTATTAGCCACATGCCACACTTGTACCGCAGGCGCAGTCGGGCCAGTTAATGCGAACTTCCCCGATTTGGCATATAGTGCTCTATCTATCATCCCTCCCGGTACCTGACCTCGGTCCATGGCAAATCCCGGGTTTCCGGGGGGCCCGTAAATAATGTGGTTCACAGCAGCCAATTGCGAAGCCCAATAATATTTCCGTAAATCTGGGAGACCAATCCCGCCGTCGTACCATGGGAGAGTTAGTTTGACGAACGCGATTCGGGGCTTACCGTCCCATAGAAGCTGCCTCTGGAGAGTTTCTATCTCCTTAAAGTAGGAGGCCGGCACAGAGTTCATCGAGTTCTGCAAGGCATATAAAAACCGGGGTAGGGCCATCATTTTGAAAAGAGCAGCTCGTCCGAGCATGGACAGCGGAAGAGCCTTCCAGCGCTCCACATCTTTCCCGCATCTGTCCAATGGGAGAACAAGATTATTAGTATACCGCAGCTGCGGATCCAGCGTGATAAATATACCCAAGTACTTGAATCCTATTGTCTCAATCTGGATTGGACACGATCGCGGGACCACTGACAGATCACCAACAAGGACAAAGAGCACTGACTTTGTCCAATTTATGGCCAGTCCCGAGTACCTACCGAAGATATCCAGTATATCCAAGAAGTTGCTCAGGGAGTCCCTGGGATTAGTAAAATTAGTAAAACGTCATCCGCATATAGAGCGAAATCTTATCTTCCCATTCAGGTGACCACCGTAGGCCCCGTATCGACTTATCCCATCGGACCCAGGCCGCTAAAGGTTCCATCGCAAGCGCAAAAAGTAATGGGGACAACGGGCATCCCTACCTCGTGCCCCTCTTCAGGGAGAAATCATAGGACCTGCAATTATTAACCACCACTCTCGCCAGGGGTTCAGCATACAACAGTAGTACCCAACCGACAAACTCACGCCCAAAGCCCAGCTTTGCCAATACTGCAAACAAATACTGCCATTCTACCCTGTCAAACGCCATGACACCAACACTGTTGGTTCGTGTATCTGCGAGGAACCCCCAAGGACACCGTGCAGCCGCCGTAGATTCAGCACCGTTTTACGATGCGGCATAAAGCCAGATTGATCCGGGTGAATCAAAGACGTATTCACCTTGACCAGTCGAGTGGCAAGCAGTTTCGCCAATATTTTGGGCTCCGCGCTGAGGAGCGAGAAAGGCCTATACGAAGAACATTGTGTCTTGGGCTTACCCACTTTATGTATGACCACTATATTAGCCACCCGTTGATCATAAGGAAGCCGGCCCTTCTCCCTAGTCTCCAAAAACATGGCTCGAATATGCGGGGCGATTCGGCTGCCATTTAATTTATACAATTCAATCGGTATCCCGTTAGGGCCCGTCGCTTTACCTGATTTTATTTGCCTTATGGCCTGCGCCACCTCATCATCAGAGATAGGAGAGTCAGGATAGCTTTTATCATCCTCTGACAGACTCGGCATAACAATGTCTCTAATCATATCACTATTCTCAGCCTCAGAATACCCACTACCAGCAGCATAGACCTTCTCATAAAAAAACTTTAAACTTGTCTGCCACCGCCTGTGGATCAGTAATCCTACGTGACTCCAATCCCTCTAATTCCGGTACCAGCCTGGAGGCCCTTTCACCGTGCTCAAGTCATGCAATCAATGTACCTGCTTTGTCGCCATGCTCGTATATATATGACTCTGCACGGCACTATTGTGAGCGATTGCTCTATCACGCACCAGGCCTTTATATTCTTCCTGCCGAAGTCTCAAATGATGGAGCTCCGCAGCTGTGTGCGATACAGCCACCCTCACTGACAAGCGTATAACCTCCGCTTCCTTTCGAGCCACCTCGGCCTGATTTCTCTTCTTTTTCCCCGCAACTAAGGACAGAACCTCACCCCTCACTACCGTTTTGTATGCTTCCCAGAGAGACTGCGCCGAGCCAACTGAGCCCACATTTTCCAGGAAGTAGCGGTCGGACATCCGAAGCACCTCTTTTTTAATAGCCGGGTCTTTCAACTTCCAAGCACTAAGCGGAGCAACCCTACCCGCCGCAGGTCTGTCGGATATTAGCTGTATCCACAGTGGGGAATGGTCAGAGATCCCTCTGCCGAGGTATTTCATCTCTTGAATCATAGGCACCATCGCCACCGGCAGCAGGATATAATCCAATCGCGACAAGCTACCATGTGCAGCTGATATGTGTGTGAAAAGTGTCAGCGTTGGGTTACGTACGTGCCAGCTATCGACTAAACCTAATGTTTCTAAAAAGTCCGAGAGCCATCTCTGTGATTGCCTGAGCACACGTGGTAGGCTACGATCAATTTCCCCGTCAAGCACAGCATTAAAGTCGCGCCCAAACACGAGACTACCCAGGGGTAACGCAAGAAAAACAGATCCCAGATCTCAAAAAGGAGTCTGCCTAGAGGCAGATACACCGACAATAAGGTGACAATCTTACCCTCCACAAGCCCCGAGACTCCCGCATATCTGCCCCTCTGATCTAACCATGTAGCCTGCACTGACAGGGGAAAGGAGTTTTTAACCAGAATCCCAACCCCCCTGGACCCGGCGGTGAACCCAGCGTGTGCCACCAACTTATATCCCCCTTTATGGAGGGCCATACACTTGTTACCAACCAAGTGTGTCTCCTGCAGGAACACTACATCTGAGGAATGTCTCCTGATAAGCTGGCTGACCATCCCTCTCTTAATCTTGTCACCCAACCCATTCACATTCCAGCTCAGCACTCTCATCCCCGATCCTCGACTACTCTGCGCCATTCGACCCGATTAGAAAGCGCCTCACGACATCATTATCACCGGACACAAAAGGAAAGAAGAAAAAAAAGAAAAAAGAAAATCACAACCACACCAAAACAATCCCATCCCTCCACCCTGCACCCCTGCTCTCGGCATCCGCCAACTCCCAACTCGCAGTGTGCCTGTCGCCCCATAGTCTAACTAACCAACTATCTAAATATAGATTAGAGGAGGACGTCAGAGCTCCGCATCCCCGCCCTGCCCATCATGGTCATATCTCGCGCCTACTGCGACACACAATTTAAAGGGGTAATCTCGTAGAAATGTCTCGCAATTGGATCTTCACCAACCAGCCCACATTCACCATACAGTTCGATACTTATCATTCTTGTTGCTGAGCATCATGGCCATCTTAACCACCTCCCCCCCCCCCCGGGTAGCCCCCCCGAGGGAAAAGACTGTCCAGCCAATCTGAAGTAATTGCTGGGTCATCAAAGAACCAAACTTTCTCCTCGGTCTCAACTCGCAGCTTGGCAGGAAACAGCATAGCATATTTCAAACCTCTATCCCTGAGCCGCCTCTTGACTCCAAGAAAACTCGGTCGCTGCCTCTGAACCGCCTGAGTAAAGTCTGGAAAAAAGTTATGGGTGGAATTCTCGTACCTCAGGGGGCTCTATCTTTAATATTGAGCACCCTTGCGATCATTGGACGCGGTGGGGCCCCCGGCTTCGGTCTTCCTCCCGGAATTCTATGTGCACGTTCTATGGTGAAGAAATTCCCCAACCCTTTCGGTTTCAATTGTTTGAGGATAATGTCTTCCACAAAGAGGTCAGGGGACAATCCTTCCGCCTTCTCCGGAACTCCAATTATGCGTATATTATTCCATCGGGCCCGTCCTTCGTATTCATCCAGCTTGCGATGCGTCAGGGCACTGGAAGCCTTGAGATCCCGGACATCCTGCTGCAGCTGCGAAACGTCGTCCGTCAAGCTCGCGGGTTTTGATATCCAACAATTTGACCATCTCACTGGTTTTGTGGTCCAGCGACGCCATCTGCTGCCCCAGGGACGTCTTAAGGCTATCAATGGCAGCCATTACATCCTGTAGTGTAGGCTTTGACGCAGGGTCTACAGACTCCCTGCCTCCCTCCAATATCCGACCTGATCCAGAGGGCGAGCCCTTGGGCAGCGTGTAGCGGTCCAACTTGTTAGATTGTACCGCTCCCGGCTGCTCACACCGCCTCACGGCCAATAATTGTAGGGCTCGACCCAGAAGTGGGGAGCCACCGGCACAGCACGGGCGCACGGATCGGCCGCAGCTCCAGCGAAGACCACTAACACCAACGTCTCCAAGGACGCACTCTCGCGGGCCCCCCCGCCCGGGCTCCAACGTCCGATCTGGCAGGGAAGGCATGGCCGAGCCGTACCTCCGCACTCCGCCGGCAGAATATCCCTCAGGAGCGCCGCCACGGGCACAACAGCCTCTCCGGTAGGTCCACTTGGTCGGCACCGGGCCGCGGCCGGCGACTTCTGGTCCGCCCACCCGGTGTTGCTACACTTCGGGCCGGCCGCTGCGACAACTCGAGTTCCCGGCTCCACCGCGGGCAGAGGCCCAGACTGCCCTAGTCCACAACTCCGGCTCCTTTCCACCTCGTGAGCCCAGAGTTCGACCGGTCCGCACCGCTACCCCTCCGCCGGACAGATCCGACCTCGGCGCCACAGGATAACGACAGGATAGTGCGAGCGAGGCGCGGGTCGCACGGAGCTACGGACCTACGCGGCCATCTTGTGTGGATGCGTAGCTCCTCCCCCTTTGCTGACTTTTTTAACCGGCCAGGACATGAAAATCCAGGTCCGGCTAGTAAACTACTAGCAAGGTGGGAATCGTAAACATTATGAAAGTATGAAAACAACCTGACAGGTCCCCCCCAATGTATCTTCCTTTATACATTTGTATCCAGAATATTTTACCCAAAATTAAATGGATTTTTTTAAACAAACCGTAAAAATGCAGTTCTGATAATCGTTATCACAAATGTAAACACTGAAAATGCAAGGGAAAGTACGCAGCGTGGTCGATAAGCCTAACTCGTAGATCGGCTGCTTCTGTCTGTTTCGCCAGGGGACTTTACTTCAATTACATTCCACTGGATGCGAAACGCTGCAAGGGACGGGGAGTGGCGAAACCCCCAACAGACGCTATCATGGAGGAAAATTACATAGATGAGGAATACAGCCTCGGATCGAACCGAGAAGCAACAAGGGAAAGGGAAAGAGCAGGTGCGCGTTGTAGGCACGGCGTGAGCGTGCACATCGGCGTGGCCTGCGGCTCGTGACCAGTGGCAGCGCCTGAATAAGTGCTGCACGGCTGGTGCGGCCCAGGGAGTGGGCCGCCAAATCGCCTAGAGCAACAAAAAAAAAAAAAAAAAGCCAGGATGCGCACAACTTGGCAAAGCAGGCACTGCTGGAGTTCAGCAGGTGAGAGCGGGCCGTGTCGGAGAGCGTGGGCTAAAACGAAGGAAAGCGAAAGCACGCCATGAGCACGTTGAGGGAGTCGAGTACGCGTGCACTGGCTGGGGGCGTCTGGTGCATGTGTATGTCTCTGTTGTTGAGGGAGACGAGTATGAGTGCACTGGCTGGGGGCGGCTGGTGTGTGTGTGTTTCTTGCCGCACTTACTGCATGCAGCTGGCTTGTGTGAACGGAAGGGGGGCAGGAGAAGTGCACACCGCTTGTCTGTACGTGCGTGTGCAACAGCTCCAATCGCCCTCGTGCGTGCCCATCTCTTGTCCCACTTCAGAGGCAAGTCAGCAACAATAGATCGCGCTGTAGACAGCGCTTCGCGCTGCGTCGCCAGGTGCAAGACCTCAAAATCAGATTGAGCTGGGGCACTTGTGTGCATTGATTTTGGGCTCCTCGGAATACTTCGCGTCTGGAAACAAACCAGAGAAAGGTACAGCATTGTATCAGTTTCATTTAGTAAATCGGGTACATTCTTAGACTGTTCAATACTTAATGTGAGCATTCAATCATGTTTTCAGTAACCGCTTACTTTTTAAGAGGCTCCAACTACGGTCTGTGTATCGCGGCAGACGTGCTGAGGCAGAACGCTGTAGGTGACAATTTAGTATTTTCTTTAGCAACAGCTCAAACATATTTCCAGATTTCTCAGAGATTCGCGTCTGAAAATAAACCGGAGAATGTTGCAATGTTGTATCACTTGTATTTCAAGTGTTGAGTGCGCGCTTGAGCTGTTCCACATTTGTTGCGCATTTGACTTACTTGCTTGTCTTGACAATATCTGTTTATATAATTCTGTTAATCCCGCTCAAATTTGCCCAAAACCATTGTGACAAGCAATTAATCATCTTGTCTATTCGGGTCAATACGATGTGCACGTTAGCCAGTGGCTCCCAAACTTGCTTTTCCTCTTCTTCGATTGCCTGCTGGTGCTGATGACGCGCTCTTCACTTTTAGATCTGCAATCGCTTGTATTTTGAAAGTTCACAGACAGGAAGTGGCTCATGTGTCTGAAATCGGGTTTTGTGGGTAATGTAGTTTTGGCTGCTTTAAGCAAACTCGTTCTTGTTCATTTCTTTTTGAAAGAGGAAAAATTACGAGGTTTTTGCTAAGTTCTTTTTGCAAAGGGTATTTTTTGGCTAAGTCGATGAGAGTATTAGTTGATTACGAAATGTCAGAATTGAATCAAGTTAAGACCTTTCTGTAGGCAGTTAAATTTCAAAATCAAATATGCCTCTTTTTTAAGAAGAAGATTCTCGACGTTGCCACAGCTCGGTGGTTGTTTAAGACCTACTAGCACTGTCCATTGAATCAATTTCTCAGAATGTTTTTGTTCAACGAAATGGGACACTATTGGTGCAGTCATCACTTGTTTTTTGATTCTTGACCGCTGTTGCACGATTCTCTGGTTGATTTGCTGAATTGTTTTTCCAATATGCATTCATTATTGAACAAGTTACTTACCTTAGGTAACAATATATCTGTAAGAAACATAGGTTAGTTATAGATTCCTTACCTTAGAATTACCCCCAGGCGTCAGACTGGATTTGGAAAGTTTTTTCGTCAGCAGTACCCCTAAGCGTCGGAAGGTAGCGTTGGACGACTCTGCGTTCGTCGTCGGTATGACGTCACTGTAGCTACATAGAAGACACCCTCGCATTCCGAAGTCAGTTCTGTACACAACTTATCACGCCAGAAGCGCAGAGCCATGCAAGACACTGACCACTGGTGTACAAAACTAGGGCCCTGAATAGAAGTCCTTAACCCTAGAAGTCAGTTTGCAGAACAGGGAGAATGGGTGGGGTGGTAAGGAATCTATAACTAACCTATGTTTCTTACAGATATATCAATCAATCAATCAATCAGGTCATTTGTAGAGCGCACTACTCACCCGTAGGGTCTCAAGGCGCTGGGGTGGGGGGGGTGCCGTTACTGCTCGAACAGCCAGGTCTTGAGCTTCTTCCTGAAGGAGAGGTGGTCCTGGGTCAGGCGCAGGTCGGTCGGGAGTGAGTTCCAGGTCTTGGCGGCCAGGTAGGAGAAGGACCTTCCTCCTGTTGTTGCTCTTCGGATGCGGGGGACGGCGACGAGGGCGTGGCTGGTTGATCTGAAGAGGCGCTTGGGGGTGTAGAAGTTGATCCGGTTGTTGAGGTAGCTCGGGCCTTGGTCGTGTAGGGCTTTGTGCGCGTGGGTGAGGAGACGGAAGGTGATTCTCTTGTTGACCGGGAGCCAATGCAGATCTCTCAGGTGTCCGGAGATGTGGCTGCGTCGGGGGATGTCGAGGATGAGTCTGGCCGAGGCGTTCTGGATCCGCTGGAGTCTCTTCTGGAGCTTGGCGGTGGTTCCGGCGTAGAGGGCGTTGCCGTAGTCCAGTCGGCTGGTGACGAGGGCCTGGGTGACCGTCTTCCTCGTCTCGGTGGGGATCCACCGGAAGATCTTACGTAGCATGCGCAGGATGTTGAAGCAAGACGAGGAGACGGCGTTTACTTGTCTGGTCATGGAGAGGGAGGAGTCCAGGATGAAGCCCAGGTTGCGTGCGTGGTCCGTCGGTTTGGGTGCGGTGCCCAGGGCGGGGGGCCACCAGGAGTCGTCCCAGGCGGAGGGCGAGGAGCCCAGGATGAGGACCTCCGTCTTGTCCGACTTCAGTTTCAGGAGGCTGGTCGTCATCCATTCGGCTACCTCTCTCATCCCTTCGTGCAGGTTGGCTCTGGCGGTGGCGGGGTCGTTGGTCAGGGAGAGGATCAGCTGGGTGTCGTCGGCGTAGGAGATTATGTTGAGGTTGTGTTGGCGTGCGATGGCCGCGAGGGGGCTCATGTAGACGTTGAAGAGGGTGGGGCTCAGTGAGGAACCTTGGGGGACGCCGCAGATGACTTTGGTGGCCTCTGACTTGTACGGTGGTAGGCGGACTCTCTGTGTTCTTCCGTCGAGGAAGGAGGTGATCCATTCCAGTGCCTTGTCCTGGATTCCGATGTTACCGAGGCGCTGTACTAGGGTGCGGTGGCAGACAGTGTCGAAAGCCGCGGAGAGGTCCAGGAGGATGAGGGCCGCTGTTTCTCCGTTGTCCATCAGAGTTCGTATGTCATCGGTGGCGGCGATGAGGGCGGTCTCGGTGCTGTGGTTCGCTCGGAAGCCAGACTGTGAGGGGTCGAGGGATCCATTCGTCTCGAGGAAGGCGGCCAGCTGTTTGTTGACGGTCTTCTCGATGACTTTGGCCGGGAACGGGAGGAGCGAGATGGGACGGTAGTTCTTGAGGTCGGTGGGGTCTGCTGTGGGTTTCTTGAGAAGAGCGCTGAGTTCGGCATGCTTCCAGCTCTCAGGGAAGGTGGCGGTGTCGAAGGAGGTGTTGATGATGTCCCGCAGGTGGGGTGCGATGACAGCGTCGGCCTTGTTGAAGACGTGGTGAGGGCAGGGGTCAGTCGGAGATCCGGAGTGGACGGAGTTCATTGTGCGGATGGTGTCTTCGGTGCTGATCGGAGTCCAGGTGCGGAGGGTGGTGGTGGGTGGCGTTGTTGCGGTTGTGGCTTGCGTTGGTTGGTTGCTGAAGCTGTTGTGTATGTCCGCGATCTTGTTGTGGAAGTAGGACGCGAGGGAGTTGCAGAGGTCTTGCGACGGGGTGATGTCATTGTTTCCGGCGTTGGGGTTGGAGAGCTCTTTCACGATGTTGAAGAGTTCCTTGCAGTTGTGTGCGTTGTTGTCCAGCCGGTCTTTGTATGTATTTTTCTTGGTGGCGCGGATCAGTTGGTGGTGTTTCCGGGTGGCGAGCTTGAGGGTGGTCATGTTGTCCGTAGTTGGTTCCCTTCTCCAGACTTTCTCGAGGGCTCGACAGTTCTTCTTGGAGCTCTTGAGTTCGTCGGTGAACCATGGTGTTTTTCTGCTGCAGGGTCTGTTGGGTGGGGTTCTCAGAGGGGCGAGTTCGTCCGCGCAGTTGTTGATCCACTTCGTGAGGTTGTCGGCGGCCTGGCTGGGGTTCGCTGAGCTGGCGGGGGGGTGCTGGCTCAGGGAAGCGGTGAGCTGGTCGGCTGTGATCTTGTTCCAGCTTCTTCGGGCAACCTGTTGCTGGTGGTGGTGGGTCGTCGTTCTTTTGAAGGTGAAGTGGACGCAGCTGTGGTCCGTCCAGTGGAGTCCTGTTGCGTGGCTGAAGGTGATGTCTTTGCTGGATGAGAAGACGGCGTCGAGTGTGTGTCCTGCGAGGTGGGTGGGGGTGGTCACCAGTTGCTTGAGTCCGAGGTTGGCGAGGTTGTCAAGCAGGCTGATGGTGTTGCGGTCGCTGTTGTTCTCCAGGTGGAAGTTGGGGTCCCCCAGGAGGATGTAGTCGGCGGAGGGGAGGGCATGCGGGCTGACGAAGTCGGCGATGTCCTCGCTGAATCGTGTGCGTGGACCCGGGGGTCGGTAGATCAGGGTGCCTCTGAGGGTGGTCTTCGGGTTGGTGTGGATCTGGAAGTGCAGGTGTTCAGCGGTGGTTAGGGTGTCGTCGGTGTTGGTCGTGATGCGGATGGTGTCCCTGTGGATGATGGCGATGCCTCCTCCCGTAAGGTTGGCGGTGCGGTGCCTCCGGATGATCTTGTAGCCCTCCGGGATGGCGATGGCGATGTCTGGGGCTGAGGAGGCGTTCATCCAGGTCTCGGTGAGGAAGGCAACGTCAGGGGCGGTGGTGTCGAGGAGGTTCCAGAGTTCTACTGCGTGTCTGTGGACGGAGCGGGTGTTGAGCAGGATGCACTTGAGGTGGTTGCTGCTGATGGTCGGCTTGGCGAGTGCTGGTGCAGGATGAGTTCGGATGCAGGTGAACTTGCAGGCGTGGCAGCTGAAGGGTCCGTGGGTGTGCCTCGGTGCGGCGCGGTGACATCTCGGGATGGCGCCGGTGTTGAGTGCGATGAGGTCGGTGGCGCTGTAGGTTCGTCGGGTCGGCTTCCGTCGGTGGGGGCCAGGGGTCCTGGCACTGGGCGCGGTCCAGGCGCGGACGGGCGCAGACGGGCTTACCTTTGGCGCGCCTTCGGCGCACAATCGGCGCGCCCGCTGCGCGTCAACGCTGCGCGTTCGCACGGTCGCCATTTAAGGCGAAGTGCGCGGGTGGGCGGAGCAGCTGGGAGGCGGGAGCGGGGAGGGAACAGAAGGAAAAAGGGGCGGGGTCGGCGGTGGTGGCGGGAAGCGGGGGGCGGCGAGGAGGCGGCAAACAGGAAGGAGGACGGGCAGAAACTACGAAAACAGGCACAAATGGGGTCAAAAGAGCGCTTAACACGGGCAAAAGAAATACGAGAGAAAGACAAGCACAAATGGGGTCAAAACAACGCTTAACACGGGCAAAAGAAATACGAGAGAAAGACAAGCACAAATGGGGTCAAAACAATGCTTAACACGGGCAAAAGAAATACGAGAGAAAAACAAGCACAAATGATTTACAATACAGAGCAGAGCAACGACAGCAGGGTCAGCCGGCGGCGAGGCAGGCAGCGAGGCAGAGGGCACAGCAAGGGGCACACGCAGCAGCTGGTGGCCGTGCGGCGCGGGGGTGTCCCACAATATAATTACCGAAGGTAAGTAACTTGTTCATCTGAAAGAAACCGTTATTTATAGCTTGCTTACAATAGATACCCCAGTACAGCCAAAGAAGTCATCTCTCCGGACTTGGCTGTCCAGGCAGTAGTTTTGGTAAACATGTGCAGCGATGCCCATGTAGCTGCCTCCCAGATGTCATTTAAAGCAGTCGTAGCTGCTGTCGCCTTGGTGGAATGGCCGCGCAGTCGCACTGGAGGCTCCTTCTTTGCCAACGAATAGCAGGCTTTGATGCACATAACGATCCATCTGGAGATGGTCCGTTTGTTTAGGCCAGACCTTCCTTAGCGCTCACGTAACCAACAAAGAGCTGGTCGTCCACTCTGAATTGTTTGGTGCGATCCAAGTAGAAGTAAAGCGCACGTTTTGGATCCAGACGGTGGAGCCTCTCCCTCTTTCGAAGGATGCGGAGGCGGGAAGAAGGTGGGCAAAGTGATGTTTTGGCCAATGTGGAAAGAAGTAACCACCTTGGGAAGACATGTCTAGTTCTAAGGACGACCTTGTCCGGATGGACAGCCAGAAAGGGAGGCTTGGAAGAAAGAGCATGCAGCTCACTCACCCTGCGTGCAGAGGTAATGGCCACCAGAAAGGCAGTTTTCAAAGTGAGAAGTCTGAGAGGACAGTTATATAGCGGCTCAAAGGAAGCGCTCATAAGATATGTAAGAATCAAGTTCAAGTCCCACTGGGGCATTACGAAGGGAACAGGAGGAAAACGTTGAGTAATGCCCTTAAGGAATCTATTGACAACAGGGGACTTGAAAAGAGAAGGCTGATCAGGATGTCTAAGGAAGGCTGAAATGGCTGAGAGTGACCAGAGAAGAGCACTGCTGGGCGAAAGAAAGAAGGAACAAGAGCATCTCATAAAGGGGGCGGAAAGGGGATCCACAACCTTTGCTGTGCACCATGCCAAAAATTTGTTGCATCTGCAGGCGTATACTGTCTGAGTAGAGGGACGCCTGGCTGCCAAGATAACATCACAGACTTAAAAAGGTGGCAGGTTAAAAGACGTCAACTGCCGCTGCTCAATCTCCACGCAAGGAGGTTGAGGCTGGACAGTTTAGGGTTGAGGGATGCTGCTGCGACAGAAGATCCTCCCGAAGAGGCAGTCAGATCGGAGGATCGAAGGCCAAGCTTGGGATACCAGACTCTTCGTACCCAATCCGGAGTCTTAAGAATGACTTGGGCACGGTCGCGCTTGATCTTCTTCAGGACTCTGGGCAGAAGTGGTATAGGTGGAAAGGCGTATAGAAGACTGCAACTCCACTTACGGCAAAAAGTGCTGCCTAGCTAGTGCCGCCTTGGTAATTCCAACGTGCAGAACTGATGACATTGTGCATTCTCTTCGGTGGCGAATAGATCCAACCAAGGCTCTCCCCACTGCTGAAAGAGACCTTGCACCACCCCAGAGTGAAGATGCCATTCGTGATCCATCTTAGGGAAGAGGGATCTGCAGTCACAATCCTGGTTAGTCAGTCACCACTGCAATTGATGTGCTGTGCCCTCCGAGATGCAATCAGACAGGTTCCCCTGATGTTGGGCCCACTGGAACTTAAGGTCCCTTTGCATAGCCCGCATATGCCATCTGGCATGGTCCACCAGCAGGATGCAGGAGGCCATCAGACCCAGTAGCCTGAGGGTCATCCTGACTGAAACCCGGGATAGAGGCTAAAGATCGTAATCATAGCCTGAATATCCCGGTCTCGATGTTCGGATGGATAGACCCGAAACTGCATCGTGTTCAGAACCGCTCCGATAAAGAGGAGCTTCTGAGAGGGAGCCAGGTGTGACTTCGGAATGTTGATGGAAAACCCCAGCAAATGCAGGAGATCGACCGTAGTCTGGAGATGGGAGACGACAGCCTGGGGCGAGCCCGCTTTTAACAGCCAGTTCTCGAGATAGGGGAAGACTGGAACCTGTGATCTGCGCCGATGAACTGCGACCACCGCCATCACTTTCGTGAACACCCGAGGGATGCTGGTAAGGCCACGATAAACTGAAAATGCTTGTGGCCTACCGTGAACTGCAGGAAACGCTGGTGGGCCGGCAGGACGGGGTTGTGAAAGTAAGCGTCCTGCAAGTCCAATGTTACCATACAGTCTCCAGGGTCGAGGGCAGACAGGACCTGAGCAAGCATCAACATTTTGAACTTCTCCTTCCGGAGGAAGCTGTAGACGGTCCTGAGATACAAAATAGGACGCAGGTCTTTGTCCTTCTTGGGCACCAGAAATTAGTGGGAATAGTAACCACAACCTACTTCTGGGACAGGAACGCGCTCGCTGGCTCCCTTGGCCAAAAGTGTCGAAACCTCCTTTTGGAGAAGGGCCAGATGATCCTCCAACATGCGTTATTACTGAGGTGGTATGGATGGCGGGGTAGTCTCGAAGGGGAGGGAGTAGCTCCTTCGGACTATTTGCGAAACCCACCTGTTCGACGTGATGGTACGCCAGTGGGGGAGGTGATGGCAAATCCTGCCGCCAACTGGCGTTTGGTGGCTCTGAAAGCTCAGACTAGGAGGGTTTTGGAGGCTGCTGCAGAGAGGGCTGTGGTGGACTGGCCCGCCCCTGGCCTCCAGAACCACAGGCACTGCTTCCCAGCTCCCCGGCCACACAGAGGCTGAACAGCTTGCGCCGGTCTGTGGCTCTGGGCGGGACGTGGCGGGGCACCCCTTCCGTAGCCACGAAAGGGGCGAAAGGCAGACTGCGCAGGGCAGGTGGTGGAGAGGCCCAAGGATCTGGCTGTCGCCCGAGTGTCCTTAAAACACACCAGCGCGTTTGTCTGCCTTGTTGCCAAAAAAGCGACAGCCATCACAGGGCACGGTCATAAGAGTGGATTGGACATCCCCCGAAAAAAACAGTTGACCTCAACCAGGCGTAGCGTCGAAGGGCTACCGACGTGGAAATCGTCCTGCCTAGTGAGTCGGCGGTATCCAGCCCACAGCGGATGGTAAACTTTGCTGCGTCTCTCCCTTCGGCAACTGCTGAGAGAGCACGGACTGGGCCTCATCTGGGCACTGAGGCAGCACTTGCGCAACCTTATCCAATACAGAGTGGGTGTAACGGCCCAATAGACATGCAGTGTTTACCGACCGCAGTCCTAAGCTGGAGGAAGAAAACATCTTCCCAAGATGGTCCAGCCTTTTGGATTCCTGATCAGGTGGAGAGGTAGGGAATGCGCCCATGGAGGTGGAGGCTTGGACCACCAAGCCCTCAGGGGTGGGGTGTTGGGAGAGGAAAGTGGGGTTGCCCGGGGCCAGGCGGTGGCGTCGGGCAAACATCCTGTCCACTGGAGCCCCTTTGCTGGGCCTGGACCAGGTGCCCAAAAGGATGTCCGTGAGGGCTTCATTGAAACAGCAGCAGGGGCTCCGAAGAGCTGGCTGCCGGTTGAAGCACCTCTGTCCGAAGGTTAGCCCTGACTGCCACCGTAGATAGCTTGAGGTAAAGAGCCTCAGTCACCCTACGCAACACACCACTGCGTATAACTCTCTCTCCTCCGTAGCCACGGTAGGAGGAGACAACTTGCCAAGGTCTGGGGAGGTATACAGACCACTCCCAGTTCCTCTCTACAGTCCAATTCATAACCTAACTGGTTGGATAAAGGGTCCCCAGACCCCTCCCAGTCCTCTCCACCCTCCTCTTGCTGACTTCTGGCCTCAAAGAGCCAGGCTAGAACAGGGGCACAAAAGTACCAGTCAGCGCCAGGTCCGGCGTCGGTTGACGCCGGTCCAGCTCCATGTCTAACTCGAGGTGGAGGCCGGAATCGATGTCGGCTGGGGACACAGTTAATGCCGGCTGCGGACGTGGTGCCGGTGAAATCGGCACCAGGTGAGGCGTAACGAGGTCGACCGGCGCTGATCCGGATCCAGGCCTGGTTCCAAGGGGACCTTGTGGCACCGAGGCCGAAGCCCCTGGCGTCGAAAGCCCAGAGCCCCCAGCCGAGTCTGCAGGGCCCGAAGGCACATGCATCGCTTTGTAAAACTAACGAAGCTGGGCAGGGGTCGCTCTCGGTCCCGGGAAGAGGTGGAAACCCGGAGCCGACCCTTCGGGCTCCGCACGCAGAGCTGCGGGAGGGGCACCATCTGCATCCCTCGTCGCGTCAAACCGACGGATGGGAAAAAATCAAAGAGGGACAACGCTTCTTCGACTTATTCTTGTGCTTTGACTTACCTGACCCGAATACGAAGACTTGGAGGAAGAATGGTAGTGGCTCCGCGACCGGTCCCTTAACCTCCTACGTGACTGGGACCTCAAGAAATGCACAGCCGACTGCCGGGCCTCTAGTAGCTTTCGGGACCGCTCCCGCAAAGACTTAGGGGCTATGGTCTGGCAGTCGGAGCACCACTTGGGGTCATGGTCGCGCTCCAGGCATTAGAGGCCCGCACGGTGCGGATCCGTCACCGAGATCAGTCAGTTACAGGAACCGGAAGCCTTGAAGCCGGGCAGCCTCCATGCACCAGGAGTCGCTGGACTTAAAAAAGGAAGTCGACAAAGGTTGAGAAAAAGTTAGTCAAAAAGTGACTGGAGGTACCGCTCTCTCCAGATCTGCGCTTGCTGGCGTGGAACAAAAGAGAACAGACGTCAGCTCGCAAGGGCGGATCTATGTAGCTACCGCAACATCATCCAAGCGACCAAGACGCCGAACGCGGAGTCGACGGACGCCACCTTCCGACGCACAGGGGTACTGCTGACAAAAACATTTTTCGGATCCAGTCTGACGCCCGAGGGTAATTCTAAGGTAAGGAATCTGTAACTAACTGTTTCTTTCAGATTTGTCATTTTTACACATGCTAATATTGTCTGGGCAAAGCTTTCACTTCATTTGTACCAGTTTAATAAACAAATAATAAAGAAATAAGTAACTGAAAGATGAAGAGTTAACCTTTGTAAAGGACCTTGCACTGCACACATTTTCATTTGCCACATTTTTAGTAACTTTTGATCCATTTGAGCTACAAACAAAATTATTTTTTTTGCTAAAATCAGCAAATTACACAACAGATTTGGTAAATGCGGCAAATCCATAATTATGTGAAAAAGTTCTAGCAGCAGAATTGTGTAATTCCAGTGGCACTACCCATAACTGCCCATCAAAAGGATAGGTAGCCAGGCGGGACGGTGAAGAATCTGCAGGTAGATAGGCAGAAAGGCACACCACATGTAAATAACTTTTTCTTCTAGTGGATACTTCTACCTACAGACTTCTCGTCTGTAGAATAGATTCTCTAGCCATATTCACCCAGGAGTAGGGTTGATGGATGGTTATAGCAGGAATCCTGCAAGACTGTTCGTGAAAAATGGCCATCTCTTCACACCTCGGGATCTAGGCATTAAGGCTTGGCAAATGTAAGCCTAGATGTCCACATGGCTGCCTTGCTTATCTCTGCAATCTGAACTTGAAATTTCCGGATCCAGTCTGATGCCTGGGATGATTCTATAGGCTAAGAATCTGCAGGTAGAAGGACGCAACAGAAAACACTTTTTTTTTTTACAGAACTCCTGAGACTTGCCCAAACAACATACATCAGAGCCCTTTTGTATGAAAAACTGCTCTATGAAATGACCGAATACATCTTCGTATCATTGCCAAATAATATGCTCACATATATAGGAAAATAATTATATTTTCTTCCGGAAAAGTAATTTGCAACTCAGCAAAAGTTTGGTACAGTCTGATGTTTATTGCAGGTTATGAAAGGGATAATAGCATTTTAACTTTTTAAAACATATCAAAAAGTTTTTAAGGATAACAATTTATCAACAACTTGTATATGTGTAAGAATGAATTCATACCATATAGGAGGATGCATCAGTAGTGTCTGTGCCAAGCAAGGAATATGGAAGTTATTCTATAAAAGTATAATATGCTTTATACAAATATTTTCTTTAAGAACATTGAGAAGGGCCACAGTTCTTCCAATCAAGTCTATACAATCTTGCAACATTGTGAAATGTTACACAATCTTTTTAGTGTTTAGTTAGAAGAACCTTTTGGCATAAAGTAAAGTTAGAAATGGTGCAGGTACTCCCTAAAACACACACACACCTTTCCATCTGAGATTTTCCCGTAAGAATATCAGGTATAGATTAAAACTACCTACATGAAATAATTTACACACAGATGAAAGCTAGAACACTGTCTAAAATAATTACTTAATACATTTCCTGTTGGAAATAAATGACTAGTGCTTTTGCATGATTCATTATCAAAAAACAGAGCTGGAGTAATGTTTTTATCTTTCAAATGCAAATACAGCTGGGAAAAGAAAATATCTTTGTTAATGTGCAGTTCAAATCAACCATTATTTCATAAAAAAAGTAGAAAGAAACAGCTGATCAAATATACAATATTAGGAAGAAAATATTACTTTTCTTAATTCACAAAAAGAATTGTCAGGCCATAAAGTAAAATAGCTTTGTGTTTTTAGGGGAAGCTCAGCCACCATGAATTTCTGATGTCCGAGGTATCTCGTGTGCTATGCAGAGGATGTGACACTTTGTTTGTAGACTGCATGATATGCATTCCTCAGTAAGACATAGGGGAAACATGATTCCAAAAGGTCCATCGTTAAGAAGGGAGACTCCTGAACAATCTACAAAAAACACAGAAAAATGTTTTTAAGTTTCTACTACCGTGTATTTTTGTGCATGAATTGTACAAGTTCAAACTATTTGCAAATATCTGCACCATCGTTGATGATAATTTACTTTCATCTGCAATGAAAACCAAAGAGACCAAAATCTTCACAGTTACGGAATGCAAGCTAAACAGAAAATAATTAAAGAGGGGTCTACAACAACATATTTAATTGTATAGTTAAAATAAGTTCCCCATTGGAAGGACATTTATCTTTCTGCAGTAATAATGATAAAAATAACAATGCAGATGATAAATGATTAATTGCAAAAACAAACTCATTTGTTATACTTCAGTAGAAATGCATTGTAAAATATTGCACAATATACAACTAGAATCAGCAGTATCTGGTAGAATCGAATTCTATAGTACATGTTAATGCTAGCATACTCTTTATGAGAACCATTCATGTAATTTTTCAGCTACACATGGTTTGAATCTTCGTAAAGTATTGTTATTAAAGTATCTGCCCTGCTCGGATTCCTTTACGTTTGTTCCCAGTTCTCAGCCAGATACGCATGCATTGATTTCCATTGAAGGACGTTGAAGGCATGTTCATTGTGAAAGTGTTAACAGATACTCAATGAAGATACCAGCACACTTTGCATTCTGGATGGGTTTAAAAAGTTTTTTTGCATTCAAAATTGTGACAGATGGTTGACCCCAGTACATTTTTCACCCATGTAAGTGCTTTTGTTCACACCTATAGAGGATGCTTTTCCATATGATTTCTAGAAAGGAAAATGTTACTTACTCTGTAGAATAAGTAACTTTCCTTAGAGTGGGGAGGCATGGGTGGGTCTGTAAGGATTCTGTAGCAAGATATTGTCTCTACCAGATAATGCGTTTCAGAGGGTAAGTAGCTTGTTCATCTGATAAAGACTTTTAACTGCAGATTCCTTACCTTTGAATAGATACCAATGCCATACCCTCATGGCGGGGGGCTGCGGACCAATTTCCCACACTATAAAGTCAGGCAGGACCGTATGGGCAAAATGCCAGTCCCTGCAGACCTTACTGTCCTGGCAGTATTGCTTGGCAAATGTGTGCAAAGAAGCTGCCTGGCAGATGTCCAGGACTAGGACACCCTGAGCCAAGGCTGTGGTCACATCCTTTCCACTAGTGGAATGGGCTCTTAATACCTCAGGGGACTCCTTCTTAGCTAAAGCGTAGCAGATATTTACGCACAGAACGACCCATTGAGGAGAAATGGTCCTTTCCTGTACTGAACAACCTTTCTTAGCTCCCACCTACCCCACAAAGAGTTGGCCATCCATTAGGACACTTTTGTGCTGTCAAGGTAGAACATTAACGCTCTTTTTGGGGCCAGACGGTGGAGATACTCCTCTTCTTTAGAGGGATGCGTGGGAGCAAAAAAGGTGGGTAACGTGATGGATTGACCCAGATGGAATGGGGTCACCAACTATGGAAGAAATGAAGCACAGGTGTGAAGCACCACTTTCTATACAAAAGTCATCATGTTGGGGAGCTTACATGATAAAGCCTGCAACTCACTCATCCTCCGGGTAGATGTTATCGCCACCAGAAAGGCTGTCTTGATGGTTAACAGCTGGAGGGGACAGTTGTGCAAAGGTTTGAGAGGAGCACATATAAGAAAAGTGAGGACCAAATTAAGGTCCCATTGTGGCATGACAAAGGGTGTGGGTGGAAACAAGTGACACAGGCTTTTCAAGAACCTATTTACAATTGGAGATTTAAATGGAGAGGGTTGGTCTGGCAGGCACAAAAAGGTAGACCGAGCAGAAACATAACACTTGAGAGTTCCCAAAGCATAGTCCTGTTGGGCAAGGGTAAGAATGAAAAGAAGAACAGTAGAGAGAGAAGCAGGAAGAGGGTCAATAGACCATTCTGTACAAAATTATTACAAACTTTTGCCAATGGCGGGTGTATACTGTCTTAGTTGATGTGAGCAAGGAGGTGCACCAGGAAAACAAATCCAGTGCCGTATGTTGTATGAAAAGATTCTTTATTCCAAATTTATATCCAATAAATGCAATCCAGCCAACACGTTTTATTCCAAACAAACACTCATGGAACTTCGTCAGGGCTTTGTATTGGAGTAGGATAATAAGCCTTAAATATCCTTAATAATCCAGCAACAACCGTTAGTATAAATTGGCAATCCCAGGCCCGATATCTGCCACCAGGATGAGCGTCCTTTCCCGTGTGGCTGCAGTTTAGTATGTATACTGTCTTAGTGGAGCGCCGCCTGGCAATCAAAATAACATTGCATACTTGGGGAGGAAGGTCAAAATCTATCAACTGCCTCTGCTCAATCTCCACACATAGAGGTGGAGAGTTGACAGGTTCGGGTGGAGAACCTTACTCTGATGCTGTGACAGAAGATCCTCCCGAAGGGGCAGCCCGATCAGACGAATGATACTAATTTTCAGAAGCTCTGGATACCAGACTCCCCTTCAGGAGTCTGAGGCTAAAAAAGTGAAGTGAAGCGGCCCGTTCGCTCCTGAACTTCCCAACCCCTGGCAGAAGTGGTAGAGGCGAAAAGGTGTACAACAGGTCTGAGCTTCACTAGCGACGAAAAGCGTTGCCAAGCGATAGCAGCATTGGAAACTCCAGCGCACTGATATTGCGTGTTCTCTTTAGAGGTTAACAGATCTAACCACGGTTCTCCCCACTGCAGAACGAGACCTTGCGCCACCTCCGACTGGAGACGCCATTCGTGATCCAGAGGCTGAGTTTGTCCGCCCTGGCGTTCAGAGAAACTGCCAGGTGTTGAACCACAGGGTCATGCTCTGCTGTCGCAGCCCTGTCCAGAGAGGCAAAGCCTCTTGACAAAGGGTCCACGACCCACACCCCGCCCTGCTTGTTGCAGTACCACATGGCGGTAGTGTTGTCTGTGAACACCTGCACTAACTTCCCATTGACAGAGGGAAGGAATGCTTTCATTGCCAACCGGATCGCTCGAAGCTCCAACAAATCCGCTGGAGACCAGTGTCCTATGAGCTCCACCTCTCCCAGATGGCCTGCCATCCCACGAGTGATGCATCTGTCACCACTGTAGCATCTGGTTGGGAAAGGGAGAGGGACCAGCCTTTGACCCATTTGGTCAACCACCACGGCAGATCTCTTGCAGTTCCTTCTGAGATCTGGACCATGTCAGTGAGATTTCCTCAATGCGGTGCCCACTGGAACTTCAGGGACCACTGCAGAGCCCGCATACTCCACCAGGCAGGAGGCCATAAGGCCTAACAGCCTCGGAGTCAATCTCACCGAAATCCAGTAAAAGGCTGAAACATTGGATTTATATATCCTGAATATCCTGGACTCGCTGCTCGGGAGGATAAGCCCAAAACTGCACTATGTCCAGAACAGCTCTGATGAAGGGGAGTATCTGAGAAGGAGTAAGTTGTGATGTTGGCACGTTTATAGAGAACCCCAGCAAAAGCAGGAGGTTCACCGTAGTCTGAATGTAAGAGATGACAGCTGAGGCAAGGATGCCTTCAACAGTCATCGAGGTTGGGGGAAGACTGACAACTTGAACCTGCACAGATGAGTTGCAACCACCGCCATCACCTTGGTGAACACCCAAGGGACACTGGTAAGGCCAAATGGAAGCAAGGTAAACTGAAAGTATTCGTGGCCTACCTTGAACTGCAGGCTACGCCTGTGACCCGGCAGGATGGGGGATGTGAAAATACGCATCCTAGAAGTCCAATACTAACACCAGTCTCCTTGGTCTAGGGCAGACAAGACCTGAGCTAAAGTATGCATCTTGCACTTCTTCTTGAGCAAGAGATTGCCGGTCCGAAGGTCTAAAATGGGCCGCAACCCTTTGTTATTCTTCGGAATCAGAAAGTAGGAGCAATAACAGCCTCTGCCTACTTCTGAAACCAGGACTCTCTCGGTAGCCCCCAGGGTCCGGAGAGCCTTAACTTGTGCTTGGATTAACTTTAAAAGATCCTCCACCAGCCGTTCTTGAAGTGGCAGAATAGGTAGAAGAAACGAAAGGAAAGACACACAACAGACCTCCTGAATGATCTGCAAGACCCACTTGTACGATGTTATGGCCCTCCAGTGGGGGAAGAGGATGATGGATTATCTCTCCCAATGGGGTAGCATGGTCTTGCAGAGTCAGACTAGGAGTGCTTGGAGGCTGAGGCTGCCAAGGGCAGGATGGCCAACTTCTTCAGGCTTCCATTGCTAGAATAGAATGAGCCATGCGCAACTAAGGAAGTTTGTTCAGGATGGAGTCTGGAATAGGGCTGGAGTGGCTGAAACCCCCATCTGTTGCCACAAGGTGTTGTTGAGAGGCCCAAGTACCTGGCCGTAGCACGAGATTCCTTGAACTGCCCAAGGGACGAGTCTGCCTTCTCCCCAAACAAACAGGATTCATCAAAGGGTGTGTCCACCAACTTAGCCTGGATATCACCCAAAAAGCCAGATGTTCTGCCCAGCAAATCGATTGTGTAAAGTCCACACCAGATGGTGAATTTTGCTTAATCTGTCCCGTCCTTAAATTCCAGGGAGAGCACAGCCCGGACCTCCTCCAAGACTTGTGGCAGCACTTGCACAACTATCTCCCAGAGGGAATGGGAGAAATGGCCCAATAAGCATGAAGTATTCACCGACCGCAATGCCAGGCTCAAAGGAGAAAATATCTTCTTCCCAAGTGCTTCCAAACTATTGGATTCCCTGTCCGGGGGCAGATGGTAACACAACCTGGGAAATTGAAGCCTTGAATACCAAGCTTTCAGGGGTGCCTGTTGAACTTTGGGTTGCCCGGAGCCGGCAAACCACTGTCCTATTCACAGGAGCCCCCTTGTGCTAGACTTGGACCTTGTGCCTAGTAGGACATCCGTTGGTGCTTTTTCAAGGGGCAGAAGGGATTCAGAAGTGGAAACCCCAGGATGAGGCACTTCAGTAAGGAGATTAACCTGACCTGCACTGAGGGCAACTCCTGTCCAGGGACCTCAGCTACCCTCCTTACAACCATGGCATAAGATTCCCCCTACTCCCTAGCCACAGTTGGTGGCGAAAGCATGCCAGTATCTGGGGATGTGTCCAGTCTACTGGCTTCTCCGTATTCCTCATACCAGTACATTTGCTTTGCAGACACTACCTTTTGTTCTAAAGAGTCCTTTGTCGTACCTGAAATGTCATGGAAATGCACAGGCAACGACATAGTACCCCTGGATTCTACCAGCACAGGTGCTCCTTAATTCGCTCGTCGGACGACAGTCGAAGTGAAAATGAAACACACTTGGACTTCTTCGGGAGTGGTCTCGTGACTTCTTCGATATGGACCAGAATCTCCATCGAGTCTCGCTGACCGGTGTCGACTGCCAGGCCGCAAGGAGCTTCAAAGCTCGCGCCCATTAGGCTTTTGGAGCCATGGTCCAACAGTCCGAGCACGACTGAGTCATGGTCGCGCTCGAGACACCAAAGGCAGACGAGGTGGGGGATCAGTAACCGATATGGCACGGTGACAAGCGCCATAAAGTTTAAACCCTGTCTTCCTTGAAGACCTCCCTTGGCACACGATAGAAACATTTAGAAGGTGGACGAAAAGTCAAAAAAGGCCTGTCAAAAAGCGTCAGAAGGGTAGCCCTTTCCGGATCAGCAATTAACCTGCATGGAAAGAAAAGAACTGACGTCTGTGCGCCTGGGTGGTGCCTATATAGGTGACTGCGGCATCATAACAAACGTCAACGAAGCAGACGATGTCACGCAGAGCCGAATGGACCCACCCAACGGTCCGCGCAGGGGGTACTACTCATGCAAAAGTTTCAGGATCCAGACTGATGCATGGGAAATTCTATGGTAAGGAATCTGCAACTAGAAGTCCCTATCTGATAGCATCTATTTGTGGCAAGTGATGCTGTAGATTCATATGCTGTGCATACCCATCTGCCATTTTGTGTTGAGCTTGGACATGTGTAACTTATTTAAATAATTTGAGTCATTGGATATAGTGGCTCTTTCTATGAGTGGGAATGCGAATGGTCATCAGCTCCATCGTTACAACTGTTTTGCCGCACAGCGAGTGAGGATGGAATGGGAACTTAGATGTGAAAGAAGACGGCCATGCACATAAATGTAGGAAAGAAAAGTAAAGTAAAGCATCTGCAACAACCAAAGGCTTGAGGGCACGAGGGTGGGCGCAAGTGAATCTGCACCACTACACGTCACGGACAGAAGCTTACAGGGTAAGTAACATTTTGCTTGTGACATGTGTAGCTGTAGATAGACATGCAGTACACAAGACTGTAAAGCAGTTCTCCCTTAAGCGGTGGTTACTAGAGGATGTTGCAGAGGATAAAAAAGGTGTTTGTAGTACAGCTTAGCCCTCTTGAGCTTGTTGGTGTGCTAGCACAATGTCATAGAATTGTTTGATGAACTTGTGTAGAGTGGACCAGGTAGCGGCCTTGCAGATGTCAGCTATTGGGATGTTACCAAAAGCATATGAAGGCTGTCCATTTGCTTGTAGAATGTGGTCTAGGTGGAGGCGTGAGATGTCTTTCGGGCTTGGCATAGCAGGCCTGAACACACTTGACTAGCCAAAGAGATAGCCTGGCTTTGAAATGGCACATCCTTTGCGTGGTTTAGAGATGGCAACAAATAGTTGTTGCGTATTACGAAAGGTTTTTGTCCTATCAATGTAGTGCACACGGGCCCTTTTCATATCTAGTGAATGAATGTCTCTCTCTGCTACGGAGACCGGGTGTAGAGAGAACACTGGGAGCTCAACTATTTGGTTGAGATGGAAAGAAGATACCAACTTGGGTAGAAATGTTGGGTTAATTCTAAGGACTACTCTGTCAGCGTGAACTTGGAAAAAGAGGTCTTCCAGCGTGAGAGCTTGCAGCTTGCTCATACACCTGAGGGGAGCAGCTAGAAATGCTACCTTCCAAGATAGGAATTGGAGAGGGTAAGAATGAAGGTATAACAAGGGTGCCCCATGAGCCTAGTGAGGACTACATTGAGATTCCAGGTAGGGACTCTGGGTAACCAAGGAGGCATAACCTCCTTAAGTCCTTCCTAAAGGCCTTGATGACGGGAACTCTGAAAGGTTAAGAGCGTTCCCTGTTCTGTAGGTATGCTGCAGCCACATGTAAGTGAATGGACGTATAAGCAAGCCTTGAGCGTTGGAAATGAAACAGGTAGCAAACAATATCTTGCACTATGGGATTCAGTGAGTCAATGAGTATGAGTAGGCAGTAGTGAACAAACCTTTTCCACTTTGCCGCATAGCAGGCTTGATTAGTGGGACGGCAAGTCTCTTTGAGGAGCGACATACATTCAACAGGCAAACTGAGGTTATCCCACTCTAGGACCCCAGTAGCCAAATCGCAAGGTTGAGCTGCTTGGGTGTGGGGGCCGGGGAAAGGGCTATCACTGTTCCCTGGTGTTGGTTAGAAGATTTGGCAGTTGGGGAGCTTCTCGTGAGGGGCTACCGACAAATCGAGATGGGTTGTGCACCACAGGTTTCTGCCCCATGTGGAAGCTAACTAGGTGTGTGAGGAAGTTTGCCAAAGCCCCAGGATCAGATACAGAAGTAGTGGGAGAGGCAGAAAAGTGTAGGCTAATATTCCTGACCAGTTCATCCATAGTGCATTTCCTATGGACTGTAGGTGTGAAAATGTGGAAGCAAATGTTTGGGAATTTGGCGATTTCAGCTTTTGTAAACAGATCTACAACGGGTAACCATCAACATTGGAAGTAAGGAAGCAGGACTTCTGGTGGATTTCCCACTAGTGGACTTGTTCCCGCATCCTGCTGAGCAGGATTGATAAGTTGTTGTACATTCCCGGAAGGTGCCCTGCTAAGAGATTAACTGGTGAATCGCCCAACAGCTTTAACACCGAGAGCAGGAGAGAATGCATGTCTCCCTGTTTCCGAAGGTAATAAATGGCAGTCAAGTTCTCTGTTTTGACTAGGACTGTTTTGTGGTTATGTGGCAGAAATAAGCTTTGAGACCTAACTGGACTGCCAGTAACTCTAAATAAATGATGTGGAAGCTCTCTTGAAGGGGTATCCATAACAGTCAGGTCCTACAATTGCGCCACAGCCCGTGAGCAAGGAGTCTCTGGTAATGTTCACTTGGGGAACTGGGTCTAGAAAATGCCTGTCCTGCAACAGGTTGCTGCTGTTCCACTACTGCAGAGAGCGATGGTTGCTGGCTCAAATCAACACTAGATCCTTCCATACACCCTCTTGATTGTGTCCCCCGAGTCGCCAAGCACTCTAGAAGTGGATGAATATGTAAATCGAGCATGAGGATCCATGGTAATGCAGGAAGCCATCATGACGACGAGGTGCAATACTGTTCCGGCTGTTAGGTGGCGATTTGTCTGAAAAAGAGGCATCGAAAGCTGGCTGGGCTGGGATAAACGGTCCTAATGACTGAATTGATAATTACCCCTAAAAAAGGCTGAAGGGTTGAAGGTGGGACTTGCCCACATTGATAGTGAAACCGAGATTTTGTAAAAGATTAGGGCGTGGGTCACATGCTGCTGTCTACTCTCACTCTCTATCAGCCTAGAATGAGAAGACGTGGGCCCAGCTCCTCAAGATGAGCGGCTATCCCTGCATGGTATTTTGTAAATCTGGGGGCGGTGGTTACCTTAGGGCAGAACTTTGAAATGGAATTGCTGCCCACGTACCACGAACCTGAGATATTCACTGCCTGCAGGATGAATCAGAATGTGGAAATAGGCATTCTTTAGCTCGAGGGCACTCATGAAGTCGCCTTGCTGTAACGGACAAGTTACTTACCTTTGGTAATGCCTTATCCGGTAGAGACATTATCTAGCTGAGGATTTCTTACCTCTGAATTTCCCAGGAGTCAGACTGGATCTGGAAGATTTTTCTTTGAGCAAAACCTTTATGCGCTGGTAGAGGGCGTTGGTTGGCTCCATGTGATGTCATCCACGTTGTCTCCGCCTTTGTGACGTCAGCATCACCTATATAGGCGTTCCCTCGGCGCTCTGATATCAGTTACTTTTTCAAGAATTTCCACAGCAAGAATGGGGAGCTATGAAGTGCACTGACATTGTAGAGTTTCTGAACAACTAGGGTACAGCGCTGACCCTAAGCACCTGTGCCCAGTGCGGGGAAGATGGGTGGGTCGGTAAGGAATCTGCGGCTACATCGTCTCTCTCTACCAGATAAGCGCTACCAAAGGTAAGTAACTTGTCCATCTGATGGAGACATCGTGCTGCAGATTCCTTAACTTTAAATAGGAGCCTTAGCTCTGGTAGAATGAGCCTTCAGGAGGCTGCTTTTGGACCAGAGCATAGCAGATGTTGATGAAAAGGACGACATTTTGAGACATCGTCCTTTCTGTCACCACACAATTCTTCTTTGCTGCCACATACCTAACGAAGAATTGGTCATCCACCCGGAATTCCTTTTGGGTCCAGACGGTGAAGCCACTCCTTTTCCATCGAGGGATGCAGAGGAGCATAGAAAGTGGGCAGGGTAACAGATTGCCCTATATGGAATGGTGTAACCACTTTGAGTAAGAAAGGAGGTCCTACTACTGCTAATCCCCAAATTGTCAGGAAAGATGATCCGGTAAGGAGGCTTGGATGACAGAGCCTGTAATTCGGTCACCCTCCTGGCAGTTGTTATTCCCACTAAAAAGGCTGTTTTGATGATAAGCAGCAGGAGGGGCAGGCAATTGTGCAAGGTTTCAAACGTAGCAAACATCATGAAGGTGATGACCAAATTAAGATGCCACTGAGGCATGATGAAAGTGGCAGGTGGAACCCTATGTACAAGCCCCTGAGAAATATTTTTACATAAAGAGGGTTGATCTAGAAGCCTCAAAAAAGGCAGAAGGGCCGAAAGGTACCCTGTGAGAGTCCCCAGAGCAGAGCTCTGCTGGGTAAGGGTCAGAATATAGAGAAAGCCCTAAGAGAGGGAAGCAAAAAGAGGATCAATAGATCTTTCTGTATAATATTTTACAAATTTGTTCCACCAGGAGACATACACGGTCTAGGCTGAGGGCCACCTGACTGCGAAAATAACACTGCAAATTTCGGGGGGGAAGGTTGAATGCTACCAACTGCCGCTGGTCAATCTCCACATAAGGCGGCGTAGAGTTGACAGATTTGGTTGGAGAACCCTCCCCTGTTCCAATGACAGAAGATCCTCTTTAAGAGGCAGCCTGATTGGAGGATCATTGCTCAATTGGAGAAGCTCGTTATACCAGACTCTCCGTGCCCAGTCCGGAGCCACAAGAATGACTTTGGCCCGGTCGCTCCTGATCTTCATAAGAACTCTGGGCAGGAGTGGTATGAGCAAAAAGGAGGACGGGGCTCCACTTGAGATGAAAAGTGTCTTTGAGCGAGAGCCACCTTGGAAACTCCAGTCCGTAAAACTGCGGACATCTCGACACAGGCAAACAGATCTAACCAAGGCTCTCCCCATTGCTGAAAGAGACCTTGCGTTTACCTCCAGATGGAGATGCCATTCGTGTTTGTCCGCCCTGGTGTTCAGAGAACCTGCCAGGGGTTGAACAACATGGTGGTAGTGTTGTCCATGAACACTTGAATCAGCTCTCCCCTTTTTAAAAGAATGAAAGGCTTTCAACGCCAAACAAATCGCTCAGGGCTCCAGCAAGTTGATGTGGAATCTGAAGTCCGGATTTCATCGGAGACCAGAGTCCTGTGATCTCCACCTCTCCCAGAAAGCCGTCCCAGCACAGAAGTGATGCAGCTGTCACTACTGCTTGATCTGGTTAGGGAAAGGAGAGGGGTCTGCCTCTGACCTAATCGTGGTTTGTTAATCAACACTGCAGATCCTCTGCAGTTATCTGCGGGATCTGAACCATGTCAGAGAGACTCCCCGTATGCTGTGCCCACAGGAACTTATGGTCCAACTGGAGAGCCCGCATATGGCATGAGTCCCAAGCAGAATGAAGGAGGCCAGGAGGCCCAGCAACCTTAGTCATTCTCACTGAAATCCAGGATACAGGCTGAAACATCGATATGAGAGCCTGAATATCCTGGACTCGCCATTTAGGAGGATAATCCAGAGACTGCACTGTTGCCAGAACAGCTTCGATGAAATGGGACATTTGAGAGGGAGTCAGGTGGGACTTTGCCACGTTGATAGTGAACCCCAGCGAATGGAGGTAGTCCGCCGTAGTCTGGAAGTGGGAGACGACAGCCTAGGGCGAGCCCGATTACAACAGTTAGTCGTCGAGATAGGGAAAGACTGGCACCACTGCCATCCGCTTGGTGAACACCCGAGGGGTGCTGGTAAGGCCAACGGGGAGCACAGTGCACTCAGGGGCGTCGCGTCAGAGACGCATGCCACATCGTGTTGTATTTTTCTGATTTCAGGATACTTCGGTCTACCGTGACTAATTACGTCTGGGGATGAAATTTTAACCTATAATACAGTGTGCTTCGTTGCAACCAGATTTGAAGGATACCTCGTCCTTCTTGAACCTCTACTACGGATGACCATATTCAAGGTGTATTACGCTGCATGTTAATACTTGCCTATTGAGATTAGTATTTTTATGGGATACCAGAATTATAGGCTTTAAGGATAGTGTTACTAATGCCCTGATGAAGTCTGTGGCTAACCGCCTCACCGATGAAACACGTGTTGGCAACCTTGTGGCTTGGAGAAATATACACTATGAAGACTGAATATTAAAGATATGTTGAACCTGGAATAAATAAGAAGAAATCACGGAAACCTGTATTCTCATATGTGCTTCTACTTTATGCGTGTTTTGTTCAGGTTAACAATTGTTGAAGAGTACCTGTTGAATACATTATGATTTTTTTTCTATATATGACAAAAGAGACTCTACGACACCACTGCACTGTACGATGTGCTACTCAACTGTATGCCACTCTAGGACACTGTGCTATACTAAACAACACTCAACGCAGCTTACTCTGTGACACGTTACTCCACTGTACAACACGCTACTTTATGACACACCACTCCACTCTACAACATTGTACTACACTCTATGCCCCTCCACTCTACGCTAATCTACTCCATGGCACTGCAAGACAGTGTATGACACGCCACTCGACGACAAGGCACTTCACTGGTAGACACACAACTTGACTCTACAAAATGACACTAAGTACAACTCGCCCTCCCCTCCTTGACACTGTATGATACACCACTCTATGACACTCCACTCAAACTGTACTTTAATCTACGCGACTACCTCTACGCCACTCCATGCCACTTTACTCCATTGTCATCAATGAAACAGTACTCCACTCTACGACACTCCACTGTAACACACTACTCTAAGACACGTCACACAAGATGTCACTTCACTCTACAACACTCTACCCCACGCTATGCCCCTTCAGTCTATGCCACTCTACCACGGGAGCACGGCAAACTGAAAATGCTCCTGCCTACCGTGAACCGCAGGTAACGCCAGTTGGCCGGCAGGACAGGGATGTGAAAATATGCGTCCTGCAAGTCCAACGCTACTATCCAGTCTCCAGGGTAGCGGGCAGCCAGGACCTGAGCCAGAATCAGCATTTTGAATTTCTCCTTCCCGAGGAAGCGATTGCCATTCAGGAGGTCCAAGATGGGGCCCAGGTCCCCCTTGTCCTTCTTGGGGACCAGAAAGTAGTGGGAATAACAACCACTCCCTACTTCCGAACTGGGAAAGCACTTGATGGCCCCCTTGGCCAAGAGGGCAGTGACTTACGACTGGAGAAGTACCAAGTGATCCCCCGACATGCGGTGGCATGGCTGGAGGGGAGGACTGAAAGGGAAGGGAGTAACCCCTGCGGATGATCTGCAACACCCACTTGTCCGTCATGATAGCGCGCCAGTGGGGGAGGTGGTGGTGGATCCTGCCACACACCGGGGTGGGGTGCTCCACAAAGCTCGAATTAGGAAGGTTTGGAGGTAGAAGCAGCGGGGGCTGACTGACCCCGCGCTGATTCCCAGACACGCCGCTGAGGAAGCTGTGACCGCAGCCGCAGTGAGGCTGGTTCTGCACAGGCTTGTTGAAGGAACGAGCCTGGGTGCCTCTGCCTTGGCCACGAAAGGATCGAAAGCCAGGAGTGGCCGGGGTCTTTGCAGAAAGGCCTAAGGACTTGGCCGTGGCCCTCAAATCCTTAAAATGCTCCAGGGCACTGTTGGCCTTGTCACCAAACAGGCGAGTGCCAGCAAAGGGCATATCCATGAGCGAGCTCTGGACATCGGGTGAGAACCCAGTAGAACGCAACCAGGCGTGGAGACGCAGCGCCATAGTTGTAGAAATCGCCCTGTCCAATGAGTCCACGGTGTCCAAACCAAACCGAATAGTAAACTTAGCCGCATCCTTACCCTCAGCAATCGCCTTGGAGGGAACACCTGAGCCACGGTATCCCACACTGCATGGGAATAACGGCCCAAAAAGCAGATGGTGTTCACTGACCGCAGCCCCAGGCTGGGCGAAGAGAACAACCGCTTACCAAACTGTTCCAGCTTTTTAAGAGTTCTTATCCGGCGGAGCCGTGGGAAAAGCACTCTGCGACGTCGAGGCCTGGATGACCAGACTCTCAAGCGTAGGATGAGTGGTCAGAAAGGCGGGATCACCAGGCGGTGACGCCTGGAAACATTCTTTTCCACAGGGGCCCCCGTGGCCGGCCGCGACCAAGTACCCAACAGGACTTCGGTGAGGGCTTCATTAAAGGGAAGAAACAGCATATGCCGTTTGGAGCACCTCAGTGAGGAGGTTAGTTTTGAGGGCCACCGTAGGAAGATCGAGGTTGAGGACCTCAGCAGCCCGACAGAGCACCATTGTGTAGGAAGCGCCCTTCTTCTTCGTAGGCGGGGGAGAAGCAAACCCCGGCTCAGAAGAAACATCGATGTCACCTGCGTCCTCCAGATCGTCCACCAGTCCTGCTCTGAGTCACACTGCTGGGCAAGAGGGTCCTCGGACCCCTCCCAGTCATCCTCCACCTCCACGGCAGGCGGAGCCGGTCGCGGCAGTAGAGCCGGAGAGGGGACAAATGGCATTGCAAACGGCGCCTTGAACGGCGCCGGCAGGGGCCCGTCCAGCGCCGCATCCCAATGCGGATCCGAGGCAGGAACAAAATGGTCCTGGAACCGGGGCAAGGGTGGAACGAACAGCACCCACTGCAACGCCGGAGGTGGAGCCGAGGGCGGTGCTGGGGCTGGAGCCGGCAGCGCTGGACCTCGTGGTGCTGGGGCCAGAGCCTACGATGAAGGATCCTGTGGCGCGGAGCTGGATCCGCCGGCAGCGCCGACGGGCCAACAGGATCTGGACACGGGACCGTGGGGCCCGAAGGCGCGAGCCTGAGACCTAAAAAGGACCCGGGTAGGGCGAGTAGGCCGCAGGACTCCCAGGCTCCAAGGGAGCCGCAGGGGCAGAAGCCCTGTCCCCCTCGTCCGCATCCGAGGACCAACGGGGGGACGTCGGAGAGCGAACACGCTTCTTTGACTTCTTTTTATGTCGTCGCTTACAGGAATCCGAGGGCGAAGACTTGGAGCCCGAGGTGCGACGACTACAGCCCCGCGAGCGGTCCCAGGAACGGTCCCTGGAGCGGCGGTGGGACGAATGCCGGGCCTCCAACAGTTTCCGGCGCAGCTCCCTTGAGGCCTTCGGGGCCACGGCTCGACAGTCCCGGCAGTCGTGATCAGACTCCAGGCAGTAGAGGCAAACATCGTGGGCGTCCGCCACTGACGGCAGGACTTAAATCCAGGCATCTCTACGTGCTCCAGGAGAACAAGAAGGGGGGTGGGAGGGGCGGGGGGGACAAAAAGTCTAAAAAGAGTAGTCAAAAAAGTGACTAAGGTATGTGCTCTATCCGGATCTGCGCTTGCTAGCGCGGAAAAAGAAAGAACTGACGTCAGCGTGCATGGGTGGCGCCTAAGTAGTCTCCGTGACGTCATCTCGGCGCATACGACGCCAGCGATGGACGCGGAGCCGCAGGACGCCACCTACTGACGCGCAGGGGTACTGCTAAGCAAAACTTTCCAGATCCAGTCTGACGCCTGGGGATATTCTAAGGTAAGGAAACTATCACTAAGATGTCTCTTTCAGATCTGGAGCTTTGAGAATGGGTGCTGAGCACATTGTCTCCATCAGGGTGTCAAAAGCCTTTTGACAGCACACAGTCCAGTTTACCTTCTTTGGTTGCTTCTTGGAGGTAGGTTCTGCCACAATGGTACCATATCCCTTCACACACCTACTGTAGTACCTAGTCAAGCCAAGGAATGACCAAACTTGAATGAGTTGTTGGAGCTTCCTGGCCCACAATGGTCTGGATCTTGGGCTGTAAAAGTTGAACTTGGCCTCCACCTACAAGGTGGTCCCTGCACTATCTGGCACTTACTTGGCTTGCTAGTGAGGCCTTCAGTTTGCAGAGCCTCAAAGACCTTTCCAAGGTGGATCAGGTGATCTTGCAAAGTGGAACTACAGACAGTAATATTGTCCAGATATGCTGCACTAAAATTCTCTAAACCAACAAGGACTTTATTCACCACCCTTTGGAAGGAGGCAGGGGCATTCTTTAATCCAAACAACATAAGAGTGAACTAGAAATGTGAATCTGGGGTCGAGAATGCGGTCTTTCCTTTTGCTCCTGGTGCAATGCCAATCTGACAGTACCCGGATGTCAAATCGTAGGTACTGAAACATTTGGTTACTCCCCAATCAATCAATCAACTCATCAGCCCTTGGTATAGGGTGTCATAGCGACAACATTGAGACCTCTATAGTACACATAACATTTCAGCTCTGGTTTCCCACCCTTGGAATAAGGCTTGGGGTCTAAGAACACTGGGCTAACCAAGGGACTATCAGAGGGCTGAATCATCCCTAAACTCCTGCATCTTGCTGACTTCAGCCCTGAAGTTTTCCTAAAATTGGTCAGACTGTCTTTGGATTTTGTTTTTGACAGGAGTGCTGTCTCTAGTGTCCATCTCATGGCTACATCAGCGCGTTTGACCAGGAGTTAGGCAAAAGAGCTGAGCATATTGCTCCAGGACATGCCTCCAGTCAGTTTGCTGTTGGGCATTGAGGGTGTCTGAGAAGACAACTCCTTCCACTGACCCATCTTTTTGGCTGTAGGAGAGAAGGTCAGGGAGAGGTTCACTCTTTGCTTCCTGACAGTCATCAGTGACCATTGGCATTACCACATCAGCCCGGTCATAGAAATGTTTCAGGCTGTTGACATGGATGACACTGCTAGGGCTCCTGCAAGTGCCTTGGTAAACCAAGTAGATAAAGTCACCTTTCCTTTCAAGTCTAGGGTAGGGACCTCTCCCAATACCTTCTGCCCTGGTTGGAACTCCACCTGTGCAGCCTTTTGGTCGTACCAGATCATCTGGAGCTCTTGGCTGGTTCAAGGGTTCTGGTTGCTTTACCCATGTATTTACCCATCCTTGAACATAGGCCCAGCACATAGTCCACAATGTCTTGCTTAGGCTCTTTTAGAGGTCTCTTCCCCCACCATCCACCACTAAACGTAGTGGTACCCTCAAGGGATGACCAAACAGAAGTTCAATGGGACTGAAGCAGATCTTTCTCAATACCAAGAAAGGGATATTTTAGGAAAGAAGAAAACAGTCTGCAGAAATGGGGAGGGTCAATAAGGAACCTGCAGCTATATCCTGTCTCTACCAGATAAGGTGTTACAGAAGGTAAGTAACTTGTTCACCTTATAGAGATTCCTTATTTTTTTTATTTATTTTTTGTTAGGTTTGTAAAGCGCGACAGCTACCCAAAAAGGGTTTCCCAGCGCTAAAGAAAAAGATAGCAGATGAAAAGGTAATAAAACTCGGATACGAGGCCAAATCAGGAAATTATTGATTAAACAGCCAGGTCTTTATGGCTCTGCAGAACTGTACATAGCTTGTTTCTGTACGTAAATAAATAGGGAGGGAGTTCCACAACTTTGGTCCCAAAAGCGAGAAGGATCTACCACCCATCCTGGCTAAACGAAACCTGGGCACGCTGAAAAGGCCCTGCGATGAGGATCTCAAACAGCAGGCAGGGAGGGAGGTAGGTATGTACCAAAGATTGAATATATCTGGGGGCAGAGCCGAATTTGATTTTGTGCATGAGACTCAGGGTCTTGAACTTGACTCTGTTTTCAACTCTGAGCCAATGCAATGTCTTGAGATGACCTGACATGCTCTCTCTTCTATTGCACTTGCACAGCAGTCTAGCAGCGGCATTTTGCACAAGCTGAAGACGTCTCAAAACAGCCTGCGAAGATCCTAGATAAAGGACGTTTCCGTAGTCAAGCTGCGAGGTGATGAGGGCATTGACTACAGACTTTTGCGTGTCCTCGGGCAGCATCCAAATGATTTTTCTAAGCCACCTCAAGATGGTGAAGCACGTGGCTGTTAGCTTCTTAACTTGAGGCAGCATAGTAAGGCCTTTATCAAGGATAATGCCCACATTTCTCACTTGGTCCGACCGACTGGGAAGAGATCCCAATACAGGAGGCAAATGTCTTGTGTTCCAAAGATCCGGGTTGGAGCCCAGGATTAAAACCTCAGTTTTATCACCGTTGAGCTTCAACAGGTTTTCCGTCATCCAAATTGCGATTTTGCTTAGACCCGCCTGCAGCGGAGATCCAGAATCACATTCTACATTCGATAGTGAGAAAATAATTTGCGAATCATCCGCATAAGTAAACATGGTCAAGCCTTCAGATTCAGCAATCTGCGCAAGTGGGGAGACATACAAATTAAAAAGCAAAGGGCTAAGCACCGAGCCCTGAGGGACTCCATAAGGGGATCTATGGATATTGGAGGACCCGGTGTTCGAGGTAATTTCAAAGGTTCTTTGAGTAAAAAAAGAGGCAATCCAATCCAAGGCCTTGCCTCTAATGCCCATGTCAAAGAGGGATTTTAACAGAATTTTATGGGAGATGGTATCAAACGCTGCGCAGAGGTCAAGTAGGATCAGCGCAGCAGAGTCCCCTTTGTCTATTAAGTGACGCAGATATTCGGACACTCCCAGTAGAGTTGTCTCTGTTGAGAAACCCGACCGAAAACCTGACTGCGTAGGATGGAATATGTTATTGAATTATGTATAATGGGCGAGATGACTTTGAAGAAAGCAGGCAGAAGGGAGATAGGACGAAAGTTAGCCAAAATTTTAGGGTCTGCCGTTGGTTTCTTCAGCAGAGGTGAAACCATGGCGTGTTTCCACAAAGAGGGAACCGTAGCCAAGGACAGAGAATGATTTAGTGCCTTGCAGATCACAGAGAGTTGCTGGGAGTCAAGGAGTTTGAGGATAGAGATTGGGAGAGAGTCGACTGGAGACCCAGATTTCACTTTCCCTAGTATCTCTTTCAAACCTTGCATATTCATCTCAGGCCAGTAATTAAGTGGCTCATAAGACAGGTCTGTCTGTAAAGAAAAATCTGCATTCCCCGAGCCAGTGTCAGAGTTACTTACAACATGCTCCAAATGTTGTTTGGAAATGTCGGTATAGATAGTCTCAATCTTGCTAATGAAAAAGCAAGCCAGATCTTCGCATTGGACATTGCTCAAGGGAAGAGGTTCAGCTATAGTTTGAGAGCCTGCTAGCTCTTTAACTAAGTTAAAAAGTGTTCTAGATTTATTTGTGGCTTCCGAAATAGTCTTTGCCACGAAGCCTGCTCTAGCTGTAGTACAGTCTTTATGATAAAGCCTGAGTTCCCTCCTGTAATTCAGGCCCGCCGCTGGAGAGTAGTCTTTCCTCCAGAGGCGCTCCAGGCGTTTACATTTCGATTTTATAGCTTTCAGTGAGTCGTTGAACCACAGCGCCGGGGAGTTATGTGCCATGACTTTCTTATGTGCAGATGGCAAGCAGGCATCGATGACCTTCATAAGCCATCTGTCAGTTTTTACAGCTACTGTTTCCATGTCGTCCGACTCTACCACCACATCGTGTGACACTGCATCTAGAGTGGACTTAAGAAGATTCAGGTCGAGTTTCTTCCAATTCCTTTTTCCATACTGGACTATAGGATTGGAAGAAGCAGGATTCACAGGGACAGGAAGGTTAAATTTGGTGAGAAAGTGATCTGACCAGTGTAGGGGCAGGGCGGGAAAGCATTGAAGCCGGGGAAGGCTGGAAAAAATGGGGTCCAGTAAATGGCCGCCTCTATGAGTGGCACCCGTATTGTACAACATGATGTTCATTGCTGCCAGATCATCAATCAAATTTAATCCTTGGTTATTCTGAGGGTCATCTAGATGAATAAATACCTTACCTTTAAATTAAATACTAAAGCTACCTAGCTGGAGGAGGGTCTGTGAACTGATCTTACTAAACATCCCTGAATTGGACTAATCGGTCGATTATATGACAGGAGAGACCGGGGAATCTTAGGAATTGAGGGGAGCAAGAGCATATGCTCCACTGTACGAACTGTGGTAAGGACCACAGGCAACTAAAGTCATAACATCATTGAAAAGCATCGAAAGAGCATTAGCTATGGCAGAGGAACCAAAAATGTGTCTGAAGACAGTAGTTAAAATAAAGATAATACTAGTTCGCTCTTATGGGGGAACTAACCCATGTGCAACCGTTTGTTGGGGAACAAAAGCAAACCGGCGATGCCATTGAGCTAAAGCTACTTGCCTCAAAAAAACATTATTTAAGTGAAATATGCTCCGTAGAGAAGCAAAGAAAAGGAATCCAAGAATCCTTCCACGATAGAAATAGCATTACGCAATGCTCTAATAGAATATGTCAAGATAGCAAAACAACTATTGGTTGTCCGGAGCAAAAAAACTACCAGAGCTACCCAAGCAACTGACCATTCTGTTTACCATACGATTAAGACCTGGGAGGGGTTGAAACAAGTCATGGTGGATGTCCGCTGGAATAAAATACCATGTGCCGAGATATCGGATTCTGTGGCTCGCTGACACTTTCGGATGCAGAGGGAGTTTGAAGATATATATACATTTATTAGATTTAAGTAATGAGGGGAAGCGCACACACTCCCCCCTAAGCTCCGGGGACCACCACCTCCCCAGGGCAACTTCTAGCTAAGGAGGGCGTCCCCCTCCCCCTTCTGGAGCCATACATAGTCCTGTGGACCGCCACCCCACAGGCCGGCTTCTGCTATGTTCTGGGGTGCCCACTCCTGTGACACAGATGTTTGCAATGGCTTGGCGGGAGCATCATAGCAAAATGTGCTCCGCTTTGAGCAAGTGAGAGCATTTTGCTCTCTTGGAAGCTGAAGAATCATAGGGGCCAAGAAGCCCTCTTATTAACACTAGTAAGTGTGAGACAGTGGATTCGTGAAAGCTGGTCAGAGGTTAAAATAACCAAAGAATTTCACTGAAAAAAACAAAGTTTACAGGAACGTTATAGTTAGGAAATAGAATTAATAAAAACCTTAGGAATTCTCCTTTTCATTTGAGGCATTCTTGACTCAGTGCAGCTCTGCACCAATGCTCCGGAGCAGCGAGCCCAGGATATTCAGGCTATGATTTTGACACCTCAGCCTTCATCCTGGATTTCAGTGGGACTAACTCTGAGGCTGCTGGTTCTCATGGCCTCCTGCATCCTGCTGTGGAAGCATGCCCGATGGCACATGCAGGCTCAGCAGTGAGACCTGAAATCCCAGTGGGTGCAGCATCAGGGAAATCTCACCGACCTGATTCAGATTTTAGAGGGGACTGCACAAAATTTGCAGTAGTGGCTGACGAACTGCGACTGGCCCAGCAGCAGAGCCCTCTCCCTTCCCCACCCGGAGCGGACAGTGGTGGCCGATATATCATTCTTGGGTGAAAAAGGAGTGCCTGAGAGGGTGATCAGGTGTGACTTCGGCATGTTGATTTGCCATTTAGGATCATCATTTTGCTAACCTATATTACAAGAAAAAGTTTCAGAACTAGGCCCTGCTACCTTTTCAAGGAGACTAATCACCCTGATATATTTCCTTCTAAAGCAACTGTTAGAGTCTTCAGCATGGTGTTCCAGGAAATGCATATACTTGTATAGAGCTTAAAAATGTTACCTCAGTTCTGATACACTGGGTTCAATAGTCACTAGACATGATTTATCTGCCCCCTCTGCCCATGATTTTGAGTTAGTTTGCCCTGAAAATTAAAAGTTCCAAGACAGGTGTGATTATTGCATTTTTCAGAGCTGAAAATGTGTGTGCCACAATGCTTTTACTACAAGGTGCTGTCATTCTTGAGTATTTGCCACTCCATCCCACACTTTCCTGGGACCTTCAGCTCCTCTGAATTCTATTCATGAGGCTGTGGCGGCTAGCAGGTGACCCACGGTTTACCCATTTCAGAGGATACACCAGCAGGTGTCTATAATATTTATTACATCTATAACTCTTTCCCTTCATATGATTATGCTGGGCCCATGTGCTGTAGTTCCCGCTTTACCTCTTGATAATACGGATTTGGAGCTATTACATACGCTTTTATTCATCACAGTTAAAATTACACTCACAGAATGGAAATCTTTCATCTTACCATAATTGGTGGGCTTGGGTGTCATATCTTGTAGAGCTCATACTCTTATTGAAAGAAAACATTATCCACCTTCAATTGCTAGCAATGTATGCCATTCTTTGGATAATTATATGGTTTTGTCTACTCGGGGCTTGGTAGCTCAACATCCTTTTGGGTCCCTCTCTTGTTTTAACCATTATATGTGTGGCAAATGCCCCATTGCACCCTCCTCCCCACTAATATCATTTCCTCCTCCTCTCCTAATCTTTCTCGTTCCCTTCTCATTTCTTTCCCCTTACTGACGTGTTCTATTTACTAAGCAACACACATTCTATCATGTATGACTTTCCTGAACCAAATGATGATCTTTCTTCTGTCACATTTTCCTTGGGATTATAATTACTACTTTCATGATATTTACATGATCATTTGTATATGATAACTCACTATCCTTTTCATCCTAGCTCAAATATTGCTTGTCATGTAATCCATTTTAACTCCTTACTTGTATGCATCAATTTCTGATTTGTATGTATCGCTGTGACTTCGAAATACAATATAATATTTGAATACAAGAAGGTACACCAGCAGTTTTTTGTGGGGGATGATTGAAGTATGCCAAGTCTGTTTTTGTGGTGGAACTTATTTTTCTCCAGAGATGGATTTATTGGGTAGTGAGGGATAAGAGCACCCACGACACCTTCGCAGTGTCTCACTATACTCCTGGTCTAAATCTAAGCAATACTGAGACAAAGCATTGACCACGTACTTACTTTCCTGGGACCTTCAGCTCATCTGGATGCTGTGCATGAGGGCGTAGTGGCTTGCGGATGACCTTCACATTCCCAATTCAGAAGGAAATACCACCTGTTTTTATAAAGGATGTCTGAGGTTTACTATGTCTTTGTGTGCAGAACCTTTTTATTCCAAAGGTGGATCTGTTGGGGGGTGGGGGTGGGCTCTCACTCTACTTTCCTAGTCCCCAGACCCTCACTCCTCCCCTGGTCCAAATCTATACACTACTGAGACAAAGTCTATTGCTCCTAGAGTACCAGTGAAGGAGGCCCCAATGTGCAGTTCACCTATGTCTCTTAGTAAACACACTTTCATTGAGACAGGCCAATCACACATCGCCTGTGGGCAGATGTCCTTGCCAGGCCAGGCCGCGCCTAAATCCCCTCCTATCAGGGATTACTATGAGGACACCCTTCTCAACCACCAACGGTCAACCGGCCCAACTCGTTTGGAAACAAATTTGTGTCAACAATGGATATAGGACTACAAATACAAACATAAGAAAGCGTAAAGATTAGCTGACAAGTTGATGCTTATTTCACCACACACAAACAAACCTACCATGTCAAGAAGTAGATACACAGATTCTCGGTTCCTTGTAGTTGTTTTATCTGTTTCCTGGCCAATTTTCAGTAAACTTGAGGATGCAAGCTGGGAAGAAAAAAAAAGTGTTTATCCTCTCTATTTTCAAGTTGATCACCTGTAACTTTAAGCACGAATAAAATTTATATTTAAATATTGCATGACTGTAGCATTATTTTTAATAACTTCTATGGATCCCAATAGAAATATTAAAATGTGGCCTGATGGTGAACACAGAACAAAGAAAACGAAAGAATACAGCTCATTATAAAATCGGTCCTACAGTCAAAAACTAGTATTACTTATGGGAATTTAATGCATTATTTATACATTAGATGATTATGAATACTTCAGGATGGGAAATTCGGATTAAGAAAGGCATTGGCTCCAAGTAAGACTGAATCATGTTGTGATTAACACGTGGTATTTAAATATTAAGTTTGCAGGGGAACGTGTTTCAAATGGTTAATGAACTGCATCACAACTGATGATTTAAACAAGGATGGCTTGTCTGGAAAACGCAGAAAGGCAGAAAGGGCCAACAAATATTCTTTTCAAGTGCCCAAAGCAAGGTCTTGTTGGGGTAAAGACAGAACAAACAAATGTCTGAAAGCTTCGGTTGTAAGGGCGGTATCATCCCAGAAAATGTGTCCCAATGCCCAGCATAGATGGGTTTCATTGAATCGTATCTGGCAGTGAGGATTTCAGTGAGGCAACAAAAATGCAGTCCATTGCGCAGCTCAATCGCCATGCTAGGAGAGCAAGTTGTGGAGGTTCGGATGAAGGACCATGACCTGTTGCTGGAGACATGAGATCCACTCAAAGTGATAGTCTGATTGAATAACAGATTCTCAAGCTCTGGCGTACTTAGTGCAACACAATCCTGGTACAGCCTGGGGCAATTAGGCTGACTTGGGCTTGTCTTTATTGATCTTCTTCAGAAATCTGGTTAGGAGAGGTAGTATTAGGAAGATGTTGAGTAGTCTCTTGCTCTATTCCAACCAGAATGATTGCATTTGTGGAAACGCAAATCCAGAAAACCGTAGACATTAAGCATTTTGTCTGGTGGTGGACAGAGCTCTACCCACCGATCGAATATGCCCTTCGCCACCTTGAGATGCAGACACCATGATCTGCCAGATGTCCGCTCAATTGGTTTGCTCTGGCACTCAGGGACCCTTCCAGGTGGTTGGCTAGTAGAAAGATGTTTTGCTGCTCCAGCCACCTTCAGACACTTAAAGCCTCTTTGCACATCAGCCAGGACACGCACTCCAGCCTGCTTGTTGCAGTACCGCATGCTGGTGGTGTTGTCCTTGAGAATCATGCGCCGATAGACAACAGGAAAGCTTTTAGGAGCAAACAAATGGCCTCATGCTGCAGACCATTTATTTGGAATCATGCTCTGTGCTGGAGACCGGAGGCCTCTGATCTCCACCTTACTTAGATGAGCCCTTTTACCCCCAATGTATCTGTAGTAAGCTTTCACTTTAATTCATGTCAAGTTGTTATTAGAATGTATTTACTGGTGCTTGGTTACCTTAGAATGTCCTATGGTGATTCTTGAGGTGATGTTTGTTAGAGCCAGTTGATCGTTACACTGGCTCTCTTTCCATGTAACATAATAAATCTACTCAAGACAATAATATTTGTTTATTGCAAATTACTACATTTTCGTGGCGACGATCGTTACATGGAGAACCCACATGTGCAGTAATTTCTTCAAGAAGCAGATTCATCTTTCTTCTATCAAGTCTGGATTCCTTTGAGTTTATCTACATCTTCATTTCATACTTCAGAGTCTATTGCTATTTTCATTGGATCGACTTTCATCCAAAAACTGCAGCTGTCACAGTAGGGCGTTCTTTTTTCTTCTTTTTCATCACGCTCCTGCTGCTGAGTTTCTAAGCTGAGGAAATAATTTTGTCCGTGTACTCTAATGACTCTCTTTCGGCTGGAAGATTTAACTTATCCACCAGGTGTCACTATTGCTTTTGGAATTCATGTTTTATAAGCCTTGATCGTTTTACCGAGCGTAATAATTAACCTTTTTGGATTTGCTCATGAAAGACGATCCGGTGTCTTAAAGGCTTTTTAAACGTGTGTTTTCCGTGTGCGAGGACAAGTTTATGCTGGTGGTGGGTGTAGTGATGTAAATGATGATCAGGTCACGTAGGTTCTTGTAGAAAGATGTATTTATTATTTAAGTTGACATGAGGTGGTAGTTCAAAATAGTAAGAGTAATTCCAAGGTAAATCCCCACCAGGAGCTGTCACCAGTCAGCTCAATCCTCATCTCCCAACTGACTCTAGCATCAGAGCATAACATTCCAAACAGTCATCCTGTGTGGTAACATTCCATTTGATGACATAGGTAAAACAACTAGAAAGCCAACACTACATATCTTCCTCTTTTATACATTTTGCAATTGCAACCAAAAGTTAAGATGTGAACAAAGCAATTACAAGTAACGTAAGGTACGAAGAAACGGGAGTAGAAATGGCAAACACAATCATAAGAATGGTTGACATAAGAATAAATAAATGGTGAAAGTTTAAATAGATAAGAATCAAGAGAAGTTTTGATTAGAGATGACTAAAAGAAAGAATTAGGAAACGAGAGTAAACTTAAAAGAATGAACACAAGACACATCTCCTCCCTAGGGAATAAAGAGGAAAGATTATACAAGAGTGAAAACCAACACAAACGTTAAGAGGAGCACAACATTCAACAACTGGCCATATTGGAGGAATTGTGAACCATAAACGAATGGGTGAACGGTAGAAACACATCAAGAATGAATAAAAAGAGAAATATATATATATATATATATTACCTACTGGCGGTCGCCAGTAGGTATATATAGTTAGGATTTTTTCTCTATGGGTTTTTTGAAAATTCTATGTCTAATAACTTTGGCGTTTGTGGACGGAATTGGCTGAAATTTTCAGGAAAATGGCACATTTTGTTTCTGAGCAGCCCTTGAAAATTTGGGGGGGGTTTGTCAAGGGGGGGCTGAGAAAAAAGGGGGGTCCCAAAACGTGTTTTTAACATTGAGTTTTCCATAGGGCGGTTGGCCTCACTTTTAGCCCGAACGGGTGAATGGATTTGCACGAAACTTGGCAAAATTGTAGGGACTGGTAGCCCGATGTGCCTTTTGTAGGTCTCAATATATGTGCTACAGTGGATTTCGAGAAATTAACGTTTAAAAAAAGATATATATCTGTAACAGCGGACCGGGCAGCGCTCCAGGACGCGTACTTTTCGCGCAACGGAGCTTTGTGAAGCGAAGCTGATTGGTTCTCCGGCGTCTGTAAACATTCCAAACAGTCCGTAGCGGCCGCCATCTTGTCTCTCGGTAGGATCGAGAGACAAGAGGAGGCCAAAGCGAAGGGGCAAATGACCATAGGGGGGAATAGTAGATCCTCGCTGACCCCCTACGTTTGATGTGGAGGTTTTAAAAGGGCCCCGCGGGGCAAAAAAAAAAAAATATAATAATAATCGAACGGCTGAATGGATTTGCACGAAACTTGGCAAAATATTAGGGACTGGTAGCCCGATGTGCCTTTGCTAGGTCTCAATATATGTGCTCCAGTGGATTTTGAGAAATTAACGTTCAAAAAAAGATATATATCTGTAACATCGCTCCGCTTCGCGTACTTTTCGCGTTACTGAGCTTTGCGAAGCTGATTGGTTCTCCGGCGTCTGTCAACATTCCAAACAGTCCGTAGCGGCCGCCATCTTGTCTCTCGGTAGGATTGAGAGACAAGAGGAGGCCAAAGCGAAGGGGGAAATGACCATAAGGGGGCATAGTAGATCCTTCCTGACCTCTTAGGTTTGATGTACCATTTTGCCAAGTTTGGTGTAATTCCGTTCAGCCATTCAGTCTGTAGACGTATGTAAATGTCCTATGGAAAATTGCATGGGGAAAACACATTTGAAAGTGTTGAAATTTAGAATCAATTAAAATGTTACTTTGGTTTTGTATTTGTGTGTGATGAAAGTTAATTGGTTATGTTTATATTTCAAATGAGAGGAAACCACAGCCATTTTGTGATACTACTGTCTGAGGTACATTTGTGAGGAATTTTTGGTGGTGAATTTCTGGTGTTTGATTTACACAGTACTAACACTTCTCCTACTTTTAAAAAGGTGAGTTGTTAATTTGTAAGGGGAACTATGTTGTACACTTGAAGATAATTTGAAAAATGTTTTCTGTTATTTATTTGCAGTCCTTCTGTTATACTAAATACTTGATAAAGTTAGTTTTATATTATGTATTACTAAAAACGATAAATGAAAGTGATTATTTTTTTCTGCAATTTACAGCAAGCAATTTCAAAATAAAATGGCTCACAATGAAGAGACCGTGGCAATTTCTTTTGAATTGTCCACTACATTGATTGAAATTGAGAGCACCAATAATGAAATATTGTCACAAGGAGGACATGACTTGTATGATTCCATTAGATTGATTGAAATGGACAGCACCAAGAATGAAATATTGTCACAAGGAGATGACTTGAATGATTCCACTACATTGATTGAAATTGAGAGCACCAATAATGAAATATTGTCACAAGGAGGAGATGACTTGTATGATTCCATTAGATTGATTGAAATGGACAGCACCAATAATGAAATATTGTCACAAGGAGGAGATGACTTGAATGATTCCACTACATTGATTGAAATTGAGAGCACCAATAATGAAATATTGTCACGAGGAGATGACTTGAATGATTCCACTACATTGATTGAAATTGACAGCACCAATAATGAAATATTGTCACAAGGAGGAGATGACTTGAATGATTTTTTTGATCAATCTCTTGATGGCGAATTTATCGAGTGTTTGGAGACCATAGAGTTACAAGAATCATCATTGGAGACTTTTCATGAGGACATTGCTGATGAGGACATGTTACTAGTTCTTTCAAATTTAGAAAATTCTGAAGAATAAATTTATATTTAGAAATCAAAAATTGTTTGAGACATTATTCATTTTTATTTTTAATTTATGAGGTTGTAGCGAAGTGATTGTAGTATAAAATGAGACTTATAGTATAGAGTGCAACATTTTTATTTTACATGGTAAGTTTACTCATATTTACTTCCCTTCTGCCACTATATTATCTCCAATGTGTATTTGACATCTCTTCTTCATCTCCGGCCTCCTTTCTCTCACTGTGTGTCTCCGATGCATCTTATCGCTGCTATTTTGTGTAATTACAGAAGAGAGTAAAATAAAATAGTTCGGAACGTGAAAAGGGGGCAAAGTAGAGTACTCCTCACCCCCTAGGCCTTTTTAGGCGGTCCCAAAAGGATCAGTTTCTGCTTTCCTGAGAGATTATGGTATGAGTTCCATATACCACAATAATTTGCATTACAACATGCAAGATATCTATCTCCTATTACCAACTTTTGGAGATATTCGCGCTAAGCGCGAATATCTCCAAAAAGTAACACCTGCCCTGAGCAGTTCTTAGCCATGTTATCCAATGGGAGGTGGATAACATGGCTAAGAGCATTAGCTCGGTAATGCATGAATATCGCTGAGTTTTTAGCGATATTCATGCATTGCGGCCGTTTATTATCGCATTTGCGATAAACCTTGATAATAGCAAGGTTTATCTTCGATAATTTCTGACGATGCTTAGTGGTAAAAAATTCGTTGGTAAGCATCGTTAGCGATAAATATCGCTTAACTTTGGTAATATGCCCCAACGTCTGTTAACGTTCGATTCGAAGGAAATGAGGAAGTGTTGAAAAACATTGTCTGCGCCATCTTGCCTTTTTTGAAATGCCACACTTTTGTCGTGCACGGCAGCCATTTTAGATGTCTTGACCAGACCCACTCTCTGCACGCTGTCGATTCGTAGCATGGCTCCTCACCCACGCAAGCATCTTCCCCAGGCACTGGTCACCACCGCTCTCTGTCTTATGCATGGGCAATAAACCTCCCCCCATCTGCGCTGCTCTTCCCTGAGAATCACACTCTGTGCCCGCCCGACACCTCCCTTTCGCCCTATTCACTACCGCACCCTCTGACACTCCTCTTCCTCTGTGTCCGATTGTCCAGGCTATCAGCTAGCCCTGCAGATGTAGTTTATGGCCCCAGCTGTAAAGAATCACCCCTCTTCAAAGGAGTTATAGTAGATCAAGGCCCACACCCGATGAGATCCGTCACACCACACGTGTTCCTACTATCTGAAAACCATCCTGTATTGTGATTGGGGAGGGGACCGAGCCTGAAGCGGAAGATTCCAGGAATGACTCTTTGTACATCAAAGTTTTTACAATTATGTGTCACATTAAAAATATATAGCACTCCAACAAAGTAGTAGGAATATAAAACTTTAATAACATATAAATATATACAACAAAACAAAAACAGTAAAAACATTTAAACAACGAAGAGACCGTGGCAATTTCTTTTGAATTATCCAATAGATTTATTGAAATTGACAGCACCAATAATGAAATATTCTTGTCAGTAGCGGTCTGTTGTGCGAATAGTTCCAAGGCAGCAGAACGCGCTGAAATCTAGATGGCACGAAGGTGATGTCTAGTAAGTTGCCGCCCAGCAAATAACGGCGTGGGGCACCGCGGGGGTGAGTGAGTCCAGTAGGCACCACAGCTATTCTTACCGGCATTGCAGAATTACTGCTGGGGACAATGCCTGTGCTGTAGCAGGGTCACAGCAGAAACAAAAAGGATTCTGTTGAAGATGTTGTTGGTTTTCAATTTGAAAACAGTTCTGGTGTCAACTGCTATGCTAATGTAGTGGTTAATGTTTTGTTTTCTCTAGAAAATGTAAAAGAGGGGGAGGCAGTACAAAGTTCCGTTAAAAGGGCAAAGGAAAGGATCGGTGGTTTGAACTATCAGTCAAAAAGGGGAGGGGGTGCAATAATTTTTCCTACCGGGTCACACTGTGCTTTCACCGGAAGTGAGGTCTGCAGGATTCTAGTAATTCAAAGTGAGGCTGGCGCCAGCATGGGAGCGCCGACGTCCCGCGGATACAGTTTCGTCACTCCACGGGCGATCATGGCAGTCATTCCCCATCGGGGGTCGGAGACTCCCGCGGCTCCTCTAGAATCTTCAAGGTCGTGGAGGACTACGGTGGTGGAGTCAACCAGTGACCGGGCCATTTCTTTATGCTGGGCCCGCTCTTGCCAGGTCGACCGCCATTTTGCGAGTTCGGCAGCTACCGGCGATCACGGGGTCACATGAGCGGACGGGCTCCACCCTGCCGGGCGAGACGTTGCAGCATGGCCACAGTGGAAGAACCCTTTTCCGGGCGCCTGGAGCGCTGAGGGTGCAGCTGGGAAGCCTCCACCTGGGGAGGCGGGAGAGGCCTGTTCGCACCGTCTCTCCCTCCCAGTGCACCCCACGGCGTCTCGCTTGAGATTTGTTATGGCCGGACCAGGCGATGAGGACGAGGGGGGGGGGGGGGTCGGAGGCATGTGCAAGACATCCCCCCCCAGTGTTGTCGCAGCCATTATTCAAGAAAGAAGAAGTGTCCCGTCCGTCTTCGGGCCGGGCTTCCGGTAGATGTCGGCCGGACGCCCCTGGCTCTGGCCCCATGAACGGGTTTCTTGGTTTATCGGCTGCAGCCGGATCCCGTCGTCCTCGGCCCCCCGACCGTTGGTGGCCGGACCGGAAGAGCATGTGGCGGGAGTACCTGCAACTCTCAAGGGCCACCGCGGCCGGACTGGGAGAGAGAGGGGAGGGTCGAGGAGACATTCCCCCCCCCTGCAACTGTTCAGCGTTGTAAAGGCAATCCCCTGGCCGGGTCCCGCTGGCCTCGGCCTCTCCTCCGGCTACACCCTACGTTAGGATCTCCTGGCCGAGGCGTGGCAGCAGGACCTGCCTTATATGGGCTGCTCCCGGCTGGGCGTAGCCGGAACCCTGCCCCACCTTGGAAGTTTCCAGAGTGGGGGCGGATGTTCTACTGACTTGCATTTTCCCTAGTCTATCGATTTTTTTGGCGTGGCAGGCGGTGGGACAGCGAGGGGTGATTTGGTTTCTCTTACTGTTTTTCTGGTTTCTCACCACTGGCATATTTTAACGTTTTCTTGTTTCTAGGACATTAATAGGTTTTATCATTACGTTATGTTATCGTTTCTTTGTTCGTTGTTTAATAAAAGTTCATGTTCATCAGTGGCCTACTGATTTTCGTTTTCCTATTCTTTTCTTTCCAGGTTGTTTCATGCTAAAGTTTCTGTTAACAGGATACAGTGATCACTTCGTTATTATTGCAAATGTCCTTTTCACTAGGGGTGCTCTCTGGTCGGGCCAGATGACGTATCTCTAGTAAATGGTCCGGGTGAAACAGGTGCATCAATCAGTGGGGAGTAGATAGGCATGACAGATTACAACGGGGGAGAAAGGTCCGCATTACGTACCCTTTCACTACTTGCAAAGATTTTCCTACGTTTATTTGCAAACAGGGAATACCTCCAAAAAGAACTAATTCCCAAACAGTCAATGTTCGGACAATCAATCAATCAATGAGGAATGAAATAGGTACGACGTGTTAAAGGCTTGCGTTACCTACCCTTCACTATCTGCAAAGGGAGAGAGAATATTCCTATTCTTCCTCGTTTGCAGGCAGAGAAGATCCTTAAGAGAATTAACTTCGAACAATTCAATGCTCGATTCAAACAATCAACAAGGGGTACTGTGAACACAAATGAACGCCGCTTATGTACATACGCATTGCTATTTTCAACAGGTTGTTCCTAATGTTTCTATTTTAGCGAGGTCAAAAAGAGATCCCATTAGTGGCCTACTGATTTTGCTCGATTCCTTTTGTTTTTTTACACGATTTTTCGCTATCTGCAAAGACTAAACAGAGTATTGCGACTCTGTGCTTGTTTGTAAATAGAGAATGAACCAAAGAGAACAATCAATCAAATGGAGAGAGAAGCAGGCACGACGGATTACAAAGGGGGCAAAGGGCTGCGTTAACTACCCTTCACTATCTGCAAAGAGAGAGTACTCCTAATAGAAATGAGGGGTGGGGGGCAGCATTCAAAGCAGATCAGTGTGCATAAACACGAAAATGTTTTTACTTACCACGTACTTGACATTCGACAGCTTATGATATTTGCTATTAAAAAACCATTGAAATTCACTGAAAAAACCATAGGTTATAGACCATATATAGTTAGGAATTAGCATTTACAAAACCTTGAAAATTCACTGAAAAAACCATAGGTTATACACCATATATAGTTAGGAATTAGCATTTAAAAAACCTTATTTTACTCACACAAAACCATTGAAATTCCATATATAGTTAGTTGCACTAACTATATATCGCGCACCCGCAATCCACTGCTGATCATGTCACATATTACATCATTCATGACATGGTCAGTGACATCACTGATGACATCACTGATGACATCTCAAATGACATCACTGATGAGATCACTGATGACATCTCATTTGACATCAATGACCACATCACTGATGATATCATTCATGTGACGATACAATGCATCTCCTCACGTTTTAATATAACCTGTTTCACCCAGTGTTAAATACAGAGTATAATTTTTGAAACCATTGACACACCAATACTAGTTACTACATACGTACTCACTGATTCCTACGTCTACACACACATTCACTCATTCACCCATACAATCATTCATACATACAATCACTCATCTTTACAACACTATCATATGCACTCATACACCTATACAGACACTTACAATCTGTCACTCATCCATGGAGTTACTCACACACCTAGTCAGTCCTGTAAAGAATCAATCACACTTCCATTTTCTTGTCTATACAGTTAAACATAGAGCACCTTACATTTTCAAACATATACTAACACATACTTACTTTCTTATACAATCATTGATACAAGTACACATTGATCTGCACAGAGTCACACACCTCCCAGCCAGCCACACACACACTCAGTCTCCTATACAAATACTTGGACAATCAATCAATAACCCATATAGTTAATCATATAGCTACTGATCAACACATGCAGCAGTTTACAGAACAACAGACATAATGATGCACAAATTAAGACAGTTTAGTCACTAACCCATGCACTCAGTGAGACACATTTAATCACTCACTCATACATTCAGTCATGCACCTACTAAATCCTTCGTCCAGACACTTATACATCTACTCATTCTTCAATATGTAAAACATATTTAAACTTTACAGAAACACACAGTCACTGGATGATGTCATCAGTGATCTCATCAGTGATGTCATTTGAGATGTCATCAGTGATGTCATCAGTGATGTCATCAGTGATGTCACTGACCATGTCATGAATGATGTAATATGTGACATGATCAGCAGTGGATTGCGGGTGCGCGATATATAGTTAGTGCAACTAACTATATATGGAATTTCAATGGTTTTGTGTGAGTAAAATAAGGTTTTTTAAATGCTAATTCCTAACTATATATGGTGTATAACCTATGGTTTTTTCAGTGAATATATATATATATATATATATGGAAGATATATATATATATGCTCAACAGGAGAAACAATCAGAAACTCCAGAAAATTAAAAGAAATGTGAAAATCAGGAGCACAAATAAAGAACAACATTGCTAGTTTGAACAATCATGAATTAAACCTTAAAGGTGAAGAAAATCTGGCATAAACAATCAAACAAAAGCAATACATGTAAAATATTAAAACTTAAGTATCACTAATAGAATGACAACTAAATTCCATGTGACGTACGTCTACGCACAGGAAATGTTCAGTAATAATAAAACTTTTGCGCAAAAGGTAGAGAATAATATCAATAGAGCTCTAGAATAACCATCAGAAAACACTACTGTTTTTAAAGAATGACATCATAAAATATCATTTAAAACCGGTAACGTAGACAAATAATGTCCACTCATAAAGCATGCATAAGTTTGAATTACTTAAGTAAATAATATTAATCATAACTGCATCATGCAACATGAAATGAATCTTCACGAAGAATGTGTCATTAAAATTTATCATAACAAAAATTACTGGTACCATAAAAATCCTGTAAATGATAGATAATCATGAGAGAATTAAGCAATAAAATTAATCAGCGTTGTATCATAAATACATTAATATTCAGAATGTAATTCATAGTAATCATACCTGCTGCAACCTATAATCAAAATAGCATTAAAATAGTAAAAGGTATACATATACTGTACATACTCAATAATTCATGTTATTATTAAGCAATGAACAAAATAATTAACTAAAATAATTAAAGTGGTCACCGTTGTCAATGTAGAAAAATAAAAGAGTAAAATAAATAAAGTTGTCACCGTTGTCCTTGCGCTTGAACCAAATTAAAAGAAGATACAGGTTGTGTGGATTCGTAGATAAAGATTCACTAAGGAAAGAATTCACGATGCACCCTGCATAATCCAACTAAATAAATGGTGTGCATGTCACCGAAAACATGCCCAGCGTTGAAGTTGTTGCACTGCCATAAAGCATATAATTAAAATAGAACTCGCTATCAAAATAAATACCTCTCATGGTGTGCATGTCACCGAAAACATGCAGCGTTGAAGTTGCACTACTGAAACACAGAAGAGAATGCAATAGAACAATACCTGCTTTGAATAACAATGTGCAGCTAAGGCAATCCAAAATTGAGATTGAGGAGATTGACAATATCTTAATAACGTGGTTGGCAGCATAAATGAAATTCACGAAGGTCCGGTGGTGCAAGACAAAATGGAGGCACGCAGGGCGACGGCAAGCCGGGTGGCTCAAGACGGGTCTGCGCTCCCCTAAGACTGTAGAGTGTTGGTACGTCATAGGAGAGGCTGGAAACAAAACGGAGGTTGCAGTCGTCATCAGGAATGAAAGGCAGCATAGAAGGTAAGAGCGCGCGGCTCTGTATGCCCTCGTGTAGGATTTTAAAATATGGTGAAGGCGGTTAAACTGCCAATGAAGGGCATATACACGGAGGCAAGACATAATATAGAAATAACCCAAACACCGATAGCCAATGTTCAAAACACGGCAATGCTTCAAGCAAATATGCGTGTGTCGAAGAGAAGGAAGATTTTTCCATTTTTAAGCTGCTATTATTAATGAAAAAATGTGTGCTGGAAAGTAGCAGCGAATACAGGCTTCAGTTTACAAATAAAAGGTGTCGATAGTTTGGATATCTCTGGTGCCTTTAAAATAACCGCCAGTAGATGGCAGTCAATGTCTGCTCACGATGCTCAAAACTGCTTGTTAGGATCACAGGATTTTAAAATGAAAAGCTTGAAGCTGAAATTATTGAATTGAGGCAGATGTCAGGAAACGAAAGCCGAGAAGCAGCACACGAAGTAAAGGCTCTTCATTCGACATCAGCAAAGTAGGTTATATACTGCCGGCATATAAATCAGCTGGTCAATACATCAGAAGCAGTCTCAACCCTCATCAACAGCAATTTAGAAAAGCAACTCAGGCTTATTTTAAGGTGTAGCAGTTGACTAATTAAAATCATACCCTTATAAAGCAGGCTCATAAATCAGGTGCCAAAGCTATTAAATCAGGTGCAGTCACTTTTCAATCAGGTGAACCAGTTTTTTAAATCAGGTGCAGCAGCTTTTAAATCAGGTGCAGCAGTAGATAACTTAAGATTTTAGAAAGCAGGGACTGGCAGATTAGTTGGAGGACGACCAAAAGAGTGGAATTGTCACTGGTGGGGATTTTTTACGTGTCAGTTTGCTAAGAAGTTGCTTGAAGAAAGTGAAATTTAAAAGGTTACCTTGTTTGAAGAAAGTTCATGTTTCAGTTGCTTGTAAATATGAAGAAAATTGATTTTCCCAAACGTCGCCAATGTAGTGATGTAAATGATTTTCAGGTCACGTAAGTTCTTGTAGGAAGATGTATTTATTAATTAAGTTCACATGAGGTGGTAGTTCAAAATAGTAAGAGTAATTCCAAGGTAAATCCCCACCAGGAGCTGTCACCAGTCAGCTCAATCCGTATCTCCCAACTGACTCTAGCATCAGAGCATAACATTCCAAACAGTCATCCTGTGTGGTAACATTCCATTTGATGATATAGTTAAAACAACTAGAAAGCCAACACTACAGTGGGGTTTTTGTTGGAAGGAATTCGCTGTACTTTGACTACAACGTTACGTTTCATTTATTTGTTTTCAAAACACAACCGTGTTTATGTGCTCAACATTGAATAACTGTACCTGCATCTTTTGAAAATCTCTGCTCCTACGTTCTGTGGTCTCACGAGGATTGTCTTCCATCTCCGCTTTCAAGCCACGTAACACCCACTTGTTTTTCCTCTGATGCATGACACTCTTGACACTGTGTCGTCATTGCGTCAATTCCGCTGCTTGGCAACCTACGGAGGTGATCAGTGCGCTGGTGCGCAGAGCTTTATTCTTGAAATCCTACGGAGCTTATCAGTGCGCTGATGCGCACAGCTTTATTTTGTGGCAACCAACGGAATTACTCAGTGCACTGATGTGCACAGTTTATCCCGCATTTACTTCTACTTTGGTCTGAAGAATACAACGCCGGCACTGCTGGTTTTATGAATTTATTCACACAGATTGGTATTTCGTTGTTTTGTGCACGCTGATGCACAAAGCTCTTGCCCCATACTTTGATACTGCTTATTATTAACAAGTTGCCTATCCATATCAACAAGCTGTGTATTTACGTTCCTGTACTTTTGAATTAACAATTTCAGTAATATTGTATATGTAAACACATTATTTTAATTTGTTGTTACTTATTATATATGTTAACCTAGCCTACATTTTTGTTTATTGGGAAAATGTGTACCTTGCAATCAGTCAATCCTCCTCCATCTTTCTTAGACGCTCCTGGTGAGCCTGCTATTAGGTGGGAAGTGTGGCATGATGCCTTTGAAACGTATTTAGGGGCTATAGGTGCATCCAGGTTTGCTGCTGAAAGAAAAAAATGCTTATTGCTACATTCTTTGGGATTTGAAGGAAGGTCAGTGTTTAAACATCTTCCTGGTCTTCCTGTAGAAGATCCTCCCTTAAACGATGTTTATTTAGAGACTGTACAAAAACTTAAATTGCGTTTTGATAAGCAGCCTTGTCTCATGGTCCTTAGGCATACATTTTTTAAGAGGAAACAGTTAGATAGTGAAGATGTTGATTCCTATATATCTGCTTTGAGGAAATTAGCTGGGGATTGCAGGTTTGAAATTTTTTCTGATCAGCTTATCAGAGACCAATTTGCATGTCATTGTAGAGAGAAAAGCATCAGACAAAAGTTACTTTCTTTAGGTGACCCTTCTTTAGATGAAACTATAAAGATCGCTAAGAGCATCGAAATCTCTATGGTTTCTTTAAAGGAATTGGAGGAAAAGATTATTGAACCGGTGAATTCCATCAATTTTAATTCTTCTTCTAAATCGTCTAAGAAATTAGTTAGGGGTGGTTATACCATTCCTGGGAAGTCGTTTAAACCTTCCAAGTCTAACACTACAGATGCTAATATGTGTATAAGATGTGGTAATGTATCTCACCCTAAGGGTTCTCATTGTCCAGCTTCTAATGTCACCTGTAATTATTGTAAGAGGGTTGGACATTTCGCTAAGGTTTGCCTCAAATTAAAGGGGCAAGGACAAAAGAGTTTTAAAAACCCCACTGTTTGCGTAATTGATTCAGATTCTTCTTCTGATGGGGATGTTGTTTCTGTTGTTACTGAAGATGTTGTCGTGGGAGACCCTAATGATTGTGTGGATCCCATAGCCGATTTTAAAATTGGTTCAAAATCTGTAAAACTTTTAGTAGACTCCGGTGCAAAAGTAACTATGATAACGCAAAAACTTTTCGATGAAACTTGGGAAGGTACACAACCTCTTCTTCCTCCTGACCGTGCACCAGTGTCTTATGAAGGCCGAAAGATTGATCTCCTAGGTTATTTTGAAGATGAGTTGTGCTTCAAAGGAAAGAAGATAAGGGGCAACATTTATGTAGCTGTCAAGGGTCTTGATATCTTGGGCTGGTTTCATCAGGGTTTATTTAAGATGATTTTGAGGCCTGGCAGAGGGACAAGACAAGGCTGCCCCCTATTACCGCTCCTCTTTGCGCTGGTGTTGGAGCCACTGTGGCAGCATGGATACGTCAAGAGCCGGTTATCCGCGGGTTGAAATGGGCTATGGGATGGGAAGACCATATTTCGCTATATGCGGATAATGTACTACTGTACTTGGCGTCCCCGGCACGTTCAATTAATTGCCTATTCGACATATGTGCATCATATGGGCGGGTATCTGGATATACCATAAATTGGACATAATCGCTCCTCCATGTACTTCACGGTCCCCCGCCTTGGCTCCTACAAGACTGCGAAATCCAGATTACAGATAGAGGTTTTAAATACCTAGAGATATATATAACGCACAACAACAAACAGTTCAGTTCATCGCTGAAAACCTCACGCAGCCCCTGGCACGAGTTTGTCGCAACATCAAACACTGGCGCTCACATTACTGGGAAGGACAGCCCTCTTTAAAATGATGGCGCTCCCCAGATTCCTGTATGTCCTCCAGAACACACCGTTCCCGGTTTCCCCAACGTATTTAGCAGCAGTAAACACCGAAGTGACCAATCAGCTGTGGGACGGAAAAACGGCCCATGTCGCGATGCATAAACTTATAAAGAGCTGGTACAACGGTGACATTGCCCTCCGCAATATAAAGGTATATGACTGGGCATCACAGCTCATTGTAATAAATCAATGGCATCACGCACCTCTAGACGACCCAGAGTTCCGCATGGATAGACACCTCCTGGAGACCAAAGGGATTATGGGGGCACTCTAAAATAAGGTTAAAATGACTGCTTTCACAGGTCCAATGGCACACACCACCCAAGTCTGATTTGAGGCGCAGCGTGCGCTGGGCTTGGAAGGGGTGATAACATAGGCCACGCCACTATGGGAAACAAAAAGGTTAGATAAACTACGCAATACCAAAGGCTTTCGACGGTGGGATTTGATAGGAATCTCATAGGTGGGAGATATGTGGAAGAAAGGCGAAATAGTCACATTTGCCAAGCTACAGGTCACAAACGGACTGGCACAGACAGAAACGTTCCGTTATATGCAGATCAGACACGCACCCATGGGAATAATTCCACCAGGAACACAATTCGCAGAGGCATCACCGTTGGAGGATAGACTCCTGACGGATCATCTGAGCAAAAAAGCCATTTTCCAAACCCACTGGAAAATAATAAATAATCTCTTAAGGCCAGATGGGAATCGGAGGTGGGAGAATTAGATGACACAGATTGGCAGGAGGCACTCGCGTCCTCAAAGGAAGTTGCGATATCTTCTAAACTCAAGCAGATACAATTGAAAATTTTACAGTGCACTTATTATAAATGAAAACTTCTTTACAAAATAGGTAAGACGGACAAACCGATCTGCCTATGACAGTGTGGAGCATCAGGCACATTCCTGCACATGCTCTAGCAATGTTCAGTGACTGTACATTACTGGGGGGCGGTTATGAGTACAATCTCGCAAGTTACTGACGTTACGGTTCCGCCGGAACCAAAGAGATGCCTTCTTAATATTTGGGAGCCCACAGATCTCAACCATGTGACTTAGGAATGGGTGTCACTAGGTATGACAATGGCAAAGCGGAATATAGCTCAACACTGGGGATCGCGATAGACTCCTGCCCTTCACCAATGGTGTCGAGACATGAACAATGCAATGATAGTGGAGAAATCAGTCTATGTCCACAGAGGATGGCCTGAAAAATTGACGCCGATGTGGGGCAAGTGGATGTGGGAATATATGTGAGCCCCCACACGAGGAATCATTGTCGGATTTCAGTGAATGACGATACTAAGACAGGGATAATATGCAGGATACCGTGAATCTTTGTTGCTTTTCAGTTAGAAAATGTGAAGAACATTTCCTGGTGTAGATGTCAGATGTAAAACTCATGTATCAATAAAAATGTTTTTTTTTAAAACTGTCTTTCTAGTGGCCATAACATCAGCTAGGAAGGTCAGCGAATTACAGGGGCACTTGGCACAACCTTCATACACTACCTTCTATCTGGACAAGTTGGTTCTCCGGACATGTGCCTTCTTCCTACCAAAGGTAGTGACTTCTTTCCATGCATGTCAAAGCATCACCCTGCCTATCTTCTTTGCTCTGCCTTATCCCTCTAAAGTAGAGGAAAGACTCCACTGTCTGGATCAAAAAAAAAAACACATTACTGTTGTACCTAGACAGTACAAAAGACTTCTGTGATGATGATCAACTCTTCGTAGGGTACGTAGGCTGTGCAGAAACAGACCATTTCTAGATGGATAGTGCTTTGCCAAAAGATCTGGTACACAGGGCCAAGAAACAACTACCAGAGGATTTGCGTCCTCATTGCACCAGAGCTAAGACTACAACCACTGTGTGAGCCCACAGAGTTCCTGTCTTGGATATCTGTCTGGCAGTAATGTGGGCAATTCTTGCACACGTTTACCAAACACTACTGCCTGGACTTTGAGGTCCATCACGACTGGCACTAAGCCCATTCAGTCCTACATTACTTTTGCTTTAGAATTGGCTTTGCAGACCCACCTCTGGGGAAGGCATTGCTTGGGCGTCTGTTCAAAGGTAAGGAACCTGCGGCTAGAAGTCTGTCAGATGAACAAGTTACTTACCCTTGGTAATAACTTATCTGGTAGAGACTATGTAGCCGCAGATTCCTTACCAACCCTTTTTCCATTGTAGTATTAGGGCCCTAGTTTTTTCCACACCAGTGATCTGTTCTCATCGTGACTTTGTGCTCCTGCTGTGGAAAGTCGCTCAAGTAACTGACATCAGTATGCCGGGTTGGCGGCTGTATATGTACCGCGCACGCGACTTCCGGCATGGAAGACTCAAAAATCTTCCAGATCCAGGCTAACGCCCAGTGATAGTCAAAGGTAAGGAATCTGTGGTTAGAAGTTTCTATGAGATAGCTAACAACAATATCTTGACTGTGACCAAGAATATGTATTGACCCAGCATGCTGGGTCAGTGTGGGTCCATACACCTACTCTTTAGAACAGCATAGTCCTTGTTCATTCAGCCACATGGCCCCCGAAACCAGTCTACCATCAGAGTCAGCACAGTCCATTTTCACCCGGCGAATTTCCAGCATGTTCCTGCACGACATACAGATATCAATGGGACCACAACCATGTAGCTTGGTTTACTGCAGACCCCATATAAATGCAAGTGCTACTTACCAAATAAGGCTCATTATTAAACTCCAACTCTAATGAACCTTGATTGGTGTTGCCACAAAAAGACTATATAGAGGAAAATAGGAGAACTGGTATGATACACAGATCCAAGAACTATAAACAAATAAACTGTTACGGCTGGCTTTGAAATATCTTCAACCCATAATGCATTTACTTTCTTTAGTCTACACACTGATCTTTCATGTCATAGCTTCAAGCGTTATCACAAAAGCACAGCATTTGTTTATTAGTTCAGGTTCAACTTCTGAAATAATGATACAAAAAATTATACACACAGCCAGGAATTCTTTAAGGCGGTCTTCAATGCTCCCTTTGTGAATAGTAAACAAGGCTGCAGCAATCTGGTTAATAGCTTTTGCCAGGCAATGTATGTTGTTGCAGTGTCCTAAATAAAAAATAAAAAATCATTTGCATTAGTAGGTGCCAGCTACAATTACTTGTGTAACAAAATCATTATTAACCAGACCCCCCCTCCAACCGCTGCAGAGCCTGGAGCCAATGAATAATAACCCTATCGGGGCAGAACGAGGAAACATTGTGGCACACAACTGTACATTTAGGAGAAACTGTACGAAATTTTGAAAAGTTACACACCTTACAAAAGTTTAATAAAGTGGACTCACTGGGCATTCATAGTTGCGAACTCTTAAAGTGAGAGTTGCTCCACCCAGATCAAGATACCGGCATGGATAATATTGTGATGTGTCTGCTCGATACTTCAAGGTTGACACTGATTTGATCCCTTTTGCTAATGAAAAAGCAGGTTTTAACAGTGTGCCCTTTTTAGTGGCATCTGTAATATTTTGGGGGACAACACTAAATTTGGTATTTTCTTTTGTAGAGAAATATAGCCTGCTGTTTTTCTGCAGTACAGAAACTGTGGATAAAAGCTGTTACCTGCAAAGGTCCTAACGTAAAGGTAGTATGCTATTTATTTGCAACAAAAATGTAAGTAAATTGAAGAATCTAACATGGGGTCCAGTGTTCTTTCATTTAAAAAAAAAAAAAAAGCATAGTACAAAAACAAAAAAATTAAAATACTTAAAAGTAGCTGCCAAGCTATAAAACTGTTGCAAGGGCTTGTGAGGGAAGTTGACAGTAAGCAGAAAGGAGACAGTGATAGCAGGGAACAGATAAACACCAGTCAACAGAGATAAGGAGGCATGGAAGAGCTCAGCTTGACAAGTGTTGATGAAGACAGAGAAAAGGTGGTCTTTAAAGGTCACACTGGGGCATCCCAGACACCGTCGTGGCAGAGCATTTGCCTCTGTCCGTGTGAGTGAATTCCGAACAGGCACTCCTTGGAAATATGCACTGCTTCTTTACTCACCAGTAGCAAATCACTGGTGAATAAAGAAGTATTTTAAAAGAGGCCAGTTTCAAAGTTTATCCGAGTAGGTGGGGGTGGCTGTGTGCGGGTGGCGGTGGGGGTGTGTGTGGGTGTGTTTGTGTTTTACAGCTAAATGGAAATGTCAGTACCCCTGCGCGTCGAAAGGTTGCGTCTTGCCGCTCCGCGTCAGTCGTTGGCTTCGTGGTCACAGAGATGACTTTGCGGCAACTGCTTAGACGCCGTCCACACGCGCGGATGCCAGTTCTGTACACAACTTTCCGCACCAGGAACGCAGAGCCATGCAAGATACTGACCGCTGGTGCCTTGAAACTAGGGCCCTGAATAGGATGACCTTAACCCAAGAAATCAGTTTGCAGAACACAGAGGATAGGTGGGGCGGTTAGGAATCTATCACTACTAGATATCATTATCGAAGGTAAGTAACTTGTTCATCTGAAAGAAACACATAGTGATAGATTCCTTACCTTAGAATAGATACCCCAGCAATCCCACCCCGGTGGTGGGTCTGCGAACTAAGATCACACCAGGAAGTCCCAGAGAACAGAACAGTCAAAGAAGCCGTCTTTCTGGACTTGACTCTCCAGGCAATAATGCTTATTAAAAGTGTGCAGCGAGGCCCACGTAGCTGACTGACAGATGTCTTGCAGGGGGTCACCACGTCCCAATGCTGTAGTGACTGCCGTCGCCCGGGTGGAATGGGTGCGCAGCCCCACCGAGGCTCCTTTTTAGCCCAAAAATAACAGGCTCTGATACACAAGACGACCCATCGGGAAATGGCCCGCTTGTCTACGGGCCGACCTTTCTTGGAGCCTACGTAGCCAACAAAGAGCTGGTCATCCACCCGGAACTGTTGTGTGCGGTTCAGGTAGAATGAGAGTGCACGTTTTGGGTTCAGCCTCTCTCCCTCTTTGGAAAGATGGGGAGGAGAAAAGAAGTAGGGCAAAGTGATGGTTTGCCCGATGTGAAAAGCAGGGACAACATTTTGGCAGAAAGGATGGACGAGTCCTGAGCACAACCTTGTCCGGATGGACAGACTGAAAAGGAGGTTTACAAGAAAGAGCCTGGAGCTCATTCACTCTCCTAGCGGAGGTGATGGCAACCAGGAAAGCAGTCTTCAAGGTTAAGAGACGTAGAGGACAGTTGTGCAGAGGCTCAAAGGGAGCGCACATCAAATATGTAAGAACCAGGTTCAAGTACCACTGTAGCATCACAAAAGGAATACAAACTTCAGAAGGTAAGTCAAAATGAATCAACTGCCCCCGCTCCATCTCAACGCTAGGAGGTGGAGACTAGACCGGTTCGGGTGGAGGACCGTGCCCTGCTGCTGCGACAGAAGATCCTCCCGAAGAGGCAGTCTGATCGGGGGATCGACTGTCATACTGAGTAGCTCGGGATACCATACTCTTCGAGCCCAGTCCGGAGCCACAAGAATGACTTGGGCCCGGTTGCGCCCGCTCTTCTTCAGCACTCTGGGCAGAAGTGGTATAGGCGGAAAGGCGTACAACAGACCGCAACTCCACTCGCGACGAAAAGCGTCGCCGAGCGAGTGCCGCCTTGGAAATTCGAACGCACTGAGAACCGCCCCAACACCCACTGACCACGCACCCAACCTAGGGGTCATCCTCGACTCCACCCACTCCATGACTAAACAGGTCAACAATGTCTCCTCCTCCTGCTTCAACACCCTCCGCATGCTCTGCAGGATCTACAAGTGGATCCCCACTGAAACAAGAAGAATGGTCACCCGGGCCCTCCTGAGACGACTCCAAAGCATCCAGAACGCCTCTGCACGCCTGAGCCTCGACATCCCTTGCCGTAGCCACATCACACACCACCTGAGAGACCTGCACTGGCTCCCGGTCAACAAGAGGATATCCTTCAAGCTCCTCACCCACGAACACAAGGCACTCCACAACACCAGACCAACGTACCTCAACAGACAACTCCGCTTCTACACTCCCACCCGCCAGCTCCGCCGACCTCGCCCTCGCCACAGGCGACTTGAACCTGCGGCGGTAGATCGTTCTCCCACCTCTCTGCCACGACCTGGAACACCCTCCCCATCCACCTACGGCAGACCCAAGACCTGCTGACCTTCAGAAAACTCCTCAAGACCTGGCTTTTTGAGCAGTAGCAGCAGTCCCCAACCCAGCGCCTTGAGACCCTCACGGGTGAGTAGTGCGCTTTACAAATGATATGATTGATTGATTGATTTATTGAACTACCAGGGAAGTACAGTGATGCGGATATACGGCTTATACACGCCGATTACCCTCGGAGGTAGTAATATCATCGCATGATGTTTTTTAGATCCAAGCCGAGGACTGCCGTGATTAATTTACCTGCTAGTATTCTGCCTATCGGGCATTGGTGTCAGTCGAGAATAACTTTGTTTGAGACACGAGAAAAATATACAGGTATGTCCTATGCTTTCCTGCTAGGGTTTTCTGATGATGATTTCAAGGCAGTAGGTAAACTGTAGGTCGAGTTTTAACTAGTAACAATGGCCCTAAATTTGTGTATTTTCAATTCTTAGTCAAGGACTGCCGCTTACCTGCTAGGGTGAGCCAGCCATATTTCATATGTCGGTGTGAATTGAATTCAACCAGAGACAATTTGACTCATCACCCGCAGAGTATCAGAGGAGTGTCCGGTGATTAAAGTTTAATACCAACAGGTATATTCTCGGCCGCTTACATTATATAGCATAAGGATGGGGCGAGGGTCAGGGATGGTGAGTTCACGCATGATTGGTCCATCTAGTGAAGGGGCTAATAATGGTAAAGAGAACTATGGGCTTCCTGTAGGAACTCTCAATGTCCATCGATAAAGATAATGAAAGGAAAGGTTCCTCACACGCTGGAATAACCGTGAAAAGGAGTAGAAATAGGAAGTGGGAGGTTTTCCCTATCCCCCTCATATGTTTAACAACTAGAAAGGGTTTTGAACGCTTTAATAAAACTATGGACTCTAGTAGTAGCCTGAATTTCGGACCTTAATGCGCAGCAGTTATTAATTGCACCCCTTTAATAAGGCCCTAGTGCTAATATGGGACACAGGAAATAATGTCAGTATGATTATTTAATAGAAACCAGGGTATATATACACTATGAGGTGTAGTGTAGTTCCTATTTTCCCAATAGGCTCTGCGCATTGGAATAGTACCTACAGCAGTAAAGGCCTAGGCCAGACGTTAACTAGGTCTACTACTGTCGATACTAGACTTAATTTTTGGGTTTGCCAGCTAAGCTCAGAGTTCGCTAGAAACTTTCTCGAATGTTCAAGGAAGGATTAACTCCCCTGATTAGACAAGAAGGGATTTAGTTTCTGACAACCATAGAACATGACAACTTTGCTCTCCCCTAATCAAGAGTCAATCTCAAGAGTCGTGTGAGCACAAGGCAATTATTTTACTCAGTCAGTACGTGCATTCTTAGTCTCATCAGAATGTAGAGAAAAGGAAGAGACGGGCGTGTTCAATAAAAAGATGTTATTTATTGATCAGTCTCTTTTCTCGTACAAGAGAAATGGATCGATATTATTGCGATACTTATAGTTAAGTAAAGTGCATACATTAGAAGCAATAGTATAAAATAATACTGTAAAAACATTGATATGGTTTCTGAGCCATATGATGTTTAAAATGATTAAAATATATTTACATACACATATACATTTGACTAAACGTGCTCAACTGGTGTTTCTAAATACGCCTACCCCGTGTACCTGACCTAAGTCTAATGCGTGGGCGGGAATAGAAAGTTACAGTTTAAGTTAAGTTTGTTTTTGCCAAGTGAATAACTAAAGAATTCTCTAGGAGGGGTTATTCAGTTCTGTACCTGGAATTTAGGATGAATGAGGAATGGTATCTCTTTCTCTGCTCTCGATATTCCAGGCTGCCTGCGAGGGCTACCCGGAAGCGCCGGTGCTGGGTCTCTCGGCTTGAGATAGCAGCGCGTCTCTCAGCGCGTCAGGAAGGCGGGGCTGCTGCCTGCGGGGTCTGCTTCTGCTCTCGGCTTCGGCAAGTGTGGCTGCTCCGTCTTGTCACCATGCGTGTGTTTTGCATAGGGCAAGATCGGCAATATTTATACCTTAAAGGTGCCGGGATTGACGTAAGGATGGACATAGGTACGTCAATAAAGATGTCATACGACTTGCTCGTTAGCACATTCTTTACTAAAGTTCTCTGTGAAATCAAAACAATGGCCGCACGGATTATCCAGGTTGTCATAGGTTTGATTTGTTATGAGAACGTCGTATGCCTTATCAGGGGCTGGAGGAATATCGCTTGTCTAATTAGATCTCAAGCGTTATGACCTAATCAGATAACACGTTCCTGTGCCGTAGTGTGACTGCGTCAGATAACGGTATCTGCATCATGGGGAATTTCTTGCCTCATGGGCTGACTGTTAGTTAACTAGCTAGGTAGTTTAACCAGAATAGGGTCAGGAATAGGGGGATCGATTCAGAACCTATAGAAATACACGACACCCACTCCACGCTAACTATGGTCATATCTACTAATCTATGCATAGTATAACATAGTACAACATACTATAGAGTATAGTGTATACCTTACCACCCCAAAATACATAAATGCATTTTGAAATTTTCAAATATACTGAAAAATTGCAGTCATATATATCGTATGCACTTAAGCTATGAATCAAATGCAAAAGTAAACACGCATTGTTATGCATTATTGTTTGTTGGTATATGAGAAATACACATGAAATGGCTCTTAATATGGCTATACAGAAAAAAAGTCGAAACCATTTCATCACATAAAATATATTGTGAACATACCAGTGGGCAGCTAAAGTCTATATAAAGTCTATAAAGAATCTAAAAAAAATAGAAATCTTAGTTCTCTAGGAATAGTTTCTTACTTTAAGCAGAAGATCAGTGTCCCGGGAAAAAATATATAGAAAAATATTTTAGGGGCTTGCTGAAAAAAGTTGCTGTCCGTGAACTGGATTGTAATTGTTCATGTGACTTTATTATTAAAGTTGAAGGCCGAATTCAGGGAACGCCGCGTGCGAGTTTATTCAAAAGTCTCTATTTCTGTTCCGGAGAGAACATCATATCATTCAGGCTTTCGAAAAAACTGTCAACAGCTTCATGGGAAAGTTCCACTAAGTCGGAAATAGGGGTAACCATGCATTTGTGCGCATGATTGTCTCCATTGACATTCTGATTTGCATTGCTGACAGAAGGTCGTACCTGTTCGATGCTGCTTTCATCTTGAACTTCACTACTCTTCAATCGCAGTGGTGAAGATTCCAGGAATGCCGTCATCAGAATTGGCAGCCTTTGAGGGCAGCACAGTGCGTGAACCTTGGTAGGAACCAACAGTGTATCTGCATCCACTGGCGCATCCGATTGTAGCGTCAGACAGGTGTCTAACACGCATTCTTCTCCGCATAGCAGACACCTTAGTACAGGTAAAACACACCTTTGCCACATTGGTCGAAATGATAGAAACCAAGTCATGTTTAGGTCTCTAAGCCGGGAGAGTCCCAGGATTTTTGATATCCGGTCCCGGTATCCAATGGCTAGGATCGTATCTTCCATTGTCGTGAGATTTTGTTCTGTGACATGGGTTGCCATAACGAAAAATAAGGACCAGGAATAGGATTCCTGCAATTAGTCCTAGGATCAGGGGAAGTCCGCCAAAAATCGAATGGACGAAGTCTGGAAAAATACCCAGTATGGCTTTGAATGGTGTTAATGCCATCGAAAATACTGTCTTAAATACCTTTGAGACCCCTGTGGTATCAGAAATATTTAAGATTTCGCTCAGGATTTCCGCGAAATGTACGGGGGAATTGGTTGATAATAATGTATGTATCTCTGCAGTCGTCCTTGCGACTTGTAGATCATACGTTTCTTTAGATGACGTGAGCCTTGTAGGCGTCTGAAGAAGCACTGTTTTCATTCTGCTTAAAGTGTCTATTCGAATAGAAGTAATTTTCAGACCGGGCCATGCCCTTGCCTCCCTGTCTGGAAAGGAGCTGGGGAACAAAGAACGTCCACAGCACTTGACCTTCGCCGTCGTAGTGACGAGATAAGGAGTCCCGGGCATAAGACTACAGCATCTGCGGTCTACAATAAGAATGTAACTCCCATTATAGAGTCTTTGAAAGAATGGTTCTATTTCAGTTGCAGGTGCGCCTTGCTGGTGACATGAAAGGTTGTATGAATTCCCTTCACAGGCTCCGTGCAAACTAATACCGTTACACAGAAGCGTGCCGCTCAGTGACATAGCACAATTGTTGCCACTAAGAAACACTTTCTGTCCTTTGTTACTGACACATGCATGTGAATAGGGCAGGTTCCAAGTTGTTTTAAGGTACCCTTTTCCCAATTTCTCGTACATGCCAGCCTGTATATATTTTTGGCAGTATTGAAACCTGAAGGTTGAGATTGGAATATTTATGATTCCGTGTATTATCCATTCACTGACAGGTCGTTCTGACATTGTCATTGGTAATCTTTCTAGTTTTTCAATGCTCAAGATTGTATAATCAGCACCCTTCTGCGCCATACCGATTTGTCTATCAGTAAGGTTAAAGATTTGGAATAGTGACGTTGTGTTGATTAAACGCCAAGGCACATAGCCTGAACGCAGATTTTGTAACGTCCAACCAAGCTGTACAATAGAACGCAATTGTGACTGACCATGTTGTAATAATAGTAAGTCTTGCGATAATATATCGATTGCTGAAGACACAATGCTGTCCAATGAAAAAATTCTGGAGGACAGAGTCATTAACCCATTGTCCACTACAGAAAGTGATTTTTCCAAATTAATACGGTCAATTTCCCGTATTCTTTCTGCTGTCTCAATTTGAGTAACCTTCCAGGCCTCATTGTATGCTGCATATACAGAGGCTGCTATGAAACGCTTATGACGCTGTTTGCGTGGTCCCAGTATGAAATCACGCAAGTCAGCACCATCAGTAAGTAAAGTTAGGTGTTGCTTAATTTCAGGCAGTGTGGAATACTGTAGCCATTGGAGGCATAATTTGCCCACACTGTAGGTTGTTATTATCCCTGGGTGATGTCTTTGAGGATATCTAGGGTCTGGCCTGTTCATTTTGAAACCCTGTGTTTTATTCAGGAATCTATCTTGACAGTTATTTGTATCTGTGGGCCAGATCAACCATTGTTTCCAATCAGGATGTGTTCTGTTTTGGTTAAGTATATGGTTTATGTCTATTTCTTCATCTGTATCAGAGTTATTGCTAAACATTGTTGGCTTTGGAATAGACAGGTTATTTAAATCTTTGATTTTTGCTAGGCCAAGACAGGTGGTTTGTTGGACGGTGTCATTTAAAAATATCATTTGTTCTGGGATCATGCAGGCTCTAAACAAAGCTTCTAAACCCTGTACTTGCCATTCTTTTGTACCCCAAACACTTTTCAAATCAACATGTTTGTCCCAATAATCAAATCCAAAAGTATTCATTTTTTCAAAGAATGAATCTGAATATATCAATTTTGTGTTGGTTATCATGGTTTTCATCCCTGTCTTGTTTGACAATTTGTAATAAAATGTTTCAGCATTAGTTATGTTAAAACCTGAAAAATATGAATATTTGTCATATACGGTTCTAGAGCTCCCTTTTGGAGGTGTAGCACAATGTTCCCATTGATTATAACTTAAAACATTTCTAGGTTGTGCAGATTTATGCAAGAAATGGTTACCATAGTGGTTATAGCAATACATACTATCATAATTTGTAGAACCCTGCAAATAATCATGTTTTGTAAATTTAGCAGACATTACTAAGTCAGACATCATATTGTTAATACTTTCAAAGTCCCAATCATCAGCAAATGAGTTTGGTTTTGCAAAGTCACTCAAAGAGATCTTGATTTGGTGTGGATATTTCAGGATCTCGACCGGACCATAAATTTCATAGTCAGTGTTGTCCCAGGCTACCCCACCAGGTATTGGAATTGCTGTGAAGTTGGCTGAAGAAAGTTCTGAAGAAAGTTCTCGTTTCTCGACGTGTGAAGATGTGTGTGGTTTGAGGACCAAGTTGATGTTCTGACTTGCTGTGTCCATTTTAGCATATTTTCCCTCAATGAAGCGTCCCAAGGTAAATACCATGATGAGCCAAAGTATGAGGATAAATGCACCAAAACCCACCCAAAATTCAATCCATGGAGAAATCAGATATGTTTCTTTTAGTTGTTTCAAAAGCTCCTTTGCTTTGTCTTTAAAGGATTTTGATGATGGCTGTGTCTTTTGTTCGCTGAAGCCTTCAGAGGAATCATCGAAGTTGATGAAGTAACCGGATGCAGTTCTGTCAATTGTTCCAATTGGTTCAGGATTTTTGTTTCTTGCATTTTCACTTGGTACTTCTGTATAGATTGGTGTGTCTCTACTAAATGTCTTTATTTGGGTTTTCAGAGGTCTAAGTTCTATTGCATTGTTGCATAGTCCTTGTTGTTCTTCTGTAGGCGTTTCGAATGTGATGAGCCTCTTTGTTAGGACCTCTGTACTGGTAGCAAACCTTGGTGTTCTGCTACTTATTGGGAGTCCACTTGGCCTACTGTTTGTTATCGGCCACATGTTGTGGTTTTACCAGGTCGATGGATACAACTCGGTTCTCCTTTTTTCCAGCAAGTGGCGGTAGTACAACTGATCTTGTCCCGTTGACAGACAAGACAGGAACTGCTTTTCTGTAAGAAGGCCCAAATTCCTTCTTTACCGCGATCTTTTCCCTGACTAGATCCCCGACTTTTGGAATCCAGACAGGTCTTGCTGGGACAGGTGGTGAATCTTCAGTGGTTGTTGGCTGTTGTTTCAACTGTATGTTGCTCAGGTCTTTTCTTGTTTTGTTTAAGTCCTGCAAAATAGCCAAACGGTCTTTGACATCAAAGGTTTTTTCTGTTACCACTGAAGTCTGACTATCAAGGTCAGAGATCAACATCCTAGTTCCGAATAATAATTCGTACGGACTGAATCCCTTCAGAGAATTTCTTGGCAAGTTATTTAGACTACGTTGGACACTTATTAGATGTTTGACCCACCCAGCTCCCGAACCTAATATCCTTTCTATTATAGATTGCTTTCCGTCTTGGTTTTTTCTTTACACCATCCCATACCCTCAGGAAGGAAGTGAGAAGATTCCCGCTGGGCTGTGCTCATTTGGCCATTCCTTCCCCCCCCAGGCTGGATTGCCTGAGAAAAAGAAAAATTGGTCGAACGTAGCATGCTCTTAGCGTATATGCCATTTAGACTCGCAAATCTTGTATAACAGTCCGGACGTCAGCCGAGTGCTGTGGATCTACATTATAAGTGGAACTAGCCTGTGTATGTTAATCGCAAGCCATTCTTTTTGCTGGTAATATTATCTGCCTTGATACGACGAGGTATTAAACTGCTTCTCTCCCCACTGCGATCTCTGTTACAGTTTGGGCAGTTTTTTACAAACATGGTGTAGTGCAGGCTCATGCCTGGCCACCAGTACCGTGATTGTAATTCTTCCAGAGAATCTTTTAATTTAAGGTGTCTGTGACCCTCGCCCATGTGTGCGTCTGCGATTAACAAGTTTCTCCTGTCCATGTTTGGAATCACTCTATCCCCCACTCCAGGGATTCGAGCAAAAGGGACGGAGTTTGCATCGATTATGTATGTATAATTGAGTGGATAGTTGATCGGTAACGCTGAGCAGTCGCCTTTTGATGACGTTTTCACCGCCAGCAATGTTTCGCCGTCAATGTATTTTAATGTACGCTTTTTTCGATCTACGGGAGCCGATTTAGTGGCTGCCGCTGCGGCTGTCTCAGCCAATGAATTCCCCACAACGTGAACGCCATCACGTTGATGACTCAGTGAGTGAGTCACGTGAGTCTTTGGTAGTTCTTTCTTCAAAAGAGCTACTTGTTCCCAGAGAAGTCTCTGCTTTATTGGTGCACCTGTGTCATCTTTGTAACCGTTCTGAATCCATGTCTGCAAATCCTTGTTATATGCTTTGACGCAGAAATATGAATCTGACACTATAAGTGTCGGGAATTCGCGATCCGCATTATCTAGCGCCATTTTCAAAGCTAATATTTCAGTTTGTAGTTCTGAATTAGTTTCTACTGAGTGTGATTTTGTTAATAGAGGTCTTAGTTTACCTCCGTGCCACACTTCTTTTGTAATCTCACATGTGGGATTGTATGCATGTTCTCCCCAAACGGAGGGTTGAGCATGTCCGTCTGTATAGATTACACAGGCGTAATGTCTTAGAGGCAGAATGTCGATTGGCAGAGGATACGTTTTTTCATATTTTAGATTTTTTAATTCTTCTAGTTCTGGATCAAAGAAGTAGTATACTTTGTCCGTTGTGATTGAATTTACCCATTGCAACCAATCTGGATCCAATGTTGTTGTTGGTAAATTACACGGTGTTGTTAATGCCTCGAAGGCTGATTCAGCTGTTCTGACTGTGATATGTCTACCATCAGCTATGTCTTTTTCTCTAGCTATTGCGGTTTGAACTGCTTGAACCATTTTTCCTTTGTTGCTGAATCTCTGTTCAGCTTTTGTGTACAAATGTGATTTGAATGCAATTGGTACCTTTTCTCCCTCATTAGAGGTCAGGTATGTGTATCCGCATTTCCCTGGGATGACTCGGATCACAAGGTTGCGTGTATTATCACGGGTTTCTAATTTTGTTTTAATTAGCATGTCTGTTTGTAAGGATCTCAAAATTTCTGTGTGTGTTTGAGTCCAACTGGATCTTTTAAAGTCTGGTTTAATTAGATCGTAAAGGGGCTTGACCCTTTCTGCGTAATTAGCAATGTAAGTTCTTCCGAAATTTAGGAAGCCTAGAATTGACTGTAGGTTTTTTAGTGTTTTAGGAGCTTGGATTACGGCACATTTCTCTAGGAAATTGTCTGCCAGGCTTTTGCCTTCACTTGATAACTCATATCCTAAGAATAGGACCGTCAGATGGGCAATTCTGGACTTTTTGAAGTTGAATTTGTAACCCTCTGCAGCGAAACCAAGTATTATGGTGTTCACTCTTTTCAAGTGAGTTTCCAAGTCATCATCTGTTAAGTAAATGTCATCGACATAAGATAATGCTTCATCATCATATTGTTGTAGTAATTCTGTTACTCTTGCTGAGAATACCCCCGGGCTATTCTTGTACCCCTGGGCTAACCGACAGAATTGTTTTTGAGTGCCATTTACTGAGAATGCAGTTAAATATCTGCTCTCTGGTGCTATGTTTTGACAAAAGAATCCGTTGGAGATGTCCAAGGTTGTTTTGTATTTTTTGCGCACTATGTTATTCATTAGTGCAGCACTGTGTGAGTTTTGTACTGCAAAAGTTTTGCAACATGTGTTAAGGTGTCGGTAATCCAAAACTAGACGTTACGAATTGTCTGGTTTGGAGACCGGAAACAAAGGATTGTTCATTTGTGAGGTGCAAGTTTCAATCACCCCTTGGTATTCTAGCTGATCTAGTATTTCATTTACTTGTTTTTTAGCTTCTTGCTTAATTGGGTACTGCCTTTGTGCAGTTGGTTGTGATTTTAACTGGACTTTGTGAGGAGGAGAATCCTCATCCCATCCTACATGATTTTTATATAAAGCAGGTGCTAAGGCCACTGCCCACTTTCTAGCAAGTGTGTATTTTTTATGAATCGGTATTTGATTCGAGAAGGCAGGCATAATTACTTCTTCGCCATGAGGGCACTCCCTGACAAACTCCGGTGGCCAGTCTTTTTCAGCTAGAAGGATGTCATAGCCTTTGGATAGGTTATCCCAAAATAGTCCCCTTATTTTCCTAGTCTTATCTCCCTCTATACGTAATGTTATCTCGTATATTTTGTGGGGCTTGCTAACTCTGGTATCTGCAGTTTCCACTTGAAGGTATTCATTCGTGTCCACTGTCTCCAGATGATTCATAAGGACTTTGCGAGCTATGCTCACCTCTGCTGCGCTGTCTAGCATTGTCTGAGCCCACTCTCCGTTTTTCAATTGTGTCCTCAGTATTCTCGGCATTGTTAACTACCTTGATACTGGCTACCTTCTTTTTTGGAAATTGTGATTTCTTTTTCAGTTGAGCAGGTTCCTTGTCTTTGGACTTGGCGTGCTCTTCTGATCGTCCTCTTCTTTCCGATTTCTGCGAGGAATTCTGAAAAGATTGAGAGGGACGTGTATCAATGTCTTGATATCTATCAGGTTTTTTAATATTATCCCTATTTCTAAGGTTATATCTATTCCCAGAGGGTTCCCTCTGAGGTGACCTTTGTCTCGGGTTTGGAGATTTCTCTCTTCGCCTAGGAGACCTTCCTCTGGACTGGAATTTATTTTCTTTTGGATTGGATTGTTTGTTTCCATCCCAGTTCTTTTTTGGTGAATTATTATTATTAAAAAATATTTTTTCTGGACTTGTAGTCAGTTGCGGTTTTACCGGTATTCCACCTAGACTATCTCTGCCTAGTTCTTCATAGGATTTTTCTATGATTCTGGCAATTTCAGCTGGTTGGTCTGCTATATCTGTCTCTTTTAACCTCTGGCGGATCGCCACGTTTGCTGCTTCACCTTTTATGTTGGCTAGTAATATAGCCGAGACCTGCTTGAAGTCTTTCAGTAATTTCATACCAAGAGTTAAAGCAGGTTCTGGACCGTATTCATCTTGAATTTGTTTTAGCACATCTGGTATCACCGAAATGGATGGGACACCGTGCGTTTTTGTGTAGATGGAAGCAAAGACTGTACCCCAAGTGTCACAGTCCTCAATGTGTGGTGCGATTCCCATTGGGAGACATATAGTCAGAATCCTGTGTTTTTCTAGCGGGGTGGTGTCAGGAAACACCGCCTCTATTTGGGTGATTTTCTGTGCCAACCAGAATGGTATCTGTTCCCGTTTAGCTGGAACCTTACCTAGGCAGGATTGGATGTTCTGTGGTGTAATTTTATTTGTGTTCCCCTGGTGAGAGGTCAGCTGTGGTAGTTTAATCGCTGGCTGAATTGTAGAAGTCCGCATTACATACTGAACTAATTGTCTGTGAATTTTTAGTAGTTGTTTTAGCTGTATTAATAGCTCTGGTGCAGGCATCTCGTCGATGTCTGGATGTGGTGTGTATCCGGCTAAGACCGGCCACGTTGCTCCTGGTCTTCCTAAAGGACCGAGCCTTGTAATGTGATTATTATGTTTTAGGGCGCCATCAAATAAGAGCAAATGCTCTTGGAATTTGAGTGGTACTTCCACCTCCTCGAAAGGAGTGTACGTTTCTGGAGGAACCTCTATTTTGTAATAGTGGAAGTACTTTGTTACAGCATTTGCTGCTGGAAAATGTATCCATGTATAGTATACCTCTGCCTGCCGATATTCGTGTGCCTCGATTACGAATATGACTGTGCCACCTCTAGGTGTCAGTCCATTTTCTATAAGTTTTAAGGTTATAGATCTCCTTTTTGCGACCGGAATGAGTATTATATCCGCGTCCGCATCTAGTGCAGCATTATCAGCTGCTGCTATTTCAGCCGCTAATCTAACTGCTTCTCTTTCTCCATCACTGTCTCCCATTTTACAGACAGGATGGTATTATGTTTATTTGCAGATCAGGTTTCTTTATGGAAACAGAGATTAGGTGCATAATATTTTGGAACTGTTTTATCCTTCAACGTTGACTATACCAAGAACCATACATAGGAGTTCCCTCCTGCGAGGTTTTGGAGGATTTTATAACCTTTCACCCACTCCAGACGTCTTTGGAGTATTTGGGAAAAGGGGTCTGAGTGAGAAAGCACGACTGAGTTACTCTAAATGTCTTACGTTAGTTTTATCGCCCTTTCCAAACGCGTTGGGCGCCATGTAGTGTAGTTCCTATTTTCCCAATAGGCTCTGCGCATTGGAATAGTACCTACAGCAGTAAAGGCCTAGGCCAGACGTTAACTAGGTCTACTACTGTCGATACTAGACTTAATTTTTGGGTTTGCCAGCTAAGCTCAGAGTTCGCTAGAAACTTTCTCGAATGTTCAAGGAAGGATTAACTCCCCTGATTAGACAAGAAGGGATTTAGTTTCTGACAACCATAGAACATGACAACTTTGCTCTCCCCTAATCAAGAGTCAATCTCAAGAGTCGTGTGAGCACAAGGCAATTATTTTACTCAGTCAGTACGTGCATTCTTAGTCTCATCAGAATGTAGAGAAAAGGAAGAGACGGGCGTGTTCAATAAAAAGATGTTATTTATTGATCAGTCTCTTTTCTCGTACAAGAGAAATGGATCGATATTATTGCGATACTTATAGTTAAGTAAAGTGCATACATTAGAAGCAATAGTATAAAATAATACTGTAAAAACATTGATATGGTTTCTGAGCCATATGATGTTTAAAATGATTAAAATATATTTACATACACATATACATTTGACTAAACGTGCTCAACTGGTGTTTCTAAATACGCCTACCCCGTGTACCTGACCTAAGTCTAATGCGTGGGCGGGAATAGAAAGTTACAGTTTAAGTTAAGTTTGTTTTTGCCAAGTGAATAACTAAAGAATTCTCTAGGAGGGGTTATTCAGTTCTGTACCTGGAATTTAGGATGAATGAGGAATGGTATCTCTTTCTCTGCTCTCGATATTCCAGGCTGCCTGCGAGGGCTACCCGGAAGCGCCGGTGCTGGGTCTCTCGGCTTGAGATAGCAGCGCGTCTCTCAGCGCGTCAGGAAGGCGGGGCTGCTGCCTGCGGGGTCTGCTTCTGCTCTCGGCTTCGGCAAGTGTGGCTGCTCCGTCTTGTCACCACGCGTGTGTTTTGCATAGGGCAAGATCGGCAATATTTATACCTTAAAGGTGCCGGGATTGACGTAAGGATGGACATAGGTACGTCAATAAAGATGTCATACGACTTGCTCGTTAGCACATTCTTTACTAAAGTTCTCTGTGAAATCAAAACAATGGCCGCACGGATTATCCAGGTTGTCATAGGTTTGATTTGTTATGAGAACGTTGTATGCCTTATCAGGGGCTGGAGGAATATCGCTTGTCTAATTAGATCTCAAGCGTTATGACCTAATCAGATAACACGTTCCTGTGCCGTAGTGTGACTGCGTCAGATAACGGTATCTGCATCATGGGGAATTTCTTGCCTCATGGGCTGACTGTTAGTTAACTAGCTAGGTAGTTTAACCAGAATAGGGTCAGGAATAGGGGGATCGATTCAGAACCTATAGAAATACACGACAGAGGTTATCATGAATTTTTTTTCTTTTATTTTTACAGTATGCTGAAAATGCTCAGATTCTAAATACTTGACTTCAAATAGAGACTGGGATAAGCATCCAGTAATCGTGTGACCCGAAACTGAGATTTGCCCCTGCTAAAAGGCAACTATGGCCACGCTAAAGAAACAGTGTAGATAACATAGTGATCCCCTGATATAGGTATCGATGAGCAAGAGGATCCTCTGGCTGTGTTTTTACTGAACCCCTGTTGGCAGTAATTTCTGGAGACCACGGTGTGCCCAGAAATAATAGGTACACAAATGCAGATTACTGTTTTTGATGCATTTACTGTATAGTATACCATGTATCTGGGTACCTTTTAGCATGAATAAGACATATGATACGAATTTTACACCCCCCCCCGCTACACCTGGGATTTGTTTTGTGCAGGTGTAGATATTTCGATTTGGGCGATGTAGTGGTTTACCCCTTGAATTATATACATGCATATTAAGAGAATAATATAGTATGAGACTATTTTCAGCTAGGAAATAGGCTCGAATGTGTGATACCAGAGTAGATGTGGATGGATGTGTTGGCTCTATTAATGATGGGTTGTGGTGTGGACAGAGGGTTGTTTTACTAAAAAGAAGGATTGATATGTTTTTCCTAAAAATGTGTTGGTTTTAGATATTTATTGTTATATTCATGTTTTTCAGATGTTTACTTTGATTGGGACTTTTTATACAAACTTTCCTGAAGAAGGTGTTGGCTATAAATTAGCACCCACCGAAACGCGTCGATGCATGTAGAAGAAAACTTTATACAATCTGTGGTGACAATTCTCAAATTTCAGCATTTTCACGAATTATTTACAGCTGTCACAATTGATCTTTGTATGGTTTATTAGTTTTCTCCAGCAATAGGAAATAGTTTTTCCTTTTTCTTTTGTCCCTAAATTCTATGTAGATATATGTTTTTTAAACAAAGATTACATTGTGCTATAGACCACATGGTCTGAATACTATTGCCTAGCCAGGCAATAGTATTGTATTGCCTGGCTAGGCAATAGTATATAGTAGTGTTATGCATTGTATGCACCATGATATATATGCTTTTTTAACTATGAATACATTTGTACTTTTTTATATTTGTTATCTTTTTTGTTTACATCCCTCGTGTCCACCGTAATCTTATTGTTTAGGGGTGATATGTGTATGAATGGTTTGACGAGTGTATATCAGTCCAAAGGGGTTTCTTTTATGACTTTGGCCACCAGGGAAATGCCCCGATGTTTCAGCCATGTCCAGAGGCACAGAGCCTCCTGACATAGGGTCCACAACCCCACCCCGCCCTGTTTGTTGCAGTACCACATGGCGGTGGTGTTGTCCGTGAACACCTACACAACTCTTCCCCAGACAGAGGGAAGGAATGCCTTCATGCAAGTCGGATCGCCCAAAGCTCCAGAAGGTTGCTATGGAGCCGGGACCAGAGGCCTCTTATCTCCGCCTCTCCCATATAATCGCCCCATCCCAGGAGGGAGGCATCCGTTACCACTGTGTGCTCCGGTTGGTGAAGGGAGAGGGATCTGCCATTGACCCAATTCCGGTTTGTGAGCCACCACTGCCACTGTCTTGCAGTGCCCTCCGAGATATGAACGGACTCGGACAGGTTCCCCAGGTGCTGCGCCCACTGGAACTTTAGCTCCCACTGCAGAGCCAGCATATGTCATCTGGCATGATCGACCAGCAGGATGCAGGAGTCCATGAGGCCCAGCAGCCTCAGGGCCAGCCTGACCGGAACCCAGGATAGAGGCCAAAAGATCTGAATCAGAGCCTGAATATCCTGGACTCGCCGTTCGGGAGGAGAGACCCAAAAGAACGTCGTATCCAGAACCGCTCTGATGAAGAGGAGCTTCTGAGAGGGAATCAAGTGCTACTTCAGCACATTAATGGAGAAAACCCCAGCAAATGCAGGAGGTCGGCCGTAGTCTGGAGGTGGGAGACGACTGCCTGGGGCGATCCCGCCTTCAACAGCCAGTCGTCGAGATAGGGGAAGACTGGAACCCCTGATCAGCGCAGATGAGCTGCGACCACCGCTATCAATTTTGTGAACACACGAGGGGCGCTGGTAAGGCCAAAGGGGAGCACGGTTAACTGAAAGTGCTCGTGGCCTACCGTAAACCGCAGCTAATGCCGGTGGGCCGGCAGGACGCGAAATGGAAATATATACGTCCTGCAGATCCAACGCTACCATCCAGTCTACAGGGTCGAGGGCAGACAAGGCCTGAGTCAGAGTTAAAATCTTGAACTTCTCCTTCCGGAGGAAGAGATTTACGTCCCGGAGGTCTAAGATAGGGCGCAGGACCTTGTCCTTCTTGGGCACCAGAAAGTAGTGGGAATAACAACCACAACCTACTTCTGTCGCTGGAACGCGCTTGATGGCCCCCTTGGCCAAGAGGTCCACAAATTCCTGTTGAAGAAGTGCCAAGTGATCCCCGGACATGCAGTGGTACTGGGGTGGCATGGCTGGAGGAGTAGTCTCGAAGGGGAAGGAGTAGCTCCTTTGAACTATCTGTAAAACCCACCTGTCCTGTGCGCCAGTGGGGAAGAAGATGGCAAATCCTGCCACCCACTGGCGTTTGATGGGCCTGAAAAACTGGACTAGGAAGGTTGGGAGGCAGTGGTGGCCGGGGTGGGGGTGGACTGACCCGCCCGCTGGCCCCTTGACCCGCCTCTGCGGGTCCCGCGCTGAGACTGTTACTGCTGTGGCCTGTGGCTCTGAAAGCGAACATGTTGGGGTGCCCCTTCCGTGGCCACAAAAGGAATGAAAAGCAGGAGGACTTGGCCGTAGCCCTCGAGTCCTTAAAACGCTTCAACGCACTATCTGCTTTGTTGCCAAAAAGGCGAATGCCATCAAAGGGCATGTCCATCAGTGTGTTCTGAACATCCCCCGAGAAGTCAGTAGTCCTCAGCCAGGCGTGACAGCGGAGCGCCACTGTCGTGGAAATCGCCCAGCCCAGCGAGTCGGCGGTGTCAAGGCCACATCGTATTGTGAACTTCGCCGCATCTCTCCTTCAGCTTTGGAGAGCATTGTCCGGGCCTCATCCGGACACTGAGGCAGCACCTGTGCCATCGTATCCCACACAGAGTGGAAATAACGGCCCAAGATGCATGCAGTGTTCACAGACCGCAGCCCTTAACTGGCAGAAGAAAAAATCTTCTTCCCCAACTGTTCCAGTCTTTTGGATTCCCTATCCGGAGGGACGGTAGGGTAGGTGCTTTGGGACGTAGAGGCATGGACAACCAAGCTCTCAGGGGTGGGGTGTTGGGAGAGAAAGAGAGGGTCGCCCAGGGACGGGCGATGGCGTCGGGCCACGTTCCTACACACAGGAGCCCCTGTGTTGGGCCTCGACCATGTGACCAAAAGAATGTCCGAAAGTGCATCATTAAAGGGCAGCAGTGTCTCCGCAGAGGTAGCCGCCGGCTGAAGCACTATGGTCAGGAGGTTAGTCCTGATAGACACTGTAGGGAGTTTGAGGTGGTGAGCCTCGGCCGCACAACGCAACACAACTGCATAACTCGCACCCTCCTCCGTAGCCACAGTAGGAGGAGTTAGCATGCCAAGGTCAGGAGAGGTGTCAAGACCTCTGGCATCCCCCAAATCCTCAACACAGTTCGGGTCAAACTTACACTGTGCTGTGAGAGGGTTCTTAGCAGTCCCCCCCCCTTCCTCCGAAGGCTGTGGAACAGGCCAAAAATACGGAGGCTGGTGGACAAAGGGGTAGAAAGGCCCCATCTGCGTCGGTATCGGCGTCTAGCGACGCCGTTCCGGCGCCATGCCCACTTCCGGGCTGAAACCGGGGACGTCGTCATCCGGGGGCACGGGCGATGTCTGGAGTGGTGCCGGTGGGGTCGGTGGAGGTGTCACAAGGTCAACCAGCGTCGACCGGGTTCCAGGCTTGAATCCCTGGGGGCCCTGCAGCGCCGGGGCTGAAGGCACGCCGACTGGGCCCAAGGGTCAAAAGAGGCGGGATAGGGCTGCCAGAAATTCCTGCAGCTGGGCCGGAGTTGTCGACGTACCCGAGAAGGGGGCTAGGCTGACGGTGACACAATAGGCTCTGACCGGAGCTGGGGGGGAGGTACCACCCGCACCCTCAGCCGCGTGGGGAAGTCGGTGAGCGATGACGCTTCTTCAACTTTTTGTGATGCTTCGTCTTACCGGACCCAGAGTGTGAAGACTTCGATCCAGATGAATGATGGGGATGGCTACGCGACAGGTCTCTAGACCGTCCGCAGGACCTTGAGCGGCGCGGAGCTGACTGTCGAACTTCGGAGCTTTCGGAACCACTCCCGCAAAGACTTCAGCGCCATGGCCAGGCAGTCGGGCACAACTTGGGGTCGTGGTCACGCCCCAGGCAGTAGAGACACATGCGGTGCGGGTCGGTCACCAACATCATACGATGACAGTCCCCGCAAAACTGGAAGCCAGCCATCCCTACGGCACCAGGAGTCGATCAACTCAAAAAAAGGAGACAAAAAGGCCACAAATCACTCACTCAGTCAAAAAGTGACTGGGGGTACCGCTCTCTCTGAATCAGCTTGCTGGCGCGGAACAAGAAAGAATTGACGTCAGCGCGCGAGGGCGGCGTCTAAGTAGCTGCCGCACCGTCATCTCGGCGACCACGACGCCAATGATGGACGCAGAGCCGCACAACGCCATCTTCCGAAGGGCAGGGGTACTGCTGACGAAAACTTTCCGGATCCAGTCTGACGCCTGGGGGTAATTCTAAGGTAAGGAATCTATCACTACGTGTTTTTTTCAGATAATGGTTTTATTGCAAATGTCATGAGTGATGTAATATGAGAGGCGATTAGCAGCGCATGGCTAGGGTGCAAGGTATAGTTACTTTAAGGCAGGAGTTATAGTTATTTGAAATGATTATAACTGGTGACTGTCAGTGATTTTGTTAGTTTAATACAGTATATTTTAACTGACATTTTCATCCAATTATAACTCCCTTTTCACCTTTGCTTTTTTTTAAATTAATTTCAGTTTTTTTTTTGCGTTAAGTAAGATGTCTATCGCCATTTGCGGCTTGGGGTAGGACAAAGAGCCTGGATTGTGGCCAAACCCCTCACCCAATGTCCCGCTGGTGCCCAACTCTCTACTGTGCACAGCAGGCAGTTGGGGCCAGGACCAGGCCGAAGCTCTGCCCATGGCTTACCATGCGTAACAATATAAAGGGTGTCATTTTATGTTAGGGAGACTAGGAGAAAGTGCCGTTTTTTTTTTTAAAATAAGCGATTTGTGTACACAAACTTCTTATTTATTCCAGTCTATCCAGAGGTAATGGTTGGATTTGTTAACTCACATATACAAATAATCTCTGGTATATAGACTAGTAAAGACATTAACACACACAACTACAAAACTAGAGGGTGGCCCCCCTCCTGAGAAAAAAACACTTCCCCTCCCCCCAAAAGCCTCCCCCTTCCTCCCGCCCCCTTCCCATCATTTTACATCCAAATGTATCTCGGTGGATTTCACACATTGGTGATGGTAAATAGGTTCTTTCATTAAACCGACATGTTATTCTACTCTGAGTCTGAAAGTACGCTCTCCCCCTTCTTTCCTTTTTCCTTTTATTCAAAGATATTATCTTGAATTTTTTTTTGTATTATTATCTTTTTTTGAGTGACTAGTGTTTATAGCCTGGCCCTTTAAACAAAAAAGTATGTTGTCAAATTTTCAATTGTAAATGTGATCATGTAAACAGGACCAATTTGTATTACTGATATGTGTTTTTTTCTGCATGTACCCTTTTTAGGTTTCAAATTATAGATGTACATGGCATCCTGATGAAGGCTTCAGCCGAAACATTCGTAGGAATTATTGTATAGAAAAGCCATGCCCTAAATCATCATGTTGTTCTGATTTGGAATTATTGTATAGAAAAGCCATGCCCTAAATCATCATGTTGTTTAGATTTTGAGTAGCAATTTGCACATAGCAATTGATTCAGTGAATGTTTGATGAACTTTAGAATAGAAAGCAAAGCATTGCATTACTTGACAAGATAAAGTTTGAATAACTATTCTTGTTAATCTTTTTGCAATAATTGACACTGGAGTTATTGCTATATATTTTATATGAAATTCAATATGACTAATTTATAAAATATCACAAAAAATTATAAAAAATATATATTTTTGTAAATGCATGGTACAAGCATGTCATAATTTTGTGTATGCTCTTCAGGTCCGATAAGATATTTCAGTGTTCCTAAATTGTATTTGATCCCAAACTATAACTCCTTTTTCACCTTAGCTTTTTTTTAAAATTAATTTCAGGTTTTTGTTTTTAGTAAAGTAAGATGTCTATTGCCATATAGGTAGGACAAAGGGCCTGGCATGTGGCCAAACCCCTCACCCAATGTCCCACTGGTGCCCAACTCTCTACTGTGCACAGCAGGGAGTTTGGGCCAGGACCAGGCCGAAGCTCTGCCCATGGCTTACCATGTGTAACAATATAAAGGGTGTCATTTTATGTTAGATAGACTAGGAGAAAGTGCCACATTTGACATGGTTAGCCGCTCACTTTTTGTCTGGAAAATGATGTGATTTCGATTGACCAGGTCCCCTGTACCAGTGATTCTTCACTAAAACTGTTCCACAATTAGCCATTCAGGCACCTTGTAAGTCCCTAGTAAATGGTACATGGGTACCTAGGGCATTGGGACTGACGAGGGACGCCTAGGGACCGCTCACATAGGCCAAGCAGACTGACACTGCAGAATGACTGCCTTGGTGTAGACAAAAGTGACAAAGTCGACATGGCACACTGCCTGTGTGCCATGTCAACCAGCACTGCCTAAGGTATCGGTAAGTCACCCCTCTAGTAGGCCTTACAAGCCCTAAGGTAGGGTGAACTATATCCCAGGTGTGGTCCTTTCTGTATGAGCGGATATCCCCCTACAATATTTAGGTCTATTTCTTTAATATTGTAAGTGCAAGGTAAGCAATAGAGAGTACATGGGCTGGAAACTCGACAACTCGAGTTCCACAGCACCACGATAGCTACTGTGAACACAGGAGTGTTTGGTACCAAACCACTCCTCTCAAAAAACACACACTGATACCAGTGTGGGATTTACTAAAACATGTACTCAGAGGGCACCTCAGAGGTTCCCCCTGAAAACTATCAACCATGGTGTGGTCGCAGACTGGCTTTAGGCACCCCACCACCACCAGACTTGTTTCTAGACCCCTGGATCGAGAGCCCCTGCCCTCTCGTACCAGAAACATATCACATACTGGGCGGAGGTGTCGGTCAGGTCGCAGGGCATTGCCTGTAGACCGAGGAGAGGCCTGTTTGCAGGCATTTTGGATGACTAGGGAGTTTGGCTGGACATTGTTATTTATAACTTGAGGATTCTGTAACACTCATGAGCCATATTCATCTAGGTACCGTTATGCAGAGGAGAGGGACGCGTTTAATGCTAGCTGTGAGTTATCAGGGATGTACCACACAAAGTTAGAACTCTGAAATGCACATGGCGGTAGCTATTTTCATTGAGACCACATACAAAACCCGGCCATTAGAGACTCATAGCTGCTAGGGTACCTATTTCTGAAATCTCTCTTTGCCGGTTATGGTTGCATTTTGGAAAGGTGAGAAAAGATCTTAGGTAAGGGGGGGTATTTAAATGGTACTAATTTCAAGAGTTTAGGATTACAGATCAGATTTCATGTGTTATTTGCAGCAGTTTATAAGTCACTGTGACAAATTATCAAGTTTGAGGCACTACTGTTAGAAAGTGTAGAACCTTAAAGACCACATATATAAGATAATCAAGATTTGGATTACAACAAGGATACTGAGAAGTTGGAGCAGCATTTTTTTATCTACCAATAATTGGATTTAATTAATTGATTATGAACCAGTCATGATCAGTTATTGATTTATATTATTAGATATTGTGATCTCATCAGTCTGAAGGTGCTAGAAGAACTCTTGCAAGAGTGTATTTACTGTATCAATACTTCTATAATATGGCTGGGTGTTTGCACACACATATGGACTTATTGGAATGTTTTTGTTATACTTTAGTCAAAACTATTATAATATGGCTGCAAATGCATGTACTAACATGCCCACATACAGTTATCTTTGAAAGTCTTTTTTAACGTATTACAAATTACATTTATGGAGGGACATAATTCTGTGTAGGCGTGTGCCACATTTTCATGATGTACATTTAAATAGGATGCTGCCTGCAATGCCTGTATGGGATAAGGCACACTGTAAGTGCAATGAGGGCTCAAGAGCAGTGCCTACAGAATTACTTGGCCATTGTGAAATAATATATATATTTTTTTTAAAGGACACATCGGCCCATTGGTGCCTGGCTCTTAAGTGGACTATTTTCTGTGTGTATGACCACACTGAGTTTCAGAAGAATGCCTTTGCTCATTCAAAAGGAAACAAATGGCTGAATGGAAAAAGCAAAATATGGATGACACTTCAAGCGATCAAGGACTGAAAACCCCGGGCAAGAATGTATGTGCTTGCATTTTGTTGTTTATTTAGGAAAAATGCCAGAGCTCAACAAAAAAGAAAAAAAAAGGAGAAAACAACACAATAAATCATTACTAGAAATAAAGGTTTACATTTCGTTTTGCACATACAAGGCAAGTTATAAATCTCAACTGTAAGGAAAAGTTCAGGAAAAAAATACCTTCAATAGCTGGACTGTATTGAGACATGACATTGCTGGCTAATGTTGGCAAGGAAACTGCCACAAAGACCATAAGTAAACAGGCAATTTTATATTCCTCTTCTGGGCTGATGTTTTCTAAAAGTTAAGCAAACAAAATAACATTAAATCGCAACAACCTATTGTTTACAAAACCACAGTAGCTACGTTTATGGCTGTTAAGTCAAATCCAAAGTAATTGTACCTCGTTATACAAATTGATTGGAAAAAAAGGACCTCAGGACACAAGTGGACTTCATCCTCCAAACATCAGTGCGCCAGAAGCCGCATTTGCACCGTGGTGTAAAAAGGGGCTTGGCCTTGGAACACCTCTCTCCAATCCAGGTCTATGGCACCTACTGGAGGTACCTGGTGGGCTAGTTGGCTCCCAGGGACCCTCAGGATTCAAGGCGACTTAATCTCTTAACTTACAACGCACCAGTGGGCGCATTTGCACCAGTGGGCGCATTTGCACAGTGGTAACAAGTGGTAACAAGTTAGCAATCTTGCTGTGTTGCACTTACTGGAGGTAATAAAAGGGGTAGTTGCCCCCCAAGGTTGACGTTTGGGGCCAACATCCCCTCCTGTTACCTCCAGTAAATCTCACACAGTGGGATTGCTAAAAGGTGTTTGGAGGCCACGCTCACCTTTCTCCACTACTCTGAAAACGAGACTGCTATGTTATAGTTCGAAATTAGTATTTAAAAAACCTTTGAAATTCACTGAAAAAAACATTGGTTTCAGGGACGTTATAGGTAGAAATTAGCATTTAAAAAACCATTGAAATTCACTGAAAAAACCATAGGTTTCAGTTACGTTACGTAGTGAGGATAAGGGATTCACTGCAGACATTGCTAAGTTACCATATGTTAGTACACACTTGGCTGCCATGTTGCAGCTTTTGCACACGTTTCTACATGACTGTTTTCGCCACACCAGTGCTTGGGCTCGTTCACATGAGAACCGTCTACCTTTCACTTTTGCTGTGCTCTGTGGGTTTCGTCTGCACATCGTGTTTAAGGTCGAAAAACAATGTCTCGTTAATCTGCTTTGGTCAGTCCCAAGCTTGTTAGACATAATACACACACACAGCTGCACTACTGCAAATAGAGTGCTTTTAATATGACATGGCATGCATGTTAGGCACTTCAAGAAAAACCTTTCCAGAGAGAAGAGCTGTGCTTGAACAGAGATGTAAACTTTTGCATCTAAACCTGGAGGTATGGGGTCCCCCCTGACAAAGCCCAGAGGTCTATTTCTGTAATAAACTAGTTCCTATCACAGGGAGGGCCTTTATAGAATGATATTCCCGTTTATTTTCTATGGAATTGTAACAATGCTTACTATCATGTGTTTATGCATTTTGCTGCTAGTATTGGCGTGTATACTGCATTACAGAGCACGTTAGTTAAAATAAACATTTTAAACTATACCGTGTCTCTGATTATTCGTGTTGTGGACAAATATGAGTGAGTAAACGAAAGAGTGTTCTTGCTCCCGCGATTCCTGGGAGGATCTGAGTTACATGCTCTAGGATGTCTAATCATTGGTAGCTTCGCTGTAGTACAGAGAACAAATTAGACACTACAGCTAGTCGGATTGGGGTTCCGGGCACTAAGGTGGGTTTTTGCTATACCACAATACACTGAGGTCTTGGTTTCCTGCGCATAGTTCTGTATATGTGCAGAATCCCTGCAACAGTTATAGTTAGAGATTAGCATTTAAAAAACCTTAGAAATTCACTGCAAAAACCATACGTTTCAGGGACGTTCTAGTTAGTTGGACATTTCACTCGTACAAAACCAGAGAAATTCCGCCGTTATAGTTAGTTCAGCGAACTATAACTTGCGCACCCGCAATGCACTACTGATGACGAAACATATTACATCATTCATGTCATGGTCAGTGACATCACCGATGACATCATCCATGTGAAAATCTGATGCACCTCCTCATTGGTCATTGAGTTCCTCAGCTACATGATGGCTTTACTTAAACCTATGGTGTTTGGTATCAAACACCTTGTCTGAATAAATCTGTACTGTTGCCAGTACTAGATTTATTATGCGATGCACCCAGAGGGCACCTTAGAAGTGCCCCCTGAAAAACCTACCAGTGTCTAGTGTGCTGGCTGACTGATAACGTTTCTGACCCCCTGCAGGAGAGAGACCGCGCTCTCTGAGGTCAGAAACAATGCTAGCTCCGGAGGAAGGTGTACACACCTCCTCCAGCAGGATGGCTGGGGATTTAACATTTGATATGCAAGCCCGGCTTCCCCAAGACCTGGGAGATGCCACCTCCTTCTCCAAGGGCCAATTGGCACCAGAGACAGGTGGGAAATTTGCTAGGCAAGAACGCATGTTGCCCCAACAGGCTAGTCACCCCCAAGGTGGGCTAACTGATGTGCTCCATGAAGGTAGGGCTCCACCATCATGTTTTTGGTGGAATTAGGAACTCTGGGACAGGGTTATGTCCACTCCCCAATGGAAGATGTCATATAGGGCGTGTAGTGACCCCAAGGGTAAGAAGGCCATTGGCTACTACTTTTCCTTCCCTTTAATGCCCAAAAATTGAGACACCAGAAACTCAGGTTTCATCTGCCTAAAGAAGGAGGACAAAGGAGAGTCAAAGACATGAGAACTGTCGACCAGCATCTACTTAGGTGCAAAACCCTTCCCGACTGTTGCTCTCCTGACAATCAACGAACATCGCCTAGTCCAGAAGCACAACAGCCTCCCCAAACTTTCGAAGGATTGCCCAGCACTTCCTCGACCCTAAAGCATCTCCCTTGGAGTGGCAGAGACACTTCACTGCACCGGCAGGCACCGATTGCAGCTGCCCGGTACATTGTTCTGTCGACCCCCGCGCCCACAGGGAGAGAAGCATCCCAGGAAAAGGTTTTTGTGCTCCAGGAGGTCAGATACATCTCCCTGTCAAGTTTGGAGACACTGGGACCCCCCAGGAGTCGCCCTGCACCACCAGCTGCAAGCACCACAGCTTGTTTGCGTTCAGTCGGAACACCACCACTGCCAAAACGTATCTGAACATCAAGGGTCTCCGAGAGAGGCCCTGCTGTGTTTCTTTTCCTTCTTCTGCAAGAACACAGAGAAACGAGAGACCCTCTAACTCACTGACCCGCCGGTCAAAACACCTCTACACCCGAACTTCGCAGTCCGGGTTCACGGAAACTGATGTCTCTGTGGCCCTGAGACCCTCAAGAGCCGTGCCCCTCTTGATCCCGGTGTCCCCTCTTGCAGCCTTTTCTTACAGGTACTTTTCCCCATTGCACCCGGACACCCCAGAGCCGGTAAACTTGAACTCCTGGTGTTTTCTTGGATCTTGGCCCATACTTACTTTAAGTCCAGAAGAACAGTCCTGAAAGTAGTCTGTAAGTGTACCTATGCAGTGAATGTTTTTCCCAAAGGATAACATTACTGTGTTTGAAGCTCATGGCTCAAATCTGACAGCTGTCATTGTCTACCGTTTTTACTGGGAAATTGATAATGATTAAAGCACTTACCACATCACGATAATCTTGGTGTCTAAAATTATATATATTATTTTTCTAAATTGGTCTTGAGATTCTTCTCAAGTGTATGTCTCATTTATTGACTCTGTATATGTAAAACAAATGCTTAACACTAAGCTCTGATAAGCCTAAACTGCTTGCCCACACAACCACAAAAGAGAGCATTTAGGATTGTTAATTTTTAACCCCTGTAAGCCAATAAGGTTTGTCTATACTTTCTATATAGCGTACCTCATTTTGGCACACTACATGAGCTTCCTACATTGAATCCAATAAGGTGACTATTGACACCATGCGTTTGTTCGGCTCCAATAGTTTCGTCAGTGCCGGAGGATTGCGAAGTGTAGGTGCCATCTTGTGTGCAAGAGTCAATGGCTTTTAGGCACGGAGTGCTGCTGTGTATAGGCTCCATGCATGTCCCTATGGAAAGTGGCCTGATCGGGAACGTGTATAGACTCATCCTATCTCGGTTCTGGAAGGGAGCTGGGTTTTGTGACGTGGACCATAGAACTCTTGCGGTGTCTGAAGAACTCGGATCCACTAGTCAACAATGAATTGTCAAAGTTGCGTTCCAAGAGTAGAAGCTGGTATGAGTAGTTAGGCGTCAACTAGGTGCGAAGGCGTCAAAGCTGCACGGTGCTCTGTCGCAATCTGTCCAACCCAAATGCAAGAATCTTTCTAACAAAGGAGCCATTGGAAATGCACATTCCCTTCAACAAGGTGGAAACTCACAGTCACACCAGCAGTAAAAAGACTTCCTTGAGAAAAACAACTTGTAGAGACAGAGCCCAAAACTAGATGGCAGGAGTGTGCATAGCTTACGTATCTGCAGTCAAATCATGCTACGCATAGGCAGTTTTTTTAGTCAGAAGACTCAGCGAGCAGCTGTGCTTAGGCTTCAATGGAGTACACGAGGAAGGTGAGGACAAAACTATGGTTACTCTGTGGCATCATACTATTTGGGAGGGAAAATGTGTGTTAGACCAATGATAAAATGCATCGCAATTGAAGATTTAAACAAGGACAGTTAGGTCCGATAAACACAAATAGACAGAAAGGGCAGGCAGACACAATCTTTTCTAGGGACCATCGCAAGGCTTTGCTGGGCTACAAACAAAATAAAGTTATCGACTTGGGAACCGGACGTCCATGAATTCTTTCACTGCTCTGGGACGTACAGTTTCGCATGACTATCCCGGATTGCCCTCAGGTGCATGAGGGAACACTCTTCACACATCCTAGAGCTGTGTACTGAGCCCAAGACCCAGGGGAAGACCTTGTGTGGGTCTATCACTGACATCACCAGCATCTCCAACAATCATGCTATTGTTTGAACCCTGTAGTCTTTGCTGTGGACATTGTTCCCTTGCAAACTGGAAAAAATTCATCAACCGACTAATGGGAACTGAGTTACGGATTCATGAATGAAGGCGTGGAAAAAAGGAAACTGACATTGCTGTTTTATAATATACTCAGTCACCTTTGGAATGGAACAAAGTCAATGAGTAGCCACACTGTGCCACCTATCAGGGAATGGGAGCACTGATGTGAAAATGTTGGGATCCAGTTTGGTGCCTGGGGAATATTCTACAGGTGAGGAATCTGCTGTTAAAAGTATCCTTCAGAAATAAGTTCTTCAATTCAATCCTCATTTGGTTGTGATCAAGGCAAGTGACATATGGTGTGCACCTTTAAGCCTAGGACAAGGTAGAGTGTAAATGCTAGCAATAGACTGATCACATGAGGCAGGATTCAATGAAGAACATGTAGGTAAAACACTTTAGTGACATTATTTGGCTGTGGCTATATATAGCATGTTTAAATACAAAATAATTCACAAGCTGATGAATTTCTCAAAGACAGACTGTACTGGAACTATGGACGTGGGCCAGTCAAACTGAACCTTTCCAAAGGCACTTTCCACAATCAGACTGTAATGATTGTTTGTGCCCTAATGGAAAGAGTATTTGGTCTTCTTGGTAGACACTTATTAGCCAACTGATGAAGGGTAATGCATGAAAATCTATTGTGGAAGAAATTGTTCAGACATAGCTCAATCTGAGCACATAGGATGTTAATTGCCAAATAGTTACTGTGAATTTCTGAAGGCTTTGATCTATTCTAAATAAAACCATAGAACTCATCAGAAATGTAGAGTTCTACTGGACATAAAAAAAAATCGTCCCAGTTTTTTAATTCTCCATATGCAGTATCACCTCCTCTCTATGCATGCCTAACAGAGCAGAGCCTGAGACTGAAAGAGTATGAATATTCAGCTGAACGTCAGGCTACAGGTATGTAAGGCCCAGCTAAGATTATTGTCTAAGAGTAATGCAATAACAGTACTGAGAAAGTACTGTAGAATATGTTAGATAACTGACCACCTGATTAGATGGTACCACAGGTCTTGAAAAATCTACTTGCCCACTCGCTATGGCAAGACTAATTTTATCATGTTGAGCTATTTTTAGCACCTACTGGTCTGTTCTGGCGAGTGAAAATAATCTGGAAAGGAACATTTGTTATGTTCATCAAGAAAGAGAATATGCAATAAAGATGCTTTAAATCTTGTTTTTATCTTGACACATTTCCTGTATTTTCGAGGAAAGAGGTGAAATGTCTATTTGTCTTTTTACTAATTGCTGCTTGAAAATGGAGTTTATTTTTCTTTCGCTTACCCCAGTAAGGGTTTTTTTTGTCAAGTGAGGTATCTGACAATCAATCATTGTGAAACAAAATGCTGTACAATGTCAGTTTTTTTTCAAACACATTTAAATAGCATGCAAACAAATAGTACAAATATTTCAAAAGATACCAAATTACAAAAGCACTTTTTTTTGTAATTGAGACGTGTAAGGCAAACAAAGATTTAAATAGGAGCAAAACAAATCAGAACACTTTACTTGGTGATGTGCAAATGAGAAATATTTACAGAAACTTTATTTCCAAACATTATCCTTTGTACACTATATAGTAAACACAATCAATCAATCAGGATATTTATAGAGCGCGCTACTCACCCGTTAGGGTCTCAAGGCGCTGGGGGGGCGGGGTGCGGCTACTGCTCGAAGAGCCAGGTCTTGAGGTGCTTCCTGAAGCTGAGGTGGTCCTGGGTCAGTCGTAGGTGAGTGGGGAGGGAGTTCCAGGTCTTTGCTACCAGGTAGGAGAATGATCTTCCTCCGGTGGTGGCTCTGCGGATCCGTGGGATGATGGCGAGGGCGAGGTTGGTGGAGCGGAGCTGGTGGGTGGGGGTGTAGAACGTGATTCGGCTGTTGAGGTATTCCGGGCCCATGTTGTGGAGTGCTTTGTGTGCATGGGTGAGCAGTCTGAACGTGATTCTTTTGTTGACGGGGAGCCAGTGGAGGTTTCTCAAGTGGGTTGAGATGTGGCTGCGGCGGGGAATGTTGAGGATGAGTCGTGCGGAGGCGTTTTGTATGGGCTGGAGACGGTTCTGGAGTTTGGTGGTTGTTCCAGCGTTAAGGGCGTTCCTGTAGTCCAGTCGGCTAGTGACGAGGGCCTGGGTGACTGTTCTTCTGGTGACGGCGGGGATCCATCGGAAGATCTCCCGGAGCATGCGCAGGGTGTTGAAGCATGAGGATGAGACGGCGTTGACTTGTTTGGTCATTGTGAGCGAGGAGTCCAGGATGAAGCCCAGGTTGAGTGCGTGGTCCGTGGGTGTCGGTGCGGTGCCCTGCGCCGAGGGCCACCAGGAGTTGTCCCATGCCGAGGGGGATTGTCCGAGGATGAGGACTTCCGTCTTGGCCATTTCAATGTAAAGTATGCTGATTGGAAATGATAGTGTGCTACCACTTCCTGCTTTAGTTATGAATTTATTAAAATTTATAAGATTTATACATGATTTGAGAGATTTGTCTGCTCCCTCCTGAATGACAATGCGGTTAATGGGCTAAGAGGCATGTTGGGGGTCAGTGTATCTTATATGTGGCTAGATTTGTATTATATAAGAAGCAAATGTTTAGTCTCTTAAATCAAACTAAATAGTTTTTTGTACAGCAGACATGATGAACTTGCATATTTGAAGGAGCTCTCATATGTGATAATGAAGAAAATTGCCTCTCAGTGAATTAAAATATTTGCCCAGGCTCACATGATTTGAAATCAGTTTATGGGTCAAGAGCATTACAACTAGGTAGCATAGATTCTTTAAGTCACTAGACCTGCAAGTCTAGTGACATTTTTATGATTTTTCAAGGCATGTACCACCTCAAAGAAGTCCTTCTTGCAGAACTTGGAAACACTGTAAGCAAATTTTTGAATGCGAGAATGAGTCAGTTTGAAAATGCTACTTACCAGTATGCATCTGTTCTTGGCATGTAGAGCTGCAGAGTTACACCCTGTGCATAGATCGCCACCTAGTGTTGGGCCCGGATGTTTGCAGTTTGTTGTTGTCCTGAAAAGTTCTTTGGAAGTCACGAGATAGGTGACTCCTCCTTTGGACCACATTGCGCATGGGCATCGGCTCCATCCTCAGATTGTTTTTCGCCATTAGGGAAATGATGGAGCTTTGCAAGAAAAGGAAGGATGTCCATGTAAGCTGTATCTAATTAAGATAATATTGGAACAGACAAGGGGAGGCGGGTGGGTGTGTGTAACTCTACAGCTCTACATGCCAACGACAGATGCATACTGGTAAGTAGCATTTTCCGTTCAAGGCATATGAGCCCACGTTGGAGCAACAAGGATGAGGGTCAGAGAATGCTGCTGTAGTTTGTGTACAACTAGTGGCATGAGTGGAAGAGGTGGCAAGGCGTACACAAATTTGTTTGACCAGTTCATCCACATCGCATTGCCTTTGGACAGTGGGTGTGGGTATCTGGCGGCGAAGCTTGGGCATTTGGCGTTTTCGTGGGTGGCAAAGAGGTCTACAGGAAGTTGTCCCCACATCTGAACGAATGGTTGAAGAACTTGTGGATGAAGTTCCCACTCGTGGATCTGTTGTGTCAGCCGACTTAACAGATCTGCTATGGTATTTTGTACCCCTGGGACATGCTGGGCTAATAGGAATATGTTTTGAGGTATAGCCCACCGCCATATGTTTTGTGCTAGATAAGAGAGTTGCAGGGCGTGTGTTCCGCCCTGTTTCTGTATGTAATACATGGCTGTCATGTTGTCTGTGCGGACTAACACAGCTTTGTTTGATACTTGCTGTTGGAAAGCTTTCAGTGCTAGGAATATAGCTAGTAACTCCAGATGATTGATGTGGAGTAACTTTTGTTGCGGTGTCCACCTGCCTTGCATGGTGTGTTGCAGTAAGTGGGTCCCCCCGGCCGGAGAGCGATGCGTCCGATGTCAAGATTATTTGAGGAACTGGCTCTAGGAACGGTCGCCCTTTGGAAAGGTTTTTGGTGTTCCACCACTGCAGAGAGTGATGAGTCCGACCGTCTACCAACACTAGGTCTGTTAATTGACCTTGAGCCTGGTTCCATTGACGTGATAGACACTCTTGTAGAAGACGCATTTGAAGTCTTGCATGGGGGACTATAAAAATGCAAGAGGCCATCATCCCTATGAGCTGCATGAAAGTGTTGTGGCTGACACTTTGTGAGAAGAGTTTGCATGCTGGCTATCCTTGCTGGAGTGGGATAACCTAGCGCTGTTGAGGTGTTTATTGTGGGACTGAGGTACTGTTGTACTTTGGATCGTTGCAGATGAGACTTGGTGTGGTTTATTGTGAACCCCAAGTTGTGGAGCAGTTGGATCGTGGTATGAGTGTGTTCCACACACTGGTTGTATGAGCTGGCTTTTATGAGCCAGTGTGTCGAGGTACGGGAAGACGTGGATGTGCTGTCTTCGTAAATGTGCTGCCACTACTGTTAGGCACTTGGTGAATACTATTGGTGCTGTTGTGACTCCGAATGGGAGTACTTTGAATTGATAGTTCTGCACGTCTATTACAAATCTGAGATACATCCTGTGAGCTTTGTGAATGGGAATGTGGAATTATGCGTCCTTGAGATCTAGAGTAGCAAGGAAGTCGTTTTGTAACAGGAGAGGAAGGACTTGTTGGAGTGTGACCATGTGAAAATGGTCTGACTGTATGTATATGTTTAGCGGTCTGAGGTCTAGAATAGGCCTTAGAGAGCCATCCTTCTTTGGGATAAGAAAGTATAGGGAGTAAACCCCCTTGTTTTGTTGGTGCAGAGGAACTGGTTCTATTGCACTTTTTTCTAGCAAAGATATTACTTCTTGCTTTAACAGTGATAGATGTTCTTGTGACATTGGACGCTGTTTGGGTGGAATGTTTGGGGGGGTAGATGTTAGTTCTAGACAGTAACCTGACTGAATAATTTGTCGCACCCACCTGTCTGATGTGATGTTGGTCCAGGCAGGAAGGAATTGTTGCAGTCTTCCCCCCACAGGAATGGAATGTTGGGGGGGGAAGGGGAGGAAAGTCATTGGGTAGGGGTTGAGGCAGAGCGGAAGTTGTTGGTTTTGCCTCTGCCTTTGATGTTGTTATCCCTATAACCCCCGCTCTGATAGCCCCTAGTGAATGTGGATTGGCTAGGGGTCTTGTAGGAAGTGGAGGGGCTTTCGGAGGAGTAGCCTCTTCCGTTGCCTCTATATGATGAGCGACGAAAAGAACGTCTGGGAACTTGCAGCTGCACGGCTCCCATAGATTTTGCTGTGTCTGTGTCTTTTTTCATTTTCTCTAAAGACACATCGACATTAGAGCCAAATAAATGTGTCTCATCAAATGGCTGATTGAGGATGGAATTTTGTACCTCAGGTTTAAAACCTGAAATACGTAGCCATGCTTGTCTACGCAAAAGGGTACTGGTATTGATTGCCCTTGAGGCAGTTTCTGCAGCATCTAGGGCACAACGAATGGAAATATTAGTAATATTTTTACCTTCTTGTATGAGTTCATTGGGCCTATTTTTATACTTGTCTGGTAGATGCTGCATTATGGACTCCAGTTCATCATAATGTGCCCTGTCATATCTTGCCAACAGCGCTTGAGTATTGGCAATGCGCCATATGTTAGCTGCCTGTGACGCAGTGCGCTTACAAGAGGAGTCAAGGAGTTTAGATTCCTTATCTGGTGGTGAGGCCTCAGCTGATGTCTGTGAATTAGCACATATACGTGCATTGGACACTACTAAAGAATCTAATGGTGCTGGACCTCTAATGTAAACTGGATCTGTAGGGGCAGCTTTGTATTTTTTCTCAATGCGAGGGTTGAGGACTCTAGCCCTGACAGGATCTTTAAATACCTCTGTTGAGTGCATAATGACCCCTTTAAGCATTGGTAAAATGGCAGTGGACCTTTTGTGTATTATCAAAAGTGTCCAATAGGAAATCTTCCTCCTCAGTATCGGTGTACAAGTCAACCCCATGGTACTGGGCAGCTCTCTGGACTAGTAGGTTAAAACCTATAGTGTCCTCTGGTGGGGATGGCCTGGAAGGATATACATCGTCTTGGGGGACGTAAGGCACATCAGGGGTGTTATAATCATCCCATGGGTTAGGTTACTGAGGGGGACTATTGGTCCCTACTGGGTCATGTGCATCCCCCACCTGTGTCATCAGAGTCTTTATCTACATCATCATCTGGATTAGTGGATGTGTATGCGAATGGAGGTGTAGGAGGAGGAACAGTATGGGGAGGTGGTGGAGAAGGGACCCTTAATGGAGAGGTTGCAATGTCTCTCTTCTTTGGAGGAGGAGGTGGTGCAAGCGCCTCTAGTGGTCTCTTCTTGGAGCTAAGAGCTAGTTGGCCAGTCTTAGGATCCTTTACAAGAGTCTTTTGAGTAGGATCTGGTTTAAAAGCTCTTCTGTGTAGGGCAGATCCTTCAGCGTCAAAGTTTTCGGTTCCGGAGGTTTTTCGGCACCGACTCGGTAGCTGGTCTAGAGTCTTTTGGCTTAGAAGTATGACCTTTTGAAATGTCTTTTACCGGAACGTGTTTTTACGGTTCCAGGTGTTTTTTCAGCTCTGAAGCGTGAGAGTCGGGACTTTTTACTCGGCTCTGAGTGCGGTTTTGGCATCGATGAGCCGGTGCCAGTCTTCGGCGCCGAGTGCTTAGGTGTTGGAGCAGCGGTCGGCGTGGTTGAGGAAGATGGCTTCTTTTTCAGTGTCGGTATGGGATCGGCCCCGGGAATAGGCTGACTCGAGCCCGAGCCGCCTGAAGGCTTAATAGGCTTCTCTGTCGAGTCCGAAGGCAGGGTGTGGGAAGCAGTCTCTCAGTGTGCACCAGGGCCCGAAGGTGAGGGTGTGACCGAAGCATTTTTTGAGGGTGTCGAGGAAGGGTTGGGGTCGACGGTCTTACTTACAACCCGTTGAGCTGGAGTGATGTCCTCGATGTCTGAGTCTTCGGCATCAGATGAGCTGGCACTTTCTTCGGCCCGCTGGTGTTCTGGCACATCGACGCCTTCTTCAAAGATGTCGTTGGGAATCGACGCTGACGAGCGAGCCATTGTTCTTCGAGCTAGTCGGTCCCGAATCGTCTTTTTGGAGCAGAAAGAGGCCCAAGCGGAACAGTCTTTGGCCTCGTGCTCTGGTGAGGGACAAAGGTTGCACACCTCATGTAGATCTGTGTGGGGAAACTTCGACCCACATTGAGGACACTTCTTGAATGGTGTCCTTTCCATGAGCTAGAGAGTAAGGCCTAGGTAGGCCCGAAGGCCTTCGTCGACGACCGGAATCGAAGACTTCGAAGTGGTGAAGAATCGCGTCGATGTGGAGCGCGATCAAAACAATACTGTCGAACTGGGTGAGGATTGCGCACCAAAAGAAATTCGGTTCCAAACCGGAGCGCAGGAAACACATCCGAGCCCGATGGCAGAAAAAAACAATCTGAGGATGGAGCCGATGCCCAATGTCGTCCAAAAAAGGAGTCACCTATCTCGTGACTTCCAAAGAACTTTTCAGGACAACACCAAACTGAAAACATCCAGGCCCAACACTAGGTAGCAATCTATGCACAGTGTGTAATCTGCAGCTCATATGCCTCGAACATTTAGTTTCGTTGAAGATGTGAGGCCTCTGATCTCCACCTCTCCCAGATAACCGCCCCTCTCAGGAATGAGGCCTCTCTCACTACTGTCAAATCTGGTTGGGGAATGGAGATGAGTCTGCTGCTGATCCAATCGTGGTTCGTTAACCACCACTGTAGATCATTTACAGTTCCCTCCAAGATCTAGATCATGTCGGAGAGATTACCCTGATGCTGCGCCCAATGGGACTTTAGGTACCACTACATAGCCCACATATGTCAGATGTGTCACAAGCAGGAGGCCCGGCAGCCTCTGAGTCAGTCTCACTGAAACCCAGCTTAGAGGCTGAAACATCTGTATCATAGCCTGAATACCCTGGACTCGCCTCTCAGGACGATAAACCCGAAACTGCACACAGTTCAGAACAGCTCAGATACAAGAGAGTGTCAGGGAGAGTCAGGTGTGATTTTGGCACATTGACAGTGAACTCAGTGAGAGCAGGAGGTCCGCCATAGTCTGGAGACGGAAAAAATCTGCCTTGGGCAAGTCCGCCTTCAGCAGTCAGTCATCAATATAGGGGAAGACTGGTACCTCAGAACTCCACAGATGAGCTGCAACCGCGCCTTCATGTATGGCACCCTTGGCCAAGAGAGCCGCCATTTTCTGGTTGAGTAAGTACAGACAGTCCTCCATCAGCCTGTCGTAAGTGGGTAGCATGAGTGGAGTGGGGGGTAGTCACACGGACGATCTGGAGAACCTCACGGTCTGATGTTATTGGCCTCCAGTGGTGTAGGTGATGGTGTATCCTGCCACCCACTGTGTGCTCTTGATGGTTGAAAGGCGAACTAAAGAGGTTTTGAGACTGTGACTACTGGGGGGGAGAGGGGAGGGTAAAGTTGTAGCTGGAAGCCCCTTCTGTGGCCTCGAAAGGCAGACTGAGGTTGACTGGCGCCATTGAAAGACCCAAGGACCTGGTTGTAGCACTGCTGTCCTTGAAGTGCTCCACCGTGAAGTCTGCCTCAAATAGGAAGAAACAGGAGCCATCACAGGGCATTTCCATAAATGAAGCTTGGACATCCCCTCAAAATCCAGTCGTCCTCAGCCAGGCATGGTACTTAAGGCTACTGCTGAAGAAACCCCTCTGTCTAGCGAGTTGATTGTGTCCAATCCACATCAGGTTGTGAACTTGGCTACATCTCTCCCATCTGCCACAGCTTGAGAGAGTATGGCCCAGGCCTCCTCTGGGACTATATGTAGCACCTGCGCAACCAACTCCCACAGTGTATGGGAGTAATGGCCCAAAAGGCATGTTGTGTTAAACCACAAAGCTAAGCTGCCAGAGGAAAAAAAAAATCTTGCCTAAGGTGTTCAGCCTCTCAGATTACCTAGCCGGTGGAGTGGTAGGGAATGTGCAAGGATTTACTCTGAAGTGGAGGTTTGGACCACCAAGCACTCCAGGGTGGGGTGTTGGTTGAGGAAAGAGGAGTCGCCTGGGGAGGGGCAATAGCAACGGGCATTTGTCCTGTTCACAGTAGCCCCTGTGCAGGGCTTGGACCAGGCCCCCGAGCAGGACATACTTGAGGGCTTTGTTAGATGGGAGAAGCGGTGCTAAAGGGGTGGCTCACAGCTGAAGCACCTCAGTCAAGATGTTAGTCTTGACAGTCAGCGAGGACAACTGAAGGTCCAGGACCTCGGCTGCCTTCCTCACCACCACAGCAAATGTGGCAACCTCTTCAGTCGCCACTATTAGGAGAGACCTAGCCAGTATCTGGAGAGGCGTCCAGTCCACTGGTATCCGCCAAGTCCTCACACCAGTCCATGTCAGGGTCTAGAGGCTGGTATTCTTCAAGGTTCAGTGGCCTCCCACAATCTTCCCCAAGTCGTAGCCCATAGGAATACAGCTCAGGCTCGGGTATGGCTCCAGTCAGCACCAGAGTCTGCATCGGGCAATGCCCATCCAGCCTAGTGTCATAGTCTGGGATTGAGAATGGGGGGCTATGGCAAGCATTGAAGCGCACATTATACAGCACAGTTAAACTGCGTTTTTAAGGAGGAACCATCCTTTTTCCCTTCACAGAGCCTACTATAAGCCCCACAGGACTGCGAAGATGGGGAAAGGAGGCCACACTAAGTGTGTGATATGTGGGCTAGAGAAGGCGACTGACATCCACATGTTTGTGGAATGCCCCGGGACCCAAGAAGTTAGAGAAAATGTGGGTAAGACGACCATGAGCATTTTGGGCTAAACATTAAGGTAAGCCTTAGTTCAATTATCTTTGGGGCAGTACAGAGGCGACAGGAATGATTCGCGAGAAGAGCAAGTTGTTTTTTTTATATAGTTTTACTGGCCCGAAGGGAAATATGCAGGAGGTGGGCAGCTAATGTACCTCCGATGTGTTCAGAGTGGCTTAATGCAGTCTTCTATATTTCCAAAATGGATACTGTAGGAGGAGATATCTGAGAGGAATACGTTCCTGCTACTTTTGATGAAGTGGTTGGGTTGGAATGATGGGTCAAGCTGGCAGAAATGCAACGGGGTCCTAACTGTCCAATGACTGCACCTATCGCTGTTTTGTTTATGAAATGCGGCTCTTGGACTGGGGTAACCCGAAAGAAAAACATCTGCCTCCACTGCCATTCCCCACAAATAAAGGGTTAGATACAGGAAAATAGGGGGACTGTTTGGAGCCTGAGGTGAAAGAGGGCACAAGAACACACAAAAAAAGAACAAAAAGAAAAGAATGGTGAGCAGTGCCAGGAGCGTCGACATCGGGACCGGCATCGAGGAAGGTCGAGGTGGTATGAACAGCTCAGGTCCGGATCAATATGTGGATCCAAGTGGCCCGACTGGTGCAGAGGGGAGACCAGTCGGTGGGGAATCTGTAGAAACCCCTCCCCAACCCACAGGCCCAAGGGTGCACCTCCGGGAATGGGCAGCCGAAATATGAGGTGCAAGGCCTCACAGAATTCGTGGAGTTAGACTGGGGTCGCCCCCACTCCCAGAAATTGGGAAAAACCAGAGCTGGCCCTGGCACAGGTTCAACCATAGAGCCAGGCCTTGAATGACAAGGCTCCCTCGTCTTGTTGAATGACTTTAAAGGACGGGCGAAGATCTCTTAGACTTCGTAGCCTTCTTCTTTTTGTGGGACTTACCTGAATGCCCAGACGACTTCCACTGCAATAAAGATCGATGGCTTCATGACAGATCCCGGGATCTTCCTCCCGACAGGGATTGAGACCATCGCAGAGTTGCACGCCGAGCGGCAAGGAGCTTGAGGTGCTGCTCCCTCAAGGCCTTGTGGTCCATGGTGTAGAAGTTGGTCAGAGGCAGACAATGCATGGATCCTTCACAGACAGTGACAGGCACCACAGGGCTTTAATCCAGTCTTTCTAGAGGACATTCCTGCCAAACCAGGAGAAAAATCTCAAAAAACTTCGACAAAAAGTCATAAAAAGGTCAGTAGAAAAATGACTGGGTGTAGCTCTCTACAGGTCTGCGCAGACTGATGCCAAAAGAGGAGAACGGACGTCAGCCCGCTGGGGGGGCACCTATATAGGAATCACTCGCATCACTTCCTGCATGGACGACGGCATGCGGAGTCGAACGACGTCACCTACTGCTCACAAAATATTTCTGGATCCAGTCTGATGCCTGGGGATAATTCTAAAAAAAAGGAATCTTTGGCTAGAAGTCTATATCAGATAGAATAATATTAGAAGTTGTGGATGATTTTCATTGATCATTAGTAGCTCTTATTCCAGAAAAGGTTGAGACTCCTGCTTTAGAACATCCAGACACAATTCGTCAAGAGAATAGATCTTATGGGAAAGAAGAAAGAAGGTACGCCCCACAAATGTTGGGTTCTATGCCCTTTGCAATACAGCTCTACCAGGAAGATATGTTCCCTTTTGGTCAAAAATAGAGATCAGTTTCCTCTTCTTGATGGTGGCAAGCTACAGCCAGTGAACCAACCCTCCCCACCCCCTCCACCCAAGCACACCTTGAAGTAGGATATGAATTTGGCCATCTAGCAACACTTCACAAGCAGGTTATTATCAGACCTATCATGTTGGAGTCTTGCTTTGGAATGTCTTGCCCTTCGATATTAATTGTGTAGTAGCTTACTATTTATTGGCAATAAATATTTTAAAGAGAAGAGGAAGAAACATTTTAAGTGAGAATAAAACGAAGCAGAGTGCAACAGCAATTACAGTGTTTCATACTGAATATTAAGGTTAGTCGCAAGTGTTTTTTTCCAAAATATTGCATCTATGTTTTTATTTGAAGTGGGTACATCTAAAGTCAGGAACATATTTTTAAATAACAAAGCCTCACACCTTCAAATGCATACACCCATTTTCAATGTCAATGACCTAGGGTAAAAGGGCTTGGTGATAGAAAAGTCAGAAGTTCACACAATATTCTGCAAAACCTTACCTGACTTTTGAGAGGATAGTGCAACAACTAAGGCTGGATCAATCTCACATGGCAATCCAGCAGCAGATGACAGTTCATATACATTCATAGCTACCTAAAAGAAAGATGGAACAACTGACAATTTATAAAGCAATAGTTTACCAGATAACCTTTCTTCAGTGGCACATTTTAAATATATTAAATAGGCACTGTAAGGTGGACTTAAGAATCATTTTCCAGACCATAGACTTCGTCCTTCCCCACTTCAGCAATGTACCAGAAATGAGGATGTTGTAGGCATAAGAGGCAAGTCTTGAGTATAAGAATCAAGGCTTACTTGATATCTTACCTTTCATTAAAGTGGCACAGAATATCAACAATAAATCTAGAAGACAAGAGAGAGAAGCTATCCAAGCTTTTCAGTGGCTACTACTGCCCAGCAGATTTGATATTTTTTGAAAGATTCCTCTACAGGCGCACTACAAATCTCTATGTCATTCACCAGAATATATGGCTGCTTGACCAAACCAGGTTTTGCACCATCAATAGAGTTCAGACAATATTCCCAGGAAAGCTGTGTAGACAAAGCTTCATTACAACCCTACAGATCTGCTGAATCAATACTCCATGAGGAGTGTTATGGTGCACACACACCCGTGCAAAGGTACCGGCACCGTCTAATTTATGTTTTGGCTTATTTACTAGACTGTAACACATGGAAAACATGGCATCATCCAATGTGACTGCATGTGAAGTTAGCCACTTCCTTTTCAATCGGCTTTAAGGTTCTTTTGCAGATTTCTTGGTGCTAGTCTCATTCAATACCCCTGACTGCAGGCAAGATAATGGTAAGGCTAATGACAATCAGGATTGTGTCGACATTTCTTAAGTCAACAGAGGTAAACTCTAGGAAGCGAATGGAACTGCGGTGCTGTAAAGAACACGTTATCGGCATGCAGCCACTTTTTGTTGGAGCCTTTGAAAACCTCATTCAGTTGCCAATCAAAAAGCCATTATCAGTCAAATGGGCACGTTCCAAGCAGATTTGATTGTTTCTAGAATATGCATTCAACCTTAATCAGCATAACAAGGAAGAGTTTGACCTGTCTAAAGAAGATTACCTATAGTTCTATAGTTCCTATATGAAAAAGTAAAGATAAGACCTGATGATAAATTGAAAATCCAATAGAAATTTGTTTCAAGAACACGTTATCCACTTTCAGAAACAGCATTTTGGTGATATTCTCTAGAACTGTAGATTCCTCACCTTTAGAATACCCCCCGACACCAGCTTAGGTCAGGCAGATTTTCAGCATAGTCCCTGCGTGCCATTAGGTGGTGTTGGGCCTCTCTGCTCTGCCCTGGAAGTGACAACTGGAGCCGCATATATGTGCCACCCGAAGCACCCAGATATTGGTTTCTTTCTGAAAGTCCAACAGGCTGATGTGGACACGGTACTCCACCAGAGACCAGAGTCACCAATCTACACCTCTCCTAGATGGCCTCTCCAACCCAGCAATGATGCATCTGTCACATACTTTAGCACTGGGTGTGGTAGAGAGAGGGATCTTCCACTCGTGGAATTGATGTCCAGCAACCACCACAACAGATCTTTTGCAGTCGCCTCCAACACTTGGATGGAATCTGAAAAGCTAGTTTGGAGAGGTGCTCACTGAGTTGTCAGATACCACTGCAGGGAACGCATCTGGCATGGTCCACTAGCACCGAAGCATCATGCTGGGACCAACTGACTTACCCAGACAGTCAATTGTGTATAGGACTGACCTAATTACATATTATGCTGTCTTGGCCATCCTGAATGATTTGTTGAAGTTTGGCAAGAAGGTAATTTCGGACTACTTGCAAAATATCAGCCACCATGTCCCACAATGCACGTGAATAACACCCTAGAAGGTAACTAGGTCTCATACATCCCTTTGTTTTGACTTCATGCCAGGCGTAGGAGATTGTAACAAATTTGGGTTCATAAGACTGATTGAGGCCTGAACTACAAGACTCTCAGATGTTGGGTGCTGCAGGAGGAAAATGGGTCCCCGGAGCTCGTCAGTGATTCCGGGCAACTTGGCAGGCAAGATCCTGGCTTCATCCAGGTGCCCATGAGAGTGTCCATAATTGCCTCTTAGATGAGAAGGACTGGCTCTACTGATGTCTGTCCTGGCTGAAAAATTTGGGTGAGGATGTTCACCTCTACTGAGGGCAGCTGTAAGTCAACGACTTCTCTTCCCTCCTGATAACTACGGCATACAAAGCAGATTCCTCTAGAGAAACCAGGCAGACAGTTGAGTCCAATATTAGGGGATGCCCCAACGCCCCTGGTGTCCTGGAGGTCTAAAAATAGCTTATCGTCATTATAAAGTTGGGATTCTTCATCCCAGTCGTCGTGGGGATCAGGATCAGAAAAATTGTTGTGGTAAATGAAGCATTCTGTCTGAAACCAATTAAGGCTGGGGTGGCAGAGGGTGTAACTTCATCAGAGTTTACTGTGTATTCGCTTCAGAGTCTGACAGAACTATTGGTTCTTCATCCTGTATTATTGATTCATAGGAAGCATCCCAGGTCCCAGAGCTGTGTGAGGAGTCAGAGCAGGCGTTTGCCCTGGAGTAGGATGGACCCTACAATGTGTTCAGGAGGCACAGCCAGCTTCAGGAACAGAGCAGCGATTGCAAATCCACATTGAGGCCTCCAGAGGATCCATGGGGCCAAGAGGCGCACCATTGGAAACTGATAGGGTACCAAACATATTCAGTGTTGTTTCTTTGGCAGACTGGATCTGCTGCAGCATAGCCAATTGACTCAAAAATTTGGGCTCCACCAGGACCAGCTCAGGAACTGGGTCCGGTGAGGGAAGACTAAGACTGTGGAGTACCCTGCTGTTCGCCCAACTTCTTTTGATCACGTTAAGGAAGACCATCTTCAGAGTCAGAAGACACAGGACCACCTGTGCAACGGCTCAAAAGGAGTACACTTAACAAGTGTGAGGATGAAATTAAGGCCACACTGTGGCAACATAAAAAGTTTAAAAGGCAATATGATAACCAATCTTTTGAGCAAATGCATCACAACAGATGATTTGAAAAAGGGCTGTGGATCTGGTAAGAGAAAAAAAGCTTTACCTGTGCCCACTGGAAGTCCTTGCTAGGCCAGAAACAGAACAAATAGTAACACACAAGAGTTTATTTTGTAACAAGCCTATTTTACAAAGCACACCAAGCCATACATTTTTCCAACTGTCCTGCGTGAAGATATTTAGTAGAAGGCCTCCTGGATGACATCCACTACTTTGAGAGGTAGATCGAATGCAGGCAACTGCTCAATATCCATGCATTGAGGTGCAGATTATGCACGTCCAGGTGGAACACCCTGCCGTGCTGCTGGGACAGAAGATCCTCCTGAAGTGGCAACCAGATCGGAGGACAGATGCTTGTGCCCAAACATTCTCTAGGCCCAATCTGGGTACACTAGCATGACTTAAGACTGGTAGCTTTTGATCTTCTTTGGAACTCACGGCAGGAGAAGTGACGGCAGGAAGTCATACAGGAGTCCCGTACTCCACTCTAAGTGGAATGCGTCTCAGAGAGAAAGCCTTCTTGGAAACTTCAACATGCAAAAGTATTGACATTGCACGTTACCAGTGGTGGCAAAGAAATCGAGCCAGGGCGCTCTCCAATGCTGGAAAAAGCCCTGAACCCCACCTTTGGGTGCAGCTGCTGTTCATGATCTGGTAGGCGTGTTGTCAGCACTAGTGTTTAAAGATCCTGCCAGATGAAGTATGACCAGGGAGATGCCCTGATAATTCAGCTAGGCCCTGAGGCACAGAGCCTCTTGGCACACAACCCCACCTTGCCCTACTTGTTGTAATACAAGAAGGTCCAGTGCTGTCCTTTATCAATTGCAGGAAGGCTCTTAATGTCTAGCGAATGGACCACAACTCCATCATGTTCCTATGGAGGTGGATCTCTGCTAGTGACCAGAGTTCTTTGACTTTCAAATCCTCCAAACAACATCCCCAGCCCAACAATATCGTTCACCACTGTCAGCTCTGGGTTGAGCAGGAAGAAGGTCTGTTACTGGTCCAATTGCAGTTGAGTAGCCACTACTGCAGATCTTTTCCGGGCTCCTTCGAAACCTGGATGGAGTTCAATAGGTCACATTGCAGAGACAGCACACGGAACCTATCACGGTCGATGAGCGCAATACAGGTAGCCTGTAGGCCAAAACGAGTCAGAGCCATCGTAATAAACACCCAGACTGAAGCATTAGTATCATTGTCCAAATGTCCCAGACTCCTCGTTTCGGAAGGAAGGACTGAAAGTGCACCATATCCAAGATGGCTCAGTTGGAAGGGAACCTCTGCAAAAGAGTCAGGTGTGACATCAGTACGTTCATCATGAACCTTATTGATAAAAGGTGGTTTGCTGATGTCTGGAGGTTGTCCATAAGTGACTGTGGCGAGACTTCCTTCACCAGTTATCCTATATCCTTTAACAGTTGACTAGTATCACAAACCTCTGAAGGTACGCTACGACCACCACCATCACCTTTATGAACACCAGGGGGGCACTGGTGAGGCCGAAAAGGAGCAGCACTACAATCTGAAAGTGCTTGTGGCCCATCTTGAACTGCATGCAGTGCCTGGGGATCTGTCGGATACAATCTGGAAATAGTCATCCTGCAGGTCCAGTGCCACCTTCCAGTCTTCTAGATCCAGGGCAGATAGAACCTTGGCCAATGCAAACATCCTGAATTTGTCCTTCTGGAGGATAAAATTAAGGGTTGAAGATCTAAAATAGTGCAAAGGCCTCCACCCTTTTTAGACACTTGGAAATAAAAGAAATAACACTCAGTTCTCATCTCCACGGCGGGGACCCTCTCTATGGTTCTTTTCTCCAAAAGATCCTGATCTTCCATCAGCAAAAGCAACAAGTGGCATGGCATAAGCCTGTTGTACAATCTGCAGGGCCCACATATCAAATGTTATCGATTGCCGTCAGTGGGGAAAAGGAATGATGTGTGTCGCTAAAAAAAAAACTAAAAGGGCTTGGATGCTGCTGCCGGATATGATCCTGCTCTCCCTGCTGGTCCCCCAACCCGACCTCGAAAGTACTAGAGTGCCTGCTGGGGGTGCCATGGGCCTTAACGCTGTCTTTAGGTCAAACACCTAGCGTGATGCCGCGAAAGGTGCAAAAGTTTTGTGGATACTGCTTGCAGGTGTAGAGAAAAGCAAAATAAACAAATCGCCGGAATGCTGAACAATGCAAACATTCACCCCCAGTCACAAGGATCTGGGTTTCATCCATCGTTCTTTTGCTTACCACACCACCCCAGTTTGGACCCAGCCATATGCAAATCAGTGTTGACTCTGTTCCTCATCGGAACAGTCCAGCCCGAATTGCATAACCAGGCCCTCCCTATACAGGAAACAAGCATCCTGATAGCGTTTTCGGGACATCACCCCTCCTCAACCAAGCTAGCTTGCATCTAGTGGCGCAGTGAGCACTATGCCTCTCGGTTAAATGAGCACAGTGAAAGAAGCAGTCTTCTGTAGAGGGGCGGGGTGGGAGGGAGAGGGGGGGGCGGGGCGCAAGACCATTCTAGTGTTAGGGGAAGTGTTGAGCTCCCTAGCATCTTGTAGGTCCATTTAAAAAGTGTAATCATCATGGCACGGTGAACATTTCTCTCCACTATCATCACCAAAAGCTGTCTGCCTCTGGTCAGTGTTTGATCGGAAAAGTTGTTCGAGCACTGGAAGGCAGCTCCTAGGCCAAGGCACTGTCTTATCAGAGTCCGAAAATATGGGGGCCAGCCGCATTGAGCTTGAAATCAAGCGCAGTTTTCTGACATTGAGAGGCATTCAGTTTGGTGCAGGATAAAACTATGGGATTGATGTCTTCCTCTGGTGAGGGCGGCATCAAAAGAAGCGTTGATACAAGAACTGGCACCGATCATGGTGCCAGACATGAAGTTTTCTCCGGAGGCAGAGCTGAATCCGAAGAGAACCCAGGAGGCAGAGAGGAAGGACTCACCGGCAGTAAACGAAAGGAGGCCTCCGTAGATCCATAGGGGTTCGAAGGAGAGCTAGAGAAAGCTGAAAAGGGAGCCAAAGATGCAGAGCATGGCCTCCTTAAATTCTGCAATCTGTTGTGGCATTGAAGACGGACTCAAAAATTCGTGCTGCAAAAGTGGCTCCTCAGCAGTGACCAAGAGCGAGACTGTGGGGCACCATGACACCATAGCGTCTTCTCAGATGGAGAGTGGTGAGGCGGGACACATCCTGTGCTTCTTTTTGGATTTGGACTTACCCGAAAACTTGGGATTTCAAATACTACCAGACACAGGACCAGCCCCAAGAGAGGGAAAGAGTCCATGTCCTTGACTTTAAGCGACAGTGGTCCTTGCACAACTTTCTTTGATGCTCGGAATGTACAGCTTGACCTCGCAGTCCAAGATCACCTCTGGATGAATCAAGACACACAGCTTCCACAACTAAGAGACATGGCTTGACCCCAAACACCAGAGACACACATTGGGTGGATCAGTCAGACGTTTATTTGCAACAGTCACAACAAGATGCAAACCCTGTTGGTTTCGGAGCGGACATATTCCCTTGCACACTGGAAAGAAATGCTTAGAGAAAAAACTCAATTGATGAGAAAAAAGTAGGAGCTAACTCTGAATCCCTGTACGAAGGCACAGAATGAAAGAAACTGAGGTCAGCGCTTGGGGGCTGCCTATATGAGGCTCCAGTAACTTTCAGGGTAGAGCAGAGTTGATGCAGAAGCACTACATAATGGGATTTCTGGATCTAGTCTGGGACCTGGAGATATTATAAAGGGAAGGAATTTGCAGTTAGAAGACTCCATCATTAAACGGGATTTAGTAACTGCCAGCCAAAACAAACAAGATCCCAAGACAGCCTTATTTTAAGCAAAGGTTTTAAAAATAACAAATAATCTCCAATCTCTGTTACCAAGTCTCACAAAGAGAGAGACATGGGGTACCATTTCTATCTCAGCTTCTCTCTATTGCCCATGTGTTAACAGTGAATACAATCAAACAGGGATATATGCAAATGAAAATGGCAGATGCAACACCAAACCTGGTTTTATTACCAAACTCGGAGGGAAACAAAATCAGACTGAGCCTTACCACTTCCTGTACACCAATGACACATTACCTTCATATCAGTCTCTCTTGGAATGTGATCCTTGAAATCCTCAACTGAACTGACAAGGAAAGGAATGTGGCAGGATAAGACCTAGGAGAAAATAAAAAACAAAATCTTAAGTGAAAAAAAAAAATAATTTATATTATATATATATATAATTTATCAACTGTTTCACACGGCAAGGGCAAAGTGTAGAAGCGGATAATCAGCTCACTGATGTGCAGACAAACACGGATCTGCACAATGTACAGCATGGGAGTAAAGTGTTCATAGAGGAAATAGTGGTTCAGGAGCCTGAGGTCCAGGATGGTCCTGAGGGAGACGTACTTCTCGAGGACGAGTGAGTAAATCCATTTGCTCTTATGATGGGGACCACTGGTTACATGGCTACTTATTGTAGGAGTGTTTGGGATGTTCTCTGCTGTATGGTTGTAGAATGGGATGTAAGGATGAGATGTGAGGTCTTAGGCAGTAGCCGTGGTGAAACATTGCTAAAGCTCACTTGTCTGATGTGATCTCCTGCCAACGAGGAAGGAACTCTTGCAGCGTCATCCTAGTAGAGGCGGGGGTGGGGGGGGGGCAGTGGGGGTGGGGGGGGAGGTCAGTGTTTAGACGTGGAGGCTTCTTTGCCAGAACCTCCCTAGCTCTAATTTTTGTTGCCCTTGTAGGGACTCCTGGGGTACCTTATATGTGTCTGTTGGTGGTGGGACTGCTGCTGCCTCTGTTAGGAGTGGGTAGGGTTCTGGGAAGGTGACATTAAAACCATATTTATACTGTGTCTCTTACAGGAGATACTTTGGAATTAGGTCTGAAGGGCACCCATGGCTTTTGCCGTGTCAGTGCTCTTCTTAAGCTTTTCTTGCATCTGGTCAATCTGTGGATTGAAGAGTTTCCCCATCGAAGGGCAGGTCTGATGAGGGTGCTGGTTTTGACTCTTGAGAAGCGGCATCCACAGCATCTAAGGCACAACCGATAGGTACAGGAGATGGTCTTTCCTTAGGCCACTACCTCACCTGTCCTCTTGAATTCTGCAGGGAAATGCTCTTGAATCTCTCCAATTTGCCCTGTAGTATCAGGAGAGGATGCCAATAGAGTTAGCGATCTTCGAGTGGGTAGTGTCTCCTACCGCTATCCTCTTCACAGCAGCATCCAGCTTTCTACTCTCCTTGTCGGGCAGGGGAGCATCGCCCGTGGCTGGAGCATTTGCGACCTTGCACGCAATATGTAACACAAAGTAATCAGGAGGGTCCTAACCCCTGATGAAGACTGGGTCATTGGGGGAGGACTAATATTTTTTATCCACCTGGGGCGCTACCAACCTTGGCTTGATGGGCTCTTTAGATGTGTCTGTGTTGACTTCAACATACCCTTTCACATAGGGAGGAACTGTACTGTCCTCTCTGACATGGACAATGTCGCCATTAAACAACTGTCTACCTCAAGGGCAACATGAATATCCACTTTGTGGAAGGTGGCTGCACTTAGTATCACCTCTTAATACGCTGTGGCGGTAAGTGGGGGATGCCCTTCCCAGATTGTGATTCAGGCCAGGATCTCCTGAGGGATCAACCTCACAGTTGTCCCATGGGTCATCAGTGGGCACCGGATTGAATGGTGCATCAAAGGGGTCTTTGGAGTGGAAAGGCCTGCATTCCAGTAAGAAGAGTTTGGGGAACGCTCTGATGAACATGGAGGAGGTGATGACAAAGATGGTGTTGGAGGTGGAGGTGGCAGTTGAAGAGGAGGGAGAGACTTGTGGGATGGGCTTGTGCCCCTGTTCTTACATCTTTTATACTTGGAAGCTGGAGGAGGATCCAAAGCAAACTCTTCCTCAAAGTTTAGTTTCCTCTTGCACAGGCAAAGTTTCCATGAGCTTGGAAAGCAGTTTTGTCCTAAGTTTCTCCACCTGGGGATGCATGAATAATAATTTCTGTCTTGCATCTAGTTTCTTCTGAAGCTGCTGAAGGGTGAGTTGCTCCAAGTCATAAGACCCAAAGGGGTTTTCAATACCGATGGCACCTTGATGTTGGGTCGGGTCTCAGTGCCAGCACGGAAAGGGCCTTCAATTTCCAAGGCCTGTGCAGTATTTTTTAACTCCATGGGCGTGAGGGGTCAGCACCTGTGGATTGGTCCATTGCAGGCTCCCAGGCCTTTGGCCAATGCCATCCATAGACTCACGGAGGTAGAGGTCCAGAAGGCTGTGTTTTAGTTCATGGCCCAATGCCCAACCACCTCAGGCAGTACTTTGTCCCCACTTGAGGCAAGGTATTTGCCGTAATACATGCTATGAGCACAAGTTCAAGATTCTGACAATAGTCACAACTGAAGGTGAAATATTTCCAGAACGTCAAAAATATTGATTGTACTGACTTAATGAAGATTTGACCCTCTACTATCAAAAATCAAGGCACACATATTATATGTTGAACTTACAAAAACATCCTGCAACACCATTGGTGGTTAATTCATACTGTTAGTTCATCTCCTAATAAGAAATGTCCAGGCTATACTGCCACCTAAAATAATAAAGGAGTCTATTTTAGAATTCCAAATATTTAGAGCTGGGTTGACATCCATTAATATCAAAACTACAACTTCACATGATCGCATTTCTTCAAGCTTGATAATTGCTATGCATTGTTGTCCTTGAAGGCCTCTTCATATTCATCTTTCAGCTAGTGTTTCATTCTTTGCAGTCAAATGGGTGCTAATGTTTGTCTCTATAATTTCGAGTCAGCAAGAATAAACTTGCTACTTTGTGTTAACAGTACCAATCACACTGCTCAGTCCCTTGGTATTAACTTGTGTCCTTTCACAAGAATATCTTTATCCAGTAAAAGCTGAATTGCCTAGCAACACTTTGCCTCTTGTCCGGATATCCATACATCCTCCACATAGGTGCTGTACTTCTCACAAGCCTTATTGCAGAATTAAGCTAAGTTGGAAGGCATGCACAGTTATGTTTGAGCACTATGGGGATGCTCGAGAGCTGTGCCGCAATATGGGTGCCGACCAAGGAGGATCCAGCAGCCGGAATGCCAATTCAGCATTGATCTCGTCCTACCGCGGTGGCCGCCGGCACCCAGGGACTGGGGCTGATCCTTGAGGTGCAGGGCGACTCAGGGAACCTGGTTGTTTCTTCGTGGGACCAGAGGATATGCCCTCCTGGGAGACGACTGTGAGCAAGTGCCGCCAAGAGTTGTCAGAAGTAGAGGGGGGAGATGCTGAAGGAGGCCTGTCATGCCTCCCCGAAGGTGACTGATCTGGCATCCTCTGAGGCCCATCTACCCTAGCACAGGGGAGAAGTGAACCGAGTACCACGGTAATGGGAGCTGCGGTGGGCCCATGTGGTAGAGGTCGGCGACGAGGAACACTCTTCACCTGCAGGTGTGACTGTACTATAGCAGCAGTGCAACTGAGCCGTATTGGGCCCTAGGGTCACTCGAGCCTGCTGCCCAACATCTCCTGTGCTCCCCCGCTCCCTTCTGCCTGGAAGCTACACGTTCTAGCCCATGTGCCTGGAGAGTCTTCGAGCCCTCTGCTCGACAGCACTGCCTTTTGGACTTCTATGCTTGGAAAAAACTGCATACTTCGTGCAGGAAGAGCGGGAGCCGTGGGAAAGCACAGTAGTAGTCAGACCAGACTCAGACTGTCTCTTGTGGAGAAGTGTGGCTCACTGGTTAGAAGCGGCAGACCCTGAAGCAGAGGTCGGCCCGGGACCAGGGTTCAATTCCCGACGCGGCAGGGTCTTGGGTCAATGTCCGCGGACTCGATAATTCTCGCCTAGGTGCCTACGCTTACCATGGGTCCCATTCTGCAACTCTGGGCAATAGCTTGCTTAATCTCCACAACGGCCCTAGCAGCGCCGGGGATGCCTGGCTTCACCTTGGGGGTGCCCTCTCACAGGGAAAGCCAGGACGGGTTCCCCAGCGGTATACAACGCCAGGACGCCACGTAACGAGGTAACAGTGCGCTTTACAAGTATACATACATTACATTACATTACATTAGGCGGATGGATGCGGAGGTCAGAGGAGCTTCCCTGGAAAAGGATCTCCCCAGGGAAGATCTAAACACAGATTTGAAAGCCTTGCTAGCTGAGGTGCGACATATCACACACAATAGACACCCTCACTACTAAATTAGATAGGGTGAACGACAAGCTGGAAAAACAATACAACCGTCTAGATCAATTGGAGCGGCATGTGTCTGATGCGGAGGATGATGGTATAATACACAATGAACAACTGTTAAAGATGGGAGAGGACCCGGAGCTCATCAATGCAAAGAATGAGGATTTAGAGGCCTGCTCTCGACAGAACAAAATAAAGGTCCTAGGCTTGCCTGAGTCCACTGCCATGGGAAAAACTGAACTCTACATTGAGGAGAGGCTTAAGTATCCATTTGGTGCACGATTGACCGACCATTTCTCAGTGGAGTGCGATCATCGCCCTTCAGGCCCGAGGCCCACACTTGGGGTCCAGGCGCTACATTATTGCCGGTCTTTTACATTACCGGGGTAGAGATGCCATCCTATGTCTGTTGAGGGAGTCCATGGAATTGCAGTATCAGGGGCATAGGATCTCAATCTACCGGAATTTTACGCTGGCTGTATAGAATGTTCACCAGGATTCCCTGACTGCTAAGAAACTTCTCTTGTCATGTGCCCTTCTGTATCTGGCCCAACTGAGGTTAACTACGCGTGGGAGACCCACTTATTCACCAACCTTAAGCTGGCCCTAAAACTCAGCCGAATACAGGTAAAAAAAAGCACAGAGAGGAGTCCACGGCAGACAACCCTGGCAGATGGCTCAGCCACAATGACTGAGCTGGAATGCTGGTTCCATCATCTGACGCCCTGTTCATCCACACGTGGATGTGACTGTAAAGAACTGCCTGCCCAGTTAGCGCCCCAAGTCCCCCATCCTCTTTGACCCTGTGGGGCGCAGCCTTCCTGGGAGTCACTGTAACTGTGGATGATTCTATGACTGTGAAACTCGAGGCCAGGGCACGTCTGGCCCGCCGCGGGACGTTTTTGGTTACACTGATGATTTGGACAAATGCCTGTTTTCTTTGACTACCTTAGCCACACCCATCCCCCATTGAGACGGAAGACTGGCCTGGCCCTCAGGCACCCACTGGGATGGATACCGATAGTAACATAAGTTGTCCCTCTGGGGAATTACATTGTTTGATTGATTGGTCTGCAGGGTGGGAGTGCGTCTTCAATGAAGTTGGGTTATTGAAGTGGGTGGGGGAGGGATGGGATGCTGCTGTGTTGTTGCTGTTTTTGTTAACTGCCTTACATGCTCATAGTTCAGGAGCTGCACCAGGGACATCGTAAAGATTTTAGGGGCCCTGGGACAAATGGATTTTGGAAGCCTCTGTTCTGAAGAGCCTTGAATCAGCTCTTTCATGCCCTCAGCCTTTAAGTTACTGGCAGTGCACAAGCACACTGGTCCCAATTCTAAATGTGTTGGACATCTAATATTTTGGTATAGTGACCTGTGTTTTCAATATTGTAACACAGCAGCAGCTCACTAATACTACTGCAAATAAGCTCTATAACATATGAATATGTGAGGTTCTGTTTTGGTCTAAAAAACATTTTTATTGATGTTGCATGCAACATAAACACAACATTTATGGGGAAAATGTCTGTCATAGACTCACACATTAAAAATAAATGAAAGAAAAACGGTATTTGAAACAATCTATTTATAAATTATAAAGGCGATGGGGGCAAGACTCTCTGCAGAACAGAGCTGGCTCTATCAGGGGCCCCCTGAAATGCTGGGGCCCTGGGCTAAAGTCCACTTTGCTCATGCTTTAAAACGTCTCTGAACTGCACCTCTGCTTGCATATACTGAGTCTGACAGCCAGCTGGGGCGGTTTGTGGTTGGCATGAGGGCCTTGCTGTTTGGCCTGCAGGCACGAGAATTATGTACTACCCAAAGCTAACGCAACTTTGCTATTGTGGAATATAAAAGGAATCATCAGCCTTCGCAAGATTAGACAGCCATTTGCCTACCTTCAGTGACATAAAATAGATATTGCTTCCCTGCAGGAGCTACATACCTGACTGACCAGGCCCACAATAGGCCACAGTGGCAATAGTGCTTCGAAATGGCGCAGAGGTGTGGGATGTTGAAGGCCATTATTTAATTTTGCATGGTATATTGGACAGCAAAGCGGTTAGCCTGGTATGTGATTTTTGCCGAAATGTTGTCTTTGTGGCATCGGGTGCTGGGCTGCTCAATGATACTTTGGCATAGCGATTTTAATGTAATCCTCTGCCCCCACAGGGATATGTCCTGAGTCGGCCAACAACCTGACACACATGCAGATGTGTAGCTACACATCATAATCTCCGATCATAACCTGATCAATATATGGGGGGAGGTGACACACTGAGTGGCCTGGACAGCAACTGCATCTCAACTTCACATAATTCTTGGTTGCAAACTGATTACTGTCTACTATCGAAAAATGTTGCAGGCCTGGCCCAGGGTGCGGTAAATGTGTCATGCACGCATTCTGAACACACGCCTATTGTGCTACAGTTATATATGGCTGAGGATGGGGACTGGGCATTCTCATTGAGACTTCTCCCCAAATGCTCAGGGTGACCAGGTCTTCCACTCCGAGATCAGAGATGCAATTGTGGAATACTTCATGCACAATACTCACTCGAAGCAATCTCCAGGTGTGTTGTGGGAGGCATTTAAGGTCAATATCTGGGGGGGGGTGAGGGGGGGGGGGGGGAGGATCCGCATGTCCAAACAGATGGGGATGCTGCACGCCAGCAGAGCTTAACTAGCATGTCTTGATCAAGAGATATGCATTCTAGAACATAGTTACTTTGCTACCAATGACCCACAACTTCTGGCACAGATACGTTCTAAACTTTCTGCCTACCAGAAGGACGCTGAGAGAATAAACCCACTCCTTACATAAAGAAGAGATAGAAAACTCTAGCGTCTTTGCACCAGGCATGGCGTGGGACTCCCTATGTTTCGGATGCTGGTGGCGAACACTGCTATTCCACCTGGGAGTTGATGTGCATGGTCACAGAATACTATGCAAACTTCTATCAACCTTCTATCCTAATGGCCTCAGAAGCTGTACGAGAATATCTTGGTGCCATACAATTACTACATCTTATTTGACACTTAGGTCATTATCCGCATCATCCGTGACATGCCCAGCGGTAAGACCCCTGGACAGCCTCAACTTTCAGTTCTTTAAAGTATATGCTGAGCTGCTAGCTCAGCATCTTCTGGCCCTGTACGAGTAAGTCAGAACCACTGGACCACTGCCCACCACGGTCCACTCCTGGTCACAATGAACAAGCCGGCCAAGGCCCCAAAATTGCGATTTATATCGACCGTTGTCTATGATCAACAACAAAATACTGGCCAAAATCCTTACCGACCGCCTGCTACCGCTCCTTCCATATATTGTGTGCCCGGATCAGTCACGATTTGTACCTAGTCAGTCAATCGGGCATTACCTGCGCATGCTGTTTGCGGTGCTGCACATGCTGAATCCCAATGTGCCTGCTTTGGCAGCCTTTACAGATGCCACAAAGGCTTTTGACTTGTTAGAGTGGCCTTACCTAATTTTCCTCTTACAGCGCATCAGAATTAACCCAAGTTTCCTGCAGTGGGTCACTCAGCTCTACTCATCTCCACCAGCACAAGTTCAGATAAATGGCATTATAGCACAAGCTTTCGTGGTTGGCAGAGCCAAGCACCAGGATTGCCCTCTCTTTCCAGTGCTCTTCGCGATCGCCATGGAGCCTCTGGCAGCTAGACTTTGACAACATCATTCAGGGCGTGAACTGACTTACATTTCGGAGGCTCATTGTCTCCATGTATACTGACGATGTCAAGGTTTATGTCCAAGACCCTGTCTACAACTTGACTGCAGTCTTGCATGAGTTTGTTTGTTTTGGTAGCCTAACTGGCATTACGGTCAAATGGGCAAAGTGTGTGATCTTTTCCTCGATTCCTGCCACCCTCAGATTTGCTACCGATTTCCCATTGACAGTCTGGATCAGCAGAGATATCATGGAAATCTGGTGTGATAACTGCAGTCAGACTGTTACGTGACTGGAGGACAGGGTCTCCAGATGGTCTAGGCTGCCTCTGTCGCTGGCTGGGAAGATGTCCGTGGCAAAAATAGCAAGATTGCCTAAACTCCTTTACCTCTTTGTGAATATCCCTCTACCAGTGATGAGAACTTTTTTTAATCACCTTAGATCTCTTCTGGAGACACTTATCTAGGGTAGAGGTCAGCCCAGATTGACATAGGAGGTGCTGCCGCTTGAGTATGGGGTATCAGCGTCCATGATCTCGAACTATAGTACCTGTGTACAGAAGCACAGTGTGCACACTCATGATTTCACCTGGTCTTGTATGCTCAATATACAGCTGTGGACACCAAGGATGTAGCCCTCTCTTCCCTTAACATTGTCCTGTGCAAATTTGCCCGCATCTGCAAGACCATGGGGATTCCCTACAAGAAAACACCCATCAACCAGAACACAGTCTCTGCTGCAGTCTGTTACTTCTTCCCAGACAAGCAGAGTTTACAAGAGAGCAGTTCACTTAATTGTATTCTAAAACTCATGAACATTTTAGCCAGATGGAGAGATGTGAAATCTGAAGTGACCCACAGATGGGGGATGCAGTCTCTAACACTGCCCATTAATGGCCTCAATTATGGTACAACATAAGCAAAACACTCTTTGATTGGAGCAGAAGGTAAAAAAGAGAATATTGAGATCAGGCTTGCTACTCATGAAAGCCTAAAGACCTACCTAACAAAAGGCTGAGTACTAACAGACTATGTGAATGCATAGATGGAGTCAATAAATAAAAAACAGTCTATAATGTCAGGTGGGCCAAAAATGTTAAGAGGGGGATGGGAGCGAGAGAGCTAGAGAAGGAGTAGGGCAGGAGTAAAAATGCTGAATTTGTTAATAGCAAATGTAAATTTTGATAACTAAAGGGGCCCAGTGTGGGTCAAAAATCTATATGTACACCTTCAGACTACATAAGCACCCCAAACCCATCAGTGGCTGTAATGGCACCCCTTAATGAAATGGATGGCAAATGGAAAATGGGAGGATAGATCCTCTTTGAAAAATGATATATTTTGCTGAAGTGTTGATCTTTGGCGTTTGTTTGGAGACTCAGCAAGTAAAGTTATTTTTTGACAACTAACTATGCAGAGAGTGCCACATTAATAGGGAATGTTGAGGAATTCCAGACTGTTTGTTGTGAGAAAAAAATTGTGGTTTAGAAAGTTTGTACAGTCAGGTGTGTCAGATTCTCATGCGTGTTCTGCTGCTTTTAGGAATTAAGTGGTACAAAAGGGGGTGGTGATGGACAGAGCATCTGAACCAATCAAACACTCACACCCAGTCAACAGATCTGGGTTTAATCCATCACCGTTCTTTAGCCCACTCTGCCACCCCAGTTCAGACATGGCCGTATGCAAATCAGTCTGACCCTGTGCCTCATGGGAACAGTCCAGCCCGAACTGCCAAGCCATGCCTTCCCTGGACCGGAAACAAGCTTCCGAGGACCGGTTTCTGGCATTTCAGCCGTCTTCAGCCCGGCTTGCTTGAATCCAGTGGCAAAGTGAGCAAGGGAGTCACGTCTGAGCATACCATGCCAACTTATGGCGAACAAAGTGGTACAAAAGGGGGTGGTGATGGACGGAGCATCTGAACCAATCAAACACTCACATCCAGTCAACAGATCTGGGTTTAATCCCTCACCGTTCTTTAGCCCACTCTGCCACCCCAGTTCAGACATGGCATATGCAAATCAGTCTGACCCTGTGCCTCATGGGAACAGTCCAGCCCGAACTGACAAGCCATGCTGTCCCTGGACCGGAAACAAGCTTCCGACGCCCCTTTTTACAACACTCTGCAAAGCAGCTCCCTTGGGCTTACTGGAGGTACCTGGTGAGCTAGTTGGTACCCAGGGACCCCCAGTATACAAGGGAAATTATTTTCCCCTCTGCAAATACGCCAGGGGGCGCGTTTGCACAGGGATAACTAATTCCCCTTGAATACTGGGGGTCCCTGGAGGCCAACTAGCCCACCAGGAACCTCCAGTATGCGCCATGGGGCTGCATTGCAGAGAGGTGTAAAAAGGGACGTGGCCTCTTTACATGTCTCTGCAAGGCAGCCCCCTAGCGCATACTGGAGGTTCCTTGTGGGCTTCTTGGACCCCAGGGACCCCCCAGTAGTAAAGGGTAATTATTTCCCCCTCTGCAAACGCGCCAGGGGGCGCATTTGCAGAGTGGTGCCTTTATGTTTTTTTAGGGGATCGGCAGGGTACGCGTACCCTGCATGTATCCCGGGATTTTTCCCCCCCAATTTTTTTTGGGGGGCCCTTGGGGGACCCCCTGAGCAGGCCTAGGGGGTCAGGAACCTCCAGTATGGCCAGGGGGCTGCCTTGCAGAGAGGTGTACAAAGGGGCGTGGCCTCTTTACACATCTCTGCAAGGCAGCCCCCTGGTGCGTTTGCAGAGGGGGAACTAATTACCCTTGAATACTGGGGGTCCCTGGGGGCCAACTAGCCCACCAGGAACCTCCAGTATGTGCCAGGGGGCTGCGTTGTACAGAGGTGTAAAAAGGGGCATGGCCTCATTACACCTCTCTGCAAGCAGCCCCCTGGCGCGTTTGCAGAGGGGGAACTAATTCCCCTTGCATACTGGGGGTCCCTGGGGGCCAACTAGCCCACCAGGAACCTCCAGTATGTGCCAGGGGGCTGCGTTGTACAGAGGTGTAATGAGGCCCGACCCTTTTTTACACTTCTCTGCAACGCAGCCCCCTGGCACGTTAAAAGAGGGGGAACTAATTCCCCTTGCAGACTGGGGGTCCCTGGGGGCCAACTAGACCACCAGGAACCTCCAGTATGCGCCAGGGGGCTGCGTTGCACAGAGGTGTAATGAGGCCCCGCCCCTTTTTACACCTATCTGCAAAGCAGCCCCCTGGCGCATTAACAGAGGGGGAACTAATTCCCATTGCATATTCGGGGTCCCTGGGGGCCAACTAGCCCATCAGGAACCTCCAGTATGCGCCATGGAGCTGCATTGCAGAGAGGTGTAATGAGGCCACGCCCCTTTTTACACCACTCTGCAACGCAGCTCCCTGGCGCATTTACCGTGGCGGAACTTATTTCCCTTGCATATTGTGGGTCCCTGGGGGCCAACTAGCCCACCAGGAAACTCCAGTATGCGCCAGGGGGCTGCGTTGCAGAGAGGTGTAAAAAGGGGCGTGGCCTCTTTACACGTCTGTGCGAAGCAGCCCCCTAGCGCATACTGGAGGTTTCTGGTGGGCTACTTGGCCCCCAAGGACCCCCAGTATTCAAGGGGGCGCGTTTGCAGAGTGGTGCTTTAATTTTTTTGGGGGGGGATCGGCAGTGTACGCATACCCCGCGATTGTTTAAAAAAAAATATCTTTTTTGGGGCCTTGGGGGTTCTTGTGGGACCCCCTGAGCAGGCCTAGGGGGTCAGGGTGTTTCTACCCTGCCCCCTTTTCTTCGTTTTCACCTTTGTTTCCCTGTTTTCTTGTGACTCGGTTCTACCGAGGCACAAGATAGCCGCCAACACTTCCGGGTTTCGAGTGTTGACAGACAGTTGACAGCCAATCAGCATGCAGCTCGCGCTCGTAAGTGAACGGATCTCCGTACGCGTGTAGAACTCCATCTCTAGATATCGCTATGATTTTACTTTGAATTTTCTCAGTAACTACTGAACTGATTTACACCATTTAATAAAAAGCACAATCTGCGAACCGAACTCTACCTCTCTGCCAAATTTGGTGTAATTCCGTTCAGCCGTTCGGGCTGTAGCCCTGGCTAAAGGTCCCTATGTAAAATTGCATGGTGAAAACACGTTTTGGGACCCCCCTTTTTTCTCTGCCCCCACTTGACGAATTACCCCCAAACTTTCAGGGAAGGAGCGGAACCGAGCAGGCGATTTCCTTGGAGAAATTCACAAAGATTCGTCCTCCAGAGCCAAAGTTATTCCAAATAGAATGTTGTGGATTTCCTATGGAAAGTAGGTTTTAACTATAACTACCTACTGGCGACCGCCAGTAGGTAATAAATATATATATCGTGTGGAGGAAGTACAAACTGTTATAAACTTAACGAACGTACAGCTATCTGCTAGTGAGACATCTATTCTATCATTGGGCTTGTCATTCTGTCCTAAGGGAAATTTCAACTATGCGGATTGCCGGATTGATGTGTACAAGTTTATAAGAAAAATCAAACTAAAGAAGTTCCATTTGTTACAAGGAACTGGGAAACAGAAAATACCATTGGCTGGAACTAGTGCAATATCATCATGCATAACAGTACAAGATGCAGGACTCATGCAGGATTTACATGATCTACGTGACGAAGGCAATGTCACGTTAGAGCCTCTTAGCCAAATGTCCAGGGAATATGCTCAAGGACCATTAACAAAATTTAAACCAAAATCTAAATTTTGCCCAGTTATGATACGCGATAACATCGATATCTTTCATGATAAGGTAACACAGGAACTCAAACCTTTATACAGAAAACAAAATGAAGCCAAAAGGAGGTATACGGCAAAGGAGGACGCATATTTTAAGATCATGAAGAAGTTGAAATCCAACAAAAACATAATACGCCAAGCTGACAAAGGAGGAAACATCGTCCTCTGGCCTTACAATATGTATATGGCAGAGGCAACCAGTCAGCTTGCCGACACGGATTGCTATAGGCGCAGTGATATGAGAACAGTGAAAGCTTTATGGGACAATTTTTACTCGTGCCTAATAGCATGGAAAAGTACTGGGCTGTTGTCAACAGATGAGCTTCATTTCCTTAAAAATGACAATCCAATAATGCCAGTGGTATATTTTCTACCTAAAATCCACAAAAATAAGACCCATCCTCCGGGTAGGCCAATAATATCGGCATGTGGCAGCATTATGGAGAATGCAAGCAAGTATGTCGATTACTTCCTCCAAGAGTTTGTGCGAACATTGCAATCATTCATATTGGACACAGGTGACTTGCTACGAAAATTTGAAAAAGTGGTGTGGAGTGATGATATGCTATTGATTTCTATGGACGTATCTTCATTATATACTAGTATACATCATAGAGATGGCCTTAAAGCAGTAGACCATTTTCTTAGGAAACGTCCAATTTGTTATCTAGAACATAACAAAATGTTGATGGCTATAATCACAATGTAAAAATAACAACAGGGGGGAGAGAGAGAGAAGTGGATCCAGTCTCCCTAGGCGTCATGAATAAACAAAATAGAATCCACAAGGTGGTTAGCAGTGGTCCCTAAAAGGATGGGGAGCACACCGTGTTTTTTAAATGCCCCTCACACACCAACAGGCCCCTTGGTGTCATGCTTCATCATTGGGGCCTTCGCACCCCTCTACGGGATGCGGCGTGCTACGACAAAACGACTACGTAGGAGCACTTGACAGTGAGCTATGTGAGGGTGTGTATTGAGTGATGTGAGTGAGGTGAGGTGAAAAAGTGGATAAAAAATACCTGGCACTAAGGATAAAAAGAAAATATTTTTATTCCGTCCTTGGCTGGTATTAGTAAAAAAGTGCAAAGACTGGTTGAAAAAATACGTACTAGGGTATATCAACCAACAACAGTGTCAACATGTTTCGGAGCACAAGGCTCCTTCTTCAGGACGAGGATATGCACTATGATCCTCACCTTACTCACATGGAATGTGAAAGTGTTCAAAAAATATAAAAAATACAATGTGTAATATACCTATCAATGTTTTAAGTGAAGGTATGCTCGTTGCGCCCAATTGGCGTTTGAAAAATTTAAGTTCAAAATTCGGAAGGCCTCATGAGCCTAAGCGTAGTATTGGGGGTATCACTCCTCGTTTCCCAGTCAACAACGGTGACTGCATGGAACGATCGCCTGCCTTCCCCTCAACGCTGCTCCGCTGGAAGTCACTTCCTAACACGGTGTGCTCCCCATCCTTTTAGGGACCACTGCTAACCACCTTGTGGATTCTATTTTGTTTATTTATAATCACAATGTGCCTTGAAAACAACTATTTCTTGTTTGCAAAACAGGTGTATCAGCAAATCAGAGGCGTAGCTATGGGGGCATGTTTTTCCCCTAGCTACGCCTGCCTACACATGGGGCTTTGGGAAAAGCAGGTGGTTTTAATGACAGATGACAATCAATTTGTGAATACCCAGATAGCTCATATGTTCAGGTATATAGATGACCTTTTGCACATCTGGAAGGGTACCAAGAGTGAAGCTCAGATCTTTATTGACTCTCTGAATGTTAACAATATGAATCTGCACTTTACCAGCCACATTAGCAAGTCCTCAGTGATTTTTCTTGATGTTGAAATATTCATATCAGAAAATCTACTCAATGCCAGGTTGCATAGGAAAAGCACGACGGGCAACTCCGTACTACATGCGGAGAGTAATCATCCAGCCCATCTGATCCGCAGCATCCTCTATGGGGAGATGCTGCGGATCAGAAGGATTTGCAGCCTTGATGCTGACTGTATTAAAGCACAGGGGGAATGTCGTTCCAGATTCATTGAGAGAGGATACAGCCCAAAAATGATTGACAAAGCCACCAACAGAGCCAACACACAGAGTAGATCTCGGGCATTGGTGACCAGAAGTGTAGTCAGGACTATCCCAAGAGAGGATCAACAGTTGAGGCTGATACTAACATACAGCAATCAACATCATGCGACTAGAAGAATCATCACAAAAAATTGGTCTCTCATTAGGAATGATCCCACTCTAGGGGAGAAACTTACACGCTCTCCCAATCTGACATTTAGAAGGGCTAGTGCTATGAGTAACACACTGGTCACTAGTAGTCCAGAGGTAAAAACCAGTGATTTATGGATCTTGGGTAGCAAAGGGTACATAAAATGTGCCACATGTAAGGCATGCAAACAGGGTGTCAACAGGACGGAATATCATAGTACCTTTAAAAACAAGCCTATCAAAATAGATAAAAAACTGACATGCCGAACTGAATATGCCGTATACGTGCTGGAGTGCCCTTGCGGTTTAAAATATGTGGGGAGCACAAAACCCCAATGCCATAAAAGGATACTCCAGCACTTACGAGCAATTAAAATGGTGACGAGTCTTACCCAGTTGCTCGGCACTTTGAGGCTATGCATGCCAAGAATCCAGATGACCTAAGATACTATGTAGCAAAGGGTACATAAAATGTGCCACATGTAAGGCATGCAAACAGGGTGTCAACAGGACGGAATATCATAGTACCTTTAAAAACAAGCCTATCAAAATAGATAAAAAACTGACATGCCGAACTGAATATGCCGTATACGTGCTGGAGTGCCCTTGCGGTTTAAAATATGTGGGGAGCACAAAACCCCAATGCCATAAAAGGATACTCCAGCACTTACGAGCAATTAAAATGGTGACGAGTCTTACCCAGTTGCTCGGCACTTTGAGGCTATGCATGCCAAGAATCCAGATGACCTAAGATACTATGTGGTGGACTTCATTCCCCCGTTAAGACGAGGAGTAGACAGAAATGCTAAGCTGAGAAAGTTAGAGACAAAGTATATACTTGAGATGGACACCAAAAGTCCAAATGGATTGAATTCCACCGAGGATTTTTTACCTTTTTATGAAGAAATTCTGTTTCTGAATGAAAATATCTTCAATTAATTTTCATCAATGAATTCATATTTGCCGTTCGCTAATTATGAAATATAGTTTTTTATTCACCAAATATTTTTTAATACATTTTTAGGGTTTGTACACTATTTATAACTACACATTGCACTTTAACTTGGACAATTCTTGCATTGCCCACTGGGGCTTTATTTATTATGTGGTCTTGCCACTGATGTGCTTGATGATGCTATTTTCTAATATGTGAAAATATTGGGCTTTTGTAACATGTTGTGATTTTGTCAGTTAGGAACTTCTTGCACAGATTTTAATTAATCGTGTTCATTAAGTTAGATTTTCCTTTTTATGACTTTTAAATCGCATTCAGATTGATCTTAAATATTTATTATAAATATTTATTGATGTATTTTGCACCAAGCATCAGCAGCTATTTTGCACATCCAACATATCGTATCTTACAGGTATAATTATGATGTGGTAGACACTTAGTCTGTTGTCCATTTTCATTGCACTAACGTTTGCACTGTCACTTTAAATATCATGAACTTCCCCATGTAACTTGTCATGTGATCAAGGTCCGAGGAGGACCGAAACGCGTCATGGCGGAGGTGCTGGGTGCAAAATAAAAATATTGCAGCACGACTTTGGGTACGCTTCATCTCTGTGGAGATTGTATTCCTGTGGGTGAGACGAGTACAAGGATATATATATATATATATATATATATATCTATATATAGATATATATATATAATGATATATATATCATGATATATATATATATATATCATGATATATATATATGTATATATATATCTATCATGATATATATGTATATATTTTTTTTTAAGCTGGCCCCCTGCCAGGCCTCTCCCATTCACCTCCTGCGCCTTTTCACACCTCTCAAAGCTGTACCAGCACTGTACTCACGGAGCTCTGTGAAAGCACACTGGAATTTCTTTATAAGGTAGCAATGGTGGGGAAGCAACTTTTGTTATCCACTGCTGCTACATACTAGCGTTTAATAACCAGGTTTAGGATCCGGTATTGACAATAGTGGTGCTCACAGAGAGCCATCCATAACAAATATATTACATTCATATATTTATTCATACAAAATCACCAACAAACAAATTTCAAAATGAAAGCAAACATGTGTCTTACATCTCTAAGTGCTTCTTGTGCTAGTGAACGGAATGATAGTATAACGCCAATAATAGTCATTCTCTTCAACACACTGTCAACAGCTGAAAAAATGTCAACAAAAAACATTAGGGAACATTTTGGCAAAGAAAACAGTAATCATTATCCGAAAAAAGCACACAACAAACAAGCGCAGTGAAGGCATTTTTTTTTAGAAAGTTACTCACTTACAACGCTAGATCTCCCATGGAATAGTTCTCACCACAAATTACCACCATCATATGAAACATGTCCTTAAGAGGGAGGATCTTGAAGCACTTTACAAAAAGATTCAAATAAAAGTGGGTACTACGCTGGAGGAAAATGCTACTTACCTGTAACATTCAGCTTTTCTGTGCACACATCTGCCATCTAATGTTGGGCCATGGTGCACGTTGTTTTACTTTGACGAAGAGGTTTTGAGATGAATTGTGATACCTACCTTAAAACCAAAACCATCAGATTACCTTAGATTGTATTTTTATCCCAGGGTATCAGTAGGTGCAGAGCTGTGAAGCTGTACTATAAACTTTATGACCACTGGTGGATGAAGAATTTACTTAGCTTTGGTAGCGCTCTTTCTTGTGGATACACTATTTAACTGCAGATTTCTCTCTTAGAATACTACCCAGGTGCAAGACTGGAAGTAAAAACTATCTCAGCAATGCTTCTGCATTGCTGCACTAGAAGGCAGCGTGCAGCTCCACACGGGCTCTATACAGGCCCAGAAGTGACATAGTGGAGCTGCATGTAAGCACCAACCCTGCTAGCTAACATCAAATTCCTGTATGACTCTTTTGCTCTCTCAGACACGGACTGTGCAACAATTGTTGGTACCAGTGTGGTAAGTAATAACTAGGGACCTTTTCACATGTTAAAATAGGCCACTCCTCAGAACAGGGAAGTTGGAGGGCAGTGAGGAATCTGCTGTTAAATAGAATATCCACTAGAAAGAGTTACCAAAAGTAACCTGTTCTCCTGATGGATACCTCTAACTGCTGATTCCTTACCTTAGAATAGATGCATAAAACAGAACCAACGGAACCAAATAATAACAATGTGCAATGGTCCTGTCCACTGTGGCTACGGATCTCGCACTTCTGCATGCAGATCATCGAAAACTTGTTGACAGGGTGGACACAGTGGAATACAATCTTGCTGACCTGCAACCGCAATTGCAACATGCAACACGCGCACTCTTCCATACAGGCCCTGTTGAAGCGTATTGATGTCTTGGAGTGGAGGGCTGAAGACACTGAGGTAGATTCAGGATAAAACAATGTTCGGATTGTGGGTCTCTCTAAGGGGACAGAGTGCTGAGACGCTGAGCAATACCTGGAGCAGTGGCCGCACACACCTTCTCGCAGTACTTCACTACTGAACGGCTGCAAAGAGGCCTGACAAGAAAGCCCCCGCCTGGATCCAATATCCCTCCAGCAGTATTCCGGTTGCAGCATTTCTGTGACTCAATGCCTTATGAAACCAGAAAACTTACGAAGATAAAGCTGGCCAATGCACATGTAATGTTCTTGACTATAGCATCACAGCTCAATGCCAATGCAGCACCCATCTCGTGGTGAAACAATGCTTCCACAAATTAGAGCTGAAATACTTGCTGCTGTTCCCGGCGCATCTCCATGTGGTCACGAGCAGAACCACGCAATTTTTCATCTCTCCTGATGAGGCTTGTCACTGGCTGGAAACCTATGGCCCTCACAATGCTGGTGCGGATCGTGCAAACATTGGAGGTTGCCACGGTCGCTCTGGATGGCACTGATCTTCGGCCCCTAAGTTGGGGCGCGATTTGGAACAGATCATTAGAGAGTGGTGCACAGCGTTGCAACAGACTGCTGCTCTCACAGACGAAACAAGACATTAGGGCCATGCAGATGATCTGCCCTGGTCCTCCAGCGATAAGAGTTCTGTCACCTCCGGGCAAACTACTTGCCCCCTACGGAGGTGACTCCACAAACAACTGATGACATTTTTTGACCTGCCCTGTGCCTTGTCTATCATTCACCCATCATAAACAGAGTGAAGAATGGTCACCTAGGTCTCTTACACCCCATGAACACATGGCGAGCTGAAACTCTATGCCCCTTCTCTTCATGACTTACGTTAATCCTGCTTATTTTTTTCCACAGGAAATATTGACAGTTGAGCTACATGGAATTAGCCCATTACTCTGTATAGGCACTAACTGTTGATCACACTAAGGGTATTAACCGCCTCTTGTATCTGAGCTGACCACCCTTGCAGAGTTTTGATCAGTACCTAAATGTTAACTTCAGATTGGTATGGGCGGGCGCTCATTTGGCGTACTGCACATCTGGTATTCATTAATTTGTGTATTTTTTTTTTTTTTACCTAGTTATGCTTTCTTATTTCAGCTTTATGCTTGCTGCCTGGTCTTCCTGCTTTTGCCCTTCCTCCCGCTGAACATCACCGCTGCCCACTTACGATGGTTCATACCTATTGCTCGTGCTGACCTTCCCCCACACACATCAACACATATGACATTCTCTAAAGTGCTAATTTGGAATGTTCGCAGGATACATACCCCTGTACGTAGATATGCCATTTATTCATACCTCAAACACCACTTTGCATATGCCGCTCTGCTGCAGAAGTTCCAGTTGAGCCCTGATGTGGCTAAGTTACAGCGCCGTTGGCGTGGACAGATGTTCATAACTGATTTCACCTCCTACACCCACGGGCTTTTGATCTGGGTGCATCGGGGGAACTCATATAAGCAGGACAAGATGGCCATTCGCCCAGAGGGCAGATATGTCCTTGTGAATGACAGAATAGATGGTTGTCATGTCTTGCTGGGCAGCATATACTCCCCCAACACTGATTAGGTCCAATTTCTGGATGTGCTTTCCTGAGTCCTGTCGCGTTGGAGTGGAGTACCATGGTTATTAGGTGTTGGAGTGCGCCGGATATCGCCCTAGACCATTTGTTCCCTCCATTGCCCTGTACGACTGCCTCCTCGAATGCCTAATCGCTGAAAAACTAGTTGCAGAATTGGGGACTAGTGGACATGTGGCACAGCTGCAACAAGACTACAAGGGTCTATTCCTTTTATGGTGCATCTCATTCTTTATACGAGAGGATTGATAGGCTGATCGGTACACTGAACCTGGCCCTCTCACGTAGTAGTGGGGAGGTGAGTTGGGATATGTTGCTGTGGGTGGGTGACAGGGCTGCGTTTGGTGAGTTACAGATGGCATCAGATAGTGCGTGGTTGGAGAGAGGAGGTGAAATGTGCTGGCGGCCCAGCTGTGGCTTGTGGGCTCGTGGGTAGCAGTTTGGTGTTGAAGTGGTTGGTTTTAAGTTGGTGTCCTGGATGCAGCAAGTTGGTGTTCACACTGGTACGTAGCAAAACAGTGTCAGCAACTGTCACCAGCGCCTATATAAACAAAGAGCTCAAGTCCGGGCCTTGCGAAGGCAGCCCAGCTAAGTCTGGGCATGGCTTGTGAGGTTGACCTGTGTGCTCCAACTAAGTCCTCCTTTCCCTTGTTGGCTTTCCAGGAGTCGGAGATTGAAAGTCAAGGGGTGGCTATCTGCTAGGACTATTACAAGGCAAGTTATTGTTATTGCTTATTTACAGCAGTTATTGATAGCTCTGTTGAGCGATTGGTGCGTAGTTATTGGCAGGCACAGTTGCGAATGACTTTTTTACTCTGGTCTTATCTTATGTTAGTACAGCATATACTGCCACAAAGAATTCCTAGCTGTTGCATGAAGACTAGGGCTGTTGGGAATTGCTCTCCCTCCTCCCCCAGTTTTAGTGTGGTGGTGTGTTCCATCTTCTCACCTGGAAATGATATTAAGGAAGCCACGCTCTGGTCGTTTGATTGCTGCAACTAATCCACCCAATACATTCCTAATATTTTTAAAAAAAACTATTTGTCAAAAGAAGTCTCAGTTGTCTCCGCTGAAGTCCCATCTTTCAATTTCAATCTTTTTTCTTCCGAGTGGTAATGAGGAGGATAAAACAGAAGATGGCTGCAGGTATGGATCAAGTTGTTGATGTGCATTTGGACCCTTCACTCTCTAAATGTGCTCTTACATGTAAGGGAGGTCGAGTTGGCCAAAGTTCTCTCTCCTCATTAAAGATAAGTCTACTGCGTGGAATCCCTGACTTAGCAGAAGCAGGAGCTGTTGCCAGGGAACTCGGCCCATGTAGTTATCCTGAGTTGAACTAGGTGGAGCTGGAGGCTTCTACACAGCTATACTAAATCGAACTCTGCAAGTGGCCCTCCTGGCAACCAGAAGTCCTGTTCAGTTAGATCCTATGGATTCTAACTTTGGACAAAATGTCTTTGCAGCTTTAAAAAACACACATCTCATATGAAAAAATGTTTTGGCTCTCACAGTGAGGTGATTGACAAGCGGCTTGTTGGGTTGGAAAATTTCACTTTGCCAGACATAGGTGCTTTTAATCATCAGGATCGGATGCAGGAGGCATGTTTGAAATCATCTGCACCTTCGGGGTGGGGGAGGGGTGAGCTTGAGGGAGAGGTAGGGCGATTTTGGCAAGGCCTCGCAATGTTTGCTCAGCTGCCCATCTCTGCCTGCATTTCATAGTAGTACAACTTTACTAAGGGCCCGTTAGCCTTGCTGAATTCAATGAACTCAAAGATTTGTGAATCATTTGTGTCCTCAAGAGCACGATGCAACGTGCAGACGTCCTACCTAGAAAGGGGTGGTGAGGGAAATGCTTCATCTGAGTTATGTTTTGTATTGAGAAAGAAGTATCTTCTATTTTATCTTTGTTAGAAAGAGCGGGGTCTAATTCTGATCATATGTTAGATGTGCTGTCTCCACTTTTGTTGGGGTTCAACATCTTACTTCCTCTGGTTTAAGTCAAATGCAGGGGCAAAAGGTAAATGAGTTGAAATCACAGGTCACTCAAGTCAGTAATATGGTGAATGTTGGGTCAAAAGAAATTGGTATCAAAGTGGGTAAGCCCTGTGGGAACAGGGGACCCTCCCCCTGAGGTAACTAATGTAAAATCTAAAGAAAAACAGGTGGAGGACAATGTGTATTCATTAAAATATTTATTTCAGGGGTGTAACTGGGATGAACTAGAGGCACAGTTCACGTAAAAAACCTTACCCATTTTTCCAATCTTCAATAAAGTGGTAACTTGAAAGGGGGAGAGGAAAAAGAAACGTTAAATTATGAAATGTAAGTTAAAGAAAACTAAGGTCTGCAAGTATTTCTGTGGAGTCTATCTCCTGTCGAGTCTGAATCTCCTGACCCTTCTACAATGTAATGTAATGTAAAAGGCATTTCTATTGCACACTTTTACTCTGACGAGTGTCCTGGCGCTCTGCACTACCAGTGAGGAGAAACTGAGAGAAGCAACATCCATCATGCAAAAAAAGCCATGTTTTAAACTTCTTCCGGAACTGGAGGATAGATGAAATGCATCTTAAAACCAAAAGGAGTTTATTCCAAAAAGATAGTGCTAAAAATGGAAAGGACTTGCCTCCTGTTCTGGACCTACGGATTTTTGGGATTTTGGCCAGACACATGGAGGGAGCATACAAACAAATTCTTGCTCTCAGGTACCCTGCTTCGGACTGATGAAGAGCTCTGTGGATCAATAGAAAGGTCTTGAAAAGAATCCTCTTCCTAATAGGAAGCCAATGCAGCTCTCTAAGATAGGGGGATACCGGAGTTCTTAGAGGAAAGCAAGAAGCGTTCAGGCTGCTGCATTTTGGACCGCATGCAGCTTCCTGATGAAATAATCAGGTAGGCCCAGGTACATTACATTGTCATAGACAAGTCTAGATGTTATCAGAGCTTGTACTACCAGTTTCCTACCAGAGAGAGACAAAATGGAGAAACTTCCTCAGCACTTGTAGCAGACCAAAATAAGTCCATACTACTGCATTAACCTGCGCTAATTAAACAAGAGGCCTCCTTATAGGCTACCTTTTATGTTCATTGTTCCAGCACTACTACTGGTCTGGTGATATTACACCCTCCTGGAATGGAATCATCTCTGTACCCTTACATAAAAAAAGACCGACGGCATCTCGCACCAGATATAGACAAATAGCCCTTCTAAGCAAATTATTTGCCAAAAGCATACTACTTCATCTTCAAGAATGTGCGTTTAGCAATACTCTCATACCTGCTGAGAAGACAGTTTTTCACCAAAACTGTAGTACTTTTGTTTATGGCTCTGCAAACCTTAATAGAAAAGTATTCTCAGTCTAGGGGCATGCCCATGTATTCCACTTTTATTGATTTCTCCACAGCATTAGACAGGGTTGACCGGGGAAGTTGTGGAGAAAATGAATATGCTACTTACCAGTATGCATCTGTTCTTGGCATGTAGGGCTGCTGACATTCATATCTATCGCATAGATCGCCGCCTAGTGTTGGGTCCGGATGATTGCACATTGTTGTCCTGGAAGAGTCTTCGAAGTATCACGAGATAGGTGGCTCCTCCCCTGGACTACAGTGCGCATGGGCATCGACTCCATCCCCAGATTGTTTTTAGCCATTGTGGCGAAGATGGAGTGTAACAGTGTGAGCGATGACCATGCTAGAAGTAAGTTTGAATTCTGCAGCCGCTACAGGCGCCGGGGAGGAGGGCGGGCGATATGAATGGCAGCAGCCCTACATGCCAAGAACAGATGCATACTGGTAAGTAGCATATTCAGTTCGAGGCATGTGGGCTGCTGAATTCATATCTATAGCATAGAATATATAGCAGTCCCTCCATTACCGGCGGCCGCCTGTGCCAGCTGCAGACGTTTGAAAAAGTGTCTTAAGAACAGCCTGCCCCACAGCTGCCTGCTGCTTGGAGTGCACATCTACACAGTAGTGTTTAGTAAATGTGTGTGGTGTAGACCTTGTGGCTGCTCTACAAATGTCTTCCAAAGGGATATTACCAAGGAAAGCCATGGAGGCCCCCAACTTGCGGGTGGAGTGGGCTCTGGGGGGGGACCGTTAAAGTGCGCTTAGCCTTGTGATAGCAAATTTGAATACACTTAACGATCCACCTGGCTATACCTGCTTTGGAAATGGGGTTGCCTTTGTGCTGGGCTGAAAAGGCAACAAAGAGTTGTTGTGTTTTCCTAAAATCCTTGGTCCTATCGATGTAGTACATCAAAGCTCGTTTGACGTGAAGAGTGTGGGGCATTCTTTCGGCTACAGTCTCTGGGTTTTGAAAGAACGCGGGCAGTTCAATGGTCTGATTGACATGGAACTGTGAAACCACCTTAGGAAGAAATTTAGGGTTAGGGCGCAGCACCACCCTGTTTGAGTGAATTTGTATGAACGGCTCTTGGATAGTGAGCGCTTGGAGCTCACTAACACGGCGCAGAGACGTAATGGCTATTAGAAAAGACACTTTCCATGTTAAAAACTGAACCACGCATGAATGCAGAGGCTCGAAAGGTGGGCCCATCAGCCTGGTGATCCACATTAAGGTTCCATACAGGAGCTGGCGGGGTCCTGGGAGGGATGACCCGTTTCAGTCCTTCTAGGAAGGCTTTAATGGCAGGTACTCTGAAAACGGAGAGATGCTGCCTGTTTTGGAGATAAGCTGCTATGGCGGATAAGTGTATCCGAATGGAAGCATATGCCAGCTTGCATTTGTAAAGATGTAACAAATAACAGATGATGTTGTGAGTGGATGCATCTAGCGGGTTGATGTTGTGTTCTGTACAGTAAATGACAAACCGCTTCCATTTTGCTGCATAGCAAGCTTTGATGGTGGGCTTGCTTGCCTCCCGTATGATATCCATGCAGTCGGTAGGCAAGGTAAGGTAGCCAAATTCTAAGACTTCAGGAGCCAGATCGCCAGGTTGAGCTGTTGCGGGTCTGGGTGCTGAATGTCGTCATGGCTCTGCATCAAAAGTCTGGGCGTGAGGTGCAGCCTTTGATGCGGTACCACGGAGAGTTCTAGAAACGTGGTGTACCATGGTTGGCGTGCCCACGTTGGAGCAACCAGGATGAGTGTCAATGAGTGTTGCTTTAGCTTTCGTGCCACCAGTGGTATGAGAGGTGCTGGGGGAAAAGCGTACGCAAATTTGCCTGACCAGTTCATCCATATCGCATTGCCCTGCGACTGTGGGTGAGGGAACCTGGCGGCAAAGTGTTGGCATTTTGCGTTTTCTCTTGTGGCAAACAGGTCTATCTGTGGATGACCCCACTACTGGAAGTACGGGTGGAGTACTGATGGATGTATCTCCCACTCGTGCATTTGGTGGCTGTACCTGCTGAGCAGATCCGCCATCTGATTGTCCTTGCCCGGGAGGTGTTCCGCCATGAGGAAGATGTTCCTTTGAATGGCCCACTTCCACATGCTTTGAGCCAGATGAGACAACTGTGGAGAGTGTGTGCCTCCCTGCTTCTGAATGTAGTACATGGCCGTCATGTTGTCCGTCCGGATCAACACGACTTTGTTGCACAGATGTACTTTGAATGCCTTCATTGCCATGAAGATTGCCATCAGCTCTAGGTGGTTGATGTGCATCTTCCTTTGCTGCGTAGTCCATAGTCCCTGCACTGTGTAGTGGAGTACATGAGCTCCCCAACCCTGGGGAGATGCGTCCATTGTCAGGATAAGTTGTGGCACAGGCTCCTGGAACGGTCGGCCCTTGCAAAGGTTGTGTGGATTCCACCAATGCAGAGAGTTGTATGCCCGACCGGTCACCAATACTAGGTCCTTTAACTGTCCGTGAGCCTGATTCCACTGACGAGCCAAGCACTCTTGAAGCGGACGCATATGTAGCCTCGCGTGCGGGACTATGAAGATGCAGGAGGCCATCATGCCTATCAACTGCATGAACACTCTTGCTGGAAGCGAGTGTTGCGGTCTGAACTTTTGGATGAGCGACTGAATGCTGTTGATCCTCACAGAATTCGGCTGAGCTGTGGCCGCTAGAGTATCTAATACTGCCGCACATGGGCTGGCTGAAGGTGCGATTTGGGATAATTGAGTGAGAATCCCATACTGTGAAGAAGGTGAATGGTGTGGGACATGTTGGCGGCGCACAGCTGGGCCGACTTTGCTTGGACAAGCCAGTCGTCCAGATAAGGGTAAACGTGAACGTTCTGCCTCCTGAGGTGCGCAGCCACTGTCGCCAGGCATTTTGTGAACACCCTGGGCGCCGTGGTCACTCCGAAAGGAAGGACCTTGAACTGATAATGCCGACCCTGAATCGTGAATCTGAGGTATTTTCTGTGTGATGGATGTAGTGGAATGTGAAAGTATGCATCCTTGAGATCCAAGGTTGCGAGGAAGTCTCCCTGGTTGAGCAACGGAAGAACTTGCTGCAGCGTCAGCATGTGGAAGTGTTCTGAGAGAATATACTGGTTTAGGGGTCTGAGGTCCAGAATGGGTCTGAGCGACCCGTCCTTCTTTGGGATTAAGAAGTACAGGGAATACACTCCTGTGCCTTCTTCCTCCACCGGCACAAGCTCGATTGCCCCTTTTTGCAGCATGACAAGTACCTCCTGCTGCAATAAGTGCAAATGCTCTGTGGACATAGGAAGTTGTTTTTGTGGCATGTTGGGTGGAGTGGACGTTAACTCTAGACAATAACCGAACTGGATAAGTTTCCTGACCCACCTGTCTGTGGTGATGGATTTCCAGACTGGCAGGAACTGCTGGAGCCTCCCCCCCGACAGGTGTTGTGTGGTCGGGGGGCAGCGGCAAGGCGTCACTGCTTGGTGGTGGCAGAGGAACGGGAGTTGTTATTTCCACGGCCTCTGCCTTTGGCACTGTTGCCCCGATAGCCGCCTCTACTCTGCTTGGTGTAAGAGGACTGCGCCCCACTTTTAGTGTATTGCGTTTGCTGGGACATCTGGCCTCTGGAAATACCTCTATTGCCTGAGCGACGAAAAGTACTGCCCCGAAACTGTTGGGACTGGAGAGCTCCCATGGACTTCGCAGTCTCTGTATCCTTCTTTATTTTTTCCAGTGTGGCATCCACCTCAGGACCAAACAACCTATCAGGGTTGACCGGCTGATTGAGGATGGTGGTTTGTATCTCCGGCTTGAAACCGGAGATTCTGAGCCATGCCTGACGTCTCAACATCACACTGGTGTTAATGGCCCTGGCAGCGGTGTCCGCCACATCCAGTGCACATTTAATGGAGTTGGAGATGAGCTTCCCCTCTTGAATGAGCATTTCCGCCGCCTCTTTATACTGATCGGGTAGATGTTTCAACAGGGTCTCTAGTGTGTCATAGTGCGCCCTGTCATATCTGGCCAAGAGTGCCTGAGTGTTTGAGATACGCCAGATATTGGCTGCTTGAGCCGCCACCCTCTTCCCTGATGCCTCCAGCACTTTAGATTCCTTGTCTGGGGGAGGAGCATCACCAGTGGTTTGCGAATTCGCCCTCTTCCGGGCATTAGAAACTACCAGAGAGTCCAATGGCAACTGGCCCTTGATGTAGGTCGGGTCGCCAGGTGCCGGCTTATATATTTTTTCAATTCTAGGGTTGACCACCCTGGCACGTGTGGGTTCTTTAAAGATGTCCGCAGCATGTTTGAGAACCCCTTTCAACATTGGGAGAGTTTTGACAGTTTTCTCTGCTGTGGAAAAGGTATCAAAAAGGAAATCCACGTCAACAGGGTCAGCATGCAGCTGGACGTCGTGGTTTGTAGCTGCCCTCTCAATGAGAGCATTAAATGCCGCTGAATCCTCAGTAGGAGAGGTTTTGACATTGTAAACCTGAGTGTCCGGGGCAGTTTGTGGATCTCCTGGGTCCCCTGCATCTGCCCAAGAGTCCTGGTGATCTTCAGGATCAGTGGTGGCAGGAAAGTTATACTGTTCGTCATCACCTTCCCCAGCCTCCACATCCGAGTAAGTGGGTGAGGGTGTAGCAATTCTTGGAGTCTGCGTAGCAAGCGGCTCAACCAGAACCGGGGAATCCGTAGAAGGCTTCTTGCGCTTCAAAGGAATCGTGTAGGACTCCAAAGGCTGCGTCGCCGTGATCTTCCTCTTGTAGAGGGTAAGTTTACCGGTGTCGGCGTCGATAAAGTGTTCCGACTGTTCCTCCACCAAGGGTTGTCGATGCTTCAAGCTCCCAAGCTGCGTAGAAGGCTTCGACCCAGCAGACCCCTGCACGGGCGCGTTGGTGACCGACCTAGGTGCGAAGGCCTTCGGTGCCACCTTAGGCGGTAACGTAAACAGGAGCGGCGTCGAAGACGATGGCGTCTTGGCAGCTGGCTTCGGGGTGGAAGCATCCTTCGGATCGACCGCGGAAGCCTTGTTCCTGATGCGTTGCAGTGAGTCCGACACCTGCTTCGTAAAGGAAGCGGACGGTTTTGTCGACCCGACAGACGTCTTCGGTCCACCAGCGTGTGCAGACTGGAGCGTCGATGTCTTGGTCTTCTCCGGCTGAGGTACAGGAGCAGCTTTCTTAGGTGCGCCGTGTCCTCCTTCCGCGCCGACGGCCTTCGGCTTCGACGACTTCGGGTCGGCGGCCTTGACTCCCGGGGTTGGGGCCCCAGTCTTCGGCTCGACACCCTTGCTCGATTTTGGATCGACGGCCTTGACCGACTTTGGCTGGACGCCTTTGGTTGATTTCACCGGGTCGACAGCCTTCTTCGGCTGCGGCTGCCCCAACCTCGCGGAAGACGAGGGGGCAGCCAGAGGGACAGACGTCTTCTGTTTTGTTGGCGTTTCCATCACTTTCGGTTTCATCGACACCGAGTGTTTCACTTTCGGTTTCGTTTTGACGACCGTCGGCTCTGCAGAAGTGTCCGTAGCCGGGCCCGTAGGCGAGGCCGTGGATTTGGGTGCAAGGTCTTGGGTAAGGCCGTGAGGCGATCCCGCGACCTGAGCCTTAGTGAGTGTTCGAACGGGGCATAGCTCTTCGCCCGAGCTATCTTCCATGGCCCCATAGGCCTCATTGTCGTCTCCTACCTCGTCGACGACTTCTTCTGCATCGAGCGCTTCGACGTCCGCGTCGTAGTCGATCTCCTCCGCAGGAGGTGAAATCTGCAGATTAACTTCGTGGTCGTCTGGTTCTTCTCTCTCGAAGATGTCCACCGGTGCCGGGGCCGACTGCTGGGCCTCCAGGCACGCCACGCGCCGAAGTCGAATTGTTTTCTTCGATCGAAACCTGGAACAAGCCATACAGTTGGCTTCATCGTGGTCCGGCGACAGGCACTTGTTGCACACCGGGTGGACGTCAATGTGGGGATACTTCGATCCACACACTGGACATTTCTTGAATGGGCTCCGCTCTATGATGGAAGCCTTGTTGCGTCGACTGGGCCTCGAGCACCAAAGAGTTACGCGACTCCTCGGGACGTCCGACTCTGGAACCGAGCCGGAACAGATTCGGGCACCGAGCGCAAAAACAATACCGACGGTATAGGAAAAGGCCTTCAGGCCTTAAGAAAGTCTATATCGATTCCGAACTGGAGATAACGAATATACATCCGAACCCAATGGCGGAAAAAAACAATCTGGGGATGGAGTCGATGCCCATGCGCACTGTAGTCCAGGGGAGGAGCCACCTATCTCGTGATACTTCGAAGACTCTTCCAGGACAATCATCCGGACCCAACACTAGGCGGCGATCTATGCTATAGATAAGAATTCAGCAGCCCACATGCCTCGAACCTGCCAGTGCTAGGGATTCTTGCTCACCTTTTAAAGCTAATAGTTGCCATACACTCCTACACCTTGACTCAGGTTTTGATGGGAGGGAACTATGGTTTGTCAAGAAGAGTGGTGACGCATAATGGCTCAAACCAGAGGTTCGTGCTTGGGCCTCTCCTGTTCTCGTACATTCATGCTTTGCCTCATCTAGTTGGTCTGGTAAAGAGGGACCTTCCTAAATTTGGTCTAATTAAGAAAATAAGTTACTTACCTGTAACTGTTGTTCTCCAGTATTGGACTCTTTCCTAGATTAACATGCTTGAATCATTCCCCGAGTCCCACGGTACCTCATAATAGCAATACAATGTTCAACATAGACTATAAAGGCCCTAGGCTCTTACATTTTTGTAACATATCAGTAATTGTTTTTAAAAAAGACCAAACTTAGATTGCGACCAATCATATTTCTTTGCCCTCTAGAGAACTCCTGTGAGAAGGTCCAGTACTTCAGATTTTTAAAGTGCAATTGTTGGAAATACACCCCAAAGAGAGAAAGAGAAGGCAAGCTTTCCAGGGGAGGAGGGAGAGTCGCATGTGAATATATGAAAGATTGCAATACAGGAGAAATACCTTTCTTTTAAGACCCATGAGTGGTTGTTTTAGGCTCTTTAAGCTGCTCTAGAGAAGAGTGAAAATGAGATGATCTCTCCCTAGTCTGTGACTTGCTGAAGGAGGTTGGAGAGCCCACACTGTTGTCATCAGACACCGGCTCCTTCCTGGTCTTTTGTTTTTGGAGCCATATCAGCAGCCACCCTTCACAATCCTTCAGAGTTTTAGTACAATAGGTATGACATACCTTACATTCCTTGGCCTAATGTGCTGGATAAAGGCAATATATAAAGTCCTGATGAGGGTCATCTGAATGAAGCATTGTCTTTACACAAGTATAACAGTCCTTGAAAAGACCCATATTTTTTTAAAATCTGAGATGATGAAGCCAGAATTGAAGCCAAGAAATACAGACAAGTTGATTTTGAGAATAATCTGTAGATCTCTGAGGAAAATCAGGAGGTTTGGAATTGTTTAGTATTGTTGAGAACAGGTTTAACTGAGCAGAGCTCAGTGGAGACCCCCTATCGGGATATGCAGTAGAAAATTTGAGAGACATGAGCTTCTCACAGGAGTGTTCAAGAGGGCAAGGCAATAGGATTAGTTGAAACTAAATCTAGTCTCGGTGTGTAACAAAACTGAAGGGCCCAGGGCCTTTCTAGTTTATGTTTAACATTGTATTGCTATTACAAGGTACCGTGGGACCCCAATTTCGACAATTGGGAATGATTTAAGCAAGTGAATCTAAGAAAGTTCCAATACTGGAGTAATGTAGGTTGTCATCGTCATGCAGACAATGGTATTTTGTTGGCTAACCCCCAATAGACGTTCAATGACGTCTTTTATGCTTTGGACAAATACAAGGAGGAACACATTTTAAAAATAAACATATCTAAGAGAAAAGTCATTATTTTTAGAACAAAGGGGTGAACATTAGGCTAAACCTTAACTGGTTTCTGAGGAGTGCCAAGACGGTAGTAGTACAGTTTATTTTCTCGTCTTGGACCTTTTCAAGCAACTGCCTAAATAAAGATCATATGAACCATTGTAAAAGAAAGGCATTGTCCCATGCTTCTACTATCCACAGATTATTTAAGTGTTGCGGGCAAAGGCATTTTACACATGTTCTATTGGTTTACAAGATAATAATTTCACCCTCATGGAGTTCGGTCAGTTAAGTGATGGATGTTCATCAGCCAGGATAGCTTGAATCCAGTGAAACAGTGAGCAAGGGACCCACGTCTGGGAATACCCAGCACACTTATGGCGAGAAAGTATATGAGGGGTGAAACTCTGAAACCGGTCCTAGGTTGCTTGTTTCCAGTCCAGGGAGGACCTGGCCTGGCAGTTCGGGCTTGACTGTTCCCATTGGGCGCAGGGTCACGACTGATTTGCATATGGCTGGGATCAAACTAGAATGGAGAGAAAAAAAATGATGGCTTTAGGCCCAGATGTCTGTACTGGGGTGAATGTATGACATTGTTCTGCATTCTGTCCATCAATTGTTCTTTTTGCATAAGGTATAGGTAAGTCACCCCTCCAGCAGGCCTTACACGCCCTAAGGCAGGTTAGACTACATCTCTGGTGTGGGCAGATCTACATGAGCAGATATACCCTTACAAAATTTTAATCTATTCTTAATATTGTGAGTGCCAGGGATGCCATAGGGAGTACATGGGCTGAAAGCTCAACAACTTGAGTTCCCCAGCACCATGGTGGCTTCACTGAACCCAGGAGTGTTTGGTACCAAACAACTCCTCTTAATAAACCCACACTGATGCCTGTGTTGGATTTATTAGAACATGTACCCAGAGAGCACCTCAGAGGTGCCACCCTGAAAACCTGCCAACCCTGGTGTGGTCTCAGACTGGTTTTAGGCGGCCTACCCCACTAGACATATTTCTGCACTCATTGGGTGGGAGCCTTTGCTCTTGGAGGCCAGAAACAAAGCCCGTCCTGGACGGAGGTGCCACACCTCGTCCTCCAGGAAGGCACAGTGTTCGAGAGAGAAGCTTCAATGGCATTGCTGCCTTTGTAATGAGACCCTAGCCTCTGCTGCTAGCAGCAAATGGCAGACCCCAGTTCAAACCTCCACTTTTGGCAGGGGGGGGGATAGGCGGGATAACTAGATGAGAATATGAGGTGTGACCCCCTTCCCCAACTCCAACCCTCAGGTGCTTGAGGCGAAGTGAAGCACATTTTTGTCCCCACCGTCTTAAAGATCGTGGGGTTTATCCAAACAAGGCCAGGACTATGCCCACCTCCCATACAAGGCTGGGATAATATAGGGTGAAGACACTCCAGGTAAGGGACCTATTGGCCCTACCTGTCACTCCACTGTAACGCCCCTAAATATAGTATTTAGGTGGCACCCCCAGACCCTGTAAGGGAGATTTCTGATGACCTATGAAGGCAGGACACTGAAGAGCCGCAACAGCAAGAAAGGAGAAGGGCCGTGATTTAGTCGGAGTCAGCCCTGCCAGCCTGTCTGCTGCCTTTCGCCCCTGCTGCAGAAGTTGACTCATCCTGCAAGCCTAGCGACATCCAAAATCCTGGTAGAACTGTCTGCCTTCAATAAAGATCAAGAACTCCCATGGACAGCGGACCTGTCCAAAAGAAACCATCTTGAAAGAACAAGAGCTCTGCCCTGACGAACCGCAAAACTGCCCACCATACCCACCTCTGCAGTGGACGCCCATGGCCTGAGTCCAAGTGGCCCACCAGTCCTGCTAAGCTTCCCCAGCGATTCTGAATGAGATTCCATCATTGACCCCTGCAGAACTCCATGTTGATGCCTGCAGCCTCTGTACAACAACCCCCCTAACTGTGACCAGCTCCGGTAAGACTTTTCCGACGTCTACGAACACCCCTGCTCCCAAACCCCCTGGGCCGAGGGGAGCTTGACCAACAGTGTCGCTACTTCCCCAAACAACAGTACGTACCTGGGCAGCTGTTAGTTTCCTTGGTCTGGCCTCCTGGCCAGAGACTGCAGCATGTTTCTGAAACTGATCTCTATTGGTTTGCATTGGGCACCTGACGCTGTGTTGGCACTCCAGTGCTTGCCTAAACACCAGGAAATTGACCCCAACACCGCTTTTACCTACCAGTAACAGCACATCTCCAATCACCCCCAATCTCCATTGGTCAACATTGCTCACCAAACTCTGATTTTCAGCTCTGCACCAGCCGTCTATATGCCACTGGTAGTGCAGTCTTTGTGCTAACTTAAACCTTGCCATGTGTTGACCTGAAAACTGAAGACTGGCTTTGTAAGTTGTGTACTTACCCACAAAACTGCATTCTTGTTTACCTCCCTTAGGTTAACATTGCTGAACTGAAAATTGATATGTGTCCACTTATTACAGCGTATTTACACAATTACAACTGATGGTTAAAAACCATGCATGGTTCATGAACTTAAAAGGTCTATAATGTATGAAAATGCACATAATTAATTATACAATATAATTTAACAATATTTTAAAAGCATATGCTTTTAAAAAGTGTCCACTTTTTAAAGTGAAAAGTATTTCTTATGAAAAACGTACTTACCTTTGAACACAGATCTAGGTCTACAAATAAACCAAGAAAGAAGCTTATTTTTCTAAAATTGGTGCGGATCTCCTTTTTGAGTCGTGTCTCATTTATTAATCACTGTGTGTACAACAAATGTCTTACACTCCTCTATGTTAGGCCTAAGGATACTTGACCACACTACCACACATATGCCAACGTCATAAAGCAAGGGCTGCCTTCATTCAGCTAAAAAAGATCTGGAGCTCCAAAGACCTAATGCGGCAAACCAAGATCAGGCTTCTTAACAGCGATGTAAAATTAGTCCCCCTACAAGGTGCAGAAACCTGGAGGACAATAGTGACCATGACCAACAAAATCCATAACTTCATCAACGTCCGTCTGAGGAAAATCCTCCAAATCAGCTGGCAAAACACCATCAGCAGAAATGACCCATGGCAGCAGACTTCCCAGTTTCCTGGCCATGAAGAAATCATGAAAGACACTTGGGCTGGATAGGTCACACTCCCTCTGTATGCCCATGTCAAACATCACCAGGCAAGCCCTGACTTGTAACCCTCAAGGGAAAAGGAAAAGAGGAAGACCAAGAAACACTTGGCATCGAGGTCTAGAAGCTGACTGGAAAGAGAAAGGCTACGCCTGCAGTCAGGCTGAAAGAAAGGCCAAAGACCAAGACGGCTGAGCAGTCCTGGTTGATGGCCTATACCCCAGGAGGGGTAACAGGGCATAAGTGAGTGAGTACTCCGTCTCTTACAGGTTGAATGAGACAAACATGGAGCGGCACTGCACCACCTAGAGGTGCATGGTACATTTCTGGATACAGACTGGCGCCTTCGGGGATATTCTAAACCCAAACAGGTTCTGAAGCACGAGGCAGTGGATCCACGTCCCCCGTCTGGAAAATGTGTATAAAAGTGGGATCCAGGGGGGCGTGGCCAAGACAGCGATGTGAGCAGACGTGTCTCGATCGAGCTCCGTCGCCCCGCTGCACTGTTGAGCCTGTTTTAGCGTAGTTTCGGGGGTCATCTGCTCCTGAGGACCCCGGTGCACTGCCGACCCTGCTGGCGATCCTTCTTGGCGGCGAATCGCGGCCGTGAGCACTCACGCGGCCACAGCGCACGGCTCTGGGGTCCCCGGCTCGGCCGCTGGCCGCCATCTTGCCGCAGGGCCCGCTGCCGAAACATCCGGACTAGCTCCCGAGAAGGAGACAGAACAGCGGCCTGAGTGAGGCTCCGGAGCATTCTTAACCCAGCCTGCGGCTCCGATCCATCAGCGGAGCCGGTCTGACACCGGCTGCGGTGCACCGACGCTGTCTGCACCGGGCTGCCACCGGCGGGGCGAGCAGCGGCGGCCTGGACGCCGCATCCACGCGAGGCCCCGGCTTTGGCGGGAACAGCAGGCCCAGACCGGAGGAGTCGCCGGAGGCCCCCTGCCCGTGAGGCCCGACCACGACCCCATCGCTGGACACACCTGGTGAGCTGCAGCGCGCCGCCCTTCCCCCCCTTCTCCAACTCCCGGGGGGAATCCGGCGACAGCGGAGCTCGGCCGCGGGCCTACCCGCCATCTTGCACCCTGGGTGGAGGACAGCACCACCAGTGCGGACAGCCCCTACTTAGACGCTGCCCCGGACGCATACAGCAGCGCTTTGGGGAAGCGGCCCTGACGCTGCTTGCTGGCGCTGCCTGAGCCTCGGTGGGCCCCTGCACCACAGGACACTTCCCCTGACCGCCTCTCCACCACTACCCGGCCCTGCTGAGCCTGGTGAGCTGCAGCCCGGACCACCACCTTGCCACGGGCGGGCGGATCCGCCATCTTCTACCCCCAGGCACTGGGCCTCCTACTGCTGAGACGTGGGGACACTGGGAAGGACCCCCCTGATCACTCCTCGGCTGTCGCTGCAGAGCCGGCTGGGGGTCGCGCTGGGGACTGGCCCTGGCACAGTCGAGACCGGGAGGCTGCGCCACGCCACGAGCCATAGGAGGCTCTTCGCCTGTAAGCCCTCGGTCCTGCTTGTCGTGGAGCACCTACTGCCATCGCCCCCCTGACGCCTCCTCTACCTCCACGCTGCCTTGCCTCCCCGGCTGCGCCATCTACCTCCGCTCCTGCGACCTCTCTACGGCCTGGCCTTCTCTCGCCTGAGTGCGCTCCGCGTCCTGTTGGCGGACCGTCCAGGCTTTGGACTCGTGAGGGCCAAGGCGTGCACCGCCCTCTCTAGCCTCATGGACTTGAACCCCTGCTCGTGAGATCCGGACGGCTGGGAAGCGGGGCACCAGGGCGGCCTCGCACAGCGTATCCCCCGCCTCTGATCAGGGATCGTCCACAGCAACTGGCCCTGCCCCCCACTGCCCTTTGCCGCCCTAAGTGGACCATGACCCGCGGCAAGGGGACCAGGCCGGACCCCCCGCCCACGACGACCAGAGGAGCATCAGTGGCTTCCATGTGGGGTAAGGCGGGTTCGCCGTCATCATCCGGGGGGCCCTCATCGTCTTCAGGGGGGAAACCCCCACCGCCAGCCGACTCCCCACCGGTGACGCAGGCCTTCATGTCCTCCTTCATGGCTGATCTGAAGACTGAGATTGGCTCCCTCAGGTCGGAGGTCCATACATGCGTCAAAGAACTTCGCAAGGAAGTCACCGACCTTGGCGACCGGGTCGACGGCCTGGAAAAGACGGTCGATTCCCGCACCGAAGACCTGGAGCAGATCTGGCGGAGGGTGGCGACCCTCGAAGAACAACATATCCAGCTCCAGATTAAGCAGGAGGACTTGGAAAATAGGGGACGCCGCAACAACCTCCGCATACGGGGTGTGCCACTTGGAGAAGAGGGGACTAATACCATGGCCTACGTGGCCCTACTCCTGCAAGCGGTGTGGGGCGAGGAGGACGCCCCCCCGCCGCGCCTCGACCGCGCACACCGAGTCTTTGGAGCGGGAGGAAAAGCGGGTCCCCTGCCCGACATCGTCACCAGGCTTCATTATTTCACTGAGAAGGAGGCCATTTTGAAGGCGGCTAGGGACAACCCGGACCTGAGGTACGAAGGCCACAAGATCCAGATCTTTCAGGACCTGGCCCCCTCAACCCTCTACAGACGAAAGGTCTTCCGCCCGATCACGGAGAGACTCCGGACCCTCAACATCTCTTACCAGTGGGGCCACCCCTTCGCGCTCATCTTCAGGTGGGAGGACAAGCGCAGGGCGCTCAGGTCCTATCAGGAAGCGGCACAACTGCTAGGCATGCCGGAGTCCCCGGATCACAGTCCAACCCGACCTCCCCACCTGGAGAAGGCCCCTCCACGCTCGGAATGGTCCACTGTGCGCAAACGTCGACGGTCCCCTCCGGTGGCTGCACTCTCTGCCTCACAGACCAAACAGGACATCATCGCACACATCCGCTCTCTTGAGGGCGACCGCGAGGAACAGGCCTCCCAGCTCCTCGCTTCTGGCTCTGAGGGTGGGGATCGCCCCTCGGCTACGGAAGACCACTGACCATTGCTATTGTGCTCACAGATGCCCTGAACATGCGCTCGCCCATTGGGCACCCCGATGTGTCCTCATGCATCATGGAGACTTCACCCCACTGTTCTTGGAAAAGGGGCTTTCCCCCTCTCACTGGCAGGCCACATCCGTGGCTCTCCCCCCCCCGCCCGCGGGGGTCTGAAGGAATGGACGATATCTTTTGCCTCCTCCAGGCCATGTACTGCATCAAGGAGCCCCAGCGCCCCACTGGCGCCTGAATGGACCAAGTGGTCCCACGGCCCGACACGCCCCCGAACTACCTTGGAGCAGCGGGGTGGACGGGCTCTGAGACGATTCAATCTTACTCCACTTACCTAGCTCTTCGCTTCCCCCCCCCCTTTGTCCCATAGGAAGTGACATTCCTGAGTTCATCCAAACCCTTGGGTAGAGGATGTCCGGTATCTGGGACAATGTACACTGGCCCTGTTGGCCTGTTTTGGTTCTACTTCTTCTCTGCGCCTTTTCTCTTTTTCCTCTCTCTCCTCTTCCTACTTTACCCTTCACTGCCCTCTCTTATCACTCTTTCCCCGCGCCTGCGAAGGGGTGGCGGGGTGGGTCCCGTGGGGGTTGGCGCGCTGGAGGCGAGATGAGGCTGCCGCTGTCCTGTCTGCGGGTGGGTCTGCTATGTTGGGTCTTGCGCGACTCCACACCCCCTTAGTGCTATGACAGCGAACATCCCTACGCCCTTGAAGGTCCTCTCCCTCAACGTCAAAGGGCTCAACTCCCCCAACAAGCGTAAGCAGATATGGCGCTACCTCCTACACCACTCCCCTGACATTATCCTCCTCCAGGAGACGCACCTTCTCAGGGGTGACATCAAACGCATGGCGCACCCCAGATACCCTACACAGTTCTGGGCATCCTCTGACACCAAGACAGCGGGGGTGGCGATCCTCTGTAGGGCTGGCATTCGGCGGGGACCCGTGAAACCCTTCAAAAGCGCTGACGGGCGTTTCCTCCGAGCCACGGTACAGATGGGACGAGCACAGTTCACTCTAGGATGTGTGTACGCACCCAACCAGTCGCAGGACAAATACCTCCAGGCGCTTCTGCGGGAACAGTTCCCATCGGGCGACAGTAATGTGATCCTGGGCGGCGACTTCAATCTTGTCTGGGACCCTGAGCTAGATCGGGCGGGAACCCCCTTTAACGGCGCGGGAGCAATGTCCTCTGCCCTTAGAACGCAGCTTACAGACCTGGGACTAGTGGACGTGTGGCGCTACCACAACCCGGGGACCCGGGATTATTCCTTCTATTCACATTCCCATCGGACATACTCCCGAATCGACTATCTCTTCACCTCCCTTGAATTGGCCCGAGACTCCTTAACTGCCACTATCTCCGACATTTCCCTGTCGGACCACGCTCACGTGGAGCTTTTGTTGCAGGACCCCCTGACCCGTGCCACTCGTGAGCGCAGATGGGCGCTTCCGCCGAGGATCCTCCGGGATCCGGACGACGTCGCCAGCATCCGAGACGCCATAGACTCTTACTTCGCCATCAACGACACCCCCGACCTGCCCTTTCACACGGTCTGGGATGCCTTCAAGGCCACCATTCGGGGCCATATCACCTCCCTGGCGGCGGCGCGGAGGAAGGAAGCGTTCCAGATGGAAACCGACCTGGCTAGCGAGATCAAGCAGGCGGAGTCTCGGGACCGGGACTCCCCTTCACGGGCGTCAAAGAGAACTCTCGCCATTCTCAGGGGGCAACTCCGCGCCCTGCGCACCAACAAGGCGGAACACTCCCTACTAGCGCTTAAGCAACGGTATTACGAGGGAGGGGACAAGGTTGGTCGTCTATTGGCCGGCAGGCTGCGGGCACGCGCAGCTAGGGCCCACATTGCCAATGTCAAGCGGCAGGATGGCACCAGTGCCACCTCAGAGAAGGCCAAACAGGCCGCATTTGTCGCTTACTACTCCTCCCTGTATGCTGAGGAGCCCACCTCTGCGGAGGCGCGAGAGGCCGTTCTCGCGGACTTCGGGGGGTCTCCACTGTCCCCTGCTTGTGCGGCCACGCTGGAGGGGCCCCTGCAGGAGGAGGAAATAACAGAAGCGGTCAAAGACCTCCCTGTGGGGAAAACCCCGGGGCCGGACGGCCTGCCGTTGACCTTCTATCGCCTGTTCTTGACCCAACTCCGCCCGCATCTGCTGCGGCTCTACAGCTCCTTCTCTGATACCGTTGGCCCATCCCCTGATATGGGCCTGGCGGAAATTGCCCTGATCCCCAAGCCTGGGAAGGATCCCGACCTGTGTGCCTCCTACCGCCCCATTGCCCTCCTTAACACCGATCTCAAGATCTACACTAAGATCCTGGCCAAGCGGCTGGACCCGCACATGCCGGGATTAGTGAACCCGGACCAGGTGGGATTTATACGGGACCGTCAGGGAGCCGACAACGTTCGCAGGCTGGCACACCTAGTGGGTAAGGTGCACCACTGGAAAATCCCGGCCTGCCTCCTTTCGCTGGACGCAGAAAAGGCTTTCGACCGGGTCGACTGGACCTTCCTACGGGCGGTCCTCACGAAACTTGGTCTTGGCCCTATCATGATCTCCAGGTGCATGGCCCCTTACCTTGGGCCGCAGGCCAGAATTCGGGTCAACGGTCAGCTGACATCGCCGCTCTTGATCCACAGGGGCACGAGGCAGGGATGCCCGCTTTCGCCGCTCCTGTTCGCTCTTGCGGTCGAGCCATTGGCGGAGCTGATTAGGCGCACTCCTGATATTCATGGTATCCCCCACGGAGGGCGCTCTAACAAGGTTGCGCTATTTGCGGACGACCTGATTCTTACTCTTACGAATCCTCGGGTCTCCCTCCCAGCGGTGCACGAAACCCTCTCATTGTTTGAGCAGGCGTCCGGCCCTAAAATTAATCACACCAAATCTTGGGCGCTTAACCTCACCATCCCCGAAGAGGAGGTCTCCCTCCTGAAGGGGGTCACACCCTACCGTTGGGCGGATGACCACATTCAATATTTGGGTCCAGACCTCACACCCCACCTCGACTCGTGGTCCCCGAGGAACTGGGCCTCTTGCCGCAAGGAAGTCCTGGCGGACCTGCGGAAATGGAAACCTTTGATGATTTCCTGGCTGGGGCGGCTCAACGCTGTCAAGATGTCGATCCTCCCCCGCATCCTGTATGTCTTCCAGTGCCTCCCCACCCCGATCCCGATTCACTGCATCAGAACCCTCCAACGCGACCTCACGTCCTTCATATGGCGGGGCAAGCGGCCCCGGTTCTCACAGAAAGTCCTCATGGAGCCGAGAGACAGGGGTGGACTGGCCTGCCCGAATCTCCTCCACTACTATTGGGCGGCGCATCTCCGGTTCGTGATCGAATGGGGTGCACGCGAAAGCGACAAGCACTGGTTCCACATGGACCGAGTGGTCACGGGACGCACCATATGGGACCTACCATGGCTACCGCGTGTGGCGCGCTCCAGAAGTGCATATATGGCGGTCCCCACAAGGACGGTTCTTGAAGTATGGGACAGAGTGGCAGTGCCCAAGGGCCTCACCACGTTCCCCTCTCCGCACACCCCCATTGCAGGTAACCCGCACTTTCCCCCTGCTGCCCAGACCCGAGCCTTCGAGAGTTGGACTCAAGGAGACTGCAGGGTCGCAGGAGATCTTTTTCTTGGTGGGTCGCCTAAATCGTGGCTGGACTGCAGAGACGAATTTGGCCTTCCTCTCACCGCTAGCTTACAATATGCGCAGCTACGCCACTGGCTCTCGGGGGACGACATGTATCAGGCTGCTACCAGGGCATATACCCCGTTTGAGAAGTTGGCACGCTCCCTCGGGGGATTGAAACGGCTCATCTCCCAGATCTACAACATATTGCAACACCCCGTCGCTCCGCCTGCGCATCCCTATCAGAGGCAGTGGCAGTCGGTGACTGGCGCTGATATCACGCCATCTCAATGGACTCGGCTCTGGAACGACATCCCCAAAACCTACCGCAGCATCCCACAGAGGGAAAACGCGTACAAGATGCTAACACAATGGTACTACACTCCCCTGAGACTCAGCAAAATGTTCCCCACTTCCTCGCCGCTGTGCTGGAGGTGTGGCACTGCGACTGGTGACTTCGTACACATCTGGTGGTCGTGCCCTACCCTAGCTGTCTTTTGGAAGGAGGTCCTTAGTCACATTAAGAAGGTGCTGGGTTTTCCCCTCCCTGAAGAGGTTTGCACACTCCTGCTGGGCATTCGACCCCCCACACTTAGGGCCCTCACGCGCAGCGACTGGATCCTCTCCCTTCACATGTTGGGCGCAGCCAGGCAACTCATTGCTCTATACTGGAAGCGGACTGAGGCACCGCCGATAGCCTCTTGGTTCGTGCGCCTCTGGCACGTCCTGACTATGGAGCTACTCACGGCGCGGATACAATCACGGGGGACACGCTTCAAGGCAGTGTGGGAACCTCTCGTGCGATACCTGTGCTCCATCAGTTATGCCCGCCACATGCCTCCCAGGCTCCGCGCCCTGCAATTGTTTGAGGATGCCCTCATCCCTGCTGACCCAAACAGGCTAGCCACCTAATCGCTTCCCCCAGTGCCGATTTGCGCTGTCCATCCCATATTGGCGACTGCAGTCACGCCCCCCAGATCCCTCTCCACCTCGCTACTACTCACTCCTCCTCTGACTTTTCTTCTTTCCTACTTGCCACTCTGGCTTCCACCCCTCTTTGGGGCAGTTCGGCCCCTGTTGGGCCTTTGAAAATGTGGCACCATTGCTCTCTCTTACGTACGCACCTCCCCCGCACACCGACGCATTGCCGTCATCTGACCACCTCTTGTTATACTCTCCCCTAAGCCACGCGGCCGGCCCCTCCAGGGGTTGTAGGCAGAGCGCTGTGTTAATGGTTCCACCTCCCCCGGTTAATACTGCCCACTGGTCTTTTTTTTTCTGCGCGGCCGGCCCTGAAATGGGGTTGTAGGCTTATCGCTGTGTTCACAATAAAAACAGATTTGAACAAAAAAAGTGGGATCCAAACCACACAACTTTGCTACAATTCCAAGTTCTTCATGAGCAAGGATGTAACTGCTCTTCACAGTACTCGATGGACTGCTGTTCAACCAGAGAGGATGCCTACATGAGAGCCAGTCTTCCAGAGATGATGGGACATCACCTTAAGTGTGCATCTTCTGCTGGATGAGTGGATATCCTGTTTGCCTACTGAGAAAGGGAAAAAGTCCACCTGGCCCTGCAGGAGGAGAGACTGCTGAGGGGATGCCCAGCATGTTTCTGGCATGAGGAACACCAAGGGAAAGTTGGCTACTAACGAAAGTGCAGTCAGGAGTGACTCATGCTGTGGGCGCGTTTCCTAATCTTTCTCTGTGTGATTCCTGCAGAGAACTGCAACCAAAAGATTGCACATATCACGCAGCAAACATGCCTGCGTGGGAGTGCTACTGCCAATGGAGGAAGAAGCTGTCTCACTGCTGAAGTACAGACAGTAGAATGTGAAGACCAACTACCACAGACGGATGTATGACACTACAACGCATGCTTTTACATCGCATGCCTTTACAACGTAAGTATTACAACGCAGTCCTTTACAACGCATAGTGCTTTGGGGTGCTGGATAGTGAATAGTTTAATTTACTATTCCAACTCCAGTCCCCGTGGACACTAGGGAAGGTTATTGGATAGTAAATTAATCTATTCCCTATCCTAGAGCGCCCCCCAGAGCAATGCGTTGTAATAGTTTGCGTTGTAATGGTTGCGTTGTAAAGGCTCTACGAGGTAAAAGTTGCGTTGTAAAGGTTGTTTACCACCACAGACACCTCTTTGCTCATCAATCAGCCCCAGGAGGGCCACAACTGCCTTGCCATAGGACCTGTCTGTATTCGGTCAGTGGACTGCCGCAAATGGCAAAGATGCCGGGAGCATAACAGTACTAGTCTTGCTGCATTTGTCTACCAAATCCTGTTTTGAAGGGATGGTAGCTGTGCAGCTCCAAGACAGAGGCTGCATCTGACGTTCCCCTCACGAGTGTTGCTCACTCAACAAGCAGGTAATGCAGGTGTATGCCTGCAGTCAGGCCATAGACTGTATTACAAACCAAAGACTTGAGTACAAGGGCTTGAGACTTTTCTGTGCACCTCAATAATGGGGTAAAAATGAGTGAACCGATTCACCATCTCAACCTGTGTGTGTTGTGGGAGGGGAGGGGTCAGCATAATGCAATCTGCATTATGCCCAATTCATGCCTCTGCCCAAGAATACTGGGGACTACATCTGAAAAGGGTCACTTGGGTAGGAGAAATTACCTGAGTGTTAAGTTACCGCAGCCACAAAAGATCATAACCAGATATACCATCCAGTAATCGCTTATCAAATTACAATGTGTTGTATTTAGTTCAGCAGACTAATTAAAATATTTTATTTTCCATAAAGACCAGACAGGACATTCAGTTATTGTGTCTGTTGGTTCTCTGTTGAGTTTTGATCTCTTTTTTCCCATACTCTCTTCCGGAGAGGCTGGTGAATGCTCGCCCATGCTAACTTGATAGACAGGTGCAGATAGGGTTGTATTTGGTCCCAAGTGCAGAGCCAAAGTAGAAAGGGCTCAAGGACACCATTGACAACCAACCACAACCATCACAGTTGGGCGCAGTAGACCCTGTAAGCCAGGTGGGGTCTATGAATCGAGATGGACAGCAACACATACCTAATACTATAAAAGAGCAGTAGATTATACTAAAAGGTTGTGTCTATGATAAATCAGGTAAAGATAAATGAGGAGAGTAACAAATATTTTAATCAGACAGAAGGATTATGTTTGCTAACCTGAATTTAAAAAGCTAATGTCACTCATTCAAAATAAACACCAATATACTCACATGTTAATTTTTTAAAAAGTGCCACCATCTGCTCCGGTTTATCAAAGCTGGTCCTCATCTGCAAGAGCACCTCCACATTCTCCACCACAAGTTTCTAAAACAAAAGGACATTTCAAATTAACAAGATTGTTGCACTTCTTCTAGGACTACAGGTTAACAAATGGACAAACAGCATATTTAGTGTATAATAATTTTATGTAATGAAATGGAATTGTGTTCATTAACAATACACCTAGACTCTGTTTGCACAAAATGACTGCAGGATAATGGACACAGCTAAGGCTCCCCAGCTGCTATACCAGGCCCATCAAAATATATAAGCAGATTGAAGCTAAACATTCTCAGCTCTAAAATCCGGATATTCATCACCAATGTTGTTAGATGTTCTGTTTTTCTACAAAGAACAAGCTATTGAAAACACAACTTTGTGCAAGCGACTCAAAAGTAGAGGATACAGCAATAAAGTTATTCAAAATGCCATTACTAAAGCTAGTGAGCGTCCCAGAAATACCCTGTTCGCTAAGCTTCATACTGATAAAGATCCAGTAAAGGAAGTTTCTGATAATCCTAGATTTATTACCACTTTTTCTAGGCAAGAAAGAAGGATCAGAGCCATTATGACTAAACATTGGCCAATTGTTTTGACCGATGTTACATTACAAGAAAGGTTGCCGAGAATACCATCAATCACCTTTAGAAGAGGCAAATCAATGGGCACTGAACTGGACAAAAACTCTCCAGAAACTAGGAAACCACCACTTTGGTTACATACCACTAATGGCTTTAGGCGCTGTGCCTCTTGTCGAGCCTGTAAATTTGGGTGTAATAAGACAAGCTATCGCACACCCTATGAAACGTCTCCTGTTTTGATAAGAGGGAGTTACAACTGCAAAACCGAATGTGCTGTTTATGTTTTGACGTGCACTTGCGGGCTAAACTACATTGGTAGTACTAAGCAGCCAGTGCACGTTAGAATTTTGCAGCACATAAGGGCAATATTACACAACGACCCTGCTAACCCTGTGGCCCGTCACTTTGATAGCTGTCATGGTAAAGATATTAATTGTCTATCTTATTATGTTGTCAGTGCCATTCGAAATCCAAGAGGGGTGGGAACAGAGAACGTCAACTGAGACAACTTGAAACAAAAATTATATTAGATTTTGACAGTAAATGGCCACAGGGACTAAACAATACAGAAGATATGCATACTTTTCTGTAAGGATATAATATGGTCTGTTGTGTTTACAAGAATATTGGTTACAAGTCAGTTGTTCTTAATTATTTTGATAATTACATATATTTGTACGTATTTCCAAACAGTCGGCTGACACCTTTTCTATACCTCGCCTTGATTATTGTTTTTACAGTGTACTGTTTTTTTAGCAATATGGTAATTTCTGAATAATTTTATCAATTTTAATATTTTACCCGGATGGAGTATCTTATTAATGATGAATTATAATACATGCTTGCTATTAACTTTGTATATTGTATTTTATAATATTATTCAAGGTTTTAATATATACTGCACTGCACTTTTTTATGCTAAGTTGCACACAACTGTTTTTTGCACTGTCTTGTTAGTCCCTATTTTAGGACCTGTTTGCACTAAGCACTTTCATTGGGTACTTTGGTTGCCTGTATTTATCCGGTTATAATTGCAATACACAGGGGCAGCGCAGAAGTGTAATGTTAAAACTCAACGTGATACAATATGGATTTATCCAGATAGGAATTTTTGTGCATTCACGCACTATCTAATGTTTGTATCTTAACAACTAATGTTGTGAAAAATCGCTATATTTCTTATAACTAATGTTGTGTGCAAAATACACAAGCATTTGAAATTTTAAAGATTCAAATAGCGTTTAAGCATGTATTTGTGTCAGGTATAGAAGAAATACTTTGGACACCATGTTGTAAGTCTTTTTACACTGTCGTTTGACCTTGTGACTACTATTCTAAATGCAACCTAGGTGTGCACTTTTACCACATGTATATAAAAGAACTAAAAGACGCAGTTCAAGCTGAATGTGATCAAGGGCTGCATAGCCCGAAACGCGTCGTCGTGAGGGGTGATCAATAAAGTATTTTTTGCCTGAAAACTTTGCTGCAGAGGCCTGAGTCTCCTTCCTCGCCAGGGGCTCTCTGGAAGTGGTTGGGATTTTCTTCGTATATATATATATATATATATATATATATATATATATATATATATATATATATATATATATATATATATATATACACAAATCTACATATATATATATATATTTTCAATTGCGTGTTCTTTGTAGACAAACATAACTTTGAACAGCATTGGTGATGAAAATCTGAATTTTAGAGATATATAACATGCATGGGAACTTTTGCGAAGTTAACCAAGGTATTGGATTTCTCCTTGACCCTCCGTCGTGATGGAAGAAAGAAAGGGACTTTAAATTGTTAATTACATTTCCAGCGTGTTTTCCCTCTTACCTGCACCGAAGGAGCAGCTTGCAGGATTATGGGACTGGTAGTCCCTCAGTGAATATGCGAGCAGTGCGAATGAAGAGCAGGTGGGCCAACCACCACTTGGGAAGGCGGAGCCTAATTGTGAGATTTACAAGCGGGTGATACGTAGTTGGGAATGCAGCATTTGAGAAAGGCACGACGCCGAAACCGGTCATGCAAGCTACCCATAAAACAACTAAAGAAACCCTAACGAGTCCTGTGTTTCTCTTAAACCGTGAGGAAGAGGAGAAGTTGATTTCACACATATATATATATATATACAAATATACACATATATATATATATATTTTCAATTGCGTGTTCTTTGTAGACAAACATAACTTCTAACAGCATTGGTGATGAAAATCTGAATTTTAGAGATATATAACATTCTCTCCATCAGAGTGAAAAGATGTACTAAACCCCTCCCCAATTAAATTATGTGGATGAAGGGGCGTGGTGCAAGATAGTCGACACTATTCAGTAGAGCTCCTGCACCTGGGTTCCCAATATCTTTTAGCAACCTGCGTCCAGTGAGGTTTTAGTCCCTGAAAAAACAAAGCGCTGAAGAGCAGGTGTTGCCTTGATTCTGGCAGAGCAGCCATCAGAGGAACAAGTGCTTGGAGAGGCAGAGGTCGCAGGTCAATTCTGAGGAGGACCAATTGCAAAAAGGGCTATACTTGGCCTAACTGTGACAGCTAAGGACTACTACTTCTGGGGAGTATACTGGCTTTCATTGTGCATCAGGCAGACCAGACTGACTTTTGCAGAGGAGAGTGTAGCACCGGGGGAACCCACCACCTGCCATATATATTTTGAGTGGAGATGCGGCATGAGGCCTCCGACGGAGAAGATAGCTGGGAGCCCGGCTCTAGGTTGTGAGCTGCAACGAGGGTCCGAGGAGGTCGTGTGACTATTTGGTGCTAGGAGAGGAATTCTCCCTCCCTTGTCTCCTGGTGCTCTGTGGTACCTAGTGCATAAGCATGACCCCCACCGGCCCAGCTACAGCAAGGAGATGATTCATGCAAGGATAGGAACTCTCCACGTCCCCTCCCAGGGATGCTGCGGACATCTGCGCCACCCACTTTTGTTTTTGTGTGCCCAGTTGGTTTGAGAAGTGGGAGCCTGGCTGTCATCGTTAGTAGGGGCTATTTTCATCTGTACTTTGTGAAGGTCACACAGGCAGATACGTTGGCCCTGATGTGAACCACACCTTTCTCTCCTTTTTGAGGGCGGTTCCGAGCCGGAGTGAGTAGACACTGAACCTGGAAGATGAGAGACCGCTTCTGCCGTTCTCAAGTGGGAGACCGGGCAGGTTTGGTGAAAAGATTCTGCCTTCCACAGTTGCACTCACCCCGCAGGGACATGGGATAACTCTGCCCAAGCAGGGCAAGCTCGGCAAGTTCACCAAGCTCCTACAGTAAGGTGGAGGACCTCAACTGAATCAGGATCCATACCTGATGGGCGCAATGAGCCACTATGAGCTCTGAAGCAATACTGCAAGTGATCTATTGCACCAGACATGCCCTAGCAACAACAATCAGGGGACTTATGTGTCACTTCTCCGTCAGGACATTCGCAACACGACCAGCCTTGCCAATGAGGCCAATGAGGCAGAAAGCTGCATAATGACCATGGAAAAATATTCTTGCTACGCTTCAAAAGATCGTTCTGAAGTTACGAAGTTCTTTGGGCGTAATTGCAGCCAGGATTGCAGACACGGATGGCAGATTGCACCAGAAAAACTGGAATTATTGGGGATTCTCAGAAGGTGTTAAGGTACCCCATGGGAAGAAGTTTCTGGAGTTCCAGATGCATGTTTTTCTCCTGTTGGAGCAGACTTCTTGCTTCTTTCTGAATGAGCCAGCACACAGTGCACTCATGTAGGGCGGAGAGTGTTCAGCCAATGCGAGGTTGGATGATCGCAGGCTTCTTTTGGGTACGTGGAAGTTTATTCTGTCATCGAGGTATTTGGGTCCGTTGTGTTGTTGTGCAGGCATGAGTGAGGATTTTGAAGGTGACTTCTCCATGCAGAGCCAGTGGAGTCGCCACAGGTGTTGGCTGATGTGTTCGCGCCGGGGGATGCCAAGGACGAGTCTGGCCGCGGTGTTTTGTATTGTTTGCAGAGTAGGGACTTGATGCCCAAGAGGGTGTGGGAGTCAGGCTGGCAGGGCACACGGAAGAAACACCGAGGTTAAATCGGGAATAAATCGAGAAAATCCTTATCTTTCTGGACTACATACGGTTAGCGCAGACCTGGAGGAAATCGTTTGAATAAATGAAGCAAAAGCTGAGGGCAATGCACCTTTACCCAGCCAAACTAAAAGTTCTACTTCAAGGGAAAGCCATCATTTTTATACATCCTGCTCAAGTTGGGAGTGGGTGAAGGAACGCAACCCCCACTTGAGCGAGTAGGGAAGCCATGGGACTGACGCTGCGCGACAAACCAAAGAATACCAGTGATGGAACGTTCGTCCACATTTTGTGGGAATGCCAGATCATACACAAATACTGGACGAGGGTGTTTGGGTGTATGGCGGAGGTGCTGGGCCACAAAATTGATCTGGAGGGAAAAAGGTGTTTACTTAATATATGGGGACCGATGGATCTCAACAGCAAGGAGAAACTGTGGGCGACGTTGGGGCACATGATAGCTAAACATAATATTGCAAGATTGTGGGGAGCGAGAGAGGCCCCACCGCTGGCCTTGTGGAAGCAAGGTATCTACTGCTGTATGTTCTGAGAAAAAAACAGTTTATGTGTCCAGGGGGTGCTGAAATAAATGGTCACAAGTATGGGCGAAATGGAAAGCATATCGTAGTGCAATATGTACTCCCCTGCTGCTCCCTACCTTCCCTGCTCCTGATGAAGAGATGCCACCTGATTAATGTACATTCCACAGTTGAGCGGCTCTACTGGCTGAATGTAACAATGCAATCTCCTGTCAGAGACCTGTAAGAACTATTTTTGTGAATAACATGCTATTGTATCTTTGAAATTCTGCCTTCAATAAAAGAGTTATATATATATATATTAAAAAAAAAGAAAATGAATATCAGTTGATGAGTGGGGCCCCTGCACGACACCAGCGTTCCTTCTAATAGAGGAACTGAACCGGGTCCGGAGTGACATGGTGTCAATTCATCTAAGATTAATGAAGGGGCGATGGGGAAGCCCTCCAACTTCTCAAATCAGGAGCAGGTACTTCTAAAAACCCACAGAAAGGACTGGAACCACAATGCTTATGTAACATGGTGCTTACGCCATTAGAGTTGTTTTATACTTCGTTTAATCCATGATTGGGAAGAAGGGTGCTTCTGGGAGGGAAGAGTATATTTTGTCGGGTAGTTTGGGTCGAAGTAGTTTTCTATGTTCCATGTGTTCTTACAGCGCACAGCAACACTACGATTATTTTATTTTTAGAGTTTTATATAGCGCTGGCTAGACCCGGAGGTATCATAGTGCTTTACATAAGGTTCCACAGAAATTACAAAATTACATCAGTTACACGTTACATCAGTAACTAGAAAAACATTTCAAGAGAGTAGAAGATGAAATAAATGGAGCTTAGAAGGGTAAGAGGGTGGGGTAAAGGGGTAGAAGGTAGATAGGCTTGAGAGATAAAGGAGAGTCTGCTCAAAGTCTGGCTGGGTAGGTGACGGCCAAGGGGGAAGTCCACAGCCCATCTCCTCTTTAGCTATCGAGTATCTTCACCAGGCATCGGCCAAACAGCTAGGTCTTAACAGGAAAGCAAAGAGCAAAGAGGAAGGATAAATAGAGCGTAAATGCGAAAGGGGTTGGAGTAAAGGGGTAGGATGGAGAATACAATGGAGAGACGAAGTAAGGACTGTCCAAAGACCAGCTGGGTAGGTGATGGCTGAAGGGATAGACCACAGCCCATCTCCTCTTTAGCTATCAAGTAGCTTCACCGCGCATCGGTCAAAAAGCTAGGTCTTCACGGTCAGAGGTAGGTTCACAGATTCAGGAGACAGGAGTTAATAGCGAACAAGAAAATCAAAACCCAAAAAAGACTAACCAGAGTTGGGAAACCACAGGAAGGAGGCAGCAGTGGAGAAACTGACGAGACATATGTCCGAAATCCGGCTGGGTAGGTGACGGCCATAGCGGTCTCTCCTATAGCTGTCGGAGCAGCTCCACCGGGAATCGGCCACGTGATTCGTGTTCAGCCGGCTTAGTGTGAAGATCAGGACGTGACCAACGCTCATTGAGTCCAGAGACGGGCGAGTGTAGAAAACGAGGGTGGCAGGATAGGAAAGGGAATGAGGATAGGCTGCCCTGTTATAGTCAGGCAAGTTGAGTCAGATTGATCTCATGGGGGCCAACATTGGGTCAGGGAAGAGATCCTGCCCCTGGTGTTCCATTCCGCCGGTCCACAGTCTCAGGTGGGCATCTGCATCTCCATGGCTCTCATAGCTGCAATGTTTTCAGTGTTTAATGTGTCATGCATTAGGCCTCTGGTGGCCATCTTAGGATCAGGCAAATTATAGTTTCAGGGGTTCCATCCCTGAGCTTGAAATGAAGCCCCTTTTACAGCAATTCCGGTCACATTAGCCCACGTATCTACCTTGTGTAAAGGTGCCCATCCGATCGCTTGTGCAACCCTTTGTGGGTAAGGGCTTCACTTGGTCGCCATTTTGAAGTCAGGCGTGCTGTGTCGAAGTTTGATTATAATCAAAAGAGTCCCCTAGTGATAAGGCAGTCAAGGAGGCCCCCATTTCCCCTGATCCCCGCTCACCGTGATGAGCCGCTTCCGCACTTCACTCACCGGTTCAGGGCACGATCAGGAGCTTTCGGAGCCTCGAGTGCAGGCCTACAGACTACAGCACTGAATGTGCCCGCCACCTCCATTAATCACCCACTGTGTCCCCCAGCACTCTCCTCTGCTGCAGGAAAGGCAAACAGGAGTTTCTGTGGCTCACAAGTCTTCCACTATGCTCAGAGTCACCGCTGCCACTTGCGCATAGTGTCACCGGGTTGAGGACCCCTACCAGGCTCACCTTCAGCGAAGTCTTGGCTCCCCGGAGGGTCTCCAGTGCTCTGCTGCTCTCCAGATGCCGCAGCGGGTCCTCAGCGTCGCCCCCACAACGGGCCCTCCACCTACGGCCTCACTGACGCCATCTTGATACCACAGTGGCCGCCGGTCCGGAGTCTGATCTACGGCAGTCCTCACCGCTGTGGCATATCATCAGCAGCGCCGACAGCTCTGCTGATTACCTCCATTGTTCCGGATCGAATCAAGTATTTTGGTGCTCGGAAGCGCCATGGATGCGCTCTCAGTTTGGTAAGTCCTCCGGCGCGTTTTGATGCTTTTAATGTGGCAGTCTCACAATGGTCAGTCGGAGTACAAGCAATAACGCAGTCAGCACTTCCTCAAAACGGACAATGCGGGGATGGTTGGAAAGGTACTGTGTTGCGACACACTGGGTCATCAGCCAAGTGGGAGGATAGGAGCTTGAGCCCCGACAAAGTCACGAAACGCCCAAACCACACGGAGCTCTACCACGCCCCCTGAGAACATCAAATTACACAGATTACAGATTACACACTTGCACCACACTCAATACTAGGCAGTCAACTATTAACACTCTTACAAAAATTGAGTCACTGATGATCTTTCCTTCATTAACTAAATCTACGATAAGCCTGAGGGAGAGATTATGAAAAGTAATGCAGGTGCTAAGGGAGGGAGTCCCTGGAGAGAAACCTCAGGAGCAGGGTGGCCAGGAATGGACGGAGCTGTAAATATGCTGGATACCAATATAAGGTTCCAATCATCTAGCAGTGGAAGCATGCATGTGGTGGGTCTTAAGGTGGAGTGCAAAATGTGTTCACCGGGCTTCAATCAGCTGAAAAATGGAGGTTCACAGGTAGAGCTGAATAGCAGCATGACTCCATGGAGGAGGTAGCGCTGGCTTGTAGTATGGACTGAAGGAGGGGGTCCCTGGTGACAAGCCTCATGAGCAAGTGGCCAGTCACTGCAACCAGCGAATTTTATTTTATATAAGCTGGAATAATAATGTGTAATGTCTGGCATGTCGTCTTATAATTGTTCCGAAAAAATAACTGAAATTAAGCGAATCTGAACAGGTTCAGGTAAAAATCCTATTGCATGAGCATGCTAAGAACAAAGCACTCAACATTACAAAAACAGAAACGAATTTACCTTAAGTTCAGCCACCTGTGATGAAATATGCCACATCAGACTTTCACTGAGAAATTTCATACCATATGGACCCAACAGTTCGGAAAGTGCCCTCATTTCTAGAAAAGTAAAAAAAAATGTTCCACAATCTAAAATGTTGACTAAAAACAACATAATTAAGATACCTCAAATTGTATCTTGCTTGTACAGAGAGATTTCTAATTTTGAACGCTAAATGACCAAATGCTCCCTTCCCCCAACATTTCCTACTACGCATTTCATCCCTTCCAAAATTAACTCACATAGCCAGTGCTTAATTGGAGCAGGTGGTTTCCAGAGCTCGGCACCAGTACTTCATTCCTAACACCAACACTTATGATAATCTGCCACATGGTGGCACTGTTTGTTTTATTTAGAGATGTGCATAACAACAGTTGTTAAGTAATTCAATATATGCTCAAAATAACTAATACCTGCCACCCAAGTCATTCTTATAGCTTTGGGAGCCTCTAATAGTCTCAAGTGTCACACTCGTAGTTGTGTGATGGTTAGCAGGTGTTTTTGTACTGTCATCAGCAATACTGTTAGGGGCAGTGGGTGGTGCAAGCTGCAGTGGTCTCCTGATGAGGGCCCTGGCATTGTTTTTTTAAACAAATTAAGCACTGCATATACCATCCACTCACTCTCTCGCCCCCTCACTTCTTCACTCTTGTTGCTGTATGTGAGAAAGTGGCTCTATATATACTGGACCAGAGTAAGGTACAGTGTGTATAGAGTCCACAAACCCCAGAGGTATAACAAAGGTGTGACCTTACTCTCTAAAGTGGTAGCTTGGTTGAGCAGTAAGGCAGTACCAGAGGACAGTGTAAAGCATCTGTTGTAGACACTCAGTCAGCAAAAGGTTTCACACACTCAAAGACTGAACTCCAGGCCAATTGTTTTTATATCAAAATATATAGTTGTTTTATTTCTAGAACCAACAGGCATCAAAAATATGTTGCTCTCAATGAGAGGTCTCAGATGAGTACTTTGCAGAAAGGCAATAAACTTTGTAAAGACAATAGGTACAGGGGTTGCAGTAGGCAACACAATTCTACACACAATTTAGCATTGAGCTCAATGGATACCCATATATAAACACAGGTGATTACTTTGTAGATTACTTTGGTAATTCCAGGACTGGCTCCTAGGTTCAGTCCAGGGGTCTAAGCTGGAAACAGTTTAGCAAAAACTTTTTAGGGATTGTGGTGATTTTTCAGGAATAAAAAGCTATTTTAAAAGTTCACACTTAGAAACTTTTCAACAGAAATCTGGCAATGTTATCCAATGGGAGAAAATTCAGGTTGCAGGTAAAGTACGACCTTGACAATGAGGACCATGACAATATAACATCCACTCAGTGTTTTTTGATCTAAGTTTGGATGTCACAGTCATCTGGTCTTTTGTCAATTTGTTGGGTTTGACTTCACAGGAATAACTGTTTTTCACAATGATTTCACAGTACACCTAGCATTCCGGACACCGAGATTAGTCTGAAATTCAGACATATGATAGCAGCACCGAATTGAGGTACTACTGTCACCAAATTAGCAACACAAGCACAGAACATTAAAAACTATGTTAATACAAAAAGAAGGCACCTGAAGTTTAGGAGCACAACAAATACCTATGTGTGCAGTCTACAACAACATTCAGATAAAAGGTTCTAAGCATGCCTTCAAAGCCAATACACGCTATATGGATGTAAAAAGAAACCTGGTATTTCTTCTTTATTTTCAAAGGTACTTCCAAAACGGCAAGTACACCACTTTTTACCTGCATGCAAAAGCTTACCTTTGCATGTTATGTATTACCTCTAAAACCTTTACAGTGGTGCACCACTGTGGAAACCACTTTACATTGTTCGCCCTCAGGAATGCCCAGGACCTATATTGTGTAGTGCAGAAACATGTTGGCGTTTTAACACTCCGGTCATAGGACCACAACATCTTGTTTGCCCAGTGCATTTACAGTTTTATTTTTCCCATCTCCCCCGCTAATGAAGGGATACCTTGGGGTGGATGAGGAACTTTATCTAATAGTATATAACCCCCCAAAAAACAAAAAAAAACTCTTTAAGGAGCTCCCTGGAATACGGCGAGCCCACCCTGACCTTAATGAGTTGGGGTGAACCGGATGATGAAGCATGCCACGCCTAGACTGGGTGAGGGTTGTATAAAGAAGGTTTTTCTTTTTTCACCACCACTGAGTATGGTGGAGCAGAGGTGTAACTGTTTATTTCCTTACCGTACTGCCACCTTTAAGAGGAGGATACCACCCAGGTTATTGGATATCTACTAGGGAGTACCTTTGCCCTCCTTACCTTTCGTATACTAAAGGAACTCTCTACCCTTCCGGGTCCAAGCATCCTACTCCTGCTCCTTTTTTGTTTAAGGAACCTTGCTGGCACTAGTGGCCCACTTCACCTCGGGCCAGAGACGAAGGGAGCAGTGGTGGCAGTGGGTGTTGGGTTTTGGTGGTACCGGAGGCCTCAGAGTCTTCTGTTTTGGAGTTTCTGCAGGATGCAGGAAACAGTTCCGCTGTTCTTCGGGAGGTCTTGGACTTTATTGAAGGCAAGCAGCCCTCCCAGATTTATGGAGGCACTCTGCTGCAGGGCGGGGCCAGGTCAGGTGCCTCTTTAGTTCGCTGCATTTGCGGCTCTTCGTCTCCTTCTCCGTAAGTTGTCAGAATCTGCTTCTCTGGTGCCAGGGACCCCCCTGAATACTGAATTTAGGGGAGTGTAGGGTAGTGCCAAATGGGCTACTGACTCTTGCGATCACTACGCCCCCTATAGGACCACTTCCTATGGGAAGTGTGCATAATGCTGTCCCAGAATTCGTGTTCAGCTCAAAGTAGGTCACCTTACAGGTGGTACTAGCCTGGTGGTGTCACACCTAGCTGATTTTCCTGCCTCTCCAGGTGCCAAGGGGACTCTGCACAGGAAGGGTGGCTTCCTCCTCTTTGAGGTGATGCCAGATTCAAAATCCAAAGGCAGCACGTTTTTTGAAGCTAGGAGGCTAATCAGCAGGTCATCCTGTGGGAGGGGGTGTTACACCATCTTCCCAGACAGGCTTTTGTTGTGGGTCACCTGACAGCAAATGTTTTTCACCCTAGGAGGTCAGAACTGTGCCTCAGGTGAGAGGCTGGCATAAAGCAGTCCGCAAAGACACCAGAGGTTGGTAGGTTTTCAGCAGGCACCTCTAAGGTGTCCCTGGGTGCATATATTGATAACTCTAACACTGGCATAAGTGTGGGTTTACCAATACGAAATATTTGATACTAAACATCCCTATTTTCAGTTAAGCCATCGTGTAGCTAGGAACTTGTTTTCACCAGTGTCAAGTACATTTTCTAAAATAGCTTTCCATGTTACTTGCACTGGCAGTAATGGAACTGAACAAAACAGGGTCATATCTGCTCATGCAAGTATGCCCACACATATAGTACTAATCGCCCAGTCTTAGACCTGTCAAGCCTACTGCAGTGGTGACTTACAAGTATCACATGCAGTGGTAGGAGACCTGACACACAGGGATGTGTGTCACGTAGTGTTTTCAATTTTGTCTGCACCAAAACACTCAGCCTGCAAAGGCAGCTTTGCATGTGCATTAGGGAAATGATGGAGCTTTGCAAGAAAAGGAAGGATGTCCATGTAAGCTGTATTTAATTAAGATAATACTGGAACAGACAAGGGTAGCCGGGGAGGCGGTTGGGCGTGTGTAACTCTGCAGCTCTACATGCCAACAACAGATGCATACTGGTAAGTAGCATTTTTTCGTTCGAGGCATATGAGCTGCAGATTACACACTGTGCATAGATTGTATAGCAGTAACCACTCTTAGCGGCGACCACCCCTATCTGTTGCAGTAGTTTGAAATAATGCTTTGAGAACAGCCTGGCCCATATTAGCTTATTGCTTGGTTTACACATCTACACAATAGTGTTTTGTGAATGTGTGCGGTGTAGACCATGTAGCTGCTCTGCAGATGTCATCTAGGGGAATGTTCCCTAAAAATGCCATTGAAGCCCCTATTTTCCTTGTAGAATGGGCTTTAGGAGGAACAGATAACGTATGTTTAGCTTTGTGGTAGCAAATCTGTATGCATTTGACAACCCATCTAGCTATACCAGATTTTGATATGGTGATTACCCTTGTGTGGTGGTAAGAAAGACACAAAAAGTTGTTTGGTCTTACGAAAGGGTTGTGTTCTCTCAATGTAGTATAGCAATGCTCTTTTAACATCTAGGGTATGAAGATCTCTTTCTGCTACTGTTTGTGGCTGCGAGAAGAAAACGGGCAGTTCCACAGATTGATTGCGGTGGAAGGGAGAATTGACCTTGGGCAGGAATTTTGGATTAGTACGGAGAACAACCTTATTATGATGCATTTGCAAGAAAGGTTCTTGAATGGTTAGTGTTTGTAGTTCACTAACTCTCTGTAGAGAAGCAATAGCTACTAGGAACGCAAGCTTCCATGTTAAAAATTGTCGTTCACATTTATGAAAAGGTTCAAAGGGAGGTCCCATTAGCCGTGTGAGAACAATGTTCTAATTCCACACTGGTGAAGGTGGTACTCTGGGAGGAATTATTCTCTTAAGGCCTTTCATAAAGGCTTTAATAGCAGGCACTCTGAACAGAGATAGACACTGTCTGTTTTGTAGATATGCTGCTATGGCCGCAAGATGTTGTCTAATAGACGTGTAGGCTAAGTTACAACTTTGGAGGTGATGTAAGTATCCTATGATGTGTTGAATAGACACGTCTAGGGGATTAATATTGTTGTTGTGATAATATATTACAAAGCGTTTTCACTTAGCATAGCAATCTCTAGTGGTTGGACTTCTAGCTTCTTTTATGACAATCATGCAGTCTGGAGGAAGGTTAAGATATCCAAATTCTAGGATTTCAAGAGCCAGATCGCAAGGTTGAGCTGAGCTGGGTCCGGGTGCCTGATCTCTCCACGGTTCTGTGTTAAAAGGCGTGGAGACAGGTATAGTTTTTGGTGCGGTACTACAGACAGTTGTAGCAGTGTGGTGTACCACGGCTGTCTGGCCCACGTTGGAGCAACTAGGATGAGGGTCAGAGAATGCTGCTGTAGTTTGCGTACTACTAGTGGCATGAGTGGAAGAGGTGGAAAAGCGTACGCAAATTTGTTTGACCAGTTGATCCGTATCGCATTGCCTTTGGACAGTGGGTGCGGATATCTGCCGGCAAAGCTTGGGAATTTGGCGTTTTCGTGGGTGGCAAAGAGGTCTATCTGAGGTTTTCCCCACATCTGAAAGCATGGTTGAAGAACTTGCGGATGAAGTTCACACTCGTGGATCTGTTGTGTTTGACGACTTAACAGATCTGCTATGGTATTTTGTACTCCTGGGACATGCTGGTCTAAGAGGAATATGTTTTGAGGTATAGCCCACCGCCATATGTTTTGTGTTAGCTGAGAGAGTTGCAGGGAGTGTGTTCCGCCCTGTTTCTGTATGTAATACATGGCTGTCATGTTGTCCGTGTGGACTAACACAGCTTTGTTTGATAGTTGCCCTTGGAAAGCTTTCAGTGCTAGGAATATAGTTAGTAACTCCAGGTGATTGAAGTGGAGTAAGGAATATGCTACTTACCAGTATGCATCTGTTCTTGGCATGTAGGGCTGCTGACATTCATATCTGTGCATAGATCGCCGCCTAGTGTTGGGTCCGGATGATTGCACATTGTTGTCCTGGAAGAGTCTTCGAAGTATCACGAGATAGGTGGCTCCTCCCTCGGACTATAGTGCACATGGGCATCCTATCCATCCTCAGATTGTTTTTTGCCATTGTGGCAGAGATGGAGTATAGTACAGTAAGAGATGTCCATGCAAAGAGTGAATGCTGCAGCTGCGACAGGCACGGGTGAGGCGGGTGGGCGATATGAATGTCAGCAGCCCTACATGCCAAGAACAGATGCATACTGGGAAATAGCATATTCCGTTCGAGGCATGTGGGCTGCTGAATTCATATCTGTGCATAGAATGTATAGCAGTATCTCCCTTAGCGGTGGCTACCTGTGTCAGCTGCAACAGTCTGGAAAAGAGTTTTGAGAACAGCCTGTCCTACAGCAGCTTGCTGTTTGGAATGTACATCCACACAATAGTGTTTTGTAAATGTATGTGTGGTTGACCATGTGGCTGCTCTACAGATTTCGTGGAAAGGAATGTTACCCAGGAAAGCCATGGATGCCCCTAGCTTGCGTGTGGAATGCGCCCTAGGGGGAACTGTTAAGGTGCGTTTTGCTTTTAAATAACATATTTGGATGCACTTAACGATCCATCTGGCTATACCTGATTTTGAAATAGGGTTACCTTTGTGTTGCGGTGAGAAAGCAACAAACAACTGTTTTGTTTTTCGAAATGCCTTAGTTCTATCAATATAGTATAGCAGAGCTCTTTTGACATCTAGAGTATGCAAGGCCCTTTCAGCTATGGTTTGTGGGTTTTGAAAGAACACTGGCAGTTCTATAGTTGGATTTATATGGAAATGGGATACCACCTTTGGCATGAATTTAGGGTTTGTTCTGAGAACTACTCTATTTGCATGTACTTGAATGAATGGCTCTGCAGCTCGCTAACTCTTTGAAGCGAAGTAATGGCAATAAGGAAAGCCACCTTCCAAGTAAGAAATTGTAGTTCGCATGAGTGTAGTGGTTCAAAAGGTGGTCCCATAAGTCTGGTTAAAACAACGTTTAGATTCCAGACTGGTGAAGGTGGGTGTCTTGGGGGAATTACGCGTTTAAGTCCTTCCATAAACGCTTTAATTGCTGGCACCCTATATAGTGAAAGGTGTTGCCTGTTTTGCAGATATGCTGTTAACTCAGCTAAATGTATCCTGATGGATGAATAGGCTAAATTGCAACGTTGTAGGTGCAAGAGATAGCAAATGATGTTTTGAGTAGAAGCATCAAGTGGGTTAATGTCATTGTTACTACAGTAAATGACAAAACGCTTCCACTTTGCAGCATAACATGCTCTGGTAGTGGTTCTTCTTGCCTCTTTGATAATATTCATGCAGTCTGGGGGCAAGTTTAGGTATCCAAACTCTAGGACTTCAGGAGCCAGATAGCCAGGTTCAGCTGTTGCGGGTCTGGGTGTTGGATCTCTCCATGGCTCTGAGTTAGAAGATTGGATGTGAGTCGCAGTCTTTGATGAGGTACCACTGACAGTTCTAGGAACGTTGTGTACCACGGTTGCCTTGCCCATGTGCGAGCAACTAGGATCAGTGTCAGCGAATGTTGGTGCATTTTGCGTGCCACCAGCGGTATTAATGGAGCTGGGGGAAAAGCGTACGCAAATTTGCCTGACCAGTTCATCAATTTCGCATTGCCCTGCGGATGTGGGAACATGGCGGCAAAGTACTGGCATTTTGCGTTTTCGCTTGTGGCAAACAGATCTATCTCCGGGTGTCCCCATTTCCGGAAGAATGGTTGGAGCACTTTGGGGTGAAGTTCCCATTCGTGCATCTGTTGGCTGTGCCTGCTGAGCAGGTCGGCTACTTGCCTGGGAGGTATTCTGCCATGTGAAACATGTTCCTCTGAATGGCCCATTTCCACATTGCTTGAGCTAGGTGTGACAGCTGTGGTGAGTGTGTTCCTCCCTGTTTTTTAATGTAATACATAGCTGTCATGTTGTCCGTCCGGATCAACACAGCTTTGTTGCATCAGTGTGTCTTGAAAGCTTTCAGGGCTAGAAAGACCGCCATCAACTCCAGAAGGTTGATATGCATTTTCTTTTGCTGTACAGTCCAGAGTCCCTATACTGTGTAGTGTAGGACATGGGCTCCCCATCCTATCAGGGATGCGTCCGCGGTTAACATTATTTGTGGGACAGGCTCTTGGAACAGTCGTCCCTTGCAAAGGTTTTGTGGATTCCACCAATGCAGAGAGTTGAATGCCCGACTGGTCACCAACACTAGGTCCTTTAGTTGCCCGTGAGCCTGGTTCCACTGCCTTGCTAGGCATTCTTGGAGCGGACGCATATGTAGCATGGCATGAGGGACTATGAATATGCACGAGGCCATCATGCCTATTAGTTGCATAAACACTCGAGCTGGTAATGAGTGTTGGGGTCTGAATTTTTGGATGAACGTTTGCATTCCCTTGATCCGTGCTGCGTTGGGATATGCTTTTGCTGCCAGTGTATCTATTGTTGCTCCCAGGTACTGTTGGACGTGGGAGGTTTGCAGAGGTGATTTTGGGTAGTTTAGTGAGAATCCTAAACTGTGCAGGAGATGTATGGTCTTTGACATGTGGTTGGCACATTGCTGGGCTGATATTAGCTGGGCTGATATTAGCCAATCGTCCAGATAAGGGTACACATGGATGTGTTGCCTTCTGAGATGTGCTGCCACTGTAGCTAGACATTTGGTGAACACTCTTGGAGCTGTTGTGACACCAGGACTTTGGTAGGACTTTGAACTGGTAGTGCTGTCCTTGAATGGTGAACCTTAGATACTGTCTGTGAGCAGGGTGTATTGGTATTTGAAAGTATGCGTCTTTGAGGTCTAGAGTTGCTAGGAAGTCTCCCTGGCGAAGCAATGGTAAGACTTGCTGGAGAGTGAGCATATGGAAATGCTCGGACAAAATGTACAGGTTGAGGGGCCTGAGGTCCAATATTGGTCTGAGAGACCCGTCCTTCTTTGGAATAAGGAAGTATAGGGAGTATACTCCTGTTCCCTGATGTTGTAGTGGGACTGGCTCTATGGCCCCCTTTTGCAGCATACTGATGACCTCTTGCTGTAGTAGCGTTATATATTCCTGTGACATTGGGCGGTGCACGGGTGGTATGTTGGGTGCTGGTGAGGAGAGTTCGAGGCAATAGCCATGTTGGATAATTTGCCTGACCCACTTGTCTGTAGTGATATTTAACCAGACTGGCAGAAATTGTTGTAGTCTTCCCCCGACCGGTGTTATATGGTCTGGGGGTAGTGCCAAGAAGTCACTGTTTGGTGTTAGTGGAGGATCTATTTGCATTGCCTCCACGACCTCTTCCCTTGGTATTATTTCCTCTGTATCCACCCCTGTTGGTGTTTTTGTTATATGCGGATTGTGTGTTACTCTTGTAGGTGGAGGATTGCTGTGATGTATTACTTTGCGCTCCTCCTCTATAATTGGAGCGACGAAAGGAGCCCCGGTGTTGTTGGGACTGGAGAGCTCCCATAGACTTCGCTGTTTCCGCATCCTTTTTCATTTTGTCCAGAACTGAGTCAACTGCTGGACCAAACAAAAGTCTGGGTTGATAGGCTGATTAAGAATTGTGGATTGGGCTTCATTCTTAAAGCCTGATATGCGACGCCATGCGTGGCGCCTTAGCAGCACGCTTGTATTGATGCATCTGGCAGCTGTGTCTGCCGCGTCTAGGGCACATTTAATTGAGGCATTGGTGATGAGCTTTCCCTCCTGTATAAGTTCATCTGCCTGCTGTTTGTAAGGATCAGGTAAGTGTTGGAGAATTTCTGCTAAAATGTCGTAGTGCGCCCTGTCATATCTGGCCAGCAAGGCCTGTGTATTGGCTATTCTCTATGAGTTTGCTGCTTGAGCTGCCACTCTCTTGCCTGATGCCTCAAAGATTTTTGACTCCTTGTCTGGAGGAGCAGCCTCCCCAGTAGTCTGGGAATTTGCACGTTTACGTGCATTGGATACCACTAGGGTGTCTACGGGTAGTTGCCCCCTGATGTATGTAGGATCTATAGGTGCAGCCCTATATTTCTTTTCAATTCTAGGGTTTATGACCCGTGCCCTAGCAGTGTCCTTAAAAATGTCACTTGCGTGCTTTAAACGCCCTTCAACATGGGGAGTGTTTTAACATGTCTTTCAGATGTTGTCAATGTATCAAAAAGGAAGTCTTCAATAGCATCAGAGTGCATATCTACATTATGGTAGGTTGCTGATCTATCCAGTAGTGAATTAAAGGCTACTGTATCTTCTGTGGGTGATGGCTTAGTTGGGTATACTGCAGGGTCTGTAATGGGCAGAATCCCTTCAGTGTCTGGTTCTCCTCCCCCACCCCATGGCTGTGAGTTGGGGTCTCCAATTGGGTTTTGTGGATAACGAAACCCCACATCTGCGTCCTGATCTTCATCTGGGTTGTAGTCAGAGCGTGCAGGTTATGTTGGGGCATATGGAGTGGTAGGCATAGCTGGAGTGATAGGTTCAAAGAGTATAGGAGAGGTAGCACAGTCTCTCTTCTTCTTTAGTGGAATTTTAGAAAAGTCTTCAGTTGGCAGAGGTCTTTTCTTTTTTGTGTCACTTTACCAGTTTTTGGGTCAATATACAGTTTTGACTGGTCTTCTGTGGAGGGATCTGGATGAATAATCTCTTCCACAGTTTTTGGCCTTGGTGCTGTAGCCTTTGGTTTGGCTTTTTTCGGATCGATGCCTTTTGGTCGGTTCGACCGCTTTTGGTGGTTGGATCGGTTTTTGATGTTTTTCAACAGCTTTTGTCGGTTGAACGTCTCTGGCTGGCTTTCACTACCTTTTTCGGACCGAGCGGTTTGGTCGGTTCGACAGTGTCTTTAGGTGTTTTCGGAGCCTGCGGTTTTGGCTCGATGCCCTTTTTCGGCTCGATGGGCTTGGGCTCGACCGATTTACTTAGGTCCACCTTAGGTTTCGCTTTCGGTTCAACGGTAGTTTTGGGCGTAGGCCTTGTGCTTTCGTCGACCGCTTTTTCCCCCTTGTCGATACTTGAGACTGCTTTGCTCGATTCGACGTTCTTTGTTTTGGGGGTCGCTTCAACGTGCTTTTGTTTTGGTGTCGCTTCGACGGGTTTTGGCCTCGAGGTTGACTCGACGGCTTTCGACTTAGAGCTCGACTCGACAGCTTTGCTCTTCGATGTCGACTCGACGGTCCTTGGCTTCGAAGGTTGTATTGGAACTGTGGCCTTCGGGTCGACGCCCTTCGGCTTAATGACCTTCGGTTCGACGACGTTCGGTCCGAAGACAGTATTGTCGATGAGTTTCGGTTTCGATGGAACCGGTGTCGTATGTCGTGTTTCAGAGGGCTCTTTGTGTATGTTCTTAGCCGGGCGGTATGGCGGGGCTGTAGAACGAGAATGTTGATCTTGGCTAAGGCCTGCTGGCGATGCCTCGACCTGAGTCTCTGATATCGGTGGTGTCTATATGGGGCGGTGTACTCACGGTTCGCCCCTCGTCATCATCGGAGTCGTCTTCAACCGCTACGATGTCCTGATCGTATTCCTCGAGACCGACGATTAGTTCCTCCGCTTCGAGGTAATATTCGGAGTCGTGCTCCGAGTATTGTTCTTCGTCTTGATCCGAGTCTTCGGCGCTAGCTAGATCTTCCTCATCGCCGAAGATATTATCGGGCTCTGGCGCTGACCTTTCATTTCTTGCCTCGCCGCCCGTCGATTCCGGATAGTCTTTTTCGATCGGAACTGGGCACAGGCTAGGCAACTATCTTCATTTTGATCTGGAGATAGGCATTTGTTGCACACGGGATGTTTATCTGTGTGCGGGAACTTGGAGTTGCACTGCGGGCAGTACTTGAATGGACTTCGTTCCATCGACGGTCGCTCCACGTGGTGTCGAGAAGGCCTCGCGGGCCGATTCGTAGACCGGAGTGCAACAGATGTTCAAAAAGTGTATCGGTACCGAGCGCTGTACAATACCGACGGATCCGAAGGCCTTTTGGAAAAGTTTTTCTTGATTCCGAACTTGGAGTGTAGGAAAGTACATCCGAACCCAATGGCGGAAAAAAACAATCTGAGGATAGAGAGGATGCCCATGCGCACTGTAGTCCGAGGGAGGAGCCACCTATCTCGTGATACTTCGAAGACTCTTCCAGGACAACAATGTGCAATCATCCAGACCCAACACTAGGCGGCGATCTGTGCACAGATATGAATTCAGCAGCCCACATGCCTCGAACCTTTTGTTGCGGTATCCACCTGCCTTGCATGGTGTGTTGCAGTAGGTGGGCTTCCCAGCCGGAGACCGATGCGTACGCTGTCAAGACTATTTGAGGAACTGGTTCTAGGAACGGTCGCCCTTTGGAAAGGTTTTTGATGTTCCACCACTGCAGAGAGCCATGAGTCCGACCGTCTACCAACACTAGGTCTGTTAATTGACCTTGAGCCTGGTTCCATTGACGTGATAAGCACTCTTATAGAGGACGCATTTGAAGTCTTGCATGGGGCACTATAAAAATGCAAGAGGCCATCGTCCCTATGAGCTGAATGAACACTCGTGCTGGAAGGGAGTGTTGTGGCTGAAACTTTGTGAGAAGAGTTTGCATGCTGGCTATCCTTACTGGAGTGGGATAAGCTAGCGCTGTTGAGGTGTTTATTGTGGCACCAAGGTACTGTTGTACTTTGGATGGTTGCAGATGAGACTTGGTGTGGTTTATTGTGAACCCCAAGTTGTTGAGCAGTTGGATCGTGGCATGAGTGTGTTCCACACACTGGTTGAATGAGCTGGCTTTTATGAGCCAGTCTTCAAGGTACGGGAAGACGTGGATGTGTTGTCTCCGTAAATGTGCTGCCACTACTGCTAGGCACTTGGTGAATACTCTTGGTGCTGTTGTGACTCCGAATGGGAGTACTTTGAATTGATAGTGCTGCCCGTCTATTACAAATCTGAAATACTTCCTGTGAGCTTTGTGAATGGGAATGTGGAAGTATGCGTCCTTGAGATCTAGAGTAGCAAGGAAGTTGTTTTGTAATAGGAGAGGAAGGACTTTTTGGAGTGTGACCATGTGAAAATGGTCTGACTGTATGTATATGTTTAGCGGTCTGAGGTCTAGAATAGGCCTTAGAGAGCCATCCTTCTTTGGGATAAGGAAGTATAGGGAGTGAACCCCCTTGTTTTGTTGGTGCAGAGGAACTGGTTCTATTGCACATTTTGCTATCAAAGATATTACTTCTTACTTTAACAGTGATAGATGTTCTTGTGACATAGGACGCTGTTTCGGGGGGGGGGGGGGAGGGGAGTAGATGTTAGTTCTAGACAGGAACCTGACTGAATCATTTGTAGCACCCACCTGTCTGATGTGATGTCGGTCCAGGCAGGAAGGAATTGTTGCAGTCTTCCCCCCACATGAGTGGAATGTTGGGGGGGAAGGGGAGGCAAGTCATTGGGTAGGGGTGGAGGCAGAGTGGGAGTTGTTGGTTTTGCCTCTGCCTTTGTTGTTGTTACTCCTGTAACCCCCTCTTTGGTAGCCCCTAGTGATTGTAGATTGGGTAGGGGTCTTGTAGGAAGTGGAGGGGCTTTCGGAGGAGTAGCCTCCTGCGTTGCCTCTATATGATGAGCGACGAAAAGAACGTCTGGGAGCTGCAAGGCTCCCATAGATTTAGCTGTGTCGGTGTCTTTTTTCATTTTCTCTAAAGATACATCGACATTATGGCCAAATAAGCGTTTCTCATCAAATGGCTGATTGAGGATGGAATTTTGTACCTCAGGTTTAAAACCTGAAATACGTAGCCAGGCATGCCTACGCAAAAGGACACTAGTATTGATTGCCCTTGAGGCAGTATCTGTAGCATCTAGGGCACAACGGATGGAAGTATTAGTGATATTTTTACCTTCTTGTATGAGTTCATTGGCCCTATTTTTATATTTGTCTGGTAGATGCTGCATTATGGACTCCAGTTCATCATAATGTGCCCTGTCATATCTTGCCAATAGCGCTTGGGTATTGGTAATGCGCCGTATGTTAGCTGCCTGTGACGCTGTTCGTTTGCCGGAGGCATCAAGGAGTTTAGATTCCTTGTCTGGTGGTGAGGCCTCACCTGATGTTTGTGAATTGGCACATTTACGTGCATTAGAAACTACTAAGGAATCTAGGGGTGCTGGGGGCCTCTAATGTAAGCTGGATCTCTAGGGGCAGCTTTGTATTTTTTCTCAATGCGGGGGTTGAGGACTCGAGCCCTGACAGGATCTTTAAACACCTCTGTTGCATGCTTAATGACCCCCTTAAGCATTGGCAGAATGGCAGTGGACCTTTGTGTATTGTCAAACATGTCTAATAAGAAATCTTCCTCCACAGTGTCTGTGTGCAAATCGACCCCATAGTATTGGGCAGCCCTCTGGACTAGTAGGTTAAAACCTATAGTGTCCTCTGGGGGGGAAGGCCTGGAGGGATAAATATCGTCTTGAGGGACGTAAGGCACATCAGGGGTGTTATAATCAACCCATGGATTAGGTGACTGAGGGGGACTATTGTTCCCTACTGGTTATAAGCCCCCCCACCTGTGTCATCATAGTCTGTGTCTACATCATCATCTGGGTTAGGGGATGGTGTAGGAGAATGATGTGGTGGAGGAGGTGGAAGAGTATGGGGAAGTGGAGAAGGGACCCTTAATGGAGAGGTTGCAATATCTCTCTTCTTTGGAGGAGGTGCAGGCTCCTCTAGTGGTCTCTTCTTGGAGCTAAGAGACAGTTGTCCAGTCTTAGGATCCTTTACAAGAGTCTTTTGAGTAGGATCTGGTAGATAAGGCTCTTCAGTGGATGGCAAGTTCTTTGGTTCCGGAGGTTTTTTCTGCACCGATTTGGTAGCTGGTCTAGGGTCCTTTTGCAAGGACTTTAACCGGAACGTGTTTTTTCGGTTCCGTTTGGGGAAACTTCGACCTACATCGAGGACACCTCTTGAATGGCGTCCTTTTCATGAGCCAGAGAGTAAGGCTTAGGTAGGCCCGAAGGCCTTTGTCGACGACCGGAATCGAAGACTTCGAAGTGGTGAAGAGTCGCGTCGATGGGGACCGCGATCGAAACAATACCGTCGAACTGGGTGAGGATTGCGTGCCGACGGAAAATCGGTTCCAAACTGGAGCGCTGGAAACACATCCGAGCCCGATGGCGGAAAAAACCAATCTGAGGATGGAGCCGATGCACAAGCACAATATGGTCCAAAGGAGGAGTCACCTATCTTGTGACTTCCAAAGAACTTTTCAGAACAAAAACAAACTGCAAACATCCAGGCCCAACACTAGGTGGCGATCTATGCAGTGTGTAATCTGCAGCTCATATGCCTCAAACATACACTTTCTACAAGTACAAAAACACCATCCACTCTCCCTGGTCCAGGGCAGATAAGATCAGAAAGGCATTCAGGGATTAAAGGTGCTGGATAAGCTTAAAGTCCCCTTCCTTTTTCCGGATGAGGAAGTGGCATGAACCTCGCTTCTGCTAAGACTGGAGCCCACTCAATAGCACCCTTGGTAGCCGAGAGGTGAATCTCCTGCAGGGGTAGGATAGGCAGATGCTACTCCAAAATGTTTTCTTGAGCAACAGAAAAGGGGGGGGGGAGAAATGAAAGGCAGGGCATGGTCCCATTGGACAATCAGAAATTTCCAGACATGATATGGCAGCAATTCAGTGCCAGTTGGGACAGGAGAATGCAAGCCAATTCGTTTGAAAGAAGGATGTAAGCCACAGGCTGGAGGCCGTGAGGGTACAATGATGGACTCTCCCACATCTCTCCAACCTGCAACCTACTGGACTCCGACCAGCACAATCGGGCCCAGAGCAAGGACATGCTACAGTACCTTCTAATATAGTGTGTGGTAGGGGCGCATAGGGTCTCTGGCTAGGAGTCTACAAGGGTCTGTGAGAGCAATCAATCCCGCCTCCCCACTTCTATATGAATGTGTGCATCACCTACATATATTTAGGCTGACTGAGTGTGAGAGGGGGACATGTATGCCTGCTGATACCCATGGAGCAGAACAATGCTTGTGTCAATGCACTGCCTACTGAGGTCAACACCATTGTGATTCTCACTGTAGACTGTGGAGGGCAAAATATACACACCACCAGTCCACCATATAACATAAGCATCAAGCAAGTGATTATGCTTCTCTCCTACCCAGTGCAGAAGTGAGCCTGTACCTCTGGCTTCCCCACCTCACAAGCTCACTGAAGTCTGGGCGGCATCCTGGAAGTCACTGGTGGAGGTGGCGGGTGGGTGGCTGGCTACTGTGGCCCTGCAGGCAAGGCAACACACAGCAGGGTCTGGATGATCTGCATGCAGAGCTAGAGGTTGGCATGAGCCTCCTCCTACTACAGGCTCCAGCTGGCTTAGCTCTAAGGTCTCTGTCTCTCTCTACTGACTCTTTGCTGGATCTGGAATCCGTCTGTCTGTCTGTCTGTCTGTCTGGGGCCAGGGGAGGAACAGCCGTCATTCTCTCTGTCGGTCAGAGGTTTTAGTCTGTCCAACTGGTGAAATGAGACAGATCAACATCACATTCAAAGTAAGTCCAAGAGTGAGAAGGAGATGAATTTTTAAAGCAGGGGAGTTGGGGAGGCAGGCCAATGCACTTCAAACAGGGCCATCATTGCTAGAGCTTCTCATGCTAATAAAGAATGACTGCTTGCAAACGGTTACACCACTGGGTGGTAGGGGGTCAATGCTCAACAATGATAGAACATTAAAAGACAGGGGCACACATGAAAATGCCTCCCATGTGAGTATGTGAGACACCTTGCTGCTGCCTGGTCTGTGGGAGGGGAGCACTTGAAGCACAGCACTGGGCCCCATCATCTAGATGTCTACTGTGCAACCAGCTGGTAAGTGCAGCGCAGCAGTGCCTGTTTTTGCTGGCTTGCAAAGCCCAGTGGTAGGGCACAAGGGGGAGAGGGAAGGGACAATTACATCTTGAGCAACTTCCCCACCTACTCTCCTAATGACACAGCTGGTGCTGATATGCCCATCCTTGAAGTGAGAAGTTCTTCATGGCCTGATCGGATGCCAGGTTTGGCATAAGGGCTCACCCAGCAACAGGTTGTCCTCAGTGAAGGGTGAGCATACTTTCCTAACCCTTCTACCAAGAAGTACTCCTCCCAGCAGCCTCCGCCACTGAGGGGACAGCCCAAACTGGTTCTTCATGGTTTTGTTCCAGCCCCTTCAGTCCCATTACCGGACGCCGACTCCTGCATTGCGGGAGGCGCGAAGGCAATGCCCTAGTGAACATTGGTCAAGGGCCCGTCAGAGGCTGGGCTCCCCCGTTTTGCCTGACCCCAGCTTAACCACTCCCCCCACCCTGCTGCCCTCCCTGACCTGCTTGCTATCGGTCTACCAGCCCCTCTCCCTGTCCTGCCGCTCCCCCTGCGCTTCTCCTCCCCACACCCCCTAAATCATGAGTTTTACTGACAAACTTACCTTAGGCATCCAGGCATTTTAGTACAAAAATACATGTAAGGTCTCTGTGGGTTGGGCTAAGGCCACTGCCGGAACTTTTGTTACGACTCTTGGGCCAACCATCAGTGTCTACTGTGTACTGGAACACTAAAGTAGGATGCAAGAGACCAACCATTTTTCTACAATCACAACCTGAAGATTCTTAAACAAGGTCACCATATCAAACTAGATGAAGTTCCAAAACAGCATGCAGGTATACTCCTTTCATAAAGACTAGACAGTAAAGGCAGTAGCACATGTATATGTTCCATGGGAACAGTTTCTTTTTCGCTCCTTTCTAAAGCAGTCCCTGTACCTTATGCAGCAAAATGCTCTCCGTTTGTAGGAGGCATCTTAAGTAACATCATGATACCTTTGATAATAGTTGTTTTGATGGATGCTTTTCCAGGCCACACATGAAAAATCTTATGAACGTACATTTAGATGCAGACTTCCACTCTGAAGTCAGATACCATGAAACTGATCCTGCAGCTATTTCCAACATGAGATGTGACAGTACTGCCATATTATATAGCTATATATGTTGTCAGTGCCTTTTTGCCAGCAAGATGAACCTGTATTAGTTACAGAGGATAGAGAAACGTCAAACCGAATATGTGACAGCGGATAGGCTTTTTCGAGTGCACCTGCATGATAGCCTAATACCAGAAAGAAAACGGATGAATCTATAAAAGGAATAGGACATGATGTTAAAGATAAGCAACTGGTCCTTTTGCTGTACTGGTTCCTTCTACACATTCATCATCTTGTATAAGATGCCAAATGCACTGGCATTAAACTGGAGGTTATAAAAAGTGCTGGAGCAATGCATGTCCCTAGACGACTTCCAAAGAAGCACCAGTAGTGAGGCAGTAAGCACAATGTCCATGCAGCAGTCCAACCCATTTGCAAGCCTGATGCAGGTGCCTTGAAACCAGGTCTCAAACATTTAAATAATTGAGTTACTAACTCAATCATAAATAAAGAATGGAAGTAAGAGCATCTGAAGAATGCAGTCAAGGCAAAACAACTGAGAATATCAGCACCCCTACCCCTCCCTCATTTAACGACCTGACCAAGATCTGAATGTAAAGGATCAACATTTTGTGGCTGCAGAGATAATTAGAGACATCATCTGACGGTATAGAGGTAAACTGATTAATAAGTATCCACACCATGGGGATAACTGGGCCATTATTACAGACCTTGGAAGCCTCAAACTGAGAAATACAGTCAACTCGTGCAGCTGACAGGAAAACTAAAAGTGTCTTCATTTTCCCAACCTCAAGCATATACCCTACACTAAATATCTGCAACTACCTCTTAAGAAAAAAAAATTGTTGACTGTGCTGATTCTGCAGCTTGGGAAGACCCATGTATTCTCCCAACTAGATGCCACCAGAACAACAAGAACGCCAAAAGGGAGAGCAAAGCCACAGCAAATGGTGATACAGTTTTAATTTCCTTTCACCAGAAAGAATATTTAATGCTTTTAAATGTGACGCTGGAATATGTATAATCACTTGGAAAGCGAGGGTTGATCAGCTTAAACAGTTTTAATCAAACCCTTACATTCTTCTCCACTTCACCTTTTATTCAAACCCAAAGAGGAATTGAAAAAGTAGGTACTATTGTAGAATTAACACATACTTACACTTACATGTAAACATTTATTTTTTCTTTGAAAATGCTTAGTCCATAAGTGTTTAACAACATGCTTTGCTCACATTTTTCTATTTGTATGTGCAAGAGTGGATGTCTCACCGTCAGCTATAGGCCAAAGCTACCAGTCACAAACACTTTTCAGTCTTGGGATCATAGCATTCCATCTGATCCTCAACAACGTATGATCCAAACTCTCTAGCATGGAATTTGATGGCAGGGCTGACATGTTTCAGGACAGCTTTTACTGCGGGTTGCTGTAACTAAGTTTGTTTTGTCCGAGACCCCAGATAAGCTTATACCAAAACGAGTGCGTAATTTGTTAAATAAATAAAAAAGTGCCTGAGCTCGTGGAAGGAGGCTACGGCAGCTTGCACCACACATTACCCTTGCTCTGCTGCCAATGGTAGTAACAACAAAACTAGTAGTCATTACACTCCTTTAAGTGTGACAATTCAGACTATTTCATGCCCCAAAGCTATAAGAATGTCTTGACCAGCAGGTGATAGTAATTTGTCACGTATATTGAACTAATAAACAACTGTTGTTGTGGTCACCTCTAAATTAACAAGACAGCACCACCTTGTGGCAGACTGTCACAAGGGCCGGTGCTGAAAATTAAACACTGGTGCCAAGCACCGTAAACCACCGGCTCAAATTAAGCACTGACTGAAACATCCTCAAGTGAAGTGAGATCTGGCTTTCAAATACATCTTACAGAGGTCTTTTTGTCACCCTTTTTCTTGACGGAATAATGTGGAATATTCAGGTCATTAACAGCCTTGGACATTACCACAGAAAAGGACTGGAATTTGTCCAGGAGTGGCATATATGGTTGAGAGAAAACGAACACGTGAGGAATCTAAGCCAGTCATGTTCTGATGGCCTAAAGGAGACCTGAAGCATAGGGCCATGGTTCTGCTGCTCAGAGTCTCTTCAAAATACATCTGGGATAGTTGAAAATTCAGCAAAGTCTCAAGCAGAGTTATTCTGTAATCCACCAAATGCTTCCTTCATGGAGTTCTACTTTATCAAAGCATCCTCATCATACAGACCACTCCAGTGGATATCCTGGGAGAAGGGTGGGTTTTCCAGAGGAGAACAGCAACACATGTACATTCTGCAGTCAGCCATTTGTGCCAGAGGTGAAAGATTAGATCTGGTGGCATCTGAAGGCACACAAGCATCAGAATCCAATTTAACAACAGAGATGAGCAGGTCTGACTAATTGAAAACTGCCAACATATATATATATCAAAGAAAAGATGTATATTTGCGTGGGGCAGAGGAATGTATATGTAAAAACTTTCCCAATGAAAATTAGTCCAGCCTAGAAGATATGTTGCAATATTTCTCCAGATTGGTGCCAGGCTTTCCATTGCTCCGCTTCCAGCCTGACACTGATCTTTGGTTTGAAGATGACTCATCCTGGTAATTAAATGCCAGGCCTGTTATTCTTCATTTCCAGCTCCAAGTCAGAAGGTGTTTGATCTTCTCCCAGTAGGTCTCTATGTCGAGATTTAGACCAGTATTTTGAAATGGTGATACGGACTAGCTCCCTTTCACGGATGGCTAGGGGAAACTAAGATCATAGCAACCCTCTCTCTTCACAAACATGGAGTGTACAGATTGGCAGGAACTCTACCACACAGGGATACATTTTCTTTTAGCTCCTGCTCTCACTTGTTCCTTGCTCAGCCCCCTGGGAGCCTGAATAATCTATAATGGTACTAAGGGTTTTGAGTTTATGGGTTTTACCCATAACTTCCTAATTGAGGTTTTAACCACTTTATGGATAATAACCTGTATGACAAAGTGCCCTCAAACCTTTCTGTAAGCCCTTGGGAAGGGTGGGGCCAACAGGTCTCAGACTTTGACTGCTCTCACTATGTCTTCCAGGTCTTCTAGCTTGATTCTCTCTCTGGAATTGTGTGTCAATTACTGTTATTTTAATGGCCAGTCCTCTCACCTCTTGTTTTGTGTTTTACACCCTCCTTCTGATTTGAGTCACATATTATGTCATTGTTGCAGTCTTGTGATGTATATCCTCTGGGGTTCTAAGTATATCTGGCAGTACGTACTCCCCAAGGTCAAGATTCTTCAAAGTCTACCTCCCTTTTGAGGTGTCTTGCGTATGTGATGCTATGACCTTGAAAATAAATATTTCTTCTCTCTTGCATAGGTGTAAGTATATACTAAGGTATACTAATTCTATTGCTATTGGGATAGTGGAGCATAATACTGAAAGATTTTGGGTATCTCTGGCTAGGTGCTATAGATGGCAAGCAAATAATGTATGGATATGAGTAGATTCAAATGAATGGGTAAGATATTTAAAATTAAATATATAATTAATAATTAAGTTAGTACACTAGGTACTATTGATCTGAACGACCTGAAAAGTAACATGAGTCTAATACGGCTGTCTTACCTAAAGAGGCTGAATTAGCTATCCCAAGCCAGAAGTTGAATAAAGCCCCTGTTTACTAATCTTGTGGGCTTTCTGACAAAGCTAGTGTGTGAGAAAGTGCCATCATTCTTGCCTTCGTATGCCCCCACTTTTTTATGAACTGCTGATGTGCTTTGACTGAGTGTGCCCTGGGTCCCTGCCAATCAGGTACCCTGGGCCTGTGTTCCTTCCCTAAAACTGTACAGAAACGAAATACCCAATTGGCATCTCTGGCTACCTGTCAGCCCCTAGTAAGTGGTACCCTAGGTACCCAGGGCATGGTGACCAGAGAAGACCCCTGAGGACTGCAGCACTGATTGTGCCATTCTCAGGGGCCCTGTACCCTGGCACCCACACACTGCCTTGGCAGGATGAGTGCCTAAGTACTCGTACCTCGAAAAGTATATTTTTTTTACAACTGTTGGTTCTAAAAATAAAACACCTATATCTAAGGATATAATAAAAATTGGCCTGGAGTTCAGTTCTCGAGTGTGTGAAGCCTTTTGCTGACGGAGTGTGTGCAACAAATGCTTTACACTGTCCTCTGGTACTGCCTTACTGCTCGACCAAGCTACCACTTTGGAGAGTAAGGTCAGTTCTGACTTTAACCTCTGTTAAACCTTTGGGGTTTGTGGATTCTATACACACTGTACTACCTTATTGTCCAGTATATATAGAGCCACCTTCTCACATAGTTCTTACTGCCCCTTCTCATTAGGTATCACCTGCTTCGATCACCTACCATCACTGTGCCTGGGTGTTAAGTTCAGCCTTGCTGCTGCTCAAGTACAAAAGAGGGAACCCAAAAATAACCCATGAAAATATGGCAATTACTGTGCGCATCAGTCTTACCAAATTAGGTACAATTGTCTGAAATAAAAGCTACCAAATTTTGGGGAGCTAAAAAAATATTTCGAACTATAGACATTCATGGCTTTAGCAGTTGGGTTGCCTTACACAAATTGACATTTAGCTCTAGAAAATGTTTGCAGTATTAGCTTCTGATGCAAATTTGGAATGCTTCACAGAATATGCAAAATAGTGGTTATCTTAGAGAAATTTGGAAGTTATGATGAAAGCAACGAAACACCAATACTCTCAATCAGATTCATTTTATCTCCCGTGTGTACTTAGTGTTAACCAAAGGTGTAACAATTATTAACTAAATGGCTGCATTTTGGGACAATTTATTAGATTCACCTGTAAATATATTAAGAGATTTAAATCTCTAATGGTCATGGTAGTGGCTGTGAAACGAACAATGACTAAATGAATGCTACAATTGACATAATACTGATGTATTTCTAAATATCAGTTGCACTCTACTGGAAAAGATCATAAATATGAGAGTGAAAAAACACACTTGAAGTGTGTTGAAGTGCTTACCTGATATGTCCGAATACTCTTCTGCATTAAAAGTAAGTTCATTTTCTGTGGGCAAGTTAACAAACGCTTTCATTGCAGGAAAATATGCTATATGGCCATTGCTGACTTGCCTTAGCAACGTCTCTAGATACCTGAAAAAAAAGTGTTTTTCGTGTAAAAATTTACTGGGAATGCCTAGTCAGCTGTTCTATTCATTATGATTAAAAGAATTTAGAATCACAATTATTCAGGTTTAAAAAAAATTAACTATGCAATATAACAAAGATGTCATTATGGCACTTCATTTTAAGGTATAGCTTACCCTCAAAAACAGTATGCATGCACGTTTTCTGTAAAACTTGTGATCTTACCAATTAGTGTATAGACTGGTGATTGTTGGCTCCCCATGACTATCTAAATGTTGGGTTTGTTGCAGAAGAACATTGTTAAACACCCTTGTGATGTCAATTTGAACATAATTTTCAATCGACTGGAGAACTGTCATGTACGCTCTTACACTTGTCAGTAGCTCTGAAGGCTTCGCAATCTCTTGTGTGGTTTGGTTGTACATGGTCATGCCAACAATAGACCTGAAATATAAGGTAAACAATACAAAAAGAAGTTAGGAAGGTAAACAACGATTTTTAAAGGTAGATATGCGTAGAAATCAACTGCACTTTACTGTCATGATATAGTGATAGTACAGATGCAATAAGTCCAATAACTTAAACATGCCAACATTTTGTGGAGCTGGACACTAGGAAAGAAAAATTCTCTTTCTAGTTTCTCAAAACAAGTTTCAGTTTATCTGTCTACAAAAACATTTGATATAACATATGATTAGAAAGTAAAATTTAAGCCATCACTCTTCAAACACCCACACATTTCTGGCTCAGATACAAAGTTCTCATCAAATGCATTGAACAAAACAGTTGCTTCAAAAGTCGTACAAGGAATAACATTCATTAACTATTGATATTGGTCATTGGATTTTTTTGTTAAATGTTTTATTGGCACACACAGGTACGTACAACAATAAACACAGAAATTGTGCATAAGAATCTCGACCGCAACATAGATATCAATGAACTGTCACCAATCTCGGTGATGTGATGCAAGTGCATGAGGTTATTGGGAGTATTAGTAAATGTGTGCAGGTCGTGTCTCCCTCTGCTAACTATAAGGAATCGTCAGATGGTGGGGTGGCTGTCAGGGTAAGCCAAACCGCACACTGTGTCAACCATCTAGGGTGGAGCCATAAGCAGATAAAGCTCAGAGAGTTTCGGACTGGTGCCGTAAGAAACAAACTAAACATGAAGTGAAAAGCCCGGACTTCGGGGAGAGTCAAGTATGACTTCAACAGTGCAAGATACAATCGAACAGAATAGGCGTGAGCGGAGGAGGGACAGAGGGGAGCCCACCAAAAGTGGGGTGGTAGGGAGGTGAGAGCAGGGAAAACAGCAGGGGAGGAGTAGCTTTGTCTATGTCGGTACCCAGTCACCCCAGTGTTTACGTAAGGAGTAGCATTTACATATGGGCGTCACATTTGTCCTGCAGTCTGAGCACATATGTGTTCCACAGCACAGACGTGCTGCCACCGCCCCCCCCCACCCTACAGTCTCGTGTCAAGGAATTAGTTTCAACAGTCGTCCATTGGAGCACGACCCAGAGCCAGCAGTCAATCACCGACGGCTGCCCCGCCTTCCAGGACATGGCAATTAAGTGCTTGAAAAGTGCCATTGCTAGATCAGCAAACTTTAGCTGAGATTTAGTGAACGTGGTGATCCGTGGCAAACAAAACTTGGGATCTGGTGGAACAGGCTTTTTCAGTATCTCTGAAATGTGCTCCATGACCTGCACCCAACTCCGTACCAGTGGGGGGTAGTCCACACCATATGTAGGAAGGTTGCATCTTGGTGACCACACCCGGGGCATGTCGCAGCCTCTACCGGCAACATTCTTTGTAAGCAATGTGGTGTAAGGTAGGTACAATGTAAATAACTAAATTGAGTAAACGTCAGTCTGTCATTACGGGAAACACGTTTGCCCTGCTCCAATGCCATCACCCGTTGCTTGTCCGCATAAAGCGAGACCACGTGCCCAGAGGGGCCTACCGCTATACCCCCCCTTGGGCCCTCCGCCTGCAGCAGAGCGGCCAGGGGCTCCATAGCTAGCACAAAACTACCTGGGGAGAGGGACAGCCCTGGTGCGTGCCCCTACCTATGTGGAATCGCTGAGATATATGGCGGCTGGTCCATACTCTGGCCTGAGGTGCCGTGTACAACAGTCCAACCCATAATCTCAGGACCCATCCCAAAAGCATCCAAGACAGCCATCCGGTACGGCCAACCAAGGGTGTCAAAGGCCTTCTCGAAGTCCAGGGATACCATCACCAGAAACCCCTCAGACCGCCTCAACCCACCACATGATCGGGCAGAGCCGCCGGATATTAAATGAAGTGGCCCTATTTGGGATAAACTCACATTGGTCCAGCTACACCTTAGTCGGTAGCAGCGATAGCAGCCGGTTCGCAAGTGCCTGACTCAAGATTTAATAATCAAGGTTTAGCATCAATAATGGACGGTAAGAACTCGTTCCAAGGGATCACGACTGGCTTTGGGCAGCACTGCTCTCAGAGCCTCCCACAGGGATTCGGGTAGCCGGCCCTGCTGATGAACTTCTTGGTAAACAGCCAGCAATGAGGGGGAAACCTTCAGAAATCCTCCTAGCCCACCTTGAACCGCGACACCTGTGAAAGTGAAGGATTGGTATATAAAAATATATGCTCAGCAAATCCACGGGCACAATCTAGTTGCCAAGGTCCAAAGAAGACAGGATCTGGGCCAATGTGAGCATTAACATTTTTCCATCCACAGGAAGGATTTCAGAGGATGGAGGTTCAGTACAGACCTGAGGCCCTAGTCCTTGAAGAACTAGCAAGAGGAACAACCCACCTTCCTCAGAGTCTGGACACCTCTCTATGGCCCCTTTGAAGAGGAACTGGAATACCGCCTAACGAAACTGAAACCACCTCACTGGAATATTCTGTGCATATGATTGTGTATGTAATCAAGTCTCACGTTCCTGCTGCATCTCTAAAGAGGAAAAAAGCAAGCTTTCATCATTTTCTCCATGGAATAGTTTAGTAAACTCGCGCATCACATGTCGATTCTTTGAAGCACTTTTGTGTCCGAAGGCTCAGAGGACAGAAGTTAAAATATTTGTCGTAACAGCACGTTCTCTAATCACTGCCATCACAAACTCTCGGGCACAGAGGGCAGGAGGAGAGGGCGTCGGTGTGGTGGTGGCGGGGGTGCTACGAAATGAATATGGACAGGGTCGCTTTATGCCATCAATGCTCACGTACCAGCTGCGTCTCCAATGGGGAAAACAAGCTATCCTTAATGCAAAGGCACCTTACTGATTTCTGTGAATGGGGGATCCCTGGACCATGTTAATACACCTCGTCAGGGGTAAAAGTAAGCGCTATAAATGACATTTTCTCGCTGCATTGTTTTTATCGAATGACTACTATGGCATGAATTGATAAGTGTGAAGGGGGAAGAGATTAACTAAAAGTAAAAGTACTACCAGCGTGATCGAGTAATCGAGGGCTTCAAAGGGCTGCAGGGGCTGGGTGCAGTGCGCTCCGTCTCGGCGATTAAAGCTCGATTAGTAGCTTCAGCTACCAAATATATCTGCATTTGGCAATCAGGCTGCACGACAGAGACAACCATTTGCAATGCAATAGGTCTCGCATTTACTAAACTCTCAAAAATACGAAACCTATTGCATTGCAAATGGTTGTTTGCAAAGCGTCCCATGCAGCACTTCCTCTTTAATGGCGGCCATGCCCCTTTCCTTAGACTGCAGCTCATTTGAAGAAAGGGGCGTGGCCGCCATTAACGTGAAAGCACGGCAAGGGGCGCTTTTACAATGAAAAGTTACAAAATATACGGGAAAAAAAACATGCAGCCTCGTTCGGAGCCGAAAATAAACCAAAGGCGCGGCAGCCACTGTGGCGTACTGTGCTATGGAAAAATAAATGAAGCCTTACAACAGAGCGCATCCTGCCTGTTTCCGAACAGGTGAAAAGCATTTAACAAAATAGTGCTTGAAGGCTGTAATTAATGCCTACTGAGCAACAAAACACAAAACATGGGGTTTTCCCGATGGGAGGGTACAAATGAAGACAAGGCAGTGCTAAGGAGGGACTAACAAGGCAGTACTAAGGAGGGACTACCAAGCCTATTAACGAATCAGAAGCTTGCATTTACCAAGAACAATGACACAAGCCAATGAAAAATATGGGCGGGGGAGTGGGCGGAGCTTCACTGCTAGACTACGAATACAACATGCCTTGCACAGCAGTGCATTTGCTGCCGAGGCTCAACCTAAAAAGCCAAATACCTGTATAGAGAGTGAGGTACATAAGCACATTCTCAACTTAATTTTCCAACAAATTCATTTGACCACCTGCTAGATTAGGACGAATATATTACCTTACAAACATCACAGTAATCTTTCATTCATTATTCCTGTTAAAGTAAATACCATAAGCGCAGACCTAATGCAGCTAGAGTAAAAAATAAAAATAAAATTGCGAGCATAGATTATCTTAGCATGAAGTCAGAAACCACCAGGAATGCCAATTTATTATTGGCCAATATATTTTCTACGGAGGAATTGTAATCAATGTACTCTTAAGTTTGTCATGCACAATATGTGCACAATTATCACTCCTGCACACAGGAAAACACAATTTCTCCTTGTCTAATTCGAAAGCTTCTTAAATATGCACCACAAAGCCTAAGAAATTTACCAATGCTTTTTTCCCCCCCCAACGTAATCATAATCCATATATTTTTATTTCATTATTGCAGGTCAGCCTTATTTCACTGTAACTCTCGCTTTATTACAATTTAAAGACAAAATTTATAATCCTCAAACTTCAGAACATCTTTATAAATTAAGGAGTATTCACACATGAAGATATCACTGTAATGAACAGAAGTGACAACAGATCAGAGAATAATGTAAAAGACTACCTAGAGCATAAAATGTGTTTACTTTTACCAGTAAATACAATAGTATTTTTACTATTCCTTTTGCATGTGTATTAAAATATACTGAAATACTTGCACTTACTGGGATAATATATTTATAAAATCTTACTTGGTAAATCGGATCTCGAGATGGGAAGTTAAATATTCCCTTGGCGTAAAAGTGTGCTCCCAAACCATCATATTTGGTACATAATTGATTGAAAAACAGAGCTCAGAAAGTGCTGTGTGCAGTTTGTCCAAGCTAAAAACAAATGAAAAAACAACTGTTAAGTGCGCAATCAACATGAGCAGAGCAATTCAATAACAGCCTACTGAAGCAAAATATTTGTTGAGTTTGCCTATGAAATCAGAATTTGATAAGTTGTAATCATTTGGAAACTACATATTCTGGATAACAAATAACCCATTAGTTGTAGAGTAACACATTCTTATAATTGAAAATATTGCTGTAAACATTAACATAATAAAAATAGAGCTAATGTATCAGCTTGTAACTTGCACGGAATTTCTGATAGAGGAAGGGCCTTTTTCACACACACTGTTCTTGCCTCAGCCACAAGGAAAACCGGCAGGAGAAGCTGCAAGTTAGCATGGATTGGAATACATCTAGTGGAAGAACGTATTCAAACTTATCTCACATCGGACTTGTAGCTATTTATTAAAACTGATAGGAAGACTCAAGTTGTATGTAGCAAATTGATATTGGAAAATCCTTATAATCATGTCTAGAAGGAAGACTCTGAGAATCAGCTTTATAGAAGACTTAGATAATAGCCATGAATTAAGGGAGATTTTTTTATTTGCTGGCACAACGGAGAGAAGGGACACCAATGCTGTGATGCTGATATATACTTTTCAGAAGTCTTTCACTCCAACATCATGCAACATTTCTAAATTTGGGACAATACTGCTGCTCGTACTGAAGGAAATGTAAAAAGAACTTTAAGCAATATATATTAAATCACTTAAAAAGTAGTTCTTGCTTTGTTCCGTTGTAAACCCCTTTGCACTGTCTCACATCATTGGGGATTTACATATTTGAATCACACGCTCACATTTAATATATTTATCATTGTATTACAGTTTTACATATGCCTACAATTTGTGACCCACCTTTATTAATCCAATTGAAATACCTCCACAGGGTTTATTGAACGCCTGACAGGCTCTGGAAAATGAATGGCAGATCAGATCCAAAATGCATCAGTTGGTTAGAAGTGACAGACACTTTTTCCACATGGTTTGGGAATGTCCAATTATTTAACAATTCTGGTCTCTGGTTGAATGCTTGTAAGAATGTAAGAATGCTCTATATATACTGGACCAAAGTAAGGTACAGTGTGTATAGAGTCCCCAGTCTCCAGAGGTATGGCAGAGGTTAAAGTTAGATATAACCTTACGCTCTAAAGTGGTAGCTTGGTCGAGCAGTAAGGCAGTTTCAGGGGCCAGTGTAAAGCATTTGTTGTGCACACTCAGTCAGCAAATGGTCTCACACACTCAAGAACTAAACTCTAGGCCAATTGTTTTATATAAAAAAGATATAGTTGTTTTATTTTAGAACCAACAGGAATCAAAATATACTTTTCTCAATATGAGTGACTTTAGGTAATTAGTTTGCAAAAAGGCAATAGACTTTGTAAACACAATAGCTACAGTGGTTGCAATAGGCAACACAATTTCAAACACAATTTAACATCGAGCTCAATGGATTTTGCTAGATAAATGCAGTTGATTACTTTATGCATTACTTTTCTAACACCAGGACTGGATCCTAGATTTAGTCCCGGGACATGTACTGTAAACAGTTAGGTAAAAGCGTTTTGGTTACAGTAGTGATTTTTAAAGAATATAAATCTATTTTCAAAGTTGACACTTGGAAACTTGGAAACTTTATCCTATGGGAGGAAATTCAAGTCACAGGTAAAGTACGTTCTCGTTACTTTTGTAATTCAGTACTGGGCTCCTCAGTCCAGCAATGGGATCTCTACCTAAAACAGGTAAGTAATTTCGTTTTAGTAGTTGGTACGACTTTTAAGGATTATTTGTAGTTTGCAAAAATTGGCACTTTCACAGAAAAACAGTAAATGGTTTCCTATGGAAGAAAATTCAGGTTACTGGTAAGTACAGTTATAATTACTTTTGCGGTTCAGTACTGGGCTAAATGGTACAGTACAGGCTTCTCTCCTAATCACAGGTGAGTAATTCGGAATTCGTTATTCGGCTAATTTTGGATGAATATTTAAATTTTTCAAAACTCCACACTTAGAAGAAAGTTCAAGTGAAACCAGTCAATGTAAACCTATGGAAGGAAAATTAGTTATCGGCTCTTAGGTAAGTACTCGACTGGTGGAGTTAAGGTTCTGAGCATAGACTCCGGGGACTCCCAGGGTCGGAAAGGTACAGTTGCTACACCCTCCGCGGCACAGGGGCAGCCGGGTGCAGAGAGAGTAGGTCCAATGCAATCCAATGGCGGGTAGGGGGCCTTTGGTTGGTGGCTGCAAGCAAGCAAGCCACGCGGCTGTGGGAGCTGAGATCCTGGTCACTTACTCAAGGCAAGTGGGGAAGTAAAGTAGAGTAGTAGCTGCACTTCCAGCGGCACTCGGGCGGCTGGGTGCAGGGTGCTTTTGAGCCGCCGGGCGCTCAATGTTATCCAATGGGAAAGTTAAAAAGTGGACAAAGGCTGCAGACTCTGGGATGGAGATTCTTCAGGTGAGACCACCACTTCGAGAGGTAAGTTGGGATCTTGGAGAAGAGGTAGGTACCCCAGAAGAAGGCACAGGAAGGCACAGGGAGCCGCAGGGCGCCAGGTGCAGGGGTGTTTTTTGGTGTCAGGAAATATTACCCCCAGCTGGTCGCGGTTGGTGGGGTCCCTGGTTCTTAGGCTGCATGCGTCGTCTGGTTCGTTGAGGAAGGTCTTTTGGCACAGGACCTCGGGTCACAGTCGCCGGGGGGGGACGTCCTCGTAGTCTTGGATCACTCAGGCACAGGCCGGGCTCGGCGGGTGCAGAGTGGGCTGGATTTGCGGTTCCTGGCTGGCACCCGGGGTATTGTTGTTTGAGCAGAACCACTGTTCGTGGGAGTCCCAGTCTTTTGGAAGATTCAAGGCAGGCTGGTCCTCCGGTGTTTCCGAGGTTGCTGTCCGCAGGAGACGCCGGAGTTTCGCAGGAGCAGGTTCAAGGATCAACAGGCCTGTAGGGTTCTGGGGCCTAGTCAGTGGACGTCGTCCTTTTGTTAGCAGCTGCACGGCAGGTCTTCTTATTTCTTGTTCTTCTTCTTGTTGCAATCAGGATCTGAGGAAGGAAGGTTCAGGGTGCCCCTAAATACTAAATATATGGGTGCTATAGGAAGGGCAAGTGCAGGGACCAATGGGTCCCTGTCCTGGGATGGGTACACACCCTAGCCTGCTCCTCTCCTGTGGGAGGGGGGCAGGAGCCTAGCTGTGATTGGGCAGGGCTCTCCATCTTCAAGATGGCCGGAGCCCGGAGTCGTGCTTCACCTCGCCTCTCCCACCTGAGGGGTGGCACACCCCCTTTCCTCACTTAGGGTTTCCCGCCGTTCTTCCCTCCGGAGTGGGGGCCAGAACCTGTGGGGGCCAGTTGCTGAGTACAGCAAGTGGCCTGAAGAAGCTCACAAAGGGGTCCAGAAACAGGTCTGGTGGTGGCAGCCTCGGTAGCCACACAGTCAGGACACTGGCAGTTGGTTAGGTTTCCGGAGGCATCTCTAAGATGCCCTCTGTCATGCATTTTACATTAAATCCCACACTGGCATCAGTATAAGTTTAATGTGCTGAGAAGTTTGATATCACACTTCTCAGTCTTCAGTGAAGCCATCATGGTGCTGTGGAGTTCGTAATGACAACCTTCCAGCACCATATACTCCTAATGGCAGCACTGCACATAAAGTGCCCTGGGTACTGTAGGGGCACAGGGCTCATGCGCCTGTGCCCACAACACTGGCAAAGGGAACCCAGCTAGAGGGGTGACTGATTGATGCCAGGGCAGTGAGTTTGTGGGCATGGCACACGGGGATGTGTGCCATGTCGACTCTCTGTTTAGTTCTGTACTTAGACACTCAGCCTGCAAAAGGCAGTGTGTGGGTGTCAGGGTACAGGGCCCCTAAGGGTGGCACATTAAGTGCTGCAGCCCTTAGGGGTCTTCTCTGGTCACCATGTCCTGGGTACCTAGGGTACCATTTACTAGGGGCTGACAGGTGGCCAGAGATGCCAATTGGGGTTTAGTTTCAACTCAGTTTTAGGGAAGGAACACAGGCCCTGGGCACCTGGTTGGCAGGGGCCCAGGGCACACACAGTCAAAGCACATCAGCAAAAAGTGGGGGGCATACCATGCTAGAAAGATGGCACTTTCTCACAATGCTCCTTTGGTGACGGCTTTCCAGTTCACTCCCAGACTGGCCCTTCTGGGTTTGTTTGAAGAATGGGAGGAGGGGGGGTACTAGAAACAGCTGGTCCCTCCTCAGGATGGAAAGTGTGCTTGCTAATAGAGACACAACACACCGGTGGAGTTCTAGAGAGGCACAATTTGCTCAACAATAGAGGAGGGGAATGGACCACTGCAGATGGAAAGTAGACTGCATCAAACTGAATACTTAGAATCTTTGCACCAGGCAATGAGATGTGTTTAAAAACACTATGGTGAACCCAAGGGTTCATTAACTGTGTGAGAGCATTCAAACTATGTCCCATAGTATAGCACTAACCATAGACTTAATGTTATTTGAAACCTTGGTATTCCAACGGCAAGCATCTGGTCTTGGAAAAAAGAGGCATCTTCATGGTCATGTCATTGCCTATTATAACAGAAGTAAATCTCAGCAACCTAAAATGGATTCTCCGTTCCCGTTCTCAGGCTGGTGTGCTGATGCAACATCAGGAACTTCATCAGGATTGGCTTACAGATGCTGCAGTGTTACAATGGGCCTCTGAACTCTGCAATGTTCATTTGACAGGAGGCAGCGTGGGGTGGGAAGAAGCAGTCTCTCTCCCTCCCTGTCTTTTTCATGAGGCACACAACAAGTGTTGGTTGCAATTCTAAATCCTCCTGCGGAACGCATTTGACTGAACACCTGAGAGCTTCAGTTCAGTTTCCACTTTCCACAGGTAATTGTTATTAAATTAGCTGGTGACAAGTGAGTGTGACCTGCGTGGAAGTTCTAGTTGAGTTAACACAGTCAGTAAACTTTTAATGTGTGAGGATCAGGAATGATCGAATCTTCCATTGACAAAGACTTCAGCTGAGTTAACTGCAGTGCTGGAGTGTATAATCATCTCTGAGGAGGCTGAGGCAGGCATGCACACTTTTTTGTGCTAATCTCTAGTAGTACCGCCGCGGCGGACCACGCCAGGCCCTGGGCCTGGCTGCTGTGTTGACAGAGCGGCCGGAGCTGCCAAGACTTGTCTTCACAAACTGCAAATTGCAATGCATTGCAGACTGTGATTGCAGTACATTGGAGGAGGCCGAGGCTGGTAATATAACGTCACAGAATGGTATTGGGTATTCGCATCATTGCAGCATCAGGCGCTTAGTTTTGTCAGCGGATATCACTGAGGGTGTGATGTTCATAGCAGTTTGCTTCATGCTTTTACTCTCTGTCAGAGGATTAAGTATCACTAAGTGTGTTTTTCCTCACAGCACGCAGGCGCCTCATGCTTTTACTCTCTGGTTAGGCCTCTCACTCTGCTCCTGATTCGCAACTTTCTCTTTCTCCATTTCTGGGAGGGCTTGAGTCAACTTTATGCTGACAATCGTCATGCCTAAAACGGTTTCCATTGGTCTCCCACGAGCCGCATAATTTTAGCACGCTTCTCCAGGACCAGTCCTATCTGTAGCACTCGGAGTACGTTGTTAGCCATTGTATATCTCGTTTTGCCGGTGCGCTCCACTCGGTTGTCAATCTGTCCCTCTCGCAGATAATCTTGAGGAGGCCAAGGCAGACATATGCCCAAAAAAGTCTGAGTAACCCCCGCTGGAGCCAAATACTGTTTTTGTCTTTCTACTCATTAGAAAAACAAAAACAGTATTTAATGCCCGGCGGGGGTTACTCAGACTTTTTTGTGCTAATCTCTAGTAGTACTATGGCACCATGTGCCCTAGGGCTGGCCTTGCTGCTGTGTTGGCGTTTCCAAGACTTCACATCACACTTAATTGAATGCAGACTGAGACTGCAGTATGTTCAAGGAGGCCAAAGCTGGTAGTGTAATGTCATGGTATTTGTGTAATAGCAGCATCAGGCGCTTAGTTATGTCAGTGGATACAATATCACTGAGTGTTTTTCCTCACAGCCGGCGCCTCAATCTTTTACTCTCTGGTCAGGGATCTGCACCTGATTTTTATTGGGTCCAGTCCAGCAAATCGCAATAACTTGTATTTCCTCAGTATATTTAATTTGTAAAGGTATATTAATAAATAAGGAAATCTGTGAGGTACTCAGCATTGTTATCTCAAAGTCTGTTTTTAAGTTCTGCGGTTATACTGAATAAGCAGTTACCTACAGCATTATCATATGAAATCTCCTTATTGATGTCATAACTACACTTACACTATTGCCTTATTAACCTTCTTGCTTTCTCAAATTTACTTGCCAACTTTTTTTTCAAAAATGCCCTCCGGGGAGAACCCCCTCGAACCACCCTTATAACAGTCAGGCTGGCCCACTACGCGGACTCACCACAGGTCACTCATCCAGAACTTTTATATCTCACCACTTTCAAATATCACCAGCCGCCACTGATCAAGAGATGCTGCAGCAGCCACATCAAGTAGGAAAGAAGAGACTACAACTGGAGCTCAGAGAGAAGCAGCCATTGTGACTGACTATGCGACTTCTAGAAGTCTGTGTTGCTTGTCCAACACAAAATAAGCAAAACACAAACTGATCAGAGTGTCTCGGGTAAGTGATGGAGTCGGTTTGTCCAGTTGCTACAATTTGCACGTTGCACTTGATTCATGAATTGAATCCGGCTGAAAATAACATGCAGCACAAAGGGAAACCTGTCATGCCTTTTCATTTACTTCAGAGAAATATATATAGAAAAAGCAACTGTGTGCATGGAAAATATAAACAATGACTAAATAATGAAAATGCAGAAATTATATCAATAATGAAAGCTTTTTAATTCCACTGGAAGGACAAAATGTTACATGCCGGACAAATGGCAGGGTCAGAAATGGAAACTCTGGTAACAGTGCTTAAGCTGCAGGGGTGGACGTGTAGAGTCACAAAACAGACCCCTTGAAAACAAATGGTACCTTTGCAAACGCAGCTAGAGGGCCATGCACTGAGGAGCAGGGCTCCTACACAAGGTGGGGAGTCACGAAAAGTATGATAAAATACAGCACTGCAGTTCTATATTTCCTGATTTGTGTACAACTGTTTATTTTAAAAGAAAATCCATAAATAGACTTTTTTTTTAACTTAAAACAAATGGTCTTACTTGGTCACAAGCAGTCTGTTTTTTCTCATACTTTCAACTCCTGGTTTCTCCCTTTCAGGTTCACCTTTCTTTCCGGTCTGTTTTTTAGACTTTTTATTCACTGCTTGGCTGATGGTCTTGGCACAATGTTTCGGCAACAACTGCAATAGACGAAAAATATAAAGATCTCCAATTAGTCAATTATTATATAATTACATCAAATAAGCAATATGAACCAATGGAACTTATGGAGAAATTGTAATAAAGGTACAGATAAGTGTAGAATGGTTACAAAGTGTCTCACTATTGTGACATTTGTACTACTACCTTGGCACATCCTTCTTCACACACATCGAAAGCACAAAGCACTTTTAAAACACTGCAAGAAAAAAAGCAATGTTGGGGGCAACCCCAAGGGCAAAACCCTGCTCTGAATTTGCTTTTACTATGGATAGCTGAGAACAGGGGTGGTTGATGGTACACCCACATAAAGGGTTGGTTCTGGTAATATGTATATACAAATCAATGCAATGACTAGTATGTGCATACTTCTACATCATAGAATCCTTTCTTCAACCTTAATGATCATGTATAGGATATTATTATAAGTAGGACATTTTACAATACTTATCAATGAGCATTAAGAGTACTGATCCCACTAACAGGAGCCAAGGTCTTAATCTTACTGCAAAGGGAACATTTGAAAGTGGGATCTTGAGTTAGAGTGAATTGTCTGTTCAGAATGGGAAATACATACCTGTGAACTCGTACCATTTACACCCTCCCCAAATACCACTAGAGAATAGTGAATTTACCTGGAGACTTATCGTCTCCAGATGTGCCTCACTGCTGTAACCTTTGTGTAAATACAAGTTTTTTTTTTTATCCAGCCCTTTGTCCTATGCACCCGGGCCTTCATTATGGACAGTATGAACCTAATGAACAGTATTGAGGATTTTGTATTTGACTCCTCCCCCCCCCCCCACCCCCAGAGTTGTAGGCAACGATCAATATACATATCCCACAGAAGGAGGCTCTACCAGTGATCAGGCATCAAGAATCTAGATCAGGTCTCATCTAAGTCCCCACTGACTATTGTCTCCCTACTGGATATTGCCTTTACAAACAGTTATTTTAAATTTAGCATCAACTTTTATTTTCAAGTTAAGAGGTAACCTATGTGCCAGATTTGCTCCAGACGCAGATAATCCATTTATAGACATTTTTTAACAACTGCACATTTGCAATAAGCATAAACCCTTTTTACAGAACATCACTTAATGGAAATGGTACAAAGACAATGTCTTCATGATTTGGATGGGTGATAGGAGTGCAATGGACTCTTCTCAGATCATGCTCAATTACAAGTTCACTTATATTCAATTCACCATGTCACATAGCTCCCCTGAGGTAGCCTCCTTGGACCTGATGATTAAAGCAGAGGATTATAAAATATATACCACAATGTTCAGCAAAACTATGAAACTTAATGCTCTACCAGTCATCACCCTCCTGGTTTTACGCCATACTCTACCCTTTGACCAATTCCTCAAAATTAGGAAGAATTGTACGAGAAAGGTAGATGTTTGGCACAAAATGGATTTTCTATTGTTGTGTCCGAAGGAAAGAGGTTATCCTACCAGATGTTTGAGACAAGCATGTAAGAGGAAGTACCGATTAGTGCCCAAAGTAAGACGGGGGAACAATGAAGGCTTGGTGTTTGTGCGACCTCGTGTTGCACTCAAAGCAACCAAATCTGAAAAACTGAACATTTTATATCAACATGTAAGACACTCATTGCAGAAATTTACCAACTATATTTCTTGAAATGTGATTTATTCTACATAGGTCCCCTGTGAGTGTATATATGTGGGCCAAACATAAAAAGTCAAGATGTGCACCACTTGTTGAACATTAAAAGCCCCCTTGGGCTTAGCATTGGAGACATTTGATGTCAAGTTATTGAGCAAGTGGCACTGGATCAAAGTGAAGGAGATTTATGAAACAGGTCAATGCAAATCGATGTACAGGGTTCAATCCACGGAGCACCTGTTGGTTTCATCAATGGTATTTGCATTAATGTATCAATACTGAACATAACAGAGTTTGCCCAACTGCTCGCAATTTAAGGGTTAAAATATATTTATCCTATATTTTTAGATGAATTTAGATCAATTTAACTTTCAGGGTGGGATTTATTGATCCTCATCCGAACCTTCAAAGAATTTATAAACTAAATTATTAAGACTATTGCTTTTTTTCTTACTATACAATCAGTAAGGTGTGGTTCACATGTCTACTTCACAAATCACATTCTGGAGAAGATGCTGTTGAAAGTCTTTACAATATTTGCATGCACACATATGCCACAAGCAAAAGGGTGCTCTCAAATGAGAAGTATTCAGGAACAAAGACAAACAACTCCGAGGTAATAAATCAGGGGGAATCCTGTATGCCTGGGTGTAGTCCCATACAACGCAAAAACCAGGTTTAGTTCTGAAAAATGGCAATACAATCTTCCACACTTTTAATGTATTGTCCACATAACATCCCATTGATTAATCTAAAAGACCGGGCAAAATATAGGAGCCATGCCTACTTATCCTCAGACCACTGGCAAAGAAGTATTTATTTAGAGGTCCTAGCTGGAGCTACAGTATGCATCCAGGGGTGTGGAATTTTAAAAATATCTACTTGTCCAAGTGACTTGATGCTTTAGAAAGCTATTTATGGTAGTGATCCAATCTCAAAGCTCTGATAACAGCCTTCTAAATATGCCAGGGTTGATATGCCAGAGGCTGTTGGATTCCAGCACGGTTCTGTTTTGCAGCCTTTCTCCAAACCTGCATACAATTGGAAGGATGCAGTACCTTCCAGAGCTGAAATGCCCAGTGCATCTGTGCACATCCACAAACGTACGGGCTAAAGGGTACTGAGCAACTCCCATCTGTTCCCGCAATAGAAAGTGTGGCAAATGTACTAATAAGAAGTGCAAAGGTAAAACGTTTTAAATGGTTGGGAGAAAAAGGGTGTAGGGAAATTGGAACTGCAGATTTCACGTTAGCAAAAATGCATGTGTATGCTTACTCAAGTAAAAGTAGAACTCAAAGAATTTGCTTGGAGTATGTTTTACAGGTCAACTTCTATAAACTTGTCTAAAAAACGACCACTTTAGCAATCACATTTTCTTGGCAGAAAAACCCCCCAAAAACGCTACAACTATGCAACACTGCAATCATCCCTCCAGCCATCTCAGGCAAACTGTGAGGATCCATAAACCTTTATATGTTATGTTATTAGTGGTTTTGTAGCGCGCTCAATTACTAAGGAGTATCCTGGCGCGAAAAAATGCAGCTAGGCAGGAGAGAACTAGAATGATTACACTGACAGTTTAAAGAGGTGGGTTTTAAGTGTTTTTTTTTAAAAAGATTGAAATCCTGAGTAGCGCGTAGCGACGGGGGAAGGGTGTTCCAGGCGATGGCCGGTTTAACAGTGATAGATTGTCCACCAAGGCGGGTTTGTTTAAAGCTAGGAACAACCAACAGATGTTGGGAAGTTGACCGTAGTGGACGGATAGGTAAATACCAGGCAAAGCGCTTCCTTAAGTACGCTGGCCCTAGACCGTGGATGGCTCTATGCACAAAAGTAAGGGATTTAAACACGACCCTTTGTGCGACAGGGAGCCAATGCAGGCTGCGCAGATGTTGACGGACGCTAGGCTGCCGTGAGATGTTAAAGAGGAGTCTGGCCTCCGCGTTTTGTATGATTTGAATGCAGTTGGTAAGGTAGGCAGGAATACCAGAGAGCAGGGCGTTCACGTAGTCGAGGTGAGAAAGAATGAGCGCCCTTACCACTGTTTCTTTAGACGTCCTTGGCAGCAGGGGAAAAAACCTACGAAGAGCTTTCAGGGAGCCGAAGCACCCGCCGGTGAGTTTTTTTAATATGCTCATCAAATTTTAGGTTTTCCCCAAACCAAACTCCCAGGTTTTTTGCTGATTTGCCAACAGCGCTGGGGAATGGGACATCAAGTGGCCATAAGGATTCTCTAAAATTAGGGGGAAACTGCCCATAGAGTAGTATTTAAGATTTATTTTCATTGCATTTTAATTGGGCAAGAGCGAGCCAAGTAAATACTGAGGAGAGGCAGGCCTGGACCAAAAAAGTGTCCAGATCTGTGCCCGGCCAGGTGAACAGCAGCTGTGTGTCATCAGCATAGGTAATTATTTTTGCCCATAATTCTTCAGCCAGAAAGAGCAGGGGGGTCAAATAGATATTGAACAACAGTGGCCTTAATGTAGACCCCGGTCGTACCCCGGTAGGAAGAAGCTTGGCCGAAGAGGCATAGGGGGCATCCACACCTGCTGAGCCCGGTTGGTCAGGAATGAGGTCAGCCATTCTAATGCGGAACCGGCAATGCCAACGGATGCCAGCCGAGAAATCAGCAGCTGATGAGGCACCGTATAGAAAGCGGCAGAGAGGTCCAACATAATCAGAACCGCTCTGTCGCCGGCGTCCAGGCACTCAGATTTCCACCAGTGCTGACTCGGTGCTGTAGGCAGTATGAAACCCAGATTGAGCAGGATGGAGAGATTGGGAGTCTTCAACAAAAGCATCCAGCTGACGGAATGCAATTTTCTCAGATATTTTGGCCAACAGAGAAATAGGGCGACAGTTGGCTGGGACATCCAAGTTTAATCCTGACTTTTTGAGAAGCGGCAGAAGTTTGGCCTGTTTCCAACAGTCGGGGACTGTAGCAGTTCTGAACGAGAGGCTAATAATCTCTGCGACCTCGGAGCAGACCACCTCCGCCACTCCCCCTAAAACACTCCCCTAAAGGTGGCCTCCCGAGTCCGCCACTCCCCCTAAGACGCGGGCCGGGCAAGGGTCAGTAGAGACCCAGACTTCACAGATTTGAGGACAGCTAAAGTAGCTGCCACAGTAGGATAGGAAAATACATTAAAAACATGAGAAAGAGGGGGAGGAGAGGTGGAGGGGAGTGGGAGAGAGTCATATCCTGGTTACTCTGATCCAAACAACTGGTGCGTAGGCTGTCCTGAATCCCAACAATTTTGTCTATGAAAAAAGAGGACAGAACCTCACACCATTGTGTGGTAGATGGAAGCGATGGTTGTTCGGCACAGGGGGAAAGAAAGCTTTTTACAATAGAAAAGATTTCCTTGCTGTTATTATTGGCCCTAGAAATCCTGCCTGCATAGTACTCTCTCTTGGCCGACCTAATGGCGGCATAGTATACCCTCTGAGCCGCACGTAGAGTCCCCTTAGCAGTAGGGCAGTAAGCGCATCTCCAACATCTCTCCAGCTTTTTGCAATTAAGCTTCAGTTCTCTCAGGGCATGTGAAAACCAGGGCTTGGAGGGTGTTGCGCGCTTATTTGAGCCAGTGCCCTGTTTAACAGAGGCCTTCACCCCTGAGCAGCTCCAGGTGTCAGACTGCTGCACGGCATCGGAAAGCTCGGAGCCAAGCACTGGACGACTCTGCTGAAGAGCGTTGGTCAGGGCCGACAAGTTAATCTTCTGATGGTGGGTGTTAGGCAAATTGAAGCAGGGAGATTTGACTAGAGGCCAAGAAAACTTAATCAGCATATGGTCCGACCAGGATAGAACTTCGGGGTCGGATATTGTTAAAGCAAAATTAGAACAAATTAAGTCCAAAAGGTGGCCTTGCGTAGGCAACTTAACCCACTGGGACAATGGGGCTAGATTTAGGGATTCAAACAAGCTTAGTGAGTCCGGCGACTCGCTCACATCTACATGAATGTTGAAGTCTCCCAGCAGAAGGAACTTTGGTAACCTCAAAGCCCAGGGTACAATCAGATCCTCCAGCGCCTTAAGGAAAGGTCCGGAAGGACCTGGGGGGCGGTAAATCAGCGTGCCACCCAACGTAAAATGGGGCGAAAGAACAAGGGAGAAGTGAAGAACCTCCCCGTCTCCCAGGTCGCTGGAAGTCTCACTGTGAAAAGACCAGTAGTCTCTAAAAACAACAGCGGCCCCCCCACCTCTCCCAGCTATGCGGTCAGCCCTAATAATTTTGAAGCCTCTCGGGATGGCAAGTTCAACCACAGGGGCGCAGGAGCTGTTTAACCACGTCTCTGTAATGAACAAGATGTCAAAATTACCATCCGACAGCAATTAAACAATGTTAGCAGCGTGTTTGACCATAGAGCGAGCGTTTATTAAGGATGCAGTTATTGTATGTTTGGTGTTAATTATAGAAGCGGGAGCAACCAAAGTTCGGGGGAGGGCGAAGTTGCAAAGAGGACAGGTTTTGTGGGAGCGATCAGAGACAACCCACGGCTGGGTGCCTTCACAAATGGTGGTATTAAGAGCCATTAGCTCCTTCTGGGAGTACCTCTTTAGATCAGCCTCCGGGGGAGGAGATAAATGGGCAGCATGGCTAGCGCTGGGCGCGCCCGAGGCGCGGACGGGCGCAGATGGGCTAACCTTTGGCGCGCCCGCTGCTCATGTCCTCTGCACGTCCGGAAAGGCATACGCAATTTATATGTGCACCTCCCTCCCCCAGATAGAGCGCTGCCACTAGCCCAGCCGGGGTCCGGGACTACACCAAAGATGGCCGGCAGCCCTCCACACTATCGGCACAGCAAGCCGCAGTGGAACGGGGCAGGGAAGGCACACCTCCGCACTAGGGGATGAAGCTAACAGGTATGCAATGTTAAAAAGCAGATTTAAAAATGAGGAAATTCAGCGTGAGCACTTCAGCACGAGAAATCAGTTTCAGCAGCGTTTTAAAACATAATAGCACAATAGAGCAAAGATTTAAGGAATAATGCCTCTGCAAGTCAAAGCGGGACCGAGTAGGAGCTGCCACCAACCCACTCTAGCCGGCATAAGCTAGAAAAAAAATCAGATTCTTGATTTAAGAGTAGAGATTGGGGGCGTGGCATCGGAGGGAATGGAGTAGGATATGTTTCGCCTGCTCTCCAACTCCCTGTGGTCAATCGAACGCCATTGACTGCACCAGGGCAGTCAAATGGGCGCTCTATAGATGTGGGGGACCCTACTCTCCCGACCCACCCGGAAAGAGGTTGCTCCCCCGATGACAACACTGGAAACTGAATGACAGGGGGTCCCAGCGGCAGCCGGGAGCACCCGCCACCATCTTGCCTGGCCTACCTTCACTTCATCCGGCCTACTGTGGATGAGGAGGCCTTATCCAGCGACCTGCTCCTGAACTATGCCAGGCTGTGGGACCGCCATTCTGCCACCATTAGCGGGGGTTGCACTGAGGCTGGTGGTGGTGAGACGCTCGGAGCCCACTGAAATCACAGCACTGTCGCCTGGCAACAGAGGAGTGTGCAGCTGTGTTCGCCCTGTGAGACTGCTGTTCCTAGGCCCCTAGAAGACCCAACAGTGCTTCCAGAGGCAGTGACATACCAGAGGGATCCCGAGCGACGAGCCCTCTGGCCGGCGGTTGCTGCTATGCGGGTCAAGGGTTTCGGGTCCATGTCGGACGGTTTCGGCTTGGTGCCTGACTTTGGCCAACTCTATCTCGAGCGAGGCGTCAGAAACATGTTCTCGGCGCCGACTGTGGCCCGACGGTGGGGTGGAACCGAAGCCTTTTGCTTGGTCTGAGTTGGATTTTGGGGCAAGGAGTGTTCGGTACTCACGGGACGCTGACCTTGCGGTATGTCAACTTCAATCTCCGAGTCCGATTCGGGAATGAAACAAGTTCTTCCTGTTCTTCTTCGGCCCCTTGTGCATCGAATCCTTCTTGCTCGGATCCATCACGAAGATGTCCAGCGTGTATTCGATATTTTGGGTTTGCATTTAACGACATCGAGCCTGACAATCGCGGAGCATTTTCTTCAATCAAAGTGATTTGTACGCGTCGCATTCCTGTTCGTTGCACTCCGGAGATAAGCACATGTTGCACACTTTGTGTGAGTCGGTGAGCGGACGTTTTGCATGGCACAGAGGACAGAATTTGAATGGAGACTGTTTCCCCATAGGCCTTCCCAGAGTTTTCCAATCGTAATAGAGATTTTCCTCGATCGATACGATGCGCGGAGAAGGGGATAGGAGTTTGAAAGAATACTGGCGCGGGTAGAGGGGACTGCGCACCAAGGGCAACCCGAATAATGGTTTCTAACCAGAGCACAGCAATACACGTCCGAACCCGATAGCGGAAAACAAAATCTAACAATGGAGTTGATGCCCATACGCACTATCACCAAAAGGAGGTGTCACCTTACCTTGTGACTGAAAAGATTTATTTGAAGAAATACAACTTGCAAATATCCGGACCCAACACTAGATGGTAGGAGTATGCAGAGCATGTGATCTACAGCTCACATGCCTCAAAAATTAATGTTTCACTGGTATCACACACCGGCCAGTCTCGCCACTATTTACCCAGATACTTTCTCTCTTTGCTGGCGCTGTAAAGAGGGCAGAGGTGGCTTCTGCTATTTCTGATGGTCCTGCAAAGTAATTACTACTTTTTGGAAAGAAACTGGGACAGATCAAAGACCTAGTGGGCTACCGACTCCCTGCCTCATATCTCACGATCATCTTGGGCCTTAACCGCGATGACGCATGCAGACTGGAAGCTTATCAACTACCTGCGCCAAGTGGTGCAGCAACATATTGCACTCATGTGGAAACAGGCTGCTCCTCCCTCAATGGCACAATGGTTCGGTTGCGTTTTCTACATCTTAGCAATGGAACGGATATCACACAGACTAGCTTCAACACGTGTGGGAGCCCATAATTCACTATGTTATGCGTATCGAATTCACCTGCATCAGCCCTGTAAAACTCTGGATGCCCAGCTTTTTGACTAAAGCCAGCCTTTCCACTCCTTATCACTGTATCAGGCAATGCTAGATGGAGGAGAGTGCCTTGCCCCTTTCTCTACAGAGAATTCAATTGATGGCAGGAGTTGTGTTGTGCTGGAGCCTGGGGATCACCACCGCCTCAGGATGTTTAATTTTGGATTGAGAGGCTTCACTGATTCCTCAGAGCCATCACATTCTCAGGCCAATTTTAAAAAAAATGGTAATGGGAGGGGGACCGCCACCTCCACAGGGCCAGCTCCTGCTATGTCCCGGGGTGCCCACCCCAGGTACATAGCTGTTTGCTGTGGAATTGCTGGAGCTTTACCGCTCCCACCAAGCCACAGCAAATGCTCCGCTTCCAGCAAATGAGAGCTCAGAAATGCTCCCACTTGCTGGAAGCGGAGGAGAATTGCTTTTCAGACACAGGGAGCTGCATGTTTAGCAGCTCCCTGTGACTGAAAGGGATGCCATTTGCATGTTACTGTGGTCAGTACCATTATTTAAGCCTGGATACAGCATCAACCTATAGGCTTAAGAATCAGTAATGAATCATTTACAGTCAATTCAAAATTCTGCATCGTAGTTGCTTGCTGGGCTAATAAAGTGGTCAATATGTCCAGCACTCTTGAGTCTTTACACTACTTACACGTGCATAAGAGTACGGTTAAGGTCCTTACTGTTGTACAAAAGACACTTTACCAACCAGTTAACAATATATAAGTTTAGCTAGCATAAACTGAGCAAAGAACATAGAAACCCAATATAGCCTTGGCCCAAATACTGATGTCCGGATCACAGTGAACAAGGCTATATTTGTCTCTGCAGCAACACTGTGTCTCTCCACCCACACGTAGGACCTGAACAGCCTCAGTTCAGAAGTATCTTAAAACTTGGTGGTGTGTTTCATCCCAGCTATTGGCTGTTTTAATCATAACCAGTGATGGGCATTTTGTGTTTATTTTTTATTCTGCAGAACTATAAAAGCATGCATGGAAGATGAACACTCTATAAATAATTACTTCCATCCAGACAGAGGAGGCTCTTCTCAAGATTCTAAGATACATTTGCAAAGAAGCCTGGAAGGAAGTATTTCCTGCATTGGGACAAAAGTCCAGAACCACAACTGCAGCTGATTTATATACTACCGTCGGTCTTTCAACCTAGTGTTTCACTGTTTAGAACAGCTAACAGGGCACTATCATGTCTAGGAAAACCTCAAACTACAGCCCTGGTGATAATCACAGACAACCTTCCAAACACCAATTCACACTAGTTTCTGCTATTTTAAAGTGATAATAAAACATGCTGTTATGAAATGCTTTTATGTTTGCCGGTAAATTGCACATATAAATATTTTATTTAAAACCCACCCTTTGTCACATGTCTGTTGTGTGAAGAGGCTCAAGAAGTGACACATATGGATGGTATGGTGCCAGTCACAATCACATGGTAACATGCTATATATAATGTTTTCTACTTCACTGTTCTGGGCAGACTTTAAGGGCACCATTATAACCCTACTTAAAGCACAGGACTACTGTGGGCTCCTTTGAATGGATATGAAGCGTGCCTGTAATGTAACATTAATAGAGTGCACAAGCCTCCTGTTTAACTTTATTATATGCAAGTAAAGGAACAATAACACCATTGTCCACTGATAGCCAGATGTATTATCCTCTGCTTCCTAAATATAAATGAAATTGTGATCAGAAAGGGGACAACTGGCTTAGAGTTCCAATCATTCAAGAGGCAACTACAGACACAATATTGAAATCCATTCTCTCCTATTAAAAGCTTAGGGGCAGCCTAAGTAGACAGACACTTCCTCCAGTACATGCCATGCAATGTGCACATACTCAGACAATGTAAAACGGGCTTCTATAACATAAGGAAGGAATGGTTCATAATAACGAAGTCTAAAGGCTGCAGAATCATCTAAATGAAACAACACATCAAGGAATAACAAGATTGTGGAGATCTGTGTCTGCGTTTACAGCAGCCATAACAAGCCGTGCCCAATTTGTAAATGTTTAGCAGGACTGCAGTAAATAAAATCGTCCACCTACAAAAAAGTAAGGAAAACGAGAAATGTTCTGCGGGGTACGAGGATAAGAAAAGACACAGTGCTTTCTATTGCATGCCAACATGAGGATGTTCATACATTGTGGGATGTTCAAAATCAAAAGATAGGGCAGTAATCCAGTTGAAGGACTGACACAGAAACCAACTTTCAGGGCATTTGAAGCAGTGTCTTTCTTTTTTTAGACATTCATTGGAGATTCTAAATAGGTGTACGAGTACTGCTTTGTAGCTCAGGTGTTAAAATTGAAGTTGTCTGAAAAAGGATTTCAGAATTGATCTACCAGCTACTAAGGGATGTGAAACAATAGCTCTCTTCTACCTTCCTAATTACTAACCTCTCACATTTCTCTTGGAATTTATTAAAGCTTCTTTGTTAATAAATGTTCTTAAGGAGATCAGTGTCTTGCTTCCTGACTGGAGTACTTAATGTATTGTGTCAAACCACATTTATATATTAGAACTTGGTTACAGGTGGAATTATGTGCAACAAGTTTGTGTTAAAGTAATTGCTGATGCCATGCTGCCTGGCCATGTTAACTATAGTAGTACCAAGCTGTGCCACCTATGAAGTATTAAACCTTATTTTCATGTCTGGCAGCAATTAGCAATGATTCTAAAATAGCTTGATCAGCGCCTAAATATTTTACATTTTGTATATTTGTGAGAAAGTGGCTCTATATATACTGGACTAGAAGGAAGTACAGTGTGTATATAGTCCACCAACCCCAGAGGTATAACAGAGGTTAAAGTCAGAACTGACCTTACTCTCCAAAGTGGTAGTTTGGTCGAGCAGTAAGGCAGTACCAGAGGCCAGTGTAAAGCATTTTATGTACACACTCAGTCAGCAAAATGTTTCACACACTCAAGGACTGAACTCCAGGCCAATTGTTTGTATATCCAAAGATATAGTGGTTTTATTTTTAGAACCAACAGTTATAAAAATATACTTTTCTTCAGGTGAGTATTCGCATGTAATTACTTGGCAAGGAAGCAAAAAGGTTGTGCACACAATAGTTACAGTATAAGCAGTAAACATAGTTCTGAACCACACTCTAGCATTGAACTTAATGGGTTTTCATAGATAAGTACAGTTGATTACTTTACGGATTACTTTGGTAGTCTCAGGACTAGATCTAAGATTGAAACCAGATTAGCAAAAACGAGTAAGTTACTGTGCAGAATTTTCAGGAATATAAAGCGGTGTTAAAAGTTCACACTTAGAAACTTTTCAAGGTAACTCTGACAATGTTATTCAATGGGAGGAAATTCCGGTTGCAGGTAAAGTACGATCGCGTTACTTTTGTAACCCGGCACTAGTCTCCTAGGGCAAGCACTGGGGGCTTAACTCAAAACAGGTAGGTAATTGCGTTTCAGTATTTCGTACAATTTTTAAAGAATATTTGCAGTTTTCAAAAGTAGACAGAAGAAATTTCATAGAAAAGCAGACAATGGGTTCCTATGGAGAAAATACAGGTTACTAGTAAACCCGCTAGGGATTACTTTTGCGGTTCAGTACTGGGCTGAAAGGTACAGTACTGGCTTCTCCCCTGGTCACAGGTGAGTACTTTCAGATTCGGACTTTGGCTGATTTTATAGGAATATTTTCAGTTTTCAAAACTTCACACTTAGAAAATTTTCGAATAAAAATGGGTCAATGTTATCCAATGGCAGGTAAGTAAATTACCGGCATCCAGGTGAATACTTGGTTGGTGAAGGTAAGGTTCTGGGCACAGACTCAGGGGTCCCCCAGGTTCAGGTAGGTACAGTTAGTACACCCTCAGCGGCACAGGGGCGGCCGGGTGCAGAGGTAGTTAGGCCCAATGTTAGTCAATGAGAGGCAGGGGTCCTTCGGTTGGTGGCTGCTGGCTAGCAGGCCACGCGGCTGTGGGTAGGAGGAACAGTGTGCGACCATATGGATTGTTGTTTATTAAGGCTCCCTTGAGCCGGTCGAGCTGACGAGCTCATGGTTACGCACCTGCGAGAGGTATCAAGACCTGAGAACACTTTTGGCAGCCTAGGCAGCAGCCCCATACACACGCCTATTCCCTGCTGATGAGAGGTAACGACCTCAAAACACGTGTCCAGAGATGGCCAGCACAACGGTGGATATACTCGACATTTGTTCAGAAGCGCACACGCTGGAACGAACTACATTTACCATAATACCCAGGGGTCAACTTGCTGGTAGGAGGAGCAGTGTGCGACCATATGGATTGTTGTTTATTAATGCTCCCTTGAGCCGGTCGAGCTGACGAGCTCATGGTTACGCACCTGCGCGACGCGAGAGGTATCAAGACCTGAGAACACTTTTGGCAGCCTACGCAGCAGCCTCATACACATGCCTATTCCCTGCTGATGAGAGGTAACTACCTCGAAACACGTGTCCAGGGATGGCCAGCACAACGGTGGATATACTCGACATTTTTTCAGAAGCGCACACGCTGGAACGAACTGCATTTACCATAATGCCCAGGGGTCAACTTGCTGGTAGGAGGAGCAGTGTGCGACCATATGGATTGTTGTTCACTCTGGGAGCTGGGCTCCTGGTCACTTGCTCAGGGCAAGGGGGGAAGTAGAATAGGGCAAAGAGGTCACCGCCAGCGGCACTCGGGCTGCTGGGTGCAGGGTGCTCTTGAGCCGTCGGGCGCTCAATGTTATCCAATGAGGATCTTGAAAAGGGAACAAAGGCTGCAGGGTCAGGGTCGGAGACTCTCCAGGGGCAACCAGCACTTGGAGAGGTAAGTTGGGATCTTGGAGCACAGGTAGGTACCCCAAAGGGAGGCACAGGGGGCTGAAGGGCGCCGGGTGCAGGGATGTCTTTGGGTGTCGGAAAACCAGGTGGGTTGTTGCAGCATAGCCTCTGCTGTAGGGAGTCCCAATCTTCGAGAGGGTCAAGGCAGGCAGGTCCTCTGGGTGTCCCAAGGTTGCTGTCCGCCATGGTCACCGGAGTTAGGCAGGAGCAGGTTCCAGGATCAACAGGCCGGTAGGGCTGGGGCCAAGTCAGTTGTTGTTGTCCTGTTAGCAGCTGCGCGGCGGGTCTTCTTCTTCTTGATCTTCTTTCTTCTTGTTGGTATCGGGATCTAAGGAAGGAAGGTTCAGGGAGCCCCTAAATACTAAATTTAGGGGCGTTACAGGTAGGGCAAGGGCAGGGACCAATGGGTCCCTGTTCTGGGATGAGTACACCCCCTAGCCTGCTCCTCTCCTGTGGGAGGGGGGAAGGAGCCTAGCTGGGATTGGGCAAGACTCATCATCTACAAGATGGCCGGAGCCCGGGGTCGTGCTTTACCTCGCCTCCTCCACCTGAGGGGTGGAGGTGGCACAGGTTGGCACACCCCGCTTCCTGACGTAGTTTTTCCCGCCAGTCTTCCTGCCAGAGTGGGGGTAGGACTGGTGGGGGCTGGTTGCTGGGTACAGCAAATGGCCTGGAGAAGCTCTCAGAGGCGGTATGCCTTTGAAGCTTCTCCCTGTCCATCCTGGGGGAGGAGACAGAGCACCTCGCCCAGGATGTGCTTTGTTGCAGACCCAGGAGAGCAGGGGGCTCTCCACCCAGGGGTCCAGCAACATGTCTGATGTGTGGCAGCCTCTGCAGCCACTCAGCCCAGACGTGGATTGTAGGTTCGGGTTTTTGGAGGGCATCTCTAAGATGCCCTCTCGTGCATTTTACATTAAATCCCACACTGGCATCAGTGCGGGTTTAATGTGCTGAGAAGTTTGGTACCAAACTTGTCAGTCTTCAGTGAAGCCATTATGGTGCTGTGGAGTTCGTGAATGACAACCTCCCAGCACCATATACTCTTAAATGGCAACACTGCACTTACAGTGCCCAGGAATGGCCCTGGGTACTGTAGGGGCCCAGGGCTCATGCACCTGGGCCATCACCTCTGGCATAGGGCACCCAGCTAGAGGGGTGACTGAAGTATGCCAGGGCATTGGGTTCTGTGGGCATGGCACACAGGGATGTGTGCCATGTCGACTCTGGCTTTAGTTCTGTACTTAGGCACTCAGCCTGCAAAGGCAGTGTGTGGGTGCCAGGGTATAGGGCCCCTGAGGGTGGCACAATAAGTGCTGCAGCCCTCAGGGGTCTTCTCTGGTCACCATGCCCTGGGTACCTAGGGTACCATTTACTGGGGGCTGACAGGTGGCCAGAGATGCCAATTGGGTATTTTGTTTCAGCGTAGCTTTTCTTTGTAGGGAAGGAACACAGGCCCTGGGTACCTGATTGGCAGGGCCCCAGGGCACACTCAGTCAAGGTACATCAGCAGTTAAGAAAAAAGTGGGGGCATACCAAGGCAAGAAAGATGGCACTTTTTCACAATATTTTAAAATGTATACTTGAGGCTTTCCCAACAGAATGCTGCACACATACTATGAATTAAGTGTCTGTTTTATTCATTTGTCTACTATTAGTTCATGTGTGTCTAAAAATCTATAAATTTCTCCTTATACTAGAGAGCAGCGGCGGGATTACTTGATGCTCAATCTGGTGGCTCACGGATTGTTTTATTTTTGCTTTTAATGAATGGGTGCTGACTTCTTGTATGAGTGAGAGGTGATATACTACAGTATAGGCAACTATCTTTTTTAGATAAACAATTTTATTGACTTTTAGAAACGACAAAAAGAACGGAGCGTCTCTGCGACGAATAATGACATTCAGGTACATTCACAGAACATTCCCCACGTCACGCTTAGCGATGGAGAAGATCTATATATCCCCTTTGTCCGCCCAACCTTCAACCGAGGCAGATCAGACCAGCAAGCCCAGCTATTTGGCCCATATACAACCGTGTTTGGCCGGACAGCCTCTTGTCTCATACACAGTTTTTTCTTGGATGGCACACCAGTCCACTCCCTCGTGGCATTTTGTAAAACAGGGAGCTTCCAAGTCTTTCCACACCCCCGCAATGTCTCTTTTGGCCACCAGTATCGCCACCCCCAGGAGCAACTTGTCAGTATGGGAACCATCCAACCCACCCATCACCCCCAGGAGAAGAGCAAGAGTCCAGCCCAGTATGTCACTCAGTTCAGTTACAATCAACGCCCAATATTTGGAAAGAATGGCGCAGGACCAGACCATATGGTAAAAGTCAGCTGGTTCTGCCTACAACGTTGGCAGTTTGGGGACGGAAGGAAGCCCGCTTTGTGAAGCCTCACAGAAGTAAGATATGCACAGTGAAGATAATAAATTTGAATGAGGCGGAGCCTGGCCGATATAGTTAGAACCCTAGGGGCCATTAGTGTATCTCTCCAGTCTTCCTCCACTAAAGGACCAACACATTGCTCCCAGCAGGTCCTAAGGGAGTCTAGCGTGGACAGGATGTTGTTTATCATGGATCGGTAGATTTGGGACATTCCCCCTTTCCCCAGATTCCCCATGAGGAGCTTAGCTTCCATTGGACTAAACTCTGGGATTGCCGTGTGGTCGGGAATGTGAAGGGCAAGGGTATGCCGCAATTGGAGGTATTAGTAGAATTGAGTAGAATGCAGGGAAAATGTTTGCTGCAGCTCTTGGAAGGAGGACAAATGCTCACCCTTCCACAAATCTCACAGGTGGGTGATACCGATCAGGTTCCATTTCTGAAGCCCGCTAATGTACCAACCTCCCGCAGCCAAGTGCAGTGCCAGAGGGGTGTCTGTAGTGTAATTTTGGCATCCCATTGAGTGTGTATCGCAACGCAGACTGCCATACGAGGAGGGCTGTTCGGGCGACTGCTGGTAAAGTGTGAGAAATTGAGAGCCCCATATAACATGGCCTGGATCCGGGAGAATCGAGGTTTTCTAGTTCTAGCCGGTAGGCCGGATCCGACCATCCGCCATTGAACCAGTCGTGGATCACCAATAGGTGGGTGGCCAGGTAGTACAGAAAGGGGATTATCATCCCCATACCTCCATCGTGTGGGGGTCATTGGCAATGCGTGAGGGCCATCCGCGACCTCGAGCCACCCCAGAGGAAAGTCGTGGTCATCCCATCCAGCCCACGGAACCAACTGCGGGGAAGGTGAAGCAGGAGATTCTGAAGGACATATAGGAGAAGGGGTAGAACCATCATTTTGAACAGGGCGATCCTATCGAGGGGGTTGAGTGGAAGGGATTGCCAACGCCGAAGTTCGTCTTTTCTACTTTTGAACAGTGTGCTGACATTGAGGGATCAGATCCGCTCCGGGAGATGGGCCACCCAAATACTGAGGTACATGAAAGAAAGTCTCTGTAGGGGAATTATTGTTTGCCAGACCACACGTTCTCGCGAGGCATGAAGGGGCACTGTATTGGATTTAGTCGGGTTTAGACGTAGACCCGATGCGTTCCCAAAGGATTGGAGGATCTGGAGGCATCTCGGTCATAGGCAACAAATTTGAGGCAGGATTTTAGGCACAAGAGGATAGCAAAACTCTACATAAATTGAATTATTTGCAAAACATGCTTTGTGATTTGAAAAAGGTGACATTTTGGAAAATGATTGAGAGGTTTAATGCATTCAATACAGAGCGATATCAAAGTTCACAAACAAACTTAAAATATTAAAACACCTCTAGCAATAGTCTAGGTGGGGAATCTCTTAAAAAGCTTACCTGGTCACTCAGTGTGCACTGCTCTGTGCAAATATCGGTGATTAGATTTCTGGCTTGCTTTGCCATCTCATCTAGAAACATGTTGCATAGGGAAAGACTTCGATCTCCAATGTGATGCCTCTGAAAGAGAGGAAAAAAGTCAGTGTCAAAGTCAAATGTTCCGAATCATATCTGATATCATGTCATCGACTTGAAAGACAGGACATGAATAGTGTATGAATGAGCAAATAAAGACACGTAAGAATGAGAAAAGGTCTAACTACTAAACAACACTTCAGGAACACAAAGGATGCACCCTGAAGAAAGGAGGGTCAACAGGGCACAATGTGGATCTAAAATGAGTAGCTTCTTATAACCAAACAATAACAAATAGACTGCCTAGAGTTGATTTTACACTATTATGAAGACAGCTAGGAGACCCTACAATGGATACAGGTTTCTGAACATTTACGGTATTTATCTAAACAAACCTGCTAACTTTAGTCATGCTTAGTCCAAGAAAATAATTGAAGTACAAGAACTGACTGTAGGAAAGTGGCTCTATATATACTGGACCAAAGTAAGGTACAGTGTGTGTATAGAGTCCCCAGTCCCCAGAAGTTTGGCAGAGGCTAAAGTTAGATATAACCTTACTCTCTAAAGTGGTTGCTTGGTTGAGCAGGAAGGCAGTATCCGAGGACAGTGTAAGGGATTTGTTGTACAGACTCAGTCAGCAAATGGTCTCACACACTCAAGAACTGAACTCTAGGCCAATTGTTTTGTATCCAAAGATATAGTTATTTTAGAACCAACAAGGTATCAAAATATACTTTCCCAGAATGAGTTATCTTAGTTAAATACTTTTCAAATAGGTAATAGACTTTTGAATGCAATAGTTACAGTTTATTGCAATAGGCAACACAATTTCAAACAATGCAACATTGAACTCAATGGGAATTTATAGTTATATACAATTAGTTACTTTGAGGTTCCGTGAATTCTGAACCTGGGTCATAAAGGTCGTGGTTCTATTACGATTTTGGTAACAGCGAACCGTAAACAGTGAGCTCAGCAAGCATGAGTGTTTTCGTCATGTTACACCGATGGATTCACGGTGTATTTGAAGATTTCGTTCTGAACCTTTGGGTTACATTTTGTGCATGGCAGCCATTTTGTGGTTGCCCTCACATAGGCCGATGACTTTAGCTGGCTCTTAGATGACCTGAGTGAACTGACCCTGTTGCCTGAAGCTGACCTTGCCAAACCAGTTTTTGCCCTTTAGCTGATCAAGATAGAGATCAAAGAGCAGGACATTGCTGAGTTTATGGTACATGCACACACCCTTCTTTCTTGCTTCTCATCTGATTCTGTTCCTTCTTTTTATGACCTGTTTACGATATGGGGTGTGGTCTTTTATTATGGATTTGTTCAGCTTGTGTAAGAAGGAATGTTGGGTTTTTTGCATGCTTGCAAAAGCTAGGACTGCCCCTTACTTTTGTGCGGAGTCATGTAACCCTAAAACATATAAAAGGCCTCTGTCCTCTGTATTCCTCAGACTACCTCATTCAGCTGCTACGGCTTCTGTGTGACGTGGCCTCACTTATTAAATTTAATAAAGATGTCTTTTCATATTTTCAGCTTCTGTGCCAAGTTCTTTTTTATTAGTAAGTATTCCCTGAGAATGAAGATTTTCATTTCTTCAACTTTGTAGATTACTTTTCTAACCTCAAGACTGGATCCAAGATTCGGTCTTGGGACATGTCCTGTAACCAGTTAAGTAAAAGTGCTTTGGTTACAGTAGTGATTTGTAAGAAATATTATTGTATTTTAAAAGTTGACACGTCGAAACTTTTTCAGTTGAAATTACCAATGTTATCCTATGGAAGGAAATTCAATGTGCAGGTAAAGTATGTTCACGTTACTTTTGTAATCCAGTACTGGACTCCTTGGGTTCAGCACTGGGACCTCTATCTAAAACAGGTAAGTAATCACTTTTTGGGAGTTGGTACGATTTTTAAATAATATTTATAGTTTGCAAAAATCGACAGAAGAAATTTCACAGAAAAACAGTCAATGGTTTCCTATGGTAGAAATTTCAGGTTACTGGTAAGTATGGTTAAAATTACTTTTCAGGGTTGGTGCTGGGCTAAAAGGTGCAGCACGGAGGTCTCTCCCAGTAACAGGTGAGTAAATTGGAATTCATTGTTTGGCTGATTTTAGGTGAATATTTTAAAGTTTCAAAACTCCACACTTAGAAGAATTTCCAAGTGAAACCAGTCAATGTGGATTTCAATTTCCTCATCAAAAATTCTGTGCAGCTATGGGGCAACAATGTAAAGAATGTGGAAGATATAATCATTTCGCAAGTGTGTGTAAATTTAAGAAGAAAAAAAGGAAAACTGGACAAGAAAAGAAAGTGGAAATAAACAATTTAATTCAAATGAAAAAAAAGGAAATGAAAATATGAAACATAAGAGAAATGGAAGCAACTGGAAGAGAAGAAGAATCTGAAGAAGATTTTGAACATAGCGAAAGGTTATAGATGATGCAAGAAAAAGATGAAGTTGAACAACTTAACATGATAAGAAAAGAAGACATTAAAAACACAACCTCAGTTGATTTATTGGTAGGTTCTCAAAAAGTACCTTTTATCCTGGATAGCGGAGCAACTTGCAATATAATGTGTGTGACTGAATATGTGAAAATGTTTGAACAACCTCCCCTCAAACCATCAAATGTAAGTGTTTTTCAATGGTGCGCAAAACATCCTGTTTCTTGTCTAGGAACATTTGAGGAAATTCTAAAACATCAAGAAATAAGCAGCAAAGAGAAAATACATGTTTTACAAGGAGTGGTTCCAGGACCATGTCTACTGAGTAACATAACTGCTCAATTTATGGGACTACTAGCAGTCACCTGTAATTTAAAAAACAATCATCCTGTTCCTCGAAAATATCCAAAATTATTTGATGGTCTAGGAAAATTGAAAGACAAAACAATAACTCTACATATAAATTAAACAAAGCCTGTAACTCAGTCCCACAAAAGAGTTCCTGTTCACACGTGAGCGAAAGTTGAAAAAGAAATCAAGGCATTATTAGAAGACATATTTGAAGAAGCAACAGGCACAACGCCGTGGGTATCTCCCATTGTGATTGTTCTCAAGAAAGATACTGAAGATATCTGCATTTGTGTGGGCATGAGGGTCCCAAACACTGCAATTAAACAAAAGAGATACCCTGAACCTCATTTAAACGATATGATTAGTAGCATTAATGGTGCACTTGTTTTTTCGAAACTTGATTTATGTAAGGGATATCACCAGCTAGAAATTGATACTCAATCGAGATGTATTACAACATTTCCAACACACCTGGGTCTATTCTGATATAAACGGCTGAATTTTGGTATATGCTCTTCTGCTGAAATTTTTCACGAAATTATAAAAAATAAAATCACAAGGCCTGCACAAAACAGCATGAACTATAGTGATGACATCCTAGTCTTTGGCAAATGTCAAGAAGAACATGATCAAGCCTTAGATGGTGTATGTCAACAACTCCTCAAAGCTGGATGGACTCTAAATCTCAAAAAATGTGAATTGAATAAAACCGAAATAACGTTCTATGGCATATATTTTCACGTGAGGGAATGAAGCCAGATCCCAAGAAAATTACTGCGCTAAATGCAATACAAAGAACCAAGGACATGACAAACTTCAGATCATTTCTGGGAATGGCCAGTTATTGTGCGAGGTATGTTAATAATTTCGTAACTTTAAGCTCACCTCTCAGAGAATTAACAAAAAAGGGTCAAAGTTTTGAATGGAATGAAAGTTGTGAGCAAGCATACAAAGAAATAAAATCTCAAATAACTATGGCAGCAAACCCAAAATACTTTGATCCAAATTTATGTACGGACTTAGTAGTGGATGCCAGTCCTGTAGGGCTAGGTGCTATCCTGGTACAACATAAGCCTGTAAGAGAAACTCCAAGATACGTAATATCTCATGCCAGCAAAAGTCTTTCAGAGATTGAACAAAAATACTCTCAGCCTGAAAAACAAAGTTTGGCAGTTGTATGGGCCTGCAAACATTTCCATGATTACGTCTATGGAAAGCCTTTTGTAATAATAACAGATCACCAAGCTCTTATTTCCATTTCTGTGAACCCGAAAACAAAGATGCCTCCAAAGATAGAAAGATGAGGTTAATGGACTACGATTTTAGAATGATTCATAAGCCTAGAAAAGAATACAATCCAGCGGATTATTTATCTAGACATCCTTCTGATTCAAAGGCAAGACAACAATTGGAGGCAGAAGAGTACATCTGTTTTCTAATAGAGTCAGCAATACCTGACATTATCTCACAAAAAGAACGGATTCAAGCCACATGTTTAGATGATACCATTCAAGAAGTAGTCAAAATCATACATGAAAATAACTGGAAACTGATAAATGCTGCAAGTCAAATGTAAAAAAAAAATGAAATTTTGGTTTGGAAGAATATACAATCTGAATTATCTTTAGCCTCGTCAGGCATATTACTTAGAGGAAACATAATAGTTGTCCCAGCTCTGTTTACAAAGAAAAGTTATTGATCTGGCTCATGAAAGTCAGAGGTATTTCCGGCACTAAAGATTTCTTGAGAGAAACTATGGTTTCCAAGATTGGATCAACAAGTGGAAGAAGTGGTTCAGTCATGTCAAATATCCCTGTCCACTTCATCAATAGGACATTGCCCTTGGAGAGCAAATGTGGGAATCGGCATTCTTGTCACTGAGGAACTTAAATTAAATATTCACAGAGTTTGAGGAAGTTTCACTGTTTCCCCTTTTTCAGTATAAAATTGTTCCCTTTGATCATATAAAAGATGATTATGAAAATGTTATGAATTAAACATTATGAACAGTGAAAGTGAAATGGTGTATTTGAATTAATAGTTGTTTAGTGTGTTTTTGTTATCACTAGTGGAATGTGGAGAAGTGTGGCTCAATGGTTAGAGCGGCAGACCCTGATGCAGAGGTCTAGCCCAGGACCAGGGTTCAATTCCCCGCCTCGGCGGGTCTTGTGCTCGAAATTCCACGGACCTGATAATTCTCGCCTCGGTGCCTATTCCAATCATGGAGTCCCACTCTGCAACTCTGGGCAATAGCTTGCTTAATCTCCACAACGGCCCCCACAACGCTAAGGATGCCTGGCCTCCACCTTGGGGGTGACCAGGAGTGGACACCTCACAGGGAAAGCCAGGATGGGTTCCACAGCGGTATTCATACAAGCGCCTTGAGACCCTTGCGGGTGAGTAGTGCGCTATACAAGTATCAATTTACCCTGATGCAGAGGTCTAGCCCGGGACCAGGGTTCAATTCCCCGCCTCGGCGGGTCTTGGGCTCAAAAATTCCACGGACCTGATAATTCTCGCCTCGGTGCCTATTCCAATCATGGAGTCCCACTCTGCAACTCTGGGCAATAGCTTGCTTAATCTCCACAACGGCCCCCACAACGCTAAGGATGCCTGGCCTCCACCTTGGGGGTGCCCAGGAGTGGACACCTCACAGGGAAAGCCAGGATGGGTTCCACAGCGGTATTCGTACAAGCGCCTTGAGACCCTTGTGGGTGAGTAGTGCGCTATACAAGTATCAATTTACAATTTACTAGTCATTGTATGGTCCCATTCTGTGTAATGTCTATTGAGTATTTTTGCCCATGTGAAGTCAGTTATTGATTGTTATGAATAGTGTATGTAATTCTTTATTGATATGATTACGTCTTTCTCTTCATAAATTTCCAGAAAACAAATGAATTTTTGAGAAAAAAATACAGGTTAATAAATACCTGATTGAACAGAAGTTATGTTTGTTTATTACTTCAGTTTTAAAAAATATGCTGGAAGTAATTTGTAGGTTCAGATACTTTCCTCTTTCTTGTTGAATTTACGGCCCTACCTGATCCTTGTCCCATTGGGCCTAACTCCTTTGTTGTTAGTCCCTTCATCCATAGGGCATTGCCTTTGGAGAGCGGATGTGGGAATCTGGAGGCGAAGCATGGGCATTTTGCGTTTTGAGCTGTGGTGAATAGGTCTATGTGATAAAATCCCTATACCTGAAAACAGGGGAGGAGAATTTGGGGATGAAGTTCACACTGGTGGATTTGCTGTGTCTGTCTGCCAAGAAGGTCTGCAATCCGACTTTTTACCCCTGGAAGATGTTCTGCCAGGAGATAAATCTTGGGGTGCATAGCTCATTTCCAAATGGCTTGTGCTAGGCGTGAGAGTTGGCGAGAGTGTCCCCCCACCCCCCGTTTCTGTATATAATATATAGCTTTCATGTTGTCTGTGTGGACTAGGATATCTTTGCTTTCAGAATGGTCATACAGTCTGGCAGCAAATTTAATATCCAAACTATGACTTCAGGAGCTGAGCTCCTTCGGATTTAGATGCTCCATTTCTCCATGCCTCTGAATGAGGAGACTGGAGGTGAGATGTAGCTTTTGATGTGGAACTACTGAGAGCTCTAACAGGGTGGTGTACCATGGTTAGCCCAGGACATTCATGGTCTCCATGTGTAATTGAATACAATACTCAAAAGTGACCAATCCCCGGCAGTGACTACGGACCGGAATAACAGAGGATATTGTGACATACGCGCCTCCTTTTTCTTGAAAGCGCTGACCGCTAGCTTTGACAGTGGCTTATTTGGGATTGACTACCATTATCAGATCCACTTTTGAGTATTGTATTGAAATACCCATGGAGACCATGAATGTCCTGGGCTAACCACTAAACGGTGGCCCACCGTCCTGCTTGGGGCTCTCGAAAATCTTTAAAATCTTTATAGGTCCCCTTCCCCTGTCCTGAAGAAGACCCGTAACTGAGGAGTAGACTTATCCCTATAGCGCCATGGTCGAAATGTTGACGCTTACCACCCAACGTGGGCCTGCACCCCGCTGCTGTTCTCCCACCACCCCCTGCAGTTTTTTGGAAAACCTACAGATGATGAAGTCACTGTACTCTGTTGAAAAAGGAATAACGTTTTGTTTCTAAGTAACGCCAGGGGCAGGCTTCCACCTACAACAAGTCTAAATCTAGACTTGGTCTATTGAAAGATTGCAATTGATCTATTTAAAAAAATGTCCCTATACCTCTATTCCTTTCCACGAGCACCCTCTTCACACTCTCTTCATTTCACCACCTGGCTGTAACCAGGTGTTCAAATTGAAAAAACTGTGTTTAAATATAACTTTGAAAATAAAAACTGCCATGACATTTTTTTTTTTTTTTTTTTTAAAGAGTTTTGGCTACAACTTTACCATGGGTACCGTTTGATATATGTGAATGCATTGGGCTTTTTTCTTTTCTTTTGCAGGTAGTAATTGCACTTGTTGACTGAATAATTTTATAATTGATTGGTAAACCACTTGTTAACCATACCTGGGTACTGTAAGGGCACAGAGCTCATGCACCTGTGCCCGCACCACTGGCATAGGGTACCCAGCTAGAGGGATGACTGAGGTATGCCAGGGCAGTGGGTCTTGTGGGCATGGCACACAGATATGTGCCATGTCGACTCTTTGTTTAGTTCTGTACCTAGAAACTCAGCCTGCAAAGGCAGTGTGTGGGTGTCAGGGTACAGGGCCCCTAAGGGTGGCACAATAAGTGCTGCAGCCCTTAGGGGCCTTCTCTGGTCACCATGCCCTGAGTACCTAGGGTACCATTTACTAGGGGCTGATAGGTGGCCAGAGATGCCAATTGGGTTTTAGTTTCAACACAGTTTTAGGGAAGGAACACAGGCCCTGGGCACCTGGTTGGCAGGAGCCCAGGGCACACTCAGTCAAAGCACATCAGCAATTTAGCAAAAAGTGGGGGCATACCAATGCAAGAAATATGGCACTTTCTCACAGGAGAGCCTTGTGCTTATTACTCCACTGATTCAGAAAAGGGTGTGGTGATGAACAGAGTGCCTGAATTAAGCAGACCACTCTTACCCATTCCAAAGATCAGGGCTTGATCCATCACCGTTTTTTAGCTCACTGCACCATCCCAGCTCAGAACTTGGCTATATGCAAATTAGTCTGTTCCTGTCCCAGTGCATGATGGGAACAGGGCAAACCAAACTACCAAGCCAATTCTTATACTGGGAAGGAAACAAGCTTCCGGGGACCGGTTTCTGCCATTTCAGGCGTCGTCGGCCCGGCTTGCTTGAATCCTGATGGTGCAATGAGCAAGGGACTCACATCTGAGTATACCCTTCCACGCTTATGGTGGACAAAATGATTCAGAAAAGGGGGTGGTGATGAACAGAGTGCCTGAATTAAGCAGACCACTCTTACCCAGTCCAAAGATCAGGGCTTGATCCATCACCGTTTTTACTACACTGGCCTTGTATTGTGTAACCCTTGAGATTAGCCCCCCAACCTGTTAGAGGTGTGTCTGCTGTGAGCACGATTCGTGAAATAGGGTCGATAAAAGGCCGGCCTGCTGATAAGTTTTGTGGGTTCCACCGCTGCAGAGAGAGATGGGTACAGTCGTCTGCCAACACTATATCAGTTAATTGACCATGTGAGTGATTCCACTGACGTGCTAAGCACTCTTGTAGGGGGCGGATGTGAAGCCTTGCATGAGGTGCAATTGTGATGCAAGACGCTATCATTACCAGCAATTGCATGAACACTGTAGAATCATATTGCGAATTCTAGCTACATTGGGAGAAGCTAGAGTTTTGACTCTGAATAGACAGGCTCCTAGGTAAGACTGCATCTGTCACAGATGCAGGTGACATTTTTGAGCATCGATGGTGAACCCCAGTTGAAGAAAATAGATCTATTGTGATCCGTGTGTGTTGTAGATAGATCTGGTGAGAGCTGGCTTTGATTAGCCAGTCGTCTAGATAGGGGAAGATGTGAATTTGTGGTCTTCTGAGGTGGGCAGCAAATACCACCAGAGATTTGGTAAAAACTGTGAGAGCTGTAGTCACTCCGAAGGAAAGCGCCATGAATTGGTAATGCTTGCCCGCGTTTACAAATCTGAGGTATTTGCGATGAGCAGGATGAATTGGAATGTGAAAATACGTATCCTTTAAATCCAGGGTAGACAAAGTCTGCTCTTTGTAAAAGTGGGAGTACCTGTTGCAGTGTCACCATGATGAAGTGCTCTGACAGTATATAACGGTTTAGCTCTCTAAGATCCAAGAATAGGTCTTAGGGAACCATCCTTTTTGGGGATGAGAAAGTACAGAGAGTAAACCCCTGAGCTCTGGTACTGTATTGGAACCGGTTCTATTGCCCCTTTCAGTAAGAGGGACTGGACCTCTTGTTTTAGCAAGTGTGTGTGTTCTGGAGACAACTTGTGAGACCAAGGTGGAATGTTTGGGGGAGTGCTGGTAAGCTCCAGCCAATAACCTTGTTGGATAATTCCAAGCACCCATTTTTCGAATGTTATAGACTGCCAAACAGGGAGAAATTGTTGAAGTAATCTCCCAACATGTGTGGTGTAATCGGGGGAATCGTGGGCAAGTCACTGTTTGTTGAGGGAAGGATGTGTTGCCCTTACGCCTACCTTTGAAGTTGTTGCCTCTATAACCGCCTCGAAAAAACCCTCTGGAGGGAGATGACTTGTTGTTACCCTTGTAAGTGGAGGTATTTTGATATGGGGATGGTGTTTATACCCTCCTCTGTAAAAGGAGCGACGAAAGGAGCTTCTGTTGGAAGTAGTCTGGAGTGCTCCCATAGATTTAACTACCTCGGTGTCCTTTATTTTCTCAAACGCCTGGTCGACGTTAGGACCAAATAGGTGTTGCTTTTCAAAGGGTGTGTTAAGGATTGATTGTTGGACTTCAGGTTTAAACCCTGACATCCTTAACCAAGTGTGTCTCCTGATCAGAATGTTGTTGTTAACTTCTCTAGCTGCGTTGTCTGCAACATCTAGAGTGCAGCACATCGAGGAATTAGAAATGAGCTTAACCTAATTTACTAAGTCCTGTGCCTTAGCCTTATGCTCATCAGGAGATATTGAAGAAGCTGCACCATTTCGTTCCAGTGTGTCCTGTCATACCTGGCTAAGAGGATCTGCATGTTTGCAATGAGCCATTGATTTGCAGCTTGAGCAGATATGCGCTTGCCATAAGCATCAATTAATATGGACTCTTTACCTGGCGGAGGAGCATCTTCTGATGTTTGAGAATTTGCCCACTTACAAACATTAGATACTATTAGAGATTCTAACGGTAATTGTCCCTTTTTAAATATACGATCTGTAGGAGAGGCCTTATATTTTTTTGTCCACCCTAGGAGTCTAGATGCATGCTCTGACTGGGTCTTTAAAACTCTCATCAGCATGTCGCATCTTGCCTTTGGGCATTGTAAGTGTCCGAGATGACCTGTGTGTAGAAGCTACAGTCTCAAACAAAAAATCTTCTTCTAGTTATTCTTTGTGCAGCTCAACCCCATGGTAATGTGCTGCCCAGACAATGAGTTCTTGGTGTGATGCATTGTAGTCTCGAAGAGATGGGTTGGCTGGGTAAAGGTCTCGATCAGTATCACCAGGGGGATCAATTGTGTTATTTGTTCATGGATGTACTAGGATATTCAACCCCCCCATCATCTGCATCGCCATCGTCATGGTGCGATTGTGGGGAATCCTGAAGTGTAATATGCAAAAGATTCTGAGGTGGAGACGGAGGTGCTGGAAGAGGTGATGGAAGATGGAAAGGACTTGTAGCTACATATTTTTTCTTCAAGGGGAGCTTGTAAGAAATGTCCTCATCTTGAAGCTTGCGTTTTTGAGGTGGTTATGTGTAAATATGACCAGTCTTGGGGTTAATGTGTAGCCTTTTAAGCTTTGGATCTGGTGTTAACGGAATAGCGTCCACTTTCGTATCGGAAGGGGGCTGTTTGTGTTTCGGTGCTGACGAAAGCTGGCCTTTCGGCGTGGAATGTTTCGGTTGCGAAGGTTGCTTAGGTTTCGACACAGAGGATTTTGGCTCCGAGCCTGACTTATGCTTGCAACCAGAGGGTTTCGGCCCAGAGGAAGACTTTTGGTGACCGGGTATGGAGCCATTCGGCTTGACTGGCTGTTTCAGTGCCGGGCCAGAAGGCAGTGCGCTGGAAATGTCACCGCAGTGCCGACCTTGGTCTGAAGGTGAAGGTGGTGCTGAAGCCTTGTGTTTTTTCAGTGTTTGTGGGGGCACAGGGTCTTTGGTACTCACATCACCTTGTCCCTGCAGCAGTTCTTCGGCGTAGAGGTCTATCTTGAGCTCTGAGTTCTATTCTTGTTCTAAGAACGCTTCCTCCTCTTCTGCTGCTCATGTCTTCTTGGCTGGAGCCTTCACTGAAAATATCCGGCGTGTCTTCGATAGCTTTGACGCTACATGTCTCGCCTTTGAGCCCGATGGTCGCAGAGAGTCTTTTTTTGACCGGAACGATTTCAAAGCGTCAAAGTTTTCTTCATTGTGCTTGGGAGATAAGCACAAGTTGCACACTTCGTGTGAGTCGGTGCACGGATACTTAGCGTGGCACAGAGGACAGCATTTAAATGGAGTCCGATCCATCAACAGAGAGCTGACTGGGCACGGTTAGGCCTCAAAAGCCGTCCACAAAGCTTTCCGATGGCAGGTCGATTTCGAAACGATACGCGGAGAAGTGGAAACGCGTTCAGAAAAAATACTGTCGAGGGTAGAGAGGATTCCGTGCCGAGGGGAACCCTAGGGACGGTTTGAACCGGAGCGCAGTAATACACATCCGTACCCGATGGCGAAAAAAAAATATCTAACAATGGTGTCGATGCCCATGCACACTATCACGGAAAGGAGGAGTCCCCTTACGTCGTGACTAGGAAAGACTTCTTCGAAGAACAGCAACTTGCAAAGATTCGGACCCAACACTAGATGGCAGGAGTATGCAAAGCATGTATATCTACAGCACACATGCCTCGAACAAAACGGTTCAGAACTAAAAGCCATTATGAGAAGTGAACACTCCTTTATAAAGGCATTTTTGAGTGTGTTTTTTTTAAAAGAAAATAAATACATTCAATCAGCCAAATTAAGTTTGCTGTAGTGTGCTTGAATGAAACACCACTGTATTATGCTTTAAAAGAAAAAGAAAGCGGAATATGGTTCTTTTATATCTACAGAAATAATAGTGTAAAACTGATTTGTACCTTAAAAACCATCCTATCCTGCCATGGAGAGCAGTGAATCAGGCACTTTGATTTTGAAGGGCAGGCACAAGAAGGAATTAAATAGACCTGCATTCAGACTATTAACCAGGAGTGCTTTGAGATGGCTGCTAACTTCATCAATTCAAAAAGAACAGATATGATGGAGAAATAGATATCTAAGTAAGTACCTTTTTCGTCTCCATTATGGGATTCTCTAGGATATTCATAAACGGCAGAATGAAATAGCAAGCTAACTCAACCTCAAATGCATGTACAAATGTGCCGTATAGACATTAAAATTACTAATTCTAAGCTCTACATAGGAAGGATTCCCCCTTCATTCGGAGAGATATTCTTAGAAAAACTATACAACAGTCTCCATGTAGGGGCCTTACAAATCTCTGGAATAGGAAAATTACTCAGCCGAAGAGGCAAGGCTGCACTCTCTCACATAAGAATGTAGGCCTCAATACAAGAGACTATAATTATAGAAATAGTCTACTCAGATTAAACTAATCCTGTAAGAACCGCTCCAGAGTTGTGAAAAAACTGCTTGACCTTAGTTTTCTCTAAATAATAGCGTAATAGCCTCTAGGTTGGGTTTTCTGGGAAAGGACTGTTGCCTGGTTATAAGAAGATTGTAAAACCCAATACTGTTGAATTTAAATGAACACAATAGGTTAGGCCGCAATGCCATACCAGACGGAGTACCCACTGAAATGGGCTACTGAACCAACTAGATACCCAGGTATATGGCTAAGCATTATCACTCGCTGGGCGTCTATCACTTGTGAAAAAGTTTGCGCTCCCGAAATTACAAACCGCTTCCCCCTCACAGGACAGTTCTTTAAGCGGCTGCCATCCAACATGATCACACTAGAGTGGGTGGGCTGACAGCCCAGGATATCATATAAACTCCTCACTTTGCCACTTGCACGCGGAGGACTGGGAGCACCAGACATGCAGCTAGATGCCCTCTGTGCCTAAGCTGTCTTTTTACATTTCTGGCTCCACACCACCCTGTTTCAACCGCATTTAGCAGTGGAGCAGGACCAGGCATCTACATGGCCGCTTGCGACAGCACTGTTCGAGCCATACAAAGCACCAAAGAATGAAAAACATTGTGGAATGTGTGCAATGAGAATGGGATGTGTCTGTTGGTGAAATGGGCTTACAGAGCCCTACGCACCATCCGCTATGCTGGCGGACAAACCCATATGCCAGCAACTTCAAGTAGGGATGCTGAAGGACTGGCTGGCACACTTGGTGTCAAAAATATTTTTAGATTTATACCCGGATGGACAGTTTCTCCCCCCATTTACTGGCACTACTGAGCATGAGATCACTCCCATAGACACATTACTATATTACCATTTCAGGGCAACCTGTCGCACATAAAATTACACATTCCCTCCCCCCACAATTCACTAACGCTGACCGCTTCCCTGTTGGATACCTCAAAAGCCCAGGTGGCCTGCGAGAAGGATCTGTGCTTGGAAATTCCAGCAGAGCAATGGGACTACTGCTATAGTCAGACTGCACGTCTATCCCCCAACTACAGGCTGAGACGAATACATTTCAAGTACTTACACAGAACATACCGCACACCCACACAATTACACAAGATAGGATTGTCCGGCGACCTTACTCTCTAAAGTGGATGCTTGGTCGAGCAGTAAGGCAGTATCAGAGGACAGTGAAAAGCATTTGATGTACACTCTCAGCAAATGGTCTCACACACTCAAGAACTGAACTCTAGGCTAATTGTTTTGTAGAAAAAACATACTGTTTTATTTCTAGAACCAAGCAAGCCTGGTGCACGTAAGCATAAAAATACTTTTCAGGAGTAAATAACTTGTATGAACACAGTTCAAAATAGCAGTGTAACTTGTACTGGTTTTGGTTACAGTTTTAAGAAAGCAGTTTGCAACACATTGCAGGTATAGTACATTCAATTGAATGGGCTTTTAAGTAAAATGCAGTTAATTACTTTTTAGATTACTTTTGCTAACACAGGACTGGATCCTAGATTCAGCCCTGGGACATTTCCTGAAAACAGGTGAGTAAATGCGTTTTGGTTATAGGTACAATTTTTAAGGAATATTATTGCATTTCAAAATCTGACACTTCGAAACTTTTTCACATAGAATCACCAATGTTATCCTATGGGAGGAAATTCACTTAGCAGGTAAGTTAGGTTATCAATACTTTTTCTTACTCAGTGCTAGATACTGGATTCAGCACTGGGACATTTCCTGAATACAGTTGAGAAAATGTGTTTTGGTTATTCGGATGATTTTTTTAAATAAAACTTTTTATTAAATAATCATTGACTTGACCAAAATATGACATCACAATAAAGAGATTATTTTTCTTATTCAGGCACGTACAAAGTTAATATCATCATCACATTACCTACACTGTGGGGTATTTCAGCGTGTGGGAATGTAATCCGGGTCTGCATGTGGTGGAGGGGTACAAATATTCCCTCTGTATCGATTCCACGGCCCCCATATCCGAGACCATCTTTTGGGACACCCCCTGGCCACATAGACTGTCTTCTCACGGAACATGCACCAGTCCATGTTAACCTTCCAGTCTTTAACCCCTTCGGTGCTCATGACGAGCTGAGCTCGTCATGAGGCACAGTGCTCTGCCGTGGAACGCTTGCATGCGGGGATAATTCCACGGAAACTGGTGTGGTCATGACGAGCTGAGCTTGTCATGAGCACACGAGCACTGTGCCTCATGACGAGCTGAGCTTGTCATGAGCACCGGGGCACTATGCGCGCCCCCCCAGCACAGCGGGGGAATTACCCCCGCACGGAAGGTGTTAAGCACTGGAGGGCCATCGCCCCCCAAGCCTGCGCAATGTTCCTTTTTGCGATCATGAAGCCAAGAGTGGCCCACTGAGTTTGACATACATTGAAGTCAGTGGGTTCCCATACGTTAGGCAAACATCTGCGCACCTCTGAGAGCAAGGGGTTCCCCAGGACATCTCCCACCACCTGATGAACTGCACTCCAGTAGGTCTGGACAAGCGAACATTCCCAAATGATGTGTAAAAAGGTACCCAACTGACCACATCCCCTACGACATTCCCCGGTGGGTGCCCTCCCCATCAAACATATCTATTTCCCTAACCACCGTCTGCCATGACCCCATCAATCACAACATGCTTCACCATTTCTCTGCTACTCCTAGTGCTGTGATATCCCTACAGGATGAATGTCGCGCTTTATAAATAAATACATTTAAAAAAACACCAGTCTCGGTCCCGTCATGTACATTTTGTGTAGTACTTTTAGCTGCACCAGTCGCAATATGGCGGGGATAGACACCACCCTGAGGGAGGACACAGCCTCCTGCCAGTACTCGTCATCCAGCTCAACATCATCTGCCGTCCACTTCTGTCGAAGCTGTATGAGAGGGTCCGCCATGTTTTTTATAAGCTTGCTATAAATGAGCGAAATGGATTTCTCGGGGAGATACTCGTCCAGTATCCTATCTTCCAGTGGAGAGGCCTCAGGGGGAGGGGTGGTGGGAGTGGAGGGGGTAGAGCCTTTAGGGAAGATCGAGCGCAGGGCGTGGCAAACACGAAAGTGTTCTGAGCCGGCTAAATCGTGTTGGTCCTGTAGGGAGGATGCAAATGTTTTTATGTCCCCTTTTTTATTCAGCTGGTTTTTAAGGAATATTTATAGTTTTCAAAAGTTGACAAACTTTTTGGGAGAAAAAGTGTCAATGTTATCCTATGAGGAAAAATGAGTTATCGGTTTGAAGGTAAGTAATAGGTCTTTTGAGTTAGGGTTCTGGGGTTCTACTCAGGGGTCTCCCAGGGTCAGTGGGGCACTGTTGTTGCACCCTCAGCGGCACTCGGGCAGCCGGGTGCAGAGTGTTGAGGCCCAATGTTATCCTATGGGGATAAGGGGGCTCCGGTTGGTGGCGGCTGACAAGCAGGCCACAGGGTTGTAGGAGCAAAGCTCCTAGGGTTAAGGTCAAGGCAAGTTGGGGACTATGTTAGCACCAAAGGGGCATCCTCAGCGGCGCTAGGGCAGCCGGGAGCAGGGTGCTGTTTTGAGGTCGGGTACCTTGTTGATTTCAATGGAGATTCTCCGGGACAAAGAAACACTGCAGGATCGGGGACGAGGATCTTCCAGGAGTGACCACCGCTTCGAGGGGTAAGTTGGGATATAGAGAGATGGTTAGCCACTGCTGGGTTGGGCACACAAGGCCGAGGAGCTTCGGGTGCAGGGGTGCCTTTGGACGTTGGATTTTCTTACCCGCTCTGGTCGCGGTAGGGGTGGGGGTCCTGTGGATTGAGGCTGCGGGCGTCTTCTAGAGGCTTCAGGCAATTCAGGGGTCGACCTCCTCATGGTGTTTGTTCACTCAAACATGGGCCGGGCTCAGCGGGTGCAGAGTGTGCAGGATTCGCGGTTTCTGGCTGGCACTAGAAGCTGCAGTTTAAACACGTTCTGTGTTCACGGCAGAAACAGCTTGGAAAGTGAATGCAGGCAGGTCCTCCGGGATTTTTGAGGTTGCTGGCTGCTGGACACACCTGGGTTTCGTATGGAGCAGGTTTGAGGGGAGGCAGGATTTTAGGGCTTGGGTCAAGTCAGCGGGCGTCGTCCTCTTGTTAGCTCTGAACGGCTTCTCGCCCACCTTCTTTTCTTGTTATTGCTGCTGGATCTAAGAAAGGAAGGTTCAGGGAGCCCCTAAATACTAAATGTAGGGGCGTCACAGGTAGGTAAAGGGCAGGGACCAAAGGGTCCCTTCCCTGGGATGGGTACACCCCCTATTCTGCCACTATTCTGCCACAGCAAGCGCCAGGATGCCCTTTGGGTGACAGGTTTGCGCTATATAAGTACACCTACATTTACATTTACTCTCCAGTGGTAGAGGGGCAGGAGACTGTCCCTGGTTGGCTGGGTCCCCCATCCTCAAGATGGCGGGGACTTGAGGTTGTGCTTCACCTGGCCTCCCCCACCTTAGGGGTGGAGATGGCACTTCCTCACTTTGTTTTTCCCGCTGGGCAGAACCAATGGGGACCAGTTGCTGAGTACAGCAAGTGGTCTGGAGAGGCTCACAAAGGCGTATGCCTTTGAAGCTTCTCCTTCGTGAACCTTGCCCATCCTGGGGGAGGAAGCTTGGCACCTCGTCCCAGGATGTGCATTGTTTCAGGCCCCCGAGAGCAGCAAGCTCTCGACCCAGGGGTCCAGAAACGTGTCTGGTGGTGGCAGCCAAGCAGCCACTCAGTCAGATCACTGGTAGTTGGTCGAGTTTCAGGGGGCATCTCTAAGATGCCCTCTGTCGTGCATTTTACATTAAATCCCATACTGGCATCAGTTTGGGTTAAATGTGCTGAGAAGTTCTCAGTCTACAGTGTAGCCATTATGGCGCTGTGGAGTTCGTAATGACAAACTCCCCGCACCATATAATCTTAATGGCAGCACTGCACTAACAGTGCCCAAGAATGAACCTGGGTACTGTAGGGGTACAGGGCATGTGCACCTGTACCCTTACCACTGACATAGGGCACCCAGTTAGAGGAGTGACTGATGTATGCCTGGGCAGTGTTTTGTGGGCCTGGCACGCACAAGTGTGCCATGTCGACTCTTTGCTTAGTTCTGCACCAAGACACGCAGCCTGCAAAGGCAGTATGTGTGTGTCAGGGCACAGGGCCTCTAAGGGTGGCACAATAAGTGCTGCAACCCTTAGGGGCCTTCTCTGGTCACAGTGCCCTGGGTACCTATGGTACCATTTACCAGGGGCTGACATGTGGCCAGTGATGCCAATTGGGTTTAGGCTTCAATGCAGGTTTAGGGAAAGAACACAGGCCTGGGTACCTGATTGGCAGGAGCCCAGGGCACACTCAGTCAAAGCACATCAGCAATTCAGCAAAAAGTGGGGGCATAACATGCAAAAAAGAGGGCACTTTCTCACAGAGGCCACATTTGTGCACCAGGCCTGGAATTGCCCATGGGTAGCAGACTACTGGGTGACTGTTTGTAGCATCGCCGGTGCCATCATTGAGGCCCCCTTCCCACCAGACCCCTTGGTGTGCCTCCTTGGATTCGTAAAAAAAGCTCTGGATGCACACCGCCGCCTCATCGCGATTCTTGTGCTGCTAGCTAAGCCCAGACAGGCGAAACATTGGTGTTGAAAGCCAACGCTCTCGAGTAGAGTGTGGCTGACCGACTTTTCATAGTGCCAGGATAACTAACTACATTATGGGAGCTTATGCCTCCAAAAATCCACCTTAAAGACATCTGGGACCCCTTCACCACGTATCCTAGTCAAAGGGCCACTGAAGAGACAGACACTGCCCCTCTGAGATGACCCCCTGCCTGGTCACCCTATCCCGTCATTATCCCTGTTAGGCACTACAAGATTTGATTACGTGCTCTGACTAATATTTGCTCTAGTCATCTTGCTGTCAATTGTAATGTGCGGAATGTATATAGTCTACTTAAATCCCTTTAATAACAATGTAATGAGACACTGTGCTGCAGCCGAATATGATCTCTTGGGAGTATTTCCCTGAAATGTATGCCTTTTTCAAAGTATAAATAAAGGTAAGAGGAGGTTGGAAGTAACTTTCTATATGCTAAGTGCCTCTAGTGTTGCTTCATCTTTTCTCATTCTGATATGGATTACACTACAGCTCACCCCGGTACTGCAGAGTTCTACAGCCACATATTCCATTTCAACAAGGCAGGAAATCAAGAATATCCCTAAAACATGTGACTACAATACTGTTACACTAGTTGCTTACTGGGATTCTATTAACTTGTCTCTCACTGTATTTTTGTAGATCTCCTTCCATCGCTGTTTTTCCTTATTCAATCCCTTTCAATACTAAAGCTTTGAAATACTTTCAAAAGTCAAAACCTATGCTTCATCAGGAATTTACAGATGTGACAAAATGTAAACGGGAGTGACTTCTTTGCACAGTATGCTGGCTGAGCTGCAAACGAATACCATTACATAAAGTCTTGACCAGCGTTAGTATATTTGGTGCACATTTTGGAGCCGGAAGACACTGAAACTGATCAGAATTGCTATTCAAGGGGCTGTGCTAGTGCTTAATCCCAGTCTTATTCCATGCATCTGAGATCTTCAACCCATATGTCGGTCATTCCTTGAGTCTGCAGTTAATTATAATTATTGGTATTGGTACTGTGGAGTTCGTAATAACAAACTCCCCGCACCATATAATCTTAATGGCAGCACTGCACTAACAGTGCCCAAGAATGAACCTGGGTACTGTAGGGGTACAGGGCATGTGCACCTGTACCCTTACCACTGACATAGGGCACCCAGCTAGAGGAGTGACTGATGTATGCCTGGGCAGTGTTTTGTGGGCCTGGCACGCACAAGTGTGCCATGTCGACTCTTTGCTTTGTTCTGCACCAAGACACGCAGCCTGCAAAGGCAGTGTGTGTGTGTCAGGGCACAGGGCCTCTAAGGGTGGCACAATAAGTGCTGCAACCCTTAGGGGCCTTCTCTGGTCACAGTGCCCTGGGTACCTATGGTACCATTTACCAGGGGCTGACATGTGGCCAGTGATGCCGATTGGGTTAAGGCTTCAATGCAGGTTTAGGGAAGGAACACAGGCCCTGGGTACCTGATTGGCAGGAGCCCAGGGCACACTCAGTCAAAGCACATCAGCAATTCAGCAAAAAGTGGGGGCATAACATGCAAAAAAGAGGGCACTTTCTCACAGAGGCCACATTTGTGCACCAGGCCTGGAATTGCCCATGGGTAGCAGACTACTGGGTGGCTGTTTGTAGCATCGCCGGTGCCATCATTGAGGCCCCCTTCCCACCAGACCCCTTGGTGTGCCTCCTTGGATTCGTAAAAAAAGCTCTAGATGCACACCGCCGCCTATCGCGATTATTGTGCTGCTAGCTAAGCCCAGACAGGCGAAACATTGGTGTCGAAAGCCAACGCTCTCGAGTAGAGTGTGGCTGACCGACTTTTCATAGTGCCAGGATAACTAACTACATTATGGGAGCTTATGCCTCCAAAAATCCACCTTAAAGACATCTGGGACCCCTTCACCACGTATCCTAGTCAAAGGGCCACTGAAGAGACAGACACTGCCCCTCTGAGATGACCCCCTGCCTGGTCACCCTATCCCGTCATTATCCCTGTTAGGCACTACAAGATTTGATTACGTGCTCTGACTAATATTTGCTCTAGTCATCTTGCTGTCAATTGTGATGTGCGGAATGTATATTGTCTACTTAAATCCCTTTAATAACAATTTATTTATTTATTTATTTATTCAGAGTTTTATATCGCGCGAACAAGATCTTTGCAGATATCAGAGCGCTTCACAGAAACAGGGGGTGAGGGCAACAGGAGGGTGACTAAACATAATTTTGGGTACAGTATAAAAGTCAATAGCATGATCGGATAGCAGTCATGTGCTGATAAAATACCAATAAACAATCAGGTAAACGATGATATAAGACGGTGCAGAGTCTTTGATCCAACTACAATAGAGATCAGGAGAGCTTAGGCTATAAGGATGGCTTATACCACTTTCTTAGAGTTACAGCGAAACAAGGGGTAGGGACATCAAGTTTCAGCAAACTAACGTGTACAATATAGTAATAGGTAGTGAGTGAGTAGTATAATAGGATCGCAATCAAGTAAGAATATGATATCATTAGACATTAGACAGACAGGTAGCCAGTGATACAAAAGCGGTGCAAAGTCTCTGATCCAACAACAATAAAGTTCAGGTGAACTTGGCCATAAGGATGGCTTTCACCTCTTTCTTGACGAAGGCAGTGGAGGAGATAAGCCTGGTTTCAGGAGGGAGTGCATTCCAGATCCTGGGTGCCATTCCTGAGAAGGAGCGTTTGTAAGTTTTTTCCTCCTGGAATCTGCAAGGTTTCAGGAGTAGATTTTTTGTACTTCTATTGGATCTCGAACCTCCTGATATAGTCAACTTTTGAGTGAGGTAGTTGGGTGCCTTGTGGTGTACGGCCGAGTGTGTCATAACAGAAATTTTCAGCTGTATTCTGGCTTCAAAGGGCAGCCATTTCAGGGATTTCAAGTCAGGGGATATACGAGAGTGTTTTCTTGAGCCAGTAATGAGTCTCGCAGCAGCGTTCAAGGAGGCTCTTAGGGGTGCGGTTGTTGCTAGAGGGAGTCCGCTGAGGGCCACAATTCCATAGTCTATGCGGGGGATGACTAGGGCTTGTACAGCAGTTTGGAAGTCTTTGACTGGGAGGAAGGGTTTAAGTTTCCTCAATGTGTTGATTTGGAAATTAGCTCTTTTCGTTGCTTTGCTAATGTGCTGTTGCATGTTGACCTTTGCGTCAAGTGTGATGCCTAAGGATTTCGCAGAATCCACGATGGTGGGTCGGACATTGAGTGCTGTTAGGTGATTGAGCCAGATTTGGGTGGTGGTAATTTTCGCAGGGGGTGATATCAGGAGGAACTCAGTTTTCAGAGCATTTAGTTTGAGGTGATTATCGACCAGCAACGATTGGGTGTTTCTAAGTGTGTAGTTCAGTAGTTTGATATGTTCCGGGGATTGTACCTTTAGGTAAAGTTGAGTGTCATCGGCATACATATGGAAGTGTACATTGGATGCTTGGAGCAAGGTGGCGAGTGGTTCCATGATGAGGTTGAACAGTGTGGGTGAAAGGGAGGATCCTTGTGGAACGCCTAAATCTACTGGCACAGGTGAGGACAGCACATTGTTGATCTTGAACTTCTGAGACCGGTTATGTAGGAAGGAAGTGAACCATTTGAGAACAGTCCCGGATAAACCCATTCTAGTGTTTAGCAGCTCCAGTAGGTTCTCATGTTTGACCGTGTCAAATGCTGAGGAGAGGTCAAGAAGGATAAGGAGGCAAGATTCATTGCGATCAAGAATTTGGAAGGCGTCATCAATTATGTGTATCATGGCCGTTTCCGTGCTGTGTTTCGCTCGGAAGCCTGATTGATGAGGGTTGAGGAGGTCAAACTGGTCAATGTGTTTTGTTAGTTGGAGTCGTACACATTTTTCCAGCAGTTTGGCCAAGGTGGGGATATTGGTGATAGGGCGGTAGTTGTTTAGGTCAGACGGGTCAGCTGTAGGTTTCTTGAGTATGGGCGTGACTTGCCCCACCTTGAGGGAGTCAGGGACGAGACCTTGTTGAAGGGAACTGTTAATGATTTTGGTCCAGAGTGGGAGGAGCATGGGGGTGAAGTCTTTTACAGCATTAGCAGGTAGGGGGTCTGTGAGGTGATTAGAGGGCTTCAAGGTGCCGAGCAGTTTGTGTATTGCTTCTTCAGAGTAGGTGTCGAAGGACGTCCATGATGCGTTATTTTTAGGTTGAGTGTTGGACATTCTGATGTGGCTAGGGTATCGGCTTACATCATTGAGGAGGTCAATTCTTATGTTGTCGGTCTTTAGCTTAAAGAAAGCAGAAAAGTCTTCACTGTGTGGGATATCGCTTGTTGTGTTGTTTGATTATAAGGGTTGCGTCTTGGTTTGAGTTTTGACTAGTTCGAACAATTTTCTTGGTCGGTTTTTCGCTTGGTCCAGCTGGAGGCTAAAGAAGTCAGATTTTGCACGCTTGATTTTCCTAAAGTAGGCATTTCTCTTGTTCTTAAGCGTTTTGCGATGCAGTGATGAGGGGTCAGCTCTCCAAATGTAATGAGACACTGTGCTGCTGCCGAATATGATCTCTTGGGAGTATTTCCCTGAAATGTATGCCTTTTTCAAAGTATAAATAAAGGTAAGAGGAGGTTGGAAGTAACTTTCTATATGCTAAGTGCCTCTAGTGTTGCTTCATCTTTTCTCATTCTGATATGGATTACACTACAGCTCACCCCGGTACTGCAGAGTTCTACAGCCACATATTCCACTTCAACAAGGCAGGGAATCAAGAATATCCCTAAAACATGTGACTACAATACTGTTACACTAGTTGCTTACTGGGATTCTATTAACTTGTCTCTCACTGTATTTTTGTAGATCTCCTTCCATCCCTGTTTTTCCTTATTCAATCCCTTTCAATACTAAAGCTTTGAAATACTTTCAAAAGTCAAAACGTATGCTTCATCAGGAATTTACAGATGTGACAAAATGTAAACGGGAGTGACTTCTTTGCACAGTATGCTGACTGAGCTGCAAACGAATACCATTGCATAAAGTCTTGACCAGCGTTAGTATATTTTGTGCAAATTTTGGAGCCGGAAAACACTGAAACTGATCAGAATTGCTATTCAAGGGGCTGTGCTAGTGCTTAATCCCAGTCTTATTCCATGCATCTGAGATCTTCAACCCATATGTCGGTCATTCCTGGAGTCTGCAGTTAATTATAATTATTGGTATAAAAAATGTTGTGTACATTTCCTTCCCTGATCTACACTTGATTTGATTCTGTACAGCTTGATTATATTTTGGCATTCCTGATAATGTCTAACTTGTACGTAGCAGAAATATTTAATCTAGGGTAGGTCAAATTCTGCCACCAATTCTAGAAGTCATCACTTTTACTTCCAAAATACTCATGAGGCAGCAATTCCTCAGACACTTTAACTTTGATACACCACCCAAAACCCTCCTATCCATTGAACATAAGTTTGCTGTTCCAACCAGTGATTTCACTGCAGCCACTGCTCAAGGTAGAAGTTTCAGTGGACTTCCACCAAAAGAGCTGGGCAGGTATGTACTGGTATCCATAGCCATCCTGGGCAGCCTCACCCAGAGCCCATACCACTGTATGACCAATCATTTAGTACAATCTAATGAACTGACAAATAGTATTACTTCAGGTTTAGTAAAGCAATGTCCCCTTTGTACTTTGAGTGACATCATTTTGACAGTGAAATGCAAGGTTTTCTTTCAAACCCCCAGTAAGATCCCAAGAGTGTGATCTGGTTTGTGGAAGAATAACTCAGGAAATCAGAAATGTAAAGATTGCATGTTGCACACAAAAACAGGGATGCAGCACTGAGGAACGATGTAGGGAGTTACTCAAAGCAAAGCAACAACTCTAAAGTCAGTAATAGCTTTGCTCAATGATTAGCACAATCTATCCTGGTCTTGGTAATTTCAATAACAAGGTAACAAAAACACTGACATTGTAGATTAATGTGCCGGTCACACAAGCTGCCTGGAGGGCACTACTGCCCAAGGAAATGGAAAGACTTTGCCCAAATAATGTAAAATAAAAGGTGGGCCTGTGCTTCTGGCAAAGCCGGAGCTGGAAGAAGATGTTAATTAAAAACAAGCATTTACAATGCAATGGTCTCGGCAATATTAAAGGAAGAGCTATTGGCATTGCTCATGACATTTTTTGTAGTTGGTTTTTTTAAAATCATAAATAAATGGCATTGTCATTTACATTGCGAATAGCGTAATCGTTAAATAAATGGCATTGTCATTTACAATGCCAATAGCTTAATCGCTCGCAAATGCATGACCTATTGCATTTACACCCACACAGAGCCACACACACAAAGCCACACACACATACAGAGCCACCCGCACACTCTGCACTCCACACTCCGCACCCTGCACTCACAATCTGCACTCTGCACTCACAATCTGCACTCTGCACTCACAATCTGCGTAGGGAATGTTTCTCAAATAATTTGTTCTTGAAATTGTTTAAAAAAAAGTTGTTGAAGGTGTAAGCACCATTCTTAAAATCCAAAAGTATGGGGAGTCAAACATACAAAAATTACAAGTTTTGTATTAGTAATTTTATCCAAAATTCTAAATGCTGGTGTGGAGTTTTCGATGTTTAAAAGCATGTTACCATCTTCACACAGAGTGCTTAGCAGGCATAGAAACCACTTGTCTTTTTCTAGTTCGAAAGCTTTTTATCACTGATATTGGCGTAGTTCGCGGAGTTTCACTACGCGGGACTCTGCAAAGTGACAAAAAAACTCAGTGGAGTTCCGCAAGTGGCGGATTGCAATGCGAAGTGCCGTTCTTGCTGATCTTGTAGCTGGTCGAGTCGAAATTTGACCTGAGCGGCAGCTCGCCAACTTACCGTTGGTGAGCTGGAGCGGGGAAAAAACTCTGCTGCACTAAGTGAAGCGGAGTTTTCTGCACTCCGAGAGCAGATCGCAGAGTGCAGAAAACTCCCCAAACGGAGCGGAGTTCATCACCCAGGCCTCGTTTTTTGTACATGCTATATACTTCAAATCAATCAGCAAAAAATACATACTTTTCAAATACAATTTTTTATTTCAAATGAATGACACTCTACAAATAAAAAATGTTAACATGCATCACGGTGTCATCTGTACAAACACTGTTCTTACATTCCAAAAACTAAGGTCCTGGTCTAGAGTTTGGCAAATGGAGTCAACTCCTTTGAGATTGTAGAGGTCCTTCATTACCTTTGCCATCCCGTGGGTACTCACATGGCAAATTTAGAGATGATTGCCAGCTCAGTGGTCATCTCTGTATCTGAAAGGAACCCCTGTCATGGCAGTTCCTATCAATGTACTAAAGTTTTGGTGTGCAGCTTCTGTAAGATTTGACTTCTGTCTATAAAACATTTAACCTTTATTTGTTTTTCAAATAAAAACTTCCAAAGCTGGAGTTTGTTTCTGGAAAAAAGAAAGAAAAAAAAAAAGAATGCCCCCCCCTCAGCCTGAGAGTTTTAAACCAGAATGCAGAGGTCATTCAAATGTTTTTCCTATCTTATACAGACAAGAAAAAGGCATTATACAGACCACCCTTAATTGGGTGGAGGGTAACATGTTGTTCCTTTGAGGGCCCCTGCTTCGTCGGGCTGTCAGGTTGTCAGAGGAAGTATTCCATTGACAAGAGTACTAGGTCCGCTGAACTAAGTGAGAATGGCGGACAAAGATTTGTAGGGCTGGGTATGTCCATCAAATGCTAATTCAGGGCCTAAATCTAAACATTAATATAATTATATTAAAAAATGATTGTTTCAGAGCAATAAATATATTGTAATATCAGCTAATTTATACAACACCAAATTAACAATTAGGCTTAAAGGCATAATTTGTTGAAATCATAAGCAAAAAAGATGAGAAGCAGAGTGAGTGTTTATGTCTTGTCTTCTTGAGTAATGACTAATTAACTGATTAACGATCTAATGTAAGCATGTATTTATTTTTGTGCGTGAATTGCAAGGAACTCATATACCTGGGAACTGTTTGAAAATACTAAAGGAAGGAACTGAGAAAGATGGTTCTGAGATTCGTGTCCTCTGCTCCTAGTCAGGGGTGGTGAGGGCTTGTGGTAGATGACGGACATTTTTGGTTAAAACGTTTTATACATTTGAGCCTCCATCATTTGCAAAAGAAAAATTGTTAGAGGAATGGGAATATCATTGCTGGTACAATTGAAATGCCCAACATTTTGCAAAATACAATTGCTTCGCCACAGTTCCATTGATAACACGTTTTTATAAGAATGATCATATCTCTAGATCCTAAGAGGTTCATTGCGTTTGGAAGCCAGTGATTGATTTTGGTCTACTAACCATGTGCCAAATATGCTGCTCCCTATCACAAAGAGGAAAGCTGGGGAAATGACCAATTCAGCACAGATTTCACAAACAACAGCAAACATTAGTTTAAATCGCCTATTGACGCACTTTGCAATATACTCGAGCAGACATTTCCGATAAGGAGTGTGGTATGAAAGTAGCCAGAAAGCACTCTGATGTATAGTCCCTTAACATGGAGCATCTTCCTGCACACTGGGATACATTCTCAGAGGTTTGATCTCCCCCTAATTAGATTAGCGGAACAAGGACTGTTCTGTGAATGACTGAATAATTGAACACTTCTCTTGTAATGCACAGAAAAAGACTTACCAACTTCACGATGGTGAGCTAAGCCTTTTTCATGCAATAGTCATTCGCAAACAGTTCTTTTGAGACAGTGAGGGGGAGATGGGGGGAGCACCTCGGGTCCAGGACGCGAAAGAGTGGGGTAAAAGGATTTCAAACACCCTAACAGATGTTTAAGGGCATTAAAAGACCCTCTTTACGAGCACATCGTTATGCTGCTAACTTAATGAGAATCGAGAAAAGAATCTGTTTTTCGCACACAGTTTGCCATTTCCCGGTATCCATCAAATCGCTTTGCCTGGTCAGGAGTGGTCACCTTTCATTTCGGCACCACAGGCGCGTGCAGCTGCAGAACAGGGGGACGTCGGCTGAGAAAAAAACAGGGCTTTAGATGTAAGCCGCTTAGACTGATGCGAAGAAAAAAGGGTAGCTTTCCAAAAGGAAAATGGTCAGCTAATGTGCCGTGTAAGTTGTGCACAGGTATGCTGCTTCAGAAAGGCAGTTAATTATTGAATAGCACAAGACGCTCCTACAGCCATATATTTATTAGTGTATTTATTTTATGCAGATCTATGTGCAGCTGTAAGCAGCTTTTAAAGTGCTTGTTGGCAATATTGTGCAAAATAGAACCTAGTGACTGCATAGTGGTGTCATTAGTTTACATATTGCTTGTATGGTACGCAAACTTGGATTTGTGTGCGCAAGGTATTTAAAATAACCTTTTACTTTATTCAATTGAAATGCAGCCATAGCATAGTTGCTAGAGGACAGAGAATGTAATGGCAGTCGTACGTAACACAGGCATTCACGACGAGGGAGCACAACACAGGATAAACGTTTGTTGTTATGCAATGGCACCACGTCGGACCGGCGGCCTCTGTCCGAGATCGGGTACGATCTCAAACTCTGCAAATTCGACTTGACACTGAGATCGCTGCTTAGCCGAAGTAGGTCACAAGCCCTAAAAAGCAAAGGCAGACGGGGCGAAAAGAGACCTTGGCACATCGGGCCGAAGGAAGAGGGCGGCAGGGCTCCCGCGGCCGTTGAGGAGAGTGATGTGACCGGACAGTGGCGCAGCCTGCCGCAGGGTCCTTGAAGCTCAGATGGCAGACGAGGCTCCGGCGTGGCTGGCTGAGTGCAGCGCAAGGTCTTCTGTCCGTGCGGTGAAATGTAGCCCTGATGAGGCCCGCGCCTCCCTCTCTGCCACTCCTAGCCTGGCATATCAGCATGCAAGAGAGGAGTCGGGCTAGAAGCTGAAGTAAATCAGAAGTGACAGGGCAGATGTAGGCTGGCGGTGAGAGGGGGGGGGGAATACGGCGGAACGAGGAAAGCGAGAGCAGCCTACCTCAACCTTACCAGCAGCAAAATGGCGGCCTCAAGCTTCCGAAATTTTTCGGATTCGGGGGCGTGTTTTGCTGTCCTGAGTGACGGACGACGTCACGAGCTAAAGAACAGCAAAACTTACGCCCCCGAATCCGAAAGAGACAGGGCTAAATTGGAGTGACGGCTCTCTCCTCCAATGACTGGCCTCCGTTTAGGAAGCCAGCCAATGGAGGAGAGACAAAAAGAGAGGCAGGATAAAGCAGCCACTCTAAGAAACAATAATTCTCCGGACTTCGGGCTTGGCCTACGGCCAAGCCTACGGTCCCTCGACCTAAAAAGGGACACTGGCGCAAAATGTAATGCATTCAACTCCATCATATTGATATTGCATTATTTCTAATTTGTTAAATAGACCATATGAGCTCGGAAGCCTTTTTGAGACTATGTATAAGCCCATTTGTGGCTGACGAAAGGAAATTATTTTTAATGGGTCCTTCTTTTGAAACAATCCTGTACGTGACTGTAAAACTTGTCATTTGGATTCAGTCTCACAATACCCAATCAGTGAGCCTTCAAGTATTATTGATGATGATGTTATCTGGCCTCTAAAACCATGAAAATATGCAATGACCTAGAACCCAGGTGAGGACGTTTATCAGTCTATTGGGAGATACTTTTTGAAATTAAAGGTATTTCAGCCTGTCAGAAACCTTTCTGGCAAATGATTTTTTTTTCATTCACTGTGTACCATTTGCTCATCCTTGCTGTGAAAAGGCTGAGAAGCCAATTTGTCTAGGCATGTATAAACACACTGCCTCATTTAGTTTTGTGTTGGCCAGTGACAAAAAGCTTAATCGACGGAGAAGCCTCCTAAATTGGCCCATCTGCAGCTGGCCTTCCACCCATAAGAACAAAAGCAGCTAACTCCAGCATTGAAAACAGGAAGAGTCAACCCTGACAATTAGAGCCTGTATAATGTTTTTGGAGACCCTGCCCAAAGGGCGAGGAAAGCAAGGCCGGAGAACGAGAAAAATCCATACAATGAACACTGCCAACCAAAGAACAACTCTGAAGAACCTTATTTCATATGCACAGTGCACATGACAGACTGTGGGGAAGGTTGTGTAAGGCATTCTTAGCAAGGATATGGGGAAACAAGTCTATCGCTCATGCTCAGAAAATAAGGAGAGGAGAAAGGGATCTAAATGGTTAAATCAAATGCATATCCGCCCTAACCCACCATCAACTCTTCCCATTACTACACTGTAAGGAGCAGCTCTTTAGTGCTGCCACTGCATTGTCTCCTCAGCCCTAAAGACAGTGAACTCTGCTCAATAGCTTTCTATCACTGTAGCTAAGCTGCTTCCTTTCCCCTAAGCCTGCATCATTCTATCTCATCTGGACTATGGCTGTGAGGACTGCAAGAGGAAGACACATGAGGCTGGTTGCAACAAATGTAAACGGGGAGTTGACAGTTTAAGTGATAATGTGTGGAGTGTATGTGTGTCTCAGCTTCTTTGTTCATGTGCTACAACGCATCTGTGTGTCCTGACAGGTTAGGGAATATATGCATGTGTGTGTCTGAGCATTTTGTGTCTGCGTGTGCAACACTGGATATGTGAATTAGTCTACACGGAAACCAATTCATATTAGTGGTATTCCTGACAAAATAATTATATGGCCAATTGTGCCATATTTTGGACACAATCAGATGTCAGCTTGATATTTTTTAACAAAATTTGCATTCGGTGCAAAAAATTTAAACTAGGCATTTGAGTCCAAAATGATGATTTTTTCTTTTTAATGACAAGCTACTCTTCAAGAACCTAAGTTTACGTAATCGGGTATTCAGTGACAAAAAAAGTAAATTTCCACAGAATAAGACATCGATGTCTGGTATCAAATACACACTGCTAATGCTGAAATTAGTTCAAGCGTTGTTTTGAGTTTCAAGACATTATTTTTCTATATCATACGTGCGAACCTGTAAGATCAGGGTAACCTAGCATGCCTGCTGAATAATCCTGTAAAATCTTGATTCTTTAGCTACAGTTCTATATGAGCTAATTAGATATGTTTAAGGGAAGGGACTGCTCTGCTGCAGAAGACTGGAGACACTGAGATCTATGTTATGTTATCCTTATGTTATGTTATGATTTATAATCATATATCACTTAGAGTATAACTGCAAGGGGATAGGATGGTAAAAAGTAAAAAGCAGTAAGTATACGTGAAAGAAGATGCATTATAAATTTTAAAATGACCACCTCAAATTACTAACCCACATTATTTAAACTGATATACATTTCATGTTCTACAGCCAACTTGTTAGGGAGGCTGTGCAAAAAGCAAATCACTAATTGGCTCTATGTTCTAGTGGGGAGTATAGAGCAACAACGGACTGTTGTGGAGTTTTGGAATCGGTCAGCATACCATGAGGTTTTACAATATTGTTTAAGAGTCCCTTTGAGAACCTGTAACAAAATGTCATGGAGAAAGGGACTGCTATATTGAGAGATACGATTCCAGATATACTAAGCACAATTCACACACTATTTTCACTGGGAGACATCCATTACAACGCGGTCTTTACACCGCAATACGTATACAACATGGTCATTACAACACATGCCGTTACGACTTGCACTGGATGGCGCTCTACAATAAGAAAAAGTATAATTTACTATTCCAGCACCTTCCTAACTGTTGCACACTCTGGAGTTGGAATAGTATAACATAATATTCCTTAGTCCAGCGCCTCCAGCGCAAGTCATTGTAACGACTTGAGTTGTAATGCCTGTGTTGTAAACGTATTACAGTGTAAAGACCGCGTTGTAACGTCATACATTCTTGTTCCCTCTATGCTCTCATAGACAACAGCTGATATGTAGCCTTACTCTACTTCCATCCATTGCTCTAGAAGTGCACCCCTTTGAGAATGTAATGTATCTATAGTTTATAAAAGGATCTTGCATATATCCCTCTTCTATGATGAGATGAATTTCACTTCAACAATGGTTCATTTGTTTTCCTGAACTGTTGGTGTATAGATTTTTGAAATAAAGCTATTTATTAATTGCTTATAAAAGCCATGGCCTTTTAGCCCAGGCTTTGAAAATTGTGGTGCGGAAATTATCATTTGGTTTCATTGTTTCGAAGTAATCCCTGAGGATTTGAGGGTGACCCAAAATCACTAGTCTTTGTGGAAGGTGGTTTGGTAACATAGGGGTCACTAGCTTTATTTGCTCATTTTGTATATTTCTGGGCTGGGATTATGCCCTACTCTTTCAAATTGAACTACCACCCTACAGGAACACACATTTTAATATTGTTTTCTGAATTAAAATTTTAATTTCAGTGACTCATTGAAATAATTACCTCTTCAGGACACAGCTCATGTGTGCAGCTCATAAAGTGAGTACAGATCAGCGGAAAAGAGATTGAATACCTCGACTGAGATGGCAGCTCCAAACACTGTTGAAACATTTTCTCAAACGCACGACTATAAAAGCTAAAAAAAAAAAAAAAGAAAACAACAACTTTTTTAGTTATCATGTTGAAGTTAACACGTAAAACTAAAGAAATGTCTCATTATGAAAAACACTAAAGGTAGCCTTCTCCACCAAATATACACCAATGGGATTATTATTCAAATAAATGAAATAATTGAATTTTTTTTTTCTGGGAGCAATGTGGTCCCTTACAAATCACTAACATGAGTGAGTACATATTTAAAACAGAGCAAAACCAATGTCCCAATGAAAGTCCAACAAACAAAACAAATGGATTGTGCATTTGGAATAGTCGGCATGTTCTTTATCACCGTCAACAAAAGCCATGAAATTCCCCAAGTGAACTCGAAAACTTGACCCACTAGCGAACAAAATGTTTTCCCAAACTTCCAAATTGCTCCAATGAGCATTACGTTTTCCATGTGATTTTTGGCATTGTCCCATTAGCCCGCAATTGTTTTATACATAATTTGAATGTGTCAGCAGTAAGAAATTGAATCTGAACCATTATACTGAAATGTCCTTTATTAGCACTGATACAGATCATCCAGCTAAGTCTTTAAATTTACAAAAAATAATTTCTCTGAGCTGTGCTGTGAAGGTTTCCCTTTGTATGCCTTGATAGTCTCAATGATCCTTACAGTTACCAAATTTGAGCCAGTCAATTTGACATGTCAATTTTCATTGAAGGAGTAAATAAAATTCTCCATGGGCCCAAAATCCACCATCCTCATTCGTACAATTCAAGCAATCACTCAGCAGCATGGTCGGCAACCCATAAGAATTTACAATTCCTCCACGAGCCTTGAATCTCTTGGCACATGGACAATTACATGAAGTCAAGTAGACTAATTTTCACTACATATGCCACAAATTTACTCTTGGGAGCAATTAAATTGAGGCTGAATTTAAAACTCAGAAGAGAGCCACATATATAATATAACTGCCTCATGGCCACAAGCCTAAAATCATTCCATACACAACTCCAATCTTAATCCCATACATTCTGAAATGTATCTGCAGGAAGGTGGCTGATCTGTGTTGAAAGAAAAGAAAGCCTGTAGATCCCTTGAGAAAGGGCGAAAGGAAAGAAATCTGAAAAAGCTCTACCACCCATTACAATTACTCATTCCATCAGTTTTACATTTTATAACTTATATGCTGTTAATTTTCTTATGTTGAGCCAGAAGCTAGGACTTTGTATAAGGAATTATAATACTCCATATATGATCAACCATCTGCCTAGCCCCCCTCGTAGCCCTAGAAAGAGGACATGTGTTGTGTACTTTATAGATGGAAATGCACCAAGTGAACTATGTGGACTGTAAGATATTTAGGGTTTCGGGCATCTTCCCTAACTGCTATGCCTGAGTCGGTTCATTAGTGCCTTTTTTAAGTGGACTGGGTTTATGACATTGTATTGCAGCAAAGGGCATGTCATTTGTATTTCAAAGTAAAACGGATATGCTTGCACATAACACAGTCAGTGAGTGATATGTACAATGAATTTGAGGGTATTGCATTGTTTCTGTAGGGCTTTGGAGCTATGGCGTTTGTGAGAAAGTTTGGTGTGGGAACATTTAAGGAATATGTTGTCATCTGTGTCATAAAATACTTACTGGGTATAAACTAGTTTATAAAAATATTTCTATATATTGTACATCGAACTGCCACGGTAACTGCCCCTTGCTTAGTTAAAACATATTACTTGGTATTCTGGATCGCATTTTTATTTTTAGGTTAAGAAGAAACCTCCACGTAAGGTTTGACTGTGACAAAGAACCCTTGTGTAGGTATATCTCCGTAAACAGGATATAATAATGCAATAGTGAATTTTTAATAATATATATACACAGCTTTATGTATCTAAGACCGTATTAAAAAATAACATTTGTAAATCACATACTTGTTGAATAATAAAACTAAGATTTAAGCATTTTCCGTCTTATCTCAAGTATTTTAGTCTGTCTGACCTTACAGCACAGTTTTGAGAGACCTGCTGTGAAGAACAGAAGAAAGAGCTTTGAAGTGTGCTACAGAGAGAACTATGCCTCAACTCAGATGTTGGTTCACCAAAGTACAGCTTTTGATTGGCCAAAAGCGGTCTGCTTCCACATAAAGCACACTTTGCTCCAAGCAGCTGTGACCATTTGTGTACCCAGCTGGGTGGGCATGCAGCAGTATGGTTGGCTAGAGGAGGCTCATTAATGCTCAAAGTAGCATGTTAAGCTACTGTGTTACAATGGGATGGAGCTTGACCTTTAGATTCAACATTCCACTGTGATGCTGTTAAACAATTATATTATTTGCTCTTCTCTGACAGTAGTACACATAGAAGAAGGGCAGTCACAAGGAACCTATTGCTGTATTTTAGCTCCACCAACCTCACTCTTCCCTTTCCCTTATTAACTTCAAAATGCAATTGTGTATATGATGTCTACCTAAGATGCGTAGTGCTATGCTACTCTACACATGTTTTAACAAAGTTTAACACGGTATTACATGAGTGAATGTTTGGCTTTTTAATTTCTGGAATGCCGTATTTTGTTTGCGGGTGCGAAATGTAACATCCTGCTTTGCCCGTAGCTGGAAGTGTAGAATGCTCTCCTTTTTATTTATTTTTAATAAACATTATTAAGTAAGCTTAAATGTGGCAAAAAGAAACATTTCTGTCCAGTATATTGGTTACGTTGCAGCAGACATAGGGCTCAACAAACTTCAGCAAACATTTTTGTGATTTGTCCACATGCCTAACCACCACAGCAATCCAACTACTATCATTCATTTACCGTCATTACTGCTGCTTTACCATGACCACAATAGCTACCTCAGCCAGTCTACCAGCTCATGGCACCACCCACATTACTACAGTTTCATTACTGCAATGCGCTATTTTTTTTATAATGCGCTACCTCCTCAGAAGACTACATGACCAGACCCACTACTGTAGTAGTTGCAGTTTCTAGCACCACTAAACCTTTCCCTGGCAATGTACCTCAACTTCAACACCACAAAGCCACATACCAGCACTTCACTACTAGTTCCCAAAGACACACTACCACCACCACTTCAGTAAAAAACCTTCAGGTGTTATAAGCACACCACTGAGGCTCACCTTATTGACTTACCACCCTTACCACACTGCAAAACTAAACTTCAACCCTGTTTAAACAACTCTGGCATCAGACCACCACTCCAGGCCAAACTATCATCCCACATCATGGCATTACAACCCTTACACTGAAAGTCCACACCACGCTACCACTCCGCACTATTACATTAGTAATCTGCGCTACACGGAAAACAATTTCAACGCTTCCATCTTCCAGTCCATGTGCTACTGCCCAACAGGAAACATACCTCACAGTAAAGTATCATTAAGATCAACTTTTTCGGTTGTTAACATCCCCACCTCTTGCTCCTTTGCACATCCATATCAATCCATCCATCCAACTATTCATCTGTTCAGTAATACATAAACCTTGCATTCATGTAAAAATCCATTCATTCACTTGCCCGCATTAATCCAGCAATCCACCTATCTTTCTTCAATATACACATCTATTTCACTTTCTTCACATTCACCATTCATTCATCATCCCATCCACCCACCGATCAGTACATTCGCCTTTAATCAGCGTATTTATTAAGCTTGTCAGTTATCCCTCTATCTATCAGTTTATTGGTACAACCAATGTCCCAATGTCCATCTATCCCTCGCTTCACTAATCTATCTTCCATACATTTATCTACAGAGGCACAAACACCACAAATGCTCTCTTTTGTGGTAGTGTGAGCGAGCAATCTGCCATATCAGAGGGTAGTGTTAAGCATTTATTGCACACACAAAAGCAGTAAACGAGACACACTCAAAGAAATCCAATACCAATATAAGAAAATAGCACATACTTTTTTTATATACATTTTGATACCAAGATTATCGGAATCGGGTAAAAACTTTTTGAGTTATGAATTTTTACAGTTTTGGACACTGAACCGGCAATGTTACCCGATGGACGAAAAACACGTATTGCATTCTTGGTTTGCACCAGCAGATCAATGGCCCCTCTAAAGGAGAGTTGGTGTTTAGCAAGGGGGTGCAGAAACCACAGCCCTGGCCAGAATGAGCCCAGTGTAGGGCTGCATTTGGATTTGCCCCTGACGGGCACCGAGTTTGTCCTACATCTTGTGGAAAATCTGTTCCACTGGAGTAATAGGATCAGATCGCAGTGGCGGTCTCGAAATCTTGGGAGCCAAGATGGATTTGAGTTCCGGTGAAGAATTGGTTGTGCTGAAGATGGAGCTGGTCAGCTGAGCACCGTAGTGGTTGGCTTTGGCTGAAGTTTCGGTGCCGAGCCAGAGGGCGGGGCATCTTTCGGTGCAGACCATGGCCTGATAGCAGTGGTGGCCCAGAAGTCTTATGTTCAGCCGGAGCTAAATGTTTCTAGGTGGCAGGACGGCGACTTCAGTACTCACAGTACACTGACCCTGTGGGAGGTCAGAGCCTTCGATGGAAATAGCCTCGTACTCGGCCGCAAAGACCTTGTGGAGTTTCTTCTCCAACTCCTGGTGTCCAAAGATATCGGGCATGTGGGTGACCTCTCTCCGGTGCACCTCCCTGTGACGTGCTCTCCAGTTTCGTAGAGTTTTCTTTTACCAAAATGATCTACAGGCCTCACAGTCCTATTTCCTAGGGTTGGGAGCCAAACACAGGTTGTAGACCTGGTGATGGTCAGCCCACGGGTACTAGGCATGGCACCTCTGACAGAAACGGAAAGGTATCCATTCTATTAGCATGCCATAAAGCCGAAGGGGATAGACAGATATTCCCGGAAAGTCTAGGCCAGAAGGACTGCTGTTCAAGCATGTCGATCAGACAGGCAATAGGTTTTCTGATTTCGAAATGCAAAGGTGGGAACGCGTTCATATACAATACCGGTAAGGATGAATCGCGAACTGAAAGGAGTTTGAAACAGTCTCACCATGGAGAGCAGGCACACACTTCTGAATCAGATGGCAAAAGAAAATAATCAAACTGTGGATTCGATGCCCATGTGCATTATCGCCAAGAGAAGGAGTCACTTTACGTCATGACTCAAAAGACTTCTCCAAACAAAAATAACTGGCACCCATCCAGATCCAACAATAGATGGCAGGAGTATGCAAAACATGTGTATCTACAGCCACACATGCCTCGCACACAAGGTTTCTCCACTGTCCCCTAGTCAGAATGTAATGCACCATATAAGTGAAAGTTTTATTTACTCAAACACAAACAGAGGGTAATCCTAAGAAACAAGAAACCCAATCGACGAAGCTCGCTCAATTTTCATCCCAGAGAATCAGGTCACAAAACCTTTAGGTGCCATCAAAAAACACTAAATATGTGGCATTCCTTTCAATATGTTATTTACAGAGCAAATAAAAGTGGGTTCCAATAAGACAAAAACAAAATGAAAAGCACAATGATCATTTTTTTTAAAATGTCTTACATACCAATATATAGAAAGATCGGATGTTTCAACTAGCATCTCTACCAGAGAATCCACCATTTTAGTGTGAAATATTATGGTGTTCATCATCTTTCCAAGTTCTCGATGGTCAGCCAAACTGAGTGAAGCTTTTGACACGCTTGTGTAGGCCTGTAAAGACACATATATTACAAAACGTGTTAAAGTATATAGATGCATACTCTTGTCCACCTCCATTTCAGTTGCCATTCCATGCACCATCTCTTAAACAGCCTTGTTCTCTTGTTCCTACTTTCACAGTGCTATATGTCTGGGGCCATATTTTATTTCCAAACGGTTGGTCCTCCATTTCTCTGCGAAGTCATTAATATGACAAACACTGTCCATTCTTTGTGGTGCCTTCGCCTACCTACCTTGCACTTACTAATCATCTTTTTTCCAGTTTATTCCACACAGTCTAGTCAACAAAGATAGTAAAACTTCAGTACTACAGGCTTTCCCTTTCCCGTCGTACCAAACTAGGAAGGAAGTGACAGCACTGCAGGACCAGCTCAGCAATTTCTCTACGCACAAAACACTATGGCAAATCAACCATATACACAAGATAGGAAACTATGACCAATTAGCTCATGTGCCTTAATATGGATATCATAAAACTGCACAAAGCCTTTAACCTTACAAATACTACATCTGACATTATCAACTTGAGCATTTCGTAGAATAAGCATTGTCAAAAACAAATGGTCTGGGTTCAATGTGCTAACACCTGCAACATTAGAGCAAGACACACAATTGGTAGGTGTCAGGGAGGGCTGTGATTGTAAAGTAGTCAACCATACTGTTCACTGCAAACACTCACATGGAGACAGAAGAATACACCTAAACAGCCAATAAGTGTTGGATGAAAGCTTCACTGGGATGAGCCAAATTATGATCGAAAATGCCTCAAACGTAGCGCTGAAATAGGCAGGCTGAAGAAATACAATGCTTGAAAGGGAGTATCTAAAGTCCACTTTAAGTATATTGAAAAAAAACCACACCTAGATGTTATTTAGTGGGTTAGTGTTTCAAAACTAGAGAAGAGTGAGTTATGGTATCAAATCTAAGGAAGATGAAATAAGCGTAAATTCTAATGATTTAAAAGTATGCAGAAACAAAGCAGTCAAATGAATTACATGGGCCACAATAAGAATTGCAGTTACATTCTGAGTGAATCCCAATGTAACACAAGGCCCAGTGTATTAGATCAAATAAAAGGAAAGGCAGGGATGGTACTGTCCTTTAATGCTGCAGTCTGTTGCTATCCCTTCATTGCAAAAGTCGTGCAGACAAATATTTATACAAAGCTTTCATCTTGTCTAGATCTGCCAAATGTCTATTAAAACCAGCCGTACTGTGTAAAGGCAGTCAATTCAGAATGGAAAGTGAAAGCATGTTTTTTCTCGCCCCAAGTTCGACCTTCAGCAGAAAGTTACACAACATGTACTAACATGCCATGCCCACTGCTGCGCATCCTGCCACCAAAGATATAGGTGAAAATATGGCATTCCAATCCCATTTTAGGGAAATTCATGCTTAACAATAAAAATCTACGCCCTCACTATTTTGTAGCATAAATTGACAAAAGGGTTGATTTATTATGCAAATAATTTTTAGCAACACAATAAAAATGTACAACTAAGTTGTTTTTGAAAACAAATTATAAAATATACCCAAACTAACATGAATTCTTACACCCCCCTAAAACGATGTCAAAATCTAGATTATGTTGAAAACTTTTTTGAGAAATGTCGTGTTCCTTATTAGTTTTACTACCCAATGTATCAATGAAACAGCCAAAGCAACTAGTAGATCCTGTCACGTACATACCATAGGGGGTTATAATGTGAACATACTGGTTAACATATGTCAAGACACTGTCAGAATTTAATGTACACAGCATTAGAAAGAATTTGTCACTGTACCACTGGCTTACCAGCGCACAATGTATAAAATTAATAAAAATGTGTTTAAAAAAAAATGTTGAAGTTTTTATATTTTTCTACCAGCAGTCAATAAAAAAAGAATTTACTGAGACATGGTTTTGCGAGTCTTCTCTTCCATCTCTATTGGCTGCCCTTCCGTCGACCTATTACTCTATCCGTGCTGACCGCCCTACCGGGAAAACGGGTGGAGGCGTTGCTCTGATTGCCCGCACTGATTTTCAGTTTCAGATTCTCCCCTCACCCCCCTTGGGAGGAGTTGACCACTTGGTGGTCCGCTCTACCTCTTTCTCCCCTCACCTAGTCGTTGTACTGGTCTACCGTCCACCTCAACCCACTCCGTCTTTTCTCCCCGCCTTTCAAGAACTACTTGGCACTCTGGCCGTTAACTATGCTTCAGTGTTGGCCCTTGGGGACTTCAACTACTGGCCCTCGGATCCCAAGGAATGCGTCTCATCCAAGGAATTTTCCGAAACCCTTCTCTCACTTAATTTCATTTCCCTAGTCCACACTCCAACCCATATTCACGGCCACATTTTAGACCAAGTTTGGTCTCTCAACTGTCCCCTTGCCTCACTCACCGTCTCTCCATGTACTTGGTCTGATCACTTTTTAATTTCCTTCTCTCTTAGCCTTTGTCCGACCAAGACACCCGCCCATACAAAAAACTCTTGGGCTCGCAACTGGGGTAAGGCTAACTTGCCGGCTCTAACTTCTTCACTTCTGGCATCCTCTCCCGCTCTGTCGGGCTTGGCGTCTGCAGCTCAAGCTAAGGCCATTGACCTCTGGCTTACGAATGGAAGCGATAGCCTGGCTCCCCTTCGGCGCACCTCGATTAGGCGCCCTAAAGACGCCAATCGGTGGTTCAGCAAAGAGCTGAAAGAGCAGAAATTAACGGTTCGACAGGCAGAACGCAGATGGAGGTTGGACTATTGTCCCATCTCCAAACCCCGCTATGCCCTTCTCTTAGGTTCTTACAAAAAAAATATCATAGCGACCAAGAAAGCTTACTTCTCGGCTAAAATTCTGGCGGCGGAGAATCAACCCAAGGAGATTTTCTCCATCACTCATGACCTGGCTTTTTCTGACAGGACCTCACTAAAGCCTCTTCCCTCTCAGAAACTCTGCGACTCGTTGAACTTCTATTTTATGGAAAAAATCGCGACAATCAAATCTAACATCCCCTCCCCTTCCCCCTTCTTCGTAGACCCCCAGCTACCCCCTGCCCTAGCCTCTCTCAATTCTCTTCCCCCTCTCACGGAGGAAACTTTTCTCTCTCTTCTCCCCAAAATTAAATCCGGTTCCCCATCAGATATCTGCCCTGCACACATCTTGCGGCAGGTCTATTCTGTTTGTACCCTGCCTCCTCTTAGGTTCCTCAATGATTCTTTGTCCCAGGGGGTTGTGACCCAGTCACTGAAAGCCGCCTCTATTGTCCCCATTTTGAAAAAACCAGGAGCCGATCCCTCTGCCTTGGCTAACTACCGCCCCATCTCCTTGCTACCCTTTTTAGGTAAGGTGCTGGAGCGACATGTCTCCTCAGCGCTCACCTCCTTTGTCGAGGAAAATGGGGTGTTGGCCCCTTGCCAAGCTGGGTTCCGACCTAAGCATTCGACCGAATCAGTGGTGGTGTCGGTGTTGGACACCCTCAGAGAAGGTATGGACATAGGTCAACCTCAGGCGCTGGTCCTCCTTGACTTGTCCGCCGCTTTTGACACGGTGGACCACTCCATCTTACTCTCCCGTGTCAGGGCGGCGGGCATTGGAGGCTCGGCCCTCATCTGGCTCTCATCCTTCCTGAGGGACCGGACCCAGGCGGTTCGTCTTGGGGAGTTTTCAGCTACCCCCTGCCAGGTCCAGTGCGGGGTACCCCAGGGCTCTTCTCTGTCTCCTTTATTATTTAATCTCTACATCTCTCCCCTTATTTTCGCTCTTCAGCAGCTGGAGGTCACGGTATATAACTATGCCGATGACCTCCAGCTCATCTTCAATCTGTCTTCTTCTTCTGATTCTATCTCTAATTTTCAATCTATTCTATCTTTCATCAGGGACTGGATGAACTTCAACCACCTGAAGCTCAATCCCGATAAGACGGAACTTGTGGTTACGGGTGGTTGCTCCAGTCCCTGGAACTCTCTATTTTGGCCCCCTTCCTTTGGCTCTCCCCCTACTCCAGTTTCCTCTGTCAAGACTTTAGGCATTAAGCTCAATGACAAACTTACTATTCACTCCCAGATAGGTTCGGTGGTTTCTTCTTGTTTCCTCACTCTCCGTACTATCCGTTCTATTTCTCGCTTCTTTTCTTTTCCTGCACTTAAACTGATTATGTCCGCACTGGTCCTGTCCCGCCTGGACTACGGGAACGTCCTGTTCAATGGCATCCCTCAGTACAGCTTGCATAAGCTACAACTGGTTCAGAACCAGGCGGCTCGCCTTGCCTTTGGTCTCCCCAAATTTCACCATACCTCTCCCCTTGTAAAGACCCTTCACTGGCTCCCTGTCCGGGAACGCGCCTTGTTTAAACTAGGCTGTATGGCTTTTCAGGCCAGGACTGGTCTGGCCCCCATCTTTATATCTTCAGCCATCAAAATCTACATTCCCGGCAGAGACCTCCGTTCTTCGGCCCAACATCTTTTAGTAGTTCCTCGTTACAGGAAAAAAAACAGGGCGGCTCTAAATTTTCTACCCTCGCCCCTGCGTTCTGGAATTCCCTTCCCCTCCATCTTAGATCCCTCACCCAGTATTCTATTTTCCGCAAATCCCTAAAAACTTTTCTGTTCACCCAGGCCTTTCTGTCTTAAACCCTCTGTCCCCTGCCTCAGTTTATGCCCCAGCGATTGATCCCGCCATTTAGGCTGTCTGCTATCTTAGCGCCAAGAAACCGCTCAGGTGTATGTCGCGCTTTACAAATATTTTAAACTTAAACTTTATGAAGTTATTTAATTCCAGCTCTCTCATGCCTCTCTCTCAAAACTCTTTTCTATTCTACTTCAGGCTTCCTATGCAGAGTCTTCAAACCTATTATCCATATGTGCACAACAATGCATTGGTAAATCACAATAACGATTATGAGTGAAGAAATTGTGCTCCAGTGAGTCATGGCCCCCTACAATGGAGGGTGATGATAAACATACATTTACATTTGCTGCTGATGTACCTATTTAATGACTGTATCATCTGCCACTCTGCCAAGCAGTGTTTCACACAATGTCTGTTTTTTTAAAAATTTGTTTTTTCTATTTAGCAGTGCAAATCACCATGATAAATGACTTGTATTAACAACATACATTACATCTGTCCTGTTTTCTGATTTTCGCCCCTTGCCCACCCCTCCCACCTCCCCGATGCTCAGACCCGACCTAGATACAAGATATCTACGATATACACAATACATTTCAGGTGAATATATAATCGGACAGCAAAATATTAACATGGTCATATAATAAATCAAAAACTCACACAGCTTTTATATCCAAATATAGTTCTAGACCTAAATGTTCTGTATTATTTACACTCTTGAGACGGCCCATTGGGTTGTAGGCGACTTTTGTTTATGATTATTGTTCCTGAATACTGCTAATAAAACAGATTTAATACTAAATGTTCTGTATTTGTATCCACTGTAAAATAGGATCCCATATTGCCATCCCCTTTTTGCGTTTACTAAAGCCTTTTCTTTTGTAGATGGCTACCTCCAAGCTGCAAGTGGCCAGCAATCTAGATCTCCATTGTTGAAAGGCTGGAGCATTTGCGTTGAGCCATGCGGACGCCACACATAATCTAAAAACCGCCATTGCAACATATATCAGGCCACGCATACCTTGTGGTCGTGGGGGATTAGCTATTCCAAGCATAATCTCCTCCATGGAGATTATTACCATTGTGTTAAGTAATTCTGACAAATAGTCTGAAATATCATCCACGACTTTCTTAAGTACCCGGCAAGAAGCAAACATATGTATACTATCTGCTTCAGTGGAAGCGCATCTCGGATATGTAGTTCCCTTACTGGTCCCCCATTTAGCAATTTTATTTGGCTTATAATACAAAAGGAAAAACGTCTTAAAATATTGAGCCTGTAATTTGGTGGACATTAAACTAGATTGATATAAAGTAAAAGAATGGTTAACGGCTTCAGCCGGGACTCCAAGTTTAGTCCGCCATGTACTCATATAGTTATCCAGATCATCTGGGAGACAGCAAATCAGTTGTTCATATATCGGCCCAATTTTGACATTCTTCTTTGTAATAATGTTTTCCATTAACTCAACTGTTTGAAATCTTTTCCCTCCCCCGCCTTTCTTCAAAAGATAATCGTGGATTTGCAGTATTTAAAAAAATCGTGTTGATCAAGATTATATTCCATTTGTATTTCCCCAAAAGATTTTATAGCCGATTTGAAATAAAAACAGCCTAGTTGTGTTACCCCTTTGTGTATCCATTTCTTCATGCACAAATCGTTGAAGATCTCGAGGAGATTACTATTCTCATAAACTGGAGTGTAGCATGATAGTCGTCCTAAACCGGCTAATTTCCGTATATAGTTTCACGCCTTGTAGATGCCTAATAGTGACTTGAATCTAATTTTTTTGAAATAATTATCATTGATATGGCGCCATAACTCGCCTCTCGATTCTTTACCTAAAATAAGCTCTTGTGGTGATGGGATCTCACCTACGTTATTTGCATCCGTATCAAGTAAGGTGGTACAGTATTTCAATATGGCTGCTCAATAATAAAATTTAAGATTAGGTAATGCCAATCCACCCCTATCCTTAGGTGAGGTAATTGCTCGGAATGCTCTTCGGGGTTTCTTGTATGCCCATAGGAAGCAAGAGAACATGTGGTCTATACCTTTGAACAGCTGCGATGGAAATTTTAAACAGATTGATCTGAAAAAATATAAAAATCTAGGTAGATAGAGCATTTTAATCAGATTAGACCTGCCCCAGATAGAAAGATGTAGATTATCAAGGCGAGTCATATCTTTTTTGGTACGCTGCATTAAAAGGACAATATTATCATTGACAAGATTCTCTATTTTGGCGGTTATACTCACGCCAAGGTATATTGCTTTTTCTACCAGCGATGGATCTATCATCGCTGTCTTGCTATTAAGAATGATCTGTGTTTTATTTTGATTTAATTTATACCCTGAGATCTGGCCAAACATATCGGCATCTTCTTCAATCAGACCAATTGCATTCACTGGGTCACTGGTGACTAACGCAATATCATCAGCATATGTTAGCGTTTTTGTAGCTTGATCTCATATTCGAATTGGTTGAATCTTTGGATTGTTTTCTAATCTTCGTATGTATATGTCGATATATATAGCAAATAAAAGGGGCGAACATGGACAGCCCTGTCTTGACCCTCTTTTAATTGGAAAAAATTCTGATATTAATACATTCACCATAACAGCAGCTGAGGGATCCTGATATAGATTTTGAACTGCTCTAATAAATGGTGCCCCAATCCCTACTTTGGCCATTGCTGCCCAGAGATAATTTCAGGAGACCCTATCAAAAGCCTTTTCGGCGTCTAACAGTATAAGGGCCATAGGATCTCCTGAAACCTCTGTCCAATCAAATAGTACGATGACCCTCTGTATGTGATCAGTGGTGTCCCTTTCAGGGATAAAACTATGCTGTCTAGTTGATACTATTTTGTCGATGTTAGGGGCTAATCGAATAGCTAATAGCTTAGAGTATATTTTTGAATCACATGTTATTAAAGTTATCGGAGGGTATGATCCCAGCTCGGTAGGGTCCTTATGTTTTTTAAGAAACACTATAATTTTAGCCTTAGCCCATGTTCTATGTGATTGACCCCCTTGGAATATATGTATGAATAATGCTAGTAATATCTCTTACTTGGATGGCGAATTTGATGTAGAATTCCGTTGGGATCCCGTCTAAACCTGCTGCTTTACCAGCTGCCAGGCTATTTAGTGCGAGAACAATTTCTTTCCAATTTGGGATAGCATCCATGAGATCTGCCTTGTCACTCCCTAATCTAGTGTAGTTATTTTGATTAATATACTCATTAATGGAGTCTTGTGAGATGTTAATATAATTATACAGCATCTGATAGTATTTTTGGAATGATGTTTTGGTTGCCTCTGAATCTGTTTTTATCCCAACTTCTGGATCCCGAATAGACGTTATACAGTTGGCGGTGCTTTCCTCACGAGTCCGAACCGCCAGCTGATGTCCGACTTGTTCATTGAGCTCATAAACCTTTTCCTTATACGAAGTTGCCCTATCAATAGCTTTTTCTATTAGAATATTTATAATATAATGTTTAGCAATGGTTATATTACTCAGGTCTTCTTCCGGTGCTCTACCTTCTGTGATAGATGTTATTAAACTTTCTTCTGCCTTGATTACATTGTTTTGAAGGACCTTCATCTCTTCTTTTGCTTTTTGATTAGCATTGAAAGAAAAACGCAGTGTCTCACCTCTAATACCTGCTTTTAGTGCGTCCCAAACTATCTCGATAGACGCGCTCCCTATGTTCTCTTCTAGGAATCTGGGAATCCATTGTCGCATGGAGTCACAATACTGCTCATTAGTTAATAGTGCCCTTTCAAATGTCCAAAATTTCATAATACCTTTGGAAGAATTAAGTTCAAGGGTTAACAGAAGACGGTTATGGTCGGAGAGTACCCGGGGTAGTTTGTCAGTACTACACTTAGCTTTTAACGTGTTGGATACCAAAAAGTCATCTACTCTTACATGACAGATATGTCTGTAATGCAAAGTCTCTCTGTCTCTATTTTCGTCATGATTAGTTCTGTTTTTTCCCTTCACTGTCTCTCCTTTCTCCTGTGTCTAACTGTACCTCATTCCTCTCAACTCTTTATCTTCTGTTTCACCATGACGCTCTAGAGATATAGCCTCATGTTTGGCCTTTCAAGTACTGCCCTCATGCCTTCCTCACTAGTATTCTTCACCTAGTCATCACTCTCCTGTTGGCCTCCCTGATCAATGCTGCACTGTATTGCCATTCTCACCTTTCCCCTCTCGTTTTTCTAACACTAGTCTTCTCCAGCATGCTCACTTTCTCTCCTCTACCTCTCCAGCAACTCTCTCATTTCAATACTATTTTATTTTATTTATTTATTTCAATTTATATAGCGCATTATCACCCCAGGGTCTCTAAGCGCTTATACAAAGAGAAACCAACACTACCGAAAACAGATGTCTAACTTATAACACTCCCCATGCTTCCCGGAAAAGTATTGTTTTTAACAATCGTAGGAATTGCAATAGGTTAGGCTCCTTACGGAGGTTGGTTGGTAATTTGTTCCATGCTGCAGGGAGCAAAGTGGAAAAAGCACGCCCGCCCAAGGTGGACAGGCGGAATCGTGGATTAACCAAAAGAGTGGCTTCAGAGGACCGCAGCATATAACATCTTCTCATCATTTCACTCTATTATGCAAACACACTATGACTAAATCTGCTTATTAACGCTCCCTCTCAAGCCATCCTTTTAACTCTAACTTTTCATCTCCTGGTCCAATAATTTACCTCCCTTTTTCCCTTTACATCTCTTGCTTGTCCATTCCTTTTTCGCGCCATCCTCTCTTCTAAATAGTAGGTACCCATCCCGAACACTCCAGTCTCATGCTTACCCTCTAATAGGGTGGTATATGCACTGTTAATTTCGAACCCTAATGAGTGGTTCATAAAAGGGTGAGTGGTCATCACAGAGACATCATAAAGCTATCTAGACCTCAGGTCTGAGCAAGAAATACTCTAATGGAAAGTTCAAGTTAACATCTGAAATTTGGCAGGATGAAAGCTAATGCCCCAATGAACCCCACATTTTGCTACAGTATCTATGTTCTCGACAAGGGCATTGCAATAGAAAAACAAATATAACAATGTAGTAAATGTTTGGTTTGCACCTGACTTTCTTTTATTGTGTATTTGAATTGATTTCTCCTCAACTTATTGCCCAACCTAATTTAACTGCAATTGTAGAAGTATTTCTGGGCATGGGACGTTGATACAATACGGACGCATTTCTGGCAACGTTTGGTGAAGATTAAACTGCAGAAATGTTGATAGCAAGCTTTAAATCCTACATATGTTAAACACCAGCAGGTTAATCCATTTTTGTTTTAGGTCTTGTCTGAGACAGCGCATGAGCGGTCGCTTGCAAATATCTTTTGTTACTTCATAAAAAATTCGCGCTTTGTGCATGCCCATGCCATACCATTGGTTGGCTTCACTGCCACACTTTTCTTATTCCCTTCCTTTCATTAGCAAGTGTGTGTGAGTGTGTATTGGGTTTCAGTTTGTCTATGTGTGTTTGTTTCCTCCCTGGATCAAGGACGAAGTACTGATTGATTTCTTGAATACGATCCTTCCACCCTGCTTGTGCTCGGATTGTGCTCCTTTTGGTTGTTTTGAATGCAAGATGGGATCATTTTGTTTCGTTTTGCTTGCAAGACAATTTGATTACTGGTTGGTACCCTTACCTCCCTTTATCTACCACCCCAACCCTATATTTACCCATCCCTCCCTTTACCTCTACCCACCTGTGAGAAAGTGCCTCTTTTGACATGACTAGCCCCCACTTTTTTGCCTGGTATTTGATGTGGTTTCGATTGGAGTGCATGGGGTACCTGCCAACCAACCAGTGCTTCTTCCTTAAAACTATTCCACAATTTGCCCTACAGGACCCCCCGTAAGTACCTAGGACACTGGGACTTAAGAGGGTCCCCTAGGGACCCATCACCTAGGCCATGCAGACTGCCACTGCAGCATGCATGGCCTGGTGCAGACAAAACGACAAAGTCGACTTGGCACACTGCCTGTGTGCCATGCCAACTTGCACTGCATAAGGTACAGGTAAGTCACCCCACAAACAGGTCTTCCAGCCCTAGGGCAGGGTGCATTATCCCACAGGTATGGGCATATATGCAAGAGCAGATATACTCCTAAAATATTTAAGTCCATTCTTAAAAGCTACAGAGAGTACACAGGCTAGAAACCCTACAACTCAAGTTCTACAGTACCATGATGGCTTCTCTGAAACAAGGAGTGTTTAATACCAAGCTACTACTCTCAATAAACCCACACTTATGCCAGTGTGATAACTGATCTATGTACTCAGAGGTGCCCCCTGAAAACCTAACAACCCTGGTGTGGTCACAGACTAGCTGTAGGCAGCCTGTCACAATCAGACATGTTTCTGGACCCCTGGGTCAAGAGCCTCTGCTCTCTGGGACCAGAAACAATGAACATCCTGGGCAGAGGTGTCCTCCCCCAGGATGGGCACAGTGCTCGAGAGGGAAGCTTTAAAGGCTTGCCGCCTTTCTGATGCGACCCTCAGCCTCTGCTGCTAGCAGCAGATGGCAGCCCCCGGTTTACAACCGCACTTTGGGCGGGAAAACCTAGGGAGATTACCTTGTGCACACCTCTGCCAATCCACTCCTAAGGTGGGGGAGGGAAGGTGAAGCACATCTTTGAGTCCCCACCATCTTGAAGCTGGGGAGACTCCTCCAATCAGAGCTAGGACTACGCCCCCTCTCATAGGAGGGTGGCAAAATTGAGGGTGTAGTCATCCCATGTAAGGTGCCCATTGGCCCTACCTAACACTTCCTAAAACATGCCCCTAAAATTAGTATTTAGGTAGCTCCCCCAGGCCCTGAAACTAGTTCCTGCCGACCTAAGGAGGACGAAGCAAACGCTGTGCAGAGAAGCCTGAAGACACCTACTGACTTGGCCGCAGCCCTACCAGCCTGTCTCCAGCTTCAAAATCCCTGCAAAAGAAGACTACACTTGTCCTGCAGCCAGGAACTTCTAGAACCCGAGGAAGACTGCCTGCCCTACGATAAACACCAGAGACTCCAGAGGACAGAAGATCTGCCCCCTAGAAAATTACACAAAGGACTCTGGTGCCCTCTGGATCCGCAAGTCTTGCCCACTCTGCATCGGACGACTCTGGCCCGCGTCCAGGTGCACTCTGATCCAGTACAGGTTCCACAACGATACAGACCCCAAGTCCAGCATTGGCTGACCCCCTCCTGGACTCCAAGGCAACGCCTGCAGATCGAATCCAGAGGCTACTCTGACCGCGATCGGACCTGGTACGAAGAATCCAACGTCAAAGGACACCCCTGCACCCAAAGCCTCTGGGCCTTTGTGAGCTGAACTGACGTTGCCCCTACGATCTTCAACACCCCAAATTACCTCTGTTGTCACTGGTCTTCCTCCTGCAGCCTCTGGTACAACGCCTGCAGCACATTTGTCCAACTGAGTTTCTCCATTAAAAAGCATTGGGCGCCTTATGCTGTATTTGCACCCTGCGACCAGCTGCCCCTGTGCTGCTGGTGGTGTATGTTTGGTGCTGTCTTGTAGCCCCCCCTGTGCTTGCTCTAACCTCCAAAGCTTGGCTCCTGCAACCAATCTATTTACCTGCAAGCAGTGTGGCTTCGAGCAGGCCCAGTCTCAACTGAAATGCCTAGGACCGATCTCTGAATTTTACCTCCGAACCAGCCCACCCCTGTGCTGCTGGAGGTGCAGACTTTGTGCTTACCTGGCCCTTGCCCTCTTCAAATTTTTTAAACCCCTGAAGACTGGAACTGGAAATCGGGTACTTACCCATTAAACCGTATTGTTGTATTCCTCCATAGGATAACATTGAACAGTTTGAAAATTGTATAAAGTGTCGACGTTTGGAAGACCAAAGTATTTCCCCTGAAAAACATACTTACCTGTCTGCCAAGATCTTGGTCTTAAAATAAAACTTAAACAGGTTATTTTTTTATCAAATTGGTGTTGATCTCCTTTTCAGTTGTGTGTCAGTTATTGGTCAGTGTGTGTGCAATAAATGTCTTACACTCCTCTGTGTTAGGCCTAAGGCTGCTCACCGACACTACCATTAACAGAACACTTTAGGTTTACATTGAGCCCTGTACTCTTCTGGGGAATCTCTGGACTCTGTGCACGGTGTAATCACCTAGTGGTATACCATATACAGACCCAGCTTCCCACATCACGACTGAAAAATAAATCACCAGTACATCCCTTTACTTCTACCTTCCCCAAACCCTAAAATCGCCCTTACATCCTTTTACTGTTACCCACCCTTAAACCCTAAAATCACCCTTACCTCCTTTTCCTCTACCCACCACTGAACCCCAATATCACCATTACCTCCCTTTAACTTTACCCACCTCGGAACCCTAAAATGATCCTTACCTCCCTTACCCTCTAAACATCCTTAAAACCCTGAAACCACTTTTTGTAAATAGCACAAAAAGTAGGTTATTTAAAAAAACACAATACCTGCATGGTAAAGGTACCAATACTTACCCACTTGGTAAAAGCAGTTTCCCTTCTGGCAGGCCACACGGTCTGTGTTTTTTTATACCCTTCGGTATGTTTGGGGGGCACCTTTGCTACAGCTTACCCTCCCCATCCCTCACCCACTCTGTATACTTTTAATTGGAGATAGTATATGCGCTGTCACTTGCAAGACATTTTGTTATCTTACAGGGGGCTTAAAACCTGCCCATTGCTTACTATCAGTTGGCTTCATTGTCATTCCCATTTCCTTGCTTCTCTTTGCTCAGCAAGTGAAGCTTGACTTCCTCTTCATGTGTTTGTCCCTACACTGGAGCATGGCCCCAAAGCACTGCTTTCCTTTCCCAGTGTTCTTAAACCGCTCGCTGCTTATAGAGACAGTATTCTTTTTCCTTTTACTTCCACCTTCTGCCTCCTCCCACTTCTGCGTTATTGGGTGCCCACCACCACCCGTCTTCTGTGTTTTTGGTTCTTCAGCCTGCACCTACCCTGTTGTTGCTTGCCACGTCCGCCCCCAGCCTTTCCTACCTCCCCCTTCATTGCTTGCCCCCTCCAGTCCAGCCAAAAATAAAAAGCACCCGAAAGGCACACCAACTGACTTCAAAATGGTATGAAGATGCGGACGGTGGTGCACTCCCTGCTCTGTTTGGCCTCTGTGGTGTAGCCTTCAAGCAAGGCCAACACACAAAGCTTCAGCGGGGGTGGTTGGGAGATAACTTAAAAAGTGAGCTTTAAAGTATTTGTGAGTTTAAGAAATCAAAGCAATGCCATGATCTTCACGCTTTTGAAAACATCAGACAGCTTTAAGTAGATTGTAGCCCAAGCAGGTTTATAGATGGCGATAATCATTTAATTTTGTTATTAGTGCTCATTTGTGTTTTGCTCAGTGCCTTCAGCCTTTGGCCCACATTTCTTGCTCTAAATAAAAAAAAAAGATTGAAGCGTAAATGTGTATTTTTTATTTCTTGTTGGTTTACATTTGCTTAAAGGTGTTGTCATTTGTTCCTGAATTTCTTTTTGGGTGAAGATTGAAAAATCCCCTAATGAGAAAATGGATCATTGCGCCTCGTTGTCAGTGCTGGCCATGTGATAGCACTTTTGTTCCTTTCCTTCAGCCATGCTCCACGGCACTGACATAGCAAATAGATCTCGCATGTGAAATACCTTTTGACTCTGCTTGCCAATGCTTGTTACAATATCTGAATACCCCCTTTCTCTATTAAACAACCATGTGTGTGCACGGACTGACGCTTTACAAATAAATTATCCTGCATCTGAGATAGTTGATTTGGCCTAGGCGCAATCCCATTGTTATACAGTGTGTTTTATATAGCGTTCAGAACTAACATCTGGACGTTTGAGAGTATTACTTATACAAGGAAAGGCAATAGGATGACAAAAAGTCTTCTGTTAAGGACCCTTCTAGTCTGTACTTTCTGTTCTCTGCAACCCCACTAATCTTCATTTCCAGTTTATTTTGCACACTCTGATCTCTATGAGCAGTAACATTTCAGTATTACAGCCATTTCCTTAGTACCGAACTACGAAGGAAGTGACTGCACTACATTTTCGGCCTATAACGATTGGTGGAATGGAAAAGATAGGCTTTTAGGAGTTCTTATTACCTAAAGTAAAACCAGTTTGAAGTGTAGAACTCCAGAGTGTGGAGACTCAAAGTACAAGTACCTTCTCCTAAATGATTTCAGCTGACTGATGGCTAGGAAGAAATAAGAGAACAGCAAAGACATTTGCACTGTAGGCAAACAGGGTAGAGAATGAGGTCGCAGGCAGCATAGCAATCAGGATTTAGGTCAGCGAGATAAAAGTCAACAAGATATATATAGTCAGTGTGCAATGAATTAATACCTTAATGGACAGTCCCCATTTGTCTTTGTATCACTACTGATGTACCCAGACATGGGCTCGGTATTAGTTTCAGATTTCCTTGGACTTTTTCCCGTTATGCTGGTCTTCCCATAAATGACCAATGAAAAGACTTCCACCAGTGGTGTATTCAGCTACTCAGCATTATTTTTAGAAAGAGATGTTCTCAACTCCTTATTGACATTAATACTTCTTGCATCACATACACCACATAGCATGCCAGCGGTGGACAAATCTTCAAGGCAGCATTCCATCGGAAAAGGGGGCATGTTTTAGCAACTCGTGGAAACATGGAGCCTTCAGAGCAGGCACCGCAAAACTGGATTCAGCAAGCATAGATAATACAATATTAGCTTGTAGATGGATGTATGACTGTTTTAGAGACTAAGGAAAAGAATGGAAATGCTTAGCATCCACAAGGGCTTTTCTATGTGAATGATGAACAGAAAACTGCTAAACAGATGATGAGCCCCAGCAATAAAGAGCAGGCAAGTGATCTGCTGCACTAAGTACGTTTCCAGAGGTTATGCACTGGGGGCATGGCTTTGAAGCTGATGGCCTCTTAGTGAGGAGACTCCACGCTGATGAGGCTGAATTACTTTCAGGATACAGTTACTAAGGATACGTTCTGTTGCCAAATGACACAGCAACATTTCGGCATACCCGAGGAATGAAGCAAGGCCTTTTTTCTTTCCGCTGTGAGTTGCTTTTCGGTTATTGTTTTAATTCCGTACCCACTTCAGCTTTACCTAAGCATGGTGGCGCCCAGTTTTCCTATCACACTGTTCCTTCGCAGGGCAACATGGAGCTACATAGCAACCTCTGGCAAGGTATTTATGCATCTTCTGAACCACACATGCAGGCTACAAAGCCGCAATTAATTGTTTTACCAATTTTTAAGACACTGGTTCTTTTTTTAATGCAGCATTCTTAGGGATAGGAAGCTTGCTCTGCGCCAATTGGAGCGTAAATGGAGGCTTCACTATTGCCCCCTTGTTTTTGAATGCCCTATATGAGTAAAAAGAGGCTATTGTGAAGGCTAAAGCTGCATATTTTTCTGCAAAAATTCTTAGCTCCAGCTGCAAATCAAAAACTATCTTCTCCATTGTGGATGAACTGGTCAAACCTGACCGCGTTACCATCAGATCCCCGCCTTCTCGATCCCTTTGCGACTCCCTTAACAGCTATTTTATTGAAAAAATCATAAACATCAAAACCGGTATCCCAACCACTGCTACCATTTCACACTCCACTATGGACCCCCCTAATCCGGCTCATTATCTCACGTTTCCTACACTCACGGAAGACATTTTTTTTTCTCTCTTAGGGAAAGTTAAGTCGGGTTCCCCTCAGCATAGTTGCCCCTCCCACATCAGTCGCGAAATCTACCGTAACATCCCCATACCCCCCCTCTCCTTGTTAAACAACTCCCTTTCCTCAGGGATAGTTCCCCTCCCATTCAAAACAGCGGTGGTCTCGCCCATCCTGAAAAAACCTGGAGCTGACCCAGCTGTTCTCTCAAACTTCCGCCCAATCTCCCTTCTCCCCTATCTGGGAAACGTTTTGGAAGCTTATGTGGTTAACTGCCTGAGTGCTTTTATTGAATCTACCCACTTCCTTGACCCCCATCAGGCCGGCTTTAGGCCTCAGCACTCCACTGAATCGATCGCCTTGGCCATTCATGAGGAGCTAAGAAAGGGGGCTGACCAGAACATCTCCCAAGCTTTGGTGCTCCTGGATTTGTCGGCGGCGTTCGACACTGTTGACCATAATATCCTACTTGAACGTGTCGAGCACGCCGGCATCCGGGGGCTGCCACTGAAGTGGATTACCTCCTTTCTTCAGGATCGTACTCAGGCAGTGTCCCTTCCTCCCTTTTCCTCTGTGGGAAAACATCTTGCCTGTGGAGTCCCGCAGGGCTCCTCACTTTCACCACTTCTTTTCAATCTTTATATTCGCCCACTCATCTCAGAGCTTAAACACAAATCTGTCACTATTATCAACTACGCGGACGACCTTCAGCTTATTTTCAGTATTGACCCCTCCCCCTCCTCTGTACAAAATGTCCATTCTGTCATGAACTTCATTAGCTCCTGGATGAACCTGAATCATCTCAAACTCAATCCTGACAAAACAGAGCTAGCTCTTACCGGTCCCCATGGTAACCCCTGAAATTCTACCTTTTGTCCACCCTCACTTGGTCCCCCTCCTTCCCCTGTTGATTCTGTTAAGAGCCTTGGCATTACCATCTGCAAGGACCTCTCTATGAGGGCACAAATTAATTCAGTTATATCCATCTGTTTTTACCACCTATGTCGTATCCGCAAAATCAGTAGACTCCTCTCCCACAAGGCTCTTGTTCAGGCCAAAATGGGACTTGTTATCTCACGCATTGACTATGCGAATGCTCTATATGTGGGCATTCCAGCATATCAATCCAAACGCCTTCAACTTATTCAGAACCAGGCAGCCAGGTTGGTCTTTGGTCTGCCTAAATCTACTCACACCAAGCCCCTTTTAAAGAATCTTCATTGGCTCCCAGTTGCTCCACGTTTCAAACTTGGATGCCTGATCCACAAAGCTCTTTCCTCCCAGGGACCTTCTTTTATTTCTTCCCTCTTGCACCGTTATGTCCCCCAGCGTGATCTTCGCTCTTCTATTCACAATCTTCTCACCCCTGGTTCTTTTAAGCGTAAAAAACATGTGGTTTGCGATTTTCCATTCAGGCTCCTCTCTTTTGGAACTCCCTTCCCCCTGCATTCCACCTCCTCCCTTCCTATGTTCACTTTAGAAAATCTTTGAAAACCTGGCTTTTTTCATTAGCTTACAACTAGCCCACTCGATCTGTACTGACTAGCCCTCCCACCCCAGCGCCAAGAAACCGTAGGTGTACGTGAGCTTCCTAAGTTCCATTTATCATATCATATCAGCATTTTTTGTCTGCACCCAGAGTATTGATTAGACATTTTTACCCACATGAACATGTCTTTCAATACTGACAATCTTGCTCTCACGCTTATTAATTGTGCCACTCATTCATTCTCTTCTGATTTCCTTTCTATGGATGCATGGGGAAAACAAGGAAATGTAAATTATTTTCTCAACCATCTAACAGTGTATGTTCTGTTGTCACTTTGAACGTAGATGGCTTACTGAAGGCCAATTCACCACTTCCATCTGATAATAGCTTTCTCCCACACCTAACCTCATCCAACAATGAAGGTTCATCATGTTGGTTCTTCCAAGAGGCTCTAGCAAAATCCCTTGCAGATCCTCATCTAGGAATGTTTGCTTGACAAAATAAGAGCTCCTTGTCCTTTTGTGGAGGAAACAAATATTTGGATTCAGACTCCCGATACCAAATAGTCTTCTACAGAACGTCGCATTGCAGATGTTGAACAACGAGTGAGAGACATCAAGGAAAAAACAGATAATACTAATGCCATGCAAAAGGAAATTATTTAATTATTTTATAAAAGAAACACACTGAAGACTTGAACTACAGAAAAAATGCAATAATCTTTGTGTTTATGGACTTCCTGAGGACGTGGAAAGCAAAGTGTGGGAAAGTGGCTCTATATATACTGGACCAGAGTAAGGTACAGTGTGTATAAAGTCCACAAACCCCAGAGGTATAACAGAGGTTAAAGCCTGGTGTGACCATACTCTCTAAAGTGGTAGCTTGGTCGAGCAGTAAGGCAGTACCAGAGGCCAGTGTAAAGCATCGCTTGTACACACTCAGTCAGCAAAAAATTTCACACACTCAAAGACTGAACTCCAGGCCAATTGTTTTTATATCAAAATATATACTTGTTTTATTTCTAGAACCAACAGGCATCAAAAATATGCTGCTCTCAATATGAGAGGTCTCAGATGAGTACAGATGAGTACACACAATTTAGCATTGAGCTCAACTGATAACCCTATATAAACACAGGTGATTACTTTGTAATTACTTTGGTAATTCCAGGACTGGCTCCTAGGTTCAGTCCTGGGGTCTAAGCTGGAAACAGTTTAGCAAAAACGTTTTAGGTATTGTAGTGATTTTTCAGGAATAAAAAGCTATTTTAAAAGTTCACACTTAGCAATTTTTCAACAGAAATCTGGCAATGTTATCCAATGAGAGAAAATTCAGGCTGCAGGTAAAGTACGAGCTCGTTACTTTTGTAATCCAGTACTGGTCTCCTGGGGCCAACACTGGGGTCTCAATTCAAAACAGGTAAGTAATTACGTTTCAGTATTTGGTATGATTTTTAAAGAATATTTCTAGTTTTCAAAAGTAGACCGAAGAAATTTCATAGAAAAGCAGACAATGGATTCCTATGGAGAAAATACAAGTTACTAGTAAACCCGCTAGGGATTACTTTTGCGTTTCAGCACTGGGCTACAAGGTACAGTACTGGCTCCTCTCCTGATTACAGGTGAGTATTTTGGAATTCGGATGATTGTATATGAATATTCCAAGTTTTCAAAAGTAGACACATAGAAGATTATTCGAGTCAAACCAGTCAATGTTATTCAATGGCAGGTAAGTAAGTTACCTGTTTCCTGGTGAGTACTCGTCTGGTGAAGTTGTGGTTCTGGGCATAGACTCAGGGGTCCCCCAGAGTCAGGTAGGTAATGTTGGTTCACCCTCAGCGACGCAGGGGCGGCCGGGTGCAGAGGTAGTTAGGCCCAATGTTTTCCAATGGGGGTTGGGGGTCCTCCAGTTGGTGGCTGCTGGTTAGCAGGTCACGCGGCTGTGGGAGGTAGGGCTCCTGGTCACTTGCTCCGGGCAAAGGGGGAAGCAGGATAGGACAAAGGTGGCACCGTCAGCGGTGCTAGGGTGGCTGGGTGCAGGGTGCTTTTGAGCTGTCGGGCGCTCAATGTTATCCAATGGAAAAGGTCAAAAGGGAACAAAGGCTGCAGGCTCGGGGCGGAGACTCTCCAGGGGGGACCAGCACGTTGAGAGGTAAGTGTGGATTTTGGAACACAGGTAGGTACCCCAAAGGGAGGCACAGGGGGTTGTAGGGCGCCGGGTGCAGGGGGGTCTTTGGGTGTCAGAAAAGCTTACCCTCAGCTGGTCGCATTTGGGAGGGCCCCTGGTTCGGAGTCTGCAGGCGTCGTCTGGTTCGTCGAGGAGGGTCTTTGGGCACTGGACTTAGGGTCTCAGTCGCCGGGGGGTGTCCTGGTGGTCTTGGATCACTCTGGCACGGGCCGGGCTCGGCAGGTGCAGAGTGGGCTGGTCCGGAGCTTCCTGGCTGGCACCAGTGGGGTTGTTGCAGCAGATCCTCTGCTGATGGGAGTCCCAGTCTTTAAGAGGGTCAAGGCAGGCATGTCCTCTGGGTGTCCCAAGATAGCTGTCCACAGGAGTCGCCAGGATTTAGGCAGGAGCAGGTTTCAGGATCGACAGGCCGGTATGGCTGGGGCCAAGACAATTGCTGTCGTCCTGTTGTTCAAAAGGGGGTGGTGATGGACGGAGCATCTGAACCAATCAAACACCCACACCCAGTCAACAGATCTGGGTTTAATCCATCATTGTTCTTTAGCCCACTCTGCCACCCCATTTCAGACATGGCCATATGCAAATCAGTCTGACCCTGTGCCTCATGGCAACAGTCCAGCCCGAACTGCCAAGCCATGCCTTCCCTGGACCGGAAACAAGCTTCCTAGGACCGGTTTCTGGCATTTCAGCCGTCTTCAGCCAGGCGTGCTTGAATCTAGTGGCAAAGTGAGCAAGGGACTCACGTCTGAGCATACCCTGCCAACTTATGGCGAACAAAGCGGTACAAAAGGGGGTGGTGATGGACGGAGCATCTGAATCAATCAAACACTCACACCCAGCTGCGCGGGGGTCTTCCTCTTCTTGATCTTCTTTCTTCTTTTGGTATTAGGATCTGAGGAAGAAAGGTTCAGAGAGGCCCTAAATAATGAATTTAGGGGCGTTACGGGTAGGGCAAGGGCAGGGACCAATAGGTCCCTGTCCTGGGGTGGGTACACCCCCTAGCCTGCTCCTCTCCTGTGGGAGGGGGGCAGGAGGCTACGTGGATTGGGCAGGGCTCCCCATCTTCAAGATGGCCGGAACCCGGGGTCCTGCTTCACCTCGTCTCCCCCACCTGAGGGGTGGGGTTGGCACAGGCTGGCACCCCCCTTCCTGACGTAGTTTTTCCCGCCAGTCTTCCCGCCAGAGTGGGGTCAGAACTGGTGGGGGCCAGTTGCTGGGTACAGCAAATGGTCTGGAGTAGCTCACAGAGGCAGCATGCCTTTGAAGCTTCCCCCTACCCATCCTGGGGGGAGGAGACCTAGCACCTCGCCCAGGATGTGCATTGTTGCAGGCCCAGGGTGCGGGGGGCTCTCCACCCAGGGGTCCAGCAACATGTCTGCTGTGTGGCAGCCTCTGCAGCCACTCAGCCCAGACGTGGATTGTAGGTTAGGTTTTCAGAGGGCATCCCTAAGTTGCCCTCGGGTGCATGTTACATTAAATCCCACACTGGCATCAGTGCAGGTTTAATGTGCTGAGAAGTTTGGTACTAAACTTGTCAGTCTTCAGTGTAGCCATTATGGTGCTGTGGAGTTCGTAATGACAACCTCCCAGCACCATATACTCTTAATGGCATCACTGCACTTACAGTGCCCAGGAATGGCCCTGGGTACTGTAGGGACACAGGGCTCATGCACCTGTGCCCACACCTCTGGCATAGGGCACCCAGATAGAGGGGTGACTGAAGTATGCCAGGGCAGTGGGTTCTGTGGGCATGGCACACAGGGTTGTGTGCCATGTCGAATCCATTTACTAGGGGCTGACAGATGGCCAGAGATGCCAATTGGGATTTAGTTTCAACACAGCTTTTAGGGAAGGAACACAGGCCCTGGGTACCTGGTTGGCAGGGACCCTGGGCACACTCAGTCAAAGCACATCAGTAGTTCAGAAAAAAAGTGGGGCATACCAGTGCAAGAAAGATGGTACTTTCTCACACAAAGCCTCTGGATATTCCAAGTTTTCCAGGTCTTAACATCCAGAGTTCCCAGACTGGGGTGCAAATCTTGTTTGTAAGGCTCCTCCTCTAAACCTAGAGGAGTTATTATAGAATTCTTAGAATTTACTGATCTTCTAAAGGTCCTACAGGCTGTGAAATCAAAGAAACTTTGGGGTCAATTAGGATGGCGGACGGACAAAGTTCGTCCGCCATCCTGTCGGAGGATGGGACCGTCCTCCACAGGGGAGGAGGTCCCGTGCCTCCAATTAGGATGCACCTGTCACAGTGGCGGGTGCATCCCACATTTTTAACATTGCGGCGGGGGTGCTGAAAGCCCCGCCCGCTGCAATGCTAAAAATGGAAGTTGAGCGTTTCAAAGCACAACATGACAGGCACAGCGCGGTGCCTGCCATGTTGTATTTTGAAACGCAGGGGGTACCCCCATGTGCACCCCCACCCCCTATTCACCCTGGGGGCCCGCAACGGGCCCCCAAAGCAAACACCATATGCCTTTTCGTGGCGGCATTGCCGCCACGGAAAGGTATTGCCCACAGCAAATCCTAATATGGCTGGCGGTGTCTGATAGTCTCCGCCACCATATTAGACCGTTTCCGCCGCGGTCGAAAAGCTGCGGGCGGTCTTCCCGTCCGCCGCGGTCCCCACGCCATTGTAATATGGCGGGGGGAAATAGGTGGCGGACGGGCACGGATGGCGGATGGATCGCAACCGCCTGCATGACGGTGGCGATCCGTCCGCCATCCTAATCGGCCCCTTTATTTGGTCCAGTCCAAAAATCTTCTTCATGCAAGTTGTTGCTAAATCTACAGCTGACAGACATAACTTTCTTGCTCTTCAAGCATGTAAGCTAGTTTTGATTTACTGCACCCATGTTTCTACCAAAAAAATCTTTCACTTCTATAGACCCAATAGATCTTAGAAGTTCATTCATTATCACTATAGCAGCTCCAGGGACATTGCTGGACCCCCTACTTATTAATTCTTTTATATCTTCTTGTACTTTATGTTACTATTGTTCTCTTCTTGCTCTGTCCATCTTAAATGTATCATACTCTTTTATAACATAGTTGACTCAATTTTTCTCTTCCAGGATATAGTTCAAATGCCTTAGATGTCCAAACAGTTATGAATATGATTTATTATTTTTGTCTAACATATACCTTTCCCATGTCTGGTATCTCCACTAGAAATCCACTAGAACTCATGTTACTATCTCTCTTTTATTGTTCATGGTGGTTTAGCTCGCCTGTTCCTCCCAGATCTACCATCCTTGCGATCAGCATGTACTCTTTGTTGATCAGTATTTTTCTATATTATATTCAGCTCTTATAATTCAGAGCTATTACATGGAATGTCAAGGGCTAAATAATCCAATCAAACAACTGTAGGAAGCTGGCTCTTCATATGACATACCAAAACGAGGTATATCATGAAAAGAATCCAGGTATTCCCTGACTAGTGGACATGGGCTCATTCTAGCAATCCCAAGGTGCTTTTCTTCAGGTAGTGTGGTCAGGCGGCCTTAGGATTATCAGAGAGGAGTGTTAGACATCTCAAGAAGGAGAGCCACACCAATTTATAAAAATAACATGCATCTTTATATATGTTTAGGTATCAGAATTAATACAATCACGTAAGTACGTTTTGTAAGAAAAATACTTTTACATTTAAAAAGTCGACAGTGCATATTTCAGACACTGCTATGTTATCCTACGGGAGGCGAAACAAGTACAGCAGTCAGGTAGAATACAGCAACTTACGAGACAAATCTCCTGGACTTAAGGTGACTATAGGACAAGGTCCAAGGCAGTACCAGCAGCTCACCTTCAGCGGCACTAGAGCATTCATGTGCACTGGTACAATACAGCATCAGGTGCCCAATGTTAGTCAATTGGGATTGGTCTGTGGGAAAAGAGGCTGCAGGTTTGGACATGGAGGCCAGTCAGGCTGAAACAACCAGAGGGTTCAAGTCCTGCGATGCTAGGGGAAATCGGTGGTCCTCTTTTCCTCGGGCCGGGGTGGCCAGGTGTAGAACGTTTTTGACTTGTCAGGTTTCTTCGTCCGGGAGCACTCACTGTTGAGGAGGCCTGCAAACAGAGGCTGCAGGCGGGGAGTTCACAAGGGGTAAAACCAAAGTGGACTATGTCTCTTAAGGGCTTGGGGACCACCCGGACACCGTTTCCCACTTTGACTCGTGCTGGGGGTCTCAGTGCAGTGGTTCTTGACAGCATTGGGTTTTGGTGGTTCCAGAGCCTTTGCAGTTCTTTTTTGGGTGCCTGCAGGATGCATGAGAACAGCTCCGCTACGCCACAGGAGTCCCTGGGTCTTTGTTGACGGCAGGTAGTCCTCCCAGGCTTTGGCGGCATGACGGCTTGGAGGACAAGACAACTTTGGAGTATTTCGACGGGGAACAGCACACAGGCCGGCAGGGCTGGTGCCCACTCAGCTACTCTTCTTCAGTCTTTACTTTCGTGGCTCTTCAGTGTCCATTTTCTTCGTAGGTCAGCAAATCTAATTTTCTGGTTCCAGGGGCTCACCTAAAAATGTAATTTAGGGGTGTTAGGGGATAGTAGGGTCGTAGCCAATGGGCTATCTAGCCCTGGGGTCACTGTACTCCTATACGACCACTTCTTGCAAGAAGAGTACATAATTTTGTCCCAGAGTTCCTAAGTTTGCCATCACCAAGATGGCTAACTTTGAAAAGCCTCCTCCACTTTGGATAGCCCACCTAAGGGATGGTACTAGCCTGAGGGTGGACAAGCCCATCCGCCTAATTAGTTGTCCTGTCTGTCCAAGTGCCAAGGGGTTCTGGACAAAGGGAATCGGCATCCTCTCCTGTAAGAGAAGCTAGATTTGCATATCAATGGTGGTGGGCTCTTTGAAGCTCCCCTGCCTTTGAATGCTAAGCTGCAGGTCATCGCGTGGGAGGGGTTGTAAACATACTCTGCCTGAGCAAGCTTTGTTTCTGACCTACTGAGAGCATAGGCCCTTACCCCATGGGGGTCAAAAACTTGTCTCTGGTGGCAGGCTGGCGAAAACCAGTCAGTCAGCACACCTGAAGCCCTCTGGATACATGTATTAATAAATCTAAGACTGGAAGTAGTGTGAGTTTATTAATACATGATGTTTGATACCAAACATCCCTATTTTCAGTGAAGCCATCATGTAGCTGGGGAACTCATTTTCACCAGTGTACAGCACATGTACTTACAATGGCTTCACTGTTCACTTGTATTGACAGCAATACAGCTGACCAGCACAGGGGCATATCTGCTCATGCAGATATGTCCTCAGATGTAGTATAGTACATAGCATAGTGCCCCTGCCTTAGGGCAGTGAGGTCTGCTGTAGGGGTGACTTACCTATACTGCATGCAGTGCCTGTGGTCATGGCACCAAGGCATGGGTGCCATGTCATGTTTTCACTTTTGTCCGCAACATGACATGCAGCCTGCAATGACAGTTTGTATATGTTTGGTGAGGGGTCCTTTAGGGTGGCACAATCCTTCCTGCAGCCCTTAAGAAAACTCTTCAGTCTCCTTGCCCTAGGTACCAGAGGTACTACTTACTAGGGACTTACAGGGAGTGTGAAACGTATTTCCAAGTGAGGTATAATAGCACAGTTTTGGGGAAAGAGATCTTGCACTGAGGACCTGGTTAGCAGGAGCCCAGTGCACTTCCAGTCGAAATTACATCAAACACCAGTCAAAAAGTGGGGTTCACCATGTCTAAAAGGGGCATTTTCCACAGACAAAAAGATTCATTCACATCTGATATAAACCAGATTGAGTTTCACTTCAGGAGACTCACCTTACTGAGTTAGAAGTACACAAGCTTCAACATTCCTGGGTGGCTACATGACCCTACCTCAAACACGAAAGATGGTGCTGTTACATTAGGTTATAAATATTTAGTTATATCTGATCATTCTCAGGATATGGATGATGGAGGTTGATGGATTGTAGTCAAGTTTCTGGTCAATAACATTCCTCCTTTAATTGGCTTGACTAGAATTTCAAGCTTAAAGTCTTACAATGGCATGGTTTTGGTCCCCTAATCATTTCCTTGATCTCTATTTAATATGACTTCCCGAAAGCTTCCGCGTCTGTGAATGGTAATACACTTTCACACTTCACATAGGTGTTTGACAAGGCACACACTTGTCGCCATTGTTATTTACAGTAGAACCATTTCTCTCCAAAATCAGACAAAATCTTTTAATTTCAGGTTTACAATTGCAACACACAGATGACATTCTTCTATTAATTTTTTAACCTTTAAAGTTCTCTATCAACCCTCTCCCATGATATTCTTACATTTTCAAATGTTTCCGGAAACAAAATAAATTTTGATCAGACTGAAATCTTACTGCTAAGTAAATACTGAAATAAGAACATATTTGCATCCTCCGGCTTCACTTGGAACTCTATGAAGATTAAATATCTAGGAATCGCGTTCACTAGTCCAATTAATACTACTAACTTATCAACCTTAAACATCTTATTCTTAAAGCTGAATCTTTGATTTCTAAATGGAAATCCCTTTTTTATCCTGGTAAAATCATTTAGATTCATTCAAGACAATAATTCCCTCATTAATCTTTACACCTTATACACCTAACCTGCTAACATTCCTCACACTGATTTTCAGAAAATTAGTTCACTTTTGTCTAAGTTTTTTTGGAAAGGAAATAAACTCTATGTCACCCTGTTCAAACTCGCAAGACTTACAAGCCAACTTCTCAAAGTTTCCACAATATAATAAGGCCTTTTGTCTCCGACAGGCTTCTTTTTTGGTTATTACAAAACTCTTCTCCATCTTTACTGCTCTGGTTCACTATAGAAAGAGCTCCTATTTCTTTTTGCTTCTTTCCCAATCCTCACATACTCCTCTACTTTTCTACTTATTCTTTGTGTCGTACTTCTTTTCCTTGGATGCCCATTTGGTATAATTAGCTTATCAAACTCAATAATAGGGCTCTCTTTGGGAAATCATGAAGACAAACAGGTATTGGTTATGTATTTAGTGATGAGAAAAGAAATCTCTGAAGTATCTGAAGTATCTGTACTTAGATAGATAGATAGAAGTATCTGGAAAAGAGACATGAGGAAACTCAATCCAAACTCTCTACCCCCCAACAGCTGCAATCTCCTACTCCCCCCTGCCGACACTTCTGACGTTCAGGTCCTAACTGACCACTATCTCAACTCCATGGCCACAATAATCAATGAGGCCGCTCCAATGCAATTGAAAAGAGTATCCACTAAGATATCCAACCCCTGGTACAACGGGAGTCTCAATGAAGAGAGACGGGCTATGCGATCGGCAGAGCGTACCTGGAGATCAATTCCCTCGACATTGCATCTCAAAACTCTTAGGAAAAAGAGAAATGCATACTTCAGGAAAATAAAACGCTCAAAGTCAGAGTTCTTCAGAATCCAGCTAGACCAAGCAAAAAACCGTCCAAGTAAATTGTTCGAACTAATCCGATCTCAATCTAAGGAACAACCCCCAGCTGTCGACATTATCAGCACTACCCCTTCTTGTGAAGATTTCGCAGCTTTCTTTAACAATAAAACTGACAATATAAGGAGCGACCTCCTCAATGACGCAAGCCTGTACTCAATACCCAACTGCATAACACCCATTAAACTAAAAAACAATGCGACATGGTCATCCTTTGACACCTACTCTGAAGAAGAAATTGGCAGAATACTCAGCACCCTAAAACCATCCAATCACCTCACTGACCCTCTTCCTGCTAACGCCGTAAAAGACTTCATCCCTCTGCTACTCCCACTCTGGACTAAAATTATCAATAGTTCACTACAACAAGGAACCATCCCGGACTCCCTCAAAGTGGGACAAGTTACACCTTTACTGAAGAAACCAACAGCCGACCCCACTGATCTAAACAACTACCGTCCGATTACCAACATTCCCACTCTCGCCAAGCTGCTAGAAAAATGCGTCCAACTGCAAATGACAAAGCACATAGAACAGTTTGATCTCCTCAACCCACACCAATCAGGCTTCCGAGCAGGGCACAGTACTGAAACCGCTATGACTCACATTATTGACGACGCCATCCAAATCTTAGATCAAAACAATACCTGCCTCCTCATCCTTCTTGATCTCTCTTCAGCATTCGACACAGTGAAACATGAGAGCTTACTCGAACTCCTAAAATCAAGAATGGGCCTCTCTGGGACTGTGCTTCGCTGGTTCACTTCCTTTCTACACAACAGGTCTCAAAAATTCAAGAGCAAAAACCTAATGTCTTCCCCAGTACCGGTATCGTTAGGCGTCCCTCAAGGATCCTGCCTATCCCCTACTTTGTTCAACCTAGTTATGGAACCTCTCACCACTCTGCTACAAGCATCCAATGTACACTTTCACATGTACGCCGATGACACTCAAATATACCTCAAGTTACAATCCCCCAAAGACATCCTGAGTCTGAATTCAACGATCAGAAGCACCCAATCTTGGTTGGCTGACAACCACCTCAAACTCAATGCTATGAAGACTGAGTTCCTCCTAATCTCACCTCCCACGAAAATATCTTCCGCACAAACATGGCTTAAGCACCTAACAGCACTCAATGTCCAACCGACCATCGTGGACTCAGCTAAATCCCTAGGCATAACACTAGACACCAACCTCAACATGCAGCAGCATATCAGCAAGGCTACTAAGGGGGCGAACTTCCAAATAAACACCTTGAGAAAATTGAAACCCTTCCTCCCAGCAAAAGACTTCCAAACAGCAGTACAAGCTCTAGTCATCCCTCGCATAGACTATGGCAGCGTGGCCCTCTGCGGCCTCCACCTAACGACAACTGCACCCCTAAGAGCGTCACTAAATGCGGCTGCAAGACTCATCACTGGATCAAAAAAGCATTCGCATATCTCTACTGACTTCAAAGCCTTGAACTGGCTGCCTCTGGAAGCCAGAATACAGCTGAAAATTTCCTGCATGACGCACAAGGCTATACACTTGAAATCACCCAGCTACCTAACTCATAAGTTGACAATCTCTGGTGGGTCCAGAACTACCAGGAGCACGAACAATCTTCTGCGGAAACCGCGAAGATTCCGGAAGGAAAAAACCTACAAACGCTCCTTCTCTGGTATGGCGCCCAGGATCTGGAACGCACTTCCTCCTGAAACGAGGCTCATCTCTTCCTCCCTTCTTTTTAAGAAAAAAGTCAAAAGTATCCTTATGGCTAAATACACTTGAACAAATTCGTTTGATTTACATTAAGAACAGTATTAACAGTATTGTGTTATGATATTGCCTATATATTCCTATGCACGTGTGTTTTGACGTATTTTAGTCCTTTATTTTTTACAGCGTTTTGATGGCCTTCGCCCCAACTATGCACTGCTACCTCATACCTGTACTATGCGTACTATACGTACTATTGTTTATAATAATATTACTCTGTATTATTTACAGCGTGTTGATGGCCTACGCTCCAACTATGCCTGCTACCTCATACCTGTACTATACGTTATATTGGTACTATGTTATATACTATATTGGTGCTATGTACATGAACTTGTTGATGGCCTACGCTCCAACTATGCCTGCTACCTCATACCTGTACTATACGTTATATTGGTACTATGTTATATACTATATTGGTGCTATGTACATGATCTTGTTGATCTACCTCCCTACTATGCCCCCTTGTTCCCCTACCCTCCACCTGCCTTTGTAAAGCGCTCTGTCATCTGCAAAGATCTTGTTCGCGCTATATAAAACTCTCAAAATAAATAAACAAAATAAATGAGGTTCCTATTTTCTTTCCCCATTTCCAACAGATAATTACTCCAAGTTTTTTCAATCTAAATTTGCTATTTTGGACATCTTCCTTACTATACCAGACTTTCTACTGACACCCTCATTAATATTCTTAGGCTTCAAATTTTAGCTTCCAATCCGAAGGCTTATATATACATTTTTAAACTCTTCCGGACATCACAGAATTAAGACTTCAATTCAATATCTCTGGGAAGCCGACATGAGATGCTCCTGGTTGCTTTCTCTTAAAGATAAATTGTGGATTAAAATTCATAAAACATCCCCAACAGCCTCTCTTACTTAAGACTGCTCTCTTACTTAGACTTTATTATCTATTTACAACAGATTACACTGCACTCCTCGCCCTCTAAACAATTCAGGACTATCGATAATCACTGCTGGTCATGTGATATACACGGATCTTAACGCCATGATGTTTTTCTGTCCCAATACTTTACATTTTTGGTATTCAGTTTGAGGATACATTTATCTTGTTTTTCAAATAGCCACTCTTGTTTGTATTGCCTCTATCTTCTTAGGTAGTTTGGAGGAAAACTGGCATTTAACGTTCTCCAGTAATAGCTTAGTTGATCTTTTAATTGCCGTGGCTTTCTAATAGAAGGCTACTAATTGGAAACACTCTTCTAATGTTTCCTATCTATCCTGGTGGTATGTGGTATGCCATCCTCACAGGTTGGATAGTGCTTTCCCTACCTTTACCCTTCTAGCTATCAAAAGGGATTTATTATGGTTACATCTCACTACATTTATAACACATGCTAGTACCTTCTCTATGGGCTAACCACATTTTCAGAGCTGACACTTTTAAACCTCCCTGATGAGTCTGAATTTCTCTTTTATGTTTAGATATTTCTTTATTGCCATGTTGTTTTTTTCAACATACTTATTTTCAGAAACTCTTATATAAGTTGTGTCCTAGTTTATGCCGATCTCCAGTGCTTATTATATATAAAAATGCATTTATAACTCTTTCCCTCTTCCCATCCCCCAAACGTCCTTTGACAAATAAGCTTGTACTCGTTAGTCTTTCAAATGTAAAATTTTGTATTCTGGTTCAATTCAGTATTATGACATTTGTTGCATTTACCAAACATTTAATAGTTTACCACTTTATGATATTGGTTCTAGCTTTGTTGTTAACTTATCTTTGAATTTTGCTTATGGATGTTGGACTATATGGTGTTTCTTCCTTTATTTCAATAAAGCTTTTAACAGAGAAAAATAGCTTATGCATTAGGTCCTTCATTTGCTTTCACACAGAACCTTTCAGTATAAAAGCATGTTTTGGGTGATTTATAAGTAAGTGAATATATACATATTAGCACCCCACCCACAAGCTAAAGGACATGTGACCACTTCCAGTTGTTCCTTCTATTCAAATAATCATACATGACACAATAATCTAGACCTGGTGATTCTGTGTACCTCTGAGGTATTCATTCCCCCGAGCTACATATAAGTACGCCACCACAAAACTGCCACCATTCACCTAAAGGTAATTGAAATGAGTACAGATCATTATAACACCCTGCACGACTATTACAAGTGCAATTGAAAGCTCACTCATATAGTTACATCATTATATACACTAATAAAACAACATCAATCTGTACATATTATAAGAGATTTATGATATACACTAGTCTTGTTCGTCACACATAAGCTGTTGTTTTCAACATAATCTTTCAGGTGTGCAGGTTTGTGCAATTCTTTTTTCAACTCAACTTTTCTTTTTTCCACCTATCTCCTTTGTCACTGTTCTAATTTGAAATATCTTCCCTTGGCACGACTTCCTATGATTCTCTGCCCTTCTGTCTTTCACCTTGGTAATGTCGCCTCTCTGAAAAATTCTACATCCAGCTTTATTCAGTTTCTACTGGGTTAAACAACTTTGTTACCTTCACTATGACCTACAGGGAGATCTATCTTCCTATTTTTTTGTGTGTTTACCTAACCCGGTCTGGCAAAAGTGTTGGTTTTCTATTCATTAATAATTAGATTGGCGATCTACTCATCATTGTGTGGGGTGTGCTTATGCACATTTGTCTTTTTAATTACTATAACTTACCACTTTCTGCCACTGCTGCGGACCAGTTGTATTTCTTCCTTTATTACTTTGGGAAATCTCTCAATTATGCCATTCGTGTCTGCATGATACAGCAAACATCTATTTTTGAGCAATCCCTCTTTCCCTCAGAAACATATTAATTTATCTTGAGAGCAACTATACTCCATTATCAGTAAGACTAGCAATAGGGAACACCTCTATGTTAAATGATCCACTAAGAAGTTTAATGGCCATTGACATAGCTAATAAAGTAATCAAATGTTGTCCTTCCTTCACCCCCTGTGTGGGCACCACTCTATCAATGGACATTTCCTTCCGCAGTTTATATGGTAAGATTTTTTATTCCTCTTGCAAATTTTGCTACTAATGCTACATTCTATATACTCTCTCACTATCCTTTCAACATGACATTTAACCCCCATCACCTGTAAACATGACACGGTCTCTCTCTTGTTTTACTAATTCCTAGGTGTACTTCATAAAGTTCCTATTTAAATGCACATGAAGGTATTAGTCTTGGGCCTCAGCATATCATTCCTTTATTTTCTGGTAGATCTTCTTTGTACACCAAAATTTCTTGCATTCATCACCAGACTTCTTTATCTCTTGCGACTTAACTCATATTTCTGTAACCTTTTGCAGCACTGTTTCAGCATCTATTCCTTTCTTCACTCCTCTTCTATTGTTCATTTGTTCGGTACAAATTAACCTTGATAAACAGTGTGCTAACTTATTCTTTGCGCCGGGATGTTTTTCATTTCAATTGCTTGTTTGCCGGTGTGGTTCAAAATGGAGTCTATCGCTTTCTTAGTGAACACTTCCTTCAACGGCTTGTGATCAGTTTTGATAAAGACAATTATTTCCCCAAAATATATTTTCATCTTTCTGACAGCATAAAATAAAAAAATAATGCTTTTTTTATTACTCACCATTTTGCCTCAGCTTGCCTCACCTAGAGATATAAGTAATAGTTTGTGATCCATCATGCACTGGCGGCTGAGTTTGTCCGCCCTGGCGTTCAGGGAACCTGCAAGGTGTTGAACCGCCAGCGTAACGCCCATGTGTTCCAGCCATATCCAGAGGCGCAGAGCCTCCTGAAAAAGGGTCCACGACCCCACCCCGCCCTGTTTGTTGCAGTACCACATGGCGGTGGTGTTGTCTGTGAACACCTGCACTACACTTCCCCGGACAGAGGGAAGGAACGCCTTCAGTGCAAGCGGGATCGCCCGCAGCTCCAGAAGGTTGATAAGGAGTCGGGATCTCCGCCGGAGACCAGAGGCCTCTGATCTCCGCCTCTCCCATGTGGCCCCTTCATCCCAGGAGAGATGCATCCGTCACCACTGTGTGCTCCGGTTGGGGAAGGGAGAGGGATCTGCCACTGACCCAATCGCGGTCCGTGAGCCACCACTGCAACTGTCTCGCAGTGCCCTCCGAGATCAGGACGTGGTCAGGCAGGTTGCCCTGATGCGGAGCCCACTGAAACTTCAGGTCCCACTGCAGAGCCCGCATCCGCCACCTGGCGTGATGCACCAGTAGGATGCAAGAGGCCATCAGCCCCAGGGGCCAAAGCGTCAACCTGACCGAAACTCTGGATAAAGGCTGAAAGATCGGAATCAGAGCCTTAATATCCAGAACCCGCTGCTCGAGAGGATAAACCCGAAACTGCGCCGAGTCCAGAACCGCTCCGATGAAAAGGAGCTTCTGAGAGGGGCATAGGTGTGACTTCGGCACATTGATGGAGAACCCCAGCAAGTGCAGGAGATCGGACGTAATCTGGAGGCGGGAGACTGTCTGGGGCGAGCCCGCCTTCAACAACCGCCGAGATAGGGGAAGACTGAAACCCCTGATCGGCGCAGATGAGCTGCGACTACCGCCATCACTTTCGTGAACACCCGAGGGGCACTGTTGAGGCCGAAGGGGAGCATAGTAAACTGAAAGTGCTCATGGCCTCCCGTGAACTGCAGGTAGCTCCGGTGGGCCAGCAGGACGGGGATGTGGAAATATGCGTCCTGCAAGTCCAACGCTACCATCCAGTCTCTAGGGTCTAGGGCAGCCAGGACCTGAGCTAAAGTCATCATCTTAAACTTCTCCTTCCGGAGGAAGCCGTTGACGCTCCGGAGGTCCAAGATAGGGCGTAGGCCTCCTTTGCCCTTCTTGGGTACCAGAAAGTAGTGGGAGTAGCAACCACGTCCTACTTCTGGCCCAGGAACGCACTCGATGGCCCCCTTGGCCAAGAGGGCCAAAACTTCCTCCTGCTGAAGTTGCAAGTGATCCCACGACATGCAGTGGTACTGCGGTGGCATGGCTGGAGGGGTCGCCTTGAAGGGGAGGGAGTAGCCCCTTCGGACGATTTGCAGCACCCACCTGTCCGAAGTAATGGTACGCCATTGGAGGAGGTGATGGCGAACCCTGCCCCCCACAGGCGTTGAATGGGCCTGAAAGCTCCGACTAGGAAGGCTTTGAGGCAGGTGCTGCGGGAGTGGATGTGGACTGACCAGGTCTCTGTCCCCCTGCACCGCAACAGCGGTTCCCACGTCCGCTCTGAGGTTGGTTCTGCGGCCTGTGGCAGGACGAACGTGTGGGGGAGCCCCTTCCTTGGCCACGAAAGGGGCGAAAAGCAGAAGTCTGCTGGCGCTGGCCCGACAGGCCCAAGGACTTGGCCGTAGCCCTGGAGTCCTTGAAACGCTCAAGCGCACTGTCTGCTTTGTCGCCAAAAAGGCGACGGCCATCGAAGGTCATGTCCATGAGCGTGGACTGGACACCCCCCGAAAAATTGGAGGCCCTCAGCCAAGCGTGGCGACGGATCGCCACCGTAGTGGAGATCGCTCTGCCCAGCGAGTCCGTGGTATCAAGTTCACATCTGATTGAATAGCGTACTGCACCCCGCCCCCCAGCAAGTGCCTGGGCGAGCCGTGCCTGGGCCTCCTCCGGACACTGGGGCAGCACGGCCGCAACCGTATTCCACAAGGAGTGGGTGTAACGGCCCAAAAGGCAAGCGGTGTTGATAGACCGCAACCCCAAACTCAGTGAGGAGAACAGTTTCTTCCCAAACTGATCAAACCTTTTGGACTCCCGATCTGGAGGAGCAGTCGGGAACGCGGTCTGGGACGTGGAGGCCTGGATCACCAGGCTCTCAGGGGTGGGGTGAAAGAACAGAAAGCAGGGGTCGCCTGGAGCCGAGAGGTGGCGTTGGGCCACGTTTTGATCCACAGGGAGCACTGTGGAGGGCTTGGACCAAGTGCCCATCAGAACGTCCGTGACGGCTTCATTGAACGGCAGCATAGGCTCCGAAGAGCTTACTGGTGGTTGAAGCACCTCAGTGAGGAGATTAGTCCTCACGGCCGCAGATGTGAGCTCAAGAGCCAAGGCCTTGGCTGCCCTGCGCAACACCACACCATAGGTAGCACCCTCCTCCGTAGCCACGGAGGGAGGAGAGATGAATCCAGTGTCAGGCGATGTATTCAGACCACTGGCCTCCCCCTACTCATCTGCCCAGTCCCGACTGCACTATTGTGCCAGAGGGTCTTCAGACCCCTCCCAGTTCTCCCCTTCATCCGTGTCCTGGTAAACAGGCAGAAATGACGGAGCCGGGTCAGAGGTGAATTGCTCACCAGCCGACGCCAGACCCGGACTGAAACCGGGGGCGGCGTTGTCAGAAGACCGCGCTGGGAGGACACCATCGGGGTCGGCGCCAGCAGAGGAGTCGTAAGTTCAACTGGCGTCGACCAGGATCCCTCGGGGCCTTGCGGCATCGGGACCGAAGTCGACTAATGCGCCGGCGCCAAAGCCCACGACGACGCCGAAACCGGCGGCCTGCTAGGGCCCCAAGTCGGGACTGCGGGCCCGAAGGCACGCCGGCAGGCCTCAACGGAGGGAAGTGAGTCCTCATGGTCACGAGGAAGTCACGCTCCTCCAGCATCGCATGCAGTCCAGGGACCGGAGGGTATGGGACCGGATGTGATGCCCGCGGCTCCAGCGCAGCCGCGCTGGTGGTGTCACCTGAACCGTCAGCAGAGTCGCGCGACCGGCGAGGGTAATCAGAAGAGCGATGACGTCTCTTAGACTTCTTCCTCCTCCTCAACTTACCGGAGGACTTCCAGCCCGACGAGTGGTGATGGCTCTAAGAGCGTCGATGGCTGCCGGATCTTGAGGAGCTTGCGGGACCGCTCCCGCCTAGCCTTCGAGGTCAATGCCTGGGTCGAGGCACGACTTGTCGTCGTGGTCGGCCCCGAAGCAGTAGAGACACCGGCGGTGGGGGTCTGTCACCGACAGGCGTCGCACGGCTTGAATCCAGGCATCCCTACCAGCACCAGGAGTCGATACCGACTCGAAAAGAATAGCAAAAATCGGCCAAAAAGTTAGTAAAAACTCTTGGGTACCGGATCTGCGCTTGCTGGCGTGGAAAAACGAGAACTGACGTCAGCGCGCGAGGGCGGCGTCTAAGTACTCCGTTGACGTCATCCCTGCAATCACAAAGCCAACGACGGACGCGGAGCCGCAGACGACGCCTACCGTCGCGCTAGGTTACTGCTGACGAAAACTTTCCGGATCCAGTCTGACGCCTGGGGGTATTCTAAGGTAAGGAATCTAACACTAACCTGTTTCTTTCAGATGCCTGCAACAGTATTGCTCCCAATGCTTTGTTGCTGGCATCATTAACCACTATGTAGCTTTCCTGGGAATCATAATTTTGCAGACAGGGAGCTTCTCCTAATTTTCATTTTACTATTTTAAATCCCATTCGTAGTTTGCATCCCAATCAATTCCACTCTTCCTTAATGGACCGCTTCTTCGCCATGCTGCTCTCAAGCGTAGAAATACATTTCAACTAGAATTCCACAATGCCTAGGAAATCTGCCAGTTGCTATTCTGTCAGTGGTGCAGACTAGTTTCTGATGGCTTAACCTAGCTCTCCTATGGGTTTTATTCTCTCTCGTCAATTTATGTCCCAGTAAATGCTGCTGTAACTTCTTTAATACCTGTCTCATTCTATGTTCATTTTCTTGTTGATTAAACCTGTAGGAAGTAGACTATTTATGTAGTGCACCTAAGGTGTACACTATGCAAATAGCCCAGACGACCTTTGATAGTTTACAGGGGCTTTCTTTAAAAATCCCAAATGCTCTATTTGTGGTAATGTGATCGAGCAGTTTAGGCTTATCAAAGGATAGTATTAGGCATTTGTTCAATCAATCAATCAGTTTGTTTGTTAAGCACGATTACTCACCCGTGAGGGTCTCATGGCGCTGTGGGGAGGAGGGAGTGCATGTTCCAGTCCATCAAGGAGAGGGTTCTGTCAAAGAGCCAGGTTTTGAGGTTTCTCTCAAAGATGAGGAGCGATGTTGTCTGTCTGAGGTGGAGCGGAAGAGCGTTCCTGGCTCTAGCCGCCAGGAAGGAGAAGGAGCGGCCTCCCGATCTGGTCTTTCTGGTGCGGGGGACCACAGTGTGGGAGAGCTGGGATGATCTTAGGCTCCTTTGGGGTGCGTGGAACTTGAGTCTGCTGTTCAGGTATGCTGGTCCCATGTTATGGAGTGCCTTTTGTGCGTGGATGAGAATCTTGAAGGTGATTCTAGCCTCGATGGGGAGCCAGTGGAGTGTGCGCAGGTGCTGGGAGATGAGGCAGTGTCGCCATTCTGGATGTTTTGTAGTTTGCGGGTTTTTGTTTATTCCGGCGTAGAGTGCGTTGCCGGAGTCGAGTCTGCTGGTGACGAGGGCATGAGTGACGGTCTTTCTGTGCTCGAGGGTGATCCATTTGAAGGTCTTACGTAAGAGGCGGAGGGTGTGGGAGCAGGAGGATGCGACGGAGTTTATCTGGCTTTCCATTTTGAGCTCGGAGTCCAAGATGATTCCAAGGTTGCGTGCGTGGTCCGTGGGGGTGGGTGGGCTTACGAGGACGGGGGGCCAACAGGTGTCGTTCCAGGCGTTGGGGTTTGGGTCCAAGATGAGTACTTCTGTTTTGTCAGTGTTGAGCTGTAGGCAGCAGTTTTTCATCCATTTGGCGACAGCTTCCATGCCTTCTTGGAAGTTGTGTCTGCCGGTGTTGGGTTCGTTGGATAAGGAGAGGATGAGTTGGGTGTCGTCTGCGTACGATACAATGTTGAGTCCGTAGGTTCTGACGATGGGTGCGAGCGGAGCCATGTAGACGTGGAAGAGCGTGGGGCTTTGTTGCACACACTAAGTCAATAAATGAGGCACACAATAAGGAAATCTGAGACCAATTAAAAAAAAATAACTTCCATTTTTAGATTAATTCAGACACCAAGATCTTCGAAATCAGGTAAGAACATTTTGAGTGAGCAATTTTCAGAAATACAGAAAATACAGCTTTCAGATTGGAGGCATAAGCCTCGTATGAGGTAATGTTAACCTATAGGAGAAACATACACTGCATAGGTATACTTGCAATAGAGTTACAGGTTTTTCTTCTTGACTTAAGATAAGTAGGGGTCAAGGTCCGTAGAACCACAAGCAATTTTGGTTTACCTGCGCGGGTGCAGAGGGGCAGGTCGGAAGGGTAGCCTCGAGCTCTACCGCTTAAATCAATGGGGAAGCCTATAACAAGAAAAGAGGCTGCAATAAGTGATGCGGGGGTGGGGCCAGTGACAGGCTTTGCTCTTGAGCCTCTCTGGAGCAAGGGTGCACCGTCGGTAGGCTCAGAATCAGGCTATGGGGCTCGGGCGCAGAGGTGTTTCGTCTGGCGGGTTGCTTGCGTTGGGAGGCTCTCACTTTTTATGTTCAACTGGAGTTGGGGCAGAACAGGACCACAGGGCCACTCTAGACGATGGCCTCTCTGATGCGGACAAGGCTCTTGGAGGATGCACAGCGCTAAGAGGAGTCAGTTCTTTGAAACTGTAGGGAGAGGAGCAGGAAGGCAGGGTTTGGCACCAAAGTCCACAGCTAGTCCACTGTTTTCATGTCTTAAGCTCTTTTTTGTCCTCCTTGTTCTTTCAGGCAGACAAATCTGAGCTCCTGGTGCCAGGGGGCCACCTAATACGAAATGTAGGGGTTATAAGGGGAGTGAAGGGCAGTAGCCAATGGGCTATTGATCCCTGGGGGTCACTACACTCTTGATATGACTACTTCCTGTGGGGAGTGGACATACGCCTGTACCAGAGTGCCTAATTCCACCAAAAACAAGATGTGGAGCCCTTCTTTTGTGGAGCACATCAGATAGCCAACCGTGGGTTGTGACTAGCCTCGTGGTGTAACACGCATACTTGCCTAGCTAATTTCCCGCCTGTCCTGTTGCCAAATGGGCCTCAGGGCACAGGGTGGAATTTCCCATTTCCGGGGGAAGCCGGTGACACATATCAAAGGCGGCAGGGGTTTTAAAGCCCATGCCCTTGATATGGTAAATAACTAGCCATCCTGCTGGAGCAGGTATGAACACTTTCCTCTGGAGCAGGGCTCAGAGAGCATGGGCTCTCACCTGCAGGGGGTCAGAAACCCATCTGTGGTGGCAGGCTGGTTGATCCCAATCAGCCAGCACACTAGATAGTGGTAGGTTTTTCAGGGGGCATCTCTAAGGCAGTCTCCGGGTGCATGTCTTAGTAAATCAAGTACTGGCAGCAGTACAGATTTATTAGGACAAGGTGTTTAATCACAAAATAGGTTTCATTAAAGCCATCACGTAGCTGGGGAACTTGTAATGAACGCTGCTCAGACTATATACTTAAGATGGCTTCCCTGTTCACTTGTACCATCTAATAATTGAACTAGACAGCACAGGGGCATATCTGCTCCTGCAGATATGCCTTCACATGTAATATAATGCACACTACTGCCTTAGGGCACAACGCCTGCTGTATATTACATTTAGTGACTTTGGCATGGCACACACTGACTGTGCAATGCAGTGTTTTCACTCATGCTTTGCACCTTGAAATGCAGTCTGTAATGGCAGCCTACATGTAATTTGTAGGGAGTCCCTTAGGGTGTCCTAATACATGCTGCAACCCTTAGGGACCCTCTTTAGTACTCAAGCCCTAGGTACCATGGGTACAATTTACTAGGGACTTACAGGGGTGCTAAAGTGTGTGCCAATTGTATCACAATTAGACCATTTCAACTTGTCTTTAGGGTAGGAGCACTGACAGAGGGGTCTGGTTAGCAGGGACCCAGTGCACATCAGTCGAAAACCATCAGTACCAGTGGCAAAAAAGGGGGGGGGGGACTGACAAAAATGTGCACCCACATAGTAATGTCATCTTCATATAAGCTCTACCCCTTGGAGGTCCTTATGCATATTCGCCATTGTTCTTTGGGAAACAGATGTTGCCAAAATAAGACCAAATGGCATGTGTGTGTGCAAATGCCACGTACCATCAGGGATGATAAAAGTTGTTATGTTTTTAGTCCTTATGCAAGTTTATCTGGTGGTATGCACATGATAGGTCAAGCATCAAGAATAAATATGCTCCCGACCGATCATAGACATACCTTCTTTTGCATTTGGAAGAGGGTCTCAGTCTACCACCACACTCCGAGTTCTCTCACTTCAATGCATAATCTAATGATGCTACCTGGCTTGCGTGCAACAACCACTAATGCGAATTGTTCAGTGGTCTTTATTTTTTCTATGACACCTGCCTTTATAAGTCCTTTTAGTTCTTTTGACACAGATAGTGAAGTGTATGCCCCTGATTCTGCATGTCCTTGGTTGAGATTTTTTCTTAAGCTTAAGTGTGTTAGAGTATTTTTTTAGACAACCAAATTGTTCTGCAAATACCTCTGGAAACTATCTGAAATGAGTTCCCCGTCTGTCACCTTTTGTCAGTCAACCCTTTAATAATTATTGGCTTTTTGGTGTTTCAGTATTTGGAGCCAGTATCTATTTTAAATACCCCTAATAAAACCAACAAATGATACAATCCCTCCTAACTGATAGGTAGACCTTTCCCACGATATACTCTACTTTATACTCACATGAAATATCCATGCAATTTTATTAGTCGTTGGTGAAGCAGAAAGGTGACAGATGTCTAAGGCCTGAACAGATAGCATGCATTGGTTTGTATCCCATCATCATCACTGAAGTAGAAAAGCAAGGATCTCCCAAACTTTATAGTAAGTAACTGGATGTATTTGTTATTAGTATCCTATCCACTAAGCTACAGGACACGTCATCACTTACAGTTCTACCCTACATTTTTGAAAGATAATAAACCCCAGATACTAAACACGATAAATCAGACTTGGAGATGTTCTTTATGGTTCTGTGGTTGTCTCTCTGCTTCGCAACATCTACATAAATTACCACAATGTCCAACTTCTGTTGAAGCAAACTCTGAAAGGAGTCAATCTCAACCTAAATGTTTTTAGTAGTAAATTGAAGGGAAGCATCATTAAATTACCAAACTATTTTAATGTTGTATTTAGAACAAAATACAATTTGTAGGAAAAATACTAGGGAAAAGAATTATAAGCTGAACAAGCGAATGTGTAACAAGTTTCTGTCCACAAAATAAAAGCAACTGTATGGCACAGAAACGTGTGCAGGTACAAATGCAAACACAACAAGCCTTTACAATGCAATGGTTTCGCCTTTAGAAAAGTTAGAGCTATTGGCATTGTAAATGACAAAATTTGTATTTATGTGTTGGTTTTGAAAACAGATAAATAAATGGCATTGTCATTTACATTGCCATTAGCTTAATCTCTCGCAAATGTGAGACCTATTGTACCCTACGGACGAGCTCAGCAGACAGCAATTACTACCACACACACACACCCAGAGCCACACACACACACACACAGAGCCAGCCACACACACACACCCAGAGCCAGCCACACACACACACCCAGAGCCAGCCACACACACACACACACACACCCAGAGCTACTTGGATAGGCCCCACCCCTTTAAGAGGTTTTCCCAGCCCCTTTTAGAGCACCCCCAGTTTTTTCCCCCCACTTAAAGCCCTGGATAGAGAGATGGGAACGCTGTCAGACAGACCATGGATGAACGACTGAGAGACAAACAAGCAAACATACTGGTTAGCAGGCAGAATGATATGCAGAATTACACAGACGGACAGAAAGACAGGCAGGCTAGATGACAGACAGAAATTCAGACTATTACCAGATTGGCATGTTGGAAGACGCTGACAGGCTAGAATTCAGAGGTACAGGGTGACACGTGCGATGACAGGTTGATTGACAGGTGGATGGATTTACCTACCAGTAGAAAAGCAGACTTATAGAGAGACAGAGTGACGAGTAGACTGACATGTCGTGTGACAGAGAGACCAATAAGCAAACAGTCCTGCAAGTAGCGAAACAGGCCGCCCATGAGAAGGATGACTGAGTGACTGGCAGACAGGCGATTTGACAAATTGGCGGACAGCGAGACAAGCATTCACGGGGGTGAGGGGACAGTCTGGCCGACATATAGAGAGAGGCCAGTGAACTGACAGACCGGCACGCAGACAGACAAATAGCCAAGTAAAAATGTAGGTACATTTAGTTACTTACAGGCGGACAACTAGAGCCAAATTTCGGGGGGAGGGGGGTATAGGGGCTGAAAAAGCTTTCGGGGGGAGGGGGGTATAGGGGCTGAAAAAGTTTTCGGGGGAGGGAGATGGTAGTGGGGTGCGCGTGATTAGCTGCACTGCTAGAGAGAGGGATGGATATTGGTAGCGTGAGCTGGGCAGGAGGCGCGGCAGGGTTCTGGGACGGGTTATCTAAGAGAGGACAGGTGTCTGGAATGCTGAACCTAAATACCCCATTTGTCAGCTGGCCCGACAGACAGGGGAATGCAGGCCGACAATGGGCAGATTCCCTGGCCCGCTCCCGCCAGGTTAAGGGGAAGGAGGCCGCCCGGGGAGTGCGACCAACGGCCCGCTATTGCCAAAACAAACAGTGCTCTTTGGAGGAGAGAGAACAGCATGCCGACCATACCTTTGCCGTTTACACAACACACGCGGGCCGAGCCTAACTTTTAGTGTGGAAATCCGTGCTGCTTTAAATAAGCATTCATCCTTAGGGAAAAAACTTCAAACAAATGACACTGTGGGACCAGGAATGTTGGTGTGGCAGTGAAAGAATCTCGTGGGCCCACATGCAAGCAAAGAAAATTAGTCATATTGCATGGATTTGTAGTAAAAAAATAAACAAGCGGCACTTCAAACGATCGGGAAAGCGATCACATTGTAAAACAAGAAACACGTACAGCTGGGGGGGGGAATGGACAGCGGGAGGGGGGGGCGGGAAGGCAAAGAAAAACAAGCACTCACCTGGACTTCCTCCGGCGGCGGTCGGCCGCGGAATGGCCAAAACAAACCTGGAGGCAAAAAAAAAATTAAACCCCGCCCACCGCCGCACTGACGTCCTAAAAGGGGCTGGATGAGAAAAACATCCCAGGAACGCCCACGAATCGCCTCGGTGAATGACGGACGCCTCTGTCTTCCAATGGCTAGCCTCCATTTATGGAGCTAGCCAATGGAAGAGAGAGGCTGAACTAAAGCACACAGTGTAAGACATAAGATTTCGCCCTGGGCGGAGCACTGCTTTGCAGTGCTACGGCCAGGGCGAAACCTAAAAAGGGCATGCATGCACATACTGACTGAGTACACACAAATATTGTCTAAACCAACAAAACTGTTACTGATCCTGCCACAGGGTTGTTCTCCGTGCCTTAACAACAGAAACTATTGAGAATGAGAAGTGATCTCTGTATTAAAAACACACCTAGTCATGGCAATCTGAAGCCTACATTAACAGGAATATTCAGCGAACGTTGAACTGAATACCTGCATATAACAAAATATATTAACCATTTTATAAACATCCTTCTTTTAAGTCCAAATGCATAGAGCCACAAGACGTAAATGGAATGGCAACAAGCACTTTTTTAACTAAGGGTTGCAGTACTAAACTTGTTTAATGAAATTAAAACAATTTACATTTTAAACAGTGTGCGGCAGACATATAGAACTTTCTTGTTTTACCTGTAATCGAAACCAGTCCAGCCTCATGCCTCTGAAATCAAACACTTCTCCATCTTCCACTGGAAAAGTAAAAATAATTATGGGCAAGTGTTTGAACAGATACTAAAAAAACAAGTTAAGTACCATAGTGTCTCATTTGCTGCAACTAGTCCAATATAGAAGTAAATCAATACAGAAATAGTCTAGACCAATTTGATACAGAACACATGGACACTAGTCCTGATAGGTAGCACCATCCACAAAACATGTCTCTTAATATTTTATCAATTCATTTTCTTGTCGTTAAGCCTTGGCCTCATTATGAGTATTTAACCAGAGGACTGAGAGCCGGAAGGTAACCCGAAGGAAAGAGAGGAGAAATAACTTGTACTTAGTCCAATGCCCCCACCCTCCTTTCCTCCACACTACATTGAAGATGATAGGGCGTACAAAAATGAAAATAGTTCAGTCAGCTAGCAACGGTACTCTAAAAGCGCAGCCTTTTCCCTCCTACGAATGACTTGGCCAAATTTGTCATTTTATCTGGAGAAAAGCTTGCACGAACAACAAAAAGCCTCCTCAAGCCCATTCCAACCCAAACCACAGATGCACCATTAACACAAATAATACTAGGGGCAGCGAGTGCCATGAACCAAAAGCTTTCCAGGATGCTAGAAACAGGCCATTGAGCATCAGACATCTTAGAATCCTGTTTGCCTGTAACTGTTCAAGCATTTGTCTACAGCGCTAAATAGAACCTGCATGGTTTCACCTGGAAAATATATTTTTAAATGTTATATTGGTTTATTTTTTTACGCTGGCCGCCAAAGGGGTTGTGATGTTCTTTTGAGACAGTGCATGAAATCAAAGGCTTCAGAAAAATGAAGTGCTAAAGGCAAGAGCACCAGAGGCCAAAGGTTGAGAGACACAGGCACCTGTTAAAAGGCATTAGTTGGAGGAGGATCAAGAACAAGCATTTGCAATGCAATAGGTCTCGCATTAGGAAAGTTTAAGGTATTGGTATTGTAAATGACACATTTTGTATTTATGTGTTGGTTTTGAAAATAGCGAAATTAATAGCTTTGTCATTTACAATGCTAATAGTTTTAACTTTCGCAAACGTGACACCTATAGCATTTGTAATGCAACATGTGTTGCATTTACATGACTTAGATGAATTAATATTACAAATAACAATGGATTTTAATTTTTTTAAATAATTAATACTTAAATAAAAGTTATTGTAATTTATAATGGCAATAGCTTACACTTTTGTAAATAACTTTTGGGAAGATTATGTTCAGTGTATTTTATTGTGATGAAAATCCAAGAACAGATGTGAAATATTAACATCTTTTTGTTACATTTGTAATAAATCGTGAAACATTGAGAGAACATATTAGAACCAGTTGTTGTTGAATGGTTGCACAGAGTGATGCTGTGGCCTTCAGTGGTGCCGAGTGATGCTGTGGCCTTCAGTGGTGCCGAGTGATGCTGTGGCCTTCAGTGGTGCCGAGTGATGCTGTGGCCTTCAGTGGTGCCGAGTGATGCTGTGGCCTTCAGTGGTGCCGAGTGATGCTGTGGCCTTCAGTGGTGCCGAGTGATGCTGTGGCCTTCAGTGGTGCCGAGTGATGCTGTGGCCTTCAGTGGTGCCGAGTGATGCTGTGGCCTTCAGTGGTGCCGAGTGATGCTGTGGCCTTCAGTGGTGCCGAGTGATGCTGTGGCCTTCAGTGGTGCCGAGTGATGCTGTGGCCTTCAGTGGTGCCGAGTGATGCTGTGGCCTTCAGTGGTGCCGAGTGATGCTGTGGCCTTCAGTGGTGCCGAGTGATGCTGTGGCCTTCAGTGGTGCCGAGTGATGCTGTGGCCTTCAGTGGTGCCCTGTGATGCTGTGGCCTTCAGTGGTGCTGTGCCTTCAGTGGTGCTGTGGCGTTGAGAGGTGCTGAGTGATGCTGTGGCGTTGAGTGATGCTGTGGCGTTGAGTGATGCTGTGGCGTTGAGTGATGCTGTGGCGTTGAGTGATGCTGTGGCGTTGAGTGATGCTGTGGCGTTGAGTGGTGCTGTGGCATTGAGTGGTGCTGTGGCGTTGAGTGGTGCTGTGGCCTTCAGTGGTGCCGAGTGATGTTGTGGTGCTGTGGCGTTGAGTGGTGCTGTGGCGTTGAGTGGTGCTGTGGCGTTGAGTGGTGCTGTGGCGTTGAGTGGTGCTGTGGCGTTGAGTGGTGCGGTGGCGTTGAGTGGTGCGGTGGCGTTGAGTGGTGCGGTGGCGTTCGCGGGTGGCGTTCGAGGGTGGCGTTCGAGGGTGGCGTTCGAGGGTGGCGTTCGATTTTGAGTGCGGAGTTGGAGTCCGAAGTTGTAGTTTGCGGTTGGATTTGGAGGGTGGAGTTGTAGTTGGAGGGTGGATTTGTAGGGTGTATTTGGATGTTGGAGTTGGAGCGTGGAGTTGGATGGGGTTTTTGGAGGGTGGATTTGTAGTACGAGGAAGGAGTAAATACAAAGCAGTCTACTTCTTGATAAGAACTCAAGGGAGGCAGGAAAAGGTGAAATACCTTCCAGTTTGAAGCACCATCAAAGGGCTGTTAAAATCGGATGCGAAGTATACCCTTATTTGTGAATTTTAAACGCTCTGGCATTGTCAATAAAGCATTCTCAAATTGCATTGCATGGGAGAACAAAATGGAGAGCAAGCGACAGAAATCATAGCCAAGTTGAAAGAGTCCCTGTCTAATCTGTAGTAGATTCTGCTCTCTTGCATAAAAGCGTAGGATGTCTTACGCCAGAGCCGCGGATTTTGAAACTGAGCAGCACCCTGTGATTCTGGCCAAATCATTTCATTTTTCCGTGTCTAAAAAACAAACAAGACTGAAAGAAACCGGAGGAAATAACACAAAGGGAAGGGGAAGGAAAGAGAGACGATGGAAAGATAACGAGAGAGAATGAAAGATGAGATGAAGGAAAAAAAGAAAAGTGGTGAAGAGCGTAGCGACTAGCGAGGGAGAGAAAACAGAAGGGGAGAAGAAAATGAGAAAAGAGAAAAGGAGGGTAGAAAGAAAGAAAACAGCAGCATGTCTTATTAACAAGACTGAGAGACAGCGGAAGATTAATGAGAGAGAGGGCTGTGAAGAGAGAGAGAAAGGGCGAGTGAGAGAAAAATCAGAGGTAAATTAAGCGCACTCGATTAAGAAGCAGCAGGCCAAGGGAAGATAAGTGGGCATTAATGAGAGGCTACGGGCTTGGAGGGAGAGGATATGGGAGGGGGGAAGGAGGGAGAGTAAACATAAGCGAGCGTGTGAGGGAGAGTAAATGAGAGGAGGGAAGAAGAGAGCGTGAGAGAGAGGGGGGAGAGACAGGAGGCGAGAGCATATGAGCATTGCTGTGGGTGGAGCAGCAGCCTTTGATGTCTGGTGGTGTGAGAGACAAATGTTGCCAAGTGCACGCCTGGCGAAGCTTCACGCTTCAGTAGACAACATGCATTGGGAGAAATCCGCTTGTTCAAGAGGGTTGTTTCAACTACAATAGTTCAGAGCTATAAATAGCTCGACCTAATAAACACATACACAGTGCCACTGCCAAGAAACTTGAACATGGTCTATCATTTCCAAAGTCACGATTTCTGACTGTAAGTGCGATATCATCGCAACAAAATGCTGTTTAAAATAAACGCACACACAGAAAGCATAGACCTGCCCATATAAAGATCTGAACATGACACAGAGACTCCAATAAAATAAACACTCGGACAAAGCAACTGGCATAAAGTACATTAGAAATCAAATTAAAAAAAATAAACACTTGCAGAGGCACTGGCACAGAATGCATTAGTAAACTTAAAGCCCGAAACTAAAGCGACGACAAAACTTGAACATGGTTCACTATTTCCTAAATCGGGATTTCTGACCGTAATGAGATGATATCTTTGCAACAAAAGTCAAAAAAACAAATAGAAAATGGAAAAAAGGGTCATTCATATGTAAATACAGTGGAACGCTGTGAACAAGATGTAGTAGCAGAAAGTGTTTGCTTACAAAGAAAAACAGTAGCTCTAGCAAAAAAAGCATTGGCATCGCCAATAGGTATCGCCTTTGGGACCTTATAAGTATTTAGTTATGCAGCACAATATCCTTGGTGTAACAAAATTAACTGTTGCATGGTTAAACACCTATAAGGTCCCAAAGGCGAGACCTATTGGCTATGCCAATGCTTGTTCTGAATTGCCATGATTCCTGCACCTTTACATCCATTTGGAATAATCCCAACCAAAATAAAGCTTCTGAATAGCATTTTAAGGCAACTCACCCACTAAAGCAGGGCTACTTTTAAAGTTTGCTGGACGACCCTTCAAGGCCTTTGACATGTGATATCTCAGCTCCTTTATGATCTTCTCCTAATGTCAATATGCCATATTAGCTCATAACTCTATATGGTACTACTGTCGGCCTCGCGTTTTTTGTAAATGAAGGTTAAGCAAGTGGACCAATTCACATCACTTATCATTTCTGCATGCTTTTATATTTAGAATCCCCAAGGTAGTGGGAAAAAATTGTTTCCAAAACCTTTTGTGGTTATTTAACAACCACATTAAGCAGCTCTTTAGAGTTTGATTTTTCTTCTTAAATTTAACTGTTTACCTGTTGCCTAGTCATCCAAATTTCGTTAGCAATCTCTGGTGGTAACGATGAGCCATACCTTCATGCTCTTCTTACTATAGCACTGCACCGTGCAACCGAGCTAGTTAGCACAGTAACCAGTAAAAACTTTAAAATATTTTATTTCTTTTTCACTGGATTTGTCATATCATTCCTACTGATTTCTAGTGGCAGAGAGTTCGAAGAGGACTAATAAATCTGATGCTTTGTGTGTGTTCGGTGGCGGCGGGAAGAAATACCATGAGTGGTGAGCAAGGACAGGCAAGGACGGGAGGGGGGGTACAGGCTACATTTCAAGCTATAACAGGAGGGGGAGGCAAGCTGCGATGAAGTAAGCAGCAACAAGGGTTGGAGGGAGGATCGCTCAGCAGACCAGCACTGGGAAAGGGAGAAAGCAGGAGCAAGAGGGATGTAATGGGAGGGACTGGGATAAGCAACCATGAAATGCAGGTTTAGTGGGGTGGGTAGAGACAGCCTGCAAAATGATGCATTCTTATGAAGTACATCACTAGAACACTAACCAGGGGGTGTGTGGAGCTGAGGAGCGGTCTGGGGCGGCCTCAACATCTAAGCGAGTCCGCTGCTGCGCACGAGGCAACCAGGCCAGGTGGTGTGGCTCGGGCGGCGGCAGCGGTGAAATTGGCCTGAAACCCGGAGCGGTGGGCGCGACTGCACAGTACCTGCTGGTGAGAGTATCTGGTGATCGGAAGCTGGAGGCGGACAACATTATCCTTGCTGAGGAAGGAGGCGGAAGGTGAGCGGTGAGATGAGCTGCTGGCGGCGGTGGGCCTGGGCTCCTCGGCGGTGTGGGGCGCGCCGCTGCAGATATACTGATAACATTCTCGGAGCCCGGAGGGGCCCTGGAGTGACTGCGCCCTCCCTGCCACCTCCCAAACTAGACATATAACGCCGGGCCGTGCACGCACACCAGACGTCCTGCCTCGTTGGGTCTAGGGTGCCGGTGGTTCCCGGAGACAATGGGACTGGTAGCTGCCGCCTTTGTTCAGCTACGCCCCAGAGACTGGCCTAATTCTCACTTGCGGCCCCCTACGGAGCATGCCGAGAGGCGCCTCATGCTGCTGGAGCACTCAACTGCGCATTAATTATAGTTGAGTGCTCCAGCAGCCTTGCGGCGCCTGACGTGCTGTGCATTAACGCGCACAAGCTGTTCCACTGTGAAGCAAGTTCACAGACCTGAATCGGCTCGTGCCCAGAACTGAATCGGCTCGTGCCCAGGTCTGTCTCCCTTGCGAGGAAACACGGCGACTCTAAGTCTCGTTGACGGCAACGCTTCGCGCTGCAACGCCAGCGAGACCTAAAAAAAAGCAGTTGTGGGGTGGGGTTCAAGAGGGAACTGTGTCGTTGCACATTCTTGCCAAATGAAAACTATAAAGATGCAGCAAGTGATTAGTCCAGCTTTCCCTACCAGTTTTTCATCTATTAGACATTGTGTGAACATGTAAAAAGAGTCTGCACAGTAAAACAGAGAAAATGTGGTTCCTCCTGAACTTCTGGACAATTGCTCTGTAGATCATTTCCGTTTCAGTTAAATCTAGGGCAATTTCAGTGTTAGGCGCTCTATCCAACTCAATCTATTTAAAGTCAACACTGAGCTTTCACTCTAAAATTATGTTACTTACCCTGTAAGCATCTGTTCTTAGCATGTAGAGATGTAGATTCACATGCTTGGCATACTCCTGCCATCTAATGTTGGGTCCAGATGTTTGCAAATTGTTTTTCTTCTCAGAAGTCTTTTCCAGCCTTTCAGTGATAATGTGCATGAGCGTCGACTCCATTGTTAGATTGTTTTCCAGCAAGAAGGTGAGAATGGAGTAAGTAAGCATATTATAGAGATGTTCATGTGTATGTAATGTGAATAATAAGAACTGCAACAACCACCGGTATCCAGGAAGGAGTGTGAATCTACAGATCTAAATGCCAAGAAGAGATGTTTACAGGGTAAGTGACAATCTGTTCGAAGCATGTGTGCGGCAGATAAACATGCTTTGCATAGACTGTATAGCAGTATTCTCCCGAAGTGGTGGCTAACAAGTGGGTGTTGCAGTTGTTTAAAAAAGTGTTTTTAGCACTGCTTGTCCTATATTAGCTTGTTGACGTGCTAATACATCCATGTAATGTTTGGTGAATGTGTGTGGTGTAGACCATATAGCTGCAATACATATGCCAGCTATGTTGCCTAAAAAGGCCATAGATGCACCTATGTTGCAAACAGAATGTGCTCTAGGAGGTAAAGTAAAAGCTTTTTTAGCTTTAACATAGCAAGTTTGAATACATTTAACAATTCATCTAGAAATAGTGGATTTAGAGATAGGATTCTCTTTATAAGGTGGAGCAAAAGCAACAAAAAGTTGTTTTGTTTTCCAAAACTCTTTTGTTCTATTAATAGAATAGTGCTCTTTTGACATCAAGTGTATGTAGAGTCTTTCTGTTAATCAGGTTGAGAGAAGAACACAGGTAACTCAAATGATTGGTTAATATGACAAGCAGAAACCACTTTTGGAAGGAATTTTGGGTTTGTACGAAGAACTACTCTAAAGTTGCAAGAAGGGTTCTTCTAAGCTTAATGCCTGCAGCTCACCAACACATCTTAGTGAAATGACAGCAATGAGAAATGCGACTTGCATCAAAGAAAATGTAAATGACAGTAGTGTGCAGGTTCAAAAGGTGGACCCATAAGCTTTGTGATATCAATGTTACGGTTCCAGATATGTGCAGGTGGTACACTAGCTGGTATTATTCTTTTAAGCCCTTCCATAAAGGCTTTAATTACTGGAACTTTGAATAGGGATAATGAATATGCTACTTACCAGTATGCATCTGTTCTTGGCATGTAGGGCTGCTGACATTCATATCTATAGCATAGATCGCCGCCTAGTGTTGGGTCCGGATGATTGCACATTGTTGTCCTGGAAGAGTCTTCGAAGTATCACGAGATAGGTGGCTCCTCCCCTGGACTACAGTGCGCATGGGCATCGGCTCCATCCCCAGATTGTTTTTAGCCATTGTGGCGAAGATGGAGTGTAACAGTGTGAGCGATGACCATGCTAAGAGTAAGTGTAAATTCTGCAGCCGCTACAGGCGCCAGGGAGGAGGGTGGGCGAAATGAATGTCAGCAGCCCTACATGCCAAGAACAGATGCATACTGGTAAGTAGCATATTCAGTTCGAGGCATGTGGGCTGCTGAATTCATATCTATAGCATAGAATATACAGCAGTCCCTCCATTAGCGGCGGCCGCCTGTGCCAGCTGCAGACGTTTGAAAAAGTGTTTTTAGAACAGCCTTCCCTACAGCTGCTTGGAGTGCACATCTAAACAGTAGTGTTTTATAAATGTGTGTGGGGTAGACCATGTGGCTGCTCTACAAATGTCTTCTAAAGGGATATTTCCAAGGAAAGCCATGGAGGCCCCCAGCTTGCGGGTGGAGTGGGCTCTTGGGGGGATCGTTAAAGTGCGCTTAGCCTTGGGATAGCAAATTTGAATACACTTAACGATCCACCTGGCTATACCTGCTTTGGAAATGGGGTTGCCCTTGTGTTGTGCGGAAAAGGCAACAAAGAGTTGTTTCGTCTTCCTAAAATCTTTGGTCCTATCAATGTAGTACATCAAAGCCCTTTTGACGTCAAGAGTGTGGAGCATTTTTTCTGCCACTGACTCAGGATTTTGGAAGAACACAGGCAGTTTAATAGTTTGATTGACATGGAACTGTGAAACCACCTTTGGAGGAAATCTAGGGTTAGTGCGCAGCACCACCCGGTTGGAGTGAATTTGTATGAATGGCTCTTGTACAGTGAGCGCATGGAGCTCACTAACACGTCGCAGTGACGTAATGGCTATCAGGAAAGCCACTTTCCATGTTAAGAACTGAATCTCGCAAGAATGTAGAGGCTCGAAAGGTGGACCCATTAGTCGGGTGAGGACCACATTAAGATTCCATTCAGGAGCAGGCGGGGCCCTGGGAGGAATGACGCGTTTGAGCCCCTCTAGAAAAGCTTTAATGGGAGGCACTATGAAAAGGGAGAGATGCTGCCTGTTTTGGAGATAAGCCGCTATGGCGGATAAATGTATTCGAATGGAAGCATATGCCAGATTGCATTGGTAAAGATGTAACAGATAACAAATGATGTTGTGCGTAGACGCGTCAAGCGGGTTGATGTTGTGGTCTGCATAATAAATGACAAACCGCTTCCATTTCGCCGCATAGCATGCTCTGGTGGTGGGCTTTCTTGCCTCCCGTATTATATCCATGCAGTCGGGAGGCAAGTTGAGGTAGCCAAATTCTAAGACCTCAGGAGCCAGATCGCCAGGTTGAGCTGTTGCGGATCTGGGTGCTGAATGTCGCCATGGCTCTGCGTCAAAAGTCTGGGTGTGAGGTGCAGCCTTTGATCCGGTACCACGGAAAGTTCTAGAAACGTGGTGTACCATGGTTGGCGTGCCCACGTTGGAGCAACCAGGATGAGCGTCATCGAGTGTTGCTTTAGCTTTCGTGCCACCAGCGGTATTAGAGGTGCTGGGGGAAAAGCGTACGCAAATTTGCCTGACCAGTTCATCCATATCGCATTGCCCTGCGACTGTGGGTGCGGGAACCTGGCGGCAAAGCTTTGGCATTTGGCGTTTTCCCTTGTGGCGAACAGGTCTATCTCTGGATGACCCCACTGCTGGAAGTACGGGTGGAGTACTGATGGATGTATCTCCCACTCGTGCATTTGGTGGCTGTACCTGCTGAGCAGATCCGCCATCTGATTGTCCTTGCCTGGGAGGTGTTCCGCCATGAGGAAGATGTTCCTCTGAATGGCCCACTTCCACATGCTCTGAGCCAGATGAGACAACTGTGGAGAGTGTGTACCTCCCTGCTTCTGAATGTAGTACATGGCCGTCATGTTGTCCGTCCGGATCAACACGACTTTGTTGCACAGATGTACCTTGAATGCCTTCATTGCCATGAAGACTGCCATCAGCTCTAGGTGGTTGATGTGCATCTTCCTTTGCTGCGTCGTCCATAGTCCCTGCACTGTGTAGTGGAGTACATGAGCCCCCCAACCCTGGAGAGAAGCGTCCGTTGTTAGGATGATCTGTGGAACAGGCTCGTGGAACGGTCAGCCCTTGCAAAGGTTGTGTGAATTCCACCAATGCAGAGAGTTGTATGCACGACCGGTCACCAACACTAGGTCTTTCAACTGTCCGTGAGCCTGATTCCACTGACGTGCCAAGAACTCTTGAAGCGGACGCATATGTAGTCTCGCGTGCGGGACTATGAAGATGCAGGAGGCCATCATGCCTATCAACTGCATGAACACTCGTGCTGGGAGCGAGTGTTGCGGTCTGAATTTCTGTATTAGCAATTGAATGCTGTTGATCCTCACAGAATTCGGCTGCGCTGTGGCCGCCAGAGTATCCATCTTCGCGCCCAGATACTGCCGCACATGGGCTGGTTGAAGGTGTGACTTTGGATAATTTAGTGAGAATCCTAGATCGTGAAGAAGGTGAATGGTGTGGGACATGTTGGCAGCGCACTGCTGGGCCGACTTTGCTTGGACAAGCCAGTCGTCTAGATAAGGGTAGACGTGAACCTTTTGCCTCCTGAGGTGCGCAGCCACTGTCGCCAGGCACTTTGTGAACACCCTGGGCACTGTGGTCACTCCGAAAGGGAGGACCTTGAATTGGTAATGCTGATTCTGAATGGTGAATCTGAGGTATTTTCTGTGCGACGGATGTAGTGGAATGTGAAAATATGCATCTTTTAGATCTAATGTTGCGAGGAAGTCCCCCTGATTGAGCAACGGAAGAACCTGCTGCAGCGTGAGCATATGAAAGTGTTCTGAGAGAATGTACTGGTTTAGGGGCCTGAGGTCCAGTATGGGTCGGAGGGACCCGTCTTTCTTTGGGATCAAGAAGTACAGGGAGTACACTCCTGAGCCTCTTTGTTCCACAGGTACGAGCTCGATTGCCCCTTTTTGCAGCATGACGAGCACCTCTTGCAGCAATAAGTGCAAATGCTCTGTGGACTTAGGACGGTGTTTTGGGGGGATGTTGGGTGGAGTGGATGTTAACTCCAGACAATAACCGTACTGGATGAGCTTTCTGACCCACCTGTCTGTGGTGATGGATGTCCAGACTGGCAGGAACTGTTTGAGTCTCCCCCCGACTGGTGTTGTATGGTCGGGGGGCAGTGACAAGGCGTCACTGTTTGTTGGCGGCGGAGAATCGTGAGTTGTTGTTTCCACGACCTCTGCCCTTGGTGCTGTTTCCGCGATAGCCACCTCTACTCTGTTTGTTGTATGAGGTTTGTGCACCACTTTTAGTGTACTGTGTTTGCTGGGACATCTGGCCTCTGGAGACACCTCTATTGCTTGAGCGACGAAAAGTACTACCCCTGAACTGCTGGGACTGGAGAGCCCCCATAGACTTTGCAGTCTCGGTGTCCTTTTTGATTTTTTCCAGGGTGGTGTCCACCTCAGGTCCAAATAAGTGATCAGGGTTGACAGGCTGATTTAGGATGGTGGTTTGTATCTCCAGCTTGAACCCGGAGATTCTGAGCCAGGCCTGACGCCGCAACATTACACTGGTGTTAATGGCTCTGGCCGCGGTGTCCGCTGCGTCCAGTGCACACTTAATAGAAGCATTTGAGATGAGTTTCCCTTCCTGAATGAGCATCTCTGCTGCCTCCTTATATTCATCTGGCAAGTGTTGTAACAGGGTTTCAAGTGTATCATAATGTGCCCTGTCATATCTGGCCAAGAATGCCTGCGTGTTAGAAATGCGCCAGATATTGGCCGCTTGAGCCGCCACCCTCTTCCCTGATGCCTCTAGCACCTTAGATTCCTTGTCAGGGGGAGGAGTTTGTGAATTTGCCATTTTCCGGGCATTAGAAACAACTAGAGAGTCCAACGGCAACTGGCCCTTGATGTAGGTAGGGTCGCCAGGTGCCGGCTTGTATTTTTTTTCAGTTCTGGGGTTTATAACTCTGGCACGTGTGGGTTCTTTAAAAATGTCTGCAGTATGTTTTAAGACACCCTTTAGCATTGGTAGAGTCTTCACGGTCTTTTCAGAGGTGGAAAAGGTGTCAAACAGAAAGTCCACTTCAATAGGGTCAGCATGAAGCTGGACGTCATAATTCTTGGCTGCCCTCTCAATAAGCGCATTAAATGCCGCAGAATCCTCAGTAGGGGAGGTTTTGACAGTATACACTTGAGTGTCCGGGGCAGTTTGTGGATCCCCTGGGTCCGCAGCATCCACCCATGTGCCATGCTGATCCTCTGGATCAGTGTCGGCAGGGTAGTTGTATTCATCATAGTCACCTTCCCCAGCCTCCACATCCGAGTAATTGGGCGAGATTGGACCAGTGTCCTGAGCACGTGGATTAATTAGTTCAACAAGAACTGGGGAATCTGTGGAATCCTTTTTCTTCTTCAAAGGAATTGTGTAGGACTCCATAGGCTGTGCCGGTGTGATCTTTCGCTTGTAGATGGAAAGTTTACCGGTGTTGGCGTCGATAAATTGTTCCGACTGCTCTTCCAGTAGGGGTTGTCGATGCTTTGTGCCCACAACCGCAGGGGTAGGCTTCGGTCCCATGGATTCCTTCATGGAGGCCTCGACGACCTTTTGGGGAGCGAACGCCTTCGGCGCCACTTTTGGCGGCAGCGTGAACTGAATCGGCGCCGTCGACTTTTGCGCTTTGGCGGCAGGCTTCGGGGTGGAAGTATCCTTTGGACCGACCGCGGAAGCCTTGTCCTTAATGCGCTGCAACGAGTCCGACACCTGCTTCGTGAAGGATGCGGGCGGTTTCTACAAGCCAACAGGTGCACTCGAGCCACCACCATGTGCGGCCTCGAGGGTAGCAGTACTTTTGGCCTTGTCCGGCCGACGGGCAGGATCAACAGCTTTTGGAGCTCCGAGTCCTTTGTCCGTGTCGACGGTCTTCGGCGTCGACGGCTTCGGGTCGGCGGCCTTGACAAGCGCTTTCGGTGCTCCATCCTTCGGCTCGACGCCCATGAGCGACTTTACCTGTTCGACAACCTTCTTTGGCTTCGTCTGCGCCGACAGGGCCGAAGACGTGGAGCTGACCAAGGCGACAGGCGCTTTCTGTTTCGACGGCGCCTCTGTTAGTTTCTGTTTTGTCGAGACCGAAGCTTTCACTTTCGGTTTCGATTTGAGCAATGGCGGCTCCGTAGAAGTGTCTGTCGAGACCGAAGCTTTTTCTTTCGGTTTCGATTTGATTAGTGTCCGTAGCCGGGCCCGGAGGCGAGACCGTGGATCTAGGTGCAAGATCTTGGGTAAGGCCATGTGGCGATCCCTTGACCTGAGCCTTAGTTATTGTCTGAACGGGGCATAGCTCTTCGCCTGAGCTATCTTCTGTGGCCCCATAGGCCTCATCGTCGTCTCCTACCTCGTCGACGACGTCTTCTGTATCGAGCATTTCTACGTCTGCGTCGTAGTTGGAGTCGATCTCTGCCGCTGGATTTGAAATCGGCTCTTGATCCTCCTGCTCGTCCGCCTCTTCTCCCTCGGTATCCAAAATGTTCACCGGGGCAGGTGCCGTCTGCTGGGCCTCTTGGCGCGCCACGCGCCGAAGTCGAATCGTCTTCTTGGAGCGAAAACGAGAACAAGCCATACAGTTGGCTTCATCGTGGTCCGGCGACAGGCACTTGTTGCACACCGGGTGGACGTCGATGTGGGGATACTTGGAGTTGCACACGGGGCACCTCTTGAACGGGCTCCGTTCCATGATGTGTCGTCGAATAAGTCTTGTTGCGTTGACTGGGCCTCGAGCACCGAAGAGCCACGCGACTCCTATGGATGTCCGACTCGGGAACTGAGCCGGAACAGAGCTAGGCACCGAACGCAAGACAATACCGACGATATAGGAAAGGCCTTTGGGCCGAAAAGAAAGTTTTTATCGAATCCGAACTGGAGTGATCAAATAGGCATCCGAACCCAATGGCGGAAAAAAACAATCTGGGGGTGGAGTCGATGCCCATGTGCACTGTAGTCCAGGGGAGGAGCCACCTATCTCGTGATACTTCGAAGACTCTTCCAGGACAACAATGTGCAATCATCCAGACCCAACACTAGGCGGCGATCTATGCTATAGATATGAATTCAGCAGCCCACATGCCTCGAACATGTCTGTTTTAAAGATATGAAACTACTGCTGCGAGGTATAATCAAAGGAATGTGTAGGCAAGGCCTGCCCACTGTAGAAGCCAAAGATACATAATATTTTGTATGGATGCATGTAGTGGATCAATTGTGTTATTATGACAATATATCACAAACGTATTTCCACTTTGCTGCATAACACGCTCTAGTGGTGGATTTTCTTGCTTCTTCAAGAATTGTCATACAATTTGGTGGTAGATATAAATATCCAAACTCTGACTTCAGGAGCCAAATCGCTAGGTTGAGTTCCGTGGAGCTTGTTGTCTGATTTCTCCATGGTTCTGTGCGAGAAAATTTGAAGTTATGTGAAGCTTCTGATGTGGAACTATTGAGAGTTCTAATAGAATGGTGAACCATTGTCGACAAGCACATGTGGGACCCACCAGAATCAGTGTGAGAGAGGCCTGCCTGAGTTTCTGAACCAGAAATGGAAGGACAGGGAGAGGAGGAAAAGCATGAGCAAATGTCCCTGACCAACTGATCCACAGGGTATTGCCTATGGATAGAGGTGAGGGAACCTGGAGGCGAAGTCTGGGCATTTTGAGTTCTCTGCTAAGGAAAAGAGGTCTATTTGCGGGAATCCCCATTATTGAAAAGAGAACTTGGGAATCCCCATTATTGAAAAGAGAACTTGTGAGTGAAGTTCCAATTTATGTACTTGTTATTTTATTCTGCTGAGGAGATCGGCAAAGATGTTGTCTGTGTCTGGAACTGGAAGGTGTTCTGCCAGGAGCTGAATCTTGTGATGAATTGCCCATCGCCAAATGGTCTGAGAGAGGCGTGACAGCTGCAAAGTGTTTTTGTACATAGGACATTGTTGCAGTATGACCATATGGAAGTGTTCTAATAATATGTATAGGTTTAATGGCCTGAGAACTAAGATTAGCCTTAATGAACCATCCCTTTTGGGAATTAGGAAGTATAGTGACTAGACCCCTGATCCTTGTTGTTGTAATGGGACGGGCTCTATAGCTTCTTTTGTAAGAAAAGCTTGTACCTCTTGTTTGAGCAGATGTTGGTGTTCTAAAGACAGTTTGTGAATACGAGGTGGAATGTTAGGTGGGTTGCTTATGAGCTCCAGGCAATAATCATGTTGGATAATGTCCAACACCCATTTGTCTGTTTTTGATTGCCAAATGGGGAGAAACTGTTGTAATCTTCCCCTGACAGGTGATGAATGATTGGGGGAAGTTGTATCAAGTCATTGTTTGTTAGTGGATGGAAAGGTGCGTGTTGGTATACCTCTACCTCTTCCTTTAAAGTTGTTACATCTATATCCACCTTTATAAAATCCTCTGTAGGGGGAAGATTGTGTTTGTGTTTTATACAAAGATGCGCTGGCCTCTGTGGTATTAGTCTTGGAGCCCCCTCTGTAGAAATAGCAACAAAGGAAATCTCTATTAGGAGACTGAAGTGCTCACATTGATTTTGCCATTTATGTCCTTTTTCATTTTCTCCAACGATTGGTCTGAGGCCTAAAGAGGTGTTCCTTATCAAATAGTTCATTACGAATAGTTAGTTATAGTTCATTACGAATAGTTAGTTGAACCTCTGGTTTGAAATCAGAAATTCTGAGCAATGCATGTCTCCTGAGTAAAATGCTGGTATTGCCTCCTCTAGCTGCAGTATCTGCAGCATCCAACACACATCTGATGGACGACTTGGAGATCAGCTTGCCTTCCTGCACTATTTCTTTCCCCTTATTCCAGTGTTCTTTTCGAATATTGTAATAGTTTGTCCATCTCATCCCAGTGTGCCCTATCATACCTACCCAATAGACCTTGTGTATTGGATATGCACCAATGATTGGCTGATTGAGCAGCTACTCTTTTCTTTGAGGCAGCTATTCATTTTTAATCTTTATCAGGAGGTGGTGCCTCCCCTGAGGTTTATGAATTTGCCCTTTTATGGGCGTTGGAAACAACTAAAGAATCTAAAGGCAACCTGCCCTTAATAAAAATGGGGTCAGATGGAGGGGGTTTATATTTTGTGTACACCCTAGCTGTTAGGATAGGTGCTCTTACTGGATCCTTAAAAATATTCTCAGCATTTCTCATCATACCTTTTAACATAGGCAAGGATTGTGATATTTTGTGTGTGTTTCTTAAGGTTTCAAATAGGAAATCCTCTTTTAGTACTTCTTTATTTAAAGTGGCCCCCATGGTAAGTGACTGCCCTAGCAATCAACTCCTGATATGCAGTATTATCATTAGGTGGGGACGGGTTAGCTGGAAATAGAGCTGTGTCTGTGTATACAGGTGGGTCTATATTGTAGTCATGCCACGGATCAGGTGGTGGCTGATTATAGGGGTCATCATCATCCACTATATCAGGATTTGTATTTGAAGAACCCGGTGGTGTGATGTGTAAAGGGTCTGAAGCTGGTATAATAGGTACTGGTGAAGAAGGCGGTGGTGTTTGAGGAATGTTAAAAGGACTAGTAGCCATGTCCTATTTCTTCTTGAGGGAAATCTTATATTCAGTGTCTATTTTCCTCTTGGAAGATGGTACTGTTGGATTAGCTGAAATGCGGCCAGTGTCAGGATTTAAATACATTTTCTTCTACTTGGATCCAGCTTTTGTTTCAGTGTCTCTAAAATAGGCTTGGGTTGCTTTAAAGGAGGTTCTTTATGTTTTGGCACCAACGTTTTCAGTGCCGAGCTGGATTTGTCCTTTTTCTCTTTGGATCCAGAATGTTTCAGAACCGAAGGCGTATCATCTCAACCCCAGCACAAGCCGGAAGGCCTGACTTGCTGTTTCAGTGCCAAGCCGGGAGGCAGGCGTTGGAATCAGAGCTTCAGTGCCTACCATGGCCTATTGGCAGTGGTGGCCCAATAGCTTTTTGATCGTTTGAGTGGGTTTGGTGGGCAAAGGGCCTTTGTTACTCATGGTACCCATATTTACTCATGCAGATATGTCCTCATATGTAATATACGGCACCCTGCTTCAGGGCTGTAAGTCCTGCTGTAAGGGTCACTCACAAATATTACATGCAAGTGTTAGGGGGCATTGCACACAGGGATGTGTGTCATGTTGTGTTTTCACTTTTCTCTGCACCGGCAGCCTTGCATGAGTTTGGTGAGGGGTCCCTTAAAGTGCCACAATTCATTCTGCAGCCCTTAGGGATCTTCTTTGGAACCTAAGGCCCTATGTACCAAGTGTATCATTCACTAGGGACTTATAGAGAGATGTAAAGGTATTGCCATTTGGGGGTACAATTGTACAGTTTTTGGGAAAAAGATCTGGCATTGGGATCTGGTTAGCAGGAACACAGTGTACTACCAGTCGAAATCAAATCAATTACCAGGCAAAAAGTGGGGATGACCACGTCAAAAAGGGGCTCTTTCCTACAAGCACAAACCAACTCACTTAATGAAACACCCACTTAAACAGCCAGTCATTCACCCTTACACACCCAGTCACTCATCCATACAGCCATTCAGACCCCAACCACACACCTAGTTACTCACACACCCACTCACTCACCCATGCAGCCAGTCACTCATCCATACAGCCACCGACAAACCCACTCACTCTCTTATACACCCAGACGGTCACTCACACAACCACTCGCACAACCATACAGTCACTCGGACACCCACTCACACACGGATACACACAGCCACTCACATAAGTAGTATCACTCATTAGTAGTAGTGGGGATTGTCCTTCAGGAAACCATGCTCTATGGATGGGGGATTTTAATTGTTCTTTGTGTCCAAACGCCTATACTAGCAGGTGTGGTCTAGTTAACATTAAAGGAGAACCCTGTACCCATTTTTCACACACACCAGTTGGGAATTTGGTACATAACTTGTTGTTCGAAATGGACCTGGGTTTTGGAAACGAACTATGTACGCCACCGGTCAGTTTTAAACCCACTTACAATGGCAGGGGGTGTAATTCGTTTATTGATTTTGTCATGGTCTCAAATAGTTTTTCTCAAAATCTGGCTGACTTCAGAACGGGTGAACAATGATAAGGAGGCATTGGTAAATAATTTGTATTGCTATAGGTTAAACCTAGCAAAAAGAAATGGCTACGCCATAAAATGGAGTAAAAATTGAGCCAACACTCTTCCTAGAGAAATTAATTACATGTAAGTTAGAGGATTTCATGGTTTGTCTCACAGAATCATGTAATCTGGATGCCGTTATGCCAGCTTTTATTAATATTACGGAGGAGATTAAACAATCCCTGACGGGATCGGAAAAGAAACGACAGGGAGATAGAGCTGAGGGATGGTAGCAAAGCGCACACAACTTTAAAAACAGCACTTAAAAGAGTCCCCAAAAGCAGTGCTGAGATACAAAACGCTAGGAGGCTTTACTATGCTGCTATAAAGAAAAGAAAAAAGGATATAAAGCAGGAAGCATGGGACACCTTACATGAAGCTGCCCTCCGAAAGGATACCATCAGCTTCTGGAAGGCGGTGAACGCCCCTTTCTTCGCTGATAGGCAAGCAGACCGCATAGAATTGGCAATAGAGGAATCCACTTGGGTAAATTATTTTACTGGATTATATAATAAGGATTACCTATTAGGGAATACACAGGCGGAGTCAGGGGGTGAGGAGGATAATAGTAATTTGGACTTATTCCCATTGGATGTTAATTTTGAATTACGTGAGGTCGAAATGGCTATATTATAGAGTTCGGGGAGAAAGGCCGCGGGCCCTGATGGGGTACCCGTGGATATTTTTAAATCAAATCCTAACTTATGGGCTCCCCTTCTGACCAACGTTCTAAATTGCTGCAATAAAACAGGGTTCATTCCAACTTGGCAAGAAGCAATTGTGATCCCCATCTTTAAAAAGGGGGATCGCAATGACCCAAAATGTTATAGGCCCATTTCATTATTAGATTCATTGATGAAGGTGGCCGGAAGGGTCATTTTAAACAGACTCCAGATGTGGGCGGAAGATATGGGCGTTCTTTCGAAATATCAATATGGATTTAAAGAGGGACTAGGCACTGTAGAGCAAGGCCTAAATCTAGCTGTTATTATTGGTAAATACGTGGTGGCAAAGGGAGATCAACTATTCCTGACTTTCATGGACTTAAGCTCTGCTTTCGACTGCGTAAGCCATGAAATATTATGGGACATACTTTCTCAGTTAGGCATAGACATGGGTCTCTTAAATTTTATCAAGGAATTATATCGGGGGGCGGGTGCTAAGGTCCGTTTTGGCAGTAAGGGTGAGTGCACTTTCAAATTTTCTATAAAAAAAGGAGTCCGACAGGGATGCATACTTGCACCTTTTTTATTTAATTTATACATCAATAGCGTTGCATCCCATTTAATAGAAAATAGGAAAGACTACCCACAAATAAAAGGAATGTCAGCACCAATCCTGCTGTACGCGGATGACGCGGTCATCATTGCACGGACTCAACTGGGGCTCCAGAGATCTCTTAATTCCTTTGCAGATTACATGAGTGCGAGAGGCCTAAAAGTCAATATCAGTAAAACCTTTAGTATGTCTTGCTCCAAAAAGAGCAAGGTCAACTAATATTTTTTTGTCTGGTTCTAAAATTGACTCCACTAAAACTTTTTCCTATTTAGGGATACATTTTGATCATAAAGAGACTTGGGATGCAGCAGCGAACACGAGAAACTTAGCATTCTCCAGTGCTATTGGTGCTGTGCGTAATTTTGCAATTAAGCTTGGGGGTCGACAGACGAAAATCCTGTTGGACATCTATAAGGCTAAGTGCGTGTCCACGGGGATTTATGGAGCCGGGATTTGGAGGATCACCAACACTACTGAGATACAGAAGTGTGAAAACGCTTTCCTCCGCTATTTATTGGCGGTTCCCAAGTCTACTTCAACTTTAGTCTGCAACAAAGAGTTGGGCATTTCCTATATATCAGATCTCATTAAGGTGAGCCCAATTCTGCTGTGGCATAAGGTATGGGTTTCTAAGGAGACAGAATTGAACAGGGACACTATTCAGGATTGTATGAACCTTCAGGGTAGCGCTCAAATAGAGTGGTTCAAATATGTAAAACACTTCTTAACAGATATTGGCCACCAGTATCTCTGTAATCTCGAGGAAAAAGTTGGAGGAAATCTGTCTTACCCACCTGGAAAATACTAGATGGCAGTTGGAGGGTAAGAAGGCTTCGGTAATGCGAAATCAACTAATCCTAGATGGCCCCCGCCTACAGAAATACCTAATGCTCACACCAAGTAGTTTTACGCGGATGCGGTTAACCCGTTTATGGGGGGGGAGCTTTTACAGACTAATGACCTTTCCTGAGGTTAACATCTGGTCAAAGTCACTGATCCCGTGCCCCTGTGACGATGTATCCCAACAATCAATGTTACACTGCATTTTGCTTTGCAAATTCTATAGCTGGATTAGGAGAAAGTACTTATTTGTATTATTCAAGAAGTGGGGCTTGAGGCAATGCAGATCTACCCTATTAAGACTACAAATGCTAGAGGATGAGTTTACTACATATATTGTTTCTATGTTTTTAAAAAGTGCGATGAGATTCAGGATGACAATGAATTGAATCTTAATTTTATACTTGGAAGTAACTGCTTTTCGGTTCTGCACTTTGTTTTTTCTTTTATAAAGGATATGACGATCTAATGTAAAAAAATGAAATGTGTAATTGTATTTCTTGTGTGCTTTTATGGATTCTTAAATTGAAACCGAATAAAGCTACTTTTTGACTTCATTAGTAGTATACCTAAAATATGAATTTAACTTTTGTAGTAGCTTAGCATATATGTTTAACAATCAAATACTGGATGATGTCATGAGTGATACCATTTGAGATGTCATGAATGATGTAATATGCGAGGTCATAAGCATTCAAGTGCTGAATTGAACTTCACTGGTTTTGTACGAGTGAAATCTGAGCCAAACTATAACGTCCCCTAACCTTTGGGTTTTTCAGTGAGAGAGAGAGTGTGTGTATGTATGTGTATGTAGGCTTCAAAAGCTCGCCTCCACCACAACTTCACAACGGACTTGCAAGTAAGACGAGGCAGACCCAATTCTGTGTTGATTTTAGTTTATTTCACGAGTGCCACCAGCCATCACGACGCGTTTTGGCAGATCCCTGCCTTGATCACATGACAACAATGTCGTGAGACACACCTCTATTTAAAGTGACTGTGCATAAAATTTCGACATAGAAGAAATACTTGTTGTACTTCCTATTTCTACTGTTCATTACTGTTTAAAAGATGATGTAGATATACTTGTGAAATACAGATAAAGTTCAAGTAAAATATTGGTAAAATACATTTGATTTATATCATATCTGTTTAAATACAGTTGCGGGCAGGCACAGTTATAATAGTGTAATACACTGTTTCATTGTGTCCGAATATCTATAATACATCTCTCGATTGTATGGAAATGCCCTTCAGCTCAACAAGCATATTTATCTGTAAACAGTACCTGGTTTTCTGGCAATATTACATATACCAATGAACCGAATATATCCAGGATATTTATGTATGTCTAAACATTTTTTTCAATTACAGTTTGTGTCCCCAGAACCCTTGTAATAAAAAAAGAAGATAAAAAGATTTATTTACCATAATGTTATTCTGAAAAAGTGCATAAAGTGCATTGCGCAGTGTCACCCTAGTGACCACCTAACATTCTACATTGATTTCAATCTAGTATTGCAAACATTACAACAACTCCAAACTCAATGTCCATACTTCTGTTTCTGAGACAGTTTTGTTGGGGGGCTACCTTGATGTTGATTTTGTAACCTCTCTTCGCATGAATGATTCCCACAATAAATTACACCATTATTGAGTCTTGGCACGGTAATAATTAATTCATTCATAGACTTATTTAAACTCATCATAAATACCCTCCTAAGAAACCATCTTAAAAAATTGTCGTAAAAAAACTTAATTATACATTCAAAGATAAAACTACTAATGTATAAAAGTACCATCTCATTGCTTAGAAAAATTTAATTTCATAATTGTACTTGATGTAGACAATGGTAAAACATTTGGAACAGATATTATTAATTCACATGTTGACATTTTTTAGATAAGTCCTCCTGTATTTGCTACCAGCTGGGTACCTTGTGGACACATTTATACCTTGTAAATAGACCTGATCTAAGGCAGTCATTCCAAATAAGTATAGAGATCCTCACTCATATTTAATCCATTTGGTTGCTTGGTGTCTAACATTAATATGTAGTGGGTCTCTAACCGCCTTAATAATGCCTCCCTGTTCCCACCTCTTCTCTGTATTGGGACAGTATCTATGAGGAAGTATTTCAGATCCTTGGGTTTACCCCCGTGAGTTTCCTGAAAATGCCGTGCTACCGGATAGCTGGGGTCGTTGTTGTTGATTGCCCTGATATGTTGTAGCACTCTCTTGTGGCCTGGTAACTTGGTACTTCCTACGTACTGTAGGTTACAACTGCACTGTAAGACGTAAACCACATACTCACTCCTACATGTAAGATGATGTTTTATTGTCTGGGGTTTCAAACCAAAGGCTGTCATAAATGTGGTTTTATTAACAGCATGTGTGCAGGCTTTGCAACTTGGGCATTTGTAAAATCCCTTTCGGGCCAATGACCGTCCCGAATTCTCCTTGTATTCTGGGCTGCTTTTCACCAGGATATCTGCCATAGAAGTTACTTTCCTGTATGTTATTGCAGGATGTTGGGGGAGAAAGTTGCCTATTACCGGGTCATCTTTTATTATGTGCCAATTGCGTTGTATGATTTTACGCAATTCCCTATGTTGTCGACTGTAGGTGAATATGAGTCTGGGAGTATCAACTGATGCCTCCGCCCCTCCCTTCTCATTATCCGGCGTGGTACCTGCTACCTCCAGAAGATCTGCCCTTGATTGCAATCTTGATTTTCTGATTGCTGTGTTAATCGTCTTGGCACTATAACCACGATCTAGGAATCTGTTCTTATTTTCTTGTTGATGTTTGCATAGTTCCCCCTCATCACTGCATATTCTACGCAGCCTCAGCATTTCCCCGTAGGGAATGCTGTTTATAAGGTGTGTGGGATGCGCACTCATTGCATGTAGCAACGTGTTGCCATCTGTTTCTTTTCTGTATAGTGTGGTATTAATCTGGGCTTTATATTTACTAGTACGTCAAGGAAGGATACCTGATGACTACTGATGTGGGACGTGAACTTTAAGTTTACATTGTTTTCATTGATGCATTCAATGAAGACTTCCGCCTCTTCCAATGTACCTTTCCAAACTATTATCAGGTCATCTATATATCTCAGCCAGGATACAATTTTGTCCCTGCATGTGTCATGATATTGCTTTTTGAGGACCAGCTCCTCCCACCATCCCATAAAGAGACAGGCATAACTAGGGGAGAAGCTGGCCCCCATAGCAACTCCCTGAACCTGACGAAACATCTGTTGAAAAGGAAAAAATTGTGCTCTAAACAAAAAATGAACATGTCCATCAGCATTTTGTTGTGTTCGGTAAACTCAATTGACCTTTTTGCAAGGAAGTATTCCACAGCTCTTAACCCATCTAGATTCTTAATACAAGTATACAATGAAGAGACATCGAGCGTTATTAGGTAGTAACCTTCTTGCCACTGAACTTTGCCAATTTTTAGTAAAAAGTCTCCTGTGTCTCTCACATATGATTCTAATCCTCGCACATGCTCCTGCAAGAAAAAGTCTATATACTTGGACAAGTTCTCAAGAGGGCCGTCACATGCTGCAATGATAGGTCTGCCGGGAGGTTTTTCCTTGTCCTTATGTACTTTTGGTACAAAATAAATAACTGGTGTTCTAGGGTGTTCTTTTTTTTAAAACTTAAATTCTTCCATGTTTAACAACCCCAGACTTTTCCATGCCAATAATTTACTGCATAGGTCATCCTGCATGTGTTTGTAGTTGATAGGAGAGCTGTGATGGTAACATTGGGTATCGTTGAGCTGGCTGTTGGCTTCAGTTAGGTATTGTGAAAGAGGCCACAGCACAATGTTTCCTCCCTTGTCTGAATTTCTTATAACAACATTGTTTTCCTTCTTCAATTTATCCAACAATAACCCATATTTTATTTCTTCACTTGATCGCTTTATCTTAGTCATTTGAATTTTTGCATTTAGTTTTTTGACTTGTGCTACCACCACATCATTAAATACATCAATTGAATCCTTCATCATCACCGGTACAAATTTAGATTTTTTCTTGAAGGGTGTTTCCGGCTTCTTATTTCCTATACCCCTTACCTCTTGAGTATTTAGGATTGGAAATATAGGCGGAGACCCTCCTCCTTGTTGTGACTCCATGTCGCTTTGCGAATTCAAGGGGGTGTTTATTATGCTTTGTGCTGCTGCCAATAATTCAAAGTCCCCAGCCACTAAGTTCGATTTCTCATTGCGTTTTTCCACATGGGGTTTCGTTTTGCCAGTTGAATGCAATTTGTGAAATTTTTTCAATTTTAACTTTCTTATATATTGGAAGACATCAGCCCTTGTTCTTGTATATTGGACGTTCGTTTCGGGGCAGTATGAGAGGCCCAGGGATAGAAGTTGCTTCTCAGCTGCCGATAAATCTATTTGCGCCAAATTGATGATAGTGTTGGCATCTGGTTGATCATTCGGCATTTTTGCATTTATTTTGTTTGTTTGCTTTTCCATGCTCCCCGTCCCCAGCCTCCTCGTTTTGTCGCGTTGCCTCTGGGCGGCCCTCCTTTCCCGCCTGCTCCTTGTGCGCCGTTTTTTGCCGGTTGCACCGCTGTGGCGGAGCGGAGCGTGTCCCGCCTGCTGCGGCGTATGTACTCCAGCTCTTCTCCCATGGTAGGTTTGGTTGCATTGGCAGTGTCATCACCCCCCTCGGACCCACTTTCTGTGTAAACACTAGATCCTGATGTGGATAATATATCCGGCTCAGGCTCCTCCGTGGGTTGTGCCGTTCTTTTAACATTTTGGTTGCTTGGTTGGCATCGTTTTTTCTCATGGTGTCATATTTTCTTGAGAACGTAAATATTCTACCGTTTTCATAGTCCTCTGTCTCTTCTGAATTTGTACGTTTTGCGTATTTTTATTTTTTCCTCCTCTTTTTGTAATCTCTGTTCCATTTCTTCATCAAGTTTTACTTTAAGTGTTTGCGGGTCACTGAGCGCTTGGATCTCACTACGCAGGCTTTCAATTTTGGGGAGAATTTCCTCACGATCTTTCTCTGCATGTTTTACCAATAGTTCCACCAATCTCCTGGAGCAATCTAGATTACATTCTGCCCATTCTGCCATTAGTATGGGATTCGGCGCGTCGTAGCTTGGGGCAATCATTATTCTGAGTCCCCGAGGTATGCGATTGACTTCTAAATATCTGCGAAGCGATTTTGCCTCCCACCATTTGGCTGTTTCTCTTCGTATGAGTTTCTCAAGCGCCTTATATTTGTCCCTTAATCCGGTCTCCCCGGTAGTGTTATCACCGGTAATTGGTTTGTTAGCTTTGGGTCGTGTTGCCTCGTCCGAGAACATTCCCTCGGCTGCACGTTCTCGGTTCCGTACTGTTGCCGCTGACATGGTGGCTGTTTTTACTCTGTCTCTTGTTGCCGTTTTCACCCGCTGCTTTCGCTGCATTTGACCAAACTAAACAATCTTGTTTGGGGTTACTTCAGTACACACCTCCCCACCGGCCGAACTGTCTCGGGCTTGTCTCGTACCTGTTCGTAGTTGCCGCTCACTCCAGTCGCCTCGCTCCTGCTCCTCTGAGCTTCACTCAGCTGCCTGGAAAATGGACGCCTCCTTCTCCCAGCGAGACAATGCTTCCGCTGCGGCCGGGGGCTCTGTTGGTTTCTGTCTCCGGGGCTTTCCAATGTGGCACCTTGTTCCGTGAAGCTTCACAGGAAGGCCGGTACCTGTAACTTTCCTTCTTGCTACAGAGCCGCTTCTAGAGGAGGGGGTCTGCGTCGCTGGGGAATATATATATATCAATTCTGGTAGACACATACTAAATAATAATCAACTACTCCAGTGTGGATAGTTAAGCTTACTAAGGGGTTTATATCACCTGAGTTTTAACTAGGGCAGTTCACGTATGTCATCTTGGACAAAAACTGGTTGGCAGCATGAATTGGAGTAAAATGATTTTTTTTTAACATTACTAGACCATGACCAGAGGATTACTAGGGTAAGGCTTAAACAAGAACCCACAAAGTATTTATCAGTTCTGCATTTCTCTCCTTTTACTCATGGTTCACACAAACGGCTCATGTACCAGCAGCCAAAAAGATCTACCTTTAGACAGAAGCTGATTATGGGGTTGCTTGATGTTTCATCCTATCTAATTGGCACAATTGCCAGGTTTTCAGTCTGTATTTTGAAATGTCCTGGGTTTCATTCTGATGGCATGTTATAGGAGAACTGCAACAGGATCAGGGTTTAGAAACAATTTCTCATATTCACAAAACCCTAGCCACAGCGTAAAAAGAAATGTTGGTATCCTTGACTAAAACAAATTGCCAAGCTATCTCATTTGAGGTATTTTCATAAACCTGGCTTACCTTGCTTTACACTTAAGGATGTCATTGTATTGACAAACGAGGACATAATGATAGATTCATCTTCAGGGCAAACTGAAAGATTCTGAAAATATAAAAAGAAATGGCATTACTTTTCTTTTTTTTTTTAGCTACTCTCAGGTTTTCATGAAACTGCTAACAAGCAAAACCAACGAAGATAGATAAACTTCAAAGTGGATGAATGGAGCAATTAAATAACAGCTGAGCATGTGCAATTTCTGTACAGTAACAAATAAAGTTAAAGAGTATAAACTTCACTAATCAATGCAAGGCGACACCACTGCAGTGCTGATCTTGGAACTGTCCCTTAAGCATAAGACACATTCAAATCCTTAGAATTGCAAGACCATATTTTGATATGCCTTCATCAGCCTTCATAAACTTGTTTGTAAAGTCTGCGCAATCTGTCATGGTATAATTTTTAAACAGGTAAGTTTGATTTGATTGGATATGGCAAATCAACAACGAAAGAGGACCGATTCTCCCGAACCAATGTCCTATCCCCATGTAGTACTCTGGGATTTAGAGTCCGGTAAAATGCATGGGGGATATTGAATTAAACCTCTCCCACCTTCATGGCTCAAATATGTTAAAGTCCATCCATCCTCCGTATGGGCATGTTCCCCACATACATGATTCTTGCATTTTTTGGTAAAAATTTACTGTCCTCTTTTGTGTACCGCATATTTTGAAAGCCATACCCCATTTGCACCACAAGTCCCATCCACTCCTGAGGCCCCTCGTCCAACAATGGGACCTCACTGCACTTGCCCCCATTTCCAGCAAGTTTTTAGCTCCTCGACTCTTCGTTCATTTTTAGGTCTCGCCCAGCGAAAAGTGTTTCTTTTACCAAAGTTAGTTAATCAATTTACCGACTTCAGAAGGAAGAAAGGCTCAGATGGCCTTATGGGGATTTAAACATGTGACCTTCATATCACTGCATGTTTCAGTGGCGATAGTTTAACTCACTACACTATCTGTAACCTGAAATAAATGCATTGTGCGAAGATGTAATGAGCCAAAACATCAAAAAATAACCAGCAGGAATCTTGCTTTCAAGAGACTCTGATGGTGCACATGTAGCATGCTCTTTCTAGCTGCAATTCATCCATTGCACGGAGCATTAAAAAAATACCGCTCTGTGAAGTGTGAATCATTTGACAAAGCCAATAGGTCCTCTCTATGTGAGAACTGTTGGCTTTGGCAGAGTTTCTTAGCCATGTTGCAACATGGCAAAAAGTAAAGAAAACAATCATTTGCAATGCAATAGGTCTAGTATTAGCTAAGTTTGAGCTATTTGCATTATAAATGACAATGCCTTTTATTAATGTGTTTTGAAAATCTGCAAACGGTGCGTAAGCACACACTTTGCACTTCTAGTCATTGCTTATGAGATGCAAGGCTGGCAGTAACCACTCCTCTTTTACTGCAAGGCTTGCTTCTCGCAAGCAAGGACTATAAGTACAAAGTGCGTGTTCACGCACCACTTGCAGGTTTTCAAAACATAAATAAAAGGCATTGTTATTTATAATGACAATAGCTCAAACTCTTGTAAATGCGAGACCTATTGCACTGCAAATGCTTGTTTCTCTTTCTTGCGGGAAGATGGCTCCGAGGAGATTTCACTCTAGGAGATATGCTACGGTCTGTCCATGAGTATGTTGCCCATAATTAACTATCTACTGCGGTTGTAGACAAAATACCATGCTAACGTTGCGCGGATCCAACAGACATCTATTTGCAGTACCTGTGAAATGGCTTTTGTAGGAGTCAGACATTTCACTGGTGATGCGCACTGAATACTCCAGACTGCGAGTTGTGACCTTTTTCTTCAACCAATCAGGGAGTTTTAGAACGCGCTACTCACTTGCGAGGGTCTCGTGGGGGAGCGCGAGCAGCTCTGTGGTCATCCGCAGAGCCAGGTCTAGAGATCCTTTCTGAATAGCTACAGTGTCGGGCTTTGTCTGACATGGAGGGAGAGTTCACTCCAGGTCTTGGGGGTGATGTAAGAGAAAGACCTGCAACCCGCTCCCTGAAATTTAATGGCTGTGAAACAGTTTTATAAAGGTTGCACCAGCCCAGAAATAGTCTAAAAACTGCTTCCCCACTCACTCACAATGTGCCTACATAAGGTCTTTAACATACTTTGTGGGCTGTCAGAGTACTATCGTAACAGTGTGTAACCTTCGCTAGGCTACGGAGGTAGTGATAACTGTGCACCGAAACAATACATCAATCCGCTACCAGGCAAGATTGCACCTTGTGCACAGAAATGCCCAACTGCGCGGTTAACTGGGACTGAATGAGCTGCAGTGGGTTACACCTTCAAATAGTAGTAGATTTTAGCCAACAGCACATAGCTCCATTTCAGGACTTGCAGTTTCACTTTGTATGTCAGCTTTTTTGGCAATGTATGTCATACATTTCAGGGCATGTAAATATGGTCCAAAACATTATTCTATAGCCAAGCTAAGGAGAAGTGTGTAGGGTGTACAGGGGGCAGCAGCAGGTGCTGCACATTTTCATGAGATTTCGCTGTTGTGCTCCAAGGATCATTGATTATGCCAACTACTGCTGCAAAATGCAGAGGACTTTAATTACAATACATTCTGTGCAGCACACCTGTAGCTTGGACCAATTAGAGACTCGTTAGCAAAGACTGTCCCCACTCAGACACCTGAAAAACCGCAGCAAGCATTCATCTCCAGACAGTGCACGTAGCACCCAACGTTCCCATTTACTGGCCTACTGTCCCGTAGAAGCCTTGCCCTTTCCTTCCCAGAGCACTCAGCAGCAGGCTCCGGTCAACATATATCACAAACCTAAGCATCAGTCTTTAACTGTCATGCTTCCTTTGCAAAAGTCCCACATTGCTGCCAAAGGGAGAAAAGTCAGGTAAGTTCTGCCGCTGAGCAGCGGACACCTTGCTGCCTGTCTCACTAGTGTGGCTGGTGGATGGAGGCACTACAGGACTGTCGCAATGTGTGGGTCGCAGCAGAGTCTCTAGCTGCAGTGCTGCAAGTGTCATGGTGTCTTGCCCAGCACAGATGATCAGACAAACACTGGCTGCACCATTGTTGGGTCTGTCTCTGGTCACACTACTTGCCGATGGTAGTTAAAACTCTGTGCAGACGACAGTCAGTCTGGTTGGTTCCTGGGTCCAAAGCCAGTCATGAGGGTGAAGGAGTAGCTAGTTACAGGCTGGGGGAAGGATGGATGCAAACCTTGTAAGGCATGTACTGTGCCTCAGTTGTGACTGACCAACAGGAGGCAGTCACTCTCATGGGAACCACAGCTTCAAATATGGTCCAGTCCGAGATGGGCCATGCTGAACTCACGGTATTAGTATTAGGACACTCAGGAGTATCAGTGCGCTTTTCAAGTACGGCTACATTTACATTTACATTTAAGGAGGGAAATAGGAGCAGCCAGCAAGGAACAGCTTTTAATTACTCAGCTGATTTGTCTATATGCACTCTGATGTTCCAATAAAGTGAGGAAAGTAACTAAATGTATTCTTGTTGATGTTTTTATACATATGAAAGCAAACTGTCATAGTGCACCTTTTATACTGCACAATTACTTTCGGGATTGTTCAACTTTCCAAACTCAATAATATCTATACCTGCACAAGCTCATTTAGGACTACTGCATCGAAGCCAGACAGATACTGTACGTAATATCTTTGCATCACTGGTCCGTATTTTCGTACATGTGCTCGGAGTTCTTCCATATAGAAAATCAGTTCAGCTATGTGCCTAAGAAAGCAAAACAAGAAAGCTGTTACAATGTTAAAAAACATTTTTTTTAATGAAGCATTTTTTTTTAAATATTTTTTTATCATCCAGCCGCTGTTAAAGGAATCCACAATTGGTATAACACCTAGATAGGTGCCACAAACCACAAGCAGAAATAAATCACATCTGATATAATGTGAGCAATACGTACATGTTTTCATTTAAATAATGGTCTGGTTTCATCCACTAGCATGTTACAAGTCAACAAAAGTTTCCAACAAGAACTGAGAAACAAAAAACTACATAAAATAGCTTCTGTTAATTTTGTTTCAATGCCTGGACAGACACTTTCAATATTTTATTGCAAATGTCAACAGCGTTAAAACTTTTTGTACTTAAAATACAGCATATGCCAGAACCGCTAGGCAAAAAAGGGAACGATTCATATATAAAACATGGCACTGTGCATCTCAATATACATCCATGTCTGGTCAACGCAGCACGACCTATTGTAGAGGACAATTTCCTTTCAGTTATTGAATATGTTAATGTATTTTATTAATTTGGAGTCATTTATTATGTTATACTAAATGGCAATATGTTCTTAAAGCCTGCTATGATGCCAAGGAGGAAAATAGATGAATGTGACCAGGTAAAGTTGGGATATTTTGTTGTAGAAGACTTTCAGCGTTTTTATAACTGCAGGTGTCATTAGACGCAGAACACTTGATGGTATATTGTCGAGATTGGCAAGTCTCCAGTCTGAACACGGCATATTGTATTGTATTGTAATTGCATTTAAATAGCGCTTACTACCCCCGACGAGGCGTCGAAGCGCTTTTTCGGCGAGTAGCACGCTACTCCGGGACCCATAGAGGATTAGTGTTGAATTAGTATAGTGAAACATGCAAGTAGATTTTAAGTGGTGGATAGGTTAGTCAGTTATTTGGATTTGGAATTATAGCAGAAGGATAGAGGAGGACAAAGGTTTGTATTTATATAGCGCTTGTTGACGCACACTATTCAGGAAGCCTATAAAGGATTAGTGGTGAATTAATATGGTGAAATATGAAGTAATTTCAGTGGTGGATATTAGTCAGTTACTTGGAGTGAGAAGGATAGTGGAGGGATAAAAGGGGAAGAAAGATGTGCATTCATATAGCACTTGTTACCCCTGATGGGTGTTGAATCGCTTTTCTGGCGAGTAGCACGCCACTCCAGAACCCATAAAGGATTACTGTTGAAAATTAGTATAGTAAAAATAAATATGAAGTAATTTGAGTAGTGGATATGTTATTTAGTTATTTAGGTAGTATAATAGTATAGTTTAATATGGAATTTGAGAAGTGAACATGTTAGTCTGTTAAAAAGAGTGAAAGATTTTTTTTTTTAGGTCTTAGCAATAGGAGGAGGCTTTTGGATGAGTAAAACGGAGTTTTGGAGGGGAGGACTCAGAGGAAAGATTTTTAGAAAGGTTTGTTTTAGAGGATCGGTATAGTAAAAGTGGTGTCAGATGATGCAAGGAGGGGTAGAGTAGGAGAGAGTCTAGAAAGTGGTATTTTGGCAATCATAGTAGTGGTATGGGGTTTGGGATAAATGAGAGAGTGGATGTAGAGGATATATTGATAGATGTATAGGATGAGAGATAGGGTAGTGCATTGGAAGGAGTAGTAGAAGAAGTTGGAGATGAGTCAGAAGGTTGGGCTAAAAGATGTACTGAGCGAAGTATAGGCCGAGAAATAGGGTAGTGCATTGGAAATGCTAAATTTGAAGAAAGTGATAAATATATAGAACCATAATTACATTGAAGTATATAGATACATAAAGGAGGTAAGTATATGTAGATTAAAGATATTGATAGAGGCACAGGATGAGAAATAGGATAGTGCATTGGATATGCTTTTTCAGGAGAAAAGTAACAGACAAGCAGATCCAAGTACATGGAAGGTACATAGATGCACAATGGAAGTATGTAGATGTAGACCAAAGATGATTTTTATTTATTTATTATTATTTTTTCTCTCAACAACATAATTATTTTACATGTTTATACAAAGTAATACACAAATATAGGTACATATCTATAGTGAAAAAAAATGCTTGTATACAAAGGGATATGCTGTCAATTTCTATTTCCGTATGGTGCTTATGTGGGGAAGAGCCAAATCTTGAGTAGTTTTCTGAAGATAAGGTGGTTGTCGGTGGACCTTATGTTGGGGGGTAAAGAGTTCCATAGTATTGCTGCTTGAACAGAGAAGGATGTGCCACCCATGGTTTTTTTCTTGTATGGTGGGATTTTGAGGCGAGATGCTCCTTTAGAGCGGAGGTTTCCTTTGTTGAATGTGTTTGGTGATTTTATTCCTGATGAAGAGCGGTCCCATTCCATGTATTGCTTTGTGGGTGATACAAAGCAGCTTGAACGTGGATCTTCTGGCAACCGGTAACCAACGCAGGGCTTTCAAGGCAGGGGAGATGTGGTCTCGCCGTTTGATATGCAAGAGTAGTCTGGCAGCCGAGTTCTGAATCTGTTGTAGTCTTTTCATGGTCATTAAAGGTGTTCTGTGGTAGAGGCTATTGGCATAATCTAGTTTGGACAGAACAAGGGAGATGGTAGCTTGGACCTTGTGTGGAAATCCTAAATGAGGGAAAATTAGTCGCAGCGTCTTTATAGTAGCAAAGCTTGATCTTGCTAGTTTATCCACTTGGGCATTCATCGACAGCTTTCAGTTCATGGTCATTCCGAGGTTTCTTACTTCCTTCGATACTTTAGGCAGTGATCCCAGTTCATCAGGCCATGCTGCAAGCGGGTTGTAATGTTTCCAATCGCCACACGTGAGTATTTCAGTTTTTGAAGCATTCAATTTGAGATGGCTCCAGGCCATTCACTGATCCACGGCTCTGAGACAGCTGAAAATTAGTGATTTTCCAATGTCTTTGGGGCATTCCAGTTGAAGGAGTATTTGCGAGTCATCTGCATAGTTTTAGCACGTGAGATGAAATTTATTGGTCAGTACTGGTAATGACTTCATGTAGATGTTGAAAAGCATGGGCGAGATGATAGAACCTTGAGGGACCCCTGCTTTTGTGGAGTATGGTTTGGACGAGAAAGGTGGGGTATGGATGACATTAGTTCTGTTTCGAAGGTAGGACGCTATCCAGTCTAAAGCAGTTCCCTCTATGCCGGCTTCATAGAGTCTTTGTTTCAGAGTGTCATGGTCAACCGTGTCAAAGGCAGCTGAGAGGTCCAAGAGGAGTAGCGCAGCAACCCGTTGCGGTCAACTGTATTCTTCAGGTCATCCCAGATGGCTAAGAGGGCAGATTCAGTGCCTCTTCCCGGACAGAATTCTGTTTGGAAGTCTGAAAGTATGTCATTCTCTTCAATGAATTGTGACACCTGGGCGAACGCTGCTCTTTCTATCAGTTTGCCCAGGAACAGACCATTTGTAATGGGTCTGTAGTTGTCAGGGTTCAGCAGGTCCAAGTTTGTTTTCTTCAGTAAAGGGCGTATGTATGACTTTTAGAGTTCTTCTGGAAATATTCCAGTAGTTAAGGAATCATTGGTTATTCTTCTTGCTGCAGTGTCAGCAGAGGTTGTTAAAAGAATTGTCTTGAAAGTTTGTGGCGGACAGGGGTCAGAAGGGCTGCCGGCAGGCCTGCTTGCTTGCTTTGACCAGGTCCATAAATTCAATGGGTGAGATGTGTTAGAAGGAACGGAGAGGCTTGATTAGAGCATTCTAGGATTGTTGTTTTGTACAAGGGGTAGTGCTGGTGCATTGTTTCTGTTTTAAGTACGATTCCAATGTGTCTGCTTTGTCCGTGTAATGATTTGCCAGTTTGTCTGTGAAATCTTGAGTAACAGGATGAGTTCTTTCTAGGCAATTTGGTTTGCGAAATTCATTGAGTATTTTTTAGAATTCTTTATTTGCACATTTAGCTTTTTGAATTCTGTCTGAATAGTACCTTTTCTTATCTTTTTTGATAGACTTGTATAATCTGTTAATTTTCTGTAGGTGAAGTTTATCTTGTTTGGCGTTTGTTTTGAGCCAGGTACGTTGCAGCTTTCTAATTTGTTGTTTTATGTCTTTTATTTCTATGTTTCTCCAAGGCGCTTTTTTTCTTTTGTTCTGTTGTGTGGTTGTGAGTGGTATCAGGATGTCAAAAGCTTCCTGTAATGTGCGCATACACAGCAGTAATGCACTCAAAAAGTGTGAAAAATACTCTATTTCTCAATTACTCAAGTACTCCAAGTTGGTGTGCTGATTCTGAGGTGGGTCTACCGGACCACCGATTCGGAGAGAACATGAGAGCTAGAACAACTTGCTTCTAGACAGAATCTGCACTACCTTGAACCACTCATACCTAGTGAAAATTAAGCTTCATGTAATAAAACAATCAGAATAACAGTTTTCAATTAAACCATCAATACATATGCTGTACAATGAAGAAACAAAAAATAATTTATCCAACGTAGTCCAATGCTTCTTTTTATTCAAAAGCACCGTTGCTTCAGATTCGTGAATTGCAAATAACGTGGATTACATGCTTGTCAGTAGTAAATCCCAATGCATTTCGGGTGCATTAGCACCCTTCTTCAGGGGAAATCTAAAAAACATATACCGTAATCAATGCAGTTGTTCCATATCAAAATAAAGACCTAATAATCATCCAGGGGGATACAGTAACATGTGGGATCCATGTCAAATTCAGTTAAATAGTAAACATGACAGAATAATTATCAAAATGAATAGTTGGTTCATGGCTGCGTGTGAAGTGCAGGTTAATCTTGTTAAAAACAAAGTGAGCAGACAGAAAACCGGATCCAAAATTCTCTCTAAGGGGACCACCTTAGTGTATTAGTTGAAAGGGCTTGCTGATCATACGTGTCGTACTAAAAGTAAGTTAGTCAAAAAATACCTGAAAATCGTAGTGAAACGTAACCCACTGGCTTGTATATAAAAAAAAACTCTGAAATATGAAGTGACAACCAATGAAACACAACAGCAACCTCAAAAAACAAGCATTTGCAATGCAATAGGTCTCGCATTTGCGCGAGTTTGAGCTATTGCCATTGTAAATGACATTGCCTTTTATTTATGTGTTGATTTTAAAAACATAAATAAAAGGCATTGTTTTTTACAATGCCAATAGATTAAACTCTCGCAAATGTGAGACCTATTGATTTGCAAATGCTTGTTTCGTGTGTTTACAAGAATGTGTCCAATTTAGTATTTTTTTCTACTTTAAGTCACATTTTTTGTTCAAATTAATGATTACAGTCCAGGCAACATCAGGCAGCAAGGTATGGTGTTTTCCTTATTCATTACACGCAGATCGATTATTTCGGCGTAGGTGTTTTAGCAAGGGCGCGCGTTCCCACTTAGTTTAGGATCTTGAATGGCCCTCTTTGCAATGCCAAAGACAGAAAGCTACTGACACACATGAGCGGTGTAATCACTAACAGCCGCGTTTATCTTATATTTACATGCTCAAGTATTCTAAAGCGTGCGCAGACACCTTAACTTTAGTAATCTGAACAACATTCCCCTTTGTCCTAGTGAACATGAGGCTAGACTAGCAAATGAACACGTCATAGGAGGCAGTGGCTTACTACTACTGCTACTGCTCCTACTAGTACTACTCCTACTATACCTACTAGCACTACTACTACTAGTAGTCTTACTAACAATAATAGCAATAATCATAATGCATATTATTATTATTATTTTATATGGCGCCTCTTGCCGCACTGCTGTCGCTTCATAGGGCTATAAATAACTGAAAGGTATTCGCAAAGTTACACTTGGCAGGTGTACTTATGTGGATGTTGTAGTCATTCATATCTTCCAACCTCTCCACCCAAACACACGTACCTTGAAAACACGCCCCACTCAGACCTGTGTGTAGCCTGAATGTCACGATCTGAAAACTCAGACTTTCACACTTCTGTTGATAAAAAGCGGGCCACTGCAATGAGCGATAATAGGATTTTCCTTTACCGCCTAGACACCGCACCCCCATTCCGTCAACTTTCACTGCCAAGAAGGTTACAGTGCCAGAATGGGGTTCAGGTCAATGTGCGTTATTAGAAAAATGCACACTGACATATTCCATATGTACGTTTCCATACTGCACCGTGCACATACTAATAGTGCTGCAAGTAAAAAAAAGAAAATAAACACGAGGGCTAGATACAAACAAGAACGAGGTTTAGGTAGCGTTCTAAAAAGCTACTGTAAGTCCCCTGCTCGACGTGTAGTCTTTATTTTTGTTATTTTTGAAATGCATGACTGCCGCTGTCAAAACGGGCGACAGCAACCTAACTCCGCCCTCCCCCCCCCGTAACTGTCACACCTGGGGACAGGTTCGTTACTGATAAGTCTTAGTGGGACGCATTGACTGTAACGGGATCACACAGTAAGGCAACTCCGCTGTTACCAAATGATTAAGTTGTAGTTGGACAAACTCCCTAAGCTTCGAACGTCCTTATCTCTGAAGTGCTCCCTGCTGGGGTAGAGCGGCTCAGCTACTGCCCCGGCCTCCGCTCGCTCTGGGAGGGGGTGTGTGAGACGCGGTACACTTATAGGATTGGGCAGAGGGGGGTGGTAGGGTTGGGGGCAGAGTCACTCGCATACGAGTCCTCCGCCTGAACCGCCAGGCAGTTCCCGACGCTCCGGAGACCTTGGTCTGCATCAGCCCGCACACGGAGCTCCGAGGCGCGATGGGTGAGCTTCGCCCGCCTTGCGCAGTTTGCAAATAAATATCAGCGGCCTGAGTGGAGGCGCCACCGAGCGGACACTGCACGCAAGTGCGCGAGGCACCAACGGCAGCCCAGCAGCCGTTCCAAAGAACCAGCAGGTTAGGGCTCACCCAAAACAGTCATGCTTTCTGTCTCCTCGTTTTCCCAGGTGCAGACAGCACCTACTTCCTGTTTGGCCGGCAATGCTTCCGGGTCGCCGCAGGCAGCGCGGCGGCCCGCCCTGCACGGGGAAGGGAGGCAGCTTTCGAGGAGGACAGCACCTGGCCGCGAGCGCGTTCTCGTGCGCGTGGCCTTAACAAATCGGCGCGCGCGGCCAGTGCTGTCCTCCTGGGAAGCTGAGCCGTTAACAATAAGGTCTCTGGCGAGAGCGAGCTTCGCTCGCTTCTAGCCGAGACCTAACAAGGGTTCAGTCAAAAGGCCACTCTTATGTACTCTCACCTGTACAATAAGAAATTCTGTTTTCAACGTCACAGTCGACCAAAATATCCTGCCTCCTGTAGCCACTCGTATAGATTTTGAACAGAATTTATGCTCTTCAGATTTGTACTGGATGGTAGTTGTGTTTCCAAGTGTTCCAAATTGAGTTTGTTCCACGACCGATAGGTGGATGGACGTAAGGTAGTTTTAGGTGAGTCGCTTAGCGTTGTTTTATGTTGGAAGGCAACTAAGTGGTGGTCTGACCATGTGACTGGAGTTATAGTTTGAAAGGTAACTAGTTCAGTATTAGCAAAAATGACATCTAGGATATGTCCAGCGATGTGTGTCGGATTGTGGACAATCTGATGCAGGTTCAATGCGTCTAGGCCGGTGATTATAGTTTTTGGCTGGGTCATATTGGGTTTATCAAACCAAATGTTAAGGTCACCCAGAACGCATAGGTTGGAGTGAATTTGTTATCAAGTTTGAATCTGTGTCTAGAAGTGCGTCTGAGAATGTTGCCTTGCTAGGTGGAGGTCTGTAAAGGAGCAGGAAGTTACAGGAGGAAGACGGTGTAGGATTGCATCTTGTTAGAAGAGCCTCAAAATTCTTTATGGAGATGTTGTCAATTTTAGTGATATGTATTGTTTGCCTGAACACAACAGCTAGACCACCTCCTTTTTTGGCTATACGATTTTGGGTGATTATTTGATAGCCTAGAGAAATGGCTTCATGCAGGACTGGAGCCATATCTTCTCCCAACCATGATTCGGTTATGAATAGTATGTCTAGTTTTGCATCGGTGAGAAGGTCGTAGATGTGATGCTTATTTTTAGAGAGGGATCGAGCATTTATTAGTAGACAGTTTAGTGAGTGGCCTTTGGTGATAGTGGGACTTTGTTTGGTAGAAGAGTGATCGGTATTGTGTGGGTTTGTAGCAAGTGTGTTTTTAGAGCTGGTATTAGCTGCATTAGGATAGCAATCGTGTAGCTGTTCTGTATCGTGTTCCTCATCCAGCATGCTAAGAAGGCATTTTGATGGGTCTTCATGTGTATGTGTTGGAGATGGTGTTTGAGAGGGAGTTAGAGTGCTGTGTTGCTTTTGTGGTGTAACATTGTTGTGAAGTAGAAATGGGGAAGCAAAATTGTGACGTGTGCCATGTTGCTTATATTTTTTGCGTGTGTTTAAGGCGGAAGGTGTACGAGTCAGGGAAGGTGGTGCAGCATGTGGGTCATGTAGTAATGTTCTAAATTGTCCAATGGATGGGAGGCGGTTAGAAGAGAGGTGCTGTATTGCTGTATCTGTGTTAGGTGTGGTGAAAGAGAGAATGCTTGGCATTGGAGTTTGTTCCTTTGTGTGGTTTGAAAGGTGGGTATATGTTTGTATTTTGTGGTGGTAAGTATTATGAGGTGTTGCGCTTTGAAGATCTTGTTGTGCTGATCTGTGTGATACGTTTTGCTTTTGAGGAGTAGTGAAAAAGGGTGCTGATGTATATGTTTCATGCAATGGATTTGGCTGTGTAGTATTGTTTGAGAGAGGAGGTTGTGATGATCGCACTGGATCAAGTTAATCGCCATTGTACTGCCCCGACGCAGGCAGCTATGCCCTTTTCTTCCTCTTGATTTAGGTTAACTCACCCTATACCTTTGTGATCTATGAGGAGCAATTTGGAATACACTCAATCGCGCCCTCAGTTGACGGGTTTGACATGCCTCATTTTTCTCTGACTGGTGAACAGGCTTACCTTAACTTTTTTCTTTACCATTCGAGAAGACAAGACATGCATGTACGAATTCCAGTCAAGAAACAGGGACTTGCTTAGTCCCCTTTTTAGGTCTCGCCTGAGCTAGCGCATGCGCTGCACGGAGAGACATTTAGTAGGGGCTTTAAAAAGTGCAACCACGGCTGACCTAGTGCTTGCGTTCACGAGCGCGTGCACGCGTGCCCAGCTTTCAGCGCCCGATCAGGCGCCATCTGTCTTTCCTCCTTGCTTTCTCAACGCTCCTCCGCCCCGCCCCTCCCCTGCCGCGTTGCGCACTGCTTTCACTTTTGCTCACATCTTTGAAACTAAGCGCGCCGCCGCTTCTCGGACACCGCGCTCGATTTATTTATATATTTCTTAACTTTAGCACTGAGCACAGCGCAAGCTTCAAGGACACGGCACTCAGTGTTGAAGTTAAGAAATATATAAAGAAACCGAGCACGGTGCCCGTGAAGCGGCCCACTTTCAGTTTTAAACTTAAGCATATCCTTGTTTTGTTCTGTCAGTTTGAACTGCAATTTCCTCAAGGCCTCATTTTTTCGTGGTTCTTCGAAATGCGCCTGGCCGATGACTGTAAAAGTACAGTAACATTCTGTGAATCAAGGCACTGTGTAAAATTTAACATTATGCAGATTTACTTCACTTTACAAAAAGTGTTATTCATTTTCCACTGAAGAGAAAGCTCTGCCATACGAGACACTATTTCTTGGAAGCTACTGTTCGCGTTTCGAAGTGTTATTTTGAATGATGAAGGAGAACGGTATTGCGCTTTGCGTTATGCAGAAATATGTGGCTAATTCCCTGTAAGTGTCTGAACAGGCCGCATTAACGGGTACGAAGAGACACTTCTCAGCAGAAGACAAGCCACCTGAAAGCAATAGCTGCTGACATTTTTTATCCCTTTTCAATCATTAACAGGCCCTTGGTGGGAAATTATGTTGTTCTCTGTTGGTATTTCAAGCCATAACACATTTAGTATTTCTGCGCACACTGCAGTAAGCCCAACGTAATTAGAAATGCATAAATGGAGGCTAGTTGAAGAAAGCGCTTTCTCCCTGTTAATTGTGCTGTAACTGCTGCTTAGTAAAGAAGAACAGCTCAGGAGGGAGAAGATTTTATTTGCATGGCTGCAGGTGCAATTAGCATAATCTCCGGGGTGCCCTTTAAAGATGCTGATTTATAGCAAGATATAAACCGAAGCATCAGGGGAAACAGTATGGAAAACAGATTCGAATGGCGGTTCATGTTGATGTAATATATCGGAGCTAACACTCCGGGGCTTTTGCGCCAAATGTGTTTTACTCTCCTTAACATTTTAGCATGTCCTGTTTTCTCACACTCTGACCATAAATATAGATAGCGTTATGTTCTGGTACAGTAAATATGCCCGCGTAAATACGTTTCTGCCCAATGCTGTTTATTCCCCGAAGAGGTTTTTCCCGATACATTCCAGGTTTTCCTACCCAGGATTGGGAATAACGAGCGGCATTGAATTTCACACACGGTCACCAGCAAGGTTTTCCTCTTTTTGACTCGGTTCCCAAGGCGAATTTCCCCAGGTTTTTCCAAACTAAATAAGCACAGGGAAATTTATGAAATATGCTGTACGCTAGCAAGCATGCAGTGTCAAACATGCAACTCAGAACTACAGAGTTCTCTGAAGAAAGGTGGCCCAATGTGGCTGAGGTCCGAATACGAGATTATGTGGGTTAGTTCTTGGAATTAAAAACATTAATATTGTTGGAACATAAAAGTTTCAGTATATGCTAAAATACCCAAAGGCATCTACAGAATCACATTACATAATGCAGAAGTGTTAAAATACTACATTCCAAAATAGCATTATAAAAAACATGGCAATCATACTGTTATTCATTGGTGAGCGGGAGTTGTGTTAACTAAATCCCTGTTTTCTCTGCCTCCTCCCCCAATGGTAGCCCAGCCTGTAAAGTTTTTTGTTTTTTTTAGGTCTCGCCTAGGCAGCGGAGAGCAAAAAAACACAAGCATTGGCATAGCCAATAGGTCTTGCCTTTGGGACCTTATAAGTGTTTAGCCATGCAACAGTTGATATTGTTGCACCAAGTATATTGTGCTGCATAACTAAATACTTATAAGATCCCAAAAGCGAGACCTATTGGCTATGCCAATGCTTGTTGTTCTTGGTATGGCAGTTCTTTGGGTAAGCAAAGGAACAAGTTACTTAGCTTTGTTAATGTTCATTCTGAAGGAATTACTTCTTTCCACAAAGTCCTTATACCAACCCAATTCAGTACCAGTTGATTCTGCATTAATACGATTGCAGGCCTGAAAAACTCAAACATTGGTGGCATTACACATCCAATATATGGCGTACCGAGGCCAGTGATCTCAGATCTGCTTAAATGAATATGCTACTTACCAGTATGCATCTATTCTTGGCATGTAGGGCTGCTGACATTCATATCTATAGCATAGATCGCCGCCTAGTGTTGGGTCCGGATGATTGCACATTGTTGTCCTGGAAGAGTCTTCGAAGTATCACGAGATAGGTGGCTCCTCCCCTGGACTACAGTGCGCATGGGCATCAACTCCATCCTCAGATTGTTTTTAGCCATTGTGGCGAAGATGGAGTGTAATAGTAAAAGCGATGGCCATGCCGAAGAGTAAATGCAAGAAAAGTCTGCAGCCGCTACAGGCGCCGGGGAGGAGGGCGGGCGATATGAATGTCAGCAGCCCTACATGCCAAGAACAGATGCATACTGGTAAGTAGCATATTCAGTTCGAGGCATGTGGGCTGCTGAATTCATATCTATAGCATAGAATACATAGCAGTCCCTCCATTAACGGCGGCCGCCTGTGCCAGCTGCAGAAGTCTGAAATAGTGTCTTAAGAACAGCCTGCCCCACAGCGGCCTGCTGCTTGGAGTGCACGTCTACACAGTAATGTTTAGTAAAGGTATGTGGTGTAGACCATGTGGCTGCTCTACAAATATCTTCCAAAGGGATATTACCAAGGAAAGCCATAGAGGCCCCCAACTTACGGGTGGAGTGGGCCCTGGGGGGGACCGTTAAAGTGCGCTTAGCCTTGTGATAGCAAATCTGAATACACTTAACGATCCACCTGGCTATACCTGCTTTGGAGATGGGGTTGCCCTTGTGCTGTGCTGAGAAGGCAACAAAAAGCTGTTGTGTCTTTCTAAAGTCTTTGGTTCTGTCAATGTAGTACATTAACGCTCTTTTGACATCAAGCGTGTGGAGCATTCTTTTTGCCACTGTCTCAGGGTTCTGAAAGAATGCGGGCAGTTCGATGGTTTGATTAACATGAAACTGCGACACCACCTTAGGAAGGAACTTGGGGTTAGTGCGCAGCACCACCCTGTTAGAATGAATTTGGATAAATGGCTCTTGTACTGTGAGCGCCTGTAGCTCACTAACACGCCGTAAAGACGTGATGGCAATGAGAAAAGCCACTTTCCACGTTAAGAACTGAATCTCACATGAATGTAGAGGCTCAAAAGGTGGGCCCATCAATCTGGTGAGGACCACATTGAGGTTCCACACAGGAGCTGGCGGGGTCCTAGGAGGAATGACCCGCTTTAGCCCTTCTAGAAAAGCTTTAATGGCAGGCACCCTGAAAACAGAGAGATGCTGCCTGTTTTGAAGATAAGCCGCTATGGCGGATAAGTGTATCCGAATGGAAGCATATGCTAGATTGCATTTGTAAAGATGTAACAAATAGCAGATGATATCAGGAATGGTCGCATCTAGTGGGCTGACATTGTGTTCAGTACAGTAAATGACAAACCGCTTCCATTTTGCTGCATAGCAAGCTCTGGTAGTGGGCTTCCTTGCCTCCCGGATGATGTCCATGCATTCAGGAGGCAAATCAAGGTAGCCAAACTCTAAGACCTCAGGAGCCAGATCGCCAGATTGAGCTGTTGCGGATCTGGATGCTGAATGTCGCCATGGTTCGGCGTCAAGAGCCTGGGCGTGAGGCGCAGCCTTTGATGCGGTACCACGGAGAGTTCTAGAAACGTGGTGTACCATGGTTGGCGTGCCCACGTTGGAGCAACCAGGGTGAGCGTCATTGAGTGTTGCTTCAGCTTTCTTGCCACCAGCGGTATGAGAGATGCTGGGGGAAAAGCGTACGCAAATCTGCCTGACCAGTTCATCCATATCGCATTGCCTTGCGACTGTGGAGGAGGGAACCTGGCGGCAAAGCTTTGGCATTTTGCGTTTTCCCTCGTGGCAAACAGGTCTATCTCTGGATGACCCCACTGCTGGAAGTACGGGCGGAGTACAGATGGATGTAACTCCCACTCGTGCATCTGATGGCTGTACCTGCTGAGCAGATCCGCCATCTGATTGTCCTTGCCCGGGAGGTGTTCTGCCATGAGGAAGATGTTCCTCTGAATGGCCCACTTCCACATGCTCTGAGCCAGATGAGACAACTGTGGAGAGTGTGTACCTCCCTGCTTTTGGATGTAGTACATGGCCGTCATGTTGTCCGTCCGGATCAACACGACCTTGTTGCACAGATGTACTTTGAAGGACTTGAGCGCCATGAAGATCGCCATCAGTTCTAGATAGTTGATGTGCATCTTCTGCTGCTGCGTCGTCCATAGTCCCTGCACCGTGTAGTGGAGCACATGAGCCCCCCATCCCTGGAGAGATGCGTCCGTCGTCAGGGTAATCTGTGGCACAGGCTCTTGGAACGGTCGGCCCTTGCAAAGGTTGTGTGGATTCCACCAATGCAGAGAGCTGTATGCCCGACCGGTCACCAACACTAGGTCGTTCAACTGTCCTTGAGCCTGAGTCCACTGATGTGCCAAGCATTCTTGGAGCGGACGCATATGCAACCCCGCGTGCGGGACTATGAAGATGCAGGAGGCCATCATGCCTATCAACTGCATGAACACTCGTGCTGGAAGGGAGTGTTGCGGCCTGAACTTCTGGATGAGCGACTGGATGTTGTGGATCCTCACTGAATTTGGCTGAGCCGTGGCTGCCTGAGTATCTATGGTCGCGCCCAGATACTGCCGCACATGTGCTGGCTGAAGGTGCGACTTCGGATAGTTTAGTGAGAAGCCCAGACCGTGAAGGAGATGAATGGTGTGGGACATGTCGGCGGCGCACTGCTGGGCTGACTTTGCTTGAACAAGCCAGTCGTCCAGATAAGGATAGACGTGGACGTTTTGTCTCCTGAGGTGCGACGCCACCGTCGCCAGACATTTCGTGAACACCCTGGGGGCTGTGGTCACCCCGAAGGAAGGACCTTGAATTGGTAATGCCTGTTCTGGATGGTGAACCTGAGGTATTTCCTGTGGGAGGGATGGAGTGGGATGTGAAAGTAAGCATCTTTGAGATCCAAGGTTGCGAGGAAGTCTCCCTGATTTAACAATGGAAGAACCTGCTGCAGCGTTAGCATGTGGAAGTGTTCTGAGAGAATGTACTGGTTTAGGGGCCGCAGGTCCAGAATAGGTCTGAGGGACCCGTCCTTCTTTGGGATTAAGAAGTACAGGGAGTACACCCTTGTGCCTTCTTCCTCCACTGGCACGAGCTTTATCGCGCCTTTTTGCAGCATGACAAGAACCTCCTGCTGCAATAAGTGCAAATGCTGCGCTGACATAGGACGGTGCTTTGGTGGTAAGTTGGGTGGAGTGGACGTGAGCTCCAAACAATAGCCGAACTGGATAAGCTTCCTGACTCACCTGTCTGTGGTGATGGATTTCCAGACTGGCAGGAAGTGCTGGAGTCTCCCCCCGACAGGTGTTGGATGGTCGGGGGGCAGTGACAGGGAGTCACTGTTTGTTGGTGGCAGAGGAACGGGAGTTGCTGTTGCCCCTGCCTCTGCCTTTGGTGCTGTTGCCCCGATATCCTCCTCTACTCTGCTTAGTGTACGAGGATTGCGCCCCACCTTTATTGAACTGTGTCTGCTGTGACATCTGCCCTCTGTTAACACCTCGATTGCCTGAGCGACGAAAAGTGTTTCCTCGAAACTGTTGGGATTGGAGAGCTCCCATGGACTTGGCAGTTTCCGTATCTTTCTTGATCTTTTCTAGGGTGGTATCCACCTCTGGACCAAATAACCTGTCAGGGTCCACCGGCTGGTTAAGGATGGTAGCTTGGATTTCTGGCTTAAAACCTGAGATTCTGAGCCATGCCTGCCTTCTAAGCATTACACTGGTATTGATTGCTCTGGCGGCAGTGTCCGCAACGTCTAGGGCGCACTTAATGGAAGCATTAGTGATGAGCTTCCCTTCTTGGATAAGCATCTCCCCTGCCTCTTTATATTGGTCTGGTAGATGTTGTAATAGGGTCTCTAGTGTGTCGTAGTGTGCCCTGTCGTAACGTGCCAAGAGCGCCGGCGTGTCTGCTATACGCCAGATATTGGCTGCTTGAGCTGCTACTCTCTTTCCAGATGCCTCCAGCACTTTCGACTCTTTGTCCGGGGGAGGAGCGTCACCGGTGGTCTGCGAATTCGCCCTTTTGCGGGCATTAGAAACTACCAAAGAGTCCAATGGCAACTGGCCCTTGATATAGGTAGGATCGCCAGGTGCCGCTCTGTATTTCTTTTCGATTCTAGGGTTGACCACCCTGGACCGTGTAGGGTCTTTAAAGATGTCCGCAGCATGTTTAAGGACCCCCTTTAGCATAGGAAGAGTCTTGACAGTCTTTTCGGCCGTTGAAAAAGTGTCAAATAGGAAGTCCACATCCACAGGGTCAGCATGTAGTTCCACATCGTGGTTCTTGGCTGCTCGTTCAATCAAGGCATTAAATGCCGCAGAATCCTCTGTGGGAGAAGTCTTAACAGTGTACAGTTGAGGGTCATGGACTGTGTGCTGATCCCCTTGGTCACCAGCCCCTATCCAGGAGTCCTGTTGCTCATCAGACTCTGTGTGAGCTGGGAAGTTATACTCTTCGTCCAGCTCTCCTGCATCCTCTCCCTCAGAATAAGTGGGTGAGGGTGTCGCAATCCTGTGGGACTGTGGAACAAGTGGTTCGACCAAGACCATGGAATATGGAGCAGGCCTCTTGCGCTTCAGAGGAATGGTATACGACTCCAAAGGCTGCGTTGCTGTGACTTTCCGCCTGTAAAGCGTAAGCTTTCCGGTGTCGGCATCGATAAAATGCTCTGTCTGCTCATCCAACAAATATTGTGGAGCCGGCTTCGATACCCCAGAGTCCTTGGGCACCGAGCGGGGCGCGAAGGCCTTTGGTGCCACCTTCGGCGGCAGCGTGAAGAGGATCGGCGCCGAAGTCTTTGGCGTTGAGACAACGGGCTTTGCGGCGGAAGGTGTCTTCGGATCCGACGATGAAGCTTTGTCTCTAATTCGCTTGAGGGAGTCCGAGACCTGCTTCGTAAAGGAAGCGGATGGCTTCACACCAGGGGAAGACCTGAGCGCCGTAGACTTCTGCTTCTCGGAGCGAGGCGTCGGAGCATCCTCCTTCCGTGTGCCACGACCTCTATCCGTGTCCGTAGACATGGCCGGCGCCGGCGTTGGAGCGGCGGCCTTGACCACTGGCGTTGGTGTGCCGCCCTTCGGCCCGATGGCCTTGGTAGCTGTCGGTTCGATGGTCTTCTGTGGCTTCGGTGCGACGGTCTGTCTCGGCTCCGAGCCGCCGGCCTTCTTTAGCTTCGGTTCGACCACCTTGACCACCTTCAGCACCTTGACCGGGTCGGCTACGTTCTTTTGCGCCGACCGCTTCGACACCTCGGAAGAAGACTGCGTCGATGGGGGAGCAGACGTCTTCGGTTTCGATGGCGCCTCTGCCATCTTTGTGGTAGTCGATACTGATGGTTTCAGTTTCGGTTTCGGTTTTGGCAATGGCGGCTCTGCCGATGTGTCCGTAGCCAGGCCAGAAGGCGGGGCCGTGGATGCTGGTATAGGGTCTTGGGTAAGGCCGACTGGCGATCCCTCGACCTGAGCCTTTGTTAAAGTCCGAACGGGGCATAGCTCTTCCTCTGAGCTATCTTCCATGGCCCCATAGGCCTCATCGTCGTCTCCTACCTCTCTGACGACGTCTTCAACATCGAGGCCTTCGACCTCCGCGTCGTATTCGCATTCGACGTCTACCGTCGGAGGTGAAATCTGCAGTCGAACTTCCTGTCAGTCTGCTTCTTCGTCATCGAAGATGTCCACTGGTGCCGGGGCCGACTGCCGGGCCGCCATGCGCGCCACGCGCCGAAGCCGCAGAGTCTTAGTCGAACGAAACTTTGAACAAGCCATGCAGCTTGCTTCATTGTGGTCCGGCGACAGGCACTTGTTGCACACCGGGTGGACGTCGATGTGTGGGTACTTGGATCCGCACACGGGACACTTCTTGAACGGGCTCCGTTCCATGTTGCGTCTCCGAGGGTCTTGCTGCGTCGACTGGGCCTCGATAACTTAAGAGTCACGGGACGCCCTGGAAATCCAACTCGCCGAGTTGGAGCCGAACCGGGGCACCGAACGCAAACAATACCGACGTATAGAGAAAAAGGCCTTGGGCCTCGAAGGTTTAAAGTTTATTCCGACTGGAGATAACGAAAGGACATCCGAACCTAATGGCGGAAAAAAACAATCTGAGGATGGAGTCGATGCCCATGCGCACTGTAGTCCAGGGGAGGAGCCACCTATCTCGTGATACTTCGAAGACTCTTCCAGGACAACAATGTGCAATCATCCGGACCCAACATTAGGCGGCGATCTATGCTATAGATATGAATTCAGCAGCCCACATGCCTCGAACTAGTTTTTATGTTCTACATGGATATTAGTGGAAACTAAAAACAAAGAAAATACAAAACCACTCCCCTTACTTACTCCAGGAGGGGAGGTGAAAAGTGCATAACAATTCCCAAAGTTGTTCTGATAATGGATAGGTGGCTTGCTTAGATAATCACTCAAATAGTGATCAAGGGAAGATGTTTTGATAGAAGACCACAAGAAACTTACACAAGGAAGCTATGAAGCACAGATATCAAACTGAACTCCATTCTCATGTGAGCATTTAAACAGTAATGACTTGGAAAGGACAGCAAGACGAGTTAAGCGGTAACAGCTTCACATATTGCCTCAACTGAAACCCCTTTCTAAACGGCCCAAGTAATAGCCTTAAACTAGCTGACTGAGTTCTAAAACCCACTTGTGGATAACCTGCTTGTTCATAACAGATTTTAAGCACCATGAAAATCCACCTGCAACTGGTTTACTTTTTGACCTTCTTTTTTTGTAAAAATTCTTTTTATTGAGCATCATAGATCAAAAATAATCGCATTTGTACCGTAGAGTGTGCAGGCCCCGATGTTGAAAGCATACACCTAATAAAAGCTCAGATTCATATGTCCCAGGGACCATACAAGGCCCCACATACAATGGAAAAGATGCCTGTTTTGAAATGACATGTTTTTAGAGGAAGTTCTCAAACAAGAATGTGAAAATATAACCCCCTCTCCCAACTCCCCCTTCCTCTTCCCTGGTGGTGGTGTCGCATGGTGTAGTATTGGGCAGCAAGATGTCTCTATAGAATTGGGTGTGTGGAATATATCATCCAGTTTCACTGTGAAGCAGGTTAGGGTTGGAAAAGTTGCATAACCCTTATGGAAGGAGGACATACCGTGGAAGGTAGACCTTGGGAGATAGGTGACTACTGAGACCCATTTAAGTTCAAAAGTCTTGTAATCATCTCTGAAGAGGTCTGTGAGGCGTTCCAACGAGAGGATTCTCCAGAAAAGGGCATGCCACAACAACGTCGCTGGTGTTTCTGACTTTTTCCAGGCGGCCGCTATCTTAAGTTTCGCCGCCCCCTCACAAGGCCACATAATCGCCTTATTGGCTTTCGTTTGGTGTTCCAAAGCCGGTTCCCTAATACCCAATAGTGCCCACTCAATGGTGGTCGAAATGGGGTACCCCAGCATATCTTTGATATGTGAAAGGATTTCCTCCCAGAAAGGCCGAATACCTGGACAGTCCCACCAGATGTGTCGGAAGTCTCCCCGCAACCCACACCCCCGTCAGCAGAGATCTGAGCTGTCAGGGAAAATCCACATTAGCTTGGTGGGGTAAAGATACCAATCTAGCAGTGTCTTGTAGTGTGCCTCCCTGAAAGCCACAGACTTGTTGTGTTAAGTGATGCTGCACCAAACGTGTTTTAACTCCTCCTCAGTGATATCACGCCAAAGGAGATGTAGCCTGCCCGGGGGTTATGTACTGTAGTCAATAACAGAGTATATAACGAGGAAATTGCACCTTTCATCGAGCCTGCCTTATGAACTACCGGTCTTTCCATAGCCGTAAGCTTTCTAGTAGCAGCCTCTCTTATGTGCGGCAAAGAAACCCAGTGTTTGAACTGGAGCTAGAAATAGTACTTGGTGTGGGGGACCAAAAACTCTCTTTTACAGCTTTCAAAGGTCAGGACGTCATAGTTATGGAACAGGTCGGAAAGTTTCAGGCAGCCTCACTCCTTCCAATAATCAAAGGGCCCTTCACGCATCGCCGGTGGGAATGCCGGATTGAAATGGATCGGGGGGTATGGTGAAGGAAATGTGGTCCTACCCTCCCTCCTCGTGATTTGATCCCAGACTGTCAAGGTGGTGCATGTGGGGGTTCTTATATAGGTTTTTGCCGTTCGATCTTTCTTTGGCTTCCACAGGACATCCCAAATGAATCGACCCACAATTGACCTGTCCATGTGGAGCCAGTGCTTGTTAGACTCCCTTGCTGACCATTCTGTCACCACCCGTAATTGTGCCGCTTGGTGGTATAGTGCGAAGTCTGGTAACCCCACTCCCCCCTCATTCCTAGGTCGCCTCAGCACGTGAAAATGGAAGCGAGCCCTACCCCTCTGCCATATGAATTTGGTAACCAGTGTACACAGGCACGGCAAGAGATTGCGGTCCAGTTCGATAGGTAAAGCTTGGAAGAGACAAGAGTTTGGGAAGAACTGTCATTTTAATAGCGTTGATCCGTCGGAGCCATGAGATGTAAAGTGGCTTCCATCCCTTAAAGTCCTGCTGAAGCGGAGCCACGAGTGGGGGGTAATTGGCCTTGTAAAGATCCCTAATCTTAGGAGTGAAGTGGACACCCAAGTTTAAGATGGAGTGTTTAGCCCATTGCAAGAACGTCTGGCCTTTCAATATGGTCGCCTCGTCGGTGGGGACCATGAGGTTAAATATGGAGGATTTGGATAGGTTGACCTTGAAACCTGCACACTAATTCAAAGCGCCTCAGTTCCTCCTGTATTTCCTGGAGTGAGGAGGCTTGTTACATGAGCGCAAGCAGGATATCATCTGCGAAGAGGGACGCTTTATGGTCAGTGCCGCTAAAACGTATTCCCAGGATCACTTTGTTGGCCCGGAAACTTACTGCGAGGGGTTCCATGCTGAGAGCGAATAAGAGGGGGGAAAGAGGGCACCCTACCGTGTACCTCTGCTAAGGACAAAGGGGGAGGATGCATTGCCATTGACCAACACTCGGGGATTGCGGGCATTGGTAGTTGGCCCTGACCATGTTGAGGAATGCTTCTCCAAAGCCAAATTTCCACATGACTAAGAAGAGGAATGACCAGTCCACCCTGTCAAAGGCTTTTTCGGCATCTAGACCCACCAGTATAGCGGGAAGATTAAATTTGGACACTTTCTCAATGAGGTGTATGGTGCGTCGGATGTGGTCATGTGTTTGCCATCCCTTTATGAAGCCTGATTGATCAGGGTGGACTAGTGTGGGCATGAGGTCCTCCAGCCTGGTGGCTAAAATCGTGGAATAAATCTTCGCGTCAAGGTTAAGAAAGGCTATGGGCCTGTACGAGGCGCAGAGGTGGGGGTCTTTCCCCAGTTTGGGAATGACAGATATCACCGCCTCAGACATGGACGTAGAAACCCTGGCATCTGCTGCGATCACCCGGAATAACTCAGTGAGGTGGGGAATGAGTTCGGAAGCAAAGCATTTTTAAAACTGTGCCGTAAGGTCATCTGGTCCCGAGGCTTTATGAAGTTTGAGGCTCGAGATGGCTTGTCTGACCTCCTCTGAGGTAATAGGCTCATCTAAGGATTCCACAGTTGCTGGGGAAATGTTCGGGAGGTGCACTGAATCTAAATAGAGTTGTTGTATATCCTTGCCTGGAGGTGTACCATGGTAGTTGCCCATAGAAGTCGCCAAAGATGTTAGCCTTAATATCATCCGAGTAGGTGAGCTGGCCCTCCCTATCCCAGATAACTCCAATGATTCCCGCATTACCTCTTCGCTCTGAGTTGGCGCGCTAAGGGGGAGCCTACCTTGTCGTCTTGGGCATATGATGTCTGGCGCAGCTTGAGCAGTGTATACTCACCCTATTATTGTAAATGGTGCGTAGTTTGCCCTTTACCGCTGTGAGTTGTCGCTGCAGTGCCCGAATGGGTGTCTCCTTATGTGCCTTTTCAACGACTTAGAGTTTTCTTTCGAGGGCGATGCGTTCTTTTCCCTTTGCTGGTTTAGGATCGAATTAAGTTGGATAAATTTGCACCTCAGCACCGCTTTAAAAGCGTCCCAGTTATTCTGCGGGGAAGTGGCCTGTGGGATGTTACGGGTAAAGTATTAGACGATGGAGGCCCTCAGTTCCTCGCGAAAGGTTTTGTCTTGTGTAATCTCTGCCGGGAAGCACCATCTCGAGGCGCCAGATTTAGGTCTAGGCCAGGTCAGACTAATCGATACAAGGTCTGAAACGGAAATCAGCAAGATCTGCGCGGCCTGCAGGGGCCCCACTAGTGCCTGGCTAATGAAGATATAGTCAATCCTGGAGTAGGCCTGGTGAACATGCGAGAAATATGTGCAGTCTTTGGTGGTGGGATGTACTGTCCGCCAGGCCTCGCATAAGCCCAGGGTATGTATTTTCCTTTTGACCCATTTGGAGAAGCTGTTGGCAGTCGCCCTCTTGGAATGTGAACTATCCAAGGAGTCATGCCAAGTCAGATTGAAGTCTCCTAGTAGGATCACCGGCCCTTCCGCAAAGCCACTTATCAAGTCTAGTGCATTAGATAGGAATGTCGTCTGGCCCGAGTTGGGTGCATAGAAGGAAATAAATGTGCAGAGAGTGCCCCGCAGTCTCCCCCTGAATATTATGATTCTACCCTCCCGATCTGTCTTGGTGGTTTCTGGTTGAAACTTGGAGGAGCAATGAAAGAGCAAGGCCACTCCATTGTGTTTAGTACCAGCGGAGGACATATAGATTAAGGGGTATGTTCTGTGGCGAAGCCTAGTGAACTTGGATTTTTTGAGGTGAGTCTCCTGGAGAGCAACCACCTCAAATCGACACTTCGTGAGATACTTCCAGATTCTCTGGCGTTTTTTAGGTGAATTCTAACCCTTGACGTTCCAGGACGCTATGGAGACCATCGGCATGCTGTACCTCCCTCCCTCCCCTTTTGGATCACAATCTCCCTGTGGGTGTAGTAGCCGCTATGTCTGTCAAAGAAGCTCAGTACCCCCCTGAAACCTGCGTGTCACACTGTACCCCCACCTTTCATGTTGCATGTCGCAGTAGAAGCTTAAAACCCGTGAAGCCCCTACACCACCACCAGGAACCCACCCCAAACAAAACCCCCAATAATTCCCCAAAAATGTGAGCCGTGCTGCCAACGGGCTTTTGGCTTGAGAGTCTTCTAAAAAAAAGATAGAAGAATTCCAGGTGATACAGACAAGGCCCGTACCCCCCGACTGCCGTGCGTCGAGAAGCTAGAAATCAGTTCAAAAGGAGGAAGAAAAACAAAAACCTCAGTGTCACTGATAAGCGTCTGCTGCAGCTTGTCACCCACTCAAAAGGGCATGTGCACCTCGACTCCACAGGGTTCCAGTGGGTCACAGCCAACGGGCGGTCTCTCAGTCCCGAGACCGCTAGGGCCGAATCAAAAATTGAGAGTGGCCAATCAAGTATGATTATCTGGTAGCGCCTTCGTGCACCAGGTCCTGGAGCCTCCCAGAGGCTCCAGGACCTGGCTCGGTTAGGGATCCTGGCTGGATCGGTTATGGATCCTGTGGCGCCTTCATTTTCTGGACGTGGAAGGCCCAAGAGGCGGAGACCCTCAGTCAGAATGGACACATGGTGCGCCTTGTTCTTATAGTCAAAAGCAAGCCCAAAAGGGAATGTCCAACAATACAGTATGTTTTCTTCTCGTAGCTTGGTGGTAACGGGTCTCAGAAGCTGTTGACGCACCATGGTGGAGGGCGCTAGATCTTGGAAAAGGGAAAACTTGTTGCATTGCAAGGATGCTACTTCTTTCTTCCTCGCTGCATTCAGGATGGCCTCCTTCGTTTTAAAAGAGTGCAGCTTGACCAAGATGTCCCGTGTCCGTTTGCGATCTCCAGATTGTGGGGTCCCCACCCGGTGGACTCGGTCTATTTTAATCTTCAGCTGGTGAGGGGCTAGTAGCTCCGCGAAGCAGCCCAACACGAACGCCTCCAGTTCCGGTCCCTCCGCACTTTCTTCCCAGTCCCGGATGCAAATGTTCTCCCTTCGGGATCTGTTCTCCAAGTCTTCTGCTTTGAGGATCGCCTCCTGCAGCTAGGCCTGGAGGTCTTGCTGGGATTCCTGTAGCTTGATGGAGCGTGCCTCCAGTTCTTGCGTCTGCTCCTCCAACTCTAATAGTCTGGTGCCAACAGCGTCCACGTCTTGCCGAAGAGACGCCATTTTCTCAGTGAGGTCGACCTTAAGTTGGTCCACGGAGGTCCGCAGGTCTTGTTTTATTTCCAGGCACAGCTCAGCTTTAAAGTCTCTGAGGGTGGTCACCAGCTCCTCCCGGTTAAGTGCCATGCTTTTCGCTTGATCAGTCTCCGTGGGAAGGGAGCCCTTTTCTGGTATAGTTAATTAGCAGGAGACTTTGTTTATGGTTTTCTTAGGTGGCATAGGGACAGCGCCAGGCGCAGCGCAGGGACAGGCCCCGAGAACCAACCCCAGGGAGCGACGTGAGGAGAACAGGTCTTGCACATGTGGCATTTTCTGCATGGAGATCAGGCCTCTGAGAAGCAAGGACAGTAAGCCATATTGAGGTCAGGCACCACGTGGCGAATGATAGTGAGCAATTGGGAGCCCCGGGAAGATCCACTCCCAGGCAGGTCAGTTCATGTAAAGGGAGGGGGTTTCACTCACTGCCCTCCAGCCAGTGATCACAGCCGTGGCCGGAGAGCTCCCCCGTTGTGTGCATCAGTGCGTCAGCGCAGGCGCCGTCTTGAAGTCAGGCAAGGCCTCCCAAGTTGGGCTCTCCCCAGCCCTTAGAGGTGCTGCAGACGCCAAAATTGAAGGAAACTGACCCGGCCAGGGAGATCCCACAGAGATGGTAGCGGACCGCCTGTCACCGCCGCTCACGTTGCCCTCAGGGCACCGTCCAGGCCCACACCGCATCACAGCTGCATTCCCTGATCTGGCGCAACAAAAGGCTCCATCAGCTCCGGTCTGGTGTGGGGTAAGTGTCGCCATTGTGCCCCCAAGTAGGTAGGATGCATTGGGCGCTGTGTATGGTCCGCGCCCGTCCCATCATAGGTTCCCAGGCCGCTCCGTTGGTCCCTCGAGCCCGCACTGTAAGCGACCCTATGCCATTTTGAGAGGGTCCTCGGCACTCCAGAACGGCGGACCTGTGGTCCGTGAAAGCAGCTGTCAATCGTCTACAGAGCACGGTGTGAGCTCCGGCACCGCACAAGACGCCGCTGAGTACGGGCATTCGATCTGCTGCTCTCTGCAAGTGGTGTGAACAGCGAGTGCCAGTCATAGGGGTCTGGAGCTGAGACGGCTCACATCCGTTCAGCCATTTTACTTGTCCACCACTTTTTAAAATTCTTGCTTCATTTTGGACTTTCAAATCTTACCAAAAAAAGTATTCTTAAATCTTTTGTTCTAAAGGTATGACTATATTGCAGCGGAACGGACGTTGTGTGTTTCTGCAGCCATATATTAAAGCCAGGACATCACATCACAGTGTTGTCTGGGAGGAGTGTCAAGCAGTCTATTAGCGCAGAGCAAAATTACAGCTCCAATGTCACTAATGGGAAGGTTCACTTATGGAATCGGTGGAAGGAGCAATTTATAAAATCAGAAGTATTAATTAACATGTTTTTCAATGCAACCCAATAACGTTCCCATCAATATTGCTCTCCATTAGCGCACGAATGTCCTTTGGAGGACAGTATTTTCAGAGTCCTTTTCTAGGATATGTTTAGGCAGAAACACCTACTCAATGCAATATACACGGTTTTCAATTGATGCTTTAATAGAAAAAGTTAGCAGAAAGAGAATAGGAGATTTACAGCGGCAATCAGATTTTGTTTATCTCAAACACTGCTTAGTATTTCTCCTTAGACATTATGCAGAAACTCAGAAAAGTTCAGTTTGCTTGCCACCGTATTAAATTCCATCTGCAACAAGCATTTGCGCCGCCAACTGGTCTCATTTTGCATATGCATACTTTGGCTTTGACAATGTTTGAGCAGTGTAAACAATGGTGAAGCCCATATCATCATCAGGTGACCGCTCTGGAATGCAGCAATTCTGTTGTTTACACTCTTAATAGAGTTATACTATTTCAATATGGCCACTATGCTACATCACAAGGCAACATGGAAGCCATCCTGGACCAGTAATTACAAATATAGAATTGCAAGATGGCTGTTTCTACTGATATAGCTTTATAAAAGTCAATGCCTTTATAAAGCCAATAACTGGCAGTCGCAACCAGTGGGTGGCAGAACAAGGTGACTGCCAGCAGGTGTATATGTTTGTTGTGTCCAGGCTCCAAGAAGGATGCTGGACACAGAGGGGAAAATAATCTTCCCTCACGTCAGCAGTGAAAGAATACATCCAAATGCTCCTTCAGGTCTGATAAACACAAGTACAAGGCATCAGGAATTACAATGAATAAGCCGAAAAGTGAGATAACAACAAAGCCATTCAATAACATTGAAGGGTAGACCTAAAGACCGCTCGGAGTACATGTCAAGTATGAATTACAATGCGGTCTGTGAAAGACAGCTAAAGCAAGACCACTAGAATGGCTCTATTACTAGATCTAGACTTCTATTTTAGAACAGCTATAAAAAAAAAGAAATAGAGTTAGAATTTAAAATAGCAGAAAAAGGACATTAAAAAGAGCTTGTCTTGTAGATGGATTCTTGTCCTTGCATATAAACACCTTTTAAATATTAAGCCTGCAATTTGCCAGTTCATGCAAGTTTGTGAATTTTCTTCCGCATTATCCTGCACATCAAACCTTCAATATTATGTATATCAAACTTTGATTTCTCAAACTTAGTGTAAATTTCTCCTGAACACCACTTATGAGTTATTTGAAAATTCTGCTGAAGCCCTGTGGATAAAAATACCTTTAAAGATATCTAGACCAAACAAACTAATTTTGAAACATGTGTTCAACAGTCATACTTACTTATCCATAAAGTCATCAGCAACCTTTTTAGGTATATTATCAGCATGTCGAAGAAGCCATATTATTTCATCACGGGCAAAGGATAAAGCCATAAACACAAAAAGTGCCTGAAATAAAAATAGATTTGAAGTCTATAAATGCACTTGAATGTTCTAATTTTCAGTATGCAGTGCAAGCGGAAACAAAATACTTTAGAATTAGATGAGGAATACTGAGTGAAGAATCAAGTACAAAACTTAGATTACAAGCAGAGACAGACAACGTCAACTGAACTGGTGGGAAAAAAAATCAATAAGAAGGACTAATTAACTTTAAGGAAATGGGGAAAATACAGGCAGACATTCAAGTTTGAAGGAAACTAGACAAAAACGTTTTAAAGTCTGATTAAAATTCAAACTTGAATATAACAGTAGATAAGGAAACAGTATGCATGAAGAGAAAAGTAAAGACAAAGAACAGATTAGCGAGGAACAGCAAAGTGGACAAAAGGAGGTGCAGGTAAAAACCCTACCTAGATACAAAAAAAGTTGTGTAGCACCAATGATTCTCAGTGGGAAAAAAAATTCAGAAGAGTAACGTGAGCCACTGTGCCATGAGTTTTAATAGGTACAGTTCTCTAGTATAGCTACTGGTACCAGGGCGAACGACTGACAGTGCTAGCCACGGCGGGGGTGAAGGAGTAGTGATTTACCTGTGAATTCTTGTTCAAGTAATCTTTATTATAAACATACACAGTGGATTGTCCCACCCACATGCAGATCCCAGAGCACTTTTAAAAATATATATATATATAAATATGCTTTTCTGTTGAAACTTTTTTTTAAATAAAGTAGTTTTATCTGCCTGCGAAAGGGTAAATGGGACTATGTTAAACCTATTTGCTTAAGAAAAATAATGCAAAATTCAGACAATTGTTCTCTATAAATAACATAGCAACAAGAAAACTATTTCACATTCTTTTTTAATAGGAAGGGTACGAAGAAATAGTGACAATGTAGCCTGGAAGGCTGGGAAATCGAATGCTGCTCCTTTAAGGAAGAGCATAGGAAAAGTATCCCATAAAGTCTCATCAGTGGCTATTGAGCCAGTTCTTTTTCACTGGGATGATCAAAGTTTGTGGTACAACCACATTTAATTCCTCTGTCATTTCTCTAGGTAGAAGGGCAGTTTTCTGATGACTATGATGAAGGATTCCCTGGCATTCGTGTTAATATTTAAAATAATAAAATAATCAGTCTCAAGCAATACAAAATGCACAGAGCACGCAGCATAACTGGCCTTTTCTTGCATCATAATTCAGTCAACAGTTCTGCATAATATAGTCCTTTCCTGCTGCATGATTCCAGTGGCCCGATTATTCCTTCCATCTAGGGGATCTTCATCATTAGTCAGAACTCGGAGTAGAATAGCAAGTCCATCATTAACAATTGCGGAGAAAGACAAAGAGAAATAGCCAACACTACACTAACAAAGCACACATCAGCATCTGCTCTGGAATCTATACGAGAAAATAATGTTTTGTTAAAGTCTGTACAGACCTACAGCTATCTGCTTTACACAATTCAGCAATGGATATATTTCTGTAAAATGCTGCATTAACAGTATTTCCTTTAAAAGGGCACTGGTCCTACCAGACAAAGGTTTGCTAGCATGACTGTAGCAGAGCAGGAAACAATCCACCTAGCAATGGACTATTGCAAAGTGGCTAACACCATACATATGTAGAAATAATTTACAAAAAGGTGGTCTCTGAGTTTATCAAGGTAAAACTTTAGCAGTCTCTTACTGTCCAGAGAATGTAAAGGCAGAGAGAACTGTGGGAGACAGCATTAGAAGAGAACTGGTTTAGCTGATGTGAAAATCTGATATACCTTTAGGGAAGAAACTAGGATGGGTCCTCATCACAACCTTATCTTTGTGGGAAAAGTTTTGTTTTTTTACTACATAGGTCCTGAATTTCAATAATCCGTTTGTGTGCAAGTTATGGACATTTGAAAAGCTGCATTTCAATAGGTTAAGTTACTCTGTGGATAGGCTCCTGTGGTTGGCGCATTCATTTAGGGCCATATTAACTCCCAACGTGAAAGATGTTTCTTTAAGGAAGGGAAGAAACTAACTCCTTCTAAAAAGCCTTTTACAACAGGGATTTTGAAAAACATGGTCTGGAAAGGACCACTGCTATGGTAGGCAATGAGTGCTGGCTGTACCTTTACTGAAGAAAACTACAGCCCAGTTTTAGCCCAATGAAGGCGCTATGAAGCACTCCTTTATCTTGCTTTCTGTATGGATCAAAGTTTTCTGAACACACCAGATACAGAAAAAGTATGATGATCGGACAGATTTAAGTCTTGCAGCTTTCAAAATGTTCAAGCAATCTTGCCGGAGATTTAAACGTCTATAGTAAAAGAGTTCTGGTGTAGAGTTAGCACGTTCAATATAGGTTGTGAAGCAAGATCTGGCCCCTAACGTTGAATAGGAGATCTGGTCTGAACTGCAGTTTCTTATGTAGATGTTCCATTAGTACAGCATACTTATCACCACTATCCTGGTCACTCCGGTATGATGAGTATTTTCCTAGCTATGTCCCTCCGATGATTAATGATTGAAGCAGCTTGATCGTAGGAAGTACAAAAACTTTTTCAAACTGATCAAAAGTATTTCCCAGAATGTCTGGTTGGTAATGCCTGGATGCTTAACTTGATTCAGAAAAGGGGGTGGTGATGAACAGAGTGTCTGAATTAAGCAGACCACTCTTACCCAGTCCAAAGATCAGGGCTTGATCCATCACCGTTATTTAGCTCACTGCCCCATCCCAGCTCAGAACCTGGCTATATGCAAATTAGTCTGTCCCTGGCCCAGTGCATCATGGGAACAGGGCAGACCAAACTACCAAGCCAATTCTTCACCAGAAAGGAGACAAGCTTCCGGGGACCGGTTTCTGCCATTTCAGGCGTCGTCGGCCCGGCTTGCTTGAATCCTGATGGAGCAGTGAGCAAGGGACTCATGTCTGAGTATACCCTTCCACGCTTATGGTGGACAAAATGATTCAGAAAAGGGGGTGGAGATCTGGTCTGAACTGCAGTTTCTTATGTAGATGTTCCATTAGTACAGCATACTTATCACCACTATCCTGGTCACTCCGGTATGATGAGTATTTTCCTAGCTCTGTCCCTCCGATGATTAATGATTGAAGCAGCTTGATCGTAGGAAGTACAAAAACTTTTTCAAACTGATCAAAAGTATTTCCCAGAATGTCTGGTTGGTAATGCCTGGATGCTTAACTTGGGCATTGCTTATTTTCTGCACTTCCAAATCAAATTATTTGTGGAAATTTCCATACGCAAAATACATTGCATATCATTGTCTAATTTAATACCCATTTGTGATTCTCTTTAATTGCTCTGCTGAGTGAATTCACAACTGCATTTTGGGCAACAGGAACATGAACTACCATGGTGTACAAATTCCTCACAATCAACCATTTCAAGATACACTGTGCTTTCAGAGGCAGAGCTCCTTATCTTGCACCTCGCTATTTGTTGCGGTAATGCATTGTTGTGTTTGTTTCAGCAAGCAAGGAAACTGGGGAGGAAAAACTAGAAGGGCACATGGACTGTCCTCTTGTCCAGCAGGTTAATGTTGCCTCATACCCTAAATCCATGTGGGCCACACAACCTAATAAGTATCCATCACGATATTTAAAGACAGCACATGCAGTTAAAAGGAACATCATTTAGGAGCTTGGTGGATTGGCACTATCAAGGAAAAGTCTTGATTGTAGCCTGGGAGAGTCAATTGGTCTTCCCAATTACCCTAGAGCTACCAATACTGGTCTTTAGGGCACTGTACAGTCCAATTCTATACCAGGTGTATTTTATTCATAAAGTGCATAAAATTAACAAAATATACTGGACATGACTAAAAATCGTTCTCAGACCTGATAAACAAAATCGTGTGTAATGTCCCAAACATTTTTATATTTATACACATTCATATACACCGAAAAAACAACGGAGTAACTTTACACTTGGGTAAATGATAAGTAACAACGTAATCTTTTCACCTCTAAAAATCACTAAATTTCACCAGTTATAGTTATCGCAAGTGCCCTGCTCTAGCCTTACTAGGCCCCAAGGACCCCATCTCCAGGGCTATTTTGTTTTATTGAAGAGGAGGGAGACTGCATGCCCCCCTCTCCAAACCATATTAGGTCCTGGGGATCCCATTCCCTAGGGCCACTTCTTCAAATAAAGGGGAATAGGGCCACCTCCTCAAGCCGTGGACCCCCCATCCAATTTCTTTAAGGCAGGTGCAATGGTGCCCATCCAGGGCACCCACCATATACTCATTTGGGGCCGCAGGGGAAGCCCCAAGGGAAGGGAAACATTTCAAAAGCCTGCACCCAGAATTTTCAAAGCTCCCGCCCACTGGGGGCAGACTGTGTGTTTGCTCCTGTGTGGCAACAGCTTTGAAAACGTTCCTGCCAGGCGGCAGCAAACACAGGTTTTCCTGCCCACGCTGGTGAGGGCAGCGAAACCGCTACATCCCAGAGGTGGACTCCCTCGGACATGGGTAGTGAGCCAGTCCCCAGGGCCCTTAATAGCAGTGGGAGAGGGGCCACGCGGTCCCCCTCACTTTGGAAATACAGTGAGGCCCGGAGGATGAGGTCCCCATGTCCCAATACGCATCTCAGCTGTATCTCGGTGTAAGTCTGTATATTACAATAGAAAATATATGTTGGTGTTTACTGTTATAATTCATACACAGATCTATTAGATAGTATGGCAATAAAAGGCAAAAACAAAATATAAGCAAAGGTCCAACAATTTTAAAAGAGAAGCAGTCAATGTTCTCAGCATGTCAACTGAAGTAAATTCATCAACAAGTGGTAGGATTTAGATTAAACGTCCTCCCTGGCAACTGCCATGACCACCTAAACCTCTTATTGCTACAATTCTAAAGTATTGTTGGACTATGGCCCCATATTTGCGGCATCTACATGTGTTTAATACGTTTTTTAATGTGCATTTTTTAGGTGTTATATGGACATAAGAGGACTAGGAGCATTGTAGAATTAGGTTGAAGGGAAAGAGATGAACATGTGGGGTTTTATGACATTCTTCGTGACTGGCATGAATGTGTTGAAAGGGTGTGCACTGTAAAGATAATACAAGTATGAGGCATCTTGGCGGTATGAAATTGGTTAAATCAGTAACATTGGCACTTTTTCGCACAGTGCACTTTTTCATTCACGTTACACTTTTTAGGGACAGTGCAATTGGCCACGCATAGCACTTTATTAGGCGCACATGGCACTTTATGAGGCATTAGTAAAAAGGATTAAGACAAATGTAGCAGCATGAAACTAGACTTCAAGGAATTGTTTATACGGATTGCGTAATTTTGATAAAAAGTGCATAAACCTCTGCTGGCAAATGGAACCGCTAGCGGCGCAGGCGAGAACAGGAGTTGTTTTCGACGGGATTGCACAGGGACCTGACTAGCATTACATCTCGTTGTATGCCGACGACTTATTACTGTACCTGGCGGATTCTGGAAGGGCTCTAGAAGGCGCGGTGGACATGTTGGGCAGGTTCGGGAGGCTTTCAGGCCTCAGAGTGAACTGGACTAAGACCTGTGTGTTTCCGTTGCGGAAGACCACGCTCTGCCCGCAGCTCACGAGGCCGGTAGTGTGGGAACCCTCTTGTTTTGTTTACTTGGGAGTGCGCATCTACCATGCGGCGGCGGACCTCCTTGAGGGGAATGTGGGGCGCTGTATTCGAGCACTGAGAGGCAGTGTGGACTTCTGGGCATCTCTCCCGCTGTCTGTACTAGGCCGTGTGGCACTGTTGAAAATGGTGGCACTCCCGAGGCTCCTGTATTATTTTAGAACGTTGCCGGTGTGGATCCCGCAGGGTATTTTTCGAGAGCTGAGGACGTTGGTGTCTGGCTTTCTCTGGGGCCACGGTCGCCGACGGGTGGCATTAGCCACCTTGATGCGACCCAAGTGTGAAGGAGGGATGGCTGTCCCCGACTATGAGCTATACTATCTGGCAGCGCAGCTCCAGGTCCTGACGCAGGACGTGGCCAGGGAATTCAGAGGACCTGAGGATGGCCGGGGGAACGGCGTTCAGAGGCATGTCTTGTCATCGATCGTGATGCAACAGAGACTGGCTAGTAGGGACCTCACGATGGAGGAGAGGACGCTTAGATTGTGTTGGAACAGGAACCTGAGGAGGGCTGGGAAGCGCCGGCCGTATGCACCGGAGATTCCGCTGGGAATGCTCACTGCCTTACCGCACGGAGGTGATTGGTCCCAATTGTTAGAGTGGGAGGACCTAGGTTTGCAGATGGTAGGAGACCTCTATGTGGACGGGACGCTGGCCCCGTTCCAGACCTTACAAGATCAATTCGGCCTGCCAAGTGGTTCCTTCCTGTTGCATGCGGCGGTTGTTGCGGCCGTACAGAGGCACTGGGGGGGCGGACTGGCTGAACCGGAGGTGACGATGGTGTGCCAATATGTGGTGATGGCAGCGGGCACCGTCAAGGCGGTGACCTGCCTCCACAATAGGATGTTGAATGAAGGTCTGGCCCCGTTGGTTGAGTTGAAGTCGCGTTGGGAGGCCAGCGTCGGTAAACAGATCCCGGACTCCATTTGGGGTCAGGTGCTACATAGGACCTGGAAAGGGACGAGAAATGCGAGATTCCAACAGGTGCATTTTTTCGTGCTTCATAGGGCGTATTTGACCCCGGAGAGGTTGCGCCGACACTTCCAGGTGCTTGATTGTTAAAAGCTGAGTCGGGTCGGGGACAATCGATATTTGCCCGGCGGTATTGCCTCTGTGGCCCTCTAGTTATTTAATCAATGAAGAGGCAGGCGCTGGAGACTGGAAGGCAGGAAACAAGGTTTTTATTCTCTCCGGAGGAGAACACCACAAAACGGGCAGAAGGTATCGTCCTGAGGTGCTCTACCTACATTTCTGAGGCCTGGCCTCTTATACACTGTTTTATGACTTTATTGCAGATTACATATTCATGTTAAAGCTTTGATGTATGGAAAAGACATTCCCGGAACTCCCCTTTGGGCCCGTTCCCACACACATTTACAGTTGAAGTCCCCACCCTAGTCGCAACAGGTGATGAGTATCGCGCAGCTGGGTATTCCGCCGATTCACGGAATGTGGGGGGTTTGATCGGGTCTCATCGAGTGGGGGCTTTGATCAACCCGGGGATCCTTTGATGGGGGAAGCTTTCTATTGTACGGGGAGGGGCAAGGAATGGTATCGGCAGAGCTGGGTGTCGGCCTGGGAACGGGGAAGACAAACGGGCACACGGGGAGAAAAGGGGGTTTGCAGCTAAGGGCCGGGGATCATGAAAGGGAAGAAGGGAGGTGTCGCGCTGGGAACAGGATGAGGGCCTGGGGCAGAGCAGCGCCGAAGAGGGGTTTATGGTTCAAGGCAGGTGCAAGCAGGGGGTTGGTCAGCGTGCAGGCTTAGTGAGGGCGAAGGGCTATATCAGGGGCCAGCGGCATGCAAAAGGGTTCGCTCTGATCAGGGAATCTTAAAATGGCGGGTGCGCACGACAAAAGTGTGGCATCAGGGGAAGAGGCAAGATGGCGCAGATAATGTTCACCAAACCGTACTAATTTTCAACAGTCCTCCCTTTAACATATCCAAGACATCTTGCTGGTTCATTTTCTACTCGGTTCTATTGTGGTGGGCATGAGAAAGAAAACGGTAGGAACCCTAGATGGAAAGAGTTGTAAACAATACAATTTAACATTTCTAGTTTTGGGAGGTGGACCTATTTGATAAACTTTGATCAATTTGCTTAGCAGGAAAGTCATAGGAATGTAATACAAAAACGATTCTGTAGCGAGAGCAGCAAGTACATTTCATAACGTGGACTGGTAGGTTATCACATATATCAGATTCGGATTGGAGCATGATCAATACAATGGCGGCTGGGAGAGAAATGAGGCATAGCGGAAACGGCGATTGAGGATGTCAAATGTTTGAAGTTAACGAGTTCTCAGTGTTCTTTGTTGTCTTTCGTTGGCGCGGTGGAGCACCGGCGGTGGAGTTACAAGTCCAGCTCTATTCTAAGTTCTGCGTTGCAGGGCACGACCCTTTCCTCGCGTTTCTGGTCGGAAAGGTCTTTTTCGCCCTGTGTCCTTTGGGGTGATTGTCAGAAAGTTCAGATGGAAGAAGAGCGTACAAAACAGTCCATAGGGTAGGTCGGAGAAAAAGGGGGATGGAGCAAGGCCAAATTAGGAACAAACTAGGGGAACGAGAGACTTCAGATGGGCGGGCTCATGACCGAGTCTAGAGAGCGGGGACCTTTCGGCACACATTCGAACATAGAGCGGGGGCATCAGGTTAGCCCTTTCTTCTCACTTTGCTGGAGGTAGTGCCTCGTCCTGTAGCTCTGTTCTGTCGCGGTCTCGCCTTGGCCCATGTCATAGGTGTTCCATAGTCTGCAGTCAGGCCTCGTGCTCCCACATCCGGTCCTTCTCTCTCCTGACAGTCGTACCCTTAAACGAGTTTGAAAAGACAGTCTTTAGAGAATTTGCAGAGGAAGGTAATCACAAAAGTCTATTTCTCTCCCAGCTTCAGATAGAAATGAAAACGTCCGTTATTTTAGGGATCACAACTAACATATAAATGACCGATGACGGGCCTGTTGGAGGTACTATGGCTTTCCTTCATAATTATTTATTACAGTTTCGACAGTTTATCTGATGGAGACCCACCTTCGTAAGGCGGGCTTGACAAAGATATGCCGTTCTCTAGGGATTTATATTTACCAAGGGTACTGTGTGCTATCAACATGGTACTAAACAGATATTTTGCTGAGGGACGAACATAGGCTAAACAGTTCTTTTTATCAATGCGTCCTGTTTTTCAACTAAACATTTTTCACTTTCGGCAGGGTTCATTTCAACGATTTCTTCACTTTGGTCTAGTCTTTTAACCTTGTAACACATCATTCTGGTTCCTACGTAGCTTCCTACGGCCTGAGTACTTAGTCAGAAAAGACAGGGGTTTTATGGGAAACAACTAGGGTCATAGAAACTTGTGGTAAGGGCGTAAATCGACCCATTCCTCACAACCGGGAATGAGGGGTAGTTTCATAACTCCATTTTGGAGCGGCTGATACAGGGGATGTAACAGGGGTGATCATTTTTCCTGTTTGGGTATTGCGACAATTCGGGACGGGGAGGGTCGCGTATTCTGAGGTCCTTGTTTTATACCATAGGAGCCGTTGACATGTAGTTCCCTTATTACGGGCCAGATTAGGGGACCTCTGTCGTCTTACCTGTCCTTTCCCTTACGGCCCAACCTCGGCTCATTGACTTCTAGCGGAAAAGGAGAGGTAATGACACGGTCTCAGGGTGATTGTATTAAAGACAAGTTTTTGTGCAAATACTGACGGTATTTGAAGCCAATTAGGTGGTGCGCTAGGGGTGGCAGTCTGCCAATTTCGGGGCTAATCGCTCGGAAGAGTGGGAGTGCAAAAATAGAGAGAGAGAGAGAAAGAGAGAGAGAGAGAGAGAGAGAGAGAGAGAGAGAGAGCGAGAGAGAGAGAGAGAGAGTGCAACGGCAGGCTAAATAGTACACGTGCAATCAGAGAGGGTGGCAGTGTATTCAAGAAAGGCTATTTAGTGCATTACACAGTAAAGGACATTCACGGGTCTGCGTTAGAATCTTGTAATCATGCAGTTTGAGCATTAGACAGGGTAGAGGGGACGTGCTTTGAGAAAGGGAAAGAAGAAAGGAGGTACCATTTTGTCGCACTTTCTCGCATTCTCGGTCCTTCGACCAGTTGGGTCAGTGCCTCGGTCACACACACACATTCTCTCATAGTTTCGCATCATACGTGACATGGGTTCATTCGTCCGGTCTGGTTTAAGGGTGATCACTTTTTATCGGGTCGTGCTAATTTTTCGGGTTTGTTCGATACGTGAGTAGCTTGCAGGCGTGCTTAGGCACCACCTTGCGGCGCTAGTCTGCTTCGTGTATTAGACATGGCAAGGCTTCAGATCTTCGCCACACCTCGGCTGTAATCTCTGATGTAACCTGCAGAGGGAGGGAAAAAAAAAGGGGGAGGGGAGGGAACAGCATTCGCGCATATTTAAATACATGTATCCAAGAGTCCTTTACTCACCTCTTACTCGTCTTCCCTCCTCGGGGCAGAGTCCCCGGGGATATGGTTTCTGGAGTCGGGGGGGGGCAGTGTGTCCATATAGGTCGTGTGCGGGGAAACGTGAAAAGGAAACCAGAGATGCCTAGTGCGAGGTATCCAGTCAAAGGATGTATCTCACTATCGGGATCCTTAAACCTCCTTCAACGCTGTGGGGTTCTAAGGTTCTTCGGTTCTTGGGTCAGCCCCGTTCCCTGATACCTTGGAACGTTGTACTTTATAACATTTACATCATTTCATTTCACCCTCCTTTTACATTCCCTCATTTACACCGTTCGTTTTACCCATTCTTGGAAGTCAAGGTCTTCCTCCACGCGAGAGTTCATGAGTCAGTCGCGTACTTTGAAGGCAGAGTGTCGTGTTGTCGATCCGATCCGTCCTCCAGGGCTGGGCAACCATCTTCTTTCAACCTTAAAGAGAGAGCAGAGTAGGGTGCAAAGAAAAGAACTTTCCCACCGATCCCACATTTTTAAAATAAAGCATGCAATACCCGTCCATAGTTTCGAAAACCTTTATTTCTCAGAATCATTTCAGTACGTGGATGATGAGGGTGCAGTCGTATTTGGTCGGACATGGTAACGGCTAAAGCGCGTACGGTGGGAGTGTCGTTCTTGCAGCAATAAATACATTGGAAAGTTTTATTCATTCATTTGTAAGAAACTAAAACGTCTATTAATTGGCTGGGGGTTCGGGGGCATTTATGTTCATAATTTAGAAGCATAATCATAATAGTTGCAATCAGATTTCCTATATGCATACCGTATGTGTGCGTCGTAAATGAGGTTATACATCATATATAAAAAAATATAATACCGTACATTTGCAAATCAACATTTTTAACGGGACCCTTTCACACTGTTCGTCGAGTGAGCTCTCCTTGTCTTTTCTAGCCAAGTGTACAAAGGATCATATAAAGTCTCAGAACATCAAGTTTATATTAGTGCGAAGGAACACCACGAGGTGTTCGCAAGTCCCTCTTGATACCGGCGCCATTTTGGGCGGGGCCGGCTCAGTCCGGAAGTAGCATCAGGGGGAAATGTTTCCCATTACTGGCAGTTGGACCAGAGTCCTTTTCGGCAGTTCTAGAATTCATGCTAACAGAAGGAGTGGCAATGTCATGTTTGTTTCGTTGGCGGTCAAGGCAGCCGTCCCTTACCGGAAACCTGCGGAGGCCGAAGGTTCCGCCGGGGACCTTTGTAGGATCTTCAAGGCTGCGGAGATGCTGTCGGAGATGGGGGCTCGTGCCCCAGTGGGCAAATGTCAGAGTTATATTGTTGGTCAAAGTTACTCTAGTGGCCGGGGCCCGCCTTCCAGCGGACCCAGACGCCATTTTGAGGCCCTACAGGGGCCACTCTCGTCGAGTTTGCAAGAGTGGAAGAGATCCTTCGGAGTGAAAGGAAGAGGTCTCTGTTGTGTGAAGGCGGGACGTTCGGCTGGGGTGCAGCTGTGATGCCCCCACCTGAGGGGGGGGCAGAAGGTGGACTCGTTCGCGCCGTCTCCTTCTCCCGGTGCACTCCATGCTGCTCTTTTTCATCGCCCCGCATGAAGGTCTCTCCACATCCGGTGTTCCCCAAGTCTTGTGCTCAGTGCTGTGGGAGTATGGCCACCTGTGGCGCGCATTCGGCGCGGCACGAGTATCGGTGCAGTCATTGCAGGTTCGGTGTTCCGAAAATATGGCCACCATTGCACGTTCGGTGCTGCGCAAATACTGGGGTGCCACCATGGTGTGTTCGGTGCTGTGCAAGTATTGGCACCATCGCCTGACTGAGGGTGTTCGGCGTTGGGCCGGGGGCTGGGAGACCTCCTATCGGTGGAGGTGGGAGAGGTTCGTCCGCGTCGCCTCTCCCTCCCAGCCCGACCTGGACGCATTCCTGCAGGGGTATGGACAGGGCATCTGCCGCCCAGAGCTGCTGCGGCTGTCGCGGAGGAGAAAAGGAAGAGGTGCCTCGCTCTTCTCTGGACATGTGGCGGGACTACTTAAGTCTATCCAGGCCCGTTGCGGCTGGGTCGAGGAGGCATGTGGCGGGACTACCGGCAACTACCCAGGGCCGTTGCGGCTGGACTCCGCTGGCCCCTGCCTCTCCTCCGGCTTCCCGATATGTTAAGATTTCCTGACCAAGAGTTGGCAGCGGGGCCCGCCTTATATGGGTTGCCGCTGGTTGGGCGTAGCCGTAACCCTGCCCTACTTTGGAAGGTTCCAGAATGGGGGGGGGGCGAATGTTCTGTTTGACTTTCATTTTCTACAGTTTACCGTTATTATTTCTTGTTTGCTGTGTTAAATTAAAAGTTCAAGTTCATCAATGGTCTACGGATTTTGTTGTACCATTTCTTTCTTTCCAGGTTGCTTTTATGCTAAGTTTCTGCTTAACAGAGGTTGAGTAACACGGAAACATGTGTAGAGGGATGACGCAGATTCGTACATTACATACACACAAACTCAGACGGGGGGGGGGGGACAGTACAAGCACGACATACAAAGACCCAGGACGAATATAAAACAGTTATTGGTCATAATTATCTCTTTCCGTCTGTGCATTTTAAAGCGAGGCTGGGTTCCCGTCTTGACGTTGCCCGACCTAGGAGAACTTGAGCATGCCGCTGAAATTGTCCTGGCGAAATCTGTGCCATCGGGCATAATCAAACGTGGTGGTTCTATCTGGTCTGTCTATGTAAGTCGGGTTCTTCTTTGTCTCGCGCTTTTTCTCATACTGCCGATCTGTCGTTCCTGTCGGCCCTTTGCCTTTACTCACGCTCAGTAGAGTCGGGCATTGGGCTTTCCAGTGTCCGACATATCTACAAAAAGCGCATTGGTCTGGCCCTAAGTCTGGTCGTCTTTTGCGTAGTGTCGGGGGATAACTTGTGGGTAGCGGTGTCCTGGGGTTGTCCTGTCGGTATATTTCTCTACTTGATTTGTCCTCGTTTTTTCTCTGTCGTTGCATAGCCTCTCTGCGCCACATACCGAGACTGTCGAGCATAATAGGCGTTGTCTTATTATTTCGAAGGGCTATTTCTAACGTTTCTATTTTATCAAGGTCAAAGGATCCTGCCAGTGGCCACTGTTTGTCTTGACTTTCTTTGGTATACCTGTGCCACAATTTATTATAGGCTATGGTAACTAATCCATAGTTTATGAACATGTCCTTATTAGGGGTGCCTTCTAGTGGAGCTATATGGTCCACCTCTAATACACGGTCCGGGCTGAACCAATTATCAATCAATGGGGAGAAGACAGACATGACGGCTAGTAACGAGGGACTAATAAGTCAGCAGTGCCTATCTTATCACTAGGTGCAAAGACTAGACAGAATATTCCTATTCTACGTTGTTTGCAGGCAGTGAATACCTCATGAACAAAAATAAAAAAAAGAGTAACCAAGAACGCGGAACAATCAAGCAATTAATAAATAAATAAATAGGATAGAAAAAGGACAATGGGGAGAGTAAGTAGGGCGCAAAAGTCTGCGTCCTCTACCCTTTCACTAACCGCAAAGAGGAAGCTGTTGTTTCCGGTTTGCAGACAGAGAATCTCCAGAAGACAATCTGTGACCAGTAGTTCGGGGTTAAAGAACCCAGTTAATCAGTGAGGGAGTGGGGAGTCTCCCAAAAACCGTTAAGAAATAATAGAGTCAGTGGGGGAGAAAGATAGGCGCGACGGTTACGTTACCTATCCTTCACCGTTTGCAAAAGAGAAGGAGCCTACTGTTTCTCCGTGTGCAGACAGTGAATCTCCAAATAGGTCAAACAAAGAGTAATACTAGTATTTTATAAATAATCAAGCAATCAAACAATCAAGCAATCATTTCGCAACTTGTCGTGATTACACGACCTTACCCGGACCATGTGGACAGTTTCTTGTCTTCCGAATCCAGCGCCCGTTCGTCCTCTTTTTCTCGTATTTCTCACGGCACTCCTAATGGTTCCCAGTCAGGACCGTAGATCACTCGAGAGAGGTCTGTTCGGAACTAGTGAAGTTCGGATGATCGGCTGCCAGACGAGGGTCTATTGGGCAAGAGCTCTCCCGATCGTTGCAGTCGTTCACTCTGTCGTCGGGACCTCTGCCACTGGATCCACGAGTCGCTGATGGGCCCCACGTTGGGCGCCAATTGTTAAAAGCTGAGTCGGGTCGGGGACAATCGATATTTGCCCGGCGGTATTGCCTCTGTGGCCCTCTAGTTATTTAATCAATGAAGAGGCAGGCGCTGGAGACTGGAAGGCAGGAAACAAGGTTTTTATTCTCTCCGGAGGAGAACACCACAAAACGGGCAGAAGGTATCGTCCTGAGGTGCTCTACCTACATTTCTGAGGCCTGGCCTCTTATACACTGTTTTATGACTTTATTGCAGATTACATATTCATGTTAAAGCTTTGATGTATGGAAAAGACATTCCCGGAACTCCCCTTTGGGCCCGTTCCCACACACATTTACAGTTGAAGTCCCCACCCTAGTCGCAACAGGTGATGAGTATCGCGCAGCTGGGTATTCCGCCGATTCACGGAATGTGGGGGGTTTGATCGGGTCTCATGGAGTGGGGGCTTTGATCAACCCGGGGATCCTTTGATGGGGGAAGCTTTCTATTGTACGGGGAGGGGCAAGGAATGGTATCGGCAGAGCTGGGTGTCGGCCTGGGAACGGGGAAGACAAACGGGCACACGGGGAGAAAAAGGGGTTTGCAGCTAAGGGCCGGGGATCATGAAAGGGAAGAAGGGAGGTGTCGCGCTGGGAACAGGATGAGGGCCTGGGGCAGAGCAGCGCCGAAGAGGGGTTTATGGTTCAAGGCAGGTGCAAGCAGGGGGTTGGTCAGCGTGCAGGCTTAGTGAGGGCGAAGGGCTATATCAGGGGCCAGCGGCATGCAAAAGGGTTCGCTCTGATCAGGGAATCTTAAAATGGCGGGTGCGCACGACAAAAGTGTGGCATCAGGGGAAGAGGCAAGATGGCGCAGATAATGTTCACCAAACCGTACTAATTTTCAACATGATGCCATGTGCCCACGTTGTCTAGAACCTGAGGTGGATCTTGACCACATGCTGTGGGGCTGTCCGAAATTGGGGAACTATTGGTCTGAGGTAGGGGACCTCTTGAATGCTGTCACGGATCGGGAGGTAGACTTTGACATGGCCGCTTGCCTGCTTCTTTGGTTCCCGCACACCAAAAAGACCAAGGTGACAAGCAAATTCATTGGGTTGGGATTGATACTGGCACAGCGTGAAATCACTTGGCACTGGAAGTCCAAAGAGGGGCCGTCTGTACGGAGGTGGAGGAATGAACTGATGAAGTGGTCGGGTTGTGAGAGTGTGTCACGAATGCGCCAGGCGACTAGAACTGGTAACGAAAAGAGTTTGGACCTGGCAAGGTCCTGGGAGCTGGTGGTGCAAGCATTAAAGGACTACCTAACTGAAGGCGAGGAAGCTGATCAGGTATAGGGAGGGATTCCGTGTGACTACTTGCTTGTCAAATCTTCCTGATAGTTGTCACATTAGAGCTAGGAAAGGATGGTGGAACCCGCATTAGCAGCAGTTGCAGGGGAGGGTACTGGGAGGGAGTCGTGGGAGGGGGTGGTTTGCCGGCTAGCGGCAACCTCCCGGAACCGGATGGCCCAGGGAGGTAATTGTGATGTTTCAGTGTCGTGACATTGGAGTGGCCAAGGACTAGTTGGAGAGGGTGGGTTGGTTGTTTTGGGATAAAAGCAGAAACGAGGTGCTGCATTTGACCTGTGCCCCGGATGGAGCACGCACCGAGATACCCCCAGTGTACTAAGCCATTGAAGCGCCGCCCAGCCTCCGGGATGTGGGCTGATCGGCTGTGTATTGTGTTACTGTCGCATTGTATGCTGGGTACCATTGGGATCTAGGTTGGCTTGTTGGATATGTTTATTCCTGATTCTGCAATAAAAACATATTTTAAAAAAAAAAAAACCTCTGCTGGCATTTGATTTTTTCTGATCATACAGGTGGCTTAACGTACATTTTAGAGCAATAGTATCTTGATTGTAATGACATAGTTAACAGAGCCATGATTAATTTCTGCATCAGTATTACACTGTGATTTCGCAAATCATTGTGATCAGTTTTAATTAGAGGTTTTTCAAAAACATGTCTTAATTTATTTAGCAATCAATTTTATGCTATATAATATATATTTTACAAATTATGTATTAATCCATGAGTTTGCAATGTTCCATTTTAGATAGTCTGGATATGACTCCCAGCAGTGCCCAGACATAAGAGGGGTTATTGCTTAACGTACATTTTAGAGCAATAGTATCTTGATTGTAATGACATAGTTAACAGAGCCATGATTAATTTCTGCATCAGTATTACACTGTGATATCGCAAATCATTGTGATCAGTTTTAATTAGAGGTTTTTCAAAAACATGTCTTAATTTATTTAGCAATCAATTTTATGCTATATAATATATTTTTTACAAATTATGTATTAATCCATGAGTTTGCAATGTTCGATTTTAGATAGTCTGGATATGACTCCCAGCAGTGCCCAGACATAGGAGGGGTGAGTGCAGAGGACTCCCAGCAGTGCCCAGACATAGGAGGGGTGGCTGGATATGACTCCCAGCAGTGTCCAGACATAGGAGGGGTGGCTGGATATGACTCCCAGCAGTGCCCAGACATAGGAGGGGGGTGTGGATATGACTCCCAGCAGTTCCTTTTTCATTGAATAAATGTGCACAAGGTGTTTACAATTAAATAAAAAGGATAACGTGACGCAGGGCAGTCATCTGATCAAGACTGTGTTCGAACGGTTGAAATGCGTCATGGACGGAAGGTGGATGCCTTGAGATTTTTTCACTTTGAATGGAACCTGAAAAAAAGCACTTTTGAAATCACAAACGTGAAGTGGTCCGTTCCTATATGGCAGTGTGGGAGATATGTATATCTCACATCAATTCCTGAGCTACTAAGTCAATGAATTTTCAAATGCAACCAATTAATCAACGCAGGGGTCTTTTCAGTATGTTTTCTTCTTGGTTACTTTATTCGATGTTTGGTACATGGAGTATCTTCTATTCTTCAGCAACAGAACAGATTGCCACAGATTATGTCCAGATCATGCCAACACGTGTTTCGTCCAGGAGTAACCTAGGACTTCCTCAGGGCTAAAACACACAGATTCATATTTCAAATTTAGTCTGAAAACCAAATAGAATCTTCTCACATATGAGAAGATAACGTCCACCAAGAAATATTAGCCCATTTTTTCGTTAATATGTTTTTAGAAATATTTACTTAAGGATGTGTTCAGTTTTGATTGAATGTTTTTTGTTTATAAAGTTGGACCTCTCTTGAACATGAGATGAGGTGTAAATACGTGTACAATTCTAGTTGTTTTTATACAGGAAACACTCCATCGAACTCTGGGACCTACTCGACTCCACCTCCCCAGATGTCACCTTCTTGACAGAGACCTGGTTGAACCCCTACTCGGCACCAGACATCGCCATAGCCATCCCTGACGGCTACAAGATCACCCCCAGGGACCGCACCAAAGGAACAGGAGGGGAAATCGCCATCATCCATAGGAACACCCTCAGAGTCTCGACCAGCACCGACGACACATTCAGCACTGCCGAACACCTAACTTCCAGATTCACACTGATCCCAACACCACCCTCAGAGGAACCCTCATCTACAGTCCTCCCGGACCACAGCCACAGTTCAGCGACGTCATCGCCGACTTAGTCAGTACGCACGCCCTCGCCTCCACAGACTACATCCTCCTCCGGGACCTGAACTTCTACCTCGATAACAACAACAACACCACCAACACCAACTCCACCACCTTGATTGACAACCTTGCCAACCTCGGACTCAGACAGCTCGTCACAACACCTACCCAGTCTGCCAGCCACACGCTTGACCCCATCTTCTCCATAAGCTCCCACGTCTCCGTCAGCTTTTCCACCAAAGTCCACTGGACCTTCCATCGCTGCATCCAATTCACCTTCCGGAAACCCACCACCGCACTCAACAGATCCCTTGCCGATGCTGGAGCAAAGTCACCGAAGACCAGCTATACACCACCCTCACCCGAAGCCCACCTGTAGACCCCACCGACCCAAACGCCACCGCCCGCAACCTTAGACAATGGATCGACGACTGCGCCAACACCCTCGCACTGCCCAAGAAACCCTCCAACAGACACACCAACAAGAAAGCCAGCTGGTTCACCACGGACCTCCAGGCATCCAAACAAACCTGCCGAAAACTAGAGAAGAAATGGCACCCTGAACAGACACCGGACAGCTACGCAGCCCACAAGAACGCCATCCGCAGACACTACCACCTCATCAGATCCGCCAAAAGGGCCTCCTTCAAAGACCACCTAGGCAACAACGCACACAACAGCAAAGAGCTCTTCAACATCGTGAAGGAGCTCTCCAACCCCACCTCCAACACCAACGACATCCCACCTTCGCAAGACGTGTGCGACGCACTCGCCCCCTTCTTCCATCGCAGGATCGCAGATATCCACAACAGCTTCAACACCCTGACAAGCACCAATACCTTCGACCTCACGGTCACCATCCTAACCGATCCGCTGCTCACCTGGACCAACATAAACGACGACGACATTATCAAAATCATGAACACCATCCACTCCGGTTCTCCGTCAGACTCATACTCACATAACATCTTCAACAAAGCCAGTTCCACCATCGGACCCCCATCTCCGCAAGGCCATCAACATCTCCTTCGAGACCACGACCTTTCCGGAAATCTGGAAGTACTCAGAGATCAACACCTTACTCAAAAAACCCAAGGAAGATCCCAAGGATCTCAAGAACTTCCGACCCATCTCCCTGTTCCCGTTCCCAGCGAAGGTCATCAAGAAGACCGTCAACAGACAACTGACCCACTACCTCCAGGAGAACAACTCCTGGATCCGTCCCAGTCTGTATTCTGCAGCAACCACAGCACCAAAACTGCCCTCATCGCTGCCACTGATGACATCAGGATCCTACTGGACAACGGCGAAACCACAGCCCTCATCCTCCTGGACATGTCAGCCGCCTTCAACACTTTCTGCCACCGCACCCTATGCACATGCCTCCACAACGCTTGGATCCGAGACAAAGCACTGGACTGGACCACCTCCATCCTCTCCGGCAGAACCCAGAGCGTCCGCCTCCCCCCTTTCCGAGCCAAAGCCACCGATCATCCCTCAGCCCCACATTGTTCAACATTCTACATGGCAGCACTTGCTGACGTCGCCCGACTGCACAACCTCAACATCATCTCCTACGCCGATGACACTCATCTGATCCTCTCCCTCACCAACGACCCCCTCACCGCCAAAACCAACCTTCACGAAGGAATGAAAGCCGTCGCCGAAAGGATGAAGATCAGCTGCCTGAAAATGAACTCCGACAAGACAGAAGTTCTCATCCTCGGCTCCACTCCCTCAGCATGGCACGACTCCTGGTAGCCAACTGCACTGGGAGCAGCACAAACACCCACCGACCATGCACGCAACCTAGGGTTCATCCTCGACTCAAACACTCTCCATGACCAAGAAAGGCAATGCCGTCTCGTCCTCCTGCTTCAACACCCTCCGCATGCTCCGCAAAATCTATAGGAGGATCCTCACCGAAACAAGAAGAACGGTCACCCAGGCCCTCGTCAGCAGCAGGCTAGACTATGGTAACGCCCTCTACGCAGGAGCCTTGGCCAAACTCCTGAATCGACTACAAGGCATACAGAATTCCTCGGCACGCTTGATCCTCGACATCCCTCGCCGCAGCCACATCGCACCCCGCCTAAAAGACCTGCACTGGCTTCCCGTCAACAAGAGGATCACCTTCAAGCTCCTCACCCACGCACACAAAGCACTCAACAACACTGGATCAACATACCTCAGACTACTCACCTTCTACACCCCGAACCGCCAGCTCCGCTCCGCCGACCTCGCCACTGTCCCCCGCCTCCAAAGAGCGATCACCGGCGGGAGGTCGTTCTCCCACCTCGCTGCCAAAACCTGGAACACCCTCTCCATCCTCCTATGGCAGACCCAGGACCTACTTACCTTCAGAAGGCTACTCAAGACCTGGTTATTCGAGCAGTAGCAGGGCCCCCCCCCAGCGCCTTGAGAACCTCACAGGTGAGTAGTGCGCTTTTCAAATGCGATGATTGATTGATTGATTGGGATATTTTCCTGGATGATCTTCAGATGACGCCTGTAGGGTTTCAATTGTTGATGACTCACTCGTTTAGTCCTTTTTTGATTACGACTGAATGGATATGAATAAATCAATTATGGAGAAGTAGGGAAGGTAGGTTGCTCCAAGGGGAACGTGCAAGAGAAGACGTGCACTGGTGTGGAGCGTCCGTGTTCTGCACAAGTTGGCTGGAAACTGACTCAGTCAGTTTCCAGCTAACTTGTGCGGCTCTGCTGTTTTAAGTTTTTGCATTCATTGCATTAAATTGAACCAACGACCTTCATTTACAGAAGAACACGCCCATTATGGACAAACATTAAGTGAGGAATTCACACCCCGCAAGACTCTGCGGGTATGTGACAGGGCCTCATACCTACTTAGGTTGCCTCAGACAGTCCTGTGGAAGACCCGCAAGGCCGAGGTCCCGAATCACCCTCGTAGCCCTAAGTCGGGTCGAAACGCGACGCCCCCACAAGTAGCCTGGACCACAAGCCTACTCCCAACGTGCCACATAAGGATATATTTCTGTGTAAATTCAAATTGTACAAAAAGGTTTGATTGCTTACACGTGGCCAGGCCAGGGAAGACTGTGATTTGTAACCAGTCTAGCATTTGAATGCCTCTAACTATCTTCTATACCACTGCTTTGAAATTCTGTTTCACCCCCTCCATACCAGAGCACCTCTTCTCTAGCACTTTCCCCTTGGAGCAACCTACCTTCCCTACTTTGCCATAATTGATACAGTAAATGTATCTACTAATCACCGTATGATATGAGAATACATTCTTGGTGAAGTATACCTTGGTTATTGCAGTTCTTTAGTATAAATTAATGTATTGATTACTGTGAGTTCAAAAATCTTTGCTCATGCTCAAGAAATTGTTTTCAAACACGTTAGTATAAATTTGATTTATATCAATTTTTGAAATATAAATCAGGGACCATTGTTTTTGTATCACATTGAACCCAGGTCGGTCATCAGTATTGGGTAACCCCATTTTTCTAATGACCCAATAAGAAAAGCTAGTGATAGGAAACAGGAGTAGGACCCATAGACCACACTGGGACTGGGTATGAAGTATACCAATAAGAAAAGCGGCACACCAAAGAACAACACATTAATTTATTGTGTCCACGAACGACGCGCTTCGGCGAAGCCTTTTACAAGTAAATGACCTGTGCACAAATAGCGGATGCCGCTGCTGGCACCGGTGTCAAAAGGAAGGGATTGGCTGAAAGTAGCATTTTCTTTGACTTTATATATATATATATACGCTTAGCTGTTTCAGCTGTGCCAGAGTCTCCACCCTAAGCTCTCCTCCCCACCACTTTCTCTTCCTCTGCATGCAACAGATCTTCTCCTGCGCTGCCTGAAAGAAACTGATAACTGAAATCACTTCAGACTTTAGAGGCGCCTTTTGAAATGAAAGAATAGTTTCAATTCTGCTTTGAAGAATGACTTGACCTTTGTCCCAAAAACCAGGACATGTATTGAAAATGAAGAAAAGTGTCAGGACGCGGACACAGTCTTCTGAAAACCAGGGCTGTCCGGGGAAATCTGGGATGTCTAGTCACCCTACACAGGGTACAATGTGCAATTGTTATAAAAGGGGCAAGATATTCGTCATGGTTGTAAAGGAGAAACCCATCTGCCAAACTCTAAAAAAGGCCCAGAATCACTTACTGTTACAAATTATACTTCGCTTACAATTTTTGGGGAGTTTTTGTAATCTTGTTTTGGTGGGTGTGTCCAAGTCTCGAGAGGAGAGAACAAACCAACAAAGGCTAATATATTGTTACAAAACATGTTAACATCGAAATATGGCAGTTGAGGTCTTGGATGTTAAAGACATCTGAGCAACTAGAAGTACAGCAGGCATTAAGACTTCCTACGTCAAGTAAATATTTTTTTATAAAGAGACACCTGGGTGGAAATGCTTGCAGAATAATGTATAAAAGTCGAACTAGGCCTTTGAAAAAAACAATAAAGAAAGCTAGAGCTTTTTGTTTATAAAAATATATTTATACATATATTTACCTTGGGACCCAGCAATCCAGGCTGGTCAGAAAGAACAGTTGCTAACTCTTTTAATGCAGATCGTAAAAACTTGCGTCTTTCGCGGTGGATGGCTCCTCTATAAGGGAAAACAAAACCTGTTATTGAAGGATAGCTAGTATTTACCAACTTCAGTTCAGTTCAGTTTGTTAATGCCACAAAGTCAGATGAACACCAAATCTAAACCCAAATGGGAACCCCATACAAGTAGCAGCTGCTAGATCATGCTATACTGTACAGTGTACTGGTTGGGTATTCTTCCAAAATGCTCTACTACCTGTGGCATTTACCAGATGACACAGCACAAAATAAGAAGATGAATAAACACATATGTGGATTTAAAAAGCAGCAGAGTAGTTTTAAAGTGATTTAAATGCAACAGTGTTTAACATGGAGAGGATATATTGGGAGCTAAAAGTTTGTAGGAATGGCTAGAGTATAGGTACCAATATTATCCCAGAGGCATACATTTTTGATCTGTGATGTGCCGAGGGCTGCATTGATGCCCGCAGGGTGGTGGTCGGGGCAGAGCTGTGTCTGTGGTATCATTGGTATAGGGGTAGCCTAGCATAGATCTAGTGATTAACTGCAAAATGTGAAACCAGAAAACCTGGGATTAATCCCAACTTTGCCAAACTGTGTAATAATAGGCAAACGGTTTACCTTTCCCTCCTTTATCTTCATTATCACATATAAGACGACCTCCAAATATATGACTACGGGATAAGCCGCTTTAAAAAATCCTTCCGTGTTTGATTTAATAAATTATAGTGTTATGTATAATAGGACCGCTTGCCACCCGAGAGGATGCACATAACTAGTGACTTAACGCTTAGTTTAATAGTAGCATTGTTGTCAGGATGGGTGGGGGATAAATTAAGGTTTTTAAATTCATGTTTGAAAACTATCACTTTAAACAAAGAAATACTTCTCAACGCACTAATATAATCTGATGTACTAAGGAGAAATGGTACTGCTTGTTAATGAAATTCACTTTTTGAATTTTGAAGAAATATTATAAAATGTGTACACTTTTGTTGCAAGATGTATTTAAAAATGTAAGCGTCCCTAAAGTTAAAAGATGCAAGATACCCTAGTTACTTCCTTCCTTTCTTTAACTTCACTTAACCTTTAAATAAATGCTTGGCCATTTAACATCTTTTTGATGTTAGTGCTGAGTTGAGTAAACAGCAGCCCAGTTGTGCTATTGACCAAGGGGGCGCACGTAAAGGTCAGGAGGGACGAATGCGGCCCCCGGGCTGTATTTGGAGTATCAGTGGGCTAGAAGAACTAGCTTTTACCTCTGAAAGAACAACACGTTAGAGGTATTATAAAAATCTGTGCTTTTGTGCAGAGTGCTTCTTCAAGTAAAGCCTAAAGCTAGTACCAAACAAAAAACTGATTTGTCCATTCTTCTTATTTTTCTGAAACAAGGACGGTCATCAGACTTGTGGTATTAGAGAGAAGGCATTGTGCGGGCGTGTATAACAGAATTTGAATTAAGGCATTTTGGTTCAGAAAGACACTGCTTTCCAGCATTAATTACATTGGGGAATTGTGAGGCTCCATCTTCGCAACATGAGGAATCCTTAAGGAAACTCCTCTCTCCTTTTCAGTATTGACCCACAGTCAAATCGTGAGTTGTTGCATAAGTGTTTGAAAGTGGGGTGGGGCACATCTGCCTAGGTAACACTCAGATGTTGTTCTCACTTAGTGTTAATAGGACATGGCAAGAACTAGTCTGAACTGGACAGATGAGCAGGGTTGTACATGCCTGGATGAGAAATACGTGCCAGACACTGAATACCAAAATCATCAAAAAATGTAATGAGAATCACAATTTTTTTATCGCAGGAGCACAGGTTCACACTGCGAAGAAGGATAAACAGGTACGTTATGTTATTCAATTCATTAATGTACTTTGCAGACAAAATGCTGTTAGAAAACAGTGAAGCTTGTACACCCCCCAGGTGGCAAACTGAGCCCTTACTTGATCCTAGCCTACGACAAAATTACGTGTGCCATCTCTGGGCATTAGGGTAGGCATCAAATGCGGATTACAAATGGTTGGAAACCCATTGAGCCCAGTAGAGGAGTCACAGGAACTGGAAACAAGGGCATCATTGTCACAAGAGCATGAGAGTGAAGGCAGTCACTAACAGCATGGGTCAATATGCTAACATGGAAAAAACGGACTACTGAAAGGACTGAAGCTCATGGGCAGAGAAGGTAACACCATCTTGAAAGAGGGGTTTTGTGGTGATTAGAGTATAGGCAAACAGAGGGAAAACAAGTCATCAGTAAACAAAAGGGCATTGCTGTGCTGGGGAAAAATGGATGGTAGCTGCTAAGGGTAGAAGGGGAATGTTATCAAGTTCTCCATGCTGTGTTCATTTAGATGAGGAGCCGCTTGGTGCTATCTCGTCTATTATGTTATTATGATTTGAAATGCAAATCTTGCTCCCCTCACAGGAGAGGAAGCCGACCGGCACCTGGACAGGTCAGTAAGGGAGGCATGCCGACACCCGGCTAGTACCACCCCTAATGTGGCTTAATTGAAGAGTTGACCATCTTTGGGATGGCAAACTTAAGAATTCTGGATCAGGGCTATACCTACTTCTCACAGAAAGTGGTTATATAGGGGGCTGTTTGAAAGTGTGTTTCTGTTGCAGTAACCCCCCACTTTTTGCCTCTTTTCATGCAACTTTGACTGAAGTGTACTGAGACCCTGCTGTCCAGGCTCCCAGTACCAGTGTTCTTTTCCTAAAACTGTCCCACAATTGGCAACTTCAGCCCCTAGTCCCTAGTAAATGGTACCCCTGACACCTAGGGCATTGCGACTGAAGAGAGTCCCCTCACCAAGGCCATGTTAACTGCCACTGCAACCTGCATGCCTTGGTGCACACAAAAAAGACAAAGTTGACATGGCACACTGCCTGTGCGCCAATTCAAAGCAGTCCTACCTAAGGTATGGGTAAGTCACCCCTCTAGCAGACCTTACAATCACTAAGGTAGGGTGCACTGTATCTTAGGAGTGAGCAGACATGCTCCTACAATATTTAAGTCTATTCTTAATATTGTAAGTGGCAGGGAAGCCAAAGAGAGTACATGTGCTGGAAACTCAACAACTAGAGCTCTCCAGCACCATGATGGCTTCACTGAACCCTGGATTTGTTTGGAACCAAACAACTCATCTTAATAAACCTACACTGATGCCAGCATTGGATTTATTAAAACATGTACTCAGGGGATACCCGAGAGGTGCCCCATAAAAACCTACCAGCCCTGCTGGGGTCTCTGACAAGCTTTAGCCACCCTGCCACCACCAGACATGTTCTGGACCTCTGGATGTAGAGCCCCTGCTCTCTGGGACCGGAAACAAAGCCCATCCTGGGTGGCAGGGTCACACTACCTCCCCCAGGATGAGCACAGTGCTCAAGAGGGAAGCTTCAAAGGCCTTGCCGCCTTTGTAATACGACCCCGGCGTCTACTTCTTCGTCCGGCCTCCTAGCCTGAGCCTGCAGTCTTTCTTCACCCTCGATCTCCCCCACTGAATTGCATTGGGTGCCCGAAGCTCTTTTGGCACGCAGAAGCCGGTGGCCCCTGTGCTGCTGAGGGTGTAAGTTTGGTGCTGCCTTGTGGCCCCCATTCACTCATCTTAACACCAGGATATCGACCCCTGACAATGCTTCACTCACCTGTGAGCAGTGCATTTTCAAGGGCCTCCAGTCTTCTTTGGTTAACATTGGGCACCGACCCCAAATCTGACCTCTGCACCCGGCCACCCCTGTGCTGCTAGTGGTGCAGTTTTGGTGCCAATTTGAACCTTGCTTGTTGTTGACTTGAAACCCCAAAGACTAGAACTTCCTTGTTTTCCTCCATAGGTTAACACTGCAAAGCTTGAAAATTGCACCAAGTGACCAGATGTTTTTTAAAGTATAATGTATTTTTCTTGAAAAACGTATTAACCATTTTGCAAGCATCTTAGTCTTAAAATAACTCTTGAAAGAAGCTTATTTTTCTAAAATTGGCATTGAGCTCCTTTTTGAGTTGTGGGTCATTTATTGCTGGTCACTGTGTGCATAACAAATGTCTTACACTTGTCTATGCTAGGCCTAAGGCTGCTCACCCACACTACCACAAATGGAGCACTTTGGGTTTACATTGAACCCTGTACACTTCTGGGGGAAGCTTTGGACTCTGTGCACGATATAACCACTTAGTGGTATACCATATACAGAGCCAGCTTCCTACATGATCGTGGTGACCCCAAGGTTTAGTAACCCATTGGCAACTACCCTACACTCCTCCAACGCCCGGAATTCAGTATTGAGGGGAGTCCCTGGAACCAAGGAAATGGATCCTGCCAACCTGAACGAAGAAGGACTTGAAGAATCGCAAAGCTAAAACTGAAGCTCCAGCAACTGACTTGGCGCCAACCCTACCGGCCTGCTGCCTTCGACGATTGAGCCAAAAGATGACTTTTCCTGCAACTGCAGAGTACCCAAAGCCCGGGAGACCTGCCAGCACTTCACCAGGGACCCAAGCACTCCTGAGAAGTAGCAGCCCTGCTTTCCTGCATTCTGCAGGCACCCAAGACTCCTGAGAGGACTATGTGGCCACAGAAAGCCGATGTTTGATGACACCACTGCGTCCATTCCTCCATGTCCGAGATGAGATGGGTCAACGGTGTCATCATCGTCACCCAGCCCTCCAGAGACTGAGTCCACTGTGGCTCTGCCCCAGTCAGCTCTCAGACGTAGTGTGCAGCCTCTGCACACAGGCCCCTTCTACCACAACTTCTCCTGGTAATGAAAACCTGACGCCTAAAGACACCTTTGCACCCATTGCCCCTGGGCTGTGAAGAAGAGGACCAAAGCTGTACTTATGTCCCCGAGCGCCGTTAGGCCTGAGCACCCCTGTTGGTTTAGGCCGACTGGCCTCCCAGTCAAAGCCTGCAGCCTCTCTATGCGAAGACAGTTTTCCATTGAGTACCATTGAGCACACAATGCTGTGTTGAACCCCTGCGTACGGCCACCCCAGTGCCGCTGGTTGTGTGCTGCTGGTGATGCCTTGGACCTTGCCTGCCACTCACCTTAACTCCTGGAGACTTGTCCCGTAAGTCACTGTACTGTACCCGATTGCCACACTTGCTTAATACCAATAGGATAATATTGCAGCTTCTGAAAACTGCACTGTCGACTTTAAGTTTACGCGCAGTGGTCGCGCCCCATGCGCGCCATCCGCGCCTGGACCGCGCCCAGCGCCTGTCCCCCTGGTCCCCGCCATTCCCAACCCACTAAAACCACGTATGATGCCGCAACTCTCTACGCCCTCAATCCCGGACGCACACCACAATGCTGCCAAGCCACCCCAGGACGTACCCACGGCCCATTCGCCTGCCTCTCCTGCAAGTACAACTGCTTCAGGACCCTCACCAAACCCACTCCCTCCACACACAACTCCGACTCCCACCGCCTGAAGTGCATCCTGCTTAACACCCGCTCGGTCCACAAACACGCCACTGAACTCTGGGACCTACTCGACAATGCATCACCGGACATCGCCTTCCTCACAGAAACATGGATGAACACATCATCAGCACCCGACATCGCCATAGCCATACCGGACGCTTACAAGATTATCCGAAAAGACCGCACCAATCAAACAGGAGGAGGCATCGCCATCATCCACAGGAACACCATCAAAATCACGACCAGCTCCGACGATAATCTCGCAACAGCCGAACATCTCCACTTCCAGATCCACACCGACCCCAGGACCACACTTAGAGGCACCCTCATCTACAGGCCTCCAGGCACCCGCACTCAATTCTGCGATGACATCACGGACTTCGTCAGCCCACATGCCCTCGCCTCCGAGAACTACATTCTTTTAGGAGACCTCAACTACCACCTTGAAAACAAACACAACAGCAACACCACCACCCTTCTAGACAACCTGACCAACCTCGGACTCAAACAACTCGTTGACACCCCCACCCATGCTGCCGGACACACACTCGACCCTATCTTCACTTCCAGCAAGCATATCACCTTCGATCACACCACAGCTCTCCATTGGACGGACCACAGCTGTGTTCACTTCAGCTACAAAACCACCCTGAACCACAACCGCCCACAACCTATCCCTCGAAGAAACTGGAACAAAATCACCTCCGACCAACTCCTCACATCACTCAACCAAAACCCTCCCACCCTCTCACTGGACCCAAACCAAGCGGCCACCAATCTCAAGCAATGGATCACCCTCAGTGCGGACGAAGTAGCACCCCTGAAAAAGCACCAGATCAAATCAGCCAACAAAAAGGCTCCCTGGTTCAACGAGAACCTTAAAAAATCCAAGAAGCTATGCCGCACCCTGGAGAAAACATGGAGAAAAAACCCTACCACCGGCAACATGGCCACCCTCAAGGCAGCCACCTGCAAACACCACCAACTGATTCGATCCGCCAAAAAATCAGCGTTCAAGGATCGTCTCGACAACAACTCTCACAACAGCAAGGAACTCTTCAACATCGTCAAAGAATTCACCAACCCCACCGCAGCATCTAACGACATCACTCCCTCCCAAGACCTCTGCAATGCGCTATCCTCCTTCTTCCACAACAAAATAGCCGACATCCACAACAGCTTCGAGAACACTCCCAGCGATCAGCCCTCCCCACCCCCCTCAGTTCCTAATCCGCCAACTAACATCCTTAGCAATTGGAACCCAATCACCACTGAAGATACCACCCGCCTAATGAATTCAATCCATTCTGGCTCGCCAACCGACCCCTGCCCCCACTACATCTTCAACAAAGCTGACTCCATCATCGCACCCCATCTCCGTGAAGTCATCAACTGCTCGTTCAACTCTGCCACCTTTCCAGATAGCTGGAAAAACGCCGAACTCAGCGCCCTCCTGAAGAAACCCACAGCAGACCCCTCGGAACTCAAAAACTACCGACCCATATCCCTCCTCCCATTCCCGGCCAAAGTCATTGAGAAAGCCTTCAATAGCCAACTCGCCGCATTCCTTGAATCCAACAACTCCCTCGATCCATCTCAATCTGGGTTTCGAGCCAAACACAACACCGAAACCGCCCTCATCGCAGCGACAGACGACATCCGAACACTACTTGACAACGGAGAAACTGTGGCCCTCATTCTACTCGACCTCTCCGCCGCTTTCGACACAGTCTGCCACAGCACCCTTATACAACGCCTCAGCAACATCGGCATACAAGGAAAAGCCCTGGACTGGATCATCTCATTCCTCGCTGGGAGAACTCAAAGAGTTCGACTACCCCCATTCAACTCAGAGGCCACTGAAGTCATCTGTGGCGTACCACAAGGATCTTCACTCAGTCCCACCCTCTTCAACGTTTACATGAGTCCCCTCGCCTCCATCGCGCGTCAACACAACCTCAACATCATCTCTTACGCCGACGACACCCAGTTATTCCTGTCCCTCACCAAAGACCCCAAAACAGCCAAAACCAATCTTCACGAAGGCATGAAAGAAGTAGCCGAATGGATGAAACATAGCCGCCTAAAACTCAACTCAGACAAAACGGAGGTGCTCATCCTAGGATCTTCCCCCTCTGCCTGGGACGACTCTTGGTGGCCCTCCGCACTGGGCTCAGCACCCACTCCCACAGACCATGCACGTAACCTTGGCTTCATCCTAGACTCCTCTCTGTCGATGTCCAGACAAGTCAACGCAGTCGCATTCTCTGGCTTCAACGTACTTCGCATTCTCAAAAAGATCTTCCGCTGGATCCCCCTCGAGACAAGAAAGACTGTCACCCACGCACTGGTCACGAGTCGACTGGATTATGGAAACACCCTCTACGCCGGAATCACAGCAAAATTACAGAAAAAACTCCAACGCATCCAAAACACATCAGCGAGACTCATATTAGACGTCCCTCGCCAAGATCACATCTCCGGACACTTAAAAGACCTCCACTGGCTACCCGTCAACAAAAGAATTACTTTCCGCCTTCTCACCCACGCACACAAAGCCCTCTACAATCTAGGACCCGAATGCCTCAACACTCGACTGTCATTCTACAAACCCACCCGCCAACTAAGATCGTCCAATCAAGCCCTCGCCGCAGTCCCGCGCATCCGAAGATCCACCATGGGCGGCAGATCATTCTCATTCCTTGCTGCCAAGACCTGGAACTCACTCCCCACTCACCTCCGCCTTACTCAAAACCACATCTCCTTCAGAAAAGAACTTAAAACATGGATATTCGACAAATAATGATCCCCTCCCCAAGCGCCTTGAGACCCTCTGGGTGAGTAGTGCGCTATACAAATGCTCGAACTTGAACTAAGTACAAAAGTATTTCTTTTGAAATACAGACTTGCCTGAACTAATTGCTTGAGGTGCCTAAATATAAACAAAGATACGTGTTATTGTTATAAGTTGGTATGGATCTCCTTATTGAGTCATGTGTCTCGCTTATTGACTCTTGTGTGTATTTGTGAATGCCTAACACTACCCTCTGATAAACCTGAGGCTGCTCAACAACACTAACTCCTAGGAGAGCACCTTGGGATTGCTAGAGCAAGCCTCTATCCACTTGCAAGGGAACTATTTTGATATATAAAAGAGACAATTACTACACTGGCACTCTTATCAATGGATCCCTTGACCAGGCGAGCCAACACTTCCTCATGGAGAAAGGAGACGTGGTCCTCCACCAGTCAGTCATATGTTGGGGTCATGGGTGGAGGGGTGGTCACAAAGGGGATGGAGTAGCCCCTCTGGACAATTTGTAAAACCCAATGGTCTGATGATACTGACCTCAAGTGGGGCACGTGATGGTGCATCCTGCCCTCCAATGGATGCCCCTAATGGTAAGAGAGCAAACTAAAGGAGTTAGGAGGCTGCAGCAGCCAGAGTGGTGGTTGACTGGCCCAACCTTTGGCTAACTGTCCAACGTGGTCTTTGGGAATCATGTCCTCAGCACTGAAAGAATAAAAAGCCTGTTGGCTATGGTGGCTGGGAGGGTATGGACGTGGATGGAAACCCCTTCCGTTGCAGCGGAAGGGGCAGACGGCGGATTGGGGATGGACCATGGAGAACCCCAAGTACCTGGCCTTAGTTGTGCTATCCTTAAACCATTACAGTGCTCAGACATCCTTCTCTACAAAAAGACCAGAGGCATCAAAAGGCACGTCCATAAGCAAGACTTAGACATCCCCTGAAAAGACAGTGATTCTCAGCTAGGCGTGGTGCCATCCATGTCCAGTCCACATTGTATGGTGAGCTTTCCTGCATCTCTCCCGTTGGTAGTAGCTTGGGAGAATATGGCTCACGCCTCCTCCGAGACCATAAGCAGCACTTGTGCAACTGAATCCTAGATCAAAAGGGAGTATCGGCCAAAAAGACATGCAGTGTTTACCGACCGCAGTGCAGTGCTGGCAGAAGAGAACATCCTCTTCCCAAAGGTATACATTCTGTTAGATTCCCTATCAGATGGAGTGGTAGGGAACATGTCAGAGTTGACCCTAGAGGTGTAGGCTTGGAGTTGCACTTCCCCAACCCTCCGTCATTGCATCCACGGTGAAACATGGACTTGGTCATCAAATAAAATTATTATTTGCATTCACTGCTCATCTAGTTCCTCAAGACAGGCTGCAGAGGCAACCAGCAGAAGTACCTCGATCTTTGGCTGCCTCTGAATCTGGTTTGCTATTACTGACAGGCTCACTATCCTTGCATGTGAAGGGTATGCCTTTACTTTCACAGTGATTACGATCATAAATAACAGATTGATAGCCTGTGACAGTTGAAGGTTTGATTTTTTTCTTATTCAAGGTAAGGTATGGTCTATGGAATCACTGTAAACAAGTTGGAGTTACAAGGGAACTGCCAAAGACTGATCAGTCAACAAGTGCAAGTAATACCTCATCACCTAGTCCCAAGGAGAAGCAACTACTGAAGCTAAACATTTTGTCAAGATATTTGTGGCTGATATTAGGCCAAATGGAAGCACATTGAATACACAATTGAGATCATCTACCTCAAATTATAATCATTTTCAATGTGTGAAATAAATGGGTATGTAACATCCGGCATTGTGGATATCAGGAGAGGCCATAAACTCACTTTCTATAAGTAGCAGTGTCAGCATGCAAAAAGGTTTTCCATTATTCTGATCTTTCTTTGTCACTAGAAAGAAACTTCAATTAAAAGCCTCCTTTCCATCGCTCTTGGGAACTGGTTCAATATTACCTTTGCAAAGCATGATAAGAACATCTGGTTTTTAAGATGTTTGTGCTTGAGCTTGGGTAGTGGTGTTTGTAAAGGACATTGAGAAAGCACTATTGCATGTCGGAAAAGGTTTAGTTCCAAAAACCATTTGTCCAATGAGATTTGTATCCATTTCAACCAGAAAGCAGATATGCTTCACTCTGTTGGCTCTGAAAAAGAGAAGGAGTAAAGATGGTAGCTGCTATCAAGTAGACTTCCGTGGCTAATAAAGTCCAGTATGTTGAGATTTTAGCTTCACCCTTGTAGCCCCCTTGTCCGGTCTGATGTCTGGGGTAAGCTGCTGCTGGAGGAATTCTGTAAACCTGTTGTTGAGACCAACAGTAACAGTCCATCAGCCTCTGATTGGTGTGGCTAATATGGTTTACAGTAATATACAACACAATGCTTGGTTTCTTCCTCTAGCACCGGGAAAGTACTGGAAGTGTCAGTGTTGCAGAACTCTGAGTGAAAGAATTCTAGAAGTATTAATTTTTATTTTGAAGGGCATCACTGATTTTCATGCTGAATAATGAGTCACCATAGAATGACATCTCCAGTATACGATTATGAACTTCAAAAGCAAAATCACTCCAAGAAGTCATCCTTACCTGTTCAGCACCTCCACTCCTTCGAGTTGGTGAACTCCCAATGTTTGACTCCTCTATAGTAGATACTGTGCAGCTACAGAAGCTTTCTCTGCGTTGCTATGGATCACAGTACCTTTTTGTTTTCTGGTAACAAGTCTACATAAAGCGCTATATCTTACTACATTTGACAATCACATCTGCCTAAGATAGCCGTAGCATTAGCTGCCCTTACAGATATGGCAGCCACAAGCTCATGCTCTTAAAAAATGCATCCATTCTCTGCCATTTCCTGACATTGGAAGAAGCAGGGGTTCTTTTTTTTCCTTGATCTCTTTTGATGCCACCTGCATTGTGATGTCCTTTGAATGTAGAGGTGGGTTGTCTAGTGCTTTTTTAAATTTATTTTTGAGACTGAAAATCACAACAACTACTGTTACTGCAATTAGCATTATTTTGAATCTTTCTTACAAGATTAATGATTAGTATAGCTCAGAATGATTTTCTGGACAGCTCCCTAAAATCGGATACAAAACAGTTTCTATCCTTGACTAAAATTGGAAGCTGAAATCTTTTAGAAGCTCGCTCTAAGAGTGTATAATTTGGCAATATCATCCAGAGGTGAATCTACTAGCAAACTGATGAATATGTATTTGATTGGAGGCATACAGTTATACAGTAGCTCCCTTTCGTTGACACCATCAGAATCTTGGTCATCGTCTGGTGTGTCCGTACCAGCTTTGGTGGGGACTCTTCTGGGAGAAAACGCTGTTGAAGCAACGGTGCTGGAGTCAGTGACAGAAATAACCCTCCAGATAACTGATGCATGGATTGTGGTTGTGGTAGTTTATGTTCTGGTTAAGAAATGTTCTAAGGAATTAGCAACGTTCAGGGTTGAGGCTGTTATAAAGACTCATTAGTAAAAGTTATATAATAGCCTGCCATGTTGTACATCTCTAATGAGATCAAAACTGATACGTGAATCATTGGTGGCTTGTTGTATTCCTCTTGCTCCTCATCACAAAGGTCAAAGTGGCAGTCATGAGCATGTTCATCTAGCCATTCCTACTCTCAAAACGTTCTTTCTTACGATGCTGGCACTGGACCTTGAAATGACTTTAGCTTTAAATGAGACCAAAATCATCCTCTGGATCAAACTCCTTCACTGGCTCAATCTCTAGAAGTTTATGAGATGGTTACGGAGGTATATTGCTCTGGAACTATTTTCCAGCAATAGAGTTAATGGAATAACTTTGTCAAAAATTAAGATATGTGCCTCTCTTCCGGTTTCATACTTCTTCATCAATAGGGCTGATATGCACTCTTTCCAAAACATAGAAGAGGATTTAGGCAGTCCTGAATACCGTAAAGACGTTCAAGGTGCCTACATGGAGATGGCCAGAGCCATTTAATTATCGCTCTTCACAGCCTCCAAACTGCTGGTCCCCTCACTGCTGGTGCACCAAGAGCCACAGAGTTAGTGAACTTGTCAGTTAGGAGTGCTGGATGAGATGGCTTTGTAGGTGATGCAGCTGATTTTAAAGTTATGGTATACAGACTTATACAGACTTATACAGGTATACAGACTGCGCGTCTACCCGCAGGTGTCTGGGCACTTGCTGCACATAACCATGTCTTCAGTTCCTTTCTGAAAGTAATGAGGATAGGTATAGCCCTAAGATGTGGTGGAATAGAGTTCCAAAGCCTGGCTGTACTGTTCATGAAGCTCTTTCCTCCCCAGTTCACTATTCTGAATCTTGCGGTGGTAATCAGTCCAGCACTGGCCGACCGAAGATGTCTGTTTGGAGTATGCCAGTTAAAAAGCTTCCAAAGAATTTCCAAAGAAATTCCAGACCTTCGCTATGCAAGGCCTTACGGCAGCGCTACGCGCTTTGAATTTAATTTGTTGTCGGACCGGGAGCCAATGTAGTTCCCGGATGCCTGAAGACACCAAATGATATTTGGGAATATCCAGAATCAATCTGGCTGATGCATTTTGCACCGCTTGGAGCTTTCTGAGAAGTTTTTCCCTTAAGGTTCATATACAAGCAGTTACAATAGTCTAGTTTTAACAAGACTAGTGCAGATACTACAGTCTTCCTGGAATTTCTAGGAATGAAAAGGAAATATTTTCCATTAGGTTTTGATAGTATAGAATGAAAAAGAAACTACTTTGGATACCTGGGCCTCATATCTGAGCTTATTGTCCACGATGAAGCCCAGGTTTTTCGATTTGATCACCGGGATTGGAGGTGAACCCAGACTAACGGGCCACCAGGCAGAATACCATGCTGGAGATAGATTGCCAAATAGCACAACCTCAGTTTTACTTGAGTTGATCTTTAGGCAATGGCTACTCATCCAACTGCTCAGAGCAATCATGCAGTCATGTAATCTTAAAGAGCATGAGACATCATTGTTCACAGCCGATACAACCAATTGTGTCGGGCTTAAAAGGAAGCTTTTGATTAAGGAGGCAAGTTCCGAGACATAGATATTGAATACCATTGGGCTTAATGAGGAGCCCTGGGAAACCCCATATGGTAGTTTAAAGGGTGAGGATTTTAACTGACCAAGATTCAGAGTTTGAGTTCTCTGTGGTAAGAAGGATGTTAACCCAAATTGACCAGGGCCTAATTGCCAATTCCCGACAAATAAAGTTAAGTAACTCTGCATTGATTATTTTCTCAACAACTTTTGCTGGCAGGGTAAGTCTCAAGATGGGATGATAATTGGCAGTGTTGTTAGTATCAAGAGTTGTTTTATTGATAAGAGGAAGAATGCACGCTTGTTTCCTTGTAGAAACATTTGATTGAACAGTGAAGAAAGATAAGAGGCAATAGGCTGACCCGCAAGCTTTAAGATCTTCGGGGGACATGGGTCGTCTGGAGAGCCAGATTTAAAATCTGAAAGGAGAGAAGCTGCTTGGTTGGGAGAGGTAGGGGTAAAGTATGTTAGGGGACGATAGGCCGTCGCGTCCTGCTTGTTTATATTATTGAAATCTTTGATTTTATCGACTAGGTCAGAGATTTGGTCAACCTGGTCTCTAAAAGTCCAGGCAAGGGTGTCGCAGAATCCTTGACTGTGCGTTGTTGAGTTGTTTTTGTAACAAAAGAGAGCTTCGTTATTACCTGGAACAGTTCTTTATTAGAGTTAGCAGCATTTTCGCTCATTTGCCTGTAACAGAGATTTTTTTCCATTGATGACCAGCTTTTTATACTTGGCAAGGGCTGCTTTATATAGCTGTTTTTCAGAGTTTTCATAATGTCTGAGCTAGATCCTTTCTTGCCTCCTGCAGGCTTTTTTTCAAGTCTCAGTGCCTCAGAGAACCATGGGGGTGAAGGTTCTCCTCTGTACTTATTGGCTGAGGTGGGGCTAGTTTGGCAAAGGTGATACAAGCCAAGAGGTGCAGCTCATGGTTGAAGAATTAGCGTCCGCACAGTTGTCAGGTTGACTCTGAGCCAAATGGAGTGCTAAAACTGCCGTCTCTATTTTATACCATGGTCTGCTGGAGACCTTATTAGCTGACTTTATAACAGTCTGGCAGGGTAAAGGTAAGTTATAGTAAAAAATGATCGCTCAGTGATCAGACCAAGCTAGCGGGAGAGTCTTAAGGTTGGTGATGGCAGGATTGTTTGAGAAAAGTCCATCAAGAGTGTGACCAGCTTGATGCATAGGGTCGTTACCCAATTGTTTAAGACCTATTTGAGATGTCATCTCTAAGAGGGCTAGGGTGTCTATAAGTAGGAGAATCTAATTGAAATTTGACATCTCCAAGTAAAGTAAATTTATCAGATTGGAGGCCTGATTCGAACAGCAATGACGATTTGCCAGAAATGTATTTTTGTGCCCAGCGGTTTGATAAATTAGCATTCCAGTGAAAGTCTCTTGTTTAAGTATTGTTAATTTAAAAAGGAAGGCCACACAGTCCGTAGCTGGCATACCTGAGCAGGTTTTATCCAACTAAAGCGAGGACTCCACCTCTTTTTAAGGTTCTGTCCAGTCTTAAAAGTTCAAAGCACAGAGGAACAGCTACTCCAAAGTCTGGATCGCTCGCCTCATCACCCCCAAGTTTCTATTCTAAAGAGTGCATCTAATTTAGCATCAGTAATAAGATCAGCTATTTCGGATTTATGTTTAACTAACAACCTGGCATTTGTAAGGGAAAACTGTAGCTTAGCGTATTTTCTGGGTGGCTCTTGGGAATCAGTTATACAAGGGCCTATCTTAGGTGGTGAATTTAAAATATTTTTTTTTACAGTGCGAGCACAGCATCTCTCCCGAGTGCACTGTTGAATAAAGACCTACTTGTGTACAAGCACGGCGGTAAAGGGGTGTAGGGCGCATAAAGCCTCACCTTTGGAGAAGATCCAGGGTCCCTAGCCCTAAGCCCGCTCCAGGCGCAGACTGGCTTGCCTTTGGTGGCCTTCAGCAAGCATAGTTAAATACCCTCGAAGGGAAGGGGGCGTGTCTGGCTTTGGCACTAGAGCATAGAAAGAAAACAAGATTGGCTAAAAGGACAGGCTTTCCAACTAGGGCCCAACAACACCTTTAATACTACTACTGGCAACCAAAGTCAAACAAAAAAAAAAGTGAGGAGTAAAAATCAAAAAAGAAATCAAAAGCAATGTTGATGGTCCCAGCCTACGATGGCGACCACCCAAACGGGTACCAGGCACCTCCAGGAACACAGAATACAATGAAAGTAAAAGCAAACTATCGTCCGCGCTCAGGCATGCTCAGGAGGAGCAAGTGGGCAAACAAAAGGAGGAGGAGGCTGATATGGTTATAGTTCTTAAGGCCCTTGATGGAGTGTGCTGCAGATTTTATAATGCCCTTAAAGAGTGGCCAGTGTGTGGTGTGGAAGGCCTATAATCCGGAAGTCAGAGTATTTGGGCTTGAACATCAGCTGTGAAGACACTTTCGTCGAGAAAAGATTTGCTTTCTTAGAGAGAAGCCACTGATTTTCTTGGTGCTATGATCCTTCATTGTGTGGTTGGGAACCAGAATATATATATATGTGACATGGCACTGGGTGATAGCTGGGTCAGATGTTGAGCAGGTTCTTTTAAGTTGAGCCAGGTTTAGATCAAGTTTGTTCTAAGTAGTGAAAAGCTGGAATTGTGTCTTCACTTCAACTTCCAGTGTTCAAACGCATTACTTTTGAAATGCAGTGGGTGGTCTACTGAAGATCCTTCATTCACATTGTAATCTCAAACATTAATATATTATTATCCAGTAAATGTTGGTGGTGCCCAGATATAAAAAGACAAAATGTCATGGACACTTGTTTTCTGCCCTGGTTGCTGAAGCCTGGAACACCACCCTTTCCCTCAGCATACACAACTAATAAAAGACATCTAGCCGTCCGAAAAAATGGAAAAGAAATGTATAATTCTCATAAGACGATTAAAATTGCCATTATTAAATATCAAAAGTGTTTTTTTCAGATATAATAATGCATGCGCTTCAAGATCACAAAATCCACAAAACTCAATGCATGAATATTACAGGAATTGAAATCAAAAATGTTAACACTTAATATAGTTTAAGAACAATAAATAACAACAATCACATGCAAAGTGCCAGTGCCTCAATCTTAAGAATTGCAAAAAACACAGTTGATGGACAGAATGTAGAACAATGTCATACATTCACCCCAGTACAAGGATCTGGGCCTAAATCCATCGTTTTTTTGCACTCCACACCACCCTGGGTTAGACACTGGCTATATGCAAATCAGCTCTGACCCTGTGCCTCATGGGAACAGTCCAGTCCGAACTACCAAGCCACGTCTTTCCCAGACCGGAATCAAGCATCCAAGGACCGGTTTCTGGCTATCAGCCTTCATCAGCCTGGATAGCTTGACTCCAGTGGTGTGGAGAGCTTGGGACTCACGTCTGAGCATACCCAGCCCACTCGAGGTGAAAATTGCAAAAAACACAGTTGATGGACAGAATGTAGAACAATGTCATACATTCACCCCAGTACAAGGATCTGGGCCTAAATCCATCGTTTTTTTGCACTCCACACCACCCTGGGTTAGACACTGGCTATATGCAAATCAGCTCTGACCCTGTGCCTCATGGGAACAGTCCAGTCCGAACTACCAAGCCATGTCTTTCCCAGACCGGAATCAAGCATCCAAGGACCGGTTTCTGGCTATCAGCCTTCATCAGCCTGGATAGCTTGACTCCATGAGGCACAGGGTCAGAGCTGATTTGCATATAGCCAGTGTCTAACCCAGGGTGGTGTGGAGTGCAAAAAAACGATGGATTTAGGCCCAGATCCTTGTACTGGGGTGAATGTATGACATTGTTCTACATTCTGTCCATCAACTGTGTTTTTTTCAATCTTAAGAATTACACATAATGTATAGGACACAATAGAGCACAGAGTACAAATATTGTCTATAGATAGGTGTCTATAGGTAGGAATAAAATACACCAAGAAAATAGTGGCTAAAGAAGCATAGTACCACTAAAACATATCAACACTTCATCGCTTTTAGACTACGAATTCGGGTGAGCCAAGCAGCATGTAGAAATTTGGTCACTGCAACAACAATCACCTCTCTGGTATCGGAGCGTAAAGTGGTTAGTGCAGGCACATGATGTCGAAAAACTTAACGTTCACACACAGGTTTTACCCATTGTTTATGTGGCCTAGCATAAGAGGGACAAAAGAAAGAAAAGTGATGAAGAGTTTCTTCAGTTAGGTTACAAGATGGGCACTATTCAGAGCTACAATTCTTCACACCCCATTTAAAGCAAAAGCTATTCACCAGCGGGACTTCATAACTCCATTTTAAATAAAGTTGCAAAGGGGTAGATCCTGGGAGGATGTCAAAGAACAATTCATAAGCAGGGGTTATCTTTATATCTAAGAACAGGTCTGCCAAGCTCCCTGCTTTAACACATTTCAATTCCCTCCTTTAAATGATCTTTAATCAAGGAGTGAGGAAATAGCTTGGCTATGTCCAGAGTATCCCAGAGGGAAGGGAGGCCCATTTCATACAACAAGTACTAGATATAGACAAATCAGGGGATCTTCTCACAACCTGGAGATTTAAGAAGTGCTTTAATCAAAACTCTGTAGGTTTCCAGGTTATCGGTGGACCAAAGTCTATGCCAGTACATAATAGATCGAGACATGAGATGGTTAATCGGGTGGATGCCCATATCTAAAAGTTGGGGGAGACAGGGGTACTCTACAGGAGATTAAGTGATCCTCACAAACCTGTTTTCTGGGATCATCAATCCTATCATGTCCTCACAGTTCTGCACCATACAAAGCTGAACTTTTCACTTTAAGATTATAGTTCTACACCACTGATGCAAGGGTGCATGCATTTCTTATGTAATTTGGAGACAGCATCAGCTTTTTGTAGTTTCAATGCGCTCTTCCTATTCTGCGCAGTCCAGCTGATTCTGTGAGTTAGACAGTCCCCCAAATACACAAACTCCTGTATTTGTTCAAAGGGGACACCCTGCACTATTAGATTTGCCCTGGCCAATTTGTAAGGCTTAAACACCATGATTTTTTGGTTTTATTGCTGTTAAGCTCTAGACCCTGTGTGCTGTAGAAAGTAGGAGAAACTAGTTCCTGTTACCTACAGGCCACTCAGAGTTTTAGAAATTATGCAAAGTGTCATCTGCAAAAAGCAGCATCACAATGCTGTGAGGGCCAAATGTTGGTGCATCATTCCAGGGAGGTCAAGTGCTTGGCCTAAATCATTGATATAAAGCGTAAACAGTGTCATGGCCAAGCGCCAGTTCTGACGAACACCAGTTTTAATATTAAAGGAGTCTGTGGGCTCGCCTTTGTTACCATACTTAACACAAACAGTGTTATAAGTATGCAGCCTGACTAAGACAGACAAGAGGTTAGTAGGAACACCTATCAGTCAACAAAGCCCACATACAAGTGGCCTTTGTAGTTCTGTTGCAGTTTTCCAGTAAAGGCCACACCAGCGAAGGATCTGATCCACCACACTGACCCCATTTCTAAACCCCGCCAGCATCTCAGAAAGAACAGAATTGTCCTTAACCCAATCGAGCAACTGCCCTAGAATAAGATTCAAAATGACTTTCTGAGAGGTGTCAATAAGTCTGATAGGTCTACAGTTCCCTGGCTCATCTTTGCAGCCTTTTTCATAGATCGGCACTATCTTGGCATTCTGCCAAGAACCAGGCCACCTTCCCATAGTAAGCAAAAAAGCAGCTGAAAATTGGACACCCAAATCAAGGGTTCTGTTTGAAACAGATCCCTGGGAATAGAATCAGGGCCTAGCAATTTGTGTACAGGGATCGCCTTGATTGCCTCTACAAGAGCCTTATATTGGAAGATCAAAAGGGGACCTTCACCTGCAAGGGAAGAAATTACATTTTAAAGCTCTCTGCTCTCTCAGTCAAACTTGGCTGCATACATTTTTTGGAAATGATCCACCCAGGTCTTAAGTTGGAGATTGTAGTCCACACCCTGTGGCAGCATTAGGTTTACATAGGCCCTTTATTCCCCAAAACTAAATTGAGTTCCCTGCCCTGTCGGCTACAACCATATCATCCCACAACTGGCGCTCCCAATCAAGTTTGGCCAGCGAGAGTACCTCTTTATGGGCCTTCCTAGCTCTAGATATTACTTGCTTGTTGCCAGTTTTTAGCCTCTCTATGAGAGTATACCTTAACTTCCTACAACAGCTATTGAACCATACACAGTGAGTGTCCTGGGCTCCTTGTGGACATCTTTACTTAGCAAGACTTCAAGAGACCAACGGTTTTTCATGGGACTTCAGAATAAAACCGGGTCAGGGGAGCGGGGGCTACTAGCGGTCAGTACCTGCAAAGTGTCAGCCACCTGGCCATACATCTGGGCCATCACATTTGAATCCTTACAAACAACCTCCCATTTTAGGGTCCGCTTATTAGCCACAAGTGTCAGTTCAGCCCCAGATTTGGAAATGCCACCCTGGGGGTCATTGGGCTAAAGCCCCATAAGAGTCAGACAAAGAGCATTGTGGTCACCATCAAGGCACTCTATAACCACCATGTCTCTAAGGGAGGACCACATCGGAAGTGACAAGAATGTATAATCAATGTGACTTGTTTGCGGTATAAGCTTAAAGGTGTGATTACCACTACGATCCAAGATGGACCTACCATTAGAGGCCCCGAAACTGAAGTGGAGAGATACTCATCAACTGTTAAGTGACCACAGAACATCTCTTTACAGGATCCAAGTCTAGCTGAGGACACCCTAAGATGGGTCTTCCTCTTCGTTAATTTGAAGCACCTGGAACCAAAAGGTTCAAAGGTAACGTTAAAATTGCCCGCTGCAATTACCCTATTATTATGTGGGAGAATATCTATGGCATTTCCTAAAGTGTGGAGAGTACTCGATGCCTATTTGCCGCACTTAATCGATTATAAACATTAAAGGCAAAACAGGAGGTCCCACCCCTAGCAAGAGACAGCCCCAGGACATCTTGAGAATTGATATCAAGCCTCGTAATAGAGAGAGCTAGTGAGTTTTTGACCCACATGATTAGACCTCCTAGTGGACGCCCCCTTCCACCTGAGGTGGCTGGTCAAAAGAAAGTGGTAAACCCTACTCTATGAACTGGCACAAAACGCCATGTTTCCTGCCGTAAACTTATATCAAATAAATCAATCGAAATCCCACAGTCAGGATTTGCCAGATTGGAGCGGAGACTAGCGGCATTCCAGGAAAGTATATTCTAGGCTTTAAGCAGTAATCTTGGAATGAAAGACAATAGAGACTGTTCCTTTAGGGCGGGCAGACCTACAGTGAGGGTGAATTGCTCCTTTTAAGAAGCCAGATCGGTGGTGGCTATTGCCACAATTTCTTGTTCGCCTTGATCTCCCAACTATGCAAGGGTTCTAAAAGCGCCAATTTCTAAGATCTTAAGGGAACAGGAATCTACAGAATAGCTAGAAGTGCCTGTTGTGAGAACTAAATTAGGAACAATGATTGGAGCAATATCAGAGACTCCCTGATGGCCTCTCGTGGTCAAAAGTGCTTCAGCAGCACCAGGTATCAAATTCAGACACTGTCAGTCTTGGCCATCCAAAGGTGACAGGGGTTCATAGGTCAACCACCCATCCACATGCCGAAGTTACCCATTTCCCACCCTACCTCCCCTCTCAACCTGCCGCATCATTACGAATTTGCGGTGGCAACCAAGGGCCCGGTATTTTTTTGCGTTCTCCTAATTGACACCACTCAAGTTCCTCTTCACATTCCATGACGGTTGGAGGTTTGTTCGCTCCCCAAAGTCTGGCCTAATCACATTGGTTTCTAACCAATGGACTGTTTTATTCCTAAAGGTCTCAAAGTTTTCACTTGAATTAGGTGGTAGTTCAGGAAATGGTGTGAACTCTGTTGGAAGTTGAGGATCGCTTTTAGAGGGACTATCATGATAGATAATTAACTGAGTTATAGGCTACCCTCCCCCACTAGAATTACCCCAACCCCCCCACCCCCCGGTGTTGCCCATTGAGCTCCAATTAAAACTGGTCTCTGGCAAGCAAGACAAGTGAAGTATAGGAAGAAGGATTAGGTCCAATTTGTAGCTGCTACACATGTGAATGCGGAGGCTCTGTGGTGGTTAAATGACTATTTCCCGCATCTATAAATAAATAAACTTTTAGGGCGTCAAATTTTGCGTGCACCCTGTCAAAGCAAGTCATTATAGAAGCGTGCTCCACTTTTAAGATGGCCCTAAATTTTTCTCGAGAATTCTCGAAGAACCCATTCAAGAGCTCCTGGGAAAAAGTCTTTCAACCAATCCAGATGACAGAAAACACCTACAGATATCATCAATGTGTAGGGCTCTGTCTCAGGTTGCTGTGGTACTGTTATTATGGACATGGCTACTTTGGTCAACACCAACATATTAAATACATATTTTTTTAAAAAGGCAGCTGTTTCCAAACAAAACCATGAAAAGGAAAGCTTATGGCCAGCATGTGAATTTAAATTAAAGATTTTTATGAGCACATACTGTCTAGTATACCTTTAATTGATCTATTACAAACGCTGTTTTTCTTCTAAGTTATGCTAAAACTCAAAAGTCCATCTTTAGCTACAATGGAAAAAGTAGCTCACTCCCTGTCATCATATTTCTCCCCTAAACCTGTATGCCTAATTAATTGAATCCCTTGTCATCACCACAGTTCGATGTCTGCAACTAAATCTGGCTTGTTTGAAGTCAGAAAAATAAAGGGTACCCCAGCTGTTCTTCATATTTTGCACCTCACATTCAACATTAAATCAAATGCAGTGCTCTAATAAACACTAGCTAGGTAGGATTTCAGATCTTATTTATATAAAGCACTACTACCCAAGGGCGTCTAGGCGCTTGCAGTTCCACACATATGCAATCGAGAGCAGTTAGCGAAGTTGTTATACAGCCAGGTTTGAAGTCCTTTCCTGAAGGAGAGTAGATCAGAGGAGTTTTTTTATCTTTAGAGGCATCTCATTCCACCATCTGGATGTGATACATGTGAAGCTTTTACCGTCCCATCTGAGAAGGTTTAACTTAGGTTCTTTCACGAGCTCCTACTAGCGCAGGCCATTCAGAAGAAGTTACAGTAAATACTTGCGAGAACAGCCCCAGCAAAAAATTCGCATAAGCCCACCAGCACCAATCTCGGAGCAAGGCACTTTTAGAAGGAACTGGGAGTCTGAAAGCATTTACTAAGTAGCATACACTACTTCCAACACTCCTCTAGGATCGCTTTCTACATTTACCAGAAAAACACACTAAATTAAAACCTTTTTTAGAAGAAATTTGGTGCCTATATTTTCAGATTCTAACAGTTTGTTTTCAGAAGTTCACAAATGTTCAATAGCTAGGATCTACAAATTTATTTCAGAAGCCAACAATATGCAGAGTTATGATTGAGGGGGAAGTTTTCAGTGCAAAAAGAATTATTTTGTATCATTGGAAATGAAATTGCAGATTACACATACTATTGGTTGAGAGCTGTCGATTGATTCTTCCCAATAACTGCAGACAAGTTACACTAAAAAACAGTGACTCAACATCCTCTGATCTCCCGAAGGCACATCTGCACTCTACAGAATATAAATACTTACGAATGAGATAATGCAGTTTCCTTGCATTCTCTGATGTCATTAATACGCTTGTTGTAACTGTAAATAGAGCAATATTGAAACATAATTATGACAGCATTACAATTATTAAATAGAATCTTTAAAGAGATTGCAAGAACAGATAACCAACAGGGGCTTTCTCAATAGAGGGACAATATCAGAAGTATCTCGTCAAACAAGACAATTACCTTTTTACCAAAATGCTTTACATGTTTTACAAATAAAGGATTGCATTGTACGTAGTGGAGTTCTATGCAAAAGGATTCCTGGTTATGAAAAGGTTGCCTGGTACGAAACCTGACCATGCCAACCTAGAACACGGGGAACTACCAAGAAGTGCTACTTCTTCTGATCATCAATTTGCATAGAGTGAGGAAGACACTAAACTCGAGTGATCATTTTCAGCTTGATGTCTATCATACAACTTATATGCTTTCAATATCATGCACTTAAGTGATTAGATCTCGAAAATAAATCCAGTACATGCTTATAATCAAACCCTCTTACAATACACTACACCTTGTTCAGACTGGTCTGCTAACTTTGGAAAAACCTAATGCACCTCTCAGGAACAAAAAACAGATAAGATGAGAAGGTACTACTACTGGTAAGTAACTTCATGCTTTTTTGTATGTACCATAGACAACCATATGCCTCGTATCTCATTAGTGCATCCTGTCCAATATCGTGAAACAGACAGCATTGTCACATAGACTTGCATACTTGGCTCAAACTGACTTCTATACAAATCACCTGCACAGAAACTTGAACTATGAAGTCGGGCTTGTGAGATTCGCTCTAGTTGGGTGCATTTTAGGCATGCTATGCAACTACAGCTACGCTATGTGATTACTTGCAGAAATTCGTTCTTCAGTTCACCTTATTTTGAGAATAATATTGCAATTCACAGTCTAACTCAGTCTCCCACTCATTTTAAAATTCCATGTTCATATGCTATCAAATGGGTGCGCTCTATCTTGAGTGGCAGAATGAGCAAAAAAAAGACTGCAATGTAGTGAGAGTGATTGCCAGTAGCTGAGAAGTTTGGAAGGTATACACATATTACCTTTTTATTCTTTGTCATTTAGGGCATCCCTTAAGGAATATTGCTAAATCTATACTACGGTTAAATGAAATCTTGATAACGTGAGAGATCCCTTGTGGTAACGACATATTGTGCACTATAGAAATCTGATGATAAAAAAATGTGGAAACTATTTTAGATGTGGCCTTTGAATTCTAATAAGCTGGTTGTTATGAAAAGTAACGTGAACAGTACACTACATTTCATTTAGTTTTCATGCTAGATGCTTAAAGTTACATTTATAAATAAAATCAGAAGGAAATCTCACCAACCCAGTGAAGGCTGGATTCAGCTCCAGTAAACTGCTTTTCAGCTTGGAGTGAATGCATACTGGTTTCTCTGGAAACATCCACATCCATACCCCTGTTTTCTTACTGAGGGAAGTATTGCCTGAATCATTTCAGATACAACTTATGCAGCTGCATACACCCAAACTCAGATATGTGCTCACCCACACCTGATAGTAAGCTATGGCTTGTACACACTATATAGTAAACCTCTTCCTTTTACTATCATGGCATGGCCATTCTGTATAACTTCCTGCCTCTCCTTGAATATCTATGAATTCAACATGTAAACTGGAATGACTGAATTTTATAACCCTAGAAGCAACGTGGCCAAATTCTGTGTTTCCGTAGTGGGTGGGGGTGAGCTGCTGGAAGGCAAAGCTATATTGTCTAATCAATAACTGGTGTTATGTCTGAAGATGTTTGTATGGAAACAATGTCTACCTCAACCACGCAGAAGAGATGAGATTCAGTGAGATGAGGGACTCTCACATCTTGTAAAATATCTTTGGAAGCAGAAGTATCATTTGCAAACAGAAATATTTATTCAAATGTTATTCATGGCATTTCAAAAGCCTTGAAAGACTCCATTTGATTATTTTTTTTAAAACATATTTTATTGGTTTCATATTCACAAGCTACACAATTCTTATTCATACACAATTTTCGTGCATCAAACCTTCCAGTGGCTCTCCCCAGCTTATCATATATAACCCATCCAATGATACTTCAAATTCAATACAATAAGGGCCGGGCGATTAATATATAGCCTTACTATACATCTCAATTCTGTAAACCTTAATCCTCTTGCTAAAACTACTCGCAACCCCAATACCGCCCCCTCTCCGTCCCTCCCCACCGGTGTGTATTACATTAAGCATCTTTTTCCAATCTCATTTCGTGGTGTAGCTACTATTCAAAATATCCCACAATGTACCTATAAGGGGTCTTCTCTTTGCCTAATTTCCTCCTCCTACTTTTCCTCTGCTTGGTGATCCGATAAAGATTGTACTAGTGTCTCCCATGCGTTTGCAGAATCTAGTGCCTTCTCATTATTCAGATATCGCGCTTGCTGATACAGAAGAACACTCTTGCCACTAGCCCACTTTAGTAACTCAGCCTTCCATCTCTTGCTATTTGGGCCTTCTTTCGATTTCCAAGGCTTTGTTATTTCCCTCTTTGCTAGCAATAACCCCATATCCACAAATTTGCTTGTCACCTAGGTCTTGGATGTATGAGGGAACCAGTGCAGTATGCATGTTGCTATGTCAAAGGTTAAGTGTCTCTCCGTGACCACATTCAATATGTTTCCCACTTCTTCCCAGTAGTACCCCAGCTTAGGGCACTCCCACAGCATATGTTCCAGCTCTACTCCTTCGCTCGTGCACCAAGGGCATGCTGCATCCTCCACTTTAAAATACTTCCTAATCCTACCCGGTGTTAAATATGCCCTGTGTATGCACCAGTTGAAATCTTGCATTCCTCATGCTTTTCCAAGTCCTACGCATTTATCTGTTCCCATGCTGTCTCCAGTATAAGCTTCCCGATGCCTGCTTCCCATTTTAACCTCAAGGCGTCCAGTGGCGCCAATCCTTCATTCAGCATTCTGGAGTACAGATACGTGCCCGCCTTAAAGGTCCCAGCCACCATCATTACATATTGGCATGGGGACAACACTTGAACCTTGCTATAGCGCTTAGCTGGGACGCGCTTGTTTTATTGGGACACCCCGTGGCCTGCACGCATCCTACCCACACCTCGCCGCACCCGCTTCGCGGGTGCCGCTTCGACGGACCTCTGTGAGGAGGAGCAGTTTGGGAGAGCCTGGTGGGTCAGCAACAGCGTCGGCGGAGGGCTGCAGGGCTGCGAGCGTCCAGGGACTCCAATTCCCAGGAGTCCCTGACAGACCGTGTCAACTTCCGGTCCGCTCTCCCTGCCGGCCCGCCCCCGCCCACCGGAGTGATTTTAAAAACCCCTCGCCGCCCAGTATTCTTTGGGACAACACTTGAACCTTGCTATAGCGCTTAGCTGGGACGCGCTTGTTTTATTGGGACACCCCGTGGCCTGCACGCATCCTACCCACACCTGGTGCCGCTTCGACGGACCTCTGTGAGGAGGAGCAGTTTGGGAGAGCCTGGTGGGTCAGCAACAGCGTCGGCGGAGGGCTGCAGGGCTGCGAGCGTCCAGGGACTCCAATTCCCAGGAGTCCCTGACAGACCGTGTCAACTTCCGGTCCGCTCTCCCTGCCGGCCCGCCCCCGCCCACCGGAGTGATTTTAAAAACCCCTCGCCGCCCAGTATTCTTTGGGACATCACTTGAACCTTGCTATAGCGCTTAGCTGGGACGCGCTTGTTTTATTGGGACACCCGGTGGCCTGCACGCATCCTACCCACACCTCGCCGCACCCGCTTCGCGGGTGCCGCTTCGACGGACCTCTGTGAGGAGGAGCAGTTTGGGAGAGCCTGGTGGGTCAGCAACAGCGTCGGCGGAGGGCTGCAGGGCTGCGAGCGTCCAGGGACTCCAATTCCCAGGAGTCCCTGACAGACCGTGTCAACTTCCGGTCCGCTCTCCCTGCCGGCCCGCCCCCGCCCACCGGAGTGATTTTAAAAACCCCTCGCCGCCCAGTATTCTTTGGGACAACACTTGAACCTTGCTATAGCGCTTAGCTGGGACGCGCTTGTTTTATTGGGACACCCCGTGGCCTGCACGCATCCTACCCACACCTCGCCGCACCCGCTTCGCGGGTGCCGCTTCGACGGACCTCTGTGAGGAGGAGCAGTTTGGGAGAGCCTGGTGGGTCAGCAACAGCGTCGGCGGAGGGCTGCAGGGCTGCGAGCGTCCAGGGACTCCAATTCCCAGGAGTCCTTGACAGACCGTGTCAACTTCCGGTCCGCTCTCCCTGCCGGCCCGCCCACCGCCCTCTAACCTTCCTATAACTGGAGTTATTTCTCCCGCAGTGCGGGACGCAGCCCGGGACAAGACCGGGCTAAGAGCGGGCCGTTTGAGGCCGTTCGAGGACGGCAGTGGACGGCCCCGGCCCATATTCCCTGTCCTGTTATTCCCAAACAACCAAGGTAGGCGGGACTTTCATCCGCTATTGACTTTTACTACAAACTTATAATTCTTAAGCGTTTTGGACATAAGAAACATTTTAATGCCTGTCAATACTTTGATGTTAGTATAGATTATTGTGTAAATAAGCGTGTTTTAGTTGCTATCTCCCATATCTGTCTCACTCTAGTAAATATGCCATTACGCTCAGGCAAAACACGCATTGTCCAAGTTCAGACTCCTAAAGGAGTGGTTTCGGGCCCATTGGATGTTTTTATTTCTCGTGCCACAGGTATACTTGAAAAAGAAATCGCTATGGTTGAAAAACGCCTTTCACTTGACCTACTTAGTGAAAAACGCTCTTCATTGGGTAGGCTGGCTACGATCCCTAGCCCTGTGACACAACCCCATGCAGCTTTTAACTGTATCCATTCAGCAACTGTCGAGGCGCTAGTACATATAGATAGTGATGGGGTTGATTTGTCTACACATATACCAACCCATGTAGAACATAATTTAAATGATTCCGAGGCAAATAGTGAAACTGTATCTCAGGTTAGTTTTGAATCAGACTATACCCCAGAAACGCCCCAATTATCTCCCGAGCCCCCTAAGACAGTTTCCAAAAGGGTGATACATATGAACTCAGTTGGTGCCGATACGGCGACAAGGAAGAGGAAGCATGATACGAGTTGTTTAGGGGGGAGAGAACGAAAAATGCTAAAATTAAAAGTAAAAGAAACCGCCGATAATTGCCATGGCAATCCTATATCATTAGCTATGGGCAAACCTGGCGATAACAAACAATGTCTTAGTACCTTTCCTAATATTCCTTGCCCCTCCCTTACCTCGCTTGGATCCTCTGACCCTTGCCCCACTTGTCAAAATAGTGATGAATCATTGTTGGTTAAAATTGAGGCTTTGATGAAAAACCTCTTATTGCCTGTTCTAGAGCGGACCAGGTTAATGACCCAAAAAATTGAATCCCTGGAGGCAGTAGTAAACACTAACTCAGCCCTACTAGTATCCCTAACTAGTTTGAGCCAAGGGGGGGCTAACCCAACACATCCAGCAAATATTGCTCAAGTAAATACTTCTTCATCTCTTAGTGATAAATCTCTTGGGGTAGTAACTGATAGACCAATGAGGGGAGGAGATCATAAGGTTACATCCAACAACCAACTAGTGGCCGCATCTCAATCATTGCAGAAGAAGCGGCCAGTAGCTAAATCTGACAGCTTAAACCCCGCTAGACTACACCCAACTGGACTACCATCCCTGGCCCAACCCAGTCTTAATACTTCCCGGCCTCTTTTCCAAGGGCCTATGGCTAATCAAAAACGTAACACAAAACCCCTGGTTGAAAAACATCGTACACACACTAAGCCACGGGCCGATCTCCCTACTGAGGCTGCACTATACACAATAGTTTTGACTGGTGTAGCCCCCCTTCAACAGGGTAAGAGGGAGACTTTCGATGATCTACGCAATAAGGTGACCTTTTGGTTAAATAAAAACCGACCATTACCCCCCTCTCTGCCAACTGAAATTTTGTTTGTGAGAAGGGTGGACTGGGTGGGCCATGGTACAAAAGATCTGGAGGGCGATTGTGTATTGATCTCGTTTAAGGATCCTTGGGTGGTGGAAATGATTAGCAGAAAAGCGAGGTTTGCCAGGCAGGGGGATGTTCAAACATTGAGCCTATCATATTTTTACCCGCATAGGCAGAGTAGTACCCTGACGGGTTTCAGACATGGCCAACCCAACATCAGGAGTTATCCTACTACAAGGACTCCCCAGCCCACCACTTTCCCATTTCTTTTCAACCACTTTGGCCCATTATCTGATCTTGAGGCCAATGATTGACTTCACTCCCGGACTTGCATAACTGCCCATAGAGTAAATCCTAGTTCCCCGCCAGCTAGGCCGTATAATGAGCCTTTGCAGTTGGTATTTGTAGAGGAACAGCGACTGGGGGCTCCAATAACAGCAAGTACTACTATACTACCGTTAAGGGAAGTAGAAACAACCCGGAAGCAAGGGGAAAATTGGGGCACCTTTGGGTGCCCCACAAATGGGTGTGATGCTGAGAATAACTCAAATGCATTAGTGGCTCTGGACTCAGTGGTACCCTTCGTGACCCATGGCCCAGAACTACTTTCTATTGTCTCCTGGAATGTTGCGGGGGTTAAAAGTCGTATCCATTCAGATGACTGGCTGGAGTTTATAGACAAACATGATATTATCTTACTCCAGGAAACTTGGGCAACTGAACCAACATTTAGGCAGGGATATATCAATTTTTTTAAACCTGCAATTAGAAGCCCCAAAGGGAGAGCCTCAGGGGGTTTATTGATCTGGGTGAAACAATCCCTGGGATTCCACTCCACAGAAATAACAGTATACAACCCTGACCTCCTTATCATTAAGTTGAGTAAGACTGGCTGTCGGGACATGATTTTGTTCAACGTATATGCCCGAGGCTTGCCAGGAGGCCGCTCACCTCACCTGCTGGAAACACTGGATCCAATCCTAGACGATCTTGATAGTGATCTTGTAACCCTCCTGGCTGGAGACCTAAACTGTACCTTTGAGCCATTGCTTGACTCAGGGGACAGTTGGGGCTATGCGGAGGATGCAGTATGGGGTATTCCTGAACTGATGCCCTGTAAATCGGTAACTGCAACTGAGGCAGCAGTGAATTGGACGGCTCTTTGCCTTAATAGGGGCTTTCGGGCTGTCAATGGCCGCGCCAAATCAGACCAGGAAGCAAATTTTACATTCGATAACGGGCTTAGAAAAAGCCGTATCGATTATATCCTATTAAAAGTAGGAGATTGGCCCCTTATGATAGACATGGTAATCCTCCCCCGCCCAGAAAGTGACCATAACCCCCTGTCCCTAAAATTAAAGTTACCAGGTTTAGTGAGATCTGAGAACCCTGGTACTGCACAGACTGGGGATGCCTTCCTAACCAATGATAGGAAGAGACTTAAATGGTCTAAAATTGTGGAGGATGTTGCTTTAAGGGACAAGGTAAACATAAAAGTCAGCAAAACATATAGTGGGATGCTGGCATATGATCATCTGGGGGGAAACCCCGAAATGGCCAACAATATTATGAATCTCCATAATGGTTGTTTTGCTGACCTTAAATCTCTGCTTTCAAAACCCCGACCTAAGGCAAATCCCAAAATACGGAACTGTCCCAAGAAATGGTATAATACTAAATGTAGGGAAGCCCATACTAAACTTATAAGGGCAGTTAAGTCCAGAGTTATGATCTCAGTGAAAGAAGCGAGATCTAATTATAAGAAAACACAGTGGGAAGCTAAGCGGGTGTGGGAGGATAAGCATTGGTCGGATTTATTGGAGGCTACCACTTCAAATAACCCCATTAAGTTTTGGGAAATAGTCAAGTGGGGGAAAGATCCGGATGCTTGCATCCCTGTAAATCATGTGTCCCCTGTGGAATGGGTCACGTTTTATTCGACCCAGTTTTGTGCCGAGAACTCCAATCCCCCCAGTATTACGGCGATGGTATCCCAGCCCCCCTTGCAAACTAAGATTATTACCTTTACGGAAAAAGAGGTCGAACTGGCCATAGGTCTTACAATGCGAGGGAAAGCACCGGGCATGGATCTCATACCAGCCGACCTGTTCAAAACCGACCCCGGCTTATGGATACCCTACCTTACTAAAGTGGCTAATTCAATAGCCGCTGGTGCAAGTATACCAAAATCCTGGAAGGGGGCTGAGATATTACCCATCTACAAAAAGGGCAGTAGGTCAACTCGGGGTAATTATCGCCCAATTAGCCTCATTGATACAACCCAGAAACTTATTGCACGTATGATCTTAGGTAGGGTCCAAGGATGGATCGAACTAGAGGACATACTATCTCCAATGCAGGCGGGCTTCAGATCGGGAACGAGCACCATTGACCAGGTGTTCAGATTTTGTCTGATCTACTGGAAGGTGGTTCAGCTTGGCGGTGGTACAATCTACGCAGCGTTTCTCGATCTGAAGTCCGCGTTCGATCTAGTTCCGAGGGATAAACTGTGGGGAGTTTTGAGGAGCTTGGGAATGCCCGAGGAGTTATTAGTTTTAATAATTAAATTGCACGAAGACAATTTTGCGAGGGTGAGATGGGGTGCCCAGGGGCAAGTGACGGAACACTTTCCAGTAACCCGAGGTTTCCGCCAGGGGTGTGTTCTGGCACCAACTCTTTTTTTATTGTTCATAGACCAAGTGGTCAAATTTTTTAAGGATACCCCAACGGACGCCCCGATGCTTGCAGGACAACGTTTCCCGATGCTCATCTTCGCTGATGACACCCTTCTCCTTTCCCGGACACGCTCTGGTCTACAGCGGGCGTTGGACCGGTTTGGGGAGTTTTGTGTCATCAGCGACCTTAAGGTGAACGTCGGGAAAACCAAGCTTATGGTACTAACAAAGAATCGCCCTGTCCGGTGTACAGTTAATATGGGTGGTGTTAAACTGGACCAAGTGGAGAATATGGTATATCTAGGGGTCACCCTAGACAGTCGTCTGGGATGGAAAGCACAAGTCGAAGCACAACAACTAAAGCTTGCCCGCCTTACCGGCTGCCTACTAAGTGAACAAAAGAGATCTATCACTAAGCGGGTTTGTCCGGTTCTTAAGATCTATGATGCTAAAATTAACCCAGCAATTTTATATGGTGCAGATTTGTGGGGTTATATGGATCTCATGGGTTTGTTCAAAATACAATGCAAATTTTTGCGTAACCTAGTGGGCTTGCCACAGTCGACCCCATCCACCCCTCTCTGCTTGGACATGGGTTGCCCCCCGATTAATGAAATGGCTAAATTTAGATTGGTTGCCTTTTGGAGGCGTTTGTGGACAACCCCTGAACTCACCCTATTTGCCAACGAGGCAGCTGAAGTTAGATCACTTGGGGGTTCAGGAAAAATTAAATGGTTCAAAATGGTAAAATCTATCCTGACGGATATGGGGCTAGAGCAACTCTGGATATCCCCTTCTACCAGCACCTTTCCATCTAAACTAGCTTTCAAGGAAATGTACTGGGCCACTGTCCGTCAGAATAGAGTTAATGCCTCAAGCTCTATTAATCTTACGGGTAGGTTCCTGTCATTTAAGTTGGACTTGTCCCGTGAACTCTATTGGGATTTAATTTCTAAAACCCTGGACAGGAAACTCTACCACCAGTTTCGGGTGGGTGCATTACCCTTGAATACATTTACTAAAAGTTGGAAAAGGAGTAATATGGACCATTGTGGATGGTGCCCGGGCCATAAGGAAACAATAGGACATTTTTTGTTTGTTTGCCCTAGATACCGAGCACCTAGAGCCAAATGGTTAAAACCATTGTTCCAACGTATGCCCATAAGAAAATCCGAAGAGGCTATTCGTGTACTAACTACCAACACCTCTGAGTTCATTTCAGTGTGCCTGGCCAAATACCTGGGGTGGGCCTGGATACTAAGGTCGAAACCATAGTATAACTACTGTATTGATCATGAATATGCTCCCCCAAGATGTACCGAGCTTTTTTAAAATAGGTTCTCCATTGGTTGGCTAAATACCTGGGGTGGGCCTGGATACTAAGGTCGAAACCATAGTATAACTACTGTACTGACCATGAATATGCTCCCCCATGATGTACTGAGCTTTCTTAAAATAGGTTGTCCATTTTTTGTCTATGCCATCGAAAACTGCTTGGAACCCAATTGTAAACTTTTTGTTTTTTTATTTTACAGGTTTGTCTTCTTTGTCATTTAATACTAGTTTTATGAATTTAAAGATTATGTATCTTTTTTTAAATTAAGTAATGTTGTCAAATGCCTGTCTTTTATGATTTTTTTATGAATCGAAATAAAGACTTTAAAACCTGAAACCTGGCATGCCATTGTTGTTTTGCTTTCTGTGAGCCCTTCCCTCCATTGTGTCCGTAGTGCATAAACCAGCGCGGTGTGTATTAAAAATCCTTCCCCAGGTAGATCATACCTCTGCTGTAATGCTGGTAAGATTAGAATTCCCCGTCCTCATACAAATCCCCAAGTACCTGGATCCCCGCCTGCTCCCAGTCCATCAAATACGTGTGAATCGCCTCCGTGGGGTAATGCTGTAGCCATCCCCAATGGGATTTCGGGTGCATAGGGATGTAGCACTCCTGCCCATGTTGAGTACGATTCCAACACAATCTCAACGTCCTTTCTTCCATGGAGAGATCTTTAAGATCCAGCTTTTGTTGCATAACTATAAAGGATAAAACATCCCGTGGAATCCCCTTGCCTCTCAGGTTCTCAGGGCCTCTAAATTCCCTTGCCACTGCTTGTGTCAATACCTGTAGCTGAGCCGCCAAATAGTACAGCTCAAAATCGGGGACCGCTAGCCCGCCCTCCGTCTTTGGTCTCATCCGTGTTGCCTGGGCCACTCTCCTTCTACCAGACCCCCATAGGAACCCTACAATCAAGGATTTCAAGAACTTAAAAATCGAGCACGGTATCCAAACAGGTAATGTTCTAAAAAAATATAACAGCCTAGGCAGTGCTACCATTTTCAACAACGCTATCCGTCCCATCACCGACAACGGGAGAGTAGCCCAAAAGGCCATGCTACCCTTCAAAGCTCTCACACATCTCCCCACGTTCCCTTCCAGCATATCATTGGCTCCATCATAAATATGTACACCTAGATACGCCAAGCAGTTCGGCTCCCAGCGCACTTCCCTGGACATGGTGGGTGGCAACTCACTGGGCTTCACTGGAAACAGACACGTCTTAGCCCAATTCACCCGTAGTCCTGAAACATCTCCAAACTCCGACAACAAGCTTGCTGCTCCCTCCAGTGCCCTTCCTGTATCTTCTAGAAACATCAGTAGATCATCCGCATATAGCGAAATATACTGCCGATCTCCTCTGTACCCCAGGCCCTCGTAACTCTGTCCCAATCTGGCTCTTGCTGCCAACGGCTCTATTGCCAGGGCAAACAATAATGGGGAGAGCGAGCATCCCTGTCTCGTCCCGCGGGCCACTCGGTATTGGGGTGATATCAATACTCCTACCTTCACCCTAGCCACCGCGGAGGTGTACAGCACCCTGGTCCAGTCTACAAATTCATGTCCTAATCCAAAGTGTCCTAATGTCTTACATAAATACAACCATTCGAAACTATCAAAGGCTTTCTCTATGTCCACTGAAAGCACCGTTGGTTTCGGTGCGCCAGGTTGATCCTCTTCTAAAATCCTCACTAATCTCCCCACATTAGTGGCTGTGTTTCTAGTTGGGATAAACCCAGCCTGATCCTCATGGATCAGGTCCGTCATGTGCTGCAAGAGATGAGTCGTCAATACCCTACTCAAGATCTTGTAATCAGTAGTCAACATTGATAACGGTCGATAGGCGGCCGTGTCTGTACCCTCCCGCCCAGGTTTTAACAATGGGATAACAAGCGCCTCCCTCATTGACCCAGGGAGTTGACCTAGATCTTAAAGACTCCTTTTGATAACATCTAAATATGAAATACTAAGGTTCAAACGCCCCATTCAATGAAAACACAGGTATTTATGGAACAATCCATTCTTGAGACTGGTTTGTAATGAGCTACTAGTTTACTTCTCACAGATTTCAGTACAGGCATTATAATGGGGGCACGTTTCCGTGTTTCCGTCCCTGCTTCACAATGTATTAGTAATTTGGCTCTCTCAGCCAATACCTGTGATGTGAGGAGGCTCTGCCAGTTGACAAACCGGTTTTTAAAAGTTTGTTTTTGTTTAGGGTATGAGGAGGTAAGGAGAGGGGCTGGCAATCTGAGGGGGACTAGAGAACTTTCAAGAAATTCAAAATTAAGACCCCAGATACTGCACATTTTACACTTTGGTGCCAAACCAAACACACACCAAAGTACTGGAAAATGGACAGCGGCCATAAAAACGGGAAATATAAGTATTGGGCACCAAGCAAGCAGTTAGCCATACTGGATGTTCAGAAAAGTCTTGCCAAAGCTGAAGGCTGTGCCCAAAAGCTACGTGGTGCAGACATACCAGGGCTATATGCCCAGTGTTCAGTGGACGCTGGAAGAGGGAGCTGGGAAAAGATTGCTGCCAAAGAACACCCACCATGCTCAATGCCCAGTGGACACGTCTTCTGGCCACATTCAGCAAATGCTAAGGTAGGAGAAGAGGTCAAGACTGTAGGCCACACCTAACAGATACTGACATGAGGGGAACCTGCATAGATCAATATTGGCAGATACTGTGGGCAAACAGGGTTTGGCCATAGGCAATCGCACTGTGCCCTGTGCTTGCTGCAGTCCGCTGTGTGGAATGTTGACTGGGGGAGTAAGAACCGGTGCAGTCATATGGCAATGCAGAATGATCTTACGATGTAATGAGTACTCTGCACAGAGTGCAGTCAAAGGCTAAACTCTCAGCAGTACACTGTTGCAATATGTATGCGGTGAGCAAGAGAGGCAAGTGTAGTGGAAAAATGTAATTGTCGAAGCAACCTTAAAAGGGCAGATTTCAGTGTTTTGGGGGTTTTGGTTCATAAATACAATTTTTCCAACAAAATCTTTATAAGGGGATTTTTATTTTCCAACTAAATCTAGCTGGTGATTATTACCAAAACTATAAAGTGCCTTTCAGGTTTTTCCACTATATATCATTACAAATATCTGTGCTAAGAATACTTGGAACCTGGAAACCACAAAGAATTGAAAGGAAAACCAAAAAAACAAAGTAGTATTTAATGATCACAGAACATAAAAATACAGGATGAGGCAGTATTGTATAACATTTCTTACATTAACAAGTACATTACAAATTTGGATTTAATACTGTACCCTCGTATGTTTACAAATAGATCTTCTACTGCTTTGTGTATGTGAAACACTTCATCTCTGAACAGAGACAGGCATGAACTGCTTTGAAGTGCAAGTTTCCAAAGGTTTAAAGCGGTAGCTTCCGTATTCAAAATTCCATGGCACAGGATAAATCCAACTTAAACAAGAGAGAGGATACAAACTTTTTTTCAAAAAATACACAATGGCAAATTATTGTACGTAAAAGTAAGCAAGCACAAACAAATAAAAACAAGGAAATAGCTATCTGGAGATAAAATGAATATTTGATGAGCTGATCTATCATCTATTAAACCTATGCACGGAGACAGCAAGCGATTCAGTGAATGGGTGAATAATTATAAATAAAAGTAGCACTGGCCATATCCGTAGGTATGGCTTATAACTGACCGTGCCTCAAGTCATGCAGTCACTCATTCATCCTTCCATTGATACACTTAATCAGTAATCCTGAAACTCATGCATATATTCATCTGCCTATTCACTTATTCTTGCAGTCACCCACAATATCACACATACAAACCCACCAATCAATGAAGAAGTTTGATGCTAGTCTGTGAGTGGGGGGAAAGTGCTTTAGGTGGAGTGCTGTTAGTATTGAGGGTGTTTCTTTCCCACTATTAAGGATTTACCATTTCCTTTTGTGTGTAAATAACAAGGGCTGGTAGCACACCACACAGGATGGGCCCTTTGTTTAATGGAAAATGCACCCAATACAAGCCCACTCTTATGCTGCAGCTTCATTACCTTTGGACAGCAGATGCCTTGATAGTGGGTACTCCTACCACACTATTGCTTTTCACCCTGTATTAAGTCTATACAGAAAATATGACCCAACATTTGAATTACAGGCCTGCAAATGATTGAATAATACACAGAGTATACCTATTCCCCTTCCTCCAATTTCAAATTACAAAACATGTCAAAGTAGTGATGGAAATTAACGCATTTCAGACTTATACTTGACCTAAAATATGCATTTTGATTTGGAGTTTTTTTAGCAGGACTGAGCAGCACTCTGGTGCATACCCAATAATGCTCCACTCATAATTGTCAAGCTAACCAAAATGGTCTTCTCCATCAGAAAGCAGGAAATGTTAAGGGCTCAGGAATAGCAGGTAGGCATGGCCAGATACATATATGGTAAAGTATGAGCCTGGCTTTTACAAAATAATTAGATATGAAAATAAGGGTACAACTTTGGAACGGACGGTACTTACATATTATCCATTTTTCCATTGCATCCAAGGACAGATATTCACATGGCATCTGTTTCAAACGGGAGGGAAGAACATTCCTTACTAAAGAGTGTGCACTAGGACATAAAACAGTAATACTTCCTCAACTATTTTATCTTTAACAGACAAAGACAGCAACATGAGAATCAAACACAGTAACTCAACTTTCAAAAATGCTCACATTGAGATAGAGGCCTCACCTTAGGATAATTATTTCGGGTAACTGCCTTTGTAGTTTATATGTATGGCTCAGTTTTGCACAATTATAAACTATTACTCTTGAATGAACAATCTTTTGTTAATTATGTTATAGGCACACACTGTAACTCAAACTGTGGTGACTCAAAATGTTTTGTGTCCTTGTGTGTCACACAAAAATCCCCCTCTTTTGTCACACCTGTGAAAGGTTGGGGAGTGAAGGTTTGGGAGTTGGAGAAGTCTTTCCACATGGAGTATAGAATACACTCTCCCTGGATAAATACTACTAACACAGGTATTCTATTGCCCGGTCTATCGCCAGACTGAGCATTGGTCCTACCAGTAATCATTTTTTATTTATTTTAAGAACCTCAACCACTATCAGTGGCATGCTTCAACATCTGGTCGTATCCTGGTCCCTATAGACCAGGACGGCTAAACAATATTCTAAGAAGCACTTAAAGATATTACCTGATGGGGTTGTTATATAAAAATACCTTAGGAACACCAGGTATCCCTTTATTATTGGTGTCATATGTATGGCTAAAAATATTTACTTTTAGTTACCGGCTTTAGAGTACCTGATCCTCAAAAGACCCTACACTTTTTTGTCAACATGTTTCAGTCCTTTAGCAATCAGTCTCTAAGGGTCCTGTGCTTTCATTAGAACATGTCTTACCCTGTATGAAGTTAGTTATAAGGCAAATGCTGTCCTCTACATGTCAGTCTGATGTATTGTAAATAGAAGAAAAACAAATGCAGCCCTACGTTGAGGGTGCTGCTACACAGGAAAGCACAGGAGGCCCGTCCCCAGTAGTCACACTTGCGTTAAGGTTATCATCACCATAATTCACCTAATGCTTTATTTAACCTGAGGCAATCATGATGGCACCTGCTTTAGGTGAACTACTGCAAAAAACACAGTTGATGGACAGAATGTAGAACAATGTCATACATTCACCCCAGTACAAGAATCTGGGCCTATAGACACTGGCTATATGCAAATCAGCTCTGACCCTGTGCCTCATGGGAACAGTCCAGTCCGAACTACCAAGTCATGGCTTTCCCAGACCGGAATCAAGCATCCAAGGACCGGTTTCTGGCTATCAGCCTGGATAGCTTGACTCCAGTGGTGTGGAGAGCCTGGGACTCACGTCTGAGCATACCCAGCCCACTCGGGGTGAAAATTGCAAAAAACACAGTTGATGGACAGAATGTTGAACAATGTCATACATTCACCCCAGTACAAGGATCTGGGCCTAAATCCATCGTTTTTTTTGCACTCCACACCACCCTGGGTTAGACACTGGCTATATGCAAATCAGCTCTGACCTTGTGCCTCATGGGAACAGTCCAGTCCGAACTACCAAGCCATGTCTTTCCCAGACCGGAATCAAGCATCCAAAGACAGGTTTCTGGCTATCAGCCTTCATTCAGCCTGGATAGCTTGACTCCAGTGGTGTGGAGAGCCTGGGACTCACATCTGAGCATACCCAGCCCACTAGGGGTGAAAGTTGCAAAAAACACAGTTGATGGACAGAATGTAGAACAATGTCATACATTCACCCCAGTACAAGGATCTGGGCCTAAATCCATCGTTTTTTTGCACTCCACACCACCCTGGGTTAGACACTGGCTATATGCAAATCAGCTCTGACCCTATGCCTCATGGGAACAGTCCAGTCCGAACTACCAAGCCATGTCTTCCCAGACCGGAATCAAGCATCCAAGGACCGGTTTCTGGCTATCAGCCTTCATTTAGCCTGGATAGCTTGACTCCAGTGGTGTGGAGAGCCTGGGACACACGTCTGAGCATACCCAGCCCACTCGGGGTGAAAATTGCAAAAAACACAGTTGATGGACAGAATGTAGAACAATGTCATACATTCACCCCAGTACAAGGATCTGGGCCTAAATCCATCGTTTTTTTGCACTCCACACCACCCTGGGTAAGACACTGGCTATATGCAAATCAGCTCTGACCCTGTGCCTCATGGGAACAGTCCAGTCCGAACTACCAAGCCATGTCTTTCCCAGACCGGAATCAAGCATCCAAGGACCGGTTTCTGGCTATCAGCCTTCATTCAGCCTGGATAGCTTGACTCCAGTGGTGTGGAGAGCCTGGGACTCACGTCTGAGCATACCCAGCCCACTCAGGGTGAAAATTGCAAAAAACACAGTTGATGGACAGAATGTAGAACAATGTCATACATTCACCCCAGTACAAGGATCTGGGCCTAAATCCATCGTTTTTGTGCACTCCACACCACCCTGGGTTAGACACTGGCTATATGCAAATCAGCTCTGACCCTGTACCTCATGGGAACAGTCCAGTCCGAACTACCAAGCCATGTCTTTCCCAGACCGGAATCAAGCATCCAAGGACCGGTTTCTGGCTATCAGCCTTCATTCAGCCTGGATAGCTTGACTCCAGTGGTGTGGAGAGCCTGGGACTCACGTCTGAGCATACCCAGCCCACTCGGGGTAAAAATTGCAAAAAAACACAGTTGATGGACAGAATGTAGAACAATGTCATACATTCACCCCAGTACAAGGATCTGGGCCTAAATCCATCGTTTTTTTGCACTCCACACCACCCTGGGTTAGACACTGGCTTTATGCAAATCAGCTCTGACCCTGTGCCTCATGGGAACAGTCCAGTCCGAACTACCAAGCCATGTCTTTCCCAGACCGGAATCAAGCATCCAAGGACCGGTTTCTGGCTATCAGCCTTCATTCAGCCTGGATAGCTTGACTCCAGTGGTGTGGAGAGCCTGGGACACACGTCTGAGCATACCCAGCCCACTCGGGGTGAAAATTGCAAAAAACACAGTTGATGGACAGAATGTAGAACAATGTCATACATTCACCCCAGTACAAGGATCTGGGCCTAAATCCATCGTTTTTTTGCACTCCACACCACCCTGGGTTAGACACTGGCTATATGCAAATCAGCTCTGACCCTGTGCCTCATGGGAACAGTCCAGTCCGAACTACCAAGCCATGTCTTTCCCAGACCGGAATCAAGCATCCAAGGACCGGTTTCTGGCTATCAGCCTTCATCAGCCTGGATAGCTTGACTCCAGTGGTGTGGAGAGCCTGGGACTCACGTCTGACCATACCCAGCCCACTCGGGTGAAAATTGCAAAAAACACAGTTGATGGACAGTGTGAGAAGTTGGCCTGATATATGATGTTCACTATTCTAGTGAGCACTCTGTATCAGTCCAAACAACCCGTATTGATGATTGGTTGTAAGTCAACCTTATAGACCAGCTATCCTAGTAGCATGGATACGAGCAGTCTAAGGCTAAGACTCTAGAGGGCGTGTTAAGCCAGCTGTTTTACCATCACATTACCCCTTGAACACCAAGTGAAAGGACACCACACAAGTTGTTATCAAAAATAAAGTGTCTTTATTTATAACAGGACTACCCTGGCTCTTTATGAGACAGGGAGCTAAGCACACAACAAAACTCTTAAAGAATTACTGAAAGTCGCACAATTTACACAAATGCCCGAGGGGCCCGAAAAACCATATACACAAGAAGTGGAATGCGAAGTTACTAGCAGGTAAGTAATACTTTTCTAGACTGTAGAAACGCTAAGCCTACAATGCTGAACCCTTAGATTAGGAGCAGGAGGCCTAGGGACGCCGTGTGCAGAGTGGGAACTCTCACGCGTAATGCGGGAACAAGTCTATGGGTACTAGCACTTCACAAAGTTACTGTTCTCGGGCGAACCCGACTAGGTGGGTCGAAAACAAGGGTGGATCCGAACACTTAGGGTGTTGGACTATGCTGGAGCACCGGAGTACTCAGGTTACCTAGCCCAGGGGCTGCGGCTGCATAGGGTTCAAGTTGCGTCGGAAACCCTCGTTGAAGATCCAGGAGCCTGAAGAAAGAAGTTGCTGGCAGGCGGCCAGTGAAGGAGTTCGTGGTGATCCAAGCCTGGATCAGGGAAGAAGAAACCTGTAAGCAGAGGGGACCAAGTTCTGAATCACTAGCCAGTGATTTGAGTGGGCACCAGGATGGCACCGGACGAAGTCACCTCAGCCAGGTGAGTGGGCGCTGCTGGGCTCTGCAGTCTCTCGGACCAGGAGGCGTTGTCGGCGACCAGGATGGAGGTGCGAGCTGTCCCACGAAGGTACTTGCTGTCGACGTCGCTGGACCCAGGATTGGGGCAACAAGTCTTGGCAAATGCAAGGCCCACGCGGTGGACCTAAAATGGCGTCTTGGGTGGACCAGGAGGGTCCAGGGTGCTTCTCTGAAGAAGGGAAGTAAGGGCTAGTCTGGAGCAACCAGACCAGCAGTGGTTGTCGTCGTGGAGCGTCGTGAGAGGGCCACTAGCCAACGGGCAAGCGACCTGGACAACGCGGTGAGCAGCAAAGAGCAGAAGGGCCCCACGCAGATCTCGTGGATGCAGGGGGGCTGGACTTCGGTGCTGGAGCTGCTCAGGGTCGGGGCTTCTCTTACCCCAAAGCACTCAGTCGAGGGTCACTCAGCGGTCGTGCTGGACAAGCGTCGTGCAGTTCTGAAGATGGCCGGTCCCTCGAGGTCTCGTCGCACCCACGGATCACAGCTGGGCTGATGATGTAGGTTGAGGTCAGAGGTGCCAGGGAAGCCGGTTCTCGTCGTGCTGGAGCAGTCTTGATCCGGAGGAGAGACTGGCAACAAACCGCGATGCTTGGTTGGTGCCTGCTGCTGCAGGGTGACTACTCCTTAGTCACAAGGGAGAATCTTGGGAAGAAGTCTTGAGTTCCTTTCGTGGAAAGTAGTTTCAGGATTCAAAGATGATCTGATTTGGAAGGGGGCCAGTTCCTACCTTTATCCTGCAAAAAGGGGCTGGCACGCGACTAAGTCCTACCCTATGGGTGGGACTAGGAGGGGGGTGGTTACACCCCTCTCCTTTGGCGGGCTTTCCCCAGATCAGGGGCTGGAGTGCCCCTGGAACTGGTTCCAGCCGGCCTATGCACAGTGAGCACCGGGGTGCCACTTGCAGTCACCTTCCTCTAAAGCCCTGCCTACCTAGGATACACAAAATCCTGTCTGGGACGGTGCTGGCACCGCCCCTGGCAGGAAACCCTTTGTCCTTGCCTCCTGGGCTGGGAGGACTCCCAGCAGCAGGAGGGCAGACTTGTGTCTCGGTGGCAGCATCCATTTTGTGGAGCTAAGGCTCTGTCTGACTTTAACCGGGGTTACAGGTTACATACATGTCGTGTCCCTCTAGAAGGGTGGAATGCCAACCCCGTCGCCAGAATTGGCGAGGGGTTAGTATTCCAACTCGTATGACACCTTACTCGACATGTTTTGATAAAGCGATACCAGAGTTGGCATATAACCGCGAGGATTATAATGCACTTAAGAGTATATGGTATGCGATATCATGGAAACGGCTAAGGGATGGATCCCGAAAGCCGCAGACAGGCTCAGCTCATGCCAGAGCACTATCTCACACAATTCCAAGCACTCTGCCTTCAGGATTGTCAAGGCCTGCCATAGGAGTGACTGATAGGAGATCTGTGTGTCCATTTAGGTTTAGATATAGGAATACTATATCTACAGCAGAGGGTGAGTACACCACTCTGCCCCAGCTGTCAAGCAGCCAGTTGTGTCTGATTTAGTTAGTCAGCCCAGGGGTGGCATAATACATGCTGCAGCCCCTGGGAGACTTCTGGGTGCACCTCAGCCCTGGGTACAGGGACTTGGAGAGGGCCCAGGGCCAATTCAGTACCTGGGTACAATTTGGAGTGGAGAGAACAGCTAGGCTGTGGGTCTGATTAGCAGGCCCACAGCCAGGGAAAGTCGTAAACCAGTGAAGCAAAAAGCAAAAAATCTGGGTGATCATAGGATTGCAGACCCTACTCTCCTACAGACAGAATGTAGAACAATGTCGTACATTCACCCCAGTACAAGAATCTGGGCCTATAGACACTGGCTATATGCAAATCAGCTCTGACCCTGTGCCTCATGGGAACAGTCCAGTCCGAACTACCAAGTCATGGCTTTCCCAGACCGGAATCAAGCATCCAAGGACCGGTTTCTGGCTATCAGCCTTCATCAGCCTGGATAGCTTGACTCCAGTGGTGTGGAGAGCCTGGGACTCACGTCTGAGCATAACCAGGCCACTCGGGGTGAAAATTGCAAAAAACACAGTTGATGGACAGAATGTAGAACAATGTCATACATTCACCCCAGTACAAGGATCTGGGCCTAAATCCATCGTTTTTTTGCACTCCACACCACCCTGGGTTAGACACTGGCTATATGCAAATCAGCTCTGACCCTGTGCCTCATGGGAACAGTCCAGTCTGAACTACCAAGCCATGTCTTTCCCAGACCGGAATCAAGCATCCAAGGACCGGTTTCTGGCTATCAGCCTTCATCAGCCTGGATAGCTTGACTCCAGTGGTGTGGAGAGCCTGGGACTCACGTCTGAGCATACCCAGCCCACTCGGGGTGAGAATTGCAAAAAACACAGTTGATGGACAGAATGTAGAACAATGTCATACATTCACCCCAGTACAAGGATCTGGGCCTGAATCCATCGTTTTTTTGCACTCCACACCACCCTGAGTTAGACACTGGCTATATGCAAATCAGCTCTGACCCTGTGCCTCATGGGAACAGTCTAGTCCGAACTACCAAGCCATGTCTTTCCCAGACCGGAATCAAGCATCCAAGGACCGGTTTCTGGCTATCAGCCTTCATCAGCCTGGATAGCTTGACTCCAGTGGTGTGGAGAGCCTGGGACTCACGTCTGAGCATACCCAGCCCACTCGGGGTGAAAATTGCAAAAAACACAGTTGATGGACAGAATGTAGAACAATGTCATACATTCACCCCAGTACAAGGATCTGGGCCTAAATCCATCGTTTTTTTGCGCTCCACACCACCCTGGGTTAGACGCTGGCTATATGCAAATCAGCTCTGACCCTGTGCCTCATGGGAACAGTCCAGTCCGAACTACCAAGCCATGTCTTTCCCAGAACGGAATCAAGCATCCAAGGACCAGTTTCTGGCTATCAGCCTTCATCAGCCTGGATAGCTGGACTCCAGTGGTGTGGAGAGCCTGGGACTCACGTCTGAGCATACCCAGCCCACTCGGGGTGCATATAGCCAGTGTCTAACCCAGGGTGGTGTGGAGTGCAAAAAAATGATGGATTTAGGCCCAGATCCTTGTACTGGGGTGAATGTATGACATTGTTCTACATTCTGTCCATCAACTGTTTTTTTTGCAATTTTCACCCCGAGTGGGCTGGGTATGCTCAGACGTGAGTGCCAGGCTCTCCACACCACTGAAGTCAAGCTATCCAGGCTGATGAAGGCTGATAGCCAGAAACCGGTCCTTGGATGCTTGATTCCGGTCTGGGAAAGACATGGCTTGGTAGTTCGGACTGGACTGTTTCCATGAGGCACAGGGTCAGAGCTGATTTGCATATAGCCAGTGTCTAACCCAGGGTGGTGTGGAGTGCAAATAAACGATGGATTTAGGCCCAGATCCTTGTACTGGGGTGAATGTATGACATTGTTCTACATTCTGTCCATCAACTGTGTTTTTTGCAATTTAGGTGAACTACTGGCAAAATACCCTTGACAAATAGGGTCTACTTCATCACAGGGACACTCCTCGTCTGCATCCTTTTCTCATCATCTTTAACCTTTACATGGAACCTATCATGGATTATGATACCCAATTCTATCTAAAAATATCCTCACTACATGGCATACTTACAGTTTACCCTGTTGCACCAAGCAAGCTGGCTGCCATCAAGCATGGTGCCAAATGTAAACTTCTCACCCAGTGCTATAAACCGTGCAGGGAACATTACCCTCCATTATGCACTCCTCATCCAACCTTGGATGTCAACTAACTTCCTGAAGCTGAACTCTGCAAAGACTGAGTTCCTCTTTCTTGCCAAAAACGGTAAACAATCACAGTTTAAGGCTCCGCAACTTAAATATACCAGCTGACAGACCATGCAGAATCTCTGGGATTCACTCTTGACACAGACCTTCTTTTCAAGCAACACACTGCAAGGATGGCCAATTCAGCATGGTTCCAACTCTCTCTCGAACAAAGTGAAACTGTGTCTCCCAGAAGATTATTTTAGAACTATATAAGGCTTAATCTTCCCCAATCTGGAAGAAGACAATGACTTGCTTAAAATAGTTAGTTCAGTTCTTAAACTTTATTCGGGTACCTTGGTACCCATAAAAGCACAAAACCATGACAAGTACAAACAACAATGTAAGAATTTAAGAACACATGATAATATAAAAATGTATACAGCGATATTACGCAATCATTAAAATTGAATCTGTCTATAAAAGTAATTTCATTGAGATTGAATATGACTGAAACCGTTAAAACATTTACAGGTTATACCAAGAGGCTCAGGGATCCAACATGGACTTACGTGTTCTAATGGCTATTCTGAGAAAAGTGCATGTGCGAAAAATCAAGGCTGGATCGTCCAAGGTTGTTATGCACAGATAGGCCTCATCCAAACGAATAGGCCGTCTTTTTTTTAAAATAAGGGTTTAATTGCCACTTTGAAAATTTGGTATAAAACTTACAAAAAAATGATAAGTGTATAATCGGTTGGCCTCCCATCACAATGACATTGTGTTTGATTAAGGTTGGGGTGGTAGCCAAGAGGAAAGCAAAGTGCAAATCTGATAGTTCCAGCTCTTAGGCGACATAATAAGCTCCTATCCCAGCGGCTCATGAGTAAGGTGAGATATAAATGTAGAGGGTGACAATACTGTTCAATGGACATATAGTTGCGAACAGATGATATGGCCATGTCTGAACTGGGGTGGCGGAGTGAGCTAAAGAACGGTGATGGATTAAACCCAGATCAGTTGACTGGGGGTGAGTGTTTGTATTGTCAACGCTCCGTCCATCACCACCTTTGGTTTTTCTTTGTTCGCCCTAAGTTGGCAGGGTATGCTCAGACGTGAGTCCCTTGCTCACTTTGCCACTGGAGTCAAGCAAGCCCGGCTGAAGACAGCTGTAATGCCAGAAACCGGTCCTGGGAAGCTTGATTCCGGTCCAGGGAAGACATGGCTTGGCAGTTCGGGCTGGACTGTTCCCGTGAGGCACAGGGTCAGACTGATTTGCATATGGCCATGTCTGAACTGGGGTGGCGGAGTGAGCTAAATAACGGTGATGGATTAAACCCAGATCAGTTGACTGGGGGTGAGTGTTTGTATTGTCAATGCTCCTTCCATCACCACCTTTGGTTTTTCTCTGCGAACAGATGATTTCACAGATTTTAAGTCATTCTTCTCTTTATTGTATAAGGAGAAGAGGGCATCTCTCAGTTCCTTTTTAGGGACAGCTTCAGCAGTACTAGGATCTAGGAAGATATGTTCCCTATTAATACTGCGCAAACTTTTTTTGCATTCGACTCAACCAAGGGATTTCCATCCCTTTATCACACTTTAAGCAGTCACTGATGATCTCTCTTGTGAGGGCATTCGCCTCATTCTTCCAAACTGAGAGCCAAAAAAGAGCTGGTTGAGCACGAATAAAATCAGATATAAAATTAAGATTAAGTTTTAAATAATTGAATCACATCACCCTACATACACAACCACAGGGATATGTACTTTCTCACCCTTTCACCCAGATCATCTTCAAGACGAGCTGCATCACTTATAAAGCGCTCAAGAAGGACAAATAAAAACAGGTTGCAGGCCGTCTCTGAGAATTGGGAGTCCTTCTACAAACAGGGCTTTACAATCTACAAAAGCAGCATATTAGAATGAGTGTCAGGTGGATCTTTACACTGGATTGGGAACCCAATGTCATGGATTATGAACAGTGAGAATCAGAGGGGGAATAGGTTTACAGGACTTAGGTGGATTCTTGGAGGAGTGTTCAACTTAATAAAGGATGAGGTGGTTTCAAACTGACAAAGGAGACTATTCATAGGACAGATTTTACTAATTTAAAGGACAAACAATAGGAGGTGCAAAGTGCGTTGAGCAAATAAGAATATTTTGGTTGGCTGAGCAGTGAGTGAGAACCAGGATTGCATGAAAGAGGAGTAAATAATAGAGAGTAATGCTCACTGTATTGTTTATAACCACTTGGTGTGAAGTTTACTTTGGGCCCCATGCTTAATGGCAGCCAACTTGCTTGGTGCCAACAGAGTGAAGTGGATGTATGTCTGGAGAAACTAAACAATAATTTTCTAGCAAAGTTCATTTTGTTTTCTAGACTGGAGATGTTTTGTAGGAGACAACTAGTAAACTGTTGCAGTAGAAAAGCACAATTAACAGTAAATTGTTTATCAGTGACTTATGCTCTAAATGAGTACACGGAGACGGGTCGGGAAGAATTTTTATTGATCTTATGTAAATGAGACCTTGTGACTTATACAGTAAAAATTGAACAATTTATGTCTGGGAGTGGGATTGGACTTCATAACCCAGTACCTGTGTAAGTGGGAAGTTTGTTATAACGTTCAATATAAAAGACAGAGGGAGCACATGGTATTACAGGAGAAGAAACAGGAATGTTCCCTACCTCTGTTTTAGATTTATGATCTAGCTATTCAGTGTCTAATAGCAACAGGATATTCAGATATTTTTTAGCATGGGAGCTGAAGAGGGAAATACAAATATGAGGTAGCCCAGTCAATGCAAACAGGCAGATGACGATTGTGTGAGGAGCATCAAAAAACAGAAATGAAACATATGGGGTCCAGCATGCAAATCACTCTAGTCACATTCCTGAGATATCTAGACAGTTGAAGGTCATAAGCATAATGAGGGAGTGGACTGAGATTAAGGAGCGTAATGTGGTTGCTGTCACCAAAAGTAAAAAACACTTTTGTGTGGATTGCCTCCACAGAAGAGTACGATTCAAGTGGATTAAGCAGGTTGAGGGAAAATAGGTAAGCTTGTGAGCTGGTTAAACACCATGGTTTGGGACATATAGGAGACCATAAATAAAGGACAGCAGTAAGAAAGGAAGGAATGAAACTGTTTATGAAAAAGATAGGACGACCACCAACTTGAAACAGCGTAGCTAAAACCTTAATCAATCCAAAATAACAATTCTTTCTCAGGGAGGAGCTACGCGCGCATCCAGGATGGACGCATGAGCACAGGGCTCCCGGGTCCCTCGCTGCCCTCCACATATATCCTGAAAGATATCCTGACTTTTTCCACGGGTTCTTGCAGATGAACCTCAGCTGACACCTTGGCTGTTTTCAAAATTTCATTTGGACTTCGGGAACCGTAGATACGCCGATCGGAGTTTTTGGAGGCCCTGCCCCACGGCGACACCGGGAGCTGGCACACCAAGACGCCAGGGAGTAATTGAACAACAGCGGCCTGAGGAGTTTCCCCTGTTGCCCTGAGTTGACTTTCGGTTTCGTTTTTGGGCAGCTGCCTTCTCTGATAGCGTGATTGCCTCGCTCCCCCATCTGGGTCCGGCCTAACTCTGCTGCCTGACTATACGCCAACTGTCCTGAGGGCTTGGGTGTTGGGCTGAGCTGCCGCTCCTGCCCTTTCAGCCCACCTTCGCTATTTGCAGTTATCTGGGGGTGAACGGCCATTTTCACCAGGTCTCGAGGGGCCCCTCGGGGCTCACCATTCAACATGACCACGAGGCCCGACAACGAGAAGCGGAAGACTAAAACGCATCTACGCGGGGGACCGATTCAAACCAACGTCATGGATCGTTATACCCAACCCAAGGGGTCCCCCGGTGGTGCCAGTCGAGCTTTTGAGGGCCCCACTGACGATCCGACTGCGTTGGCCGAATTGACTTTGCAGGACGTCATGGGCGCCATTGCCAATATGCAGACTTCCATTGGTCAGCAATACGAGGCTCTCGCTCTCAAAATAGACACTGTGGCAGTTGATGTTACTTTGATCAGAGCTGACTTGTCGAAGACAAGGAAAGGGTCAAGTCTCTGGACCTGAAGACTTCTAGCCTCACGACCGATGTCTCTGATCTGCAGACGGAAGTTGGACGCTTGCGCTCCTCCAACGATCTCATGGTCCATCGCCTGGAGGATTTTGAAAATAGGGCCCGGCGCAACAACATACGCCTTATCGGGGTCCCTGAAACCTCTGGTGCCTCGGCAACCGATCTTCTCGTTGAGGACATCGTCTTGAATCACCTGGCCCCCACAGGCCTGAGCAAATTCTTTGCTGTGGAGCGTGCCCATCGAGTGCCGGGCGGAAAGCCGAAGTCGGGCGCCACGCCGAGACCTATCATCGCCAGGATCTTCAATTTTAGGGACAGAGACACCATCCTACAGGCCTCGAGAGTAAGTGGCCCCGTAAAATTCGAGAACACGACGGTGAGTTTCTACCCGGACTTCACGCAGCTTGTTCAGAGACAAAGGATGGGGTTTCAGGGAGTGAAACGAAGGCTGAGAGACTTGGGCCTGATATATGCAATGCTCTTTCCAACCAGGCTGCGTGTCGAATATGAAGACCGGACTTTCTTTTTCGATCGTCCTGACGGAGTTAGTGACTGGCTGGATACCCTCCCCAAACACTCTGACTCAACCGGGCATCCGGGTGGAGCCGAGGGCGGCGTATTGGAACAAGAGTGACATTATGTTTCCTGATTTCTGAACATTCACGTATTATTTGGCTGGGTTCGATATTTCTTCTAGTACTGTGGAGGAGTGTGGCTCACTGATTAGAGCGGCAGACCCTGATGCAGAGCTCTGGCCCGGGACCAGGGTTCAATTCCCGACGCGGCAGGGTCCTGAGCCCAAAAAAAAATGTCCACGGACTCGATAATTCTCGCCTCGGTGCCTATTCTAATCATGGGGTCCCACGCTGCAACTCTGGGCAATAGTTGCTTATTCTCCACTACGGCGGCCCACCCGCTGCGGGATGCCTGGCTTTCACCCTGGGGATACCCAGTAGGGGTTATCTCACAGGGAAAAACCAGTACGGGTTCCCAAGGCAAGCGCCTTGATGCCTTCGGGTGATACGTGCGCTATATAAGTCGCAATACATTTACATTTATTGCTATGTACCGAGGGTGGCGGGGGGAGTGGGACTCTTTCCTCCTCAGGGGTTTCTTTTCGTAGACTAGTTTAATGATGGGGCGACAGGCACACTGCAAGTTGGGGTGGCTTTTGAGTCTAACGCAGGGGTGCAGGGTGGGGGGCATTGTAACGGGTTCTTATTGGGGGGTGGTGGGGGGTTCTTGGGTGTTTGTGGGCTTCTTTCAAGGCAACGTATCGTATTTTTTCTTGATTAGGTCATTGTGTTCGTTGTGGGGTGGACTCTGCGCATCTTTCTGGGATGAGGGTTAGTGGGTTGAAACTAATGTGTTGGAATGTCAATGGGTTGGGGGACAGGATAAAACGGGGTGTGGTGTTGCAACTACTGCGGCGCCTCTCCCCCGATGTTGTGTTGTTGCAGGAAACGCATCTGGTTGGGAACACGTGCCATGCATCGGCGAGGGTATCGTCTGGTGGCACACTCTGGCTTCACCTCTGGTTCTAGGGGTGTGGGTATCCTCGTTAGGTCCTCCCTCCCCTTGGCAATCGATGATGTGCTTCTCGACGATGGGGGGCGCTATGCCGCACTCACTGGTAGATGGGAGGGGAGGACGGTCTCATTTGTCACTGTCTATGTCCCGCCGGGTCTACAGACCTCGACTTTTGCTGATCTTGGGCGTGTAGTACTGGGACTCCCTGAGGGCATTTTGGTGATAGTCGGAGACTTCAATTCGGTTGTCTCCGGTGACATAGATCGCTACCCCCCCAGGGATCTCCCCAGGTCGCAATCATGGTTGAGTGGGTTCCTGGAGACATTTGGTCTGGTGGACTGTTGGAGGTTGCTGCACCCTGAACAGGCGCAATACACCTTTCACTCTGGAGCCCATGGCAGTCTGTCCAGACTCGACTATATTCTGCTGCCGGAGGCGCTGTCTTCCTCCGTTGGGGAGGTGAGGCACCTCGCCCGGGGCATATCCGACCACTCCCCAGTCTGGCTTAGCATGGATACTACTATGAGGAATGAGGGACGGGTCGCCCCTGTAAACCCCTGGTTTCTTCGCAATCCCAAGACCCGTACCGAATTGGTGAAATCCCTTGATTATTATTTTGTAGAAAATGTGGGGTCTGTGTCATCTGCTGTATCGTTGTGGGAGGCGTTTAAGACTGTGCTACGTGGGCAGCCTTTATCTTTGATCGCCACTGCCAAGAAAAGTAAGCATGAAGAGGTGGTCCGTCTGGAGGCAGAGATAACCGCACTGGAGAGTGACTTGGAGCGCGGAGTGTCCCGTGCCAAACTTCATTCCCTCAGCCTAAAACAATTAGATTATAAGGCCCTGGTTACTGAAGCTGCGAAGGTCATGAGCAGGGAACAACAGGGCAGGTTGTATGATGTTGGAGATAAAGCGGGTAAATTGATTGCGTGGCTGGACAAGAAAGAAAGGGCGAGTCGTGTAGTTCCTGTTAATGAGAACCTGGACGGAGTGTGCGTGACTGAGCCGGCTGCGATTGTTGAATGCTTTGCGGAACACTTCCGAACTGTATATGCTCCGGTCTCTGACAGACCGGAGGCTGACTCATTTGTTGCTTCGCGATATTACTTTGCCCTGCCTGTCTGCGGCTGACAGAGACCTGATGGACGCGGTGTTGTCAGCTGATGAGGTGGCTACCGCCATTCGTTCAATCCGCTCTGGCAAGGCCATGGGTCCAAATGGTCTGCCCATTGAACTGTATAAATTGTGCCCAGACAAACTGGCTCCATATCTTTGTGATATGTTTCTAGAGTCCCGCGACGCTGGCTCCCTCCCACGTGACCAGCGTCTTGCTACAATCGTAGTGATTCATAAGGAGGGGAAGCCACAGTATCGCTGTTCATCTTATAGACCGATCTCGCTTCTAAACGCTGAACCGAAAATTCTGGCTAAGTTATTAGCTAACCGCCTGACGAACGTTATCAGCGACCTGGTCCATCCGGATCAGTCCGGTTTTATCCCGCACCGTAACACGGCGCTTAACCTGCGGCGCTTGCACGGTGTTCTCGCGAGGGCGGCGTCTCTTCATGAACCAGCCATCTTGGCTTCATTGGACGCTACGATGGCCTTCGATACTCTTGAGTGGCCTTATCTTTGGGCCGCTCTCGTGAAATTCGGATTCGGCCCGGGTTCATCGGCTGGGTGAAACTTTTGTATGCGGAGCCCCTGGCGCAAGTAGTTGTGAATGGTCGGGTCTCAGCGTCTTTTGTTCTCGGGAGGGGCACGCGACAGGGCTGCCCATTGTCACCACTGCTTTTCGCGCTCGCCCTTGAACCGCTGGCTGCCTGGCTGCGCTGGGAGCCCTCGCTTAAGGGGATCCAGTTGTCCCCGGACTTTGAGGATCGTGTCTCTTTTTACGCGGATGACATTTTATTCTACCTTACGTCCCCTCAAAAATCTCTGAATGTTTTGTTCGATGTGCTCACTTCGTTTGGGAAAAATTCGGGCCTCGTTATCAACTGGGCTAAATCCTGTGTGTACGTGCTCTCGGGCGGTCCCCCCCCCCCCATGCCTCGCAGATGCCCCATTCGGGTCTCTCCGACGGGCTTTAAGGACCTGGGGATTTTTATATCTTTAGACCCCGCGGCTCGCTACGAACATAATCTGCTCCCCCCCTTCAAAGATTGAGACTTGACGTTGTGCGCTGGCGCAGGTTGCCGCAATCGCCGCTCGGGCGCGCGGCCCTTTTTAAAATGATGGCCCTGCCGAGGTTTTTGTACGCGCTTCAGAATACGTTCGATATTGTTCAGGCGAGCTACTTTAGAGAGGTTGAGAGCCTGCAGAGACGGTTAATTTGGGATGGACGCTCGCGTATTTCCCTCGCTAAACTCACTCTTCCCTGGTATGATGGGGGTATAGCGTTGCCGGATATTAGGCGTTACTATTGGGCCTCGCAACTGAGTGCGATCAACTATGCGACATATGCGCCTGCTCCTAATCCGGCGTTCGAGATGGATGAGTATTTGCTACCGGGCGGGGACTACAGGAGGGCGCTCTACTCCAAGGCAGCGGGCAAGGATTTATCTGGACCTACCAAAATTGCTGTACGCGTGTGGCATGCTGCGAATGCGTCTGTGGGATGGGAAGATCGATTGACTCGTGCGACCCCCTTGTATGCTTCTGAAAGGGTGGGATGTCTCTGTAAAACGAAAGGGTTTTAAAAATGGGATATGATTGGTATTAGCTGCGTGGGCGATCTTTGGGTCAAAGGCAAAATCAAGACCTTTGCGGCACTACAGACAGAATATGAATTAAGTGTCAGGGAATTCTTCCGATACACACAGATTCACCATGCCTTGAGTTCGGTTCTCCCTGCGGGTTCTGTCGTCCCCGAGTCCTCCCCCCTTGAAGATAGGATCCTTGACGGCCACGTCCCCGACAGTACCATTTCCCTGATATATAAGAAGTTGATTAATACCCGAGTGGATCTGTTAGTGTGTCTTCGGGAGGTCTGGACCGGCGATGGTTTGGAGCTGGACGACGAGGATTGGCAAGCTGCATTATCCTCGCCAAAAGAAGTCGCGATTCCTGCCCGTCTCCGCTTCGTTCAGCTCAAAATCTTACACCTTGTGTATATCACTGGTCCGCACTTGATTCGCATGGGTTATTCCTCGGACGGGTTATGTAAGCGTGGTTGTGGGATGCTTGGAACTTTCCTCCATATACTTTGGGAGTGTCCGGAGGTGGTGCAGTTCTGGAATAATGTGCATGCAGTGATGAGTAGAGTCACGGGGGTGGTGCTGCAGCCCAAGGCCAGGCGCTGCCTTTTGAATGTGTGGGAGCCGAATGATTATAGTGTGGCCCAGACGCGGTGGGCGACCCTTGGGAATATGATAGCCAAAAGAGATGTAGCGCAGTTGTGGGGTTCCCAGTGCCCGCCCACGGTATCGGTGTGGAAGGAGAATATGGACTGGTGTATGTTCAGGGAGAAAACTGTGTATGTGGCACGGGGCACACCTAGAAAATGGAATGGTATCTGGAGCCAATGGAACGCATAGCGTGGAAATCTATGTGCGCCTCCGTTCGTGGACGACTCCGAAGTCCCTCTGTCCCCCTGATCCGGCATTCCATGTATTGTGTGCTCTCTGTTATCCTTAAATTTGTTCCCCCGCTGGCCCCCTCCCCACAATATGTACTACTGATCTATTGTATAATATCGTGCCTAGGTGTCCTCCTATGTGAACACATGTCCATGTATACTGTTGCCTTTTTTGCCTTGTATGTTGTTTTTTCTTCTTTTAATAAAAATACAATAAAAAAGAAAAAACAATTCTCTTTTTAATCAGAGAAAAGTAGAAAGGAGACCCGTTTGTATGGCCAATATGCAAGGTTTATTTGTTCATGCCATGCTCCAAGACTAGTTTAATGTTTCTTTAACTACGTCATTTTTTGCCTAAGAAACCAAGATGCACAAGCGTCAGCAGTGGAAAACACACACAACTAAAAATGATTTCCAACTATAGTGAAATATACATATATAAATAGCCATACTGTATCGGATTGTGCTGGGTTTAACATTGTGCTGGGGGCGCTGATGAGACTCAGTAATTGTGCATTTCTCCATTGGTCAGCTGAGAGATTCCTCCGTGGATAGACCATCTGAAGTGATATGAGCGCATCAGACAAGGACTGCAAAACAAAGGGAAATGGTTCATTCAATCAATCAATATGCTTTATTCAAGCAAAGGTATAACAATTTTATTGATGGGTGTATGCAAGAAAAATCTAAGGGCATGTGCATACACCTTTACACACATAGCAAAACAGTACACCAAAATAGTTTCATGGGTTAAAAAGGATCCCCCTGCCAAGTCTTCCCAGAATGAATACAAATAATCTATAAAATAATATCCATCCCTTCCTAATGTTTGTATTACAAAAGTATATTGTTTGTAATCATTGGTCTCTATCATGGGTTTTTCATTTTCGAGAAAAATATTTCCAATCATGCTAGAGATTCCACACCAACGGTAAACTATAACCCTTCATTTGGTCTTGCATGCAAATATGTATATAATTTACTTTACCAAAAGAAAAGCAAAGTTGAAAAACAAAGTTCAAATGGTGCCATTGATTGTGCTTTTAACAAAGAGAGAACACCCAATACTACTAGTTTAAGAAATTTCGGAACCTGAACTGTTCTATAATGCCTTACAGGGCCAGTTAATTTCAAGTAGCAGGGTGGACAAGAATCTGCTAACCAAAGCATTTTCTGTGTAATGATTCCAGTGAAAAGAAATATATGAGGTTTACTAATTCAAATAAAATACCTATAATGGAGACCTCTGGTTAACAATTAATTTTTCCTACTCCATCGTGGGATTTGCTTATTTATTTATTTTGAAAGTTTTAAAAAGCGCGGACCAGATCTTTACAGATATCAGAGCGCTTTACATAGAAGGGGTACATGAGGAAGCATAGTTAAAACAGGTGAGTCAATAAGGCTAACAGTACACACAGGTGGAGGCAAAGCCAGTCATGTAAATCAATAAGACAAGTAATACAAATAAGCAACACGTAGTACAGATCGATGCAACGTCTTTAAAGAGTTCGAGATAATAGTTCAAGTGTATTTGGCCATGAGGATAGCTTTTACTTCTTTCTTAAAGAGTGTGGAGGAAGATAAGAGCCTGGTTTCGGGAGGTAGTGAGTTCCAGATCCTGGGTGCCATTCCTGAGAAGCAGCGCTTATATGTTTTTTCCTTCCGGAATCTTCGAGGTTTCAGCAGAAGATTGTGTGTGCCTCTAGTGTTTCTAGCGCCGCCAGAGATTGTCAGCTTCTGAGCGAGATAGCCGGGTGAGTTCAGGTGTACCGCCTTGTGTGTCATGCAGGCGATTTTCAGATGAATTCTGGCTTCAAATGGCAGCCAGTTCAGGGATTTCAAGTCAGGGGAAATATGTGAGTGCTTTTTTGACCCAGTGATGAGTCTCGCTGCTGCGTTTAGAGAAGCTCTTAGGGGCGCGGTAGTAGTTAAGGGGTGTCCGCAGAGGGCGATGCTGCCATATTCTATTCGAGGGGTGACTAGCGCTTGTACTGCGGTTTGGAAGTCTTTGGCTGGGAGGAAGGGTTTAAGTTTCCTCAGAGTATTGATTTGGAAGTTCGCTCCCTTGGTTGCCTTGCTGATATGTTGCTGCATGTTGAGATTGGTGTCGAGTGTTATGCCTAAAAATTTTGCTGAGTCCACGATGGTGGGTTGGACATTGAGTGCGGTTAGGTCTTTAAGCCAAATTTGAGTAGTGGAGATCTTCGCTGGAGGTGAGATCAGAAGGAACTCTGTTTTCAGAGCATTGAGTTTGAGATGATTGTCGGCAAGCCAGGATTGGGTGCTTTTGATCTTTGAGTTCAGGAGCGCAATGTCTTTGGGGGATTGTATTTTGAGATAAAGTTGGGTGTCATCGGCGTACATATGAAAGTGTACATTGGATGTTTGTAGCAGGGTGGTGAGAGGTTCCATAACTAGGTTGAACAGAGTCGGGGATAGAGAGGATCCTTGGGGGACGCCTAGCGTTACAGGTATTGGCGAGGACAACAAATTGTTGCTCTTGAATTTATGCGACCTGTTGTGTAGAAAGGAAGTGAACCACTTGAGAACGGTTCCAGATAAACCCATTCTTTTGTTTAGTAACTCGAGTAAATTCTCATGTTTAACGGTATCGAATGCTGAAGAGAGATCAAGGAGGATGAGGAGGCAGGTGTTGGTTTGGTCTAGCATTTGAAGTGCATCGTCAATTATGTGAGTCATAGCAGTTTCTGTACTATGTCCTGCTCGGAAGCCTGATTGATGAGGATTGAGGAGGTCAAATTGTTCAATGTGTTGTGCGCATTTTTCCAGCAGTTTGGCGAGAGTGGGAATATTGGTAATGGGACGGTAATTATTCAGGTCAGAGGGGTCGGCTGTAGGTTTCTTTAGTAGAGGTGTGACTTGTCCAACTTTGAGGGAGTCAGGTATGATTCCTTGTTGAAGTGAGCTGTTGATAATTTTAGTCCAGAGTGGGAGAAGCCAAGGGGTAAAGTCTTTTACAGCGTTAGCAGGAAGGGGGTCCGTGAGGTGATTGGATGGTTTCAATGTGCTGAGCAGTTTGCCAATTTCTTCTTCCGAGTAGGTGCCGAAGGTTGACCATGAGGCATTGTTTTTTGGTTCAATGGGTGCTATGCAGTGGTGTTTGGAGTAGAGGCTTGCGTCAATGAGGAGATCGCTCTTTATGTTGTCAGTTTTTTGGATAAAGAAAGCGGAGAAGTCTTCACAGGATGGTGCTTCGCGCACAGTGCTGAGAGGTTGGGGTTGTTCCTTGGATTGTGATCTGATTAGCTCAAACAGCTTTCTTGGACGGTTTTTTGCTTGGTCGAGCTGGAGGCTGAAGAAATCTGATTTTGAGCGTTTTATTTTCCTGAAATAGGCGTTTCTCTTTTTCTTCAGAGTTTTTAGGTGAAGTGCAGAGGGAGCTGATCTCCAGGTGCGTTCTGCCATTCGCATGTCTCGTCTATCCTCATTGAGACTCCCGTCGTACCATGGATTGGAGATTTTAGTAGAGACTCTTTTTAGCTGCATAGGTGTAGCCTCATTAATTATTGAGGTCATAGCGTTGAGATAGTGGTCAGTCAGGGATTGAACGTCCGTCGCGCCGATCGGTGGGAGTAGGATATTGCAACTGTTAGGAGGCAGAGAGCTTGGGTTTAGTTTTTTCATGTCTCTTTTCCAGACTTTGGGCTTGGAGGATTGAACCGAGTTAAATTTAACTTTTTCATTGATGAAGAATGTGACAATATGATGATCTGACCAGTCACAGGGTTGGATGGACTCAAGTTGGATAGTGTCCTCTTTGGAGATGATAAGGTCGAGGATAGAGCCTTTCTCGTGGGTCGGGCTGTTGCATATTTGGGTGAGGTCAAGGGCATCGAGGAAATTTTTAAGACTGTTTACCACCGCGTCATTGCAATCGTTCCAGTGGAGGTTGAAGTCGCCATGGTATATTTGGGTGAGTTGCCGTCCGGCATTGGTTGAGATCATATCCATGATTTGTTGGGAAAAGGTGAGGTTGTCCCTGGGTGGGTGGTAAATGCTGTGAAGAGAGCATATCGGTTTGCCCTCACTAATAATGTCGAGGCAGATGTATTCACAGGATGTTGGGGATGGTAGGGAGGTGGAGTTGACTTTCAGAACAGAGAGGGTGTTCCTGTAGATGCATGCGATTCCACCACCTATTTTGCCTGATCTGTCAAGTCTGATGATGTGGTAGTTGGGAGGAACCAGAATGTCCATTATAGGTGTCGAGGATTCAGTTAGCCAGGTTTCAGTCAGGATGATTAGGTCAAGGTCCAGCTTTAGGAGGAGATCAGCAATGGCGGCGGAATGTTTCGAGGCCGATCTGCAGTTGAGGAGAGTGCATTTGAGACGGGGTGTGTTGAGGGTGGTAGAGGGTTCTAGAGAGAGAGGGACTTTTCTAAGGTTATTGGGGATGGAGAATCTGCTGTTTAGTGTGGGGGGTCTAAGGGGGTTTGAGTGTATCGTGGGAATGGCGAGGTGTGAGGTGGATGTGTGAATTTGGGGGGCTGGGTCCTAGGAGCGGAGGAGGGTGAGTGTCTCGAGGTCCGAAGTAGGGTTGCAGGTGCGACGAGGGCGGTTGTTGCGATTGCGAGCAGGGGTTGAAGTCCAGTGTGGGGGGTGTTGAGTGAGAGAGTCAATCGGAAGGGTGGGGGACATGTTGGGAGGGGAGGTGGAGGTGGGTGAGGGGTTGCAGGGGCGACGAGGGCGGTTGTTGCGATTGTGAACTGGGATTGACGTCCGGAGTGAGGAGCGTTGAGTGAGGGGGTCAACCGTAGCGGTAGGGGGCATGTTGGGAGGTGAGGTGGAGGTGGGTGAGGGGTGAATTGGGTGTGTGGAGAGTAGTTCTTTGATGATGTGCATGTCTTCTTTGATCTGGATGAGGGTGGCCATGATGTTGTCCAACGTGGGGTAGGTGGTGGAGGTGAATAGGTGCTTTGATACTGGTAAACAGAAGAATAGAACAGCAAGCCCATGTCAAGCAAAGAGATAGGAAGGCCATTATAAACATAAAAAACTACTATATTTAAGCAAAACATTTGTACCGAGATGTCTGTATTGCATCAACCCTAGTATCACTCAATAGAATAATGATTGGCAAAGGTGGGTACAGCCCTCCAAATTTCTGCTTAGCCCGCTTCTCAAATGGGCACATGTTTTATGCATCAATGCATGCACTATCCAGGTACAATCATCTTAAGGTTTTCGCAGGAGTGGTCTGTTAGTCTTATGGCAACATGTAATCATTACAGATACTGTCCACTGAAAGATGGATTGTTTAGATGACGCCGAAGCAATTAAAAGAAATGTCAGTTTGCAAAGAGCTAACTAGATTTACGTACATTTAATTTATTTCTGTAATATCCAAATTCTTTAAGATTCAAGGTATGTAGAGGTCTCTCAACTGTTGGGATAGGGTTTGGAAGACTACTGGAAAAATATTGCCTTATTACTATGGAAATCTCAACCAACCTGTGGCATGAAATATGGCTGAGCCATAACCAACAGTTTATTCCCAGAGAAAACTGAAGACCGTCAGTTAATGCAGAGCACTTGGATCTCACTCTCCTTTCTTGCTTAAGTGATTGCTAAAAGTTACTATCCAGGACATGTGCTATAAATCTACCTTACACGTAGGTTTCAACTGAAAGCCCCAATAGCTCAAAGAGATATTAACCTAAGCAACAAAGCCCTCATCACACCAGGCCATGAGGTGGTGCTTCACTGGTGCCGAGTTGCTGCTGAGGAGAGGCTGCGCTGGTGCAGAGATGGGGCTGCTCTGGTGCAGAGATGGGGCTGCTCTGGTGCAGAGATGGGGCTGCTCTGGTGCAGAGATGGGGCTGCGCTGGTGCAGAGATGGGGCTGCGCTGGTGCAGAGATGGGGCTGCGCTGGTGCAGAGATGGGGCTGCGCTGGTGCAGAGATGGGGCTGCGCTGGTGCAGAGATGGGGCTGCGCATGGTGCAGAGATGGGGCTGCGCATGGTGCAGAGATGGGGCTGCGCATGGTGCAGAGATGGGGCTGCGCATGGTGCAGAGATGGGGCTGCGCATGGTGCAGAGATGGGGCTGCAGATGGGGCTGCGCTGGTGCAGAGATGAGGCTGCAGATGGGGCTGTGCTTGTGCAGAGGTGGGGGAGGAGGGCTGCGCTGGTGCGGAGGTGGGGCTGCGCTGGTGCGGAGGTGGGGCTGCGCTGGTGCGAAGGTGGGGCTGCGCTGGTGCGGAGGTGGGGCTGCGCTGGTGCGGAGGTGGGGCTGCGCTGGTGCGGAGGTGGGGCTGCGCTGGAGCGGAGGTGGGGCTGCACGGTTGGTGGAGCGCTGATGTGTTACTATGTTGATGCTGAGGTGATGCTGTGGTGGAGCTTAGTGATGCTGAGGAGATGCTGCGCTAGAGCTGAGCTAGTGCTCAATGATGCTGTGCTGGTGCTGAGTCAGACTGAGGTGGTGGTGCTGCGCTGGTGCTCAGTTGGTGCTGCGCTGTTCTGTGCTGAGGTGATACTGCACTGATTCTAAAATCGTGCAGCATTTGTGGGGCTGCATGGTGCAGAGTTGGTGCTGCGCTGGTGGTGGTGCTCCGATGAGGAGGTGGTGCTGTACTGATTCTGAAGTGGTGCTCAGGTGGTGCTGTGCTGATGCTGAGGTGGGGCTGAGTGATGCTGTGGTGGTGGTGCGTGATGCTGCTGAAGTGGTGCTGAGATGGTGGTGCTGAGACTGTGCTCAGGTGGTGCTGAGTAATGCTCAAGTGATGCTGTGCTTAGGTGATGCTAACAGGGATGTGGAATACCTATTGCCCGACACCCGGAAAATATTGTTTGGGGCCAAGGACAAGTTTTCATGTGTATTTTGTCCTTGGGACAATTAGGCCCAACCCCCTAATGCACAAACCCTTTGCTGCCAGTTTACAGTATCACATTATGAATCAGGAAACAAGGCATTGCCTGAAGTTAAGATAATATTTGTGTCCATGTGCTAATACTGTTCAAACTTGTATTTATGATTCATTAATGCAAAGCCTTGATTATTCGGGTGAGCGCTTTAAGTAAATGTACGTTCAGACTGCACTACTGACAGTGGTTCTAGTATAAAAATGTGTACACATTTTCAATGTTTAGCAAAAAGAGGCAATGTATAATGCTCCCAGAATGCTGTCTGATTAGGTGCAAATATTTGCAAAAGCTTGAAAGCAAGATTGATGATTCTTTGCTTTCAAAATAAAATGTTCACAAAAAAATGAAGCAAAAACATTTCGCTTAACTACTGTAAAATTGTAGGTACCAATTCTTTGCAGCATCATTTAGTAAAATGTGTTGATGTATTCTATTAAACAACCATATCAAACTATACATCAGGTACATTGATGACCTGCTCATCATTTGGAATGACACCAAAACCACATTACTACAAGCACTCAATTCGCTTAACACTAAAGATGAAAGGATACAACTGACCTGGCAATTAAGCGAACATTCCATCAATTTCCTCGACGTCACCATCACTAAAACCACCAAGGGATTCAGTACAGATTTATACCGCAAGCCCACAGACCGCAACAATACCCTCCACTACACCAGCTTCCACCAGGGAGCATTGAAACAACACCTTCCATTTTCGCAAATGCTGCGAGCTAAACGCATTGTTTCAGACGAAAACATTACAAAAATACGCATGTCAGAAATGTGTCACAGTTTCATGACAAGGGGATATCCTAAATCACTAATGGATGAAACCATCACCCGTGTGGAGGCAATCAACCGAACTGATGCTCTAAAAAAAAAAGCATTAGAAATGCAATCGGGCTCGGATTTATTTGAGTTTGAGCTAATGGCATTGTAAATGCCAATGTCTTTTTGCCATGTGTTATGGAGTGTGTGCATGTGGTGTGTAGTGGAAGTATGTTGGTTGAATTGTAATTTTACCAATGGTGGCATGCTGTGCTTTATATGAATATGTTTAAAAGTAAAGTGTACCATACTGCGATTGCTTGGTGGAAAAGTGCACTGCCGGCTGGAGATGTGTGTGCCTGGTGGAAGGGTGCACTGACGGCTGGTGGGTGTATGCTTGGTAAAAGCGTGCACAGATGGATGATGGCTGTTGGTGTTTGTGCATGGTGAAAGCATTCATTGACGGCTGGGGGTGTGTTGTTGTGTGTGTTGTTTTCTGTGTGCTGGTGAGTGTGTGCTGGTGAGTCTGTGGGGGTGAGCCTGGGGAGTGAGTGTGGTGGTGAGTGTGTTGTGTTGAGTGGTGACAAGTGTGTGGTGTTGAGAGACTGAGGTGTGTGGTTTGTGTGTGCGTTATGTGTGTGTGGTGTATGTGTGTGTGGTGTTTTCTGCACACTCACACACTGCCCCGTAACATTCACACACTGCTCACCCGCACACTCCCAATGTCACCCTGCATAGTCACACACTGTCACATAGTCACACACTCAGCAGCACACAGCACTCAACAGCACTCTGCCCTCAACAGCACTCTGCCCTCAACAGCACTCTGCCCTCAACAGCACTCTGCAATCAACAGCACTCAACAGCACTCTGCCCTCAACAGTACACAGCACTCTGCCCTCAACAGCACACAGCACTCTGCCCTCAACAGCACACAGCACTCTGCCCTCAACAGCACACAGCACTCTGCCCTCAACAGCACACAGCACTCAACAACACACAGCACTGCACTCAACAGCACTCTGCCCTCAACAGCCCTCTGCCCTTAACAGCCCTCTGCCCTCAACAGCACTTAACAGCCCTCTGCCCTCAACAGCACTTAACAGCACTCTGCACTCAACAGCATTCTGCACTCTGCACTCAACAGGATTCTGCACTCTGCACTCAACAGGATTCTGCACTCTGCACTCAGCAGCATTCTGCACTCAACAGCCCTCTGCCCTCAACAGCCCTCTGCCCTCAACAGCCCTCTGCCCTCAACAGCCCTCTGCCCTCAACAGCCCTCTGCCCTCAACAGCCCTCTGCCCTCAACAGCCCTCTGCCCTCAACAGCCCTCTGCCCTCAACAGCCCTCTGCCCTCAACAGCACTCTGCACTCAACAGCACTCTGCCCTCAACAGCACTCTGCCCTCAACAGCACTCTGCCCTCAACAGCACTCTGCCCTCAACAGGATTCTGCACTCTGCACTCAACAGCACTCTGCACTCAACAGCACTCTGCACTCAACAGCACTCTGCACTCAACAGCACTCTGCACTCAACAGCACTCTGCACTCAACAGCACTCTGCACTCAACAGCACTCTGCACTCAACAGCACTCTGCACTCAACAGCACTCTGCACTCAACAGCACTCTGCACTCAACAGCACTCTGCACTCAACAGCACTCTGCACTCAACAGCACTCTGCACTCAACAGCACTCTGCACTCAACAGCACTCTGCACTCAACAGCACTCTGCACTCAACAGCACTCTGCACTCAACAGCACTCTGCACTCAACAGCACTCTGCACTCAACAGCACTCTGCACTCAACAGCACTCTGCACTCAACAGCACTCTGCACTCAACAGCACTCTGCACTCAACAGCACTCTGCACTCAACAGCACTCTGCACTCAACAGCACTCTGCACTCAACAGCACTCTGCACTCAACAGCACTCTGCCCTCAACAGCACTTAACAGCCCTCTGCCCTCAACAGCACTTAACAGCACTCTGCACTCAACAGCATTCTGCACTCTGCACTCAACAGGATTCTGCACTCTGCACTCAACAGGATTCTGCACTCTGCACTCAGCAGCATTCTGCACTCAACAGCCCTCTGCCCTCAACAGCCCTCTGCCCTCAACAGCCCTCTGCCCTCAACAGCCCTCTGCCCTCAACAGCCCTCTGCCCTCAACAGCCCTCTGCCCTCAACAGCCCTCTGCCCTCAACAGCCCTCTGCCCTCAACAGCCCTCTGCCCTCAACAGCCCTCTGCCCTCAACAGCCCTCTGCCCTCAACAGCCCTCTGCCCTCAACAGCCCTCTGCCCTCAACAGCCCTCTGCCCTCAACAGCCCTCTGCCCTCAACAGCCCTCTGCCCTCAACAGCACTCTGCACTCAACAGCACTCTGCACTCAACAGCACTCTGCCCTCAACAGCACTCTGCCCTCAACAGCACTCTGCCCTCAACAGGATTCTGCACTCTGCACTCAACAGCACTCTGCACTCAACAGCACTCTGCACTCAACAGCACTCTGCACTCAACAGCACTCTGCACTCAACAGCACTCTGCACTCAACAGCACTCTGCACTCAACAGCACTCTGCACTCAACAGCACTCTGCACTCAACAGCACTCTGCACTCAACAGCACTCTGCACTCAACAGCACTCTGCACTCAACAGCACTCTGCACTCAACAGCACTCTGCACTCAACAGCACTCTGCACTCAACAGCACTCTGCACTCAACAGCACTCTGCACTCAACAGCACTCTGCACTCAACAGCACTCTGCACTCAACAGCACTCTGCACTCAACAGCACTCTGCACTCAACAGCACTCTGCACTCAACAGCACTCTGCACTCAACAGCACTCTGCACTCAACAGCACTCTGCACTCAACAGCACTCTGCACTCTACAGCACTCTGCCCCCAACAGCACTCTGCCCCCAACAGCACTCTGCCCCCAACAGCACTCTGCCCCCAACAGCACTCTGCCCCCAACATCACTCTGCCCCCAACATCACTCTGCCCCCAACAGCAGTCTGCCCCCAACAGCAGTCTGCCCTCAACATCACACAGCACTCACCAGCACACAGCACACACTATCAACAGCACACATCACTCTGCACTCAACTGCACTCAACAGCACTCAACAGCACTCTGCCCTCAACAGCACACATCACTCTGCCCTCAACAGCACACATCACTCTGCCCTCAACAGCACACAGCACTCTGCCCCCAACAGCACTCTGCCCCCAACAGCACTCTGCCCCCAACAGCACTCTGCCCCCAACAGCACTCTGCCCCCAACAGCACTCTGCCCCCAACAGCACTCTGCCCTCAACAGCACTCTGCCCTCAACAGCACTCTGCCCTCAACAGCACTCTGCCCTCAACAGCACTCTGCCCTCAACAGCACTCTGCCCTCAACAGCACTCTGCCCTCAACAGCACTCTGCCCTCAACAGCACTCTGCCCTCAACAGCACTCTGCCCCCAACATCACTCTGCCCCCAACAGCAGTCTGCCCCCAACAGCAGTCTGCCCTCAACATCACACAGCACTCACCAGCACACAGCACACACTATCAACAGCACACATCACTCTGCACTCAACAGCACTCTGCCCTCAACAGCACTCATCAGCCCTCAACAGCACTCTGCCCTCAACAGCACACATCACTCTGCCCTCAACAGCACACAACACTCTGCCCTCAACAGCACACATCACTCTGCCCTCAACAGCATACATCACTCTGCCCTCAACAGCACACAGCACTCTGCCCTCAACAGCACACAGCACTCTGCCCCCAACAGCACACAGCACTCTGCCCTCAACAGCACACATCACTCTGCCCTCAACAGCACACAGCACTCTGCCCCCAACAGCACTCTGCCCCCAACAGCACTCTGCCCCCAACAGCACTCTGCCCCCAACAGCACTCTGCCCTCAACAGCACTCTGCCCTCAACAGCACTCTGCCCTCAACAGCACTTAACAGCCCTCTGCCCTCAACAGCACTTAACAGCACTCTGCCCTCAACAGCACACATCACTCTGCCCTCAACAGCACACAACACTCTGCCCTCAACAGCACACATCACTCTGCCCTCAACAGCATACATCACTCTGCCCTCAACAGCACACAGCACTCTGCCCTCAACAGCACACAGCACTCTGCCCCCAACAGCACACAGCACTCTGCCCTCAACAGCACACATCACTCTGCCCTCAACAGCACACATCACTCTGCCCTCAACAGCACACAGCACTCTGCCCCCAACAGCACTCTGCCCCCAACAGCACTCTGCCCCCAACAGCACTCTGCCCCCAACAGCACTCTGCCCCCAACAGCACTCTGCCCCCAACAGCACTCTGCCCCCAACAGCACTCTGCCCCCAACAGCACTCTGCCCCCAACAGCACTCTGCCCCCAACAGCACTCTGCCCTCAACAGCACTCTGCCCTCAACAGCACTCTGCCCTCAACAGCACTCTGCCCTCAACAGCACTCTGCCCTCAACAGCACTCTGCCCTCAACAGCACTCTGCCCTCAACAGCACTCTGCCCTCAACAGCACTCTGCCCTCAACAGCACTCTGCCCTCAACAGCACTCTGCCCTCAACAGCACTCTGCCCTCAACAGCACACAGCACTCAACAGCACACAGCACTCAACAGCACTCTGCCCTCAACAGCACTCTGCCCTCAACAGCACACAGCACTCAACAGCACACAGCACTCAACAGCACACAGCACTCAACAGCACACAGCACTCAACAGCACACAGCACACAGCACTCAACAGCACTCAACAGCACTCAACAGCACACAGCACTCAACAGCACACAGCACTCAACAGCACACAGCACTCAACAGCACACAGCACTCAACAGCACACAGCACTCAACAGCACACAGCACTCAACAGCACACAGCACTCAACAGCACACAGCACTCTGGCCTCAACAGCACTCTGCCCCCAACAGCACTCTGCCCCCAACAGCACTCTGCCCCCAACAGCACTCTGCCCCCAACAGCGCCCCCAACAGCACTCTGCCCCCAACAGCACTCTGCCCCCAACAGCACTCTGCCCCCAACAGCACTCTGCCCTCAACAGCACTCTGCCCCCAACAGCACTCTGCCCCCAACAGCACTCTGCCCTCAACAGCACTCTGCCCTCAACAGCACTCTGCCCTCAACAGCACTCTGCCCTCAACAGCACTCTGCCCTCAACAGCACTCTGCCCTCAACAGCACTCTGCCCTCAACAGCACTCTGCCCTCAACAGCACTCTGCCCCCAACAGCACTCTGCCCCCAACAGCACACAGCACTCAACAGCACACAGCACTCAACAGCACACAGCACTCAACAGCACACAGCACTCAACAGCACACAGCACTCAACAGCACACAGCACTCAACAGCACACAGCACTCAACAGCACACAGCACTCAACAGCACACAGCACTCATCAGCACTCAACAGCACTCTGCCCTCAACTGCCCTATGCCCTCAACAGCACTCTGCCCCAACAGCAGTCTGCCCTCAACATCACACAGCACTCACCAGCACACAGCACACACTATCAACAGCACACATCACTCTGCACTCAACTGCACTCAACAGCACTCAACTGCCCTATGCCCTCAACAGCACTCTGCCCTCAACAGCACTCTGCCCTCAACAGCACTCTGCCCTCAACAGCACTCTGCCCTCAACAGCACTCTGCCCTCAACAGCACTCTGCCCTCAACAGCACTCTGCCCTCAACAGCACTCTGCCCTCAACAGCACTCTGCCCTCAACAGCACTCTGCCCTCAACAGCACTCTGCCCTCAACAGCACTCTGCCCCCAACAGCACTCTGCCCCCAACAGCACTCTGCCCCCAACAGCACTCTGCCCCCAACAGCACACAGCACTCAACAGCACTCAACAGCACACAGCACTCAACAGCACACAGCACTCAACAGCACACAGCACTCAACAGCACACAGCACTCAACAGCACACAGCACTCAACAGCACACAGCACTCAACAGCACACAGCACTCAACAGCACTCTGCCCTCAACAGCACTCTGCGCTCAACAGCACTCTGCCCTCAACAGTACACAGCACTCTGCCCTCAACAGCACTCTGCCCCCAACAGCACTCTGCCCCCAACAGCACTCTGCCCCCAACAGCACTCTGCCCCCAACAGCAGTCTGCCCTCAACATCACACAGCACTCACCAGCACACAGCACACACTATCAACAGCACACATCACTCTGCACTCAACTGCACTCAACAGCACTCAACTGCCCTATGCCCTCAACAGCACTCTGCCCTCAACAGCACTCTGCCCTCAACAGCACTCTGCCCTCAACAGCACTCTGCCCTCAACAGCACTCTGCCCTCAACAGCACTCTGCCCTCAACAGCACTCTGCCCCCAACATCACTCTGCCCCCAACAGCAGTCTGCCCCCAACAGCAGTCTGCCCTCAACATCACACAGCACTCACCAGCACACAGCACACACTATCAACAGCACACATCACTCTGCACTCAACTGCACTCAGCACTCAACAGCACTCAACTGCCCTATGCCCTCAACAGCACTCTGCCCTCAACAGCACACAGCACTCAACAGCACACAGCACTCAACAGCACACAGCACTCAACAGCACACAGCACTCAACAGCACACAGCACTCAACAGCACACAGCACTCAACAGCACACAGCACTCAACAGCACTCAACTGCCCTATGCCCTCAACAGCACTCTGCCCTCAACAGCACTCTGCCCTCAACAGCACACAGCACTCAACAGCACACAGCACTCAACAGCACACAGCACTCAACAGCACACAGCACTCAACAGCACACAGCACTCTGCACTCAACAGCACTCAACAGCACTCTGCACTCAACAGCACACAGCACTCTGCACTCAACAGCACACAGCACTCAACAGCACACAGCACTCAACAGCACACAGCACTCAACAGCACACAGCACTCAACAGCACACAGCACATAACAGCACACAGCACATAACAGCCCTCTACACATAATTGCCCTCTCCACACGACTGACACCACAAGGGGCATGTAGCGTCTGGCTCGGCGGCGCTGTTGGGAGAGAGTCTGGATGTTAGGCCACCACCGGCCGCGCTGACATCTATCTGTAGCTGGGTAAGATTGCTGCGGATGCTAGATCGAGCTGGAGAGGAAAACGTTTGACTGCCTATCTCTGCGCCCAGCCTCCTACCTATATGGGGCATACATCGGTCCTGAGCCACCCCATGGATCACTGAGGACCCATCAATATTTATATGCCTGATTTGTTGGGTCTTGGCTGAGGCTATATCCGAAGTGCTGCGCAGTATGAATTACACTGTAAGAAGGAGGTAACCACCTTCACTCGCTAACTTCCCCGCATCGCTCCATTCTTGGGATAATCGCGCTATGACAAACAGATGCGAGTCTACAAAGGGTACCTCCACTGGACATTTTAACCGGTGTCACTTGATATACTAAACGTACCAATGAATGCTTAAGAGTGCAGTGCTAAGACGTGCAAGTGTTTTTTTTTAGTGACAAACACGATGTTGCATTATTCCAAGTGACTCCCACAAATCCAAATTCTCTTCGTAATCATCACTCACCCTCGTAATGCACTATTGCGGTCTGTCCCTTCTTCGGAAAGGTTCGTTCTATTAAAAAACAAGTGGCACTTCAACCGATCGCGAAAGCGATCGTATTGTAAAACAAGAACTACAGTGTGGACGAGCATGTATGAGTCATCTTCTGTGAGCCTCGCCTGCTGCCTCTCGTCATTTAACATTGAACGCGCTCACCGCTGTGAACGCGTTCGCATCATCTGGCTTGCATTACACGGGCACTCTGACAGCTCGTAATTAAGATTAATCACTCTGCCATGCTCGTTCTCGCACACAAAATGCCACATCGGGCACGCGTACATTACTTACAGCCTATCACTTCAAGGCTACTACATACACAGCACAGGGAAGACGAATCACTGACCACATGCCAGAAAACGCAAAGGAATGTGTGGAATTCCTCTCACCAAGGCCCTTCTTCTTCTTCTTCTTTTTTTTCTTATAACATTAGGATCTCGAAACTCCTCCCCCAGGGGGAGGAGTCCGAGCCCTAAAAACGGTCCGCTCTAATGAAAACAGGATGGTACTCGTGTCTAAATTTTCTACATCAAGTACAACGTATAAAAAAATCATATTGAAACATTGGTCCATCTTACAATTAGAACCCGACTTCAGAAATATATTTAAGGATCCCCCTATTTTTGCCTATACACGCAACAAGAATCTCAAAGAAATCCTCACTCAAACACCCAAGGATATCGCTGTAAGCAAAGGCACCCGCCCTTGCATGAACTGTAACAACTGTCATTGTATCATCAAAGGTAACAGCATATCTCATCCCATGAAAGGCAATACCATCAAACTCAATGTTAACGCAACGTGCGATTGCACTAATCTCATTTATCTATTAAAATGTCCCTGCGGGAAAATCTACATCGGTAAAACTGAGAGGAAAATCAAAGTGCGCATTAATGAACATAAATCTAATATCCGCACCAAAAATGAAAAATCCAACGTCGCTGCGCACTTTATAGAACAAAAACACAATGTGGCCCAATTGATGTTCATGGTCCTAGAAACCATCACCAAACAGGAGGGGAAAGATAATTGCAAATTTCTCCTACAGAGAGAGATGTACTGGATATATCGCCTTCAGTTCATGAAGCCTTTTGGCCTCAACGACCGTACAGAATTTAGTTGTTACCTGTGATTTGCGCTTGATTGTTTTATTTTTCGATTCAACTCTGCTTTTTTGACCTTCATAATTCATTGTTTATATTGCTGTTTTTGAATGCCGTTCTTGATGTTTACCCGGTTTCCTTGGCACTCCCATTATATGTATACCATCCATGTAGTAATCATGCTTGACTGTCTTTCACATCTGTTCCGCCATCTATACCCTATAATATTTACTCTGTGCTCTTAATTTTGGCTCTACCCTCTCCTTGTCTTTGTGTAACTTTATTTACACAGAACATTCTTCACTTTAACATGGCCCCCGACTCAGTCCGTCGTTTATTTTTAGTTCGTAGCTGTAGCCTATCACATGGGTCTATATTATCTTGTCACATTCCTCATCCACCGTCTCTTGAACCAAACGCGGCACCGATAGTCCACGAACCCGGTCCATTACCACGATGCGGCTTTACACTCTAACAAGTAAGCTCAGTTACTTCCACGCGTACATGCTGTATGGAGAGAGTCTCTGCTTGTAATAATTTCTAACTGTTGTCCTCACGTCATTTTTGCAGCACGCGATTAACCTAGGTGTCCTGCTACTTGGTAGTAAGTTGTGGCTTTTGAGTGCTTTATCGCTTTATCCACACCCCATTGCATGCGCGTTTAATGTATTGCACCACCCCCTATAACCGTCACTTTGACCTTAGATACCGGCTCACGAGCACTTTTCGTCTTCGATTTAAAAAAACCCTATCATACTCCGCCTGTCCTTATCGTTCACTCACAGCCCTCAAAATCTAGCCGGCCATTTGAACACTTTTGCTTTGATTAAAATCACTACGGTTTATTGACAGTGTTCACCACCGGCACTACGACCAAACATCACCCTTAAACCAAGCATGAACTACCCTATTACTCTATTGCCTAATCCTTATTTCTATTATATCTTCTTCGTTTTGTAGATACTCCTTGACAAAGGGCTATTTTGCCCGAAATGCATTGGAGTGGAACCTATGAATCACGCTTAAAAATGAAGCATCTTTGAACGGATTGGTATGCTTTAAATATCAACTAACCGACAAGAGGAATAAAAACTAAAAGTTTGAACATTTTCTCAAGAACTCTGTTGGAGTCTTTTTTTGAACCTCATGATGTGCCTCAACACAGGGATGCACTCACTTTGTCGTGTGCACTCTTTTCTAAAGTATTCTAGTATTTCTCAAAAATATTTATAATGGAAAATCAGGGTAACCAGTTTTAATAAGATTATAGGAAACCTAAAAATAAACAAGCATTGATAAAGTCATTAGGTCTGAAATTGTTGGTCAGCCTTTTGGGTTTGTCAATGCAAGACTTGTTTTGGTATGGTGTTTGTAAAACTTTATTGTTGTGGGAGCTAGTGGGTCCTCACCATTATATCAAACATTGTCAAAAGCAAAAATTGTTTTTGGTCTTAAAAAGCACACATTGCCCTAGTAGTTCCAGGCACTGAACATAACGACTGTATCGATATGCTTCTTGTGAAATAACAGAATGCTGCCACTCTCAGTGAAGCTGGTCCATAGAGAGAGAGAGAGAATTTTAATAAACACATAAGGTCAAGGTTATGTTTTTGCCATGCTTAAGTGACTGTACATATGCTGGAACCATATGTTTGACATGTTTCTTCGCAGAATAAAAAAAATAAAAAAAATAAAAAAATGGTCATGGTTAACGCCAGACTTAATTAGGGGCCCAATTATTAAATAAAGTCTCAAAAGTGCACCCAAGTCCTGCATTAAGCGCAGATATACAGCTTTCGTGAATGCACAAGACTTCACAGAAGTAGGCCAAGAAATAATACTCCTAGAAAATATTAGCATCAGCAAATATGCAGATGTAGATTTGCTCATGTGAACATCTGAGTGTTTGCAAGTTCACTTTCCCTCCAACCACTTTTTTCCCAACCCTGGAAGAAGTTTTATGTCTGCCATTGTCTGGAGTAAATTTCCAACCTCTCTCAGTATGGGAAAAGATTGAGAAGAGTTTGTGAAAACCCTTAAAACATGCAAGTTAGTAGGTTTGCACAGACTCAAAAGGGCATTCCAACCCTGGACCTATTGCTTACCATTACCTTCATCCCCAGTACGCAGATCTGCGGAAACGTGGCTGTTAGAAGGTGGTTCTGACACTATGGGCCGTCCGGATTTTTCGCTTTTTGAGCACCTAATTGTTGTGGTTTTACTGTGGGGGAGACTCATAATCTGGGATTCACCCACAGTGAACTCATAATGAAGCAGACTGCATGGAGATTTTACTGGTGTCCCCCTGGCTAGACTAGGCCGCTGCGCAGCAGCTGGAGTATGGGGCACCGTGCTGGTTACATGCAGACACAGGTGTACATGCATGTGCACACATGTAGGGGCTGCGCAGGGGAGATTCCTAGCGTGCGCAGTCCAGGAGCAGCTACAGAGTGAATAGTGTGGCAGGACTTATGCAGAATTGGGTGGTGACATGGAATAGGCTTTATACACTGGAAAGGAACATGCCAGGGAAAGTCAGTGTGTTTTACTGTGTTTTTACTTCATTATTTCCCTATGGGGATGTGGGGCCCATGGCTAAAATAACTTCCACAAAGCCTACAGATTCCAGACACGCACTAATGTCCAGTGTAGCAGATGTGAAAATGAGTATTCTGCAAAGTCCAAAGTCATATTTGTACTGGTTTTGGGTCGTACAGAAATGTCATATTTCTCTGAGTCCCTGGCTGGGGTCAGGCCAAGGAAGGTTAGATTAATGACCTCTCTTCCCAGAACGAAGATCTTCCCTCCAAGGAGAAAAGATAGGTGGAGCTCCAAGTCAATCCATCAACTGCTGTCTCCGGGTGCCATATTTACAACAAGGGGTGGTGATGGACAGAGTCTCTGAATTAAGCAGAATACTCTCACCCAGTCAAGAGATCAGGGCTAGATCCAACACCGTTTTTTAGCTCATTGCACCATCCCAGTTTCAGAACCTGGCTGTATGCAAATTAGTCTGTCCCTGGCCCAGTGCATCATGGGAACAGGGCAGACCAGACTACAAAAGCCAATTCTTACACTGGGAAGGAAACAAGCTTCCGGGGACCGGTTTCTGGCATTTCAGCCGTCTTCGGCCCGGCTTGCTTGAATCCTGATGGTGCAATGAGCAAGGGACTCACATCTGAGCATACCCTTCCACGCTTAGGGTGGACAAAAATATTTACAACAAGGGGTGGTGATGGACAGAGTCTCTGAATTAAGCAGAATACTCTCACCCAGTCAAGAGATCAGGGCTAGATCCAACACCGTTTTTTAGCTCATTGCACCATCCCAGTTTCAGAACCTGGCTGTATGCAAATTAGTCTGTCCCTGGCCCAGTGCATCATGGGAACAGGGCAGACCAGACTACAAAAGCCAATTCTTACACTGGGAAGGAAACAAGCTTCCGGGGACCGGTTTCTGGCATTTCAGCCGTCTTCGGCCCGGCTTGCTTGAATCCTGATGGTGCAATGAGCAAGGGACTCACATCTGAGCATACCCTTCCACGCTTAGGGTGGACAAAAATATTTACAACAAGGGGTGGTGATGGACAGAGTCTCTGAATTAAGCAGAATACTCTCACCCAGTCAAGAGATCAGGGCTAGATCCAACACCGTTTTTTAGCTCATTGCACCATCCCAGTTTCAGAACCTGGCTGTATGCAAATTAGTCTGTCCCTGGCCCAGTGCATCATGGGAACAGGGCAGACCAGACTACAAAAGCCAATTCTTACACTGGGAAGGAAACAAGCTTCCGGGGACCGGTTTCTGGCATTTCAGCCGTCTTCGGCCCGGCTTGCTTGAATCCTGATGGTGCAATGAGCAAGGGACTCACATCTGAGCATACCCTTCCACGCTTAGGGTGGACAAAAATATTTACAACAAGGGGTGGTGATGGACAGAGTCTCTGAATTAAGCAGAATACTCTCACCCAGTCAAGAGATCAGGGCTAGATCCAACACCGTTTTTTAGCTCATTGCACCTGTTGGATCTAGCCCTGATCTCTTGACTGGGTGAGAGTATTCTGCTTAATTCAGAGACTCTGTCCCTCACCACCCCTTGTTGTAAATGTCTCTGGGTGCCAGGCACCAGGTTGCCTCATGTGAAGGCAGTAAGGGGGGAAGGAGTTGGGTTTCAGAGGCCATGTGGCCAGAGACACTGGACGAGGCTATGTTTGAACAACCCAGAGGCTGGACAAGGAGGGAGCAGGGGCAGGGAAGTGATGTGTCACTGTTTGATAGGACACACAGAGACTTCCTGCCAGCCCCCTACTCAACTTTTAAAAAGTACTTGCACAGGAAGAGAAGCTCTCTCTGGGGTGTGGTCTGCGGAGGCGAAAGGTGCTGGAGCCTGGTGCAATGGGCAGTTGGAAGGAGGAAACCCCTGACTACCCCCAGGCCCCTAACAGCGGCAGACGAAGAGCCCAGGTTCGGGGCGCAGAAGTGGAGGCCTCGGCACAGCGAGAAGAGAGGCGTAGGGAGCAAGTGAAAACCGCTCACTGTAGAATGTACACTCTTGGAGACCCGGTGGACGAAGGAGACTGCTCACAGTGGCTGGGGGACGCCACCAGGGGTGAGAAGACGCACAAATGGAGCAAATCGGCCTCCAGGGGGCCGAGATATACCCCCAAGAAGATAGGTGACCTTTGACCCCGCCTGGGACCGACGACGAAGCGCGTGGGGCTCCGCCGCCGGTCGCAATCATGCCCCCGGGGTGGGTTAGGTCCCGGGGGCTGCCCCCCAAAAAAGTAAAGCCAGGGTGCGCCGTCGCGTACCCCGAGAAGATGCCCTCGCGAGGTGCCAGGAGCCCACCCTGGCGCCCCGCCGAAACCTGCGCTCCCCCTGAAGCGGAGCGGGAGAAGAGGGGCCCGGGAGCCCAACTCCCGGGCCCCGTGTGAGGAGGCAGGGGCAGGAGGCGCCGTCGCGTTCTCCCTCCAAGAAGATCGGAGGAGGGGCCCAGGACCCCATCCCCGGGCCCCGAGGTGCCTGCGTGAGGGGGGCGCCGTTGCGCCCCTCCGAACGAGTCCAGGGGCCCGGGACCCCTACCCCGGGCCCCAAAGTCAGGAGGAAGGAGGGGGGGAGTGCCGCTGCACTCCCCCGAGGCCAGCGGGAGCCGCGCTGGTCTCCGTGTCTGCCCGCCGGAGCGGGCAGACGAGAACTGAAGGGCCGGCTCCCGCGGTCGCACACAAGGGTGCGGGCCAAGCGGGGAGCCGGCAGGGGCAGCCCTCCAATGTGGAAGGCCTGCAGGGGTCCCGGGTGGGACCAGGGCCCCCAAGAAGAGGCAAAAGAGGTGTCAGGGGCCCGGGTGGGACCGGGCCCCAGAAAATCGGCAGATCGGCCGGGGGTGGGCTCCCCGAGCCGAATGACTTATCTGGGGGTCCGGGTGGGACCCGGCCCCCCCAACAAGGCCTAATGATGCGGCGAAGCCGCCAGCAGGCCAGCGCGGCTCTCCCCAGCACAGCGGGAGAGCAGCTCATCAAATATGCAAGAAAAGGAGGAAACTCGCCCCATAATGCCTTGCCAGGCGTTGGGAAGCCTGTTAATCTGGGGCGTGTGGCCCCCCAGAGGGGGGGTCACCCTTAATGATGGAAAGGTGCTGGGGTGAGCTGTTGAAGAAGCGCAGTCTCCCCCCCAGCATGAAGAGACAAGTCACCCTATATGTCCTGGGGATTTGAAAAGAATAACCCCTCCAGGGCTCAACCGGCATTTAACACTTTCTGGGCTGGAACTTTTGTTCTTCAGCTGAGGGTGTTTTGATAATTGCATCCAGGAGGAAAGGGCTGAGTGGGGGATGTCTAGAGAAGGGCATCACCTGGAGGTGAAGAGGGTAATTGCACCAAAATGCATTTATTAATGGTTATTTCTTTTCAAGAGATTGAGGTACTGGTTTAAGGTGATGTCATAAGTAAAGTGGATTTAAGTGGCTAGACACTCCTGCTAGGGTGTCTGATTGTATTTACTTAATCCTGTGATCATCTGTGATGCCTTTAGGGGCTGTAATTGCACTGCATTTTTAATGATATCCAAAGGTGCTGAGTACTGTCATTCTAAAGTGTGCGTAAACATGTATTCTTGCTGCTGCGCTTAGGTGAAGACCCCAGACTGTTAGCCCTTAAGATGAAGAGGTGCATACTGTATGATCAGTAGGAGATGCTCAGTCAGGGTCATGTGTCACCAAGGCAGGTGTAGCCTGTTTAATGCTTGTTGAGGTTATGGGGGGGGAGGGGTCGCTACTGGGATGGTGCCAGTGCGGAGGGCCCTCGCTCCAGGATAAGACCAATTCACTGCATTGGGGGCAAGATGATGTGCCTACATGGGAGTGGTGGTACTAGACCCCACCCCCCCTGCAGGAGGGGTGGAGAAGTTATGCAATGTCACAAAGTAATTCCAACAGCTTATGTATATTTGTAATTTGGTGTATAGTATTGAGTGGTGTGTGTGTTTAATAAATGTACTCTTACTTTCATAAAGGAAAGTACAGACTGGACAATCAATTATTGATTTTTATATTTGCGCACCTGCAAATGGCGATTACTAGCCCACACCACCTCCCTTGAGTAAGCCTCAGACTGCTCTTCAACGCTACCCTCTGAGAGTCAGGCGCTGCCCTAGGGTGTTTGGTTCCCAGTGAAGGACAAATGTGTCATGTTATTTGTGCAGGCCTCACAGATGCTGCCTCATTTTCCAACAGTGGCAATATAAGGGAATTGCTAGTATACAACCCCTACTATGGAAGGAGCCCTGGCATAACCAGAGAGGCTATTTCAGAGCTCTTACATAATGAGATTGCTGCCATAATTTATAGTGGCATCACGTCAAACCCCGATACCTGAATAGTGAGAGTGTGGGACTTCATCCTGGACTTGAGCTGGACACCCCGCAAGGGATCGTCAGACCACTGTCAGCTGGAGCGATAGCATGTCAGAGCAGCAGCGTCTCTGGTCAGTGTGTCAGCCTTGAAGTCTCAGTTCCCTTCTGCTTACTGATAGCAAGAAGTGCTGTATTTATATAGTCTATGTGCGTATGTTCCCCATTGTTTAGGAGGTGAAGTGGACCTCCTGTAGAGTGTACCCATAAATTACTCTTATGTGCTAAGGATGACGTCTTAGCAATATTAATTGGGAAAAACCCACCCTATGCATGGAACTAGGTGAAAGGTTTAGTCCATAAAAGGCTATAGTCCTTATAAGGTGTTATGTCCATACAAGGCAGTCTGTCCTTATTTGGAGTTATGTCTTTATATGGCTCGTTCATATGAAATGACGGGGAGACGATGTAGGGAAAGTGTACGATGTTCCCTAGACCTATATCAGGGTACCGATATGAAATATAATACTAGAACATTATTGATCTCTGGTGAGAATAAACTAAGCTTCACAAATGACAGTAATCAGGCAAGAAAACCAATAGATATCTAATGTTAATCCATACTTTATTGTGAGGTACAAACTCTTCCATCATTTTCTTTAGGGGGTTCTCATAGTCCACAATCATCTGTCCAAGCCGAGGATATTCACGATCACTAAAAATTGAAACGTATAAATTTGAAAGGAATAAAGATACATTTTCAGCTGACATGTTTATTAATGAGCAATTTTACTTTACATTTTTATTTCGATACATAAAGGTATTTATTTCTAATGCAGCATTACAGTTTGGATTTAAAACAGCTTTTTATATGGCACTCATTTCAAATTCACATCATGGAAAACATATCTTCATAAGTCATTTGTGTAAATCTATATCAAGATTCATACATTTAGAGCTTCATCAATAATGATCAGATAATTTCAATGGGTGAGGTAACTGGAAATTACCAACCCAGTTTGAATTTGAAGTTTTGGGGGAATACTGTTCTGTGGGGTTTCTCTCAGAGAAATCACCTTCTTCACGCAGACAAAGTTTCAAGTTAAAATAACGAGGAACAATATGCAGGAAATGGCACAGGAAAACAGATTCCTGCTTGTTAATCTCAAAACGCTGTAATGCCCATTGTTTCTCCCCACCTGGAATTACTGGGACCCCGGATAATGGTAATTCCGGAGGCAGTGGTCCATTGTGCTGCAACTGCCCCTCCTGTCTGTCCGGTATGGTCAGCTTGCTCAGTTCTGTATTGTTCACGTGCAGGGGCCTGTCCCCTCCATATTGCTTTCCATGGTTCGTTGTACTACACTGCCCTCCACCTTGCCCTGTATGATGTATTGTGCTTCTTCAACCCCTGGCACCTGTCCAGTAAGGTCAGTTTGGTGTTTCTCCCCACCGCCCTCTACTGTCCTGAGTCCATGGTCCTACCCAATTCCTCGTGTCCTCCGTGGTACAATATAACATACATGCCAACTTTTTAAAGTTGGTAAGAGGGGGATTTTGAAATACAAAATCTGGGCAATTGATTTTCCCCAATTACCTTCACTGAAAAAGAGGAGATTTTAGACATGAGACAGCTAAAATGAAGCCCTTTTGGGCTTAAAAACATTGAGAGTCTCCTGACTGAATCAGGCCTGTTGGCATATATGACTGTACCAACACTGCCTCTCCCGTCTGCTCTCAATAGTCTGTTGTACTGCCACAGCAACTCTCGTCTGTCCTGCATGGTTGGATTGCTCCTGGCCCCCTTTCCACTGCCTTGCTTTTTCCCCTGCCCTGCATGGTCAGTTGTGCTGGCCCTGCCCCTTCCGCCTGCCCAGCATGGTCAACTTGCTGCTCCGCCCTCTCCTCCCTGCCCTCAATTGTCCGAGTCTGTGCCCCTGACCTCTGCCTCCCAAGTGTTCTAAAGAACAACTGGTTTGCTATAATTCTTCATTTAGTACAAAAGTGTGACATACCCGAAGTAATATTATTGTAATCAAAACTGTAATACCTAAAGCATTTATTTTAGAAATTATAACAAGCATTGGCAAAGCCAATAGGCCTTGCCTATGCAAGAGCTATTGGATTTGACAATGCAGTTTTGTCATGTTGTACACCATTGCGGCGAATGTTCAGCATGGCTAAAAGTTAGTGGCGTGGAGTGTCCTAGGGTGGAGTGTAGTGTCATAGACTGGATTTGTTGGAGTAGAGTGGAGTTAAGCAGAGGCAAGTAGAGTTCAGTGGCAGCGAGTGTCGTAGAGTGCAGTGTCAGAAAGGTGATTAGGATTGGAGTGGGGTAGACTAAATTGGGGTGGATTGGTGGGGGTGGGGTGGATTGGACTGGACTGTTGGGGTGGACTGGATTGGCGGGGTGGAGTGGGGTGAATTGAAATGGAGTGGGTGGATTGGGGTGAGGTGGATTGTATTGGAGTGTGGGAGATTGTTCTGGAGTGGGTGTATAAGAGGGGGCCGGTGGTTTTGGAGTGGGGCAAGCTATTTTGGATTGGAGTGGGGCAGATTTTTGATTGGGGGAGATTGTTTTGGATTGGAGAGGGGCAGACTATTGCAAGCAGATTGTTTAGGATTGAAGTGGGGCAGATGGTTTTGGATTGGATTAGGGCAGACTGGAGTGGATTAGAGTCAGTCAGATGGGAGTAGATTAGAGTGGTGGAAATCCGCGTGGGCTACTCAGTCTTGGATTGGAGGGGGAAAGATTGGAGAGGGGCAGATTGTTTAAGATTGGAGTGGGCCTGACTGTTTTGGATTAGAGTGAGCCAGATAGTTTTGGACTTTGGCCGATTGTTTTGGATTGGAGTGGGGTAGATTATTTTGGATTCAGGTGGGTTGGGAAGACTGGAGTGCGGTGAATTGGAGTGAATTGGATTGGTCTGGGCCGGATTGGATTGGTGTGGGGCGGATTGGGGTATACTGCACGATTATGTGTTAAAGTATCGTTCCGAAATTACACATAAGAAAGAAACAATGTCGCTTTGTAATAACATATTCCTCATCTTTTGAGAATAGCGCCCACGATCAAAAACAAAAGAAAATATGAGTGCAAAGTGAAAAAAGAAGAATTGGCAAAATAAAAGAAAGTGAACTATAGAAAATAAATCTTTGCATTTTTGTTTATCCTGCTGGGAATGTTTTTGCCAGTCACATGCCTTCTGTTTACAGGGCACTAAAAGTTAATAAGAACAAAATAATACCTAAATCCCAGAGAGCAGCGGACGGCCACTAATTAAGTTGAATCAATCAGTGCTCGGTCCGTGCGCCACAGAGAGGAACGGAAATTATGTTAGGCCTGCCTGCCTTCACGAATTACGAGGCTGTAAAGAGTGCCATGCAAGCCAACAAATGGTAAGTAATGGGTGGGCTCCAAGTCCTTTTGTGTTTACAAGAGTGTCTCGGAAGCGAGACGCATACACTAGCGCAAGCTCTCGCAGTTGCGACCATAAAAAAGAGTGGGTTTTTTCCTCCTAGAAATTATGGTTAGTGCTCTACAAAACTAAAATGAGGACACATTTTTTGAGTTCTCAAATAGCGCCAAGCACTTTTAAATTATTTGCTATATCAATGTTTTTATCCAGTTGATCACTTAATTATTTGTTGGACTTCGGGGAGAGAATGTGGCGTTATGGCCAGAGCTGCCGACTTTGCAACTGGGGAACCAGGTGCGAGTTTCAGCATCAGCTCAACATCCTGTGATTCTGGGCAAATCACTTAATCTCCCCATGCCTAAAAACAAAATGAATGTGTCCTTGTGTAATGTAACTGATGCTCATGTAAAGTACTTCAATACCTTTGGGTCAAGTCCAGGCTATATGAAAGTACTTCAATACCTTCGGGTCAAGTCCAGGCTATATGAAACTGCAGTCTGGGGCTTAAGGGACAGTGGCAAAGCGGAGAGAGGCAGATGAAGTGGATTGCGCTTGGGGTCAGGGTGCCTCAGTATCTAAAGTTCGGGAGCCCTGAGACACATAGTCAACCGACAACAGGTAGTCACGTGGGGGCTGCCAGAAGTTCTTCGGCCTAGATGTGGGGGCTGTAGTGAGGCATAGAATTTGCTGGTGGTTTCACAAAACCCTACGCTGCTGAACCAAGCATTGGCCGTGGGGAAGCATCTACTACCCCAGTGAAAGATGATTTCAAGCTTGGCACGGAGTAGGGCCATGGCTTTGAAGCAACAGGTACTTTTCGTTAGGTCTTGTACATTGTCTAATAAAGCCAATAGTGGGTCTGGGCTTGGGTAAATTTCAGTAATCCGGGATATTCGTGAGAAGATTGTGCACCAATATCATACGATATGCCTACATGACCATGCCATGTGTATGAATTCCGCTCCAGCAAGTTGGCATTTGGGGCAGTCGGATGACCGTGTGTGGTCAAGCCTGTGTCGATCGATATGGGTAACTTAGGCCTTGAGCAAAAACTTGAAATATAAGACTTGGCGGCGATGGTTATGTAGGACAAGACGTGTTTCAGTGCAACATTTCTCCCATATCTTGTCAGTCAAACGGCGTGCCAGATCCGCTTCCCAATAGCCCCTACGTTTTTCATTGTGGGTGGACCGTAAGGCCACGCATGCATCATACAGTCTCGAGACTAGGCGTCTCCAGTCCCTATAGTCGATCACTAGGGTCGGGGAATTCGTCCTGTGCTAGCGGATATGTCGGGACAGTGTCCCGGAAAGCACTATGAATACGGTTAATTACAAATTGATCCATGCTGGAGGCAGTAGCGAAGCAGGCGTCTGTGGAATGAGTAAGGGCACGCCCGTCTGAGAAAATGTCCCCAAACAAGTGGAGGATGTGTCTCGCCATTGTGCGCTTGAGCAGGGTTTCCCGGGAGATGGGGAACCAGGGGTTGTCCGGCAATGAGAGCGAGGGTGAGTAAAAGTAACAATCCATCCAGAAGCCACAGGGGTTTTCTCCAAGCCAAGCTGGTGGTGGATAAGGTCTGTATGTGCTTGGGGCGATCCCCGCTGGGAGAAGGGAAGCCAGAGGCATCGGAGCAGCCTGATCAATTTCAGGCTGGTGTAGGGAAGACGTGCATTTGTGTGAAACCAGTGATGGGCAGAGTGACATTGTGCAGCTAAGTAATACAGATGGAGGTGTGTCATGCCGAAGCAGCCCCGGTCATAAGGGAGGACCAAGGTGTCCCAGCTGACTCGCAGGCGCCTGCCATCCCAGATACGTTTTAGCAAAATGCCACGGAGCAGGGAAGAACCACAATTTTTAAAATTGCGATTAATACTGCCATTAACAGTGGAAGTGAGTTTACCAGCCTACCTGTGCAGTCAGCCTATCAATAGCGAGCCATAGTTTAGCCGTGTCATCTGCCCTCTCTTGTTGAAGGAATATGGCAAAATATTTTATCAGACCATCGCACCAGGACAATGAGAATTCACATTGACAATGCCTAGTGACATCTGTGAATGGAAAAAACTCTGACTCAGGCCAATTGATTAGAAGGCCAGAGAGGCTGCCAAAGCGAACCACCTCAAGAAGCAGAGCCAAGTTGTCTTCTGTGTGCTGTACAAACACCAGCACGTCATCAGCGTATGGGGGAGGAGTAAGAGGCTAGGTCTAAACTGCAAACTTCAGCGCATGTGATTTTCCTGGAGGTGCCAAACTAGGGAGTCCATGGCTATTATGAAGAGAAAAGGGGACTAGGGAAACCCCCGTCTTGTCCCATGCTTGATATAAGGAGATGTCAACGAGCCGCTGGCCCTGATGTATGCTGTGGGGTCGGTATATACAAGTCTGATCAAGGAGGTGAAGTCGCATGGGAAACCTAATTTGTAGAGGGTAGCATGGGGAAAGGGATATTCCAGGGAATTAAAAGCCTTTTCCATGTCTAATAGGGCAACAGTGGCCAGGACATCTGGGGCGATTCGGTTTAAGACAGAACAGTGCTTCATTTGTGAAAAAATACGTGCCGAGGCCCTTCTCAGGAAGCCACTCCAGCAGGCACAACCCATTGCCTCTCCCAGAGCTGCCAATGGCAGTACACACACAACTAATTATCACACTCCTCCAAGAGAGAAAATTCAGACCAGTCCAGGCCCCAAAAGCTATAAGAATAGCTTTGGAGCCCGGCATTAGTAATTTTTAAAGCATACTATATGAATAAACAACTGTGGTTGTGCTGGTCTCTAATTAGACAAACATCGCCACCTTGTGACAGACTCTCATAAATGCAGGTGCTGACAATTAAGTGCAAGTGCAAGTGCCGAGCACCGGAAACCACTGGCTCAAATTAAGCACTAAGACAGAAAAGACGGTTCACAAGTTCAGGAAGAGGGACTGTAGTAGTTTATAATTTGCTCCATCAAGAGGTAAAGGAGATTAGAAATAAACTTGGTCAAAATCTTGTTATCGAATTTTAGAAGCAGAAGGGGTCTGAGAGGACCACATTGGCGTGGATCCTTACCAGACTTGAGGAGCAGAGTTATTTCTGCTTCCTGCAGCGTCAGGGGAAGTATGCCAGCCTCTAGGGTCTCCGCGTACATGGCCAGCAGGTGCGGCGCAAAAACGTGTTTTAAATGTTTATAGAATACCCCAATAAAGCCATCAAGACCAGGGGCTTTGGATCCATCCAACGAATCTATGACTTGCACGATTCCTCACTGGAGAGGAGTTCACTGAGAAACTGTTAGGCAGAGGTGAGCCACACCACGGCTATCTCCTCAAGGTATGCAGTTTGTTACGTGGTATAAGTGGGAAGTATGGAGATGTGTATAATAGCGAAGCAGGGCTGTCTGAACCCCCTTGTTAGAGGTAACTGTCAACCCCTCGGCCAGATGTAGCTCAGGGATATATGAAGACGCCGTGCGGGGGTCGTAGAATTCTGACCAGTGTGCATCCCGGATGTTCCCCTCATCATATAGTTGGGCCCTGGCATAATTTCCCAAAAAAGAGAACCTTGTATTCGGCTAAATCACGATATTCGGCAAGCAGCGTCGCAAGTTGGTGCAATGGCGGTTCATAATGCCGCTGGGCATCCATGGTATCTAGTTCAGCCAGTTCCCCCTCCAAGCAAGCCACACAGCACTCCTGAGTGCTTAGAAATACATATGCCCCAGATGTACGTACTAAAGGCGCTCCCATAAGGTGGCCTGTGTGTCCACAGAACCTCATTAAGCTGGAAGCATTTCACCACCGCCATGTGGAGTTCAGTGCGGAAGAGTGCTTCCTTGCCCGCCATAGTCGGAAAGCGCCATTGCCGCTCCAGTCCACCGCCAAAAGGGACATGCAGTGTAAGATAGACAAGGAATGGTAAGAGAGTGTGCAGGCGAAGTGTGTGACTGTGCACAGCAAGGGACCTAGAGTCAAGGAGATAAACCAGTAGTCAGTGTGCAAGCATGTACTGTGGGGAGCTGAGCTGTGTGTGTGCTGGGGTTGAGACATGTTGCAGCTGCCTAGCGTTCCAGAGCATGGTAAGTGGAACAGATGTCGTAACCGCAGCTTACCAGCCGGCGAGTCTCAAGGGAGGCATCGAACAGCAGATTAAAGTTGCTACGATGATTATGTGGGGAAAGTCCATGCGCCCTATATGGGCGTAGAATTTCTGAAACAACAAAGTGGATTCGAGATTGGGGGCGTAAATGTTAGCATGCAACACCATATGTCCCACTTGTGTCCCTGTCACCAGTGCGCACTTCCTTCCTAATCCAATATGATGGCAGTGGGGTGGAAATGGAGATTGTGGTTGATGAGAGTAGAGACACCACGTGCATATGTGCTATAGCATGAGTAGTAGCAGTGTGTGCATAATGTGGATGCAAATGTGTGGGACGTCTTGGGTGGAAATTGTGTCTCCTGTAAAAAAGAGAGATATATACTGCAAAACCTTCTTGCCATTTTATGGGTTGTATGACCGCTGATATTCCAAGACAAGAACATAAATTTCACTGTCTGTCTTATGACACTGGGGTAGTACCATTGAGTAGTGTAGGAAGCCCTGTGCAGTAGTGTGTGCGCGCGTAGGGAATTATAATTGAAAAATGTAGAGAAACAACAAATAACAACTCAAACAGTTCCATGATTGATTCCCCTCCCACCCACAGCCGACATAAACTAGCCCAGTAAATCCCACTGCAAACATTCCCTTAAAGCAGAGAAACATATAAAGTCACCATGATAGTGTGTACAATAGGGGAGTGGCAATGCTGTGGCGGATAAGCCCAGTCAGTGAACGGATCTTGTAGGATGGGGAGAGGAATGAGTCTTTGTCCAGCAGGTGTAAGGTGAGTCCTGTGGATTGCCCTGTATTGCATCAAAGGGACAGGAGACAAAGCACACATTGCCGTTGTGGGAAGGCACGGCTGGACCATCAGTGGGGTTTGCCGGGTCATTCTGGACGGAACAGGTCGGCACTAGCACTGCAATGTAAATTCAAAAAGGGGCAAATGTTCTGCAGTGGACAAGGGGACATGGTCCCGAGCAAGTTGTTTGCCGAATTCCTGGGTTGCAGATGGGGTGTTAAACAGAGAGCCTTCAACGTTCACCCTGATGCGGGCTGGGTAAATTATGCCATAGCCTAATCCCAGTTTCCGGAGTGCTGACCTGGCGCCAGTAAAATTCCAGCAGGCCTCCTGGACGCAATTGTGAAATGGGGGAATAAGGAGATTGCGGAGCCCTGACACTAAAAGGGGGAGGAGTGGCGGGGGGTACCCAGGCAAACCTCCGGGATACATCGCAGTCCTGAAAATTTTCCAGGAGATTTACCATAGTCTGGAGTAGTAGACGATTGCCTAAGGCGATTCCGTCCTTTAACAGCCAGTTGTCACCAATGGGCCTGCCAGGTGGGTACATAAAAATAAGCGACCTGCAGGTCCAATGCCACCACTAAGTCTCCAGGGTCAAAGGCAGACCACACCTGGGCCAGTTTAAAAATGTTGATTTTTTTCTTCCAGAGGAAAGCATGAGATGTTGCAGGTCTAAAATCAGGTGAAGGACTCCCTCCTGCTTTGGCACCAGAAAGTAGCGGGAAGAACAACCACAATGCACTTCTGGTATGGGCACCGACTCAATAGCCCTCATTGGCCAAAGGGTCTTGTACTTCCTGCTAGAAAATGGAAAGATGATCCTCCATCAGTCGCTGAGTGGATGGAGAAAGGTGTGGTGGTGCAGAAGGTAAAGGTAGGGCATAACCTTTCCACACATTTTTCAGGATCCACCAGTCTGATGTTACGGCCTGCCACCCAGGTAAAAATAGTCAGATCCTGCCTACTATCGGGAGGCTGTGCTCCACTAAGAGAATGCTAAAAAGGCTACACAGGAGAGACTGCTAGGCAGTAAACTGGAGGGCCGGTTGACCTTGACCGCAGGCATAATGGAAATCACGGTCGCAACCGCGAAAATGCTGGGTACTCTGCTGGGTTTGGATTGGATTGGATTAGCAGACTGTAGGAACCCACAGAAGGAATGGGACGGGTGATGCAGCTGGAGAGGTGGGGCAGGAAAGCCCAAGGAGCGGGCCCTGACTGAAGATTTTCTGTAAGTACATTAATCTTGACCTTCATGAATGGGAGCTGGAGGTCATAGGCTTAGATTGCCCTGTGCATAACCATGGCGTAGGAAGCACTCTCCTCAGTGGCAGAGCTACGGAGTGAGAGAAGACCAGACTCAGGGGAGATATCAAGGCCACTAGTCTCCTGAAGGTCGTCATACCAGTTTTCCTCATGGAAAGGTTGCTCAATCTTATCACCTGCATCATAATCATTAACAAAATCTGTGCCAAATAGAAAATGTAGGATTTGCTGTTGTCGTTGAGGAGGGAGATCAAGTACGGGGAAATGGAGCCTGAAGGGCAGCCGGGCAAGACTTTGATTGAGGTTGAACCGGTGCAGACCCATCATCAGAAAAGGCAATCCAGGCCTGGTCTTCCAGCTTGAATGGTGTCAGCATCAATTGCCGTGAAACACCATGGACTGTGGCACTGGAGATGGAGTTAAGAGTGGAGCCGGAGGCAGGCCCGTCATGAGCTCGGATGGTGCAGCTGTCTCCGAGAGCACACCCGCCAGCAGCAGCGTATTGTGTCACCCCTGTGTCTTCTTAGGCAAGTGAGTGGCAGGAAGGGGCCAAGCCCTGCTAAGATTTCTTGCATTTTTTCTTTGACTTACCTGAGGAACACCGACCCTCTGGAATGACTCCGATGGCTTCTGGATCTCGAACGGTATCAAGATCGAACTTTCAACTAGGACTGGTCTCATTGTGGAGTCTTCCGGTGCTCAACAAGGTAAAGTTCTGAATAGTGGTCGTAAATGGCCTTCAGGTTCATTGGCACGCATTCACTGCAGGCCTTAGAGTCATGACTACACCATAGGCATTTTGGGAGGTGACATGCCCCTTGCATGTTGTAGAACAAATTTAGAGTCTCCTAGAAACAAGCAGCAGCTCTAGGTCTACTTCTGGTGGTATGGAAAGAAAGGAAGGAACATCAGTAAGCGGGAGTGGCACTTATATAGGCCCCGCCCATCGCTTCTGGAGCACAAGCGCGTCACTGCGGAGCAAAACAGTGCGCAGAGGTATTGCTGAAAAGTTTTTGATCCAGTATGACACTTGAGGAATAGTCAAAAGGTGAGGAATCTGTGGCTAGTAGTCACTATCAGAATTCACATTTCTGTTAGGGTAATCACCTCCTTCTGAGTCAATGCAGACAAAGTTTCCAGCTCTGGACATGTGCGTGATAATCTAATACATTATGGGTGTTCGAGTCTGGTTTTACTTCACTAAACCACCTGAAATTAATGGTGAAAACAGTGTTCATGATCACCTGCCGTGTAGTGGCCACTGTAAACTTTACACTGCAGAGATGTGCTATTTGTTAGCTCAGGTCAGGCAGGTTGTGGGTGGCAGAAAGTACATATACAAATAACCGTCTGACGAGCTGTGGTACCACACATGGCATCTGGGTCCAGTTAAACCAGCAACAAGTTCTTCAGAGAAACCTCGATCCATACATTTGAGGGTAATGTTACACTGCGACTGGAGTTCAACAAGACACTTATTTCCCTTATCCCAAAGCCAGTTTAGGACCCCACCAGATATCACTCCTTAATGCAGATATGAAAATAATTGTGAAGATCCTGGCAACCCGCCTCAGGAGAGTAATCCCGAGCTTGACCCCTGACTCCCAGATGGGTTTCTTGCCGGGCCATTCCTCGCGTAACCATAAGCACCTCTTAGTGAATATTATATGCCATGTGCCTAAAGACCTGGATGAGTAGCTTCTGCTTTCAATGGGTGCCGAAAAGGCGTTTAATCAGAGGAGTGGGGGGTATTTGTTTGGCACCTGCGCAGGGAAGGCATAGGTACAAATGTTTTGGCAAAAGTGCAGTGGCTTTATACCTCCTCCTTTGTCCACCTCCTAGCCTGTGGTGGCCATATGTCGAGAACCTTTCCTAGTCTCCGAGGGACGAGGCAAGTATGTCGACTATCGCCCTTGCTATTTCTTTTGGCCCTGGAGCCTCTGGCAGCCACCACTCATCAGTAGCCTCTTATTAGAGGCATAGATAACGCCTGTGGGCACCTGCAAAATTCTATCCTATGCAGACAATATATTGATGATGCAGAGGGACCCAGACTCCTCTATCTTGCATCCTTTATCGGTAATTTAGGCCTTCTCTGGTTACTCTGGGTGCACAATAAATTGGACTAAAAGTGAAGTGCTACTGCTAACAGCCCTGGGTCAATGAACCACTCTGAGCAATTTTGGATATAAATGGTAGACCTCTGGCTTAAAGTACCTTTGATTATTGATTAAGAGGAGCTTGATAAATATCATTGCTGTTAATATACAGCCTCTATTGAGTAGAACCGACCAAGACGTTGTGTGATGGTCAGCTCTGCAGGTTTCTTTTTGGGGCACAATCCAAATCATCAAAATGGTAATGGTCCACAGGTTTATGTCTTTAGCATGCTACCACTATTGATCCCGACTTATATAAGTCATACTATTATTAAGTATACCAAGCTGTTTTTTTGAGGAAGGGAAGAAGCACTGTCGCAAACCTTCCAGGCTGGTTGCAGACTCTAAAGCTGGAGGACTAATGGACTAATGCTCCTGTATATGCGTTTGTACCATCGAGCTCACCATCTTTCATAGCTAGCATACATGCTGGTACCCACGGACGACCAGCCACTTTGGGTATCCTGGGAGCATGTGTTGGCGCAGGCCTCTCTAGGAGTAGGACCTTGTACAACACCCACGCTTCAAAATCTACAACCTCTTCGGGCTATGTGAGTGACCTGGAGAGAAGCCCATTGACCCCAGGGCATCAATACAGCTGACCACAAGGAGGCTCCTCTTTGGTCCAATCGGGGTATAGCAGTAGAGCAGGAGCCAGTACGGTGGTTGACAAGGGAAATCAGGGGGAATCACAACAATTGGAGATATCCTTATGGGGGACTCTCTTCATTCTTTTGAGATGCTTAAATCAGAGTAAGCATTTCTGCAGTTGCAGCTATGGAGATATTGGCAATTACAACACTGTTTGTGGGGTAGACTGGGGCGAGACACAATCAAATTTCCTGTGTCGCCTATTCTGGCCTATCTTAAGCCATGGGGCTGCTCCAACTTCTACCAAATACTATTTGATGATATCTACTCTCATAAAAAAACAAAAACGAATTCCAGGCCAAGTAGCAGGCAACAGAGAGTTACAGACAACAACCAATCAGGCCCTCTTACAAATGCTAGAGCTGAGGGTGCATCATGTGATTTGAGGTGAACAAACAAAAGTGGAAGTTGCTCAAAGGAAAACGAAGAGTGACTAAAAACTAAGTTCCACATAAACTTTAAGAAAACCTTAGAGTCTTTTAAAAATATTTTATAAACCATGTAACAAAAAAAAGAAACATAAAAGGGGTGTGGTCAGCAGAGAGGTTTTGATCAAAGCTCCTTGGTAAAAAAAGAGGGGAAGAAGAGGTATTGTTGGTGACTCGTAGTGCAGAAGATGCAAGTTTATTGACCCAAGCTCAGGGGACCCAGTTTCACAGCTTTAAAACCAGGACAAATATTCAAGGAAAGGACGGCAGCATGAGTTTCAGCCAACTGTAACTGAGGGAAGGAGGGCAAGAGTAGCACAAAGCCTACTTACAACATTTTACGTTTCCTAGGCTCGAGAGTATTTATTGAGGTAGACATATGCCATCAGACCATAACTTAAGGTTCTTAAATGAGGTTTAGCCACTCAGGGCTAAAGGTTTGGTTAACAAAAAACAGCACGCCATCATTTGCAAAATAACTCTCATAGCTTGTATAGAAAGCGAAGCAAGTTTACCTTGATCCATGCGTCATATCGTGGGCATAATTGTACAATCCGATTATGGCTTTTCTTTCTTCTATTCGAGACAACATTATCATGAGGGTTGTGTATGTTATCATCAAATCTAAATAGTTCCTTGTTAAATCAAAGTTGACAGTCTAGAAAGAAAAATAAAGTGAAATATTATTTCTCAATAGAATTTAAATAATGGGTCATGAACATTGGAATGAAAAAAGAACGTAAGTTTCCATTAATTTGTTTTATAGGCTCTTTTCATCTAGCAATGTATCAGCATTTGACATCAAAATGTGCTTTTCATAAAAATCACATAACCGGTTGCTTAACTTTTTTTTATTTACCATCACACTGTTCTTTTCAGACACTTTATCCATTTCAAGTGGTGATAAATATAACCTCACTTACTCGTCTGTGATTTTTTTTTTTTTTTTTTTTTAAAAGAGCGGGCACAGTAAGCTGAATGCAGCCGTTGATAAAATGCAGTGTCCGCGAGTATAAAACAGTAGGAGTGGAATATACAGTGCTACATAAAACAGAGGCTAGTATTAGCAATAAGACGACGTCTGTTCCGATACCAGAGCAGGTGTGCCAGTTAAAAGAAAAAACGTCATCACTTCCAGAAACGACGCTGGTGCAGGGACCTTGAAAAGTGACCCTGGGTGTGGTCCAACCTCTGAAATATGAAAGATATGTATTATTCCTGAACAGATTTCCATTTGCATGTCTTTGTATGCTGAGACGTGCTCTCGTGGTAGGCCTCCTAGGGCCTTTACTATGCTTAAAGCATCAAGCAAGAGGCTTAACTACCATTGTAAATTAACATCCTAACCGTTCAGATTAACCCCAACTGCCGCTGCCCTCCACTCATGTCGGCGGCACTCTACGCACCTTGGTTTTCAGTGGCTCGATTGTTTCGCTGCCGCAGCTCTGTCCACAGCGTTAAAATAATAGAAGCAGTAAAGTGGGTACAAGGGGTGAAGGACAGAAATAGCAGCCCTGAGAAAAAGGGGATAAGAAAAGAGAGAGAGATGTAGCGGTTGGCCTTTTGGACTCCACAATGAAAGAGCCCACTCCCCCTTCCCACGACTACTTGGGACCACACTGGCTCTTATGCAGGCTGGGTAACGGAAGAGGTCACCATGCCGCTGACGGAAAGGCAGGCCAGTCAACAGCACTGAGACGACTGAGACACTAAGAAACCAGGCCACTCCAAAAGTTCCACACTGCTGCGCATGCGCAAGGCTGCGGCAGAAGCTCGCTATGTGGGTGACCTTCCTCTCAAATAAACCCAGTCACATGCAGTAAGGGTGGGCTACCAACTGCTGCCCAGGGCACGGAGGTGTCCAAGCTATCCCTGAAACAGCACCGGCTGCTTTAACCACACCCTTTCCAAGCTGGATTCGCCCTCTGCATATATTTATACAAACATACATGGGTATGTGTGAGGGGGCTGTTCAGTTCCCATGTAGTCCATTCCCTTCCAGTTGCCTGGATTCCTTGTCTGCATGTGTGATAACTAGTCAGAGTTGACACTCGTCCCTGCTGGAGCCACTGCAAAAGCAAGTTGTGGCAGGCAAGTAAATGCAGTGGTTACGCCTTAACTGCAGCTTGTCGCTGCAGTGTGCATGTCTGAGAGAAAGATGGAGCAGCAAGGGAGAGGAGAGACACAACGGACAGAAAAAGCATTAGCATAGCCAATAGGGCTCGCCTTTGGGACCTTATACGTGTTTAACCATGCAACAGTTGATGTTGTTTGCACCAAGGATATTGTGCTGCATAACTAAATACTTATAAGGTCCCGAGACCTATTGGCTATGCCAATGCTTCTACTTGGTGGGCTTCTATTAGAAAAGAAACCTCAATTTCAGGTATGTAAATGACAACTTCGTCCTCAAATGCCAGCTGAATACCACAGCCCACAGACCCATTGCACCATACTGCTGCATGTGAGTGCAAAGGCCTTGTCTTTCAAGCAACAGGTGGAATGCAGGAACTTAAACAAATCCAACCCTTAACGTCTGTTCTTTAGACAATCCCTAAGAAAATTTACTAAATAGGCTGGGGTGGTAACACAAAGTTCATCGATTTGATTGGGGAGGCTTCGGAGGGGTAAGTGGTGAGCAAGAAGTACATGGGTGTGTGTGCAAGAAAAAGACATGGATTCCAAAGCATGGCCCAGCGAAGATGTAATAACCTTATGTGACCCAGGGAAGGATACAACTCATACAATCAATAGGCTGGTTAAGAAACAATTATTCAGGGAAAGAAAAAACAGAAGAATAGTCACTGAATACAAAGCAAGCAAATGAGACTGAAGAGAAACCCAGCAAAGTCCCAAATAAAAGCTCACTGTATGTATTCAGTACACAGTATGTCACTAGACAACATTCAGTTAAAAGCTGTCTGTAGCAAGACCTAGAAAGGGTATTATAAATTATAAAGAAGCCAATTTAACAAAATACATGTGAATGCATTAGATAACTTCAGCCTTGAAAATTGGGAGATCAAGCGAGAAAACGTTCAGCCGTACAACATGTAAGGAGTCAGTGTGTAACAGCTTGTGAGTCACTGAGGCTACTAAAATGTGGGACAACCAAAGAGAAGGTAGACACCAAGAAGGGCCTCTAAAGGTGCTGATATGAGCAGTCAAAACAGGCTGTAGCTATGCCCATCCTGGATCGATTACAGTAAATCTTGAAAAAGTTGGGGTCTTGCCTGGAATAATGGTGGAAATCCTGCCTGGAGGAGGTGACATGCATGAAAGGCAAATTCTGTCCATGTGTGTGCAGTGTCTGTAGCAAACACGAGTATTTGGAGAGAGGCAAACTCTGGACAAAACCTAGTTAGTAAAAGGAAAAACTCCAAATATGATTGCATTTTTCAAATATATTTGAAGTGGATATTTGAGTAATAATTAGTGCTCTTTCAGGAGTTTTAGTACTGCTATTTCCTTGGTACCAGAGAGACCACGTCACTAATGTTTTATTTCAAGACTCCTGTAGATGGATTTCTTTATCTATACTGAACGTTGCGACATTATCACACTTCAACTAATAGCTGAGCCTGTAAGGCTGGAGCAAACAGTCTGCTGTGTTAACCTGCAAGGGTTCTGTGACCTGAGCGGTAACAATGCTGTATGAGCATGTAAGACTGTTCAAGATCTACTGTCTACTTCTACAAATGTGAGATTTATCCCAAGTATTTGAATGAGCCGGAATGCAAAATAAAAGAAAAGGAACCGAGAAGCAAAAAATGGGCTGGTATGAACACCCCAGGTGGATTTTGCATGCCCATATCTCTAATTGCCTTGTCACTCACGGCCTTTTGCTCACTTTTTAATGCGATTGTGCAGCATCTCAATATCCTAGTACTCAGTTTCCATTGTGGAGGATGGACCCCCCCCCCCTTCCCAGGACTCTTGAAGAGGGTCAGGCATGATTGCAAACCATGAAAGTATTAGAAGATAAGGAACCATTCGGATGGTATGGCTTTTTATCCACTTTAATAGAAAATGGTAGTGTAAAATGCACCAAATGACAAGTTTATCAAAATGTTGTCACTGGGAGAATGACACCACTACTCCAAACTAAACTCCAATGAGGGAAGTTGGGCTCCTATGTTGAAATTCAGATCAGTATTTATGCACCATCACTTTAAAACTTCAAAAGCTGCCACTAAAAACAGGGTGCAGATGCATAAAAAATATAAAAAGCACAGACAAGGATGTTTCTCAGTCTAATACACTCAAACATAACTAGAGCCACTAGAACTGTGCAATTTTGCAGCATTTTCTGCTTCATGTTAGAGCTGCCGCACCATTGGTGCATGATTTACAGATTTCAGCTTCATTTTGCAAACCCGGTTACAGAATTTGATCTTTAATTGCCATGCAATTCCAGTGACCCTGGACATAAAGCACAGTCACGTGTCGTCTGCCCATATTCTCAGTGTCCAATGACCATTAACATTATGTGGCGTTATCCAACAATCTTTTCAGCGTCCTTCATTTTCTGAAATTTATAGCAGAAAATGACAATCCTCAGTTTAAAGCCCTCACTGTCAGCACTGCTATGGTAAGGATATGAACGTGACAGTGTTAGCTTTTCCCCCTTAGTTTTCCCCAGTGTTCACTCGTCACACCAGTGTTTGCCAACCTCACTCTAGTCGTGGTTACAAAAAGATATTGCCTCCAAGTAGGTTTGACTATAAATGGGGCCTTTAGTATTGGACAATACCCTTTTAGGAACCTTTGGTCAACTAGTTTCACTCTAGCCGATTTAGCCAACACCTGAATTGCCTGCTTCTGTTGGCAGGGATCTGTTTTCAGCCTATCTTGGTTTAAGTGTTCTCCAAGAAATTGGTGGCTTTGGGTACCACGCCATAGACGTTACCTTCCGTGAACCACCGATATCAAAAGCATTTAGACTATCCAGTGTTGATGCTTCAGCTGGTTTTGACAACCTGGCAACACATTTTGTTACACACTATGCTGTGTTAATGGCCGTGCTTTCTGGATGATCTTCAAAGGACAGAGAAGGTCAAATCAGCATACTTCCTGTATTCCAGTTGGAAAACTGCATGCCTACAACGCATCCTCCTCAGAAGGGTAAGAGAAAGCCAACTGGCACCAGATGTTCATGGGTCAGAACAAAGAGCAGTCGCTCCACATGCAGCATTGTCATGGAAATCTCTGGCAGTTTTCTTCTTGGTGCAATTTCTAGGAGCTTGGGGGAGAGTGGGGGTTGCCTGGGAATGGAGCTTGGATGCTACTGCTCTTGCTAAAAGATGGACAGCCTGGTTCTTTTTTGAGATAAAGTATGTAGATCGCCTGAGAGAAGACAATGCCTGTCGCTTACACAGGGTGATGAACTTTCATGCTTCTGTTCGTCCCATTTTGTGTTGTACCTGTCTCCAAACATTAGAGGCTGATATACATTTCTGAATAGTTCAGGACTAAGTTGTTTTATTTGTCCCCTTCAAACATTTTAATGTTCTACATCCCCTTCTCACCAATTAAAGAAGTCCCTTCTAACCCGATCCGGGAAGAAATCTATTATGCCCCACATGTGAACAGGAGGGGAAAGTGGATATACCCCTTCACACACCTATTCTATCCCAGACTTTCAGGGCAGGTGCTGTGATTGGGGAGATGTATAAAGTAGTATTTTTACCAGACTTAGATGTGGTTTAGGTATCTCCCCCACTTAAGGTATTGTCAATCATGCAAAAACTTTGGTCCGTATCTCTTTGTGCAGTCAAGAAAAAGACAGAGGTGAGCTGCATAGTAGCAGTCAAGAAAATTAGATACCTCTAAGCATCACCTCTCCGTTTGATGCCCAGCATGCACTACAGGTCTTGCCTGTGACAACTCATGCGCCCACTCGTTGCTTAGTATATGTTTGCTTCATTGTCACTCTTATTTGCTGCCTTGTGCTGGCTTCACTTCCTCTTCTTTCGTGCTGAGCATGGACCAAGTACTGAAAGCTCCATCTTGATTAGCATCCTTTCGATGCTCGTGCTGTGATGAGGTACTATATTTCTTTTTTAGGTCTCGCCTTCGCAGCACGCATGCGCTACAAAGGCAAAAATACCTTTTCCCGTCACTTTGGCTTTTCAGCCAAGCATGTGCACGAGTTCCATTGCCTTCAATGGCAACGCGTGCACGTCAGGAGATTCACTTGCGGGAACGCGCGCAACCATCTGGCAGCAATTATTGTTCCCGCGAGTAAATCTCGCAGCCCCCCGCCTTCCCCTGCTGCCGCGCGCCTCCCCCTTCTGCCCTCTCAGCTACGGTGACTTAGCTGGGTGTAAGGGCACTTACCCTGCTGCTTCTCTTACTGCAGTCTCAATCCTGAAAGAAAGATGGAGCCCATAATACAGGAAATGTCCACTTCATGTCCTCTAGCAGGGGCATCGTCGAGCAGGTTTCATTTGTCGTGCCCCCTTTCTTCAAAGGCGATCTGCGAGCGTCGGTGCAGGACAGGGGTGGCCTGACCGGGCCTTCGCCCCCACCCGTACTATGAATTTGGGGAGCCGGGCCTCATTCCAGTCGATCGGGAGAGCAGGGGCCGTGTGAGGAAAGCCCTGGATGGGCAGACGGCGGTCGGTGCGGGCTCTGGGCCGCAGCTGGTCTTGCGCGCCCTCGATGTTTGTAGGTGAGCGTTTGTGTGAGTGGCGATAATCTACAGCAGTTGGTGCAGGGATCTGTGTCATTGATTTTATGGCTAGGTCTGGTGCAGAGAATTGCAGGTAGTGAATGGCGCGCAAATTTCTATATTGTGCGGGATAGCTCTGTGGATTAATGTTTCTGTTGCAGAGATCCGTAATTAGAGTGCATGTCCTATCAAGACAAAGTAATTCACTGATTTATACATCTCGTAAAACCAGCAATGTGTGGGGCACGAGCCATACTTTCCACTCATTGGGCTTTGACTAGGAACTGAAACAAAAATGCAGACTTACCCGGCAATTTTGATGGGCAGTTGCGGGGGCTAGTGAAAGTTGAGAGGCGCGGGCAGAGGGTTGATGCCTGGTGTTCAAGGGCACACGCAGGGAGGAAAGCGTGCTCAGTTTCCGGATGGACTGGACCTCGGGTCGATGGTTTTTAGGCGCTGAAGATTGAAATATTCCCATTCCTTACTGTGCTCCAACCCTACTGTTTCTTTCCAGCTCCTGGGGCGCCAGTGGGCAGGCACACGCCTGGCTCGTTGTAAGCGCTGCAGTTTTATTACGGCTTGGGGAGTGAGACCGTGTGGAAAGGCGTAGATTGTCCCGTTGTTCAGTCTGGGTTGCCAGCATTTATATCACGCTACCCCATGGCTGTCAAATTACGTGTAGTTCATTTTCAGGCCGTCCTGTTTTCAAAGGAAGTTGCATCACGTGAGGTGAGAATCGTGCGGTGCTTTCTTTTTAGGTCTCGCCTTCGCAGCGTGAATGCGCTGCAAAGGCAAAAAGACCTTTTCCCGTCGCAGCGTAATCACTCAGCCTCACCATGTGGCCTTCTTTGTTTCCCTGCAGTCTAGATCTGCTACGAAGTTTCACCCAGCTGCTCTCGGTGCACGCTCCTCTCCCTTGGTTTTTTTTTCTAAGAAGAAGGGGGCTGGGCCTCGGCTTCAAAAAGGGCCTTCATCCTCTCACACAGTGAGTGAGGAACTTTGGAGAGAGTGTACCTCAAGGTATGGGCCTTGCGTTATTTAGTTGGCGGAAGCTGCTGTGGCACTATGTTATTCAAAGCTAAAGATAAAGTTAAGTAGGGCCTCTGCCAAGATTAGCACATTTTACTGCCACTGCTTTTTAATGGTTAATGAACTCTTCGTTATTCAGTGAATTTTTAGGTTGCATAGCTGTCCATCTGCCCAATGTCATTAAAGTGACTTTTTTTTTTATCTTGTGATGATTTTCAGCTAATGACACTAGTTAGACCTACACTTATGAGGGGAAAAAACTGCAATTCCCAGCATTCTTTGCGTTGCCTCAAAGCGATACTGACTTCCAGACTCATGACGTGGGGTTTGTTGACTGCAACGAGGTTAGCTGCATGACTGCACATGACGAGCACCATGGTCCAGTCTGGCAAGGCTACAAAATGACCACAGCAGGCACAGTATGTTCCGCTATGATTGTAAGCTGGTATCCTTATGCCGATGTCTGTGGTCACCCTACACATCCTCTGTTAGATGCCTCAAACGTTTGGTTTTATCGAAGAACCGAATAGCGGCAGAGCAGGACTGATAAAACCTAGAAGTTCTCGTTTATTCAAGTTCCTCTATCCGACTTGGTCGTCACTTCCTATTTCTCTCTATGTCCCCATCCCAAGAGTGCTGCAATTCTCTCTGACCCTCTCCTCGCCAATGCCTTTACACTATTTTGACTTTGTGGTTCTGATAGTTCCAAAGCCTTATACATTAGTTTATATTACGATCTGGATTTCACTGGAACTGGTGTTACACGGGGTTTGCTTTTTACTTTTAAAGTGTGAAAATATTTGAATGTTGCTGAATCTAACATCACCGGTTCTTTCTGACACGCATCTCACCCTTTAAAACAAATTCTTAATTAATGGTCAACTAAGCCCACGTGGATGGTAGGCAGGCTAGGCTGCCGCTCGTGGTGGTTCAACCATGTGCCCTAAGCGTTCTGGGACTTGTAGGCCCATACGTGGAAAAGTGAAATTACAAGTGCTGCCTGCTTTGTTGTCAGGGCAAATAATCACCATGAAACTCTAAAACTCTCACTCGTAAAGAGAGGCCAGATGACTGATATGATATGTGATGAACTATAATGGAGTACTCCCCACCCAGTTGTTTCTTGTAAGTTGTATGTAGAGTATCTACTGTTTGGGTTGCCTTTGAATTCTGGTTCTTGTATTCTTTGCGTTCATACTGGGGGTAGGAATGCATACAAATGCAACTACTAGAGTAACAAGCATTGGCATAGCCAATAGGTCTCGCCTTTGGGACCTTATAAGTGTTTAGACATGCAACAGTTGATGTTGTTGCACCAAGGATATTATACTACATAACTAAATACTTATAAGGTCCCAAAAGCGAGACCATTTGGCTATGCCAATGCTGGTTTCTTCTTCATGTTGTGTTGCTTCTCCCTCCCACTCCCCTTAAGTGTTGCTTAATCCCTCAACCACCCCAGATGTCCATATTCTTCTTCCCTCGCGCCCCCAACCTCCCGTTCTCGGACTTACTTCTTCCCTTCCATCCACCAATTTTCCTGTTGTCCTTGTTGCTCATTACCTCCCAATCCCAAACGTACCATTGTCTGTATTGTTCTCCACCCACCGTAGGAAAAAAAAAACACTGACGCAGCCAGACGCTAGCCACTTCATACCGCTCTTTTGCTCTGTCCAGATCCCTTCGACGCTCCTTCCCCTGGTCTCTGTTCCTCTTAACCTGTCACATTTCCTCCGGTTGTCCGTGTTGCCAGCCCATACCTGCCGCTATGACGCAGCCGGGGCTGGCCACAACATAGCACGGTCTTTTCTAAGATTTAGCCATGCTACCCACAGCCATGCAGAAGTACAACATAGCTAAAAAACATTGGCGACGCCTAAAGCTCTCATATAGGCAAGACCTATTGGTTTTACCAATGCTGGTTTATTTTGTCATTAAAAAAATCATACATTTGAGCTGAAGGTCATTTATATAATCTTTCTTACTGCGGAGAGGGAGGTTCTGAAAAAGGTGCAATGCTTCCTAGCCAGCAAAGATTTTTATTTCTCCAACTGTTGAATTAATTGAATGGTTTTACTCAGTTTATGCAGATTTGCCTCAATAGTTTTTCCTAATTCCAGACCCAAGTATCGAATTGTCATGATAGATACCTGTAGCGGGCTATCTTCTGAAGTGTTGCCATCAGTGCGGGCGGTGGGGAGTAGGGACATTAAGGCCCTCCACGTTAAAGCCTGATACTCTTTGGAACTCCTCCAGTTCTTTCATGAGGCGTGGGAGAGACATGGCAGGATCCGTCAATAATATTAGTATATCATCAGCAAACATTGCCAGTTGGAACTCATCGCTAGCAAGAAGTACGCCTCGTATCAGTGAGCTGTTGTGGATTCTTTCGTCAAGGGGTTTCAGGCTGAAAGCAAAAAGGGAGGAGAAAGATGGCAACACTTCTGGGTGCCTTATTCTATTGGAATTTACAGCAATATTCTACAGTTTATTCCAACTCTTGCTTTAGGAAAAATGGTATCCAACTATAATCCATCCTCTGAAGGTCTCTCTTTGGCGGATCTCTAGAAGGGTATCATTCACAAAGTCTGCCCTGTTGAAGCCTATCACATTGTGCAGGGAGATCATGGCCACATTGAATTCCTCCATTATTCTAAATGTCAATATGTGGACAGCATGCCTTCTGAGTGATAAAGTCATATAGATCGGAGTACGCGAGTTCACCAGAGATAGATTGAAGTCTTGTTTTCACAATTTTAGTAAGGATTTTAACAGTGTGGAGAGAAATAGGTCTACATGGAGTAGCTGTCAGTATGGCTCCCTGGTTTTCAAACAAGGGAGATCTTAGATTCTGCCTTCGAGGATACCATTTTATTCGCTTTGATTTTACCATAGTATACTTTGGGGAGTATAAGCAATGAAAGTTTATTTTTAAAAAAGGCTGTAAACCCATCAGGACTCGGGACCGTAGATGGCTGTAGTTCTCATACTGCCCTCAGAATTTCTGTTTTGGAGATGGGTTGCTCTAGTTTCTCTCGCTCTGCAGCTGGGATAGTAGTGATTTTAGCGCTCTGTTTAGTATTCATGACACGCTGTGTTTGTCTTATACAAGTTCCTATAGAAGTCATGAAAACAATCAGTTTTGCGGGCCTCTCTTAAGCGCAAAGAGACAATTCTTTATTTAACTTCTACTATGACACTTTTATCCTGTCACACTCTGAGGAGGTTAGCCAGGAGTTTACTTGTTCTGTTCTGAATTCTTAGAAGGGGAAGTCCAGTTTTGTCAATATAAATTTTGCCCTGTCTGTTACCATCATTCGAATATGTCCCTTAAAGGGTTACTAACCTCTTCCGTATCTTCTGAGATTGTGTTCATTTGTAAGCTTCCATAGAATCTCTTATCTTTGACCTTGGACGAAGGGATAATGCCTCGTTAATTTTCCAAAGTCTAGCTTCCTCACCTATAAACTCTACTCTAACAACTTCTTCAGAGACTCCAAGGGTGTGCCAGCATTTATTTCCCTATTGTCACTGTGGGTTATGTATTCCTAAAAAGTTTGCTAATATTAAGGATGACAGGATAATGTGGTAGAGCTTCACAAAGAAGCCAAGATTTTCTTTCCCCGTCTGGGGGTGAGGATAAATCTAGGGTACAGGACAGTGGGCCATGATTGGAAATGATCCCTGGAAGTTATCTTGGACTTCAACAATCGCCTTTCGTCAAGGAGGATGTGGTTAAGCTATTCATCTACCAGAGCATGAACGTCTAAATGGAGTTTTTCTGGACTCAAAAGCACCACTGATCCTCAAGGGGTATGTTGTGTTTTGTTCAATGCACCATCCTTAAACAGGTTCAGGTTTGCCCCCGATACAAGGGGGCCCACAGCACACTCAAAAAGGGGACCTAGTGCTTCCAGCAGGAAATGTTCCTGGCATTCGTTTGGGCAATAGATTGAAACGATTCACAGGGGCTTTTCTGTGAGAATGCCAACGCTATGACCCATCTGCCATCCTTACCTTTCTGATGGTCTCTAATTTGAAATTCACAACCCTCTCTAAAGGATACCCACCCTAGCTGTCTTAATTTCAGAAGGGAAGAAAATGGGAAATTGCTAGATCAGAGAAGAGACTGGTCTGAGAGAAGAGACTGGTCTGAGAGGAGAAGATGGGTTTCTTGTAAAAGGGCCACATCTGTGCTCAGAGGTCTAAGTGTATGGAGGACATACTTCCTCTTAAAGGGTTATTTAAACCTCTAATGTAATATGTGGTAACTGTTAGCTCTGTCAAGTGGGTCTGTGGATGAGGTAAAGGCGAACTCAAGAAATATGCAAACAGCGGGTGCCTATAATTGAGGGTTATGGGAGGGATTATTAAACATCTCCACAACAGAAGAGTCCCAAAAAGGGACACTTACAATGTTCACCCCAAATAGAACAACGTGTAAGTAACAAGATCTTTGTTCCCGGTCCCATATCTAGGAATCAGAACATAATATTTTCAGTATGAAACATACTTCTAGTATTAGTGAAAAGAATATTGAGAAAAAGAGTTAAGGGGCAATATTACTGTTCGACCACAAACTTGGCTCCCACCAAGAGCAGGATAACAGCAAAGAGCTATGCTAATCAAGCAAAAAGCAGCCCCTCCGTTCCTACAGTATACATTAAGTCAAGGGTTCAACTTGGTGGCTCCATAATCTTGCAGGAAATCTGATCTTTGGGCAGGTCCAGCATTAGTATTTTGGAGATGAGCAATAGCAGCCCTATGACCTTTCAGTATTCTTTCATTTTCAGAGATTGTCTCAAACATGTCTGTGGGACCTTATGCCATTTGCATATTATGACGTGTTCAAGGTCTATCACTCTGTTGTCGTCTGCATCGTCTCGTGATGGAGCGAGGAAAACGTTTACACATGTCTCCTTTGAGCATTTAGATGCACGGATCAGACCCTTCCATTTAAAGATGATATGGAAGGATGACCCCATTTGTAAAGAATGCGTTCGTTTTGCAGGAAGGATGTGACTGGCTTGAATGCTCGCGTTTTCTGGAGTGTTTTGAGAGACCGATCTTGGATTATTCGCAGCGCCACAAATTTATAGGTTATTTGGCCTTTAGTCGCGAGCGTTTTCATGACTCTAGCTTTATCCTCAAAGTGGTGTATTTAGGTATGTCTGGAGGGCTTCTGACACCTATCCCCCAGGAAGTGCCCTATTGGCAATGTTGATACGTGGAGGAACATCATCAGTCTTTTCGAGGTCAGCTTCCAAGAGGCCCAGGGCATAGGCCCTAAAGTGTTTCCTTCTGTTCCTTCAGGCACGCAACAGATGCGAATGTTACATCGATGCAACCTATTTTCCAGGTCTTCTTTCTTTTGCAGTAGGATGATCATTTTGTTGCTGAATGGCAACAATTACTCCGTAGTATTCCAATCCCACTGTTGTTTCATCTTTAATGTGTTCAAGCATATCTATCCAGCTGCTAAAGTCCACCATCTCCTTTCGTATCTCTTTTGGGCCTTGGCGCAGGTCCACACAAACCTCCAGTAATTTCATAACTTTTTCACCGTGCTCAGTGTCTACACTTGTGGATCCAGTGTGGCCAGTTTCATGCTGTCTGGTTTGGCGGTAAGAAGGATCTGTTTTTTGTTGAGATTTTGTTGGAGCCAGTATTAATTGTTCCTGTGCGCTTATTTTTGGCTGCAAACATAGGGTATCTAAAGTGTTAGCCCTCTGGGAGGTTAGGGTCTTCTCCCAGCTTAAGGCACTATGTGGGGTCCGCCAATTTGTTCCACTTGTGTCCTCCAATGTACCCCCTCATAATCACCTCAGTGTGGGTCAGGGGCCCCTGGGCAATCCCACTTTCTTGTGTTCAAAAGTGGGTTTATGCTGTTCCTCTGGGATAGGTGTTGGTAGAGTCCCGAGATATTGGGTCCCACTATTGCCTGGAAGAGTCATAGATGGGAATCTATATGTTTGATTGTAATGCCCTCACACACCCTTTCAGGTGTCATGCTTCATCATCTGGGTTGCTCCTCGTTGGGTCGGCAGTGCAATACCCAATGGGCTCCCTAAAATAGGGGCACTTTTTCGGAGATCTTTTATCCAACAGCCGTTAGGTGAAGTGCGAGTGTGGGCCAGAACTGTGTAGATGTGGTGAAGTGATTAAAATAGCATTGGTAGTACCTAGCAGGACAAGCTTTATTCTGGGGGTCTCCTACCCTAAGTAAAAACAGTGGACAAGGGGGCGTGGCCAAGATGGCGGCTTGAATAGACGTGAATCGAGAGGCTCCCCGGCTCAAAGCCCCATTATCACACTATTTCTAGCTGCCACCCCCTGTGAATCTGCCCAAATCAAGCTCGAACTTTTCTGCTGCCTTGGAGCGCTACCGGTCGGATTTTTCTGGGCCATTGATCGCCTGTGGCCCCGCATTCCCAGCCGCCGGAGAGGACAGCGCAATGGCGACGAAGGTTTGAGCCCTTCCGCCGCGCGGTCGCACTGCAGTGACTGCACGCACTAGACCGGAGCGCCGTGGAAGCGCACACCGGAACACGGAGAGGCGAACTCGGCAGCTGCGTGCGGTAGCTGGGGGAGGCGGTGCGCTCCGACCCCCCCGGACACAGTGCGTCCCGCCGGAGGACCCCCGGCAAATCCAGGCCCCGGCGTGGGCCTACCAGACGGCCGGACGGGACCGGCCCCGGCGGACCCACAGCGCCCACACTCTGCGCATACCAACCCTGCTCCACTGGGGGACCGTCGGCTAGAGCTTTGTGCGCCGACGGACACTGGCGACCCGCAGCTTCCGCTGTTGACGCGACCGGTGCAACGGCGAAGAAGGTTAGAGCCCTTCCGCCGCGCGCCTACGCCTCGGCGGCTGCGGGCGTCGACAGGATTACTAGGCCTGTGAGCGGCTGCCCCCGAGGAGGCGCCCGGGGCATCCGGCGGCCGAATACCTGAGGGGTCGGTGCTCCTGGCCTTTCCCGGGCAGGCCGTGCCCCGTCTGCAGCCAACCAACGACTCCAGGCCCCGGCGTGGGCCTCCAGACACATACCCGCGCCTTCTCTTGGCGGGCCTACAGAACCTTCGGCTGCGCGGAGCACCGGCCTCCGGTCTTACGCGCTCCCGCTGATCCTCCCCCACCTCATCGGCGGCCTCTGGGGAGGACGCGCTGGGATCAGCGGCTCCGCTCCATCGGAGCCTCGTGCACTCCAGCGGGAGCCCCTTGGACAATTTAGGCCCCGGCGTGGGCCTACCGGGTGGCGGCATAGAACCAGCTCCGCCACACCCACAGAGCCATACAACGGGCGGGGCGTCGTTCGCCCGCCCCCCACAACTCACCGGAATCCCCCTCGCACCTCCGATCTCCAGCGGGGGGATAACACCTGTGCTGGGGCCTACTCCCCCGGCCCCTCCGAGAAACTGCGAGCCCCACCGGAGGCCTCCGTCCACCGCGCCTCCCACGGCAGCCATCTTACTAAGCGGCACCGGCCCGCCGCCGGGGGCGTCCCAGAGCACCCCCACCCCCTGGCCTACCGGCGGAGAGACACGCCAGCGACGAGGGAAGCCACCCAGCAGCGCACCCCCGCAGTGATAACGGCCCCCTGGACAGGGGGCATAAGGTGAGTGGCGCCCAGCGACCTGGACTACCGAACACTCTCCCCCCCCGGGTCCCTGCACTCTCTGCTGGATGACCCTCAACTGCTGAGGTCAGAGACGCAGCCCTGCTGGACGCTATCCTGGGCCCCCGCTCGCCAGGGCCGTCAGCCCCGGCCTCCTCCCTGTTGCCGGCTATCCGCCATCCACCGGGTCCCCCACTCAGACACTGGGGCTGTCCGTGGACCTCTCCGCGACATCCAGTCCACGAGATCTTCCTCCAGCTGCTCCCGGGGCACTGCTCTCCTGCCTGGCGCCTAAGCACTCTTCCTAGGCCTACGTTGCTCTTCCTCTATCAAGCATAACCCTGCTCGGCACGGCACGGTGGCCCCAGCCCGTCTAATCTGGTCATCTCTACCCCCACTACCTCACTAGCCACTACACACTCTGAGCGCCGCCCTTGCAGCGCCCCACGAAAGACTCTTCCGCCCCCGGAGTGGCTTGCGGGGCTTCTTCTTGGGCCGCCGTTCCTGGACCCTTCGCGGGACCCAGAACCGGCTCTGATTCGTCCGCTACTCGTCACAGTTCGTTTTGTTGCTGGGCGATCACTCGACAGCTCCCGACGATACCCATCGGCTGGCCCGCCGCCCTGTTCTGGACATCATGACGCACTCTAGTCGCAAAGGGACCCGGAACGTTGTGGAGCTCATGCAGAAAGCAGCGTCGAAGGGAGACAAGAACCAGCCACAGTCGTCCCCGAAACCCCCCGCGAGCCCTCAGCCTCAGGACGAAGATTCCGCTCCGATCACGAAAGCCTTCCTAGCCTCCCTCTTCAACACACTGCGAGAGGACTTCCAGACTCTGAAACAGGACTTGGCTGGGGAACAACGCGAACTCCGTCGTGACATTGATGGCCTGGGTGAGCGAGTTGCCTCTCTGGAGGACGCTGATCGGTCCCGCAGTGGGGAGGTGGAGAGACTCCAACAGGAAATCCTGCGACTTCAGGATCAACAGGTGGATTTACAGTCGCACTCTGAAGACTTGGAGAACCGCTCCAGGCGGAATAACATACGGGTCAGGGGTGTTCCGTTGAAGGCTGAAAAGGACAATGTGACCAGTTACCTTCAAGACCTATTCAGAGACATCCTGGGAGAGCCAAGCGACTTTGAGATCCGAATCGACAGGGCGCACAGGGTGGGCATGGCACGCAGAGCACCTGCACCACCTCCGGACATTCTAGCGTTCCTCCCGGACTTCCCCCTGAAGGAACGCATCCTTAGAGAGGCCAGGAAAGCACAGCCCATCAGATTTCGCGATGACCCTGTTGCCCTCTTTCAGGATCTCTCTAACATCACCCTACAAAAGCGTAAATCCTTCAGACCTGCGACGAACTTCCTGCGGGATGCCGGGATACCCTACTCCTGGGGCTACCCGTTCCGTCTGATCTTTAAATGGAACAGCTCCCTCCACCAGCTTAGATCACTCCGCGACGCCTGCTCCCTGCTTGGGATCGACATGCCGGAAAGTTCATCCTCCAGAGACGCCTCTCCGTCCCGGTCGCAAGAGGACCCACCTCGCCCTACAAGAGACGGCTGGCAGACGGTCCGCAGGAGGAGAACGCCGAGAACCATCCCGAAACCCGACCCGATCACGGTCGCCCAGGAACGAGAAGCGGCAGTACAGGAAGTGGCAGAGAACACAGCACCTGACCTGTAGAGCATTGACCTTTTGAACCTTGACCAATTTGGGGGTGTTCTCTCACCCGCACATGGCTTAACTGGGGTCTGGGCCGGGGAGCCGCCAACTGGACTGCAACCATGGTACCCCTTTCTTTGACTTTCTACGGACCTGTGCCCTGCACGACTAGGCCCGAGACTTTTACCGGTTTCTGTTGGGGGGGTTGTTCTGGGAGGGGGTGGGAAATTTGGGGAATGGGGGTTCAGTACTTGAGGGGGGTTGGGCTGGTCCACTCTGTTGGGGTTAGGGTGGCCACGGGGGGGAGGGGATTATTGGGGGGGGACCAGTACGCCATGGGATCTTTACACACACCAGGGTTTGCCCACGTTTTCCACCATTGCGCAGCGCCTTGCACTACTGAGCCCGTTCGCCCCTGTGTGCCCCGGCAATGGCTGACACGCTCAAAATCCTGTCTCTTAACGTCAAGGGACTCAATAACCCGATTAAGCGCAGGGCTATCATCTCCTACCTAGAGAATTCTGAGGCCGACGTCTGCCTGCTGCAAGAAACCCACCTCTTGGCTAAGGACTGGCAGAGGCTGCACTCCCGCGCTTTCCCACAGCAACTCTTCTCCTCTCTCCCATCAAAGAAAGCTGGGGTGGCTATACTCATATCGCGGCGCTTCAAAGGCAAGGTAGGGGCCAAAATAGGGGAAATTAAGGGACGCCTTCTAGCCTACGCTTTCCAGATAGGCAACACCACCTACGCGATAGGCTCCATCTACTCCCCCAAAACAGGTCAGGAACCCTTCTTGCTATCCGCAATCTCAGAAACGCTTCAAGCACCTCACACCTACATGCTCTTAGGGGGGGACCTTAACCTTGTCATGGATACAGTCAAGGATAGATCGGGGCACCGTTACGGAGACACAGGGGCGATTTCGCAGAAGGGCACCACTTGGTTGCATGATAGAGACATCTCGGACCTTTGGAGACACGCACACCCACTTACAACGCAATACACATTCTACTCACACGTACACCACACTTACGCACGCATAGACCACTTCATGGGCTCATCGACCCTCATTCCCCACGTCGCCACGGTGTCAATTATCCCGGCTGCCCTCTCCGACCATCAAGCAGTGGAACTGACGCTTAACGTGCCCAGCTCGCCGCGCACTCCGGGGTCGTGGAGGCTTAACGAAACCCTCTTACAAAAACTGACGGTAACCCGCCAACTTCATAAATGCATCTCAGACTACTTAGCCACCAACGACACCCCTGATGTGTCGATGTCGTCCTTATGGGGAGCTTTGAAAGCTGTCGTTAGGGGGGAGCTGATAGCGATATCAGCTGCAGACGCCAAACTTCGCAAAGAAAAGAGGAGCGACCTCTCCGACAAAGTCGCGGAGTTGGAGAGAGTTCACAGCCGCACTGGCGCCCCGAGAATTTGGCGCCAACTTAAAGCCGCCCGGGCCCAGTTGGCTAGCCTCGACACCGACAGGGCAGAATTTGCTGCTCTTCGCCTCCGTCACACGTACTACGTGGGGGGCAACCGCACCGGCCGGCTCCTGGCCAGCGCCTTGAAAGCCAAACTCCAACGCTCCAAAATCACGACGCTGCTAGACGACGCCGGCGATGCAGTTACTGAGGACGCACAGATCGCCTCGGCCTTTCGCTCCTACTATGCCTCTCTATATAGCACGGATAAGGCGTCGCCGACTGCCATTGACATCTACTTGCAATCGGCCGATATTACGCCGTTATGTTCGGCGAGCGTGGAAACCCTTGATGCCCCCATTCGCCCCGACGAGATCCCCGCTGCCATTGCACGCCTCCGTCCGCTTAAATCCCCGGGCCCTGATGGCTTCTCATCGGGCTTTTATAAATCCTTCGGCCATGTCCTAGCGCCTGTCCTCGCCAGGCTATTTAATTCCTTTGAAGGGCCGAGTTCCATCCCGCCCGATATGCTTGCAGCCGACATTGTGGTCCTGCCTAAGCCGGGCAAACCCCCAACGCAATGCTCTGCATTCCGCCCCATCTCCTTACTCAATCTAGATCTGAAGCTGTTAACGGGAGTACTGGCGGCTCGCCTGGGCCCCTGCCTCCCGGGCATTCTCGAACCTGACCAATCGGGCTTTGTCCCGAACCGCCAGTGCAGTGACAATACCAAAAGACTCCTGCACCTCGTGGACAAAGCTCATTTTCAGGTCTCCGACTCTGCCCTATTAGCCATCGATGCAGAGAAGGCTTTCGACCGTGTCGACTGGACCTACTTGCAGGCTGTGCTGCGGCGCTACCACCTGGGCGACCGGTTTCAGGCCTGGATCGCGAGCTGCTACCACCGTCCGTTGGCACGTGTCCGGCTGGGTGGCCTCAAATCCGACCCCTTCGAGATACAGAGGGGAACCCGCCAGGGGTGTCCCCTCTCACCCCTCCTATTTGCTCTATACGTGGAGCCCTTAGCGCAGAAGATCCGCGATAATCCCCACATTATAGGAATGTCTTTCGGCAACGAACCCCACGTGGTGGGACTGTACGCAGACGACATAATCGCCGCTTTAGACCGCCCATCTAGCTCCATACCAGCGCTTTTGGCGGAGCTGGAACAATTCGGCGCGGTGTCAGGTTTCAAGGTCAACCAGGGGAAATCCCTGATACTGCCCCTTGGCAGCCATGCTCTTCCCAATATCCCACCGCCTACCTTCGGGTGTCAACTGCGGTCCACCACTCGACTGCCATACCTGGGGATTACCCTGACCTCCTCCACGGTCTCGACGGTTAATCACAACTACTCTACCTTATCATCCCAGATCCGGGCTGATCTCGCGCGTTGGTCAAAGCAACCCCTCTCCTTACTTGGGAGGATCGCGGCGATAAAGATGTCGGTCCTACCCAAAATATTATACATCTTTCAGACCCTCCCGGTGTCGCCGCCAATGGGAATGCTAGCTGACCTCCAACATGATCTTCACCAATTTGTGTGGGAGAGGAAACGCGCCAGGCACCATCGACGAGTAGCGCACAGGACTGTAGACGAGGGCGGCCTCGGGATCCCAAACTTGCTGCAATACTTCCAGGCCTCGCAAATTCGATATCTGGTGGAGTGGTACCGGCCCGAATCAGAGAAGAGATGGCTCTTTCAGGACAGGGCCATGGCACAGACCTCCCTGTGGAAGATACCGTTTCTTGCTCGCCAGCACAGGCCCCGTTATCTCCTCCGCTCCCCTATTACTCGGACCACTATGGCGACCTGGGACATGGTAGCGGTCAAACGGGGCCTCACGACCTTCCCGTCCCCACTTACCCCGCTCTTTGACAACCCCGCATTCCCACCCGGCACAGACACTCGAGCTTTCCTGCAATGGCGTGACACGCCTTGCCGATCAGCTGGGCACCTCTTTGATATGGAGGGGTTCCTCTCTCTCGCCGACATCTCGCGAGACTATGGAGTGGATGACCCTCACATGTTTCAATATTTCCAAATCCGCCACTGGCTCTTGAGCCCGGACGTTGCCCCTCTGGTAGGCCGGCAAATGACACCGTTCGAACGCTGGCTCGTGTCCAAGGACTCAGATAAACATCTTATCTCAGACCTCTATCGGATGCTCTCCCCTGCTGCCGACCCTGCTAAGACCGCTGGACAGCGGCGATGGGAAGCAGAATTTGGAAGACCTCTTTCCTCAATAGAATGGAACCACATATATTACAGGGCCGCCCACACTACCCGCAATACCAAAGCCAGGGAATCGGCGATCAAATTGGCTATCTATTGTCACCTTACCCCAGCGAGACTCAATCAAGGCAACCCGGCCCGTAGAGCGCTGTGTTGGAGAGGATGTGGCAGCCGGGGTACACTGACTCACCTCCTGTGGGAATGTCCCGCCTTGCAGGAGTACTGGAAGGTCGTCCTGGACGATATTGATTCCACGTTCGACACCGAGATCCCACGCTTCCCAGCATACACACTCCTAGGGCTTCCCAATGCACCTACATTCCCCCTGAGATCAGCTCGCGGCAAACAGATGGGCATCGCTATGCAGGCAGCTTCGCAACACGTCCTGTCGCTCTGGGGCTCCACTATCCCACCCACCCACACTGGCTGGCTACACAAGCTGTGGTTCACGTTGGGCATGGAACGGATCCAGGCCACACTCACACATACCACTGACGCATTCCGCACCACTTGGCAGCCGCTCCTGACGTTGCTCTCCAGGGAATTCCACGAAATCACCTGCCCGAAGTACCTTCGTATCCTACGACTCACAGACTGCATTGTGGACCGAACGCGACCAGAGGCACCCTGATACATTTAGACTAGCTATAACTCACACGATTACTATGGACGACTGGCGTACTGGTGGGGTGGGGGGGCGTTAGAGTTGGGTGTTAGGGGGGGAGGCGGGTTCTTAGGGCTGGCTTGTTTCCTTGTTGCCCCGACTAGGGGCTTCTCTCGACCTCCGGGCACCACCTTTCCATCTGGGCATGCTCATCCTGTTCACCTAACGCTTATTAGAGAAGACGTGTCTGTCTGTCTCGCTTGCCTAACTTGCCTGTTGATTGTCCATTGCTATGCCATGCCTGTTTTTTTTCTGTTCTAAAACTCAATAAACATACTTTGACATTAAAACAGTGGACAAGACACTCACCCGAGGATTATGTCTTGCGTGGTGGTGTCCTTGTTAGAATGTGTGGGTCAACATGTTTCTCGCTGTAAGTTCAGTCAACTTGCGATTGAACACGTTCGTTGGGGCCTCCTTCTTATGCTGGACCTTCCCACTCCTGGCTGAGTGGAAAAAGGCCCTCCGTCCCCCCTCTTGCTGTATACAAATCCCACTTTCTCATGATGAACAGTAGAACTCAACTACACATCTGGTGCCACCGCGGTACAAACTGTGCCACAAGACAAACAAGTTACCGACGTTCGATAATGCTCTTTCTGGTAGAGACTGTATGCAGCTGCAGAGTCTTCACCTTTTGAATATTCCCCAGCCGCATGCTTAACCTACGAGGGTGTGCTGCCACCACCGTCATCATTTTCATGAACACCTGAGGGGTGCTGGTGAGACAAAAGGCGAACACAGTGAACTGAAAGTGCTACTGTCCCACCACACCAAATAGCACCAATGGGCCGGCAGGACAGGCATGAGGAAATAGGCGTCCTGCAGGACAAACACCATCATCCAGATGTTGAGGGCAGACAAGACCTGGGCGAGCATTTTGAATTTCTCATTCCAGAGGAGGGTGTTGAGAGGGCACAGTTCTAGAATAAGCCGAAGATCTCCGTCCTTCTTGAGCACCAAAAACTAGCAGGAATACCAACCACGCCCTTCTTCTGGCGCAACCACCTTCTCGAAAACCATTTTGACCAAAAGGGCTTGTAATTTTTTTCCACAAAATGGGAGAGATGATCCTCAGTCAGACGATGGGTGGACAGTGGAAGGTTATCAGGTACTAAAGAAAGAAAGAACCTTTGCGGACAGTCTGTAGGACCCAAGGACCCACCTGTTTGACATAATGCTTTGCCAACCCAGGAAAAATCTGTGGAATCTGCCTCCTTCCGGGTGGCTGTAGCCGTGTAAGGGTACACTAACGAGGTTTGGCAGGAGGGGTTGCCGGGGTGGGAAGGGGAGGTTGGGTTCTCTGGAGAGGGTGCTGTATCAAAAAGGGCAGGTTGCCTGGGGGAGGGAGATGGAGCCTGGCAATCTGTCTGTTGACTGGGGAGCTATTCCAACGCTTGGCCTAAGCCCCTCGGAGGGTTTCAATGAGTTCTTCATTGAAAGGATGGAGAGGATCCATCATTTCCTGGAACGGTTGCAAGACCAGAGTCAGCATGTTAGCTTTCAACTCCATGGTGGGAAGCTGTAGGCCAAGGACTTCTGCTAACCTACGCATAACCATAGCATAGGAGGACGAATTGTCCGTGGCAGGGCCTGGGGAAGAGAAAAAGGCAGTCTCTGGGGAGGTTTCTAGACCACTAGCCTCCTGCAAGTCCTCAAACAAATTGTACTTGACACAGGGCAGGGCGAACTCATCACCCTGGTCATAGTCATTGTCAGAATCAGATCTGATTAGAGAATGCAATGAATGTTGCTTGCCACATGGATGATTAAGTGCAGGAGCTGGTGCCTCATTCAGATTCCGGCACAGCGATGGTCGGAGTCAGACTGGCATAGCGAGGACGTCCAAGCCACCTCCTCGGGAGGCGAGGTTGGCAATGGCATCAAGTACCTGGCAGGGCAAGGGGAAGAGAAAAAGGCAGTCTCTGGGGAGGTTTCTAGACCACTAGCCTCCTGCAAGTCCTCAAACAAATTGTACTTGACAAAGGGCTGGCGAACTCATCACCCTGGTCATAGTCATTGTCAGAATCAGATCTGATGAGAGAATGCAATGAATGTTGCTTGCCACATGGATGTTTAAGTGCAGGAGCTGGTGCCTCATTCAGATTCCGGCACAGCGACGGTCGGAGTCAGACTGGCATAGCGAGGACGTCCGAGCCACCTCCTCGGGAGGTGAGGTTCGCAATGGCATCAAAGTACCTGGGGCTGACATGGATTTGGTCAGAAGGAGCAGCGTGGTAAATGGAGCAACGGGTGAAGTGCCTCAGAGGGTCCAGCTAGTGCAGAGGGCGCACTAGCGGACAGTAGTCTAGGTGAAGGGCCTCTTGGCACTGTGGGGCCCAAAGGCGTGCCAGAGGAAGTAGGTAGAGATCTGAAGAGCTGGAGCATAGCTGCACAGAAATCTTCAAATTGGGCGGCACGGGGGAAGGTCCTCGAAACTCTGCTTGTGCCTGAACCAGCTGCAGAATTGGGCAATTTCGAGAGTGGGAGCGAGACAGTTGGCATGCCCACGCGATTCGTCAGGGGAGTGGGAATGGCACGAAGGGGCAGAAATCCACTTTGACTTATTGTGTTTTTTTATGCTTACCAGAGGACTTCGAGTGCATCAAAAACAGGCCTCTAGAGAGGCTCTGCCAACTCTGGGAATGGGAGTGGGACTGGGTTCAAGCTTTGGAATTGGAGCAGGAATTGGAACGGCCTCGGTGCTGCGTCTTCTTGAGACTGGCGATAAACCTTCACCTCATGTTCCCAGATGGCCTTTGGGTTCATTGACTAGCAGTCTGCAGGTATTGGAGTCATGGCCCAACCCCAGTCACTACAGTCATACCTGGTGAGGACCGGTCACAGACAGCCCTTAAAGGGTTTAAAACCTGCTGTCTTAAGGGGTGACATCCTTTGTGGTGAGAAAAAAAGAATTGTACCAAGGGTCTCTGAGAGACGAGAGAAGCTCCGGATTCTAGTCTGGGGGAGCGGAAAGAAAAGAATAGACCTTAGCGCACAAGATTGGCGCCTATATTGGCTCCGTAAGTCACTTCGGGAGTGTAATGGTGTCGATGCAGAGCCACACAGCGCCACCTTCTGGCACCCAGGGGTGCTATGGAAATGTTTCTGGATGCAGTCTGACGCCCAGAGAATATTCAAAAGGTGAGGAATCTACAGCTAGAAGTCTCTATCAGAAAGTGTTTTTAAGACTGCATCTCTCCAGCATATAGAATCATCCTCATGGATAACGCAATGAATCATCCTCATGGATAACGCAATGATGTTTATGGCAAAACAAAAACATTATTTGGCTCTACCAATGTGGATGATGCATTTCACATGGGAAATTAACAGAAAGGTTTAGCTAAGAAACATTTAAGGAGAAATAATAATGCTTATTTTATTTCTGCAACATGTAAGCAATTCTATGATATCCTAAACAAATTTACCAAATATTTTCTCCTATTAAATTCTTCTTTTAAATGCTTCCAATGAAAACAACACACATAAGATATCTATTTAAAAAGGTTCAAATTTTCTCAAACTCCACTACTTTCTATATGAATATTTGAATATACACACTCAGAAGTACTGCCCATGGCCAGACTCCTAATGCTATAAATGTTATCTTGGAACACAGCCCATTTGGAATCAAGTAAAGAAAATTATCATCAGTTCTGTTCTCTAGACAGTACCATATGTTTGCACTCCAAGGAATAAGGATGGCTGGCTGAACACTAATATTATACCGGGCTATCCTTTGCTTTTTTTAATACCAACTAAAACCAGAAAGGCTAACTGAGAGGCAGTGTAATTATAGGAGTCTCTGATAACTGATCTCTCAAACCCCAAATTCTAAAGCGCACCAATAACATTTTAGCTCTCATCTTAAATGCGCTCACTAGTGTTTTACAACTAGCCAGAAGGCCCGAACTAGTTATAGCCAACATATTCCTACTCCATGCTATAGTTATTGTGAATCAGAAAGATGAGCTGGAGTGGTCAGATTCTTTGTGAACATCCTGAAGTGTGTGCTTTTCTTGCATGTGATTTTAATGCTAAGGATAACGAGTCTCCCAACTCCAGATTCATTGGTTGACTGCTATGCAACAGCAGAGGATCAGATATGCTATGATGACACATAGCATATCTGATCCTCTGTTCACAGAACCAAAGATCATTCTCTGAGAGAAGCCTCTGTTGCAACCTCTCCTGAAAGCCAATTTCAGAATGCGAATGACCATTTGCCAGGCGTCGCCCCTAGTCATTACACTGGGACAACAGGCAAAATTATTTCTCGCTTAGTTAATACATTTGACAAAGGTGAGCATTTCGTGATTATAACATAATTTAAAACATTAGAAAGCTGACAGTGACTATCTATGACAAGGAACAGACGCACCCAATTCTACTGTATGCCCCTTGATGTTAACAAGTGCTTCCAACACGCATGGGTGATGGAGTACGCCCAAGCTAAGCAGTTTAGATGTTACAATTTAGATTTAAGAGATCACTTGAAAGAGATGCTTTTTATCTAGCCCTCTTTTGAAAGCTAGCAATGTGACATATGTAATACACACTAGTCTGATATATTTGATACAAGATGTATGCGACAGAAAGCATAGATTGTACTGCTCATTCATCATAAAGGTCAAGGAGAGCCTGTACAATTTGATTTGACAGTTATCTAAGATCCCAGCACACAATGATCATAGCTAAGCTGAGGGCAATTAAAAATGACTTCAGTCTTTCCCAATCATTTAACAGTGGGTTGTATATAGCTGAAGGCAGAAATGTAAAACAAATGGTAACACAAAGTATTTGCTACTAGAGAAGTCTGAAAACTTACAGAGACAACAATTGCTAAAGGTGATAAAGAAATGGTAATATCGCTGATAAGGGAACTGCTACACCGAACAACCAACGGGACAATTTATATTGACCAGGCACAAGGGAAGCAAAAGCACTTCGTCTGAACAGTGCAGGGAGCTCTGAACATGTAGGAGAGGCAAGGGCAGACAAGCAGCCCATGCACCTTAGTAACCCAATTTTAAATCCACATCTGATCTCATCATTAAACCCATGGCATACAATTGATGTAAGAATTTAAATGGGTGTTGTTGCAATCAGAGGTGGTAATAACATATGAACTAAACACGTTCAAGTATCTCGCAGACTGAAACAGAGCGGCAAAGATTGCACCATCCTTACTATATAGATTATTGCTCAACTGTGATTTACCAATAATAACCCTACCATGCTATGCTGGCAGTGTGGCTGACTTAACATTAATCGACAGTCCAACTGAGTCATACAAACAACAGTCTCCAGTTTTTTGTTGCTGTTTTTATGGCAAAGGCGGCCTACTGCAGAAATTAGATACCTTCAATCAACCAATCAAAGAGCAAGAATATGGTCGTTGGTAGAGAATCTCCTTTGAGAACCATAGACATCTGGTGAAAAACTGGAGCAAGCTGCAGAGTAATGTTATGTGTGCATAATAATAAACGTTAACTATAACTGGACCCCTTTCTGGAAGGTTAAGCTACCACCAGCCACTTCCACAACATCTGATAAAATTCATATGAAATGTGGGGAGTTGTCAGCTTTGTCAATGGTCTAAGCATACACCGCCGTGGTCACCTATCAAATAAAATCTGAAAAGAAAAAAAACATATTTGATCCTAGTAAAGGACCATTACTCAGAGAAGAGCCATGTCTCAAGAAATCAATACCTCTCTGAGGACAGGATTTGGGTTTGACTAGGTGAATTGTTGCCTTGTACAGGCGATTATAAGGCTATACCATGATCAATACTAAGGAAACTATCTTACTGGCATCAGAGTGGTCTACTTCCAATGTGAGAAACATGTCGCAGAAAGTGTGGAACTGTTTGCATTTGATGCAGTGCAAAGGGGGCTGCTTTATACATCTAAGATAGAAACAATGCCTAAAAGGTGATTATGAGAGCTCTGACATCGATTTTAATCACTTGATGTTAAAGCCCTTGTAAACTTCTCATATTGGTATGGCATACATTGGTGACACGATCTGGAACTGTAGGAGCAGCTGATGAATGGAGACAGTTTTTGCTATTTAGGCTGGGACAAATGCCTCTTAACTACCTACCACAAGTATAATCTTGCTGAGCGGGGACCAGCTATGCCGTTTATGTTCTGAGAAACTGGAATATCTCACATATTGTGCAAGGTTTTGTTCCACTGTAGGTTGCTAGAACTGTCTCAACTCTCCAAAACAGAAACCAAGATGATAGCACAGTAATTCGGTTGAGGGGGTTTTAGTTTACAAACAAGAAAATGTGGTATTATCTATTGTTGCTTCTTAATTTTGTGATACAATCTGTGAATATAACTTAAAATTGGCACATTGTTTTTACATTAATGGTTTGATAGGTAAAGCAAAAACACTATTACTATATATACTTACAATATCAAAGAAGACTTGACAAACATCAATAGTGTTCAGAAGTTCACAAACATGGTCCTTGAGAAACAAAATAAATATATTTTTAAAAAGATAAACATAATTACACTTGCCATTGTAAGATATTTGTTTTTGGAAACATCGGTTTGGTAAGTATTCACAAATCTTTGCCAGATTTTCCAGCATACACAAACCTCATTAGTAGACCCATATAAAGCACCAGCCCTGGCTGCCGGTAAACAGTATAGAACACTTACACTAGCAATCAAATTTTATAATATGCCTGCTTGTGTTTCTACTTTTTTCACAAATTGGCTAGTTTCATTTGTGTATGGACCTGCATGCCAGTCCATGGCCTTTGGGTATTGGCTGTACGTAGCCAAAGTATGTCTTCGGATAACCCCCCTTCTCAGCCCATTCACCACAATGTAGTCTCTAAAGACCATTTACTTTGGCTGCTTTTATCTTGCACACGCTCATGGATTACCACTCTGACACTTCTGTATTGAGTCTTTATCTAAAATGGCTGCCTGCAACCAGTGAATAATGGAATTGGTGCTCTTCTGCACTCTTGGGCAAGCCCCATAAAGCATCATCCTTGAGAACATGTAATCAGCTGGGTATCCATGGAGTAGCCCACTTTCCCCCTCCTCGATGGACCCTATAGAGCTCTTTAACCCTGGCTACCTGTAGGAAGTGTATTGCATACACTGCTTTGGAGTTGCTCTTGGGTCACTATATATAGGCCTCTCCAACAAAGCATAGCAATAAAATTAATGTAAAATAAATTAGCTCTATTCCTCGCTCCACTTCTCTCCATTACAGGCTTAGGCACCGCAACCCAAGTTCAGATAAAACCACTAGTCTACTTAATCTCTCACAACACCAAATTACTTTCCATATAAGCCACAGTGAAATGCAATACTCTTTCAAGCAAGAACTCCCATGCAGTGTAGTGTGCTACTCTTCCACCAATGAGTTTCAGCACAGCAGCTGGGTATGAAGTACAATACAAATGCAGATGCAATACACAATACAATCACGGGTACTTGTACAGCATCAGAAAACCTGAGATTTAATGAAAATATATTTTCATCTTAGTGAATGTACAAAAGAAAACCAAACACAATTAAGCGATAATTTGGTATGTGCAAAAATAAATATTCAAATATATGTTTAACAGATAAAGACAAGAAAGAAAGCAGAGAGACATTTTTACCAAAGGTATCATGGGGGACAGGCCATACATGAAACATGGCTGTGTGAGAAGACGTTTCAATGGCATACATACACTGTAGTTCACAACTTATTAGAACAAGACTGCGGACAAATACCTCCCTTTTGCATCTTATTTTACTTCCAAGTAGAATTTTCCTGTCGATGCCGACTGTTCGTTGCACAGATCACTACACAACCTCTATCTTTTCCGTACTAGAAATCTTTTGCCATTTAATTTGAGCCGGCCCATTACATGCCCCACAGTTTGAATTTCAGGAACCTTCTCCACCCGGAAGGAAGTGATGAGTCTGCCTGAAGATCTGCAGAGTGTGGCTCAGGGTGCTGCATATGTGAGAGTGCACATGGTTCCGAGACGGGTTTGGATCCTTGCGCATGTCTGCTAAATTCATGGCACATAAGAATTAAAGGGTCTGAGCTACAACTAAAGTCACTAAACACCCAACAGAGATGGCAACACCCACATAGAGACTGCAAGTACTGCATTGTTGGTGGGCCGAGGGGGTAATGTGGCAGCCACAGACCTTTGGCAATGCTGAAGACCGCCAGAGTGCGAAGTCACCCAATTAAACAAAGACATTAGGGAGTTTTTCAATTAAAGTCCTTCGAGCTTGTATTGAGACTACCTTCACGGACTGGAAAATGTCCGCAATCCTGAATAAGTGGACTTCCATCATACATGGTGGGTTTGTTTACCTTTCCCTTAAGAGAATGTTGCTTATTTCCATTTCCCTTCCATTGTGTGTAATTACCGGAGGTAAATTATAATCACAATACAGGCGGTCATAACAGATGGCTCTAGTACTGCTGAACATTACATGGAGCCTCTGGCTTAGCAAACACATCTCTGAATGGTTTGCTTTGTTATTAGTGTTTTCCTCACACCATTAGCCCAGGTGGAGGAATTACAAACTCCTCTGTGAAGCTCCTGTAGTGTTGGATCAATAAGAGTGGCTTTACAGATTTGTAAAAAAATCCCTTTTTATTAGGTTGATATTGGAAAGAATGACAAGCATTGGTATAAGTAAATTAACAGTGAAAGCTATTAGCAAGCACCAGGTTGAAAAAGTAGGTGTACAAAAAAGTATACCTAGTAAGACTTCTGTTAGGGTATATGTTTCTTCACTGAATCGAGGATGGTTAACTTGTCTATTTGTTCAGGGGTAACCTAGGATACACTTCACTTAGCAAAATAAAGCCAAAGTGGCTTCAGGGACACAGAAAGCTGACATCACAAGACCAGGTTAACAAACAGTATTGATACTACACTCTAGCAATAAACGGCAAAGGTTCTCCTCATCAATCAATCAATCAATCAATCAATCAATGCATTTATATAGCGCACTACTCACCCGGAGGGTCTCAAGGCGCTGGGGGGAAGGGGGTCCGCTACTGCTCGAACAGCCAGGTCTTGAGCTGCTTCCTGAAGGCGAGGTGGTCCTGGGTCAGGCGGAGGTGGGTAGGAAGGGAGTTCCAAGTCTTGGCGGCCAGGTAGGAGAAGGACCTTCCTCCTGTGGTGGCTCTTCGGATGCGGGGGACGGCGGCGAGGGCGTGGCTGGTCGATCGAAGCTGGCGTTTGGGAGCGTAGAAGTTGAGGCGGCTGTTGAGGTATCCTGGTCCTTGGTTGTGTAGGGCTTTGTGTGCGTGGGTGAGGAGCCGGAAGGTGATTCTCTTGTTGACCGGGAGCCAGTGCAGGTCTCAGGTGTCCGGAGATGTGGCTGCGGCGGGGGATGTCCAGGATGAGTCGTGCTGAGGTGTTCTGGATCCGCTGGAGTCTCTTCTGGAGTTTGGCGGTGGTTCTGGCGTAGAGGGAGTTGCCATAGTCCAGACGGCTGGTGACGAGGGCCTGGGTGACCGTCTTCCTGGTCTCGGTGGGGATCCATCGGAATATCTTACGTAGCATGCGCAGGATGTTGAAGCACGACGAGGAGACGGCGTTGACTTGTCTGGTAATGGAGAGGGAGGAGTCCAGGATGAAGCCCAGGTTGCGTGCGTGGTCTGTTGGTTTGGGTGCGCTGCCCAGGGCGGGGGGCCACCAGGCGGAGGGTGAGGATCCCAGGATGAGGACTTCCGTCTTGTCCGAGTTCAGTTTCAGGCGGCTGTTCGACATCCATGTGGCTACGTCTGTCATCCCTTCGTGCAGGTTGGCTCTGGCGGTGGCGGGGTCGTTAGTGAGGGAGAGGATCAGCTGGGTGTCGTCGGCGTAGGAGATGATGTTCAGGTTGTGCTGGCGTGCGATGGCTGCGAGGGGGCTCATGTATACGTTGAAGAGTGTTGGGCTGAGCGAGGAGCCTTGAGGAACGCCGCAGATGACTTCGGTGGCCTCCGATCTGAACGGGGGGAGGCGGACTCTCTGTGTCCTTCCAGCGAGGAAGGAGGTGATCCACTCCAGTGCCTTCTCCTGGATTCCGACGTTGCTGAGGCGCTGTACTAGGGTACGGTGGCAGACAGCGTCGAAGGCCGCGGAGAGGTCCAGGAGGATGAGGGCCGCTGTTTCTCCGTTGTCAAGCAGGGCTCGGATGTCATCGATCAGGGCGGTCTCGGTGCTGTGGTTGGCCCGGAAGCCAGACTGCGAGAGGTCGAGGGAGCCGTTCGTTTCGAGGAAGGCGGCCAGTTGCTTGTTGACGGTCTTCGCGATGACTTTTGCCGGAAACGGGAGCAGCGAGATGGGGCGGTAGTTCTTGAGGTCGGTTGGGTCTGCTGATGGTTTCTTGAGTAGAGCGCTGAGTTTGGCGTGCTTCCAGCTCTCCGGGAAGGTGGCGATGTCGAAGGAGGTGTTGATGATGTCCCGCAGGTGGGGTGCGATGACAGCGTCGGCCTTGTTGAAGACGTGGTGAGGGCAGGGGTCTGTCGGAGATCCGGAGTGGATGGAGTTCATCGTGCGGATGGTGTCTTCGGAGCTGATCGGGGTCCAGGCGCGGAGGGTGGTGGTGGGGGGCGGTGGTTCGGTTGTGGCGTGCGTCGGTTGAGTGCTGAAGCTGTTGTGTATGTCCGCGATCTTGTTGTGGAAGTAGGAGGCGAGGGAGTTGCAGAGGTCTTGCGAAGGGGTGATGTCGTTGTTTCCGGCGTTGGGGTTGGAGAGCTCTTTCACGATGTTGAAGAGTTCCTTGCTGTTGTGTGCGTTGTTGTCCAGTCGTTCCTTGAATGCGGTTTTCTTGGTGGCGTGGATCAGCTGGTGGTGTTTTCGGGTGGCGAGCTTGAGGGCAGTCATGTTGTCCGGTGTTGGGTCTCTGCGCCAGGTTTTCTCAAGTGCTCTGCAGTTCTTCTTGGAGCTCTTGAGTTAGTCGTTAAACCATGGGGCTTTCTTGCTGCCGGGTCTGCTCGGCGGGGTCTTCAGCGGGGCGAGGTCGTCTGCGCAGTCGCTGATCCAATTCGTGAGGTTGGTGGCTGCTTGGCTGGGGTTGGTTGTGCTGGTGGGAGGGTTCTTGCTCAGGGAAGTAGCGAGCTGGTCTGTAGTGATCTTGTTCCAGCTTCTGCAGGGAGCCTGTTGCTGGTGATGGTGGAGCGTGGTCCTTCTGAAGCTGAAGTGGACGCAGCTGTGGTCAGTCCAGTGGAGTCCCGTGGCGTGGCTGAAGGCGATGTCCTTGCTGGAAGAGAAGATCGGGTCGAGTGTGTGTCCGGCGTAGTGGGTGGGGGTGGTCACCAGTTGCTTGAGTCCGAGGTTGGCGAGGTTGTCCAGCAGGGTGGTGGTGTTGCGGTCGTTGTTGTTCTCCAGGTGGAAGTTGAGGTCCCCGAGGAGGATGTAGTCGGCGGAGGGGAGGGCGTGTGGGCTGATGAAGTCCGCGATGTCCTCGCTGAATTGTGTGCGTGGTCCCGGGGGTCTGTAGATGAGGGTGCCTCTGAGGGTGGTCTTGGGGTTGGCGTGGATCTGGAAGTGCAGGTGTTCGGCGGGTGCGAGGGTGTCGTCGGTGTTGGTCGTGATGCGGATGGTGTTCCTGTGGATGATGGCGATGCCTCCTCCTGTCTGGTTGACGCGGTCTCTCCGGATGATCTTGTAGCCTTCTGGGATGGCGATGTCGGGCGCTGAGGAGGCGTTCATCCAGGTTTCCGTGACGAAGGCGACGTCTGGGTCTGTGGTGTCGAGCAGGTTCCATAGCTCGACGGCGTGTCTGTGGACGGAGCGGGTGTTGAGCAGGATGCACTTCAGGTGGGTGCTGCTGGTGTTCGGCTTGGTGGGTGCTGGTGTGGCGTGGGTCCGGTTGCAGGTGAACTTGCAGGAGTGGCAGCTGAAGGGTCCGTGGGTGCGTCTCGGAGTGGCTCGGTAGCAGCCCGGTGTTGAGTGCGTTGAGGTCGGTGGCATCGTAGGTCCGTCGGGACGGCTTCCGGCGGTGGGGACCAGGGGTCCTGGCACTGGGCGCGGTCCAGGCGCGGACGGGCGCAGACGGGCTTACCTTTGGCGCGCCTTCGGCGCACAATCTGCGCGGACGCTCTGGGGGCGTCATAAGAAGGGAGCCGGCAGGGAGGGTCAGCTGGGAGGCGGGGAGCGCATGGGCCAATCGGCAAGCGGGGGGGCGGGGTCGCGGCAGGAACGGCGGGAAAAAACGGCTGCCTTGGTGGGCAGCCCTGCGGCGGCTGGGGCGCCGGATCGGCGTCTGGCAGGCAGCAGGTAGAGGTAGGCAGGCAGAGCAGGCGGGGAGCGTGGGGGCGACCAGGCCGTGGAGGGCGCAGTGGTCGCTCCTGAATCGTGGTCTGGGTCCCCTTAAGAAGGGAGCCAGCAGGGAGGGTCAGCTGGGAGGCGGGGAGCGCGTGGGCCAATCGGCAAGCGGGGGGGCGGGGTCGCGGCAGGAACGGCGGAGAAAGATCACACTTTTCCTGCTTTTTAGACTTAGCCGGATGTTTGTTAGTCAGACTTATTGACACTCCAGTAAGAATGGCAGGTGAGTTTGCCATAAGAGCGGAAACAAAAGTTTGATGATAATTTATCATTGTGCCCACAATGTGATCTCAAGATTTTTCTAGAAGGAAATACATATTCACGTACAACTATGCAAAGACCTCAGGGGTGTGCCCGGAGCAGCTAAGATGACCTCCTCTGCCATCTGATTGCATAAGACAACCCAGGCCCGTATTTCTTTCCTGTGAGCTACTCTCCTGCTCCTGGAAACCTTGCCCAGCTGCTAGGAGCTCGCTTCAGCAAGATCGTGCAAGTTCTGAGGGACCAGCGCAGCACGAGACCCACACTGCTAAGATAGCGTCTGACAGCAAGCATCAACGCTGAGTCAGTCCTTCCTACCTCAGACTCTCCTGCTGGGTGGGGGTGCTGGGGCCCGTGCCTTCTGCCTAGAGACTGACCTCTGACTCTCAGAGACCCTGCCTCGCTGATGTGGGCTCGCCGCCCAAGGGTCGTACTTGTTTGGCGGGAGTAACGCCGAGGTACAGCTGCACTCCTGAGATTGCGCCCAAGTGCAAGTGCTAGCTACCTACTACCTACTACCGGGGACCCTCTAGCAAGGTAGGAGGTACTGGGACTTGTGAGGCGTTGGTGGGTCAGTGGGCTTCCCCTTGGGCCCCATAACACCATTAATCTGCCCGACACTACCAGGAGGCCTACTAGCACAACTGCTGCTTGTGTTCCAATCACAGTGGAGGGTTCTGCTCTCACGCCCATCCTTCCCCTGGGTGCGAGCTGTGCCTGTGATGGACTTGGTGACTGGGAGTGAAGTCGGCTTAGCAACAACGCTCCTGTTGTCATGGGGATGAGCCTTGCATTTACACTATGTTAAGTTAGAATGAGCTTATTAGAAGTTTAAACGCCATTTTTCCTTTCTGCTGCCTTTGCACACGGCACACATTATTATAAATGTTTAGAGTCTAGGAGACTGTTTTGCTTCACACGAGAATAATATGTTTTCTTATAGTAGCAGCCTTGCTTGGTAAGCTTTGTCTGAACAGTGAGTGCCCAGGCCTTCAAGGTTATTTCAACACAGTGGTTGTTGTTCGGTCTGATCAGCGCACGTTCTAGACATAACATATATGCAGTTGTGGCCACCTCTGATTTTGGCGCGTTTAATAATGCACTGCGCAGGCATGCTCACACACTTAGGGAACATTTGCATGCAGAGAGCTTGTGTAGAACATTATGTGATCCATTTCTACTAGGGCCAGAGGTATGGGGCTGCCCTTGTAATACCAAGAGACCTTCTGTAGATATAAAATAACCTACTAGCAAGGGAGGGTGAGATCTAGGTGTAATCTAGCCTATTTCCATTTAGCATTTTAACATGCTTTCTACATTTGTATTTTATGGAATAGTAACTATGCTGATAATCTTGTTGCTTAGAATATATCTGCTTGTATTAGCCAAGATACTGCGCCTGAGAACACGGCATTAGAAATAAATATTTTTCAAACTTGCACGTGTCTTCATTTACTCCCCGTTTTGGACTGGTATGAGAGTATAACGCAAGAGTGTTCATGTGTTCCACATTGCCTGAGGTATTCTAAGTTCCATGTTCTGGGTTGTCTAATCATTGGGGTTATGGAAGAACCAAAGAGATACTGATTGCTAGTCTGGTAGGGGATTTTGGCTACTAAGGTGAGTTTTGGTACACCCTAATTCACTGAGGTTCCAAGTCTCTATGCACAGTTCTGTGTATGAGCAGAATCCCTGCTACATGGCGCCCAAAGTTGGTGGTCTTATTACCTGACGCTTGAGTAGTACTTCATTCAGTCCTTAACCCCTTCGCTATTGTTTCCGGATAATGGTAGTGTCGGACAAACCTACCTATAGTTACATAGGTCTTTTCAAGCTTGGATCTTTTCAAACGGTTTCCTTTTGAATTACTACCCAGATGTGCTACTACGTTTTACATTGTACCTTTTTCTTCTCTGTGTCACTATGGCCGACATTGTTATACCGCAACATAGTCGCATTGCGGTTCGCAATCATTTACAAGCATATAATGTTGGTTTGGAGGGCATGGCAGTGATTTTGGTCATAAGTGCTGAGGTTGCTTACCCGTTTGAGATATTCTACTTTTGGGTAACGTTTCCTGCAGTGGATGAGGCTACGCAGGTTTTTCACACTTACACTCACTCAGCCGTGCCCGCGGAATATGTTCCTTATAGGACACAGGAGATTCCGATTTCTGCATGGCAACGCACTAACAGCGGCTAGATTGGGTCCTTTGTCCATTCCAGGTGCTTCTTGGCCGGTTTTGGCTGGATTCACCCCGCATCCTCGTTCGGGGCAAGTTGCCGTTGCTGAATTACGGATCCTGTATAACTCTTCTATTAGTGTTATTCGGGCCCTAGTTCAATATATTACCCGCAATTTCCAGGGCGGGGCCCCTGGTGTTGCGGCCCTTCCAGCTGGACCGAGCGGAATGAAGCTAAGTCCCGTGATGGTCAATGCAGTTATGGGCAAGAGTCCCCAAGATAAGGATGATATGCCTTTTTGGCTTGCCGAGAAGTTTGAAAAGCTGGAAGCAGTGTTTCCTAATTCGGCTCCCATAGAAAAACACAGCATTCTTACAATTAGTTTACCCAATGACTTGGTACCAGAGGCCGGTGACTGAGTCATGGGGGAGAATTTTTGCAGCAGTGTACACAAGGTGCTTCGGCACTCCGTCAATGGCTGTCCTTCAAACGGTCATCAAGACGAACACGGACCCAAGGCTGCGGTTAAATTGGGAATGAGACTCATTGGCACGTTTGATGTAGTAGCCGACTCGTCCTTTCTAATGTAAAGGGAGATACGGTGAACTTTCAAGTGGCTAATGCCTTACGCGATGTCCCCGATGCCGACAAACCCAGACAGAGACCGAGAATTATCACGGCTGCGTATAAAACCATTAGCCGCAATAGTTTAGGTGTCAAGCCCTTTACTGCTAAAGCTAAAGGGCAAACCTAGGGTGCGAAGTCTGAAACAGACGTTCAACCCACAGCTCCAAAGAAAAATTGGAACAGAAATAAAAAACAGGGGAAACAACAGAAACAGGAGTCCCGTCCCCCTTCACCTGTGCCTCCGTCTACTCAGCGCGTTTCTGATATGCGCGACCGCACTACGATTAAGTCGCCTGATAGATTTCAGGTTCCTGATCAACGCTCACCTCGTTCTTTACAGGACACATCGGCCTCATCGTCCGGTGGTGGAGGCGGCGGCAGAGGTCAGGGTGGTCCGCAGTCTCGCACCCAGCCCCGCCCGAAAGACGGAAAAGGCAAGCAGGACGATTCTTCACAGAAAAGACCCCAGTTTCAGAAAAAGAAAGTTGCCGCTTTAACAGCGAGATATGCAGCAGATAGTGAGAACGCAGCTTCGGAATCAGACATGGGCGCTGACGTTGTTGGACAGCGCAGCGGAGATTACAGAGTGCGAGAGGCCCTGCGTCCACTACTGAAGGAGACAGCGACTGACCGATATGTCGTTGTGGAGATGGCTGATACCAGAGTAGCCCCCCGATAGACTTTATGAAATAGTTCTTTTAATTGAATGTGACATACAATGTACCATAAAATGTGTATTTTGGGAAAATCTTACAACTACCTATGACATTTTGTTAGCGGAGGCTGACTGGCCCCCACCTTTTGTTCTTGCAGCTCCGAGAGGGGAGGAGGTGATCCTACCTAGTTTCGAGCACAATGTCTCGAAGGAGCATGCGCTGAATTTTGCAGAAGAGTGGGCTAAAGCCCTTGCGCCGGCTCTGTACCATACACTCTGTGGTTGGGATACATTTTCCCCACACCACGAGATTCCCTTACGGTCTATGCCACAGCCTCAACCTCAACCTCAATATATCCCATTCCACGTGAAGCTAAGACTTCCGTTGGAGAAATCCTTAAACAATTGGAATATCAAGGTGTAATTGAAACTTGCGTGTCACCGATGAATAACCTACTTTTTACTGTGACCAAGCCAGATGGTTCGTACCGTTTGGTATTGGATTATCGGTATTTAAACTTGCATTGCCGTACTTGTGCAGTACAAAATATCCACGGCTCTGCTTTAGTGGATGGTCTTGTGTGAAAAAGGTTTAAAACCACACTTGACATATCCAACTCTTTTTTTGCCCATAATTTGGATGGTCTAAGTTCCCAATGGACCAGTTTTACCTGTGGCGGCAAGCAACGCCAATTTAAACGCCTGGCCAGGGGCTATAACAATAGTCCAGGTGGGTTTGCTGCCCGCATCGTCTCTCTCTTGGAGAGAGTTGACCCAGATGCGTGTTCATATGTGGATGACATCTATCTCACAGACGAAGACATTTGGGCGCATCTATGTCGCGTTGACCGCATAATTTGTAACTTCGCGGACTCCGGTTACAAATTCAACTTTGCAAAGTCTCACATTGCAGAGTACACAGTGTTGTTCCTGGGCTACGAGCTCAACAATGAAGGTCGAGGATTGGCTCCTCACTTCTTGGAGAAATGCGCACAGCTGCGCACTCCTACAACTATGAAAAAATTACCGTCCTTGCTGGGATTTTTGAATTTCGGACGTACTTACATTCCCGAATATGCCCAGCGAATCAAGCCTTTGTATGCTTTAATACAACCTACTTTTATCAAATCATGCTGGCTGCCTGAACATTCAGCCATTTTACAATCTTTGCAGGCTGACCTTCTAGAATCTAAATTCTTGCTGACTCGTGATAACCACACCAACCTGCTTACAAGTCACACTTGTACACTTCGGCTGAAATGCGGTTTTCCACTGTGGAAAAAGTTGACAGCAGTGCAAATGGCGATTCTCAAGGAACGTGCACTGTTGCAGGGAAAACGCATGTTGGTTGTTACCCCGTATCCTGCACTAGAGGCAGTGACGCAGGCCAGCGTACCAAATTCTAAAGCTTTGCACCCACGGCGGATACAATGGGCAGCATCTTTGACGTCTCCGGATGTCACGTTTATTTTTTATGCCTCCTTACAGTCACAAGAGTTTTTGCAGTATGAATTTGTTCATCCTGCCCCATTGACTATGCGACCTTTGGAGGATTTCCATTGTATCATTTACACTGATGGTTCAGCGCAAGTTGTGCATGGGTCTAAGCACGCATACGTTTCCGCTTGTGTCATTGTGGTAGGTACCATGGTGAATGATGAATTCAAGTCCACAGTCGTGCACACGCAGACTTTAGGGGACTGTACCGCACAATTGGCTAAGCTCCGTGCTCTGATGCTTGCATTGGAATACGCTGATCCTAGTGTGACAACTCTTGTTGTAAGTGATTCTTACTACTGTCTTACAATAAAAACCTGTTCTTTTGGATTCAGAATGATTTTCATGACTCCAAAGGTAGCACAATAAAACATAAAATGATCTGGGTCATAGTGGCTGAGCTTAAAGAGCAGTTGCCACTCGTGTATGTAATTCACATTCTCGGTCATCAGCGCGTGGGAGTTCCCGCTGTTGGCAATTCTTTGGCCGACAAGGCCGCAAAATCAGCAGTATCGACATATTTGGTTGCAGCAGTTACACATTACAAAAGTAAAATTGATGATGATATCTTGGCAGCTGTAGCCGCGACTGAGAAGGGAAGTAAATATCCTAAGGGATTCCCTTCAAAGTATTCATACAACTTAAGTCCTGATAAAGTTCCTTATGTGAAAATACCGGTTGTTGGTGAAAGGTTAATTCCCAACGCGGACCGCAGGTCCACACTGATTACAGCTGCCCATGAAGGTGTTGCGCATGCGGGCGTTTCTGCTACTGTATCTCAGTTACAACAACGTTTCTGTTGGCGGAGACTGCACAAACAGACGCGGGATTATGTCCTTCAATGTGACATTTGCCAGCAGATTAAACCTTCGACTGCTGCGCGTCCGCCCCAGACACAGTTGTACATTTCTAATAAACCACTTGGTTGTGTTTACTTACATCACTGCGGTCCTTTTTCTTCTGATACTGCGTATAAGTACATCTTAGTAGCAGTTGATTCATGCACACGCCTTGTGTGGGTGTGGCCACACCGCAGCGCTGATTCAAGAACCGTCATAAGAGACTTGCGCGTCTTTGTACGGATTTTTGCCTGTGGCACCTTCCATTCGGATCAGGGTCCTGCTTTCGCCTCTAAGGCGTATAGGGATGCCATGACTTCGTTGGGGGTCCAAGTCAAGTTTTCGTCTCCATACAGACCTGAGGGTAATAGTGTTGTGGAACGAATGAACCGAGATTTAAAGCAGTCTTTGACAGCTAGGGTTATAGGCACTGACAGGAACTGGCTGGCCCATCTCAATAGCGTGCAGCGTGCCCTTAATTATCTCCCTAGAAGGTCTCTGGGTGGGCGGACCCCATACGAAATGCTCTTTGGTATCAAGAGGTTTGTCCCGGACCTTGATGGTCTAGACCAGGCAGCAGTTGCTGCCTCCTTTGACGTAGATGAACATTGCAATGTTTTACAGGATCTACAAAAGACGAGAGACAGTCTTGCAAAGGAACACTTGCCCTCCACATCTGAGGCTGCGTTGCAGATTCCGGTAGTTGGCTGGCTACCCCAAGTTGGAGAACTGGTTCGAGAGAAGATCGAAAACAAGAAGGAATTTGGTCCCTCATATCGAGCTCCAGTTCCAGTGCTTGTCGTGAAGGGCACAAGAACAGTCATTTTACCACCACTTCCAAATCGTAAAGAAAAAAGGTATATCTCCATTGACAATGTCAAACTACACAGAGTGGCCGATTCTTCTTAGTATGACTCCTGCAGTCTCATGTCCATCGATTTTGAGAAATTCTGCTTTGGCCCCGGTTCCTAACCCCAGGCCTGATGTTGCCCTCGAGGTGCCTGCAGTTTTAAGTCCTTTATTGAGTTCACTACCTGGTGCTCAACTTGATGAGACTGAATATACTTACCCCACTGACTTATCGATGCCTGATTTGCAAACTTGTTTGGCTACAGAATCCAGATTTTCATTTGACACTGACTCTCACACATCGAAGACCCCTTCCAAGATTTCTGTTCTTGCAACACTATTTAAAAATCATTTTTTGATTCCTCCTGGGACCTACATTTGGTTGGTGCTTTTTTCGATTTACCTGTTCATGTCTATTGGATTTGTGGTGTATTTTTTCCACCTTGCCAACGGACACTATGTTGAAGAAAGAACATGCATTCGCCATATTAATGGGACATTGGCTCCCCATTCCTCATCACACAGATTGAAGAGGGACCTGGCTTTTGTTAATATCACTGCTTGGCCCGTCTTAGATGGGATTGTGTGGGATGCTATTAGGTTTCAAATCTATGGGCCCACTGAGGTTTTAAATGTCCCAAATGTGCGGCAAAAACTCGAGTGGGCGGGTTTATGACGGCCCCCCAGTCGTCATCAGCACACGAGCGCCGTAGAGCATGACGGATGGGGGCCGTCATCAGCATGCAAGAGGTTAAAATGACTGAAAAGTCCACTTCCAAGGTTAGACTTACACACACAAAATTATTGCATTCAAAGTCCTTTTTGGACCAATTGGCTGTTGGAGGCTACGAGCTGTGGAAAAATACTATTGATCTTAAATCTGTTTGGGGTTCTAAAAGTTGGCAAGTGCAAGGCACTGGGGCTTTGCATCGTGCTTGCCTCATCCCGAAACATATGTTGTTTTTTAATTCTACAATTTCACAAACAACTTGCTTTGGATTGGCTACTACTAACAAATTAAATGCTCCTTCTTTTCCTGAATTAGAAGAATATTCCAGTTGGAATAACAATACCAAGTTTTCCATCAGAGAATTACAGACTCTGTTACTGAATTCTTCCTTTAACATATCCAGTTTGGATCCTAAGGGTTGGTTGCTGTGGCACAGAAGTGCTGATTCTTGCCAGCATCTTTTCTGGGTTTCGCTCCAGGCTACACACAGGACAGGGTGGATCCCCGTTTTGAAAGTGGCCATTCTGTAACTACCTATTCTGTGGGCAAATTATGTCAGGGTTGGCTCAAACATTTCACTTTGTCGTCAGTTAAGATGCATTTATCTAAATTGACGGACGATGTTGATCTGAATGATTTTGTGAAAGGACCGGCTTCCGGCAGATCTAAAAGATGGATATATGCTATTTACAACAAAGTCTGGAAACTGTCCCAGATTGAGGTGGCTTCCCGCATTAGAGCTATAGATCAAACAAATTTAGAAAAAGTGCTAGCAGTTGTAGATAACAGCATTAACACGCTTTCTTCCTGCATTTACACGTTAGATAATATTGTGTCATCTGTTGATATTGTGCAAGATGAGGTGTCTGTTTTGTACCATGGTCAAAATCAATTGCGTTCTATTATGCAGTTTGCATGGACCTTGCAAACCTTAAAAGCTGGAAAAGTGCCATGGCACTACATGAATAAGTCATTATTTGCCCTGTTTAATTTGACTGAAAAGCAACGTTTTATGTCAATGAAAGATGAAGCTTTTTCTATGTTACACATTGAAAAGTTAGAACCGTTACCATTTTCAGTGGCTGAGACCAATTCGGCAACGTGGCTTATCCACGGGTTAATAACTCTACCTTTTCCCCTTTTCAAATTCGAAGCCTGAATGAAATACTATGCAATTGGCAGATATGAACCTCTGGGCACCGCTTATCTCCATGAAGCTTGGTCTCTACCATTTACCTATAGATGCCTTAGGGAGGTAAAAGAGGTTTACTTGAATGGTGAGGATTGTACTACAACACCAGATCACTCATTAATATGTAGGAATATCCAGTTGCATGGCTCTTGTAACCAGAACGAGACAAATTTAGCCTGTATTTTGAAAGGTACACCAGCACCTCCTATCATACCAACATTCACATTACTAGCAAACGGGATTTATTTACTTTTAAATAATGAAGATTGTTGTGGGATGGTAGCAGGAATTCCTATTGTGGTTACCGTCAGTGAGCGTGTGGTTTGCTGTAAAAATGTAATGTTCCCTCCTCCGCATGGGAAGTTTGATGTTTCCATCTGGCCGACGATTCCGACTTTGAAAGCAGAGTTCAACAAGATGAGTCGCATAAGAGCTCTATTGTCCCAGAAGGAAGTTGCCCTCACATCTGCTCATGAAACATTCGTCCTTCACGTGGCGAACACCCACAAGGAGGTGCATGCTTTATTAAATACTGATTTGCCCTTGCATTTCGGTGAGTTAATTCACACTATCTTTAATGCATCCTCCACCACAGGGCTGGCTCACTTTTTTAAAGTTGTTAGCAGTGGCCTTGTGACTTCTTTTCAAACTATATTTGGTGTGTTTTTTCATTGGATTTTTTCCAGTCTGTTTGGTGGATTTCCCTTAATGCTGGCTCTGGTTGCAGGCGTACTTCTGCTGTTTTGTTCATTTCAAAATGGATGCACGTCCTGTATTGCGAGAAGATCTGTCACGACCGCTGCTGCTCCGCAGCCGAATGCTTGAGTATTATGGAGCGCTGCCTCTTGCTACATTGAGTGCGGCTTATGGATTATCGTTTCGATTTTCCCATGCTTCTAGCCTGTCTTTCATTGCCTGAGTTGCGTTTTCGACTGGGCCCTGGATTTGGGTCTCTGCAATACGGTGTCTCCCAATGCGGGTTATGATCAGCTTATGAGCCCCTTAGTTGCTCATGAATTGCTTTGTTCTGGCGGAGGGATTATGGCCTTTGCAGCGATGCATGGAGTCCTGGGACGTTGTAATGTTTTCGCAGCAGCGCAAGATTTCTTGGCACGCAGCTTCATTGAGGAAGCACGAGTTGCCATCTGATGGTGCTAGAGGCTCCGGTAATTGAAGAACATGTATGTTCTTTCCCTTTGCTAAATTGGATGGCTGACATGTTTTCGGATGACAACAGTGACTTCCTATTGGAGGCTGTTGCTACGTATTTTGCATATACATTGTTGGATTGAGATGTGTCATTGCTTCTCTCTCTTCCATGACCGAGGTCACAAGTTGGACATCGGATATTTTTAATATTTTTTTTCTCTCAGCTTCATTTTTTTCTGCCCAGACCTATTGCCTTCACTATGTCCATGTCTAGAACTACTTGATTTGAAGTACATTCAAATTATGGAGTTTTTTGTTCCCGATTTTTCCCTGTGGCAATTTGAACTTGGTTCTGACGGTTGTTCTTGACCTCTGCTTTCCAAATTTGCCCTTTGTCTTATAAGTGCTCGGATCAAGAGAGGGTTTCATGGGGATGAGCCTTGCATTTACACTGTGTTAAGTTAGCATGAGCTTATTAGAAGTTTAAACGCCATTTTTCCTTTCTGCTGCCTTTGCACACGGCACACATTATTATAAATGTTTAGAGTCTAGCAGACTGTTTTGCTTCACACGAGAATAATATGTTTTCCTATAGTAGCAGCCTTGCTTGGTAAGCTTTGTCTGAACAGTGAGTGCCCAGGCCTTCAAGGTTATTTCAACACAGTGGTTGTTGTTCGGTCTGATCAGCGCACATTCTAGACATAACATATATGCAGTTGTGGCCACCTCTGATTTTGGCGCGTTTAATAATGCACTGCGCAGGCATGCTCACACACTTGGAGAACATTCGCATGCAGAGAGCTGGTGTAGAAAATGATGTGATCCATTTCCACTAGGGCCAGAGGTATGGGGCTGCCCTTGTAATACCAAGAGACCTTCTGTAGATATAAAATAACCTACAAGCAAGGGAGGGTGAGATCTAGGTGTAATCTAGCCTATTTCCATTTAGCATTTTAACATGCTTTCTCCCTTTGTATTTTATGGAATAGTAACTATGCTGATTATCTTGTTGCTTATAATATGTCTGCTTGTATTAGCTAAGATACTGGGCATGAGAACACGGCATTAGAAATAAATATTTCAAACTTGCACGTGTCTTCATTTACTCCCCGTTTTGGACTGGTATGAGAGTATAACGAAAGAGTGTTCATGTGTTCCACATTGCCTGAGGTATTCTAAGTTCCATGTTCTGGGTTGTCTAATCATTGGGGGTATGGAAGAACCAATGAGACACTGATTGCTAGTCTGGTAGGGGATTTTGGCTACTAAGGTGAGTTTTGGTACACCATATTTCACTGAGGTTCCAAGTCTCTATGCACAGTTCTGTGTACGAGCAGAATCCCTGCTACACTGTATACCCAGACTTCTTGCTCTTTGGGCCTGGCGGTAGCTCTTGGACGCCGTGCCTGTGGCACTCTGCGCTATTCCAACATGCTCGGCAGACACCTGCCACCCACATCTGGGAACCTCTTTTGCCAAGTCAGTCCACCAGCCTGCCAACATTAATGCTGCTTTGTACTTAGGGGCCCAAATAACTGCTTGTGTTTCCTCCCTGAGGACTAGGAACTGGGAGTCAAGCAGGTAGGGTGATCACTCATGCAGGCATCCGAGCTATCCCTTTGAACTTGAGGACGATGGTCGCGATGGGGGGAGGGAGCTGGCCCATGAGAAGCCCTGTTCTCAGCCCAGAGCCCTGCCGGAGACCCAACATTGCTGACTGATGTGTGCCTTGGCTGCTCGTTCTGCCTCCTTACATCTGGGCAAGCAGGCAGAGTATCGAAACGTCTGCCTCTTCCTTCAAGGAGCACAGATCTAATGCCTCCACAGAGTTGTGCCTGACCACCTACACCTTCCAAGATACAAATTGTGTGCACCACCTCCTTCAATTTCTCTCTAGTGGTACGACGCCCTCCCTTAACTGCAACAATGATGGGTAAGGATAGAGTCCCATTGGCAGGGGCACAATCCAAGATCGATAAATACATGACAAATTTGTTGGACTCTGCCAAGCAACATGTTACCATGGGCCGGGTCCACAGCCCCCGCACGATTACGTATGTTGCCCAAAACCTACAGACCATTTACACCTCCCGTGAGACCCTCAAATTAAAGCTTTGCAGAATTGAGTCAGATGTTGTGCTTCTTTGTCAAAGTCTCCATAAGGTGGTTGGGTGGGTTCCTGAGGTGGAAGGCTGTCTATCCATTCTTGAAGATGGCTCAACGGACCTCAAGGCTCAAGGCACAAGGCACAAGTAAATACACTTCATTTTACTGATCACGCCCTCGAAACCATAGAGGAGGAAGTTGAATATCACTCCAGACACAGCAACTTAAGGTTTGTGGGGTTCCCAAAAGGGGTTGAAGATAAACAGAGTAACTTTAACTGCAGTTTGCGACTTGAATACTCGTAAAATGAACAAAAGGATAGGAATAGGTTACCTTAAATTCCATAACATCAACAAAAGTGAAGTAATACAAGGCCAAATTCTTTAGAATTTCAGATTTTTCTTTCTGAAGTTGTGCAAGCTGTTGCTGTAAAACAAACACAAGTAAAAGTAACCAGTCAACCTTTTGTATTGATGTACAAAATCACACGAGTTTACAGGATGCAAAAGTGATTGACCCAGATATGCACTATACAGAGTGGGACAAACTTACCATATCACACCTGAAAACAGTGATAACAATGTAATTGAAAATGAATCAGTTAAAACATATTTTAATCAATGTACCAACTCCACAATCTTCAAGTTTGCATTTTCCACCAAGTTCAACCTGAAGTCTAAAGGCGGCAAAACCCTCAGTATCCTGGCCATTAAAGCCTGGAACAGCATGCCAAGACAGCTCAGACTTCAGACTCTTGAGAAACCTTTTAGGAAACTCCTCAAAACTTGGATTTTCAATCTCTCCGACGACTGGACTAAAGCCGCCATCTAGCTTCCCCCCCTCCCTTCACTTTGTGATTTGGTCTCAAGGTTTTACAGCGCCATGATGCTCCTTCCGGAGCGAACGCTGCGCTTTATAAATACCCTTCCAAATTCCAAATTTTGTATCCTAGGTTTCTTATCAACAATAATAACGGTTGGTAGCGTCTAGGACATTTAAATTACCCTGCGCATACATTTATCTTTTTTTCTCTCCTGTGCTGCGTGTCTCAGGTCAGGAAAGAACAACAACTTGCAGTGTCTAAACAACAACACTTTCTTGGCAACTGCACACAAAAACACCTCTACTTTAGGCAGGCTACCTAGCTTTATCTGGCCCTTTACTCCTCTAAAGTTCCTGCTCCAGGGCCCTACTTGGGAATCCCTGCGTTTACAGGAAATTGAGCATTTAGGTCCCAATATGCATTCATTTACAGACCGAAAGAAATCCAAGTCCTGAAGTTTGGAAGTCTACACTCTATTCTCCAAGAGTTCTACCTGTTGTTCGAGAAATGCTGGGCAATCAGTTTTTAAATGGTGCTGCAATGCAGATTCATGGTCTTAAAAGTTTGATTCTAACTACATTCTCTGCATTCCAGCAGGGAGAACTTCTTCTGTGTCTGACCTACTTGTTCTTATAGTTACTGCAGGTTGTTCTCCGTGGATAACATACTGGGGTGAATGTGGTAAAATGCAGTCAAACAAAAATGCTTGAAAGCTTTGGTTCATACTTCAACACACGCTAAATCCTCAGCAGATTACTTTGACTTTCACCTCCTTCCTCACCGGCAGAACCCAGAAAGTCCGCCTCCCCCCCTTCCAATCCGAAGCCTTCATGATCACCAGCGGCGTACCCCAAGGATCATCTCTCAGCCTGACCCTTTTCAACATCAACATGGCACCGCTCGCCGACGGCGTCCGCGCGCACCACCTCAACATCATCTCATACGCCGACGACACCCAGCTGATCCTCTCCCTCACCAAGGACCCAACCTACGCCAAATCCAACCTGCATGAGGGAATGAAGGCCGTCGCAGAGTGGATAAAGACCAGCCGTCTGAAACTGAACTCTGACAAAACGGAGGTCCTCCTCTCGGCTCCAACCCCTGCGCGTGGGACGACTCCTGGTGGCCGAACACGCTGGGAGCTGCCCGACACCCACCAACCACGCACGCAACCTGGGGTTCATCCTTGACTCAACGCTCTATATGACCCAGCAAGTCAACGCTGTTTCCTCCTCATGCTTCAACACCCTCCGCATGCTCCGCAAAATCTACAGATGGATCCCCCCGAAACCAGAAAGACGGTGACCCAAGCCCTCGTCAGTAGCAGACTGGACTACTGCAACACCCTCTATGCTCTAAAACTCCAGAAACGACTCCAACGAATACAGAACGCCTCCGCACGCCTCATCCTCTGACTCCCTCACCACAGCCCACCTGAGAGACCTGCACTGGCTCCTGGTCAACAAGAGGATCAGCTTCAAACTCCTCACCCACGCTCACAATGCTCTCCACAACGCCAGACCAGCATATCTCAACGAACGACTCCTTCTATGCCCCAAACCGCCAGCTCCGCTCCAGTGACCTCGCCCTCGCCACCGTCCTACGTTCTCCACACCACTGGAGTCAAGCTATCCTGGCTGAAGACGGCTGATAGCCAGAAACCGGTCCTAGGATGCTTGATTCCGGTCCAAGGAAGACATGACTTGGCAGTTCGGGCTGGACTGTTCCCATGAGGCACAGGGTCAAGGCTGATTTGCATATGGCCATGTCTGAATTGGGGTGGTGTGGTGAGCAAAAAAACGATGGATTTAGGCCCAGATCTCTGTACTGGGGTGAATGTATGACATTGTTCTGCATTCTGTCCATCAACTGTAGTTTTTGCGAACGACCACAGGCAGCAGATCATTCTCCCACCTCGCCGCCAAGAAATGGAACACCCTTCCCATTCACCTGCGGCAGACCCAGGACCAGCTGACCTTCAGGAGACTCCTCAGAAACCTGGCTGTTCGATCAGTAGCTGCGTCTTTCCCTCTCCCTCCAGCGCCTTGAGACCCTCACGGGTGAGTGGCGTGCTTTACAAATGTCTGATTGATTGACTGAACCTTGTCGGATTCCCCTCAGCAAAAGATCTGTAACTCCAATGGTCTTCAGACTTCAGCAACTTTCACAGAATGCACCATACCACAGCATGTCCAAGCAACTCTCATAGTTGTGGCTCACTAGGGGGGAAACTTCAAATTGAGACTAGTAGGCACCACGGGCCTGCAGCTAAACTATGCCGTGCCTGGCTAAGAATGTTAGCATACCCATCTTACAGGCCACCACCTGACAACTGGGTGCCAGCTCTACCTCTGACATTCAGAGGAAGCGAGATGTCAAAACATTAGGTATAAAATGCATCCTTGGTATACAGACTCTGTGGATCCATACACCCCTCTCCAAGGCTCCAACACCAGCTGTCATTGCATGCTCCTCTCCTTGTCAAAAGCAATACATCACTTACCTAATGCCACCAACTCCTGCCGACTGCATCAAAGCAAGCTCCAAACACAGCAAAGAACTCTTCAACATAGTCACAAAGTTCTCATACTCCTCAGCCACTGGAAATATTATTACACCTTCCCAGGAACTCTGCGACACCTTGACAGATTTCGTCCTTGAGAAGATCTCCATCTACAGAAACTTTGAACACCAACCACCCACAGCCTCAGCCTTCTCACCCCCACGAATGAAAAACATGACCACTTGCTCACCACCTGGGACCAGCTCATTAAACAAGACACCACTGCCATCATGAAATCAGCAGCGAGCTCAATGCATCCATCACCATGGCCTCCTTCCTCGAAGAATGGAAACAAGCAGAAGTCAAGCCACTACTCAAGAAACCATCCGCTGACCCAAATGAACTCAATAACTACTGCTCCATCTCCCTGCTGCCCTTTCCTGACAAAGACCTCGAAAAGGCCATCAACCACCAGTTCAAAGAACACCGGGAGAGGAACAATCGTTTGGAAACTTCTCAATCTGGAATCCGCACTAACCACAGCACCAAAATTACCCTGATCGCAGCCACAGACGTCAGAACACTCATTGAGCAGGGAAAATTGGCAGCCCTGATCATCCTCGACCTATCAGTAGTGTTCAACACAGTATCACACCAAACCCTGATCAAGGGCTTCACCAACAACGGAATCCAAGGAGACGCCCTCAAAAGGATCGCGTCCGTCCTCTTCGGAAGAACACAGAGATTCCACCTACCTCCCTTCACCTTAGAACCCAAGAACACTATCTGCGCCATCCCTCAAGGCTCTTCCCGCTGCCCTACTCTGTTCAACACCTATATGACTCCCTTGGCAAATGTCAGAACTCACCGACTAAGCATCATATGCTATGCTTTCGACACCTAGCTCATCCTCTCGCTATCGGAAGAACCCTCCGCAACACTGATCAACTTCCACAGACGATGAGCATTGCCAAATGGAATGAAAGAGAAATGCCTTAAGCTCAACACAGACAAGACGGAAGTGCTGATCTTCGGGAACAACACCTCACCATGGAACGCCTTGAGGCCCCCCGAACTAGGACCTTCACACAGTCCAACCGACCAAACTCGCAACCTTGTCATCATCCTGGACAGTAAGCTCAACCCAGTCTCATCTGCCTATTTCCTCACCGTTCCCATGTTCCGTAAGATCTTCAAGCTGCTCCCAATCGACACCAGAAGGACAGTCACCCAAGCCCTCATCAACAGCCGGATGGACTACATCAACACACTCTACGTAGGAATCACCTCACACCTCCTGAAGAGACTGCAGACCATACAGAATTCAGCGGCCAGACTCATCCTAGACCTCAAGAAGCTCCACTGGCTCCCCATTCAAAAGAGATGTCAGTTTAAGATGCTGATCTGTACCTTCAAAGTCCTACATAACCAAGACCAGCAAGCATCAACCACCACCTGAACTTACACCTTTGCTCCAGGCACTCCACCTCCCTCTGCATCCGCAACAGTGGAGGGCGCTCCTTCTCCTACCTCGCAGTAAAGTCCTGGAACGACCTCCAACATCACCTCTGGACCTCATCCTCTCTGCTGGAATTCAGGAGAGGACTCAAAACCTGGCTGTTCAACTGAACCTTCCGCTGCAACAGTGCTCTCAGAGCCTGGAAACCCTCCCGAGTGATTAGCCACGCTCTACAAATCCGGCTTGGTTGATTGAAAAGCCAGAAGCAGGGCCCCATACCAGAGCAGTTTATCAAAAAGCTGAAAAGCTAGAATTGATGTACCCTCATGCTCCTTCTCCTCTTTCTAATTTTTGTTTTCTATCGTGTTATTTGTTTTGTTTTTATTCAAGAGAAGTATCAGAGTCTAGAAGACGCAGTCCTGAGAGTGAACTTTACTAGCATTTGCTCCTTGGGTCGAAATTGCTCTAGCCATTAATTTCCCATCTACTTGAGGTGAGGAGATGCATTCCATCTCTGTAATGAAGATCACCCAAGCATCACAGAGTAGTCATGGGTGTACGTTTTTGACGTAACCTTTGTGCATTTAATTCCACTTTTGAAACCATAAGGCCTTTTGCTCATGGTGAAAGGAAAAAACTAAAATACAAAAACAATATAAATCAAATTTTGACTTGCAAGAACAACAGAACTTCCGAACATCACTCTTTACCATGTTCAAGAGTTCAAACACTAGGATATAGAAAGTTGACGTGAAGGGGGTCAGACGAGGCAGCACAAGTATTGTTATTTATCTCATAAAACCCTCTGATCAGTGTTGTGCATTGTCAGTGCTCCATAGGACAGAAGTGGTATGAGCCGGTCCCATTACTGCGAGACATGTTTTTTGCCAGGTTCACTGTGCCTTGAATAGTTCAAAATCAAAAAGAAAATCTGCATCGCCATTAAAACGTGCATTTTGCACATGTACTAATCAACAATAAGAATGTTTACATGTGCAAAATGGAATGCATGATTGCTAATAGATTTGAGCACATTCACCTGTCTGTATGCTATATTTGTGTTACATGTATGGCAGACTCAGGGCTGTGGCCCTTCCTCATTTATAGAGGAATGCAAACAGTACTCCAGCACATTTCCTTACGCTATGCTAGCCCTGATTTGGTGCATGAACTATTCAAGGTAAGGTGCAATGCAGGCAAGGGATAAACAGCTTCATTAACTGCATTGCTAGCTCCTGTACACCGACCCCAGCGCATACCTTTGAATTTCTACCCTTATTTGCAAAAGAAAAGGTTAATCTTCTAATTTTCTCAGCAAGAACCCTGTAGACCTATGCAAATAATGTGCTATTTGTCTCTAAAGAGCGGAGGTGAGAGATGCCGGCCTGTTCGGAAAAGAGAAGGGCCAGGTCTCTGCGCCCACATGGCTCAATGGAGTTTGCACCTGCTTTTTAGTATTCATGGTGGCCTGCACAGCAAAGCTAGTCATCCAGTGGGCTGGAAGCCTTCAGAACCTGTGTGCTGAAAAATACAGAAAAATCCAATTTGCTCCCTGCCTTGGAGTCTAAGACATTATTTCCACCGATTTAAACAGAACTGATTTTTTAAACTGAAGATAAAAAATAAAAAAAAGATGTTTTTTGTTGCAACTTAAATTTTGTTAATGTCCCATAAATCATAACCTGTCAAATATAAAATATACTTATACAAAGTAGCTATGAGGTACTCATTTGAAATACTACCAATTAACATACTACACTAAAAAATAACCATATGAAGTAGGAGAAAAGTGTGCTCATCTTTCTGTTTCTCCTACAAACATATACCTATTTAAATTCACGACTTACCAAAGCACATCCAGGCAAAGCCACGTTATGCATGCAAAATAAATTGAAGACAAACATAAAAACACTAAAACCTCAATATGTAAAAAATATCACTGAACAAAAGCGCTCACACAAGAACATAAAAGGAGGAAGAAAAACAAGAAAGCTTAGCAATGTTAGGACAATGTGAGAAAATCATCAGTAGATTCAAATATTCAATTAGATTTCGGGATTTTTAATTATAAGATGCAGCAACAATTAGAATACTTCAACATTACAAAAGCTGATCACAAAATACAATGACTACTGAGACTGGGGCATAGACACAACACTGCACGTCATATACTTAAATCACAGAATGGCTTATGATACTACACTGCACACATAGGATCTTAAACTGTCCTATATACATACAGTCTGTTGTGTCCGATATTTCAAGAATTGGGTCACAACAGAATTTAATTAAATCCACTCCATGCTGCTAACAAAATTGAATGAAATCCACTCCATGCTGCTAATCCCGAACATGTGGCAGGAAAGGGGCAGTAAGGGGGGTCAAGTGCAAGCATTTCAGATGGTTTGTTGCTCACATGTGTAACCATTCCACGAGCATCTCTGCTGGATTCTGGGGTCTTTGGTGCATGGACACTAGCAACAAGGAGGGAGCTGACATGCTTGTGGAGGGTGGGGGTGGATGTGCAGCACTCTACTCTATAGCTTTAAAGATCTGGAGCAGGAAAGGGGAGTAAAGAATGAAAACTCCAATCCTTCTCAAATTTCCAATCATCTCCCTTGGTTGCTGGGAGGAGGGAGTAGATTAATGGTCTGGGCAGCATCTTGAGCTTTTATATTAACTCGGTTCTACCTTTCCAGCAAAAAAGAGGGGGGGCTGGGATCTGGTGCTATTAATTGGGAGGACATACTCATGCAACTCCCCCTTTTCTAAAACTCTTGTGGCTGAGGAGGGATGGAGGAATTACAGGGGAAAGGAGGAAAATGGGGACAGAACGGCAAAGACACGAGAGATCAGAGACAAACATGCTAGGGGAAGAAAGAGAGAAATAAGTTCCTGCAACAAAAAAAATAAAACAAAAAAAAGAGGCACAAAGGTGAGGCAGACTTACAGAGGCAGGAGTATGCAAAGGCACAGAGAATTCACACGAGGCACAGGAGGGTTAGGGAGAAAGTCTCAAAACGATGAGATGAGATGAGAGTGATTCAAGGTACAGATGGGAGAAGTTAAAGACACAGGGGCGAGAAAACAGAAATAAAGGCAGGAAGGATTAGAGAAAGAGGAGACATTAAGAATACAGAGGAGAGATAAGACGGGCAGGGGTAACAGAGGCACAAAAAGAATAGTCCTGTGGGACAAACCTTATAGGAAGAGGTAAAGGAGGACGACACCGGAGATCAGGGGCAGAGCAGTGGCATAACCAGGGGAGGAATAATGTCTTGACACGAAAAAAGGAAATCGGTGGTGCACAGCTGATTAATCAGTAGTTTGTCGAAGTTTGCGGGTGCTCCCACGGGTAGTGTCTTCCGTCAGACACTTAGAAACATAAAATAGGTAGTGTATGCAAAGCCTTGCAAGTACATCACCGTTAGGGCACTCCAAATTCACAATGAGAATTGTTTTTCTTGTACCAAAAAGTTTTTATTTTGATTTATACGTTTGATATTGAAGTCATATCAATGTAATATTCATTCCATTATGTAGACACATGAACTATCCTCCAATGCATTTCGGGCCGGAGGCCCTTTGTCAAGGAGCGCTGTGGAGGGAGACAGAGAACGCTGCGGTGAGACGTTTAAAAGATGGATGAAAGAATAACGGGACTTTTAAGCGTGTCTAAGTGAGGGTTAAACAAATAATCAATCGACATGACTAAAGGGTGTGTACATCGGGAAGTGAGGGGAACAGTTAACCGCAAGGGAGTGAAATGAACCGGAGAGTTAAACTAGGTTACTTACTTAGTTCTAACGCGTTGCAAAGTTCAAACGGCTGTGAAGTCTGTGTGAATGGCGTTCATGCCGGTAGGCTTATGAACCCACGTGATTGGGACAGGGCGGGTGTGTTCACGAAGTGATGAACATAAAAAACGGTGCTTACGCTTAAAGCCCAGTGTGGGGGTCATCTTGGAAAGGTGATAAGTGGGGGATCAAGGAGCAATGTACACAATGCTGCGGGAAACTCTATGTAGGGAAAACGGAACGCAAAATAAAAACTCGATTAAATGAACACAAATCGAACATACGATTAAAACAGGAAAAATCGAACATTGCTATGCACTTCGCAGAATCACGCCACACCATCGCACAACTCAAATTCATTGTCCTTGAAACTGTGATTAAGAGAGAAGGAGTTGACAACAACAAACAACTGTTAAAGCGTGAACTTGAGTGGATTTACTTGTTACAAACCCAGAAGCCGTTCGGTCTCAATGACCGCATTGAATATAGCTGTTACCTTTAATATATATTGTATAGCATTGTGTACATTGCTCCTTGATCCCCCACTTATCACCTTTCCAAGATGACCCCCACACTGGGCTTTAAGCGTAAGCACCGTTTTTTATGTTCATCACTTCGTGAACACACCCGCCCTGTCCCAATCACGTGGGTTCATAAGCCTACCGGCATGAACGCCATTCACACAGACTTCACAGCCGTTTGAACTTTGCAACGCGTAAGAACTAAGTAAGTAACCTAGTTTAACTCTCCGGTTCATTTCACTCCCTTGCGGTTAACTGTTCCCCTCACTTCCCGATGTACACACCCTTTAGTCACGTCGATTGATTATTTGTTTAACCCTCACTTAGACACGCTTAAAAGTCCCGTTATTCTTTCATCCATCTTTTAAACGTCTCACCGCAGCGTTCTCTGTCTCCCTCCACAGCGCTCCTTGACAAAGGGCCTCCGGCCCGAAATGCATTGGAGGATAGTTCATGTGTCTACATAATGGAATGAATATTACATTGATATGACTTCAATATCAAACGTATAAATCAAAAAAAAAACTTTTTGGTACAAGAAAAACAAAATCTCATTGTGAATTTGGAGTGCCCTAACGGGGATGTACTTGCAAGGCTTTGCATACACTACCTATTTTATAACCAGGGGAGGAGCAGGGAGCTGGCAAGGACTGTGGGCCGAGCCATCCTTCAATATATTTCTGAATCCTCTCAGACACTGGGACTATTTCAGAGTATGGCTGTGTGACGAGGAGACAAATCTGTATGTGACAATCAAATTAATCCTCTCACACACACCTACCAATTATCTTCTCGTATACGTGTATCAAAGGTAAAGAAAATAGATGGGTGCAGGGAGGGTGTATGTATGTTACAGATTCAGACTTTCTCCCTGCATGAGCATAGCCACATAGACACACACAATTCCAAACACCCCAAAATGGAGAATGCATCAAAATACACACATTGGTATTTTTACCATTCTAAAAATGTACATATACATGCCCGAGGTGTATGAAGAAAGACTAGCAACTCACTCTGCACCAAATTCTGAGGCATACCCAAAACGCTCACAATACAGATCCCCATACTGGAGGTGAAAGCACCAAAAAGGAGTAGCCGGTGCTGATTTCGTGAGAGCGTGCCTGAACTACACGAAATAAATGTATAGCAGGCATCTCTAGATTTTATACACATAATAATAGTCCAGTAGCATTAAAAAGGGACCACTTTTTTACGACTTCCAGGCTGGCAAGTGTCCAAAGTGTTAAGTGGAGGATTCCGATGGATTCCAAAGCAGGGAGAATCAACTATCATGCTACAAGAACATTGTTAAATTGACACACCCGGAACACAGTGAACTGCCGCGAGGAGCCCGAGCACACACGATACCGATCTCCTTCTTGAACACAAACGTACTATTACCCAGAAGACACTCACGGCAAACCCAACGCTGGGATCACCGTCATTATGGTTGTTTTCTGATGACATAGTCCACCACTCCAGTACTGCCCCTACGCCAGCAGGGTTGGAATTATCACCAGCTGAGAGAGAGGGTAATATTTCCCGCAATTTGTCATTCCTACTTAGGTGTTTTTGACGACACAGTTCAACACTCCAGAATTTCTTTTTGGCCAGCCACGTGGAATTATTACCGGCTGAAAGACCTTCAAGTCTCCTTCTCCACCATACAGCCCTGAGGAAGTCGCAGAATTTCCACATGCGACGAAACACGTGTTGGCTGGTTCCTGTTTTGCCGCAATGAAAATTGAATAAAAGACAAAGCAACACTCTACAAGGACATGGACCATCGTTTCTAATTTATTAAGATTGTGTGAACACATACACACTGTATAATTACCTTCATGTGTGCCTAGGTTTTTGTTGAAATTTGTAACTGTGTGGGTTTTTCCAACACTAAATTGATGGGTTATGGGGCTTATCCCCTTACCTAGCTGAACCATACACCTCTGTGCTTACTTACACTTGCATATACTAGCAGAGCGCCATTTACCCGAGTTACTAAAAACCCTCCATCCTAGAACTAACCATGCTAAAAGAATATTTTTAAATTGACAAAAAACAATAGCTTCCGTTCTCTAAAAAAAAAATGTTATGACATATTAATTCAGTTAGAAAGATCAGGTGGCCTCCAACAGCTGTTTTAGCCATAAGCAGTCAAAAGCTCGACCGGTGAAGCCTGTGGGCATGCCTGACAGAGAACCGACCTAGAAGGGGAGGCCAGGAAAGGAAACCACAGTGGTCTCCTGGTACGCCAGTTGGAGAGCAGAGCAAGTAACAGATTGGGTGACGGAGAGGACCCGTACAAAAGATTGGGGAAGGAGCAGGGGCGAGCAACGTGGACTTGCCACTGCCGCTTACACATTGTTGATCAGCAGCTGTGAGAGATGGGGTGCTAGCTTACAGAGCGGCCTGATCCCAAAGCACGAGTATGCACAAGATCACAGTATGTTAACCTAACAACTGTAGGACTCTAGCCAACTCCCTCTGCTGTGATGAATACTGCGGCCAGAGTTCTCCACCGTATTGCTTTGAGGCTGCCACACTGTGACTTGGTGCGTTATCCCATCTGCTCATTCCTACCAGCCATCTTAATAAGAAAGGTGGCACCTGCTTGTGTTTGCTCTTCTTGTTTGTTGTTCTGTACTTTGCAGGATATATAAACATTTTTTGTATTCTATATTATTAAAACTGCATGTACACAGTAGTAACGGTTCTATAGTGTTCCGAAATACCCTTTTGGGTCTTGTGCGCACTATATATAATCATAGAAAGGAAGCCCTATCTTTTGTAGCTGTCATACGTATTCACATAGGTCAACTATAAGTAACGCAATTGACAAGGTATTTCAAAAGAAAACCGAAGTTAATGCTATTAAAGAAAATAACGTGGTTAAATAAGGCAAAACAGTACGCTGCTATTTTATTCGATATTGCTAACAAAGATGTATCAGTAAGTGGTGGAAGAAATGTAAAAGTTGCAGATTGATAGTGCTTGCATAGAACATGGAAGTGTGGGTTTGGAAAATGCAATAAAAATACTTTAAAAAATGTTTTTAAAACAAATCAGTAAGTGGTGGAAGTCATCTATGCACGAGTGGTTGATGGATGTTCACAGAGTGGCCATACTGGGCAAACAATTGAAAAATGCCGGGAGTTTAGGGAAACGTATGGCCACTGAGACATACTCAGAATCGCTGATGATAAACTACATGCGGCAGCTGAGGCTCAGTTTGGTAGGCTTGTGTGCCTTCTGCAAATAAAATGTTGGATACTGGACAGAAAAAAAAAAAAAGATGCCACCCTTAGTTTGTTTGGAAATTTGAAACGCACAAACACCAGACAAAGACATAGAAAAACACACAAATCTATAAGCTCACATATCATCCATACCCAGAAACCTACACAGAATTTCCAACCCATTTATATATAAATATATATCTTTTTATCAATTGCATGAGTGCTTTCCATTGCCCTGGGTCAGGAGTGCACTTTTTAATTAAGATTCCTCACAAATAATCCAGTCTGTACAAATGTAAATTAAAAAAAAATTCCATAATGTACAATGCTACATAAACACATCAAAAGTTAAGTTCAGAAGAAATAATTTTTCTTCCCAAATTTCAACAGAGATGGATTAGAATTCAGCAGTAGTGAATTATTATTTCAGGTCATGGGGCAAACTTAATAAGGAATTATATCTCCTTCCGAATATTGTCCTATTCTGGAGTTGGTGTCCGGCCACCTTTAAGATGGAATTACTGTGGTAGAATAGGGTTAGTCTTGCACCAGAATGCGGCCTATGTACTTGTCAAGTATTCCTAAAAAAGTTAAGAACTCCACTGCTTACTTGGAATCTTACAGTGTTTAACTTCTAACAGGAATATTGTTTCAAATGACTGAATATACAATATTTACATGCAGCCAAGTGTAATTGATATGGTGGAACCCACAGATGGAGTTAGGCATCATCCACATAGTGGTGCAGCACCTGACCCAATTTTCTTCAAACCACAAACTGAATGACAGAAGTGAAAGCACAGAAATGGGACATGGGATATGGGTTGGACTCGTTCTCCCAGATCCTACTCTACTGAATAATAATATTTCACAATTCTGTCCGGATACTGTTGAATCGTTATATGCGTTTTAGATTCCTTTCTATTATACTTTGAAAAATCATTTCAGGCAGGCTAGTAAAAGACATAAAAAAGTAATTTCTAATTTCCAAATGCTTTATAAAATATCTGCTCACATCTTAAAGCTCTCTCAGAGATTAACTCAATCTGAAAAGCTCAAACATCCACTGGCAAGCTGTACCAAGAAATAAACTAACACATAAAAAGCATACACATACCCATAATTCAAACCCAAACAAACTGACAAACAAATCATGACTTAATATCGCTAGCAGAGGAACTTATTTCAACTTATGTGTGCACCAGTTATTGTGATCCTTAAAAACCTGGCACATTTTTAATACTAAATACTGTAATCTAGGTCGCGATGCATTTCAACTATTTGAAGTGTAATGAGTTCTATTTTGTCCTGTGCAATGCAGCAGTTTAACAAAATTAACTTTTTCAGTTTTGTTTCACATCAATTTGTAGCAGCACACTTCCCAACACTAATGAAATTGTGCTTAATGTTTTCGCTCATGGCACACTAATTCTTGGCATTGGCACTGGCACCAAAGCGCTTGTCATGCCGGATTATCTTTTGCACAAACTCCAGGTTGTGCAAAACTCTGCGGCTAGAGCCATCTTCGGCCTACCCCGGCAAGCCAGAGCCTCTGAGTTGCTAGTCTCCCTGCACTGGCTTCCGATTAAAAAACGAATCATATTCAAAGCTCTTACACTGGCCCACAAGGCACTCCATCTGGTAGGGGCTTCTTACATTAGGAAACGGCTTTCCTTTTACAAGCCCACCAGATCTCTCCGGTCAGAAAATCTTGGCTTGGCAATGGTGCCTCCCATTAAGAAAGCCAGAATTGGTGGACGTTCCTTTAAACATCATGCCCCCAGACTTTGGAACTCTCTTCCCGTTGGTCTCCGCCACATTTCCAATTTGTTTTCCTTTAGAAAGGCCCTGAAAACGTGGCTTTTTAATCAATAATACTGTTATGTCTGTTACCCTTCTTCTTTTTCAGTAATGGGTCAGAAAGCGCCGGGACACTCCTTGGAGTAGCCGTGCGCTATATAAGTTACCCATTAACATAACATAACATGTATCCCGGATCTGATTCATCCGTACAAATATGAAAAATGTACTTACTATTAATCATAAATTGGCAGCTTGTTCTGCTGTTGATTAAAATGCTGTTTATAAATCCGGCATGTCGTGCGGGGTTCGGAAAAGTACGCCTTTCACATCCAGTTTTTCGATTGATTCTGGCTTGCAGGCTGACTATAATGAGTCACACTCTCGTTATGTGAATGTCACAATACAGTGGATCATACACTCCATCTTAAATCAATGCAATCCCCATTCTGTGTGCTTAGATGCATCCTGGCCTAAGCGTCAAAGGTCTTCATGCGCCTGGTGTAAAATCGCCCCTCCATGTCAGCTTAGGAGATTCTAGAGAGGCAGCAATTGTGTGAGGCTGTCGGCTGATCCTGCAATGAGGCGGCGAGACGAGGGATTAGCAAAATCAAGATGGAGCAACAGGAGTATTGTCAGTAGTCTGCCATCTCTTTCCTACTCTGCTTGGTAGATGCGACAGAGAAAGGGGGAACATACACAAATATTCCTGACCAACCTAGCTAAAGAAGACACCACTGGAAATTAGACAACGGGTAGCCGGGTGTGTAATTGTGGCATTTCACATTTTCCCTGGTCACAACCCCATGATTGTGCCCATACCTAAAGGCACTTTTATAGGACCACGGCTCAGTTGTGCATCTCCTGGTTACCCTTGCTTCAGCAGGTCTGCCACACAGTTGCCCAAACCTTGCGTATGTTCTGCTGGATACAATATGCACCTTTCTAATGCTCAATGCCTTATTTCCTGTGTCAAACCACCAGGAGTTTGTCCCACTCTTTCTATAGGCAGTACATTGGTTTGTGGTCATGGATAAAGACCAAAATACTTTAAGGAAGAAGAGAGGAAAATAAACCTAAGAGTATAACACCCAATGACGGCTGGCCTCAAACTAAAGCAGCAGGAAGGTGCTACACAGAGACAGAATAAGTCTGGTACCTCCCCTCCAACTGCTGTGATAGAGCAATACCTATTGAGATGGGGTTTCAAAGAATGGTGAAACTTTACCCAACCAAATATTTACCTGGTTCAGCATACTATATACTTACAACTGGTCAGAGACACCAAGAAAGAAGCTCTGATGTGATTCAAAGTTACAGAGAAAGGGGATGTGTCGTGAAGAAATCCCCTTGAGCCATTTGAATTTGAATTTAAAAACATTTATACAGCGCGCTTTCACCCAGCGGTTTCATGGCGCTATTAAGTTGCAATGGACGGCAGCAGTAGGAGGGAGTTTAGACGGGGTAAGCTTGCGTAAATAAGAGGGTTTTGAGTTCCCTCCGAAACTGAGTGTAAGAGGGCATTGTGCGAAGGGCAACAGGGAGAGAATTCCAGAATGCTGGGGCCAGGACAGCGAACTTCGTTCCACCTGCCCTCCGTTTTTTAAAACGGGGGGTGACTAGGAGGGCCGAGTGAGAGGAGCGTAGTTCTCTGCCTGGAAGGTAGGGCACAATGGCAGAGCATATAAATTCCGGGGCAGTGCCTGACCTAGCCTGAAAGGTGAGGCAGCCAAGTTTGAAGAGGGCACGTTCTCGCACCGGCAGCCAGTGTAGAGCTTTAAGTAGCGGACTGGCCCGATGATATTTAGGGAGGCCATCAATCAGGCGGGCAGCCTGATTCTGCACCAGCTGCAGACGATGGATCGCGTAAGCTGGGGCCCCATTGTATATAGCATTACCATAGTCAATGCGGGACAGTACCATGGCCATGACAATGATTTTCAGAGCCGGGAGGGAAAAAAAGCGGGAGACTTTCCTAATTATTCTTAGGGAGAAGAAACAAGAAGAGACAACCGAACCAATGTGTGAATGGATAGACAGTTGTGAATCCAAGAAAATCCCAAGGGTTTTAACTTTAGAAACAGGGAGTGGAGGGGCACCAAGTGAAGGGGGCCAAAAGGAAGGGGACCATGGACTGCAACCACCTCCGGTCAAGACCAACTCGGTCTTGTCTGGATTGAGTTTGAGGTGGTTGCAGTTCATCCAATCTTGGATGAATGTCATGACTGACTGGACGTTCTGGGCAGATGAAGGGGAGTGGGAAAGGTTAAAGATTAGCTGGAGGTCATCGGCATTCCAGGGCATTTTCATGCAGACTAAATCATGACGACCTCCTATCAGTGTTAAAATATTCCTTTGTATTTTTTGCTTCTTAAATCTACTGACTAGTGAAGAGAAGAAAACATTTGTCAACTAGTAATTAGTTTTACTCCCCAGTTGTTGCCTAGCCTTGTTTTTCTCTCCTTTACACATGGAAATAGGGTAAAAAAAAGGAGGCCTCCCCTGATAAGGTTAGCATCACATAGTGATTCAACATTCTTGACTGAGTTGAGGATGGGCCCCATGATGAAGCAAGCCACCAAAGAGTGTGTGAGGGCCTTCCTTCCTAAATAAGTGGAAGTTTGGGCTTCAGTGATATTCTACACCTTCCAAAGACATCAGGGATACCTCTTGCTGGTTCATGGGTTAAGAGCACCTTGGCAATCAGGTATTCCTGATGTGCCCTATAGGCGTAATGCATCACTGAGTTAAGAGCATCACTTTGCGTTACATTTTGAATATTAAACCCCCGCTGAGATGAGTCTTCAATACTTGTTATCTTAAAGCGTGGTTGGCTTAAAATTAAGTACTCTTAATTTTAATCTTAAAATTAAGTATCTGAAGAGGAGGTTTCAGTCTTCTAAGAATCGCCAATAGTCTATCTGATATTCGCCTTTCTTTATGGTAGAGGACATAATTACGCAATAACATGCTGCCTGAGGGGATTCCCATTGCTTGGGCAAACACCCCAGCCTTCTGACCAATGTTTAAGTCTTCGGAGGATTGTGGCCTTCTTATTGCTAGTTCAGGGTACCACCACATTTCTTTGCGCCCCTCAAACAGGAACAGTTGCTGGCTCCGACGCTTCTTTGCTGAAAATATGAAGCCACCTTTGTTAAGTTCGCTGGCAGAGGTCAGATTGCACAGAGCTGCGGTCATTTGCTTGCAATCTAGTTTAAGAAAAAAAGTTCTGTGTTGCCTGAGGGCTCTCAGATGCTGCTAGCTAAACCTTTCTTGAATGGTTTTTTTTTTTAAGAACCCCTTCGCCTCATAGACCTTTGGGGTAAATAAATACTGCATAATGAATAGTAGAGCGTTTTTGCTTGGTGGAGAAGAAGTGGAAAAAACGTCCCACTTCACTTACCTAGGCGTCCCTATTGATACTAATTTTAACTGGAATTTGTATTTAATGTTAGAGTTTTACAATTTCAAAGGGTATTTGATGCAGTTTTCAGATTCACAAAAAAGCTGGGACATAAACCCATAAGTGAGCTACTATGTATCTTTAAAAGTAACATTTTTATCGGTTGCAAGTTTCTGTAAAGCCCTCCAGATTATACAGAATAAATTCATAAGACAACTTCTGGCTACCCCACACTCTACTCCAACGTCATTTTGCCACGAGGAGGTAGGGCTAAACTATTTGGAAGAGTACATCAAATTACAACCCGTCTTATTGTTCCAGCGTATTTGGAAAAATCCAGAAGCCCAATATGTAGAACAGTGCTGTTAGATTGCCTGAATCTGGACAATTGCTTAGACATTCTTTGGCTGAAATCTGTCAAGAAGGGCTTTGAAAGCCTGGGCATCCCAGCTTTTTATCACAACCCGGCTCTTGTATCCAACAATTCCTCAGGATACATAAAAATTCTTTTTTATCAACATGTACAAAAGGCACAACATATTGATAGCCAGGAAGAGTGCGGAATCAACTTTCACAACTACGCCCAGCATTTTATTGACAGTATATTGTAGATGAAAGACAGAAGTTCTTACTTACAATTGTGATGTATTCCTATAGGTTCTGTATCGATCCCCCTATTCCTGACCCTATTCTGGTTAACAAGTTAACTAGCAGCCATCCCATGAGGCAGAAAACTCCCATGATGCAGGAACCGTTATCTGATAAAGCCACACTACGGCACAGGAACGTGTTATCTGATTAAGTCATAACGCTTGCCATCTAATTAGACAAGCGATATTCCTCCAGCCCCTGATAAGGCATACGGAGTTCTCAAAACAAATCAAACCTATGACAGACCTGGGAAAAACCCTGCGGCCATTGTTTTGATTTCACCGAGAACTTCAGCAAAAGAATGTGCTAACGACCAGGTCGTATGACATCCTTATTGACGTATCTATGTCCATCCTTACGTCAATCTCGGCACCTTAAAGGTATAAATATTACCGATATTGCCCTATGCAAACACACGCGGTGGTGACGAGGACGGAGCAGCCAGACTTGCCGAAGCCCAGAGCAGAGCAGACCCCGCTGGCGCAGCCCCGCCTTCCTGACGCGCTGAGAACGAGACGCTGCTTTCTCCTGCCGAGAAATCCAGCTCCGGCGCTTCCGGGTAGCCCTCGCAGGCAGCCTGGAATATCGAGACCAGAGACGAGAGATACCATCCCTCATTCATCCTAGATTCCAGGTACAGAACTGAATAACCCCTTACAGAGAATTCTTTAGTCAGTCACTTGGCAAAACAAACTTAACTTAAACTGTAACTTTCTATTCCCGCCCACGTATTAGGCTTAGGTCAGGTACACGGGGTAGGCGTAGTTAGAAACACCAGTTGAGTACGATTAGTCAAATGTAAATGTGTATGTATTCATTTTAAACCTTCATATGGCTTAGAAACCATATCAATGTTTTTACAGTATTATTTTATACTTCTGCTTTTATTGTATGCACTTTACTTAACCATAAGTATTGCAATAATATCGATCCATTTCTCTTATATGAGAAAAGAGACTGATCAATAAATAACATCTTTTATTGAACACGCCCGTCTCTTCCTTTTCTCTACAATCTGGTGAGACTAAGAATGCACGTACTGACTGAGTAAAATAAGTCGTCTTTTGTTTTCACACGACTCTAGAGATACACTCTTGATTAGGGGAGAGCAAAGTTGTCATGTTCTATGGTTGTCAGAAACTAAATCCCTTCTTGTCTATCCAGGGAGGTTCAACTCCTCCTTGCCTATTCGAGAAAGTTTCTAGTGAACTCTGAGCTAGCTGGCAAAACCCAAAACTTTAAGTCTAATATCGACAGTAGTAGACCTAGTTAACGTCTGGTCTAGGCCTATACTATTGAAGGTATTATTCCAATGCGCAGAGCCTATTGGGATAATAGGAACTACACTACACAATGTTTGGACTACACACTATACACTTACTGGTGGGCCTATTCCACCAAATGTCTCAGGTTTTCATTTATTTATTTATTTATTTGCGGGTTTGTATCGCGCTCGAATCGACTCCCAGAGGATTATCTCTGCGCCATAGGAACCCAGGAAGACACAGTCAGAGGGGAACCAGACGAAAATGGACTAGTTTTGAAACAGCAAGGTTTTGAGTTGCTTTCTAAACAGCAGATGTTCTGAGCACTGTCTGAGAGCTAGAGGGAGCTTATTCCATAGCGATGGCCCAACCACAGAAAGAGCTCTGCCTCCGTGCCTGGCCTTCTTCGCACGGGGCACACACAATAGGAATTGGTTGCTTGACCTAAGGGAGTGTGCAGGGGCGTAGGGTATAAATTTATTTTTCAGATATGCAGGACCTAGTCCGTTTAAGCTCTTGTGAATTAGACAACATGCCTTAAACTTCGTCCTCTGCCGGACCGACAGCCAATGCAGTTTGTCCAGGAGAGGTTTGGACGCAGTTCGGGGGGGCGTTAAAGACCAGGCGGGCCACAGTGTTCTGGATCACTTGGAGTTTGGCTAATACTCCCTCGTTTACAGATAGTAGCAAGCCGTTACAGTAATCAATACGGCTAAGGACAAGGGCCTGTACCAATGTTTTCCTGATGGAGTCTGGAAGTATAGGGAAGACTTTGCGTAGTAGGCTTATCACGTGGAAGCACGAGCCCACGATATAATTGCCATGTTGTTTCGGTGAAAGCTCCTGATCTAGGCGGACTCCTAAGTTCTTTACGATCTGTTTGGGTTCAGGGACTGGTCCCAGATCATGTGGCCACCAATCTGGGGTCCAGAGGATTTTTGCCTCCCGGAACAGCATGAGTTCGGTCTTGCTTACATTACACTGCAGGCAGTTTGATAACATCCACTGAGCCACAGCTTTCATGCCCTGAGAAAAGGAGTTTTTAACCTCGGTGGTGAGAGATTTAAAGGGAAAAAGGAGCTGTGTGTCATCCGCGTAAGACACAGGGATGAAACCATATGCTCGCATAATTCCAGCCAGGGGTGCCACGTAGATGTTAAAGAGAGTCAGGCTCAAACAAGAGCCCTGTGGCACCCCTTTAGAAATCTCTACCTCCACCGAGCGATAGGCACCCATGGTGACGCATTGGGTGCGGTTGGATAAGAAGCTCCTTAGCCAGGTAAGAGCCTTGTTCTCTATACCGATGTTTGCCAGTCGATTTGTCAAGATGTTGTGTGACACAGTGTCGAACGCCGCCAACAGGTCTAGTAGTACCAGGATGACTGAGTGGCCTCTATCCTGATACATATGTAGGTCGTCTGTGACTGACATCAGGGTTGACTCTGTGCTGTGTTTGGGCCTAAAACTGGATTGTGAGTAATCCAGCCCTCCTGCCTGTTCAATATAGATGGATAGGTGGCGATTCACATGTTTTTCAGTGAGTTTTCCTAGGAATGGTAGCAGGGATATCGGTCTAAGATTGGACAGGTCTGTCCATGGAATTGTGGAGTTTTTCCTAATGGGTCTTACCAGAGCCTTTTTCCACCCCCTGGGGACCTCACCTGTGCTCAGGGAAAGATTTACCAATCTCTGAATCCCAGGACCTAGTTCTTTACCAAGCATAGGCATAATTCTTGCTGGGATAGTGTCATCTGGACACCCGCTCTTGATTTGCGTGGTTAAAGATACCACATCTTCTAATGAGATAGGAGGAAATATGCCTAGGGTGTGCGTGGTAGGGTTAGGTTCTTCCTTAATTTGTGGTTGGGAATTATCTGCACAAAAGGACAGGTTGGAGCTAATGATTTTCTCATAGACCCCATCTATTTTTTTGGTGAAGAACTGTGAGATGTCATCACACAGTTGCGGAGACGCTAACTCTGAGCTCTCGCAGGCCACCGGTTTAACGAATGACTGCAGGATTTGGTATAATACCCTTGGAGTATTTCCAGCAGCTGCGAGTTGGGACGCAATGGGGTTTTTGCGCTCCATGCGAATGGCTTTATGGTATGTGGAGAGGGATTCCCAGTAGTGGCTCTTGTTATCAGCCAAATGGGACAATCTCCATTTTTTTTCAATCTCCATTTTTTATCAAGTTTCCTGGCGGCTTTTTTTAGGGACCTTAATTGCTCTGAGAACCAGACTTCTTGTTTATGTGCCGGGCGTGATTTAAACAGTTTCAAGGGGGCAATATAATTCGCTGCTGTCACAAGCGCCCCTTCAAATTTAGTCAAGGCCACCTCAATGTCTTCAGTGAGCGTGAGGGAGGGTTCTACAAACCTCTCTTTAAAAGAATCTTGGGTCATTTTGTGCCATTGCCTCCGTTTACTCGGCAAGGCAATCGGGCCTGAGGGAAGAGTACTAATGCGAGGAGTGTAACATTCTACAATGAAATGATCGGTCCATTTTACTTGTGTTGGAGGTAGGCAGTTGATTGATGGGGAGTTGGACAGGATTAAATCCAGAGTGTGTCCTGCCTGGTGTGTTGGACCACTATTAGCTTGTTTTAGGCCCAGTAAGGACAGATCCGTCAGTAGGGATTGTGCCTCAATGCACTCTTTTATTTCTCTATGAACGTTGAAGTCTCCCACAAGTAAGAAATCGCTATCTTTGCTTACATGGGGGGCCAATGCTTCCACTAGTGTGATGGAGAAATTGGCACAAGGCCCATCTTTACCCCTTAGTCATTGTGAGATCCCAGACAAACAAAGCACCATGCACTTTACTTTATTTCGTACATTTTACCTACATTAAAGAAAGCAGTTCCTGCACCCCACATTGCGTTCTTTAGACTCTAGATCCACCAAGCAGCGTTACCTTACTTAATAAAACGGTTACTATTGCGGTTTTAAATGTCATCTTAAATTCCCTGAGACTATGATCTAAATACTGAAATTTTTATGGTATTTTGCTGCTAGAACACTATTTAATGGAGAATGCCAAAGTTTTTAAAGTTTATTTTTATAATTGTTTTTTTACCGGACTTTTTAATCATGCATGAACCCCTTTGAACTGTGCATTTTATGATATGACTTTTAAGGCTCGCTAGAGCCGAATAAAGAATTTTGATTGACTGAATAGTAGGCTCCTCTGTGGGGGATATATGAAGGTCTGGAGCCAGCAATGATAGCACAAGATAAGACCAGTCGGTATCTGCAAGCCTGCTTCATCAAATGCTGTTCTAGTGTCAGCAATGGAGATGGCATTCAATTCTTAGACAATCTATTCCACCCTTATGCAATGCATGAAATGCTGGATTAACTCCTTCAGCATCTTCCGACTGACACTGTCATAGCAACTAACTCTCTCATTAAAAGGTTCTGGGAACACCACACCCTGAATGTCAGATAAGGCAGAGTGTGGTAATTAGTGGGTGCAGCATTACCACACCATTATACAGTTTTCCCAGAGGAATTGAGAATTCTCATGGTAATCCTTGTTTGTGCTCCAATTTCTGCATGTTTCTCCACATTCTGGGTTTAAAATCTCATCTCAACCCAAATTAGGATTACAGAGGGAGTTATACATGTGCTGTACCAACTCATAGCTGTGCTCTTAGCCACTTTCGGTCATGTAGCTTCGAAGTGCTTGCTAAAAGGCAATGTCAACACATGGATGATAATAGATTCTGCAGTTTTCTTAAGTAGAAGGGATCTTGGGGAGTATACTGATACTTCTGGATCTACATAAGAGTTTACAATTCAGGTATTTGTTTTATTTAACTGGTTTCATAGGGTAAAAGAGAAAAAGAATAGTTTCTGTTGTCCTAGTTAGTGTCCCTGATATTTTCATAACACAATTCAGTCATTATGTGGAGAAACTGCCCAACAGGTTGTGATACTTTAATGAGATGCCTTAGTGAGTCCGACAGTGTAGGCTGCTTGCACAATCGTCACATGCAATCATCATTCCTTGCACAATCCAAACCAAATGCACGCACACCACCGACCGCCGCCCGTTCCCGTTGAAAGTGATCAAACACACAACAGCACGTATTAATACATATTCCTTTTCCATTTCAGATTTCTTAACAATGAAAGTCACTAACAGTCCTAAATTGAATTTTCGCTGGCTCGTATAGCATTCAACCTCACCTCGCCCAAGACACTCTCCCCTCCATAACTCCAGGTTTTGTCTTCTACAGAGGTTCAAGGACACTTGCCGTCACCCAAAGACAAGTTGCATCTTTTAATTTAGCTCACTTTTTTTTTCAAGTTTGCCTCTTGGGAGCGGCTGGCCACACTGCTTCTCCCTTAGATTATTATATTTTTACTGCTGATGCTGACATGGTAGTGACTAGCTACACAGAGTAGGGAGTGAGTTTATGCTGTGTGGGATCAGCACTACTGCTCTATGAAGCAGCCAAAAGCCCCACCGGCTTCCTTTCTTTAATTTTCTCCTTCTCCCCATCATGCCATACCTGCAGTACCAATTACTAGTATAATGCTTTAGCAGAAACATGCTCGCCATTACGCCTCTAAACAACTGCAAAATGCCTGACCAGATTGTACACCTCCTCCTCAACCCAATAGCAAATACAAAGCATTACAAAATAATTCATACAAATGACAGTTTTTCACAATGCAAACATACCTACAGCAAACTTGACTACAGACAAAAAACATCTATGAGTCTGAAAGTACAGGACCACACAAATGTTAAACGTGTGTTACACAAATGCTGGTAACATAACAGTCAGGGACACCAACTGCAAATTTAGCTTCTGAGTATCACTTAGAATGGGCAATACTAAACCTGTCGTTAAATTACTATTCAGATAAAATTCTTCTGAAAAGATACTAAACATTTAAAAAGTAGAATAGTCAACACAGTCTCCAACAACCATAAGTAAACTACCTTCAAACATAAATACCCCATTGAGTTTGGCTGATTTTACAGTACAAAAAAAGTGAGACACCTGACGGAGGGTAATGGTGTACGCTACCATCTTATTGGCAGGCCATGCCTTCACCATTGAGATAATTGTTACACAGTCCATTAGCATAAGATAATAACAATTAATAGGATCAGCAATTATCATAAGCAGCTACAAAATGCAACAGGCGATAGGTCAGTACTAGTTCCATCTCATTCTACTATTCCCAAAAATCAAAGGCTGAGATGTAGCAAAAGGGAAACCAAAGGAATACAAGCTTAAATTCATAAACAACAATTGCAACAGAATCGAAAATAACCAATTCGTGAATGCAATTGTGGTTTAATATAAAACATGCTTTCCAGATTTAAATACTACAGTTTAAATGTTTAACGCCCAATGCATTGATTAAATGAGAAAGAAGGTATGCCTTTCCAATATTGATGAAGTTAACATTTGCCCTTTGCACACGTACAGAGCTCATAACCTTAAGCTCATGTGGAGCAGTAAACTTTTCAACTGACTGAGATAAAAATCAAGCTCTGGCTTTCACATTAATGGAGTACAGTTACTGAATTCCATCATAATGGGTAACACGAGCTTTAAACATTTACGGTTTTAAGTCTTTATAGTCAAAACAACAGCCCAGACAGAGAGAAATGTATTATTTATGGAAAGTAAAATTCATATATAGTATTTTGCATTCTTCAAGACAAGGCTAAGCGCTAATCAATTAAAGGACTTTGACATGCATCCCAAAAGAGCGACTGTCACTACCTTCAATCTTGTGCCAGCTCAATCAATCCCAGCCAAGCACTGCTTAGGTGGTGGTCTACTTACATTGTTGTTTCGTGTTTCTACAGCTGGAAACTTTCTAACAATAAACTTGACTGCAGATTCCAGATTTTTATCAATGAGATAGGAAGGCTTTGCTTTGGGATCACCACATGCCTATAAGAAAACAAAGGAAAGCAAACATTGAAATTATAATTGCCTTTAAAACTTCAATAATCTTTAGTAAAATTACTTTATGTATGATATGACATAATGGGAAAAAGTGAAGGGAAACATCACATTTTAAGAATGCAAAGGCTGACAGCGTAGACAACCTTGAGTGAAATCATTTGTAACACCAGTATTAACAGTGCACAAAAGCAGAGAGGGGAAAACTACATGCGCATCACCAAAGTCTCCCTGATCAAAATTCCATGCTTCAACATAAATTAAAAACCCAACCATATGCAGGGTGAGGCAGAAGCTAATAAACTGTAAAAACATTCAAAGCAACAACCAATGCACAAAGGCAAATGGGGTAAGGCAAATGTAACTACGCAGCTGATATTACATAAACCATTTTCCAACTTTGTACTATTCATTGTGATTATTTTTGCTGCATTTTTGTACTGCAGCTGAAGCAATATCTCAAAAAAAGAGTACGTACAATAGTTGACAAAGCACTTTTACTGAAAATGCTGGTTGCAAATGTTGACAGTGTTTTCTATGCAGGATTTCTTTGAGCTAAAGTGCTTCCTATGTAGTCATTAAATGGAATGAGCGATTTATTTAATTCGGTTTTAAAGGTTTATATAAGAACTATAAAGAACTGTTCTAAAAGCAGCCTGTGCTCCACACAAATGTACAAATCACATACTGGGGGAATCCAATTAAGTGTATACTGAGGAACTACTGGGACTCTAAACGTGTACTTCGCTTCAGCATCAATTTCGATGGCTGTGTTGTGAAATATTGAGGTGGGAGTAATGGAGTATGAATGTGGAGTGAAAGCGGGCAAAAAGGTAGAGAGAGAGGGAAGGCAAAATATTAGCAAACCTTCCAAACTTGTCCTTGCTGGGGAAGCATTTAAACAAAAAGAGAGAAAATTACACATAAACATAGATTTGCAAAATGACACTTGACACGTGAAAAGGGCTGTTAAGGAACAACGTTGTCTTTATTGCCAACACAACAAATGTAAGCCTAGATCCAGCAACCAACATTTTACACACATTTATCACGGAGAATAACTATTTTAACAACACACAAGAATATGTATCATTTAACACCAGTTTTCACATTATAAAACAACTGTTAAATAATGGAAAACGGTTGATTAACAAAGGATGCAAACTGTACATATTAAATGAGAAAAAAAAGATTGGCATGCTAAAATACTGGTGTTGTCATGCAAATGTAACGGCGTCAGTGCAGGTACAATTTTTACTGAAATATAAACTAAGTGATTAACAATTAAACTAATAGGGAAAAGTAGCTAATGCTTACCCAAGATTCAGACATTTGAAAAAGATCTAATGGACTTTAAATTGAATATCAAATTTATCAGTAAACAGGAGTACAAACGTGAATATGCCCACACATCCATTTTGAAAACCTCAAAATCAGATGAATTACAATATATGTTAAAAATATAATTGCTACGTATTATTAATTTTTTAAAAGAAGACTGATCACCTGCTGAACTGCAAGAAATTGGTAGGATGATTTTGAGAACAGACTAACTGTGAGGATTATTAGAAAATTAATGTAAGACATCAGACTCCTTAAACAGACCCAATTTGCCAGATTTAACATGCATTTACCTAACTATATGAGATCTAAGTAATGTCGCAGGGTCCAACATCTAAAATGACCCCTATATGCAGTCCTCTATCTGAACATATTCAAAGAAAAATGATCTATTGTTTTGTATTTCACTGCCTCAAAAAGTTAAATATTGGCGGATCAGCAGTAGCCACTTCCTTCAATAAGGCCTCACATACATGCCAGTAAGCAACTCATCATTGAAGGTAAAAAATGTAACAGATGGAAAATACAGATGACTAATATTTAATGAGTGCAAAGGTCTTCTTAAAAATAAAAACAGGAAAGAATCTTTTTCAAAAGATTATAGATGTCTGCTCTGCCGATCCCACCATCCACTAACTTATAGGTTAATACATACAAGTATTTTGTGAAAATGATTACAGAAGTCCAGCATTGTAAACAAGCAGATTAACAAAAGAGGAGCAACTTACATAAGTGAGAACTCCGACAGGAGCTGAAACCCCACCTTTTCTAGGAGCTTCCCATGGTCTGGTCGTTCATAAACATCCTTTCGTATGCCTGGCCTACCCACTGGAATAAGGACCTTCCCCAAACCTTCACTTTTCATATGATCTCCAAATGGTCCTCCCACCACCTGCCCATCCCCAACCAAAGACACCTGAACAGCACTACACGGCTCTTTTAGGGGATATCTGTCATTAACTCGACAGCCATCAACTTTTCCTTCACTTGTTTAATTCACCATTTTAACTTAGGTCCTAGTCAAGGTATTGTTAAAAGCTATGTTGGAGTAAAGATCAGTCTAAGGTTACTATAATATGAATACATGGCAATTGCCACCGTAATACGCTACTGCGGGAATCTACTGCCTGTAGATCCACATTTTCAGGAGTTTCCTAAATGATCCTGAATGAGTCAAATTTCTGTTGGTATACTATTCCACAGTTTGGGTCCTTGAAATGAAAAGGCTCTGCATTCGGCTCTTGCTTTCTTGTACCTAGGAGTCTAGAGATAAGGCACAAAGGCTGAGCAGAGTAATCTGTCAGGTTGGTATGGAGTAATCCTAGATGCCAGGATGCAAGGGGTCTGCTGGTATCAATCTGAACAGAAGATTTAAGTGGCTGATCCTAGGCAAGAGGTATGGGAGGATCAACTGAACATTCACAAAAGAAGGTTACAAGAAAAATACAAAGACCAATACATGCAGTCACCTTTCCTTTCGGAGGCAAAGTCAGACTAACAAAAAAGAGTAAGGAACACAAAGGCATTCATTCAGAAAGTGGGCAGCCAGAACTCCGTGGAGACAGTTCAAGTTACAGAAATGTCCTTGGTGTCCAGAAAGTTCTAGAAAGTGTATTGTGTAATTGTGGGCAAGCATAATTTAGCTTCTACCACATTAGTTCTTCTAGAGCACAAGAGCCTCAAAAGATTCCTCCATGATTCTTAGGCTTTATTTCTTAAAGTAATTAGTGGAACTCTAGCAAAATGATATAACTTTGGAGGGATTGAGCAGTCATTTGATTACGCCACATGCTTTTTAAATAAACCAGACCCAAATGAAGAGAGGGTGCTTCAATCAGTTATCAGGACAGGCTGGTTCCTGCATGCGAAACAGCAGAATGAGAGCACCATAATTTGGTCTGCTCCACAAGTTAAATCCTAGAAGATGCTAAGAACACGGCCTGGCTATAGAGGATACAGAGAGCCTTTTGGGTTCTTGAGCACGAGTATTTGGCAAAGTCGTTTTTTATACCGAAGCATTATTTATTTACATGCTTACCGCATTCAAGAATCAGGAGGCTATTGGAGAGCGATGCGAGTGCATTTTTGTAACTTTTGATCTATATGATGACGGTGCTCCTAGATTGACCCCAGTATGAGGACACAATCTAGCCAAACCTTCTGATCAGTGTGTAATTAACTCAATATAGAGTCACAATATACAATCACATTCTGCAACTATAAAGAACTTCATGGGACAGGTTGCAAATTATCCAGAGTATTCATATATCCCATAGGAATGATCAGAGGGACACGCAGGTGGCTATCCTTGCGCTCCTGTGAATCAGAGTTAAGTGAGTGACTCTAGGTTGTACCCTGTGCACGACTGAGACAAAGAATAATATCTTACAGTGGAAAAACCAATTAAAATGGCCCACTCCCTTTCTTTTATTAAAGTCATTCAAGGATCAAACACCAACCCCGGGGTCAGCTTCAAACTTAGGCTTGAAGAAGAGGCACCTGTTAGCATCCTGCTGTTATGTCTTTACATGGCTGTCAAGGGAAATCGATCAACCAAACTAAAGTAGTTTTCCCCAATGAAGGGATCACTTCATTTTGCTGTACTTCAATAAGTAGATCCAAGAATCATATCTGAAAGGACAATAACAGTTTTGTAAACATTATTTACATCAACAGAGGACTCTAATGAAGCGAACAAGCAAAATTTGAACATATTTAAAGCAAAAAAATATTTTTGGGGACGTAGGCAGAGGAAGCCAGATGGATGATGTTTTTAACAATAAGGTGGGGGCGCGGAACTCGTATAATTGTTTAGGGCGCTGGCTCGAAGAATAAACCAGTTAAATGCCAATTGTCATTAGGACTCGATTGGCAGCGCATCGGTCTGCAAGGCGTACTGGTATAAATTCTTTAAAATATACATAGAGTGGGCTCTTCCTTCGTGCAGGAGCATTACTCTCTCACACCATGCTATTAACTATTTAGTGCATCATTCTACTTTCCAGGACATTCTTCCATTGGAATACATGCGGGAATCTGTTATCCAAACAATACTCTCAAGCATCATGCGGTTTGTAATTCAATCATTCATCTCACAATATGCATTCAATGCAGAAAGCAATCCCTTTTTGCTAAATAATAAAAGAAATAAAACTGTGTTTGTGATAACTAGCATTTGTGCACATATAAACAGCATTTGTGACTGTCCAAGACTACATGTGTTTGCACAAGAAAGCCATACTGATGCCTTTTGTTTTTAAACCAATGCCACCTCTCAACATTAGCACACAGAAGACCTCACAGGAAATAGCAAAACACTTTTGCTCCGATGCTACCCATGATAAAATCAAAATTGATGCCAGACCGGCACTGGTCTGAGGGAACAAGGTCTTTCCTGCTTAACTTTCAAAGTGGATCGATTATCCATAACACTACTCTTACAGAGTGCTTTTTAGGCTCACAAATTTCTTGGTTGAGGCTCAGCTCTGTTTAGAGTTTATTTTACAAGCTTTCCTAAGGAGTGGAATGGAGCTCAAAACATCATCTTTGACCTTTCTTGTCAATGTACGTAAATATGGCTCTATGAACACGAATACCACTTCGAACTGGGATGACGGGTCAATCAATCATATGTGTCATTCAAAGAAATTGTCAGACAAAAACTGAGGCTAAAATAATATGGAAAGTGTGCGTTGACTACTGCCAAAAAATAAATCGGATTGTTTTCTAGTCTACTATTAGCGAGAAAATATGATTACCAGTGTAACTCAGTTTCCGACATTACTAAGCATACCATAGGTAAATAAATACGTGTGCATCTCCTGGAAGGCTTAAGAATCGCGGGGAGTGAAGTGAAGAGAGAAGCGACACACAGCCAGCAGATCAGAACTTTGTGAATCATCTTCTGTTTGAATACCGGCTGCCTTGCTAAGAAGAGATGTGATTCTTGCAGGCAGGATAATATGCAAAAGTAGAGTTTACTTTCTACTGTAGTTCTCCTTTCAGAGCACAACAATCTTCTAAGGATTCTTCAGCTACGCCTGTGATTTGTATCAACTGAAGCGATTTAAGTTCACCTCTAGCACAATTATGGGACCTTGCAGGAGGTGTGCAGCTGTTTTGCTGGATCATAGTTTTTACATTAGACAGACATAAGAAGGCACTTCCATACGTCCATGTTTTCTCCCATATGAAATAACAGATTGGTAACTGGGTATGAAAAATATATGTCCATAGTTATGTAAAATGTTTTTAAAATGAGATACAGAAATGCATTACCTGTCTGTACAATTGCGAACTTAATAAAATATGTGTTGGTGCCACAGGCTAACTAGTGGGGTGTCGACTTTGTCACCTGGCTATAAACCCAATTAGGCTCACTACTATAGAACCTCTCTTGTATCCTCTTTTCACCCCTTTCTTTCCTGTTTCTTTCTTTCTATCATCCTTTGCCTAATTTCACAGCAAGTCAATGTAGAGGGGATTAGCTAAACATATATCTCAAAGTACCTGTAATTACTGCAACACAAACTAAGTTTGGCTAACCTCGTAACAGAAATGCTAATGTACTTGTTCATAAAATTAATAAAATACTTTGAAATTTAAAAAAAAGGCATTTCAGCTGAATTCTAACAAGATTACGTAACGGGATAGCCATTTTGGAACACAGCACTCTATTTAAATCAAGAACCAGCAAAGTGCTGCAACTTGTATCAAGGCTTCAGATCAGCTGGTTCCCGCTGAAAGAGCAGTATGGAATGAGAGCTGCAGGATGTGCTCTGCACTTCAAGATGGATCCTGGAGGAAGCCAAGTGCTAAGCTTGGAATCAATCGATAGCAATGGGCTGCTGTTTTTTTCTGGCATGTGCATTTGGTAGGGTACTCTAGCGAGCCATAAGATTTGATGGCTGAACACAGCATTTATTTGTATGCTTTCTGTATTAATCACAATAAGGGTAGGCGGCAAATGTAAGCATTTTTTGTGACTTTTACTAGACGATTGAGGATTTCAAGAACCCAGTACGCGTACACTTGAACTATATAATTAGTATGTATAATCCCTGTCAGGATACAGTGCTCACTGTGTTCAAATAACAAACTGTGTACAACACCTACAAACAACTCCGAGGGAGGGCTCATAGTACTCAGTGCATGCATTAATAGCACCTGAATGCTGAAAAGAAATGGTGATGGCCAGAACTCGTTATCATGTATGTTCAAATCGTCACAGAGACATTCATCAGGGATTTGAGAAGAGTATATTCCATGCTGCAAGAGAAGCCAATCAGCAGAAGTGAAAGGACATTAAATCGAGAGTAAAACAAATGCTTCAACTGAGCCTGTTAATAGGCTCGCCATCCCCAGACCACTGACGGAGGGCCCTGTGCTGAAAGCAAATGGATAAGGTGAGCGCATCACCTAGCACTCACTAGCCGAGGATGGCCAAACAAAACGACATCTTCAATTCCCAGAAAGAAGGTTCTCATGTGCAGCCATCAGAAGGTCCTGCTTTGGGCTCACATGAAGCCAATTCTCTGCTTTACAATGAAAAAGCTTTTACTTTACACCTCGCCTGTAACAACTAGTAGTGCAATCAGTACAAGCATAATCATACCTAGTTGAAGAGGGACTTGTGAGCAAACTGATAATAATGGATAGGAAAGAACCTGAAAGTGGACCACCTCACACTGCAGTCCACCACAAGGCTGTTCAGAGGATACTTGCCAAACCAGGCCAGCCCTGTGAAGCCTGGCAACAGCAGCGCAGAGACTGGATATTGACCACACTGACCTGAAAAGAAAAGAAAAAAAGCCAAAAGGCCTCGGCAATGCCCAAACTATTAGCCTTGCCGGTGTGAATGTCTTTTAGCTATCTTGTTTAGCAGCTGAGTGTCATCTATCTCCATGACATTTATTGTCCTGCCACTCCTAACACAAAAAGTGCTATGACGTGGTCTACGCTGGAACTATGAAAGCACTTTTTTCAGTGACTTTCATCCATGCTGAACAGAGAGACGCTCGGCCGACTAGGATTATTTGATTATCTGCAATTTATTGGCGATTAATCTGCACCGCTTGACCGATAGTTGGACCACGGACTCGAAGCAGCATCTATACTGCTTTGGAAAATGTGTATGGATTCCATCCCCTATTCTGAGTGTCCATCACTCTCGCCCACCTCTCTCTGAGCCTGTGACGCCCATCGTCACTGACGAAACATTGTACATATTAGGCCTCTCCTCTTTCCAGACACGGTGCCCCTCTGCCCTGACCTTCACTTCTGTCCTGAGGAAGACCCCATCAGTAAGGACCAGAAACAACGTACATGGTTTCAGGGGTCGAAACGTCGACACACCATTGATGCCAGTATCACCAACAGTGCATTCTGCACTGTGATGTTCCATTTGTACATGGCTATGTAAATAATTGTAAACTATTCACTAAGAAGTTTTCTATGAATGTGTGGCATTGAGTAATATGCCCAACAATTTGATTGTGATGCTTTTGAAAATTGTATGTAACTTGCTTCACTACCTCACTTGAGTCACCTCCCTTCCCTCCACTCAGTTGGGCACACCAACGGGTTTTTTATTTGAATGTTTTCTGTAAATTGTTTTCATTAACAAAATTGTTTCAGGTGCTTAGTGCAATTAAATAACACTCTAGCATGCACTAATTGTTCTGTATTGTTTTTTGATTTAATGTTGCACTACTATTTGATGCAATACTACTGGCACCACCCCATTCTATACTGAATGGCAGATGTGCTGCTAGATAGACAAAATGGCTAAAAGACATTCACACTGAAAAGTCCAATAGCTCGGGCACTACTGAGATCTATTGGCTTTGCCAATGCCTGTTCAGTGTTGACAAAGTCTTGCTGAAAAAATGTGGAAGTGATAGTGAGAAACAGTGGAGGATCTTTGAAGTGAAGCGAAGATGTGGTGTAACGGCCAGAGTTGCCAACAGGGGAACTGGGGAACCAGGCTCGAATATCAGGGTCGACTGAACTGTTTGCGATTCTCGCCAAATCATTTACGCTTCCTTCCCCCTGTGTATGACAATGAATATGTCACTGTGTAATGTAACTGGTGAGCACTTAAAGTGCTCCAATACCATTGGCTTGTGTCCGCGCTAGGACAAGACAGAGGAAGGAGAAAGCACTCCAATACCATCGGATCAGCAAACAAAATGTAACAAGTGCTGTTCATGTTTTAATAACGTGTTAAGAAATGCATTTGCTTTTGTACACGCTCACGCATTTGAGTGATGTGTATGTTTATATGGGAGACTATGGCAAGATGGAGGAGGGAAAGAACGCTCCAATACCAGCGGATCGAACAAAAAAATAAATTAAAAGAAGCAGCAAGGGAGGTAGTGTGGGGGACGGGTAAAGCAGGAGGGGATGGGGAGATGGGCAACCAACGACAGGAGAGGGTGTGAGGAAGCAACAATAAAGGGGTAAATAAAAATACCTTAAGTAAAGCAAGATCAACCAAAAAATGAATGTCTCATTGGATAATGTAACTGGTGAGCACTTAAAACGCTCCAATACTAACGGCTTGTGCTCGAGCTATGGCAAGACAGCGGTTGGAGGAAGAGCTCTTATACCATCGGATCGTGCACAAAAACAAACAAATGCTGTTCGTGTTTTAACAACTTTTTAAGAAATGCATTTGTTTATGTACACGCGCAAGCATTTTAGAGGTATGTGTTTGTGTGTACTAGGGAGACGGCCTGAAAACACAAGTACTCCTATGGAGTGCTTGAAAACCAGAACAAAATAGCTCCGCAAACCAGGAGCAGTGTAAGGAGACATGTAGTTGGTCCATGCGCTTATGGGAGGCCCAAACACAAGAAGAGGGCATCACACCCGAATGCCATGACGAATATCATCAAAGAAAATAAGAGCCACTGTGAATTTTACCAATTGTAGGAAATGGGCGACATGTAAGCCCAGAGATAGAACACCACATGTCTGTGAGACAGTGCATGCACTGTGTAGCCGAGCAACGCATGCATTGTCTAGCCAAGACCTAAAAATCACTAGATCCTTGCAACAGGTCATCTGCTGCCAGCCAAATCAGGCCAGACTCTATAGTAAAGTAAAGTAAAGTCCACATTTGTAAAGCGCACAATCACCCGTAAGGGTCTCTAGGCGCTGGGGGGCCGTCGGGAAGATTAAGCGAGCTATTGCCCAGAGTCACATGGTGCTGGGCTAACCTGCCGCCGGAGCCGGGGATCGAACCCTGATCCCCAGATTCCAGCGTCAGTCGCCCTGGCCGCGGTGCCACACCTCTCCCACTATAAGGACTAAATAGACGCTAGCCGCTACACCAGTCGATGAACGAGGGCTATCCTTGCCTGCACTGAAAATCAAATTGGCACAATCAGTCACTGAGATACATTCACAGAACATGTCAGCCTTGCAACAAAGCAGGGCTGGGCGAGCGAAGTAAAAAAAAAAAAAAGGAAACGGGCAGACTGTCATATCAGCAAACACCAGATGGTCAGAGCCATATTGAAGAATCATAGCTGTGAAGTTTTCTACCTTTCTTGTATGCCAGAGTGATGTTTGAATGCTTCATTAAACGCCAAACTGACAGTCAATTATAAGCGGAAAAGCAAAGGCACAGCTCTAATCTTGCTTTTTATGTTCATTCAGGACATTTATTTTTGTCTCCATAATTTAAATATTAACACCAAAATGCAGTTAGCAATACATAAATACTTGAAGAACCTCACTTCTTGACATTCGATAAGTATCAAGTCAAGTTCAAAAGTGAACTATTTGTTTCAAGGAAAGCCACATCCTGATATTTTTAACACTAAACATATGGAATGTAAATCTCAGTTTGTTTCATGCCGTGAGTGAGATGCTCATCCTATTCATTTTTTTGGTAGTGTTGGACCTGGCCCTTTTTGGCAGGTTCACCCCTAAACTTTTTGCTTTTTCCTAGCCTGTTTCTGGAACCTAGTATTGATGATTTTAGGCCTTGGCGCACGTTTTCACTGTGGTACAGTGTAAAGTGTGTGAGCTCTCTGTGTATGTGTGGTGAGTGACCTGCCCTCCCATAGGAATGAATTGGGAATATGTATGCCCATGGTAGTTCCTGATGTGTGGGGAGTGCAGGGTCGAGTTTGATATGTGCGAACTCGTGATATGATATTGAATGCTGCGTAATGGTGTATGTGGCATGATTGTGTCTAGTGTAGAAGTGCCACTTTTAGAAGTTGGCATATTTGTGTAATTTGTGCCTGGCGTGTGATTGGCTGGTGAGTCTGGCCCAGGAGTGCCTGGGCCTGCTTGTGGATTGACTGTCTGGTTTGAGGGTGGCAGGGGCTGGGGAGCCCCAGGAGGTTGTCTGAGTCAGCCCGTGGATGAAAGGCTGCATCTGCTGCCAGGGAAGTGGGAGGAGATAGCACCTGGGAGTGAACAGGGCTGTGCCTGCCTGGCCACAATGCTGGCTCCACCTCCCCGCTGGGCGACTGTCACCTCTGTCCCTGATACTGAAAGGAAATCCCTATAACCAGTTCTAGCTGGTTCTCACACTGCCTGCACCCTTTAGACACAGGATTTTACAATATAAAAAGGGGCTGTGTCCCCTTCCAAAATGTTCTTGTTTTTGGACTTGAATCTGCCAGGGGCGTGCTGCTGCTTGGGCCCAGGGGAATCCCTGGGCCCTGCCCAGCCCCTGGACACCTGATGGACTTTCCTGGATGACTGGACCGCTGAAGGACTTCCTGGGACCCTCTGCCTTGCCTGGGGTGATGGGAGACTTTGTTTTGGCCCTGGAAGCCTTGTCCTGTAATGCCCTGAAGCTGCTGGGACCCTCCTTGCTGTGGGGGTCCTTTCTGGGGCGTTTTTTGTGATTTCTGGGTTCTCCAGCGCCTCGTGGGCGCTTTCTTATCCTGATTTCTGGCAGAGCGCTGTGGTTATCCTGTGGGGGAAGCGCTCCTGCCCTGTGTCTGCCCGAGTGCTTCGTGTGCATTCTGATCTTATTGGCGGGTGCCACCCCGACTATGGCGCCCTTTGCGAGTGCCCACCTCGCTTCTCTATTTTATTCTAAGCTCGAGGGTGCCCACCCCTCGGTTTGCCCTTGAGAATCACCGCCGCGGCCGGGCCGCAAACAGGAAGTCAGGCGGCATCGTGCCGGACTCTGGGCGGGACTTCCGGTTTGAAAAGGGAGAGGTGTGGCGCCGCGGCCAGGGCGACTGACGCTGGGATCTGGGGACCAGGGTTCGATCCCCGGCTCCGGCGGCAGGTTAGCCCAGCACCATGTGACTCTGGGCAATAGCTCGCATAATCTTCCCGACGGCCCCCAGCGCCTAGAGACCCTTACGGGTGATTGTGCGCTTTACAAATGTGGATTATTATAAAAGGAAGTCCCGCTGGCCGCCACGCACTGATTGGGTGCCATCTGGAAGGAGGAGGAAGTGCGGGCTGTTGCGGGGCTCCCGTGTGCTGAGGGAGCCCCGGGAAGAGAAGAAGAGGAGTCTGGAGCCTGGAGGGCTCCACCTACTAAGTCCCAGTCCCGAGATGGGGGACCGGGTGAAGCCGGGCATTTTTGCAAAGGCGGGGCTCTCGTGAGGAGAGAGCCCCGCGGTGGCGGCAGAGAGCCCCGGGTCCCAGGAGGGGGCCCGGGTGAATCCAGAATGCCGGCTGAGGCGTGAGAGGAAGCGTTGCGGGGCTTCCGTGTCCTGGAGGGAGCCCCGGCAGAGAAGTTCAGCGGCGGCGGCTCGACAAGTCCCCGGAGCCTGGTGAGTTGGGGCCGGGAAGGGGACCGGGCTGCATTTCCCCCCCCCGCTCCTCGTGGGAGCAGGGTGCGTGTTCGGCGGCTGTGGAGGGTGCTGAGCCAGGGCGGCCCCGGATGACAGTGGGCCGCCCCACCAATTTTGCCGAGAGAGAGCCCCGTGGCTCCTACGATGGGAGCATCTGTTAAAAGAGCCAGTGAGCTCCGGGGCATAGGTGAATTCAGAGCCGTAGAGCTCCAGTTTTGGGGACACAGTTATTTGTCTCGAGAGCCTGTGTGGCTCTGAAAGGGCCATATTTGTTGAAAGGGCCAGTGGGGAGGGTCCGTGATACCCCAGGTTGCGCACAATTAGTTTAGGAGCAGAGTGCTCCATGGACATGTTATTTTCTTCAGAGCCTGTGTGGCTCCAACGTTGGGCATGTTTGGTGGCAGAGCCTGTGTGGCTCCAGTAGTGGGCGCAGTTTGTTCCTAGGGCCAGTGAGGGCCCTGTCGCAGTTTTTGTTGATTCCCAGCTGCCCAGCAATTAGTGGGCAGCTGCACCGTTTAGGCGCTTGGGATTGTCTACAGCTGCCCAGCACTTTGTGGGCAGCTGCCACGTTTAGGCCCCTGACATTGAGACACAGGGCGTCCTAGCCCCAACAAGGCCAGTTGGCCTAGGGACTGCCACAGGTGGTGGCTTATGTAAGGTTTTGCGCAATTATGTGGTTTTTCCTTGCACCTCTGAATGTTTAGGGATCATGTGTTTTTGTGCTATTGAGTTGTGTTTTCTTTCCTGGCACCTCTGAATGCTTTTAATGCATCATGTGTCTTCCTTGATTTTACACCTCTGAATGTGTTGTTTTATGCATCATGTGTTTACCTTTTTCCCTACACCGCTGAATGTGTTTTTGATGCATCATGTGTAATGTGTTCTTGCTTCTACCCCTAAATGTATTTTATTCTTAGGTGGTTGTGTTTTGCCTAGTATAGTTTATACTAGAGAGGTTATGTGTCCATGCGAGATCTAGGCCTATGGTTATTAGTATTGCGTAGTGTGTACCTACCTTTACCAGTAGTTACTGGTTGTGATTTATAACTGTTATTTTGTGCTACAGTGATTTTATATCCTTTATTCTAATTTCTGACAGTATTTCTATTTCTAAAAGTGTTGATTCTGACAGTGGCCCATGTGGCCCTGTCCTATAAATAATCCCTTATGAATATTGCCCGTGCCAGTTGGCACAATGTACATGTGTGATTTCTATCTGATGTGGTTTTGACAATACAAAAGTTATTTTTATATAACCTTGTGTGGAGTTCCTTTTGTGGAGTGCCTAGGGTGTTGTTGCTGTTGTGTGCTGGCGCAAATGCTTTACACATTGCCTCCGAGTTTAGCCTTACTGCTCGTGCCAAGCTACCAAGGGGGTGAGCAGGGGTTATCTTGGTGTGTGTCTCCCTTGCCCTGACTAGAATGGTGGTTTCTGCCTGCCTTTGGCGTCAGCCTTAGCCTACCAGAAATAGCCAGTTCTGACAGGTAGGCAATTAGATTTTTAACTGAGGTGGGTAACTACCTCTTGTAGTTTGTTGTATAGCTGTAGCTTCAAAAGGTCTGCCTCGTGACCCTTAGAGTCCACTTCTTTGTCCTGGGTATAAGAGGGAGCCAATCCAGTCCTTCAGGGCTACTCTCAGGTCACAGACAGCACGTCCAGTCCTTTTCTATTCTTCTTCAAGTCTAGCACTGCTCTGAAGTGGGTGCCTGGAGATGCAACATTTATACCAAATCTAAGGCGGGGGGAGGGGAATCTGGCCACTGAGTATGCTGTTACCAATGCTGTAAAAGTTCCCTGGGCCAACCCTACCCACTTTGGGAATTTTCAAGACAGATAAAGTCTTCTGTCAGCTTGGGTTCCAAGCGTGAATTGGGAGTCTAATATGGTAATCTTAGGGTCCTCCCACATCCAACACTAAAATCCAGTAAAAGGCTACAGCTGTAACCCTCAACAAACCCACAGACAGAAGTCTATTAGGGCAGAAGTGGCATTTAACTTACAGGCCCTGGGACACTTGGTTCCATGCACTAGGGACGTATCGGCATGGTTAATATACCAATTAGAAATATGTCAATTTGACCATGTTTAGAGGGGGAGCAGAAGCACTTTACCACTGGTTAGTAAGTTAAGGTGCACAGAGTTCTAAAGTCAGTAAAAATATAGGTTCCAGCAAACGGCTCAAAATCTTAATAGAATAGGTTGATTTCTGAATTTTTTGCATTGTGAAGGCTTCCTTGTTCCAGGAGAAATGAACTACAAGTACTAGAATTAAAAATATAAAATTTGCATCTAGTTCATTGTTCAAGTAGATAATACAGGTCAAGTCAAGTCAAGGAAAGCTTTATTCGATTGTTATTATACCAATCATAAAAACTATTAACAGATAACACGATTTACAGAGTAAGAATCAATAACATTTTAAGCCCAATATAGTCTAGAGAGGACTTGCTCATGCACTTACAGGACCTTAAATGACATGCATTTCCTCTGCTGAATCGACTTTTTAAAAAACTTTGCCACCCTCCACGCAATATGTTCATTTGCCAATAGCTGCAGACAAATGAAAGCTGGGCGGCATGGTCTTATACTTTGACTTTTTAAAAGTGGAAGTATCCACACTTTCCTCAACTCTACATAAAATTTACAACAAAAAAACAAATGAATCGTGGACAACACAGAATAATTATCACAGGGGCAGAATATAAAATGTTCAGGACCAATCGTTCATGGTTGGAATAGTCAATAATCTATGAACGTTATCCAGTCTGAATCTTGAGAGGAGCATCCTATCAAACGCTTCTGGAACAAAGGATAAATAACCCATGCAGCTAAGCGTTAACTGGTGTTGCATAATGCTAGGTTTTGCCATTTCCCCAGCCACCCTTAGAGAGCCCAATAATTGGAGGCCCTCCAATTTTAAGGCCTTTCTCGACACTGACAACATGGTAGTGGGGTTAGAAAAATATTCCGGGTGACCTAGGTGCTTCATAAAACTGAATATAAACCTAACCCAAGGGATCTTTAAGGCCCCATCCAATCTCAGACTGTCTTGTCCCTGTCTGAGCAGTGCATCACCAATAGCATTTGTATACAAATTAAAAAGGAAATGGGCCAGGACACATCCCTGCCTGACCCCTCTCCTAATGTGGAATGATTCAGTACGCTCCTCACACAGATTGTAAAGAACACTAGCAGAGGCTCCACAGTAGAGAAGCTGCAAAAAGGCTATAATGTTTAGATCCACCCCCATGACTGCAAGGACTTCTCACAGTCTTCCGTGCCTCACAGAATCGAAGATTGCGGTAAGGTCCACAAATGCCAGGTACAGGGAGTTTTTTTTTTGCTCCGATGTATTTACCCATCAAAATAGATAAATTTAGGCTTTGTTCGATGGTACCTAACCCTTCGCGAAATCTATACTGTAGATCCACAGTACCTGGTTGTCTTTCCCCCAATCCTGCAGACATTCTAGGACAACATGTCCCGCCACCTTTACCATTGAGTCGAGCAGGGAAATTGGCCTATAGCAGCCCAGGTCATGTCGGTCCCCCTTCTTGAAGATTGGAATGATGATTGATTCCACCCAGGTCTTAGGTAGTGATGTTCTGACACTGGCATTTATAACTTGGGTTATTACAGGACCCCAAAGAGAGACGTTGGATTTGAATAGATCAACTGGCACACTGTCCGGTCCAGGGGCCTTTCTACCTATACTACATAAAAGTGCCCTATTAACTTCACCCAGCATAACTTGAAACTCTGCCTTATCGAGCTGAGCTGGAAGGGTGGAGGACATTAGTAAATCAAAATTACCTGGCCCATCATACACCTTGGAGAAGTGATTAACATCCTCTGATAATGCCATCCCAATTGAGGGGCGGTGCCGTCTGATAAGATGGGGACCCTTAGTGCTCTCCAAAAAGCTGCACTGTCTTTCTGCGGGCAGCTGTATGGAGGGTTACCCAAGCTTCCTGTTTCAACAAGCGTTTCCTATCCACTATAGCCCGCTTGTACTACGCTCTCGCCTGTCTGACCCTGTTGGGGGATTTAGGTTGCCTGTGTATCTCAGGTTTCAAATTTGTAAGGGCTTGTGTAAATTTTATATCAAACCACCTGAATTATTTGTGTTTGCTACAGTGCTTTACATAGAGTAGACTCCTCACCTCATTAGATATAGCTAAAAAAGAATGTACAATACTATCACTGGAGGACGACTCACTCAGACATATATCAAAGGCCAGTTTGCAATTCGTGATTAATTTCGTGAGCATTATGTCAGGGTCCACTTTAGACCATCGAAAAAGAGTAGCCATTAGTTCTGCTCAATTCTAGGTTACCTATTACTGGATGATTTGGTCTAGCCTTCCTAGTTCTTGGGGGAGGCAGTTTCACCTCTAAGCAGAGCGGAAAGTAGTCGCTCATTGGATTGTCCCAGACCTTGAAAGTAGACACCCTGGGTGCAAATTAACATGACACCAGGATGAAGTCAATGGTTGACGCTAGTCCTTTTCCATTGAAAGTATGTGGCATAGATACAGGGGGGATTCAGAAATCATTCACAAAACCCAAGTCATTAGAAAATAACTTGTTGAACAAATCACCCATCAGAGTATGACAAAAGCGGGTGATGTGTTCCCCTTCCACCTCCTCAAATCCACATCTTCTTATATCCGCAAGGTTACACATCGTGCAGTTAAAATTTCCCATCAAGATGATAATACAGGTCACTCGAACAGAAGGTTTGAAAATGGTTCAAACATTTTTCACGGCGATGATCAAAACTGTTACAATAATATGTCGCATGTTTAGGTCAAGCAACCAAGTTAGAACCTCTGTAGTAAAGACACATGTGCCATTCATGGCTGGAATAAGTGAGCTAGGATATTTGCCAAGGCATCCTAAGTGTATAAACCTGTTTACATCAAGGTCAGTAGGTGGGAAAACATACCATTCGGTAACATACATTTCATTGTCAAGACAATTTCACCCGGGACTTTCCTGTGGATTACAATTTAACTGTTGAGCAGGGGTCTCCTACCTTTTCTGTAATAAGAGCTAGTTGTGTTCAGCGAAAATCATCCTGAGCAACTATCAACTATTATTATTATTAGTGTGTTGATATCAACTATATCAGACACACTTACATTAGTGGCCTGGCGAGGCAAGATGGTCAGTAGTGATCACCTAGGTACCGGGTTGCCAGCATTCATTTAAAACAAAGGCTTTATCAATTTGTAATGCCTTTACATTGGGTAATACATCCAAGTCATAATTGCAATGCCCCTGGCAGCAAGGTAATAATATGAGTACTAAGTTTCCCCACTGTCACAAAACTTCTCACTCATGTCAGCTTTAAATTTATTTTGCAAATTCGGGAATTTTTCTCCAAACATCGCTTCTGAAAAAAGTCTTGAAAATGCACAATTATTCATCTCAAATACATGTTTTCAATTTTGGTATAACCATATACTCACTGAAGGGGCTCCGCTGTCAGATCCCATGATCAGACAATAGCTCCCTGCCAATTGCTGCCATCCACCTTACCTCCTGGTGGAAGTTGGTCCCACTCAAGGGGAGGTGACTTGGGACCTGCGAACAAACCCGGAAAACATGTCAAGGGGTCCCCCCTGACCGCTCATCGCTTTGGCAACGCTGATGACTTGGCCCTGAAGCTTTGCGGGCATGACCCAGAATCCGGCAGCAAATACTAGGGCCTATTGGGGCTCTCGTGGCAACTGTTGCTGCTTAGGCGTGGGATGGTGTGCGCCTGCCGCGACACTGATGTCTCAGCCATCCATTCCCTACACAGGCTGGCACGGCTGCTGGGAGAGGGACAGCCTAATCCTTGATCCTCATCCTTGCAGCCTTTGCCAGGGTATTGATTCGAGCCTTGTGGATTTGGAGTGCATGGACTTGAGCAACAAGGCATTGTGGGCAGTACAAAACCCACTTACCCTGGCTTGCTAGCAGTAGGGGCCCAGGCGCTCTGCACTGGTTACTTGCAGGGACCTAGAACGAACACCAGGGTCAGTGGGAATGACCAAGCTCAAATAACTTTGGCATCATGATCTGAACTGCGAGGACCCACACCCACCTGAGCCTTTGAGGGCATGCACTGTTGTACTCTAATGCCATTTCATTGGTAGTCCTGGACTGCTCGTGTTGCGTGACCTGCTCAGGACATCAAGCCCATGCAAGCAGGTCGGTCATCTCGCTCCAACGAGCCACCTTCTCTCTTCCTCATTCATACATCCAAATGCGACATTTTTGCGCTGGCTCCCAGCAGACGGCACCACGCGCCCAAAGACAATTGACACTACCCATGAGAGTCACTGGCTATGCGACACTCCCCATAGGAACAGCCACAGTGGAAGAAAAGCTAGACGTGATGCCAGAGGAAACCGAATGGTCTTGAGTGTCCCTCGAAGACCAGATTGACACAGTGGACACAGAGCTCACCCTGCTAAGAGATGGCCATCACAAGCTTACCGATAGGGTCCGCACCACGGAACAGACGGTGACCTAACTTCATCCTCAGATGCAGGAGGAGCTGACAAGGCTATAAGTCCTGCAGAGCCAGGGTTGCGCCCTTGCAGACTGGGCAGAAAGCACTGTAGTTGCGCTCCCACAGAAATAACATTAGCATAGTGGGACTACCAGAGGGTGCGTGGGGTCAGGACACTGACACACTTGGAGACGTGGCTCAGCAGTTTCATACCTGCCTCCGCACTCACAGCTTTCCTTTCCTTGGAGCAAGCTAAGAGTGCTGATGCATCTCCCGCACCAACCGCCCCAAATACTACTGGTAGGACACTGCCGGTCACCTGCTACAATACAGAGATTGAGATCTCATTCTACGGGAGGTCTGGCGGCAAGACACTCTTGAAATATGCAATGCAACTGTGATGATCTTCCTGGATTACACACTCACTGTTTAACTACAAAGACACACGTTCCGGACTATCAAGAGTAAATTGCAAGAACTAGGCCTCACATATATTCGCTCTCATTTCCAGTCCACCTCCAGCTTCAGGATGATGAGCAAGCTCATTTCTTCACCGATCCCAAGGATGAGTGGGTGGAGCACCATGGCGGACCTGGACCACATTCCACGAAGGGTCAGTCCACCCATGCACAAGCTATAGGAAATGGCAGAAGACAACGTAGGGGACACTGAGCGCAAGGCTCTCCTCAGTCACCCCGCTCCGCTGACATGAAACAACTGATACAGGAGCGTATGAGTGTGCTGCAGGCGGCTGCGGCTTTCCGCTATCCAGTTTTTTCTACATATATTGAGGGAGATGCCAGGTCCAGGTGTGAGGAGGGCTCCACAACTCGTTTCCTCATGATCCTGGGACACCACCAATAGGGACTCCACAAACTGCAGATGAAGGTATTCGATTATTGTACTGCTTCTCCTTTACATATCCCACTTGTATAGTACGCAATACAGTTACACACAGGTACATGTCCCCTCCTCCTATACCATTCCACCTTTCAAGGTCCTGGATCTGCACTCTGGTTTGATGTGTGTACACCCCCCCCCCCCCCACCCCCTGACTCTACAGGGTAATGCAGGAATCTAGATCAACATAAGAAATGGTGAATTTTGTAAAAGGAGAAGTTCAAGTATATCAGGATTTATTTTGTGAATTCGAAGCACAAAGCTGGCAATGACAAAACGTGAACTCTAGGAAATGCACTTTGAGGGAAGAAACACGCGTGTAAATGGCACTGCGGGCCCCAGGACAGATAACCAAAAACAAGATTGAAAAAATACATGTAGAATTAGGAAACACATCTCAAAGGGAGAAGAACAAGCATCTGAAGAAGAGGTATGATTCGTTTCAGTTTTACAGCAGGGGTAATTTGCAGACTAAACAGGATTGAGGCAAATGTACTGCCCAATGCCCAGGACATAATGATTCCTGCAGGGACAAGAAGCAGGAATGTCCCTTTAAGTCCATGAGGCAAGTAAATATTTTAATTTGCCTCTTTGCAGCTAGTATAGCGGCATAGGCTGGTATTTCAGGCAGCAATCTGCACCTGTAATTACAGTAATCAACAGAGGGGTTTGCACTTCGGCATTCTGGCACTCACAGCCAATCAGGGATGTGCAACCAGAACACATCAGTGGTGGCAAATGTAAGGTAGTGATTCGCTGTGTCAACTGTTTACTGTGTTCATTGGCTGTAGGCTTAAGCCTGCACTTGGGGTGGAGGGAGATCTCGGTTTTCATAGGTGTTGGACCTGGAAATGGAAAATGATTGCCATGCTGTATTTAGGTGAGATATGTGGCACTCACAAGCGGGTGCAAAGGCCCCTGGCTACATAAATATTTCCCCTTGGATGTGGGGACTATGGAATTATCTACCCACGCTTCCTATTTTTCATCTGATGATCTAACAGCTGTTGCCCAAGTGGGGGATTTTTCAATATGTTCAAGGGTCATTTTGATGTCTCACAGTGCTACCGAGTTTAAGGCACACAAGTGCAATCTGGTTCCTTCATTTCAGTATCCCAGCCTTCCTCTTTTACCAGTTTGCATCTGCTTCCTTTCAAGCCGGGACCTATTTAATTTGATCCCCCTTTTAAGTTTCCTAGCCAATTGTCCTGTGCATGCACTTTAGGTCTCACCTCAGCCTACTTTACCTTGGATTCTCGATCCACTGCCGTATCAGAGTATAGCCTGTCTTGAGCCGGTCATACTATCAAAGCAGTCTTCCCATAGTCTCTACCTGAGCGCTGCTCTCACCCATACTAGCAGGCATTAGTCTCCTCTTGCAGAAGGCACCAAGACAATTCTCCTTCCTATCCATACTTCTAAGTAACCTAAAACGTTGAGAAATTATGAAACCAAAACGCCAGAATTCGAAACACAATAATTAGATGTCTGCCTTATCACCAGAGAGCTTCTCTAGATAATTTAAGAGGCTTGTGCATAATGCAAGGCACGGCAATTCAGATTTTTGAAAGTCGGTCAAAAACGCTACCGCGTTTAAAGCTTTTCATGATGGGAGTGGTTGGCAAACATACAAAAATCCACAGGTCAGTGTCAGGAATCAATATTTAGGAGACTATGCCATACACCAATTCAGTTATAAACCGTATTTAACTACCATAATTAGAATCTATGATCGTGCAATAAAATAATCTACTCCAACCTACCCCAATTTAAGAAAGGGTGCAGATATTAATAAAGATACAATGGTGAATATTTCCCCTTCAGGTAACTGTACGACTTATTCGGCATTACCACATGTACCACTATTGTTCATGTGGCATTATGAAGGCACATTGGGGATCATAGACAAAATATTAAAAGGAACGTATAAGGAAAGTCAAAAACAAAATAATTTACAGTCAACATTTTCAGCCCCAATGTAACAGTTTAAGAAGTGCCAGATTTCTCAGCAGTTATACACCGTCCAAGATTGGTGGATAACAGGTCATGACCTTGGTTTTGTGAAACATTTAACATAAGTATTTAAATCTACTTTAAACACAATGTGACATTATCTAATATGTTTTAGTTGAGCCACAGAACTTGAGACCAAAATAATTGATTTCTGCAGCTTTGGGCATTAATAGCCCAACCTCACTTTATACCAGCCTGCAAAGGTGAATTTGTACTGAATACATTGGCATTTAAGAGAGCTGAGGGACAAAGACTCTGCATCATCCTTTGGCTACACCCTCTATTTACCCTGGAAGATGCTAACAAGATTGTCAGAACACTAAGAGCGCTAGTGACATGGTGACCAGCGCATGATGGCAGAATCCCGTGTAACTCAGCGTTGCAAGTAAGCCACAACAGGAAATCATTCATGTTTAACTCTTGAAATGGGATTGACTAGAGGATTAAAGTCAATTTATACAAAAAAGTATTTAGACCTCATATCAAGAGACAGACCTAAGCTAAATGCAAGACATTTTGACTAAAAGGGCAAAGAACTTTCAAATATTGTGAGAATATGGACAGATTTTTCAAAGCACAGACAGGAAGTTTGTGAATTTCCAAGGCACCAGTCCCAACCTGTACAGCCCCTCTAAGCCATGCGCTAATAGCCCCTCTAAACAGTTAGTTTAGTGAGCAGTCCTTCAAAGATTGTAAAACAATAGTGCTATGTCACCCAGAACTAGATCTTGATCAACACCGAGCTTTAGAAGTATGGATGAAAATAATTGAAACTAACGTTTTAATATACATGAAGACACATAAAATCATCTCTCTCTCTCTCTTGCTTCTATTGAGTCGTCAATGGCAAGCTTGCATGCTAGCTATAGTATGTCTAATCCTTGAAAAAGAAAATCAATATGCAAAGTAGTCCAAAGGTGCAAAGCACAGTAAAAGGACTGTGGATCCTCAAGAGACGCCTGGCAGTTTGACAGGTACTGTGGGGATGGAACACAAGCTCTTTAAATAGGTCTATAATTCCTTTGAATTAGCCACAGGTTCCATAATTAGTCTATAAAATAGGCAACTATCAGACGACTTATATTCACAAAGTGAATTAAGTTTCCAACTCACAAATCCATATTTGAGGAAATAAAAGCATAATTCTGAAAAAGCGAAGCAGTATCTTTGCTATTTAAAACCACTACAGATGCTTTACAATATCTGCCACTGAGAGAAAAATCCAAGTGGACTTGCTTCAGAATCTGGCTATATCTTTATGCAATACAGAGAACAAATTGGACAATCTTAAAGTTGATTCTGCACTTACACATAGTCCAAAAGAGCATGGTTTTTGTGGTTTAATATTTGAGAATCTATGCACGTTGCCAGGAATACTGCAGGTAATGTTGGACGGATGGAATGAAAACCAATTACAATTTTTAAACACTTTAAAATCTGAAAATAACTTTATGTAGTCTTCAAAGTTCACATTATTTAGTTTCAGCCCAACAGTCATTCTCAAAGTATTATAATAGTACAAAGGAAATGTTTATTTCAAAATAAATTAACAAAATTACAGACAATGAGGATATAATATGGTGAGCATACTGTCAGTGCAAACTGTCTTGCATAAGACCTACTGCAGGCTTACCAATGGCTTACTGGTGGAGAAGTGTGGCTCACCGATTAGAGCGGCAGACCCTGAGGCAGAGGTCTGGCCCGGGACCAGGGTTCAATTCCCGACGCGGCAGGGTCTTGGGCTCAATGTCCACGGACTCGATAATTCTCGCCTAGGTGCCTACTCTAATAATGGGTCCCACTCTGCAACTCTGGGCAATAGCTTGCTTAATCTCCACAACGGCCCAGAAAGCGCTAGGATGGCCTCACCTTGGAGGTGCCCAGTAAGGGGGCATCTCACAGGGAAAGCCAGGAAGGGTTCCACAGCGGTATACAGCGCCAAGATACCTTTCAGGTGATAGTGCGCTTTACAAGTGTACACACATTTACATTTACTGGGGCTCACAGCCCGACTTTTGCTTTACTTTATTGTAACTTTAATTTGCTTGCTTCTTATTCAATGGCTTTCTTGTCTTGTGTTTGTCCCTCCCCTTAAACAATCCTCTTTACCATTCTCTTGACTAGCTGATTAGTGTCCTTACACTGCTTATTTTTAGGGAACTATTTTTTTCGTTATGGTTTAGCACTCTATAAGCGTGGAAGTGTCTTCCAGCTATCATTGTGTTTTCTCCCTCTCTCTCCCATCAAATACCCACCTAACCCGCTGTTTGCTCTCTCCCCCAGTGTACTTCCCTCCAGCCCCTGCGAGCTAGGTGTTGCGGTCTTCCTCATGCGCTTCTCCCCCACCCCATGTTGCGGTCGTCCTCTTGAGCTTCTTCTCCCACCCCATTTTGCGGTCGTCCTCATAAGCTTCTTCTCCCACTCCTTGTTGCTCTCTCTTCAAGTGTCCTCACTGTTCTTTTTTTAAATACATACAAAATGTTGCTAATACTAAACCTCAAAAAGCATTCCTTTTAATGATAGCTTCAATAGGTGCATTTTAAATCAGGAACACAGTCTGGTCAAACCTAAGGGCATACGCATTTTCTAATGCAATATCCCTCCCATCCAATCTGACACTTACTATGACATATAACCCTCAGAGTTCACTATGGCTGTGGTAACCTGGAACTGTACCCCTGGGTGAGTACAGATCAGGATGCGACTGGCATAGGCTCAACAATGTGTTTAGTACAGCTGTCCCTTCCAGCATTTCTGTAACATCAGATTCTCTACCTGTGTGAGCTGTGTTTCTTGCAGAAAGACAAGGTGTGCCCCTCTCCTTTTAATATAGGTTTGCACCGTGTACTTTTTAGTAATGTTATCTAACCCTCTAACATTCCATGTGAAGAATCTAAAGTTTATTAAAGTAAACCTTGCCATAATGGATATGTTGTAAACCTGCATGTCAGCACGATATTTTTGGGAGATAAACCCAGTTGGACCAATGCCAACCCTTTACCCCATGGAGCCTTAGTTTGGCATGCAGCACGCATGAATACTCTCTTACCCATCAGAGACCCACTCGAACAGCAGAATACCGACAACCCCTCACCAGGACTGAAAGGTTATGGACCCCATCCAAAAACAAAGCAGAGAAAGAATCTAGAGAGGTAGCCTTGTACTTCATGTTTTCTCCCTTCAATCCGCTGCCCATACTGTTGTGACATGGTTAAGTATTCATATACTCTTCCCTTCAAGGGAGTTCCTATAGATTGCATTTTAATGGTTCTACCAATGCAAGGAAGTTATAGGGTCCCTGCCATCCTAGGAGGCACAATCAGCAGCCAGGTCATTGTAAAAGGAACCTTTGAAGTCGAACTAAAAGCTGCTGCTAGTCAGTGTGGGAGCATGAGTCTTTCTTGTTCTACATTGATCCTGAAGGTTGCTCAATGGGCTTTTTCCAATGCGTACAACTGTGAGAGTACTGGGGCACCATTTCCGATTTTAATCATTGTTCTAAGTAACTCATCATGTCACAGTCATTCCCCTTATTCTGGAAGACCCACCACTTGGGTGTTGTGGCGATATCTGCCTTTAGAGTATTCAGCCTATATTCCAAGAATTTAATTATCCAGGGCTTCTGCAGGATACTGTCATTTGATTGACGTTCTATCACATGGGTCTTCTACTTAAATAACACGTTCAGGAAGCTTCCTCTGCTCTTCCCCCAATCCCATATAAATCCATATCAACCTGTTTTTGTTTACAATGCTTACCTGGTTGGGGTCATCACTTCCACAATTTTATCATACAAATCCGGCTGGGAGAGCTAGTGGGTCATTTTCGACTCAATGAGAATAAGTGATGGAGACTCCGCATACTGCGAACTGTCTTTGATGGCCTTTGTTTTACCCATTTGTGTAAGGGTTTACTGGACTTGATACTTCATAAAATTAGATTGCAGTTTTTGGAAGGAGAAGCCAAGGGGTATTAGTATTTGATTTTTTTTTTTAAGTATTTATTTTCCAATCATTTTTAATGGCAGGTGAACATACAATTCATCTGTCAATAAAATCTTAGTGTCAATAAGGAATTACTGAGCGAGAGATTTAACCATACTGGCTGCAGCCAACAGGCCTCGGTACACACATTGAAACACAAAGTGTTTATTATAGACCAACACTCACCCCATCCCACCTTCTCCCTCCCCCCAGGGTTCCAAAGAAAATACAAAAATATAGTACAAGGATATCTAATCAATTAGGTCACAGTGCCATTTCACGAAGTCAATCAAACAAATGTAATGAACTATTTTTAGACTAGCAATGTAGCTCTAGGTTTCCTGACTCTCTCTGCCATCACCCTCCATGTCAATCTTCTCCAATACCTTATCCTACTCTGGGGGTTCCAGTAATATCTGGCATAGCACACAAGCCCAGCAAGGCGTCTGTAGCCTTCTAGTCTCTGCATGTTTTTTTCCACGTGAGCTTCTTGAGCACCAGCCCACTCAATGAGGTCCCATTTCCAGACCTCAACCTTCGTTGATTGTTATGTGCCACTTTGCCACAATGAGCCCCAGGATCGTGCATCTCCTGCTCAAATGTTTTTTTAGGATTATCGGGGACTCGTCTTTGTAGGCATTTAAGAACCTGTTTGGGGACATCCCTGACAGTAACATGTTTTATACAGGACAGAACATCCGACCAGAAAGATATAACGGTGCAGTGCCACAATATGGATGAAAAGTCTGCTGCCATCGTACCGCAGCAAGGACAGCATTTTCCCCTACCTAGGTATAGTCTTTTAAGGGACATATATACCATGTGTACAATATTATACTAAATCTGCTTGAACGTGGCGCAGATCGATACTTTACAGACCCCAGCATGAATTAGTTAACCAGTCTTTAGGGGTTACTGGAGCGTCACTGACTTTCTGCTAGGCCTCCACTGCACAAAGCCCATGTAACCTCCAGTCAGCACAAAGCTCCCTATATATGTATACGAGTCGGCAACTCCCCACCATAAATAGTCACCAGTGTATGTGTAGAATCAGGAGCATCTGGGAAGGTCAGCCATAGATTGCTCACCATGGCTGCTATTTTGGCATACTGCAAAAGTTACCCCCTCTTATATCAAAAGATTCCACCTCCTCCTGCATGGTGATGAAGCAGTACTTCGGATAGAGGTCCGACATCATTATACATCACTATACATCCACCTGATCGCCATTTATAAACTGCCATAATGCCACCTATTTGGGCAAATGGGCAAAAAAATCCAGATATCCAAATCGTAGTGTACATTGTGCAGCAGATTATGCGTTTTATGGTTCTGTACCAAAGCTTACCCATGATCCGAATCAAGTGAGGAAAAAAAAGAAGAAAAAAAAAAAAAAAAGAAAAAAAAGAGTCTGGGATATCCCAGCCATGCAGAAATAGTGCTTTAAGCTGATGACCATTGTGCGTGCCTTCTAGCAAGGATCTCTCCCAATTCAGTTCAATCAATCAATCATAAAACTTGTATAGCGCGCTACTCACCCGGCAGGGTCTCAAGGCGCTTGGGGGAAGGGGGCTGCTATTGCTCGAACAGCCAGGTCTTGAGTTGTCTCCTGAAGGCGAGATGGTCCTGGGTCAGCCGAAGATGGATGGGGAGAGAGTTCCATGTCTTGGCCGCCAGGTAGGAGAAGGATCTGCCACCAGCGGTGGCTCTTCGGATGCGTGGTACGGCGGCGAGGGCGAGGCTTGTTGATCGTAGCTGGCGGGTGGGCGTGTAGAAGGTCAGGCGGTCGTTGAGGTACTTGGGGCCCAGGTCGTGGAGAGCTTTGTGTGCGTGGGTGAGGAGCTTGAACGTGATCCTCTTGCTGACGGGGAGCCAGTGCAGGTCCTTCAGGTGGCCGGAGATGTGGCTGCGTCGGGCGATGTTCAGGATGAGTCGGGCGGAGGCGTTCTGGATGCGTTGGAGTCTTTTCTGTAGCTTGGCTGTGGTTCCGGCATAGAGGGCGTTTCCGTAATCCAGTCGGCTGGTGACGAGTGCTTGGGTGACCGTCTTCCTGGTTTTGGTCGGGATCCATCGGAAGATCTTGCGGAGCATGCGTAGGGTGTTGAAGCATGATGAGGAGACGGCGTTGATTTGTCTGGTCATCGAGAGGGAGGAGTCCAGGATGAAGCCCAGGTTGCGTGCGTGGTCTGTTGGGTTGGGGGTGGCGCCCAGGGCCACCAGGAGTCGTCCCAGACGGAGGGCGATGGTCCCAGGACGAGGACTTCCGTCTTGTCCGAGTTAAGCTTCAGGCGGCTGTTCTTCATCCAATCGGCGACGTCTTTCATCCCTTCGTGTAGGTTTGTTCTGGTGGTGGCGGGGTCTCTGATGAGGGAGAGGATCAGTTGGGTGTCGTCGGCGTAGGAGATGATGTTGAGGTTGTGCTGGCGTGCGATGGCTGCAAGAGGTTTCATGTAGATGTTAAAGAGGGTGGGGCTGAGTGATGATCCTTGCGGGACGCCGCAGATGACTTCGGTGGCCTCGGATCGAAACGGGGGAGGCGGACTCTCTGTGTTCTTCCGGTGAGGAATGAGATGATCCACTCCAGTGCCTTCTCTTGGATGCCGATGTCGCTGAGGCATTGAACTAGGGTGCGGTGGCAGACGGTGTCGCTGAGCTCAGCGTGCTTCCAGCTTTCCGGGAAGGTGGCGGTGTTGAAGGAGGCGTTGATGATGTCCCGTAGTTGGGGTGCAATGATGGAGTCGGCCTTGTTGAAGACGTGGTGGGACAGGGGTCGGTAGGAGATCCGGAGTGGATGGTGTTTATCGTGCGGGCTGTGTCTTCGGTGGTCACCGTGGTCCAGGAGCGGAGGGTGGTGGTGGAGTTTGTTGGTTCGGTGGTTGGGTGCGTCGAAGGTGCGCCGAAGCTGTTGTGGATGTCGGAATGTGGAAGAACGAGGCGAGAGAGTCGCAGAGGTCTTGTGAGGGAGTGATGTCGTTGTTGCTGGTGCAGGGGTTGGAGAACTCCTTGACGATGCTGAAGAGTTCCTTGCTGTCGAGGGCGCTGTTGTCCAGTCGTTCCTTCAGTGATCTCTTCTTGGTAGTGCGGATAAGCTGGTGGTGCTTGCGGGTGGCGTGTTTGAGGGCAGTCATGTTGTCTGTGGTCTGGTCGAGGAGCCAGGCTTTCTCGGCAGTTCATCACCCAGCCAATTTACAGCGTGCTGTAGCTGGGCCACCAGGTAATCAAGCTCTAGGTCTGGGACCTCCATCCAATCTTTATACCATGCTCTTTCAAGTGTAACAAGGGATAGTCTGCACTGCTTACCAGCTCCATCATCAAGGAATCCAATTTCTGAAATATGTCTCTTAACGAACCTCATATATGGCCCCTTGGAATACAAACAAACACCTAGGCAAAACCACCATCTTAAATCAGTGCAATTTTACCCATCAGGAGCAGATTTAAAGTGTTCCAGAATGAGATTGAGGGTTGGAGACTACGAAGCACATGGGCCAGTGTTCAGGTTGAATTATTGTTTTTACTCTTGCATGCCTAGATATGCAACATGATCCACCTTCCATGGTAGTCCCACCAGAGGAAGCCAGTCTACAGGGACAGTTTGCAAGAGACCCTTCAGGAACAGGGTCAACTTAGCACTATTAACCTGCAATTCCCAAATACTCCCAGAATTCTCTCAATATATTGAACAATATAGGGCCGGATATATCATGTTATCGTAAGTATACCATGGCGTCATCTACATAGAGGGACACTATATGTTCTCTTTTGCCAACCCATATACCATGTAGGGCTCGTCTGAGTCTACAGGCCAAGGGCTTCATCACAAAAAGCAACGGAGACAGGGGACACCCTTGACGGGTGCCCCTTTCTAAGTCTGTGATCTCTGAGACAAACTGGCCATTTCGGACCCCGGCCCTGGGAGAACTATACAGCAACTGGATCCAATTGATATAGGCGTGGTCCAGTCCTATACTCTCCAGCACCTTCCAGACATAGTTCCATCCCGCCAAGTCAATAGGTTGTTAAGTATCAAGAGGCAAGAGCGTAATAATCGCCAGGTAACTCTGGGGCATACACCACATGGGTCAGTCAGCGCAGATTACTCAGTGTGTTCCAATGCAGGATAAATTTCAACTGGTCTGCATGGATCACATGCGTCAGGTGTGGGAGCAGTCTAGCCGCGAGCATATGACTAAGGATTTTTCTGGTACACATTTAACATAGATAGTGGTCTATAGGAAGTCACCTCCAGTTTTGGCCACATTACGATGAAGGCCTCCCTCAAAGACTCAAGAGTATACCTTTATCCAGGACCTCTGTGTTAGAGGTATTGACTTATCAATCAGGGCGTCGGGGAAGTTTGTAAAACTCTGCCAGGAGTCCAGCTCACCCTAGTGAATTAGCAGACTTACTGCATTCAGCAATTCTCGTTTCTCAAGTGGCGCATTCAACTGCTTACAGTCCTCGGGAGAGAGGCTCTGAAGGGACAACTCAAGAAGATAAGTGGATAGCACTCCATTTGCAAGGGTAGATGGGGCCTCCTTGTTGACTGTTCACAAATGTTGCTAAGGCCGAATCAATAGAACATATGAGTGTGCACCAGTCGGCCCTGCTGGTCCCGAATCGCCATTATGGGCTACGCCTCCATCTCGTATCTGATCAGGCATGCCAGTAACCACCCCGCCTTATCCTCCTCCATATACCAGCTGCAGCATCCCGCATTACAGACATGCTTTTCTAACTGGTCCCATAATTTGCACACTCAACAACACTGTTTATCCCACTCTCCCATGGGTCACAAGAAGCATTCGGCATTTTCTCCAGCAATTCTAGCCCAGCCTCATGTTGCATCAGGTCCTCCTCCAATGTTCGACAGATACCAACCATGGTGGCCATACATATGCCATGCAACATTACTTTCAATTCGTTCCACTCCAACGCCCTACTGCTAGCACTATTCCAGTTTTGCTCAAAATATTGGACCAGGATCTCCCCCACTGTGACCCAAAGGCTTGATCAGTTAATAACTCAGCATTAAGATTCCAGGGTGAAAATGCTGCAATGAATACGCGGCCAGCAGTTGCGCATGATCAGAGATGTAGCGGGATAAATAACGTATATCCTGAATCTTGTGCATTGCGGGAGCGGAAATAAAGAAGTAATCAAGGCAGCTATGTGTATGTGATGCAGAGGAGCAGCAGAAATCTGCACGTAACAGCGGATACATCAGACTTCTGCCAAAGACAAACTATGCAAAGTGTGCCAAAATACAGAGGTCATATGGGGTTTAGTGTCAGAGAATGGAGGGGCCCTATCCACCTGGCAGTCAAGCACACAATCAAAATCGCCTGCTAATATCTCAGACATCACGGAGACATGGGTATCTGCAACCACCCTAACATAAAAGGCCCGATCATCCATATTACCAGCAGAAATATTGACTAAACAGAGGTCATGAGCATCTAGAGAACCCTCTAAAAGGACGTACTGGCCTTCTCCATCAAAAAGCACTCGGGTTTGATTAAACTGCACTCCCGGAGCCACCATATTAGTTAGCCCACCCGACCGAGCGTAGTCGGAATAAGGTGTTGCTTACATCTATCCCCTCCAACGCCTACGGAGACTTTTAACATAGTCCCCCCCAAACGTATGTCTCATGTAAGAAGGCTATTGCTATATTATAATTGTGGAAATATGCATGCACTCTATTCCTCTTTTGTGGACTATTCAGACTACACACATTCCAAGACAACATTTTATAGGTGAGTTCAGACATATTGTAAAGCTAAAGGTGATGAGACTAGCTCCTCCGAAGGAGGATATGACTCAGAAACAAGCAGACCATTTCAATAATATGTGGAAGCTCTATCCCCCTGTATTCCCAACTATTGCAACATAGCAATAAACAACAATGAATTCACCCCTCCCAAAATCCCACCCTTGGGCAGTAGTCAAACCACCTTCCCCCACAAAAACCAGTAGGCTAGAGGTAGCAGATCACGCCCCAAGCACCCACCCAAATCGGTCAACTAAATAAGTATAACTGCAGAAACAGCATCTTCAGTCCAGAGAACACACACACTGAGATCGCAAGCCCACAAGAAGCTCAGCAATCCGCCCAGGCACAGATCCTCCAGACCCCCACCCGCCAAGGGAAGTAAAACAACCAACCCAGCAATAGTATAAGCAGGACAAACATAAGAGCCCATTCAGTGTCGTTGATAACAGTAGTAGTAAGCCTAAAAAAAAAAATCAATAAACTTCGGGTATTAAGCAAAACTCCCCAGTTTCTGTTGGTTATTACAGACCCTATCAACACTTGAACCACTGGGAGCGTCTGTGTCCAACAAGCACCTAACCCTCACTCAACTAGTACCAACCACATCACTCTGGGTTTTAGTCACCAAGCACAATGGAAAGAAAGAATTGTGTGGCCAATGGGTCAAGGTCTGCCCGCAGGGTTCCTTCCGTGCGAGCAAACCAAGATGGGGTCACACCCAACAATTCTGTAGCGGGTGGTCGACTGACGGGCGTGAGGCGTCACCGAACTGATCTACCTCCCTCCGCTGACTCTGTTCCCTGCAGTCTAATGGTTGCTACTCCATGTCTATTCCCAAGGACTCTACCCAATCCTCGGCCTCTCTAGGGAATTCGTAGAGCTGCACTTTATTCCTGTATTGGACTCCAAGGTTTGCTGGAAAGAGCACACTGTATTTATTATTATGTTCACGTAACTATCTCTTAACAGCCAAGAACGAAATCCAAAGATCTTGCATTTTCCTTGTATAATCAGAAAATATTAGGATGGCATTGTCTCCATACAGAAGGGAACCATGTGCACTTACATGTTGAAGAATAGAGTCCCTGTTCCTATAATTAAGAAACCTCGCAATGAGAGCAAGAGACGGCACGCTAGGGCGAGGTACAGGCGCCAGGCCACAGTGTACTCATTAAATGGAGAAAAAGTTAGAGAGTCCTTTAGGTCTAAGCTCCGTGGTTATCGACCTTTCTAGAAAGAGATCCACTGTCTGGCCCTCCTCTTGCTCAGGGAACCCAAGGAAATGCAGTTTAGTGCGCCTGAGTGCCCTTCGGTGTCTTCCAGGCATTCCTCTACAAATGTTGCACTACATTTTAGGCCCTCTAATGTTGCCTGGAGCTCTTTACCCTGCAAAGTGGTGACCTTTTTCTCCCTCTCATTAACCAATACTCTATCCGCTACTTTACGCAAATCTAAGCACAGCAGGTTAATGTCTATGGCCATAGACTCCATCTTAGCCTTAAGCGTCTCTCTAGAGTCACGTATGGCTGCCAATATATCAGCAGTGTCCTGCGCAGAGTCCCGCTGCTCATGATCAGGTCAGGAACCGTGTCCCGCACCATTGTGGGGCTCAGTGTGGGGTAGCACTTCGCTTGGTGAACAATTAGGTGACAAAGGTCCGTAACAGTGCACTTGTTTGAGGAAGTGGGCCACCCCTAAATAAACAGTCCCAGGCAAATTAGGCAACATATATAGGTAGCACACCTCCAATTACTCCAACCGAACATACGCACCTCCAGCATGGAATGCAGCAGAGGCACATAAACGCCAATCAAGCCTCCAAGGCCAAAAAGCAGAGTTTGGTAAGCAGCACAGCCCCTCTACCACATGGGGGCTCCAGGCAGTACCCGAGGCACATTCGGCCGCAGCAGGTAGGATTCCCCCAGATGGGCGAGAAGGCCACAGGGGAAGCCACACTCAGGATTCCAGTCCGCCTCCATAGCCTCAGCGCAGTTCAAGGTCACCTTGCACCAACCCCAAGACTCGGAAGCCGTGCAAGCTGCGGCAGCAGCATATGTGTCTCCCTCTCACCAGTGGCAGCACAGAGGGGAACAGGAGCTCTGTCCACCAGTGCCCGAAGGTCCTAAGTCTCAGGTCCCCCTTCTCTCACTGCAGATTCAACCGACAGGATCATCTCTCAGGGCTGCCAAATTAATAGGCCGCAGTGCTAGCTTCATCTTCCACCCCCTCCCACAGTGGGGACGTTTGGGCAATACGCCTCTCCATGTAAGGCTGTCATGGTCTCCCCACTGGCTCGCTGTATCGCCTCAGCAGTGCAGGCAGGCGTCCCTTCTCTTGATCACCGCCGCCGGCAGCAACGCACCGCAGACGTTCCACCACACTGGGCTACTCATGGCCTCTTACTTTCGGCGTAGCATCAGTGCCCAAAGCGTTATCCAAACCTACCTTTCAGGTGAAAGAGCAGTTCCCCTTAACTCTCAACACTATTCACACTACAAGTGAGGGAGAGATAGACTGGGATGGCCCAGGATAAAGGCAGGATAATCTACTCCTCGGCGAGAGCTTTCTCAGGGCACGTCTAGTCTGCCATTTGCCTGGTCATCACACATTAGTATTTGACCTTCATGGTACAAACACAGATCCTAATGCTAATCCCCAAGACTCCATATTCAGAGAGATTTGTGCCATGAGCTTGGTTTGCTCTCAGAAGCCCGCACTCCCTGTTGAAGGGGTTTGGGGAGGAACTAATTCAGCAAGAGATATTATAGAAGACTTCTCGTAGGTGGAATTAAGGCGCCTCAGGTAAGTGAGCCTTTGTAAAATAAAAAGGCATCATCTCGCACACTTCACCAAAGGATACATAAGGCCTAAGTGGATGGCAGATGAGGTGTTAGTAAGTGACATGCCTTACACCATTTAACATCAAGCAATCCAGTCCAGGACTTACCAGGTCTCACCAGAGTTATGCCAGTAACAAGCCAGAACGTACAAGGAGTCCTTCAAACAACTTGCTAGAACCTGGAGCAGATTGTTTTCAGGTGTGTAAAAGGTATTGAGCAAGAAGGATGCCAAATGAAGGAGGAGTTACGTTTGTGTAGCAGCAGAGCAGAATCAAAAAACTCAGCGCATGTCACACTACAGAACTGTAGGAGGGAAGGAGAAAACAAAGGCACGTGAAAAGAAAGTAATTGTGGTCGAACTACAACCGACAACTATAGAGCTAAGCAGTTGTGAGGCAACTGGCCACTAGTACTGCTGTTGCTTTGTCTTAAATTCGCCTGTAAGTACCAGTTTGTTTCTTGTGGTAAAATGACCTAGAAGTCTCACCTAATCCCTCGGTTGCCCAGCCGCCACTGACCAGCCCTCCAAATACTACCTTTGTGTTTCTTCCTGCACTTTCTCTAACTGTTTTTTTACATAAATCCCCAGGGACTTAAGTTTTATCTAGGGTACTACCACCTCTGCTCATGACAAGGGGTGGAGGCCTAGGTGATAACCATTTTTCTCGTCCGTGATGTCCTAACACAGAGTTATTTCAGGTTCAGGCATCTGCTTTGTGTCTGTAGGCTATAGGCCGGGACCCTTTCACCATGTGCTAGGTGGCATTTGTTCCATCCATTCCCTGTTCTAGCAAGAGTCATGTACTTATTGGTTTTCCCATTTGACCCCGTGTCTTGCGTTTGGATACAGAGGCACTCCATTTAATGCTGCCTCCCTCCGTTATATTGTTATGGCCTTTAAGTACTTCTGCCCCCTCTGGGTAACCTTCGGTTCATCTGCCTCCACTGGCCATGTTAAGAGCTTCCTGCTGTGCTTGCGCCGAAGGAAGGGCGGGGAAAGAGAGGGGAAATGTGTAGGCGGGTAAGGGGGAGTGGGGGTGGGGAGGGAAGAGCCATGCTCCTTCCCTCTGTTCACCACCAGGGCTCCCGGTTATCTGCAGTCACGTTCGTCCTTCTCCTCACTAGGGCTGAATCTTTATAAGCTACGTCCTCCACCAACTTCTGCTGCCAGAGTCCAGCATCTGTAGGCCCTCCTCTGAATGCCCTGTGTGCAGGACCACTGTATCCCTTTTGTAGTGCTCTTCTGCAGTGCACTCATCCTCTGGGTCAGTGTTGTCAGTCTTGTACACTACTGCCGATCCTTCTTCCGTGGTCACTTGGACATGGTGACATCTCGCTTGCTTTGCAGGTGTCATCTTGCACCTCAGTAGTGAGCAGTGCGGCACTACTGACTTCACTATTATCCCTGTACGAAATAAGAGCGGCGGGATGCTCTCACAGGTCCCAGATCTGGTGCCTTCTATCAGCTGTCCTGGATCAAGCAGGGCAGTGCAGAATGTATGGAAGATAATGTGTGATCGAGGGCGTTCAGGAAATTGCTGCCAGCCATGCTTCAGCTGATTACATACATAAAGATAATTTGGTAAAAATATTCAACATTCTACAAGATAATTCTCAAATTCATGAACTAAATATTAATGAATGGAAAGCAGAACTCATTAATGTGTACATCTCTCATGACAATGACAGAAAAGAACATACTCAGAAGATTTTCATAAATGAGCTTGAAAAAAATATACCTCCTTGAGCCTAAATATTTTCATGACTGGCGATTTTAATGCTATTTCTTAACCTTTAATTTCAACAAAAGTAACAGATTTTGTAGACCATATGAGAGAGACTAGAAATGTTGGCATGATTCAAAAATAGGAGCAAAGGCACTAATCTCCTGTGGGGGCTGAGCAGGACGGCTAAGTGCATTTTCGCTCAGAACCTTTAACAGCAGAATAAATCGGATATTGCTGCACATCCCATACATCTCTGTCAGTGAAGGCAATTGTCTGGATTATCCATTAGTGAGCCGTAGGTTCTTTCAACTTCTTAGAGTTGCAAGCGTCCTTCCAGCCCATAAGATCTGTTTTAATGCGAGACAGATAAACAGCCTTGAAACATACATTCATCTTCTTAGTAGGTTCGTTTTTATGAGATTAATCTGGTCACAGAACAGCAATAAATGCTATAGCAATAAAACAAATAATAGGATGTGGGACTATTGATACATCAGTCTTAAATTCCAGTTAAGGCACAGCCTTAGTTCTAAGGAGCACAGGTCTGGCAACTTCGATTGAAAATACATCAACGCATAGGAGAGTTCATATTCTCACTAGTGGAAGATGCAAACTTTTAAGACACAGACTGCGCTAAGTTATCCTGGTTCCAACCTCCATTTGGAAAGGGAAAGGACCTGAAAAAAGCTTTTAAAAAGTCACCTGATCGACATATCTTAGGAGGAGCTCTGCAATTGCTTAAAAAGAAAAAGACACATGCGAAGGAGAGCTAAACTTTTACTGTAGGAGACTATGTTATTTTGGCCTGATGGTAGTTATGTATTATTGCTGATTCCAGGCGTAATCCAGTACTACACCCACTGTTTAAAAAAAGGCAACATAAATAATCCTTCTGAGTAGTGTATTATCACTCGTTTAGATTGAAAAGCATAAAGTTATGCGAAGATTTCACTGAAGAAAATAGAAATTTGTGTGCAAAAATATTAACTTTCCATCTAGTCGGATGCACAAAGTACCTTGTTATTCCCCTTTATAAGCGACTCTCCTAGGGATGTAAAAGCTTTATCAGATGTACAGCTCAACATTGGAACGGTCTCCCCCGTTCTGTAAAGTCTGCCTCAACCTTCTGGGCTTTAGAAAGTCCTTCAAAACCTAGCTGTACGGTAACTAACTAGGCCTCCTTTCTTCAATCACAGGCAGCGCATACGAGCGCTCTATAAAACTTTTCATCATCATCATCAAAAGACTATGGAACATTATGCAATATTACCTCTACTCCCACGCGGACGATATTCGATCAGCGCTCTTAAATGTCACAACTGGGAGACACTGGTTCAGATCCAACATGTCCCACTGGCTTATTCTCTTCCTCTTCTGGGGTCTAGAGCCCCTGCCTGCCTTTGTGCCCCCCTATTTTCCCGCACTAGCACTTTTCTGAAAAACGAATGCACACAGTGCGTCTTAAAGGACATATGCAAAGACAGTTTGGCCCTTGCGGCTAGGAACGTTGCCCTACTAGCACTTTGCCATTCCTTGTGTTTTGCTTCAACTCTTTGTTCTTTTATCTAATCATATTTTATCATAAAATAATCTGGTTGCAAGTCAGTAAGAGTTTACACAAATGATGCTTGATCATCATGATGCTATTCCTTTTAAGAATTTTAATGTTGTTCAGAATGTCATTTCCCTTTGAGAAGCACTGCTGATAGCCTTAACGAGGTTTTAACATTGTTATATTTGTACTTTGGAAATGCTGTATTTATTGTTTTCACAAAATTATTTTAAGTAATTGTGGGACTGCCCCTGGGTTCTCAAAGAGGCTCACGGACACTGGGGTGCTTGGCAAGGAAGGTTTTATTGTGTTACATAGGCGTCTTTTCTGTACTGGGAGCCGGTAGAAGGGAAGGGGGTCGTTTATTTCTTCAGCCGTGCTCCTCGCTGCACTCTGGTTCCGCTCCCGGTGTCTCCTTTGAGTCGTAGGCCGAACTCCCGCCGTGGTCCGCGTCGGTACAGCAGGCCCCAAGAAAGAAAAGACACCAGCGTTATGGCGAGACCCTCTTGGGGGTAGTAAAGGAAGGGGTAGTGAGAGGGGGGTTTTAGTCCTTAAGGTAGGGGTGCCGAGAGTGCCTCAAGGTGGCTTGCTCCACCTTCGTCCTGCCCAGCCCGTGAAGCGAGCCCGTACCTGTTCAAGCCACACTTCTCGGGAAGTGTGGCTGGGCGCTGCGCCGTCCCGTTGGCCTCCCGGCTTGTCGTTGGAGTCTCGGTCTCCGTCGCGTCCTCTTCCCGGGCTCCGCTCTCCTTCTCTGTACGTCTCCGTCCTCCTCTCCTCTCTCGGCTCTCCTCGTGCGTCCTCCACCGCTCGGTCTTCCCGACTCTGCTCCGGCTTCCACCAGTCGTCCTCTCTACTCCGTCTCCTGTCCTCTGCTTCCTCTCCGTCCTCGCTCCGACTCTCTCCCTCTCTTCCTCCGGGTGTAAGACACACCTGTACTGTGTTCGGGCTGGGAGTTATCGGCAGTGGGAGGGCGGTGTCTGTTTCCAACTCCGCCCAATTAAAGAAACATGGGTCGGATGTCTGCATTCCTGGGACATAGGCAGCCTCCGCTGGCGTCTTCCAGGCATCTGAATGCTGTGTGTACAAAGGGAAGACGTTAATAGGTAGGCCAGGAGGGCCCGAGTCCGGGTCCTCCATGTCACAGTAATCTATCATGAATAAACTCCCAACCTGTCAATCAAAAATTTTAAATGTAGGTAAAGAAATGGTGATCTCCAAGTACTTAAGCAATTCCTCTGTGATCGGTGTTAAGTGAAAACCGTATATTATATAATAGGAGTGAAGGGTAAACAACATACTCTTTAACCCAAATTCTAATCTCAATTGCACACCAGAGCAGGACTTTGGTGGATTAACCCGTTGAGTGCTCATGACGAGCTCAGCTCGTCATGAGGCACGGTTGAGCTGCACTCATGACGAGCTGAGCTCGTCACGGCCGTTGGAACGTTCGCACGCGGGGATAATTTCCCCGCTGTGCTGAACGTTCCAAAACGGGTGTGGCTGTGACGAGCTCAGCTCGTCATGAGTGCAGCTCCACTGTGCCTCATGACGAGCTGAGCTCGTCACAAGCAAGGTGGCGCCGAGCGCGACCCCACACACCGGGGTGGGGGGGGGGGACACCCCGCAGTGAAGGGGTTGAAAATACATTTAAGATAACCACCTATGGCCAACTTGCCTCTAAACACCAAGGCCCCATAAATCAGAGATGGCACAAATGTGGCCGTACGCCTAGGTGAATTAGAGGATTACATTAGACTGTAGAGTTAAAAAAAAGTATTCTCAAATATCACAAAAAGTGTTTGCAGTGTAATAGGTCTTGCATTTGCTTATAGCTATTGCCGTGCTAAAACATGAAGCGCAGCCCCTATGCACATAAAAGTTATGTGCATCGCGACCCGTGAAGTGGGCGTGATGGTGATAAAAAAAAATTAACATTAAAGTCGACGCCATGCTAAAACATGACAACCACAAGGAGATAATGTATGGAGCGCTGAAACTTTTCAGACACTCACCCCCCAGTCACAGATCTGGGTTGAATCCATCATAGTTCTCTAGTTCACTTCGCCACATCAGTTCAAACCCAGCCATATGCACATCAGTCTTGACCCTGAGTGTCTAAAAAGTTTCAGTGCTCTATCCATCATTTCCTTGTGTTTGCTTTGTTCGCCCTAGGGTATGCCCAAACGTGGGTCCCTTGCTCACTTTGCCACTGGAATCAAGCTAGCCTGGCTGATGATGGGTGTTACCCCGAAACCGGCCCCAGGATGAAGGGCTTCCGGTGCAGGGAAGACCTGGCTTGACAGTTAGTGCTGGACTATTCCCATGAGGAATAGAGTTAAAACAGCTTTGCATATGGCTGGGTCTGAACTGGGGTGGCGAAGTGAGCTTAAGAACGATGATGGATTCAACCCAGATCGGTGACTGGGGGTGAGTCTGAAAAGTTTCAGTGCTCCATCCATCATCTCCTTGTGTTTGCTGTGCTAAAACGTGAAGCACGGCGCTGAGGTACTGTAAAGTTATGCATGATGCAGCCTGTGAAGCAGGTGCTGTGGTGAGAAAATATCACTCGCAGGAAATAAAAGTAGTCCCTAAATGAAACACAAACACCTACAGCATAAGTAAATTGTAGAGCCAGCCAATAAGTGTGGCGCCGCGGCCAGGGCGACTGACGCTGGAATCTGGGGATCAGTGTTCGATCCCCGGCTCCGGCGGCAGGTCAGCCCAGCACCATGCGACTCTGGGCAATAGCTTGCTTAATCTTCCAGACGGCCCCCAGCGCCTAGAGACCCTAACGGGTGATTGTGCGCTATACAAATGTGGATTATTATTATTAATAAGGAGCCGGGAAAGAAGAGCAACGCTGGAGTGAACCAATGGCAAGCAGCAGGCGAGATTACACTCCGTATACTGATTACAGGAGGTCTTGCAGACAGTGCATGCACGCTGCCTAGGCGCACCCCAAAAAGGATGCTTTAACTGCGAGGGCATTTTTTTTTTTTTATTATTATTTTTTTTTTTTTTTTAACCTTTATTGAGGAATAGAAGTAGATACATGCGCAGGCCCACAACCATCAAGGCCGGCCGCAAAGACATCATTAGAATCAGGAGAGTCGCCAACATTAGACCAGCCGTCAAACAGGAAAGTTCAAAGTACACTATACAGGAGTACGGGGCGCGCAACGTAGGATAGAAGGTTTTCGTTTTAAATTTTAGAAGAAAGGAGGGGGCTGCAGCAACAAGGACTGTACACCATACAAAAGGCACACAAAAGAGACAGGGGGGACGTATCACAGATACGATCATAAAGAGACAAGTCCATAGCAACTATACCATTGAAGCAACCGTAATGACTAAACGGAATAATAAGCAACGGTACAGAAATCAACATTACCAAGTCTGATCCCCGCGAGCCCACCCCCAGGAACTGGAACAAGAGGCGCATTCAAATCCCGGAAAAAGAAAAAAGGTACAAGACCCATGGATAGTCAGCCCCAAAGAAACAGAAAAGGGAAGGAAAGCCAAAAAGAAGAAAAAAGGAAGGCCCATAGAAACTGAAACGGACAAAAATAAAGAACCCCATCCCCCTACCCCCACCCTACACGCATGCAGAGGCTACGGCCTACCCCCCCCCCTAGCAGTGTGTCTGTCGCCCTAAGAGAGTACCCGAAATACAGATAAAGAAAAAGGGAAAAAGGAAGAAAAGTTATCACAAAAGTGCGGAGGAGGGCCATATACGTAAGCTCAAAACAGTCAGCATGGAAATCCTCGGCCGCCCATCCCCGGATCCCGACCCAAAGCAACAATATTCAACTCCACCGTCTATCTCCCGCAGCCCCAGCAGTACGAGCTACCGCAGTCAATGATAAGGGAGCGGCCTCAACCCTGGCCCCTTCGAACGGGGGTATCGACGTAGTCCAGCCGCACGGTCGCCATCTTGAACAGCACAATTAAACGGAGTAGCCCCAGCAAAGAAGGATACTGTCCAACAAAGTCTGTCCATCTCAATGCCATGCATGCGACGATGATAGAAGGGGGGGCAATGCACTGTAACGGACCACCAAAGTCAGCCGGCCAAAGCGGTATCATCCGAGTCGGGAGAAAGTCGTAAGCGTCGCCAGTTGAACACAAGGGAATAGCCAGGCATAGCTTCCAAGGACGATTCTTCGGCCAGTTCACAAACCCACCTTCCCCAAACCACTCCGCCAACTTTTCAATCCACACGGAAATATCAGCGGGTGCACGCACCCGCAATGCCCCCGAGATCGCCCGGGCAGGCACTCCACTGCAATCGGAAATCGGATGTGGCGCATTGTCCTGCATTTGAAAGACAACTCTTCCCACCGGGGGCATGTAGGGGGAAATAGAGTCCAGCCGGTCCCCTAAGTCTCGGGCAGCATCTTGTAGAACAGATCTCAAAGTACCCAAGGCGCATAGGACGTCTCCAATCCCCAGTGGTGCGGCCGAAGGAAGAGGGGCAGCCAGTCCCGGCACACGGGATCCTCGAAGTCGCTGTGGGGCCAGAGGCCGGTCTCCATCGTAAGTGCCGCATAGACGGTTGCCCAATCCGGGTTCCGAATAACATGGCCTGGCTGAGGGTACAGGAGTAGCACAAACCATGCCTACACCATGCCTGGTACCATAGCAATCTGTGCGGTCAGACATCTCACCGGCAGCAGCCTGGAGGAATCACAGGAGTCGGGGACACAGCCAACAATATGGCGTCCGCCGCAACGCTGGAAAGGATAAGCGATCAGTCAGTGCCTGTCGCGGATCGGAGCGGAGACACAATGTTGCACTTCAAACACAACAGTCCCAAGCGCGAAAATGAGCAAAGCCAGGCAAACTCCGCAGTAGTGAACACCGCATAGTAGCCGTTCCCGCTGGTCGTCTCCGCCCCGCTCCAGCATCAGATGAGATTGCAAATATGGCCGGCCATAACGAAACAAAGACCCGATCAGCTTCAGCCAGCGCCGGACAGGGAGTGAGGGCGCCCCGGCACTTCCACCGCATGGGGCACGCAAAGAGACACACCGCTGGAGTCAGAATCGCCTCCCGGTCCCGAGAAGTCAACTTAGGAACAGGATCGGTGACATAAGGAGGTGCGGGCCGGGAGGAAGACGGAAAGGTCGGCGGAGCCGAGAGATCAAGCGGCCATCATGGATCTCCGTTGATTGAGAATTATTTTGTGTTTTCTGCGGGGGCATTTTAAAGAACCTAAGAACATGCCCACCTTTCTTACCTCACACGTCCATATAGTTGTATTTGTTCAACTGAATAATTTATACCCTACTAACTCCCAGAGAAATATAGATTTCTTGCACCTGTATGAATCTTGGTTTTCTTAACGTTCACTTTCAAATAATTGCAATTAGTGTATTGATGGTAATGTCCACTAATGGCAGTTGTGTCCATCATAACCATGTCAACAGCATTTTGTAGTAGAGTAACACATTATGCTCCCATCTTAGATGGAAATTTATTGTCCCACTGGCACAAGATCCCATGTTTGAAGTACAGAGACTGAGAAGTAAAGAGGATAGTGTATAGCCCTGCTTGAAACCATAATTTATTGAGATGTTTTTGGTTATTGTAGTTTCACTGCTGATCTTGAGACACACTCATGTGTCCCAGCGCAGAAGCAGGATCGTCCTCAATAATGAGCCAGAATAGAATTTTTATTTACAGAATATCTCTATTAATCCTGTCCAAAGGTAGCTAGTTCTTCAGAAAGCAGGCAAAGAAATGTTGTCTTAGACTTCCGACTGTTCTTTGGCTCTAGATAGTGAAGTCCATAAAATGGGATTCTCCTCAGTCAATTTCCATTTAAAAAACTAAAAAGAAAAAACCTCAGAATATTCTCACTTTTCAAAGTGTTGAGGGTCAATGCCTTGATTAGGATTCATTAAATGATATAGACAAATACCTTGGATTACAGCCTGAATAGTATTTAACAGATGGCACAAAACAATGAAATGAGGCAAACTATTTAATTTCAGTTATTTCTCACACTGATTGTATTTCACTTTACCATTTTTGCAGAAACCCTATGTAAACTATTCTTGTTGCTGGCCTTGCAGGGCAAAGGAGGAGACATTGTCACGTTTTCTGCACATTTGCCCAAAGCTGATAGCTAAAGACTTAAAATCATGGTTTAGAATTCTTGAGATTGGCAGAAAGGTTTGGTTGTTTTAATAATAACTAGCCTTTAATAGGGAGATGTGTTTAAATTTCTTGACACCTTTGTGGACACACAATAGCCTGGCTTGAAATGGAACAAATATTAGAACAACTTTGGTTAATTAGTTCTGTTTAGACATACGTTTTGTTCACCGGGATTCCATGAAATATACTTTCTAAATAAGTAGATTTTGTTATAGGCCTACTTTTATAAGTGTATATTTTTTTTATTTGTTCATGAAAGCATCAATTTTAAATAAGCAAAACTAACTTCATGTGACTATTTGATACTAGTGATCCAGTAAAAAAAAAAAAAAAAAAAAAAGAAGGAACATGTGCAAGTATTTTTAATAAAACAATGTTCATTGCCAATAAGATACTAATTGCTTGCTACAAGGTCCCCATGTGAATATTCCATGTATATGGGATCTGAAGTTGAACACAATCAGGATATTTCAAGTCACCAAGGAGTTTTGTGATGTCTGCATATAATCATTATGTGCATATTTAGCTATACTTTTTCCCTGCACATTATCCCATGTAACAATGGACAGGTGCTATGGCATGTACTTTATTTGGGGTTTGGGTGAGTTTTAGAAAGATTCCATTCAAAGTTTCATGGTGGGATCTGTGTGAATGGCGAAAGTCTACAGCATAGGAAATGAGTAATACAAGAATGTCCTTTCCATTCTTGTAAATGTAGCTCTACATTCAGATCTGGAAGAACAAAACTGGAAAACGCTCAGGTATATATGTCACATATACAGACCATCCTCTATTGTAATTAATGTTTCCATATAAAACCTTCAAAATCACCGACCTGTATAACAAGACTTGAGTGCTCTGCACTTGGGTCACTTTTAACTGTACCCATGTTAGCCTGTGAGAGGGTATCCCACTTGCAAAACACCGACCAGAAATAATTTGAATATTTTGTTTTACATATTTATAGAGGCCATTTATACAGCACTCAATGGCCTCAAAGGACATTGGAGCACTTCACATAAACCCGGGGATATGCTTTAAATGAAGTGTATGTGAAACCGTTTACAAAGCACAAGGGATACTCATAAAGGAGTCTTTATCCCCTTTGGCCGTGGTAAATTCTGTTTCCTCGAATTGCGGGTGGACAGCAATGGTAGACAGCGAGACATGCGTAGTCTTCATGTTTTACTTTATTTTTTGTCAATTTACGTTCTTTTAAGATTTCTACTGCAGCAAAGATAAAGGCTTCGGGGGAGGGGGGGGCAGAAGGTAAATAGTCAGTGTGTTTCGGTTTTGTCCCAGCCATTCCTTTCAAGTTAAGTTTAGTCATAGCTAACACTATAATAATGTTTATTTTGAAACAAATCCATAAACATTAATTGTTCACAAAAGAGTGCTACACAAACAAATTTGCAGGTGAAAAAGAATAAACCAACTGTGCGTCAAAGAATAGTGCTCATCTGCACAGTTCGCTTAAATTATATATAGAACCACAACACAGCAAATGATCGAATCTGTTAAAAATACTCACGTAACAGCATTCACAGTTAAACATCCTAAAATGTAATGACCCACCACGATAATGGTACGCAAATTTCGAATCAATAATAGAACAGAATAACGTATACTGACAGCAACAGTGCTATATAAACAAAATGACCGTGCAAAACAAACAAGATCAAATGTTCCAGTGATCTGGGGTGATGTGTGCTTTTAATTAGAGTACCAAGTCTTAACCATATTTTTCCAAATTCTTAATACAGATGTAAACTTTTTCTCTGGGCACTAGCATGCTATAAAATGTAAGTAGTGCAACATGGTATTTTAGAATTCTCTACTTGTTTTCGAGTTATCATGCTACAATGCTTCACAACAACCTTGACCCCAACTGTACACATAAATAAAAATGGATTAAAAAAACCACATCTTCCACTAGATCAGCACTGCACAAACATCAGCAAAGTGTGGGCATTTTTTCATGATATAACATTAAAATAACACAAAAAGATGGACGGAATACTGAATATTGTCAAACATTCACCGCCAGTACAGAGATCTGGGTTAAAGCCATCCTTTTTAGATCACTACACCACCCCAGTTGAACCCAGCCATATGCAAATCAGTCTTACTTTGCTCACCATGGGAAAAGTCCAGCCTGGACTGCCAGGCCATGTCCTCCCTGACAAAAAAAGCATCATGCATCCAGTTTCTGGGTATCACCCCTCATCAGCCAAGCTAGCTTGAGTCCAATGGCACAGTGAGCACAGGACCCATGTCTGGGCATTCCCTTCCCACTTGGGGTACCTATAGCAACACGAAAGGATGGAGGAAATGCTTAACATTATCAAACAGTCACCCCCAGTGCAGAGATCTGGGCCAAAATCCATTGTTTTTTGCTCACCGTGCCATTCCACTTTGGACCCAATCATATGCAAATCAGTCTTGACCCAGCTCTCCAAGGTAACAGTCCTGCCCGAACTGCCCCGAGACGGGTCCCAGGAGGTCCATCACCTGTGTGTCTTTTGCTTTCTCACCCTAAGTGCGCCGGGTATGCCCAGACGTGGGTCCTGAGCTCACTATGCCACTGGATTCAAGCTAGCCTGGCTGATGAGGGTTGATGCCCCAAAACCAGTCCCAGGATACTTGTTTCTGGTCCAGGGAGGACCTGGCTTGGAAGTTCGGGCTGGCCTGTTCCCATGAGGCACAGGGTCAAGACTGATTTGCATATGGCTGGGTCTAAACTGGGGTGGCATGGTGAGCAAAAGAATGATGGAATTAACCCAGATCTATTCACTGGGGGTGAATGTATGATTTGCTCTGCATTCCGTCCATCATCTGTGTGTATGCCCAGACGTGAGTCCCAGGTTCACTGTGCCACTGGATTCAAGCTGGCCTGGCTGATGAGGGGTGATGCTCCGAAACCGGTCCCAGGATGCTTGCTTCCGGTCCAGGGAAGACCAGGCTTGGCAGTTCAGGCTGGACTGTTCCCATGAGGCACAGAGTCAAGACTGATTTTCATATGGCTGGTTCCAAACTGGGATGGCATGGTGAGCACAAAAACGATGGATTTAACCCAGATCTGTGACTGGGGTAAGTGTTTGACAATGTTCGGCATTCTGTCCATCATCTTTTTGTGTAACATTAGAATATCCAGGCGGCAAGACATGAATCCCAAACTTAATAAAAGATGGTTAAGAGAAGACAAATTACATAGATTTCCAAACCGGAGTTAAATTGGATATATTTTATGGCTAAAGTACCACAGAGTAAGCAATTGCAACCACTGCAATGTTATATTATGTTAAATTCACTTAGTAAAACATGTGGTCACCATAGGTTTCATGGCGCTACATAGTTACCAGGAGCAAAGGCTGCTGAGTCATAGGGACTCTAGGATGTGGTCTATCAATTAAATGCCTATGTAAAAAGCCACATTTAAAAGTACTCTCGAAATCTGAGGAAGTTTGCTTCCATTCACAGGCTGTGGAAGTGAGTACTATACCGTGGGAGTCAGAACCGAGAAACTTCATTCGCCCATTCTTTCTCTCCTATATTTTGGGACGGTTAGTTCAGTCCAACAGACCTCAGCTCGCAACCTGGCACGTTTCCTTATTTTCTTATTCAAGAAATATGGGACCCGATTGTTTAGTGCTTTAAATGTAATGCACCAGGACTTATTTATTTATTTATTTATTATTTATTTATTTATTATAGAGTTTTGTATAGCGCGAACAAGACCCGTGGGTATCAGAGCGCTTAACATAGAGTAGGTGAAAGCATAACATATATATTAACAGTTATAAGAATCACAGATATGATGTAGATGAAATGTAATCATTCTTGACACATGCGCATTGCTGTTAAAAGTGAGTTGCAGCTCCAATTATATCAAAAGCAAAATATATACACATAGGTGAGGTAGATAGTTATAATATATACACATAGGTGAGGTAGATAGCTATAAGTCCCTGAGGGATGCGGTTGTAAGGTCATTTAAAGATAGAGTTTGGAGATAAATTTATGGTCCGTTTCATATCCTATCCTAGAATTAGCAATCTTTATAATACTGATTATTCTTCGCCTTCCTGATGTCATAAATGTTCTGAAATAAAGCAGCAATAGTTCAGGGCAGTGATCAATGTTCTTCTCTATTTATTGTATTTGTTCATCAGAAGGCTCTTCACTTCCCGCTTGAATGTTGCCACATTTTTGATCTTCCTAATGGTTGGAGGGAGTGAGTTCCAGATTCTGGGGGCAGCTCCTGAGAATGCTCTGTCATAGGTTTTTTTCTTTCTGAAGATGGCTGGTCGTAATAGCAACTCCTCAGCGCTTCTTGCTGGTCGGTTACCTCCAGACAGCTGTATTTTCTTGGCTAGGTATCAAGGGGTGTTGTAGTGGAGCGCTTTATGCGTGATACATGCTATCTTCATTTGGATTCTGGCTTCGTAAGGTAGCCAGTTTAAAGCTTTCAAGTGTGGGGATATATGATCATATTTCCTAGATCCGGTGATAAGTCTTGCCGCGGCGTTGAGGCAGGCTTTTAGTGGGGCTGTGGACGTTTTTGGTAGGCCAGTTAAGGTGGTGCAGCCATATTCAATCCTAGAGATAACCAAGGATTGGATTGCCAGTTTGAGATCCGGCTCTGAGATGAATGGTTTCAGTTTTCTTAAGTAGTTCAGGTGGAAGCGGGCATTTTTAGCCATTGAGTTAATGTGGGCTTTCATGTCCAGATTCTCGTCTAAAGTGATTCCAAGCGATTTAGCCGAGTTGACTAGGGTTGGGGTGCAGTTAAGCGCAGTCACGACTTTCGTCCATTCCTTTATTTCCGCCTGGCTCCTTGGTGGTGAGATTAGTAGGAACTCTGTTTTGTGAGCATTTAGTTTCAGATGATTATTAGTTAGCCATTGTAGTGCCATTTTTAATGTCTCGTTCATTATTTCAATGTCTTTTAGGGATGCGATCTTTATGTATATCTGCGTGTCATCCGCATACATGTGATATGATATCTGTGATTTTTGGAGAATTTCTGTAAGTGGTTCGACGTATAGGTTAAACAGATCTGGGGATAACGTCGATCCTTGAGGGACTCCTATTGAGATAGGGCATGGAGGTGAGATAGATTCGTTGACCCGGAATCGCTGTGTTCTGTTTTGTAAAAAGGAGTTGAACCAGTTCAGTACAATTCCCGACAATCCCATCCTGTCCTGCAGCCTGGTCAGTAATGCTTCGTGGTTTACCGTGTCAAACGCCGACGACAGGTCAAGGAGAATCAGTAGGCATGCTTGATTTTGGTCAAGTGCCTGTATCGCATCATCAACAATATGGAGAATCGCTGTTTCCGTGCTATGTCCTGTTCTGAATCCTGACTGGCATTCGTCAAGCAAGGAGAACTTGGTGATGTGTTGGCTGAGTTGGTTCTGGACGCATTTCTCAATTAACTTGGCTAGTACAGGGATATTGGTCACTGGGCGAAAGTTGTTTGGATCTGAGGTGTCCGCTGAGGGTTTTTTGATTATGGGTGCGACTTGACCTGTTTTTAGGCAGTCAGGGAGGATCCCTTGTGATAGAGAAGCATTTATTATTTCGGTCCATATTGGAACTAAAACGTGGTTGATTTCTCTTAAGCACTTTGCCGGAAGTGGGTCTTGATAGTGATTGTTTGGTTTGATTTCTGAGAGCGTCTTGGCGATCATGTGCTGGTCGTACAGTTCGAATGTATCCCAGCTTGACTTGTTTTTTGCATTAGTACACTCCGTTGAAGAGACGGTATCGCTCGAATGCAGTCGTTCGATGGGAAGGTTCGCCACGGCGTTTTTGAGCTCTGCTTCTAGCGATTTAGCCTTCTCTGTGAAAAATGTGGAAAAGTCATCGCAGTTTAGGGATGTTTTTGTATTCTCTTGACCGGTTTTGGCTAATTTGTTCGATTGTTGCTTTAGTATTTCAAAGAGTTTTCGTGGTCTGTTTTTGGCATTGTCTAGTTCAGATCTCATGAACTCCTTTTTTGAGTTGATGATCTTTTTGTTATATTGGCTTCTGATTATTCTGAGGGCTTTCAGGTCAGGGGATGAAGGGTGTTGTCTCCATTTTCTTTCGGCCATCCTCAATTTGCGCCTTTCTTCATTTAGTGTCTCATTAAACCATGGATTTTTTGTCTTCTCCGTGACTCTTTTCAGTTTTAATGGCATGGTGTGATTGACGATATTTTCCACCGCAGTTATGTAATGATCGGTCAGCTCATTGACATTTTTCATGTTGTTCGGTGGCTTTAGGTCTCTTTCACAGCTTTCAACCAATAGCTCCATATTTGCTTTTTTTGTGTCCCGCATCCATTTTTTGGACTGGAAGGGTTGTCTGGTCCTGCCTTTTTCCACTATGGGTATCCCGAATATTATAGCATGATGGTCAGACCAGTCGCATGGAGTTATGGAGAGGATAGTTGTATCTTTGTTCCTTGAGATAATCCAGTCTAATGTCGCTCCTTTCGAGTGTGTGGGTTGTGTGCACGTTTGGGTGAGGTTTAGTTCGACGAGGAAATCTTTAAGCGTGTTGACCAGTTTATCATTGTCGTCCTCCCAGTGTACGTTGAAATCGCCTAGAAATATGTTTTTGGTTTCGCTGTTAGAGTTGGCCGTTATGATCTCCATTAACTCCTCTGTGAACTTTGCGTTATCTCCTGGTGGGTGGTAAAACGTATGCATGTTGCATCTTTGATTGTTAGTATATTTTATATTAAGACCCAGGTATTCGCATGCTTCTAGAGGGTCTGCTTGAATTTGTTTGACCTCAATATCTGATCGATAAATGCAAGCTATACCTCCCCCTACCTTTTTAGGTCTATCCAGTCTCAAGATGTTATACTGAGGTGGTACTAAGAGGTCCATGGTTGGGGATGACGATTCCGTAAGCCATGTTTCTGTGAGGACTGCCAGAGCAATGTCCTTGTTAATGATGAGGTCCGCTAAGTCCGATGCATGTTTGGTTGCCGACCGACAATTGAGTAGAAGACATGTCAGAGGATTTTCTTTGTTACTAAGGTTCATATTTTCGGATTCAGTTGTTGTTAGCTGTATGTGTTGTAAATTGTGAGGGTTAGATGCTCTATCCTTCTTTCTCGATGTTCTGTTGTAGTCGAGTGGTACTGTTTTAATTCTTTCCTCTTCCATGCGGTTCAGTGGTTCATACGTTCGGATTAGTGCCAGAGTTTCCTCCTTTGACAAAGATTTTGTCCTGTCTGGACGGTTGTCTCTATTTTTTGCAAGCATGGTAGTCTCATTACTGTTTCTTTGTGAGGAGTGTCCGAGGTTTTGGATATGTTCGACCTTTGAGTGAATGCTCTCCGTCATTGCCCCAATTTTTTCAATCGCCTGTAAAGTATTAATAGTGACTTGTGTCAGCTTGCTCACTAGTTTCTGAAGTTCCTTAATATCTCTCTTGTTCTGAATTGATTTCTTAGGTATGTCAGATCTGTTTATCCTGCCTTTGTGTCCTGTTCGTCTTCGTTTTGGATCTGTTCTAAGTTCCGCAGCCCTTTTCTTTGAATCCTTTGTTTGATTGACAGTTCTCATTCTATTGGAGATGTCGTCGGTGCTGGCTATGTTATGTATTGTTGGGAGCACGTTTGTGGTAGAGGATCCGTTCAACGCTAGTATTGTACTAGAGAGAGGTATAGGACGATTGGTATCTTCTGCCTCATCCAATTCCTGGTTATCATAGGGTATTATATTCGTGGCCGGTGTAAGCACTACGTTGGAAGTCTCATCGTTTGGAGACGAAGGCGGCTCTTCACTTTGAAGCTGGTCTTGTTCATTGTTTGCTTGATAGGTAGATCTCTCTGTCCTATCTGTCGTGTTCTCTGGTACTGACATTACTATTTCAGGTCTATCTTCCGGGTTAGGGCTTTGAGCGTGTTGGTGGCCCTTAGTTCTACTGGTGCCTCTGGTAGTGTTATTGTGGATGTCATGAGTGTTCAGTGATGGGGTCAGGTGGAATTGGTATCTTGGGTCTTCTAGTGAATCTTTTATCGTTTGGAATATCCTGTCAAATTTCTCTAGTTCTCGGTTTGCTGCTTGTACCAGCACAATTCCGGATTTATATATGGAGATGCTTAGTTCGGCTCTGCATCTTATTGATGGTAAAGTCATCATCTTTGTGCCATGTGGGATGTTTTTCGTAGCTTTAATGGCAAGCAGCTTTGTGAAGGCATTGCGCCATTTAGCTGTTTTATTTGTGTAGAATATGAGGTCGTTCATTGTCGTACCTTTAACTACATTGAAATATAGATCCGAGAAAAGTGTGTCCGGGTTTTTCCTCAGTGTGTCGTGTTTGAACTTCTTAGCTGCATTTTTGGTAAGATCAGGCAGATATTTTATATTCTGGGCATTTAAGCCAACAGTCTCTAGGTGTCTTTCATTCATTCTATCTCCGTGTTGCATGTCTTATGGTTTCTCTTTGATTCAGGGTAGAATCACTGCCGATGTTGTTTAGTGCTAGTTCTGGTTTTCCTCTCCAGAACTAGGAGTGTCTAGATAAGGGTTTGCTGAGTAGTGGTAGATATAGCCTCTATATCAACTAATTATTCATCTGTTATCTCTTCAACGTAGGGTTTCAAAAAGATAGTAATTATTCACTCGCTCACTGATCCTTGTTATGAACTGGGTTGTGTGTTATCGAGAACTAAGACGTTGAAAGATGGCTGCCGTTATTGTTATTCTTATGAGGGCAGAGGGACTTTCTCTCTTTCCAGTACTTTGTGTTCAACTTCCCTGGACGACTAGTCCTACTTCTCTGTTGGTTGTTCCTTATCTATTGTGTTTGAATGGACCAATTTAGCTGGCACTTTGGTGGTTGTTGAATTCTGTGTCTTTTGGGCAGCTGTTGGACTTTGGCCCTTAGGGCAGGTTCACCCCTAGACTTTTTGCTTGAAATGGTGACCTGGAGATGGTGATTTTTGGATTCTGCGCACTTTCACTGTGTCCCAGGGGAAAGTGCGTGCGCACTCTGAGTGAATGTGCTGAGCTAGGCCTGCCCGCCCATAGGAATGCATGGGGAATGTATGTGTCCCTGGTAGTTCCTGATGCGTGGGGTGTACAGGCTTGAGTCTGGTATGTGTGAACTCGTGAGAGTGAATGCTGCGAGATGGTGTATGCAGCATGTATGTGTCTAGTAGCGAAGCGCCATTTCTAGACATGGCTGTACGTGTGCTGTGAGGGTGCTGGCGTGTGATTGGCTGGAGCTGGCTGGCATGCCAGGCTCCAGAAAGTCTGGATGGGTCTGCCCGGTGGTGAGTGGGAGATTAGCATGAGTGATGTGTGGGAGGAGTGTACCTGTGTCCTGGATGGGCTGGGTTTTCCCCACACAATGCTGGCTCCGCCCCCCTGTGGTGTGTCTAATGACCCAAGCCCTGCCAGTGAATAGAGAGGGTGGTTGAGGTAAACAGAGTACTCAAGAACCAGCTGCGACTGGTTCCGCCCCCACTCTGCACCCTTGAACAAAGGAATGCACTGTATAAAAATGGGGCTGTGTCCCCACTGAAGTTGTTCTCTTCCAGGATCCTGAGGGGGCTGTTGCTGCTGCTGGGCCAGAGGACCGCCACTTGGGGTGTCTCCCTGCCTGGAGACCCAGTGAGCTGGCTCTGGGCCCAGCCTTGCCCCCCTGCCTGCCCAGGGACTTGCTGGCACTCTGCCCTGCTTGCTGAGGGCACCTGGGAGCGCTTTATCCTGTTTGTAGCGCTAGGAGCGCGCTTTATGCCCTCTAGCGCTTGGAAGCGCTTTGTTTTTGATTATAGCGCTTGGAGCGCTGTGATTGTCCGCCTAGCGCAGGGAGCGCTGTAAATTGCCTGTTAAGCGCTGAGGAGCGCTTTGCCTGCCTAGCGAGTGCCTACCTCGCTTTATAATTGATTAAAAGAGCCGGTGCCCACCCGGCATTTGCTGTTTACACCCCGCCTGCCTGCCTGAATCGGGCCGCCGCGCTTCCCGCGGTGACCCGGAAGTGAAGGGCCGGCCGGCCAATCCGTGCGCGGCCCCGGGGAAGCAACCGGAAGTCCCGCCTCGCCGCCGGAGAGGAGAGCCCAGCAGCGAGGAGAGGCGGCGGGAAGGTGCAGGCGGGGCCCCGTTGCGGAGAGGAGAGCCCCGCCGCCCACAAGAGGGAGAAGTGTGGGAAGGGAGCCCCTGGGGAGCGGGAGCTCCCGTGAAGAGCCGCCGGGCAGAGGAGAGCTGCAGCGTCACGTCCCGGTGAGTGCTGGTGCTTGGGAAAGGAGAGGGGGGCGTCGGGACACATTGCCGGTGTCCGCCCCGCCCCCTCTCATTAGCGCAACCTCTGGGGGCATTGCAGGGTCGCTTGAGCCCCGAGAGGCTCAGTGCGCACCATTGCCCTGGGAGTCCCCAGGAGGGGGACTCCCGCTTACAGCGCCCCCATCGTTCAAGAGCCCAGAAAGGCTCATAACGGCGGCATTTGTTTGTTGGAGCCTGCGAGGCTCAGGGGCATTTTTCTTGGAGCCACGAGGTGCCCCGGGGGCATCAGTTGTTTTGAAGAGCCCAGAGAGGCTCGTGAGCCCCACAATTGTGTTTTGAGCCCAGAGAGGCTCAAGAAGAGCATTTTGATTTACTTGGAGCCCAGGGAGGCTCAAAAGCGCCACAGTTGTGTCTAGAGCCCTGAGAGGCTCTAGGGGGCACATCTTTGTTCTGGGGCATAGAGCCCAGTGAGGCTCCCACGTTGGCCCCAGTATTGTCTCACACAGCTGCCCAGCACTTCGTGGGCAGCTGCTCCGTTTAGGCCCTGACATTGGGACACATGGACAGTCACAGGTGGTGACTTGTGAGATTGGCGCAATTATTATTGTTCTTACACCTCTGAATGTATTGTGATGCATCATGTGTTTTCCTCCCTTACACCTCTGAATAAATGTTATGCATTGCATCATGTGTTTTCCTCTTACACCCCTACAGGTATTGTGATACATAGGTGGTTGTTTTCTCCCTGGTAGAGGTGGTGCTAGTGAGATCCTGGTTACCAGTGATTACTGGTTGTGTGCTATTTTGTGCTAAAGTAATTTTACATTCTAAGTGCTATTTTTACTAAGTGTTACTTCTGATTCCTGACAGTGGTCCAGGTGGCCCTGTCTTGTACAATATCCCCTGTAAATTCTGCCCGTGCCTCTGGCACATTGTAAAGTGTGTGTTTTATCTAATGTGTTTTGGTGTAATACAAAGGCTATTTTTATATAACCTTGTGTGGAGTTTCCTTTGTGGTGGGCCTTTGGTTGTTGTTGCTGGGGTGCGTGCGCAAATACTTAACTTACATCGCCTCCAAGTTTAGCCTTGCTGCTCGCGCCACGTTACCTAGAGGGTGAGTAGGGGTTATCTTGGCGTGTAACTCCCTTGCCCTGACTTGGGTGTGGTGGTCTCTGACTGACTTTGGCGAAAGCCCTGGCCAGCCGGGGATCCCATTTCCAACAGCAGCCAATTAAATTGTTTAGGGTCAGTGTCGCATGGGACCTTCTTGGCAATTTAAAAATGAAAGGTGCCCTCTCGGTCTGAATAAATTGTAGCCTTTGAGTGGTCACAGCAGGTAACTCCAAATAGACAAGAGTTGGCGAAATCTAGTTCTGAAATGATAGTGGCCATGATCCCAGATCTCAGAGCTTCCAATGGCAAAAGGAGTGCCAATTTCCTGAATGATTTTTAAAGGAAGGCACATTTAGTAGTGACTGCTCCTGCCAAGGCTGCCATTTTAAGGTGGCCAACTACCACAATTCCCAAACTTTTTGCTCAGGGTTTTGTGAGTGGGGATAGCCCAGTTCCGATGGCCAATTGGCACTTGACCAGAGATCAACATGATTATTTAAAATTACAATTTTTGACTTGCCAGCGTTGAGCTTTAATTGGTTGCTGCTCACCAAGTGCCAGATGAATGTCATTGTTTTCTAGATCTCTTTCTGGGAGGTTGCTGAATCATTTATATGGTAAAAGAGTTGAAAGACATTTGCATAATTATAGTCTACGTCGTTTGGCGATATGCACATTGAACAAGTGTGGTGATAAAGAGGTGCACTGAGGGACTCCACACATAAACTGTGATATAGTGAATGTGAAAATACTGAGTTGAACAGCTTGGGTATGATTATTTAGAAACAAAGTCAGTCCAGCTGCCCTCATGCAATCCTCAAGAATTGTACAGTTGTCTGTGTCTAATGCAGCATATAACTCCAAAAGGACCAGTGCTGTAATCTGGCCCCATCACTTTCCAATCTCAAATCGTTAATAGCCATGAGTATCAGGGATTCTGTGCTACAACCCAGATGGAAACCGACTGGTAGCAGTTCTGAATAATTAATACAATCCAGCTTGTGTATAGATCCAATTTGTTGGTCAAGATACCACAGACCAGTGCATGAGGATATTTAAAAGTTTGTTCTTTATTTACATCTTATTAAACATGATAAGGGCAAGACACAACCAATGTGTTTCGTCCCATAAACATCGGGACTTCTCCAGGGCATAAATATGTTTTTATAACATATCCCATTAGTAGTCCAACCACTTTCTTCAACCGATTGGTTGAATTATTAATTAATCACTACTCGTGCGCTGGATCGAATAATGTATCTTTCAAATTCTGTGTTATAATTTTGAAAATATTTTCTTTGTACTGATTTGTACAGAGATTTGTCCCATATCTTTTTGCAGAATACTTAATAATTGGAGTGTAGTTGGAATGGTTAGCCCTGGGAGTGTAGCATCTGCTCTTTGGGAACCACTGAGTGTGCGGTGACCTAGGTCACAACCATTCTTTAGCTGAGATTGTGTTCATTGCGTTATTTCTTGTGATGGCCACTGTCTATTGTGCTAACTCCAATGATACTCTTTTGTGCAATTAAAGTTTGTTCAGTTGTTTAAATGTTAGTCTTTGTTTATTCAAAGCTTCCTTTATTTGTTCATATAAAATAGACATTTACTTTTAAGTAGGAACGTTCAATACTCCCATACTCTACTACACATCAGGCCCATACCAGACTATGATCCATCCCATAATAGGATAGTTCCCTAACATTATGAAACCACTGTAAATAACGCTTTCCGTGTCACGGTTAAGCTAATCTCTCAAAACTTCTAACTCTACTACCTAACGGAGAAAAAACATGTTTAATAGACCAGCTTTTATCATTTTTGAAACGCTTTTAAATGTCAGGTTACTTATGATTAAATATGGCTAGTTCTGTTGCCTTTATTTATTTATTTATTTTGAAAGTTTTATATAGCGCGAACAAGATCTTTGCAGATATCAGAGCGCTTTACAGACGAAGGGTACAACATGTGAGTAAATAACAATTGGGGTGGGGAAGGTACATGTGGGAGCATAGTCAGCCAGATACATCAATAATGATATAAGTACAAATAAGTAGTAGCGTAAACAATCAGGTAGGTCAATAACACGAGTCATACAAAAAAGGTTGCACTCCAGTTCTGCTCCGTACTTCTTTTAGTTGAAGAGTTAAAGCAGCGGGTACTAAACCACACCTTTAAGTACTTTGTCTTGTACACGTACAAGCCATACTCAAGTTAAGGGATGAAATTGCTGTCAGCTTATAAATAAATGCCAATATTTTAAGCGGGACTTCTTAATCTTTTTACCATCAGACGGTAATGTGTTCAGGGGTGACCCTGGCATGCAGTCAAATGTCTGAGGCACTGTACTTGACAGGCTGTGTCTACAGGCGTGTCTCCATCGCTTGTTCATTTAACTCACATTAACATTGGGCAACTTTACTGGTCGAGATTCAGAAAGCTGGCCGACAAACACCCTGTTACTCGAGTACTCCATATCCGAGCACAGAGGCGTGGCTTTGCATCGACTGCTTACTCACTGCCTCTCTCAATGAATAGTCTGTCTAACTAGCAGCAGCTGCTGTGTGTTAAATGGTTCAAGAGTTGTAGGGCGTGTAGGGGCCTGCATTCGTGCGCCATACAGAGGACACCTCAGCAGAAGGGGCGGGTGTGCAGCGTGCACAGACCAAATGATAAACACTCTCGGGGCGTGGGCGAGGAGTGGCCAGGCAATGATGCTCACTTTCACCACAAGTTCCCAGGCCGTTTCCCTGCGCTTGAAACGTGCATAAAAGCACTAAAACTAGGGTCATAAGTGCAGAATTCCTCAGGGAAAGGGACTTGAAGTTAGGTCTCCTTGGCACCGAATCTTGGTAGTTATAGTTTTTGAATGATGACTTTGATGACCCTTTGCCCTGCCCTGATTTTCTTTCCGAAAGCTTTAGCGCGCAAGAGATAAAAATAACATTAGAAATGTACATTTGGAGACTGAAACGCAGATTTGAGGGTGGCCGTGACCTGGCAACGCCCACCCCTGCCCCACTCCCCGGGCAGCGGCTGTCAGAGTTCCCGGGACCCCGCCTCACCTTCTTGATATTGTAGAGTCGGGTCAGCATCCCGCCGCCGCGGTCGTTGAGGATGGTGAGCTTCTCGGCCAGCTTCTGCTGACTCGGCTGCACGGCGGGGCGCGACATGTCGCCCCCGAGACCCGCCGCCACTGTCTCCTAATGACAAGCCGAGGCCGATCCGCAACTCCGTGCGCTCGGTCCGCCGCTCCTGCCGGCTCTGGAGCTCAGACTGCGAGGGGACCTGGAGCCGCCCCGAGGCAGTGCCCGCACCGGCCGCCGCCCGTCAGCCCTCGAGCGGAGCGCAGGGGGCCCTGCCGCCCGCTGCCACTCTCGCAGTCTCCCGTCCTTCCTGCTGCGGGTCTCTCTCTCCCTCGGCCGGCCTCCTCCTCCCTCCCGGAGCTCCGCTCCCAATCCACTCCCATCCCAGGCCGACGGGGAGAGCGGCGAGCATCGACACAGAGAGAGGACTGGCGGGCCGCTCCAGCCAACAGCATATTCTAACGGAACTCCTGGCATTTCTGCTTAAGGATACTTTTTTAAAACAAGCATTTGCAATGCATAAGGTCTCGCATTAGGAAAGTTTGAGCTATTGGTATTGTAAATGACACATTTTTTATATATGTGTTGGTTTTGAAAATAGCAAAAATAATAGCTTTGTCATTTACAATGCCAATAGTTATAACTTGTGACACCTATAGCATTTGTAATGCAATATGTGTTGTATTCACGTGACTTAGATGTATTGATATTACAAATAACAATGGCTTTGAATTTTTTAAATAATTAATACTTAAATAAAAGTTATTGTCATTTATAATGGCAATAGCTTAAACTTTTGTAAATAACTTTTGTGAAGAATATGTTCAGTGTATTTTATTGTGACGAAAATCCAAGAACAGAAGTGAAATACTAACCTCTTTTTCTGACATTTTTAATAAAGCTTGAAACATTGAGAGATCATATTTGACCCAGTTGTTGGTAAATGGTTGCACAGATTGATGCTGTGGTGGGACTGAGATGTTGTGGTGGCGACTAGTGATGCTGTGGCATTCAATGATCCTGTGGTAGCGCATAGTGATGTTGTTGTGCCCCTTAGTGATGCTGTGGTGGTGCTGAGTGATGCTGTGGTGATGCGATAGATAGATAGAGTGAGTGGGATAGATAGATAGAGTGAGGGCGATAGATAGATAGAGGGAGGGCGATAGATAGAGGGCGATAGAGAGATTGAGTGAGCGAGATAGATAGATAGGATAGATAGATAGATAGGAGTGAGGGCGATAGATAGCTAGACAGATAGATAGAGTGATGGCGATCAGTATCTAAATAAATAGATAGAATGAGGGCGATAGATCGATAGAAAGATAGATAGAGTGAGGGCGATAGATAGATAGAGTGAGGGCGATAGATAGCGTGAGGGCGATAGATAGATAGATAGATAGAGTGAGGGCGATAGATAGATAGATAGAGTGAGGGCGATTAGATAGATAGAGTGAGGGCGATAGATAGAGTGAGGGCGATAGATAGAGTGAGGGCGATAGATAGAGTGAGGGCGATAGAGTGAGGGCGATAGATAGAGTGAGGGCGATAGATAGAGTGAGGGCGATAGATAGAGTGAGGCCGATAGAGTGAGGCCGATAGATAGATAGAGTGAGGGCGATAGATAGACAGATAGAGTGAGGGCGATAGATAGATAGTTGTGTGTGTGGTTGTGGTTATGTGTGCGTGGTTGTGTGTGTGTGGTTGTGTGTGTTATGCTTTGTTTTTCTATGTTATGCTATGTTTTGTTGTGTTTGGTATGTTATGTTTTGCTAGGCTATGATATGTTTTGTTTTGTTATGCTATGCTATGTTTTGTTATGTTATGCTATATTTTGTTATGCTATGCAATGTATTGTTTTGCTATTCTATGCTTTGTTTTGTTATGCTATGCAATGTATTGTTTTGCTATCCTATGCTTTGTTTTGTTATGCTATGCTCTGTTTAGTTTTGCTATCCTATGCTATGTTGTGTTTTGTTATGCTATGCTATGCTATGTTTTGCTATGCTATGTTTTGTTATGCTATGTTTTGTTATGCTATGTTTTGTTATGCTATGTTTTGTTATGCTATGTTTTGTTATGCTATGTTTTGTTATGCTATACTATGTTTTGTTATGCTATGCTTTGTTATGCTTTGTTATGCTATGCTATGTTTTGCTATGCTATGCTTTGTTTTGCTATGCTATGTTTTGTTGTGTTTGATATGCCATGTTTTGCTATGCTATTATATGTTTTGCTATGCCATGTTTTGTTATGCCATGTTTTGTTATGCCATGTTTTGTTATGCCATGTTTTGTTATGCCATGTTTTGTTATGCCATGTTTTGTTAGGCTATGTTTTGTTTTGCTATGTTTTGTTTTGCTCTGTTTTGTTTTGCTATCCTATGCTTTGTTTTGTTATGCTATGCTCTGTTTAGTTTTGCTATCCTATGCTATGTTGTGTTTTGCTATCCTATGCTATGTTGTGTTTTGTTATGCTATGTTGTGTTTTGTTATGCTATGCTATGTTGTGTTTTGTTATGCTATTCTATGTTGTGTTTTGTTATGCTATGCTATGTTGTGTTTTGTTATGCTATGCTGTGTTTTGTTATGCTATGCTATGTTTTGTTATGCTATGTTTTGTTGTGTTTTGTTATGCTATTTTTTGTTATGCTATGTTTTGTTGTGCTTTATTACGCTATGCTTGGTTATGCTATGCTTGGTTATGCTGTGCTTGGTTATGCTGTGCTTGGTTATGCTGTGCTTGGTTATGCTGTGCTTGGTTATGCTGTGCTTGGTTGTGCTGTGCTTGGTTGTGCTGTGCTTGGTTGTGCTGTGCTTGGCTGTGCTGTGCTTGGCTGTGCTGTGTTTTGCTGTGCTGTGTTTTGCTGTGCTGTGCTTTGCTGTGCTGTGTTTTGCTGTGCTGTGTTTTGCTGTGCTGTGCTGTGTTTTGCTGTGCTGTGTTTTGCTGTGCTGTGCTGTGTTTTGCTGTGCTGTGTTTTGCTGTGCTGTGTTTTGCTGTGCTGTGTTTTGCTGTGCTGTGCTGTGTTTTGCTGTGCTGTGTTGTGCTGTGTTTTGCTGTGCTGTGTTGTGTTTTGCTGTGCTGTGTTTTGCTGTGCTGTGTTTTGCTGTGCTGTGTTTTGCTGTGCTGTGCTGTGTTTTGCTGTGCTGTGTTTTGCTGTGCTGTGTTTTGCTGTGCTGTGCTGTGTTTTGCTGTGCTGTGTTTTGCTGTGCTGTGCTGTGTTTTGCTGTGCTGTGTTTTGCTGTGCTGTGTTTTGCTGTGCTGTGCTGTGCTTTGCTATGCTGTGTTTTGCTGTGTTTTGCTGTGCTGTGCTTTGCTGTGCTGTGCTGTGTTTAGCTGTGCTGTGCTTTGCTGTGCTGTGTTTTGCTGTGCTGTGTTTTGCTGTGCTGTGTTGTGTTTTGCTGTGCTGTGTTTTGCTGTGCTGTGTTTTGCTATGCTGTGCTGTGTTTTGCTGTGCTGTGCTTTGCTGTGCTGTGTTTTGCTGTGTTTTGCTGTGCTGTGTTTTGCTGTGCTGTGCTGTGTTTTGCTGTGCTGTGTTTTGCTGTGCTGTGTTTTGCTGTGCTGTGTTTTGCTGTGCTGTGCTTTGCTGTGCTGTGCTGTGTTTTGCTGTGCTGTGTTTTGCTGTGCTGTGTTTTGCTGTGCTGTGCTGTGCTTTGCTATGCTGTGTTTTGCTGTGTTTTGCTGTGCTGTGCTTTGCTGTGCTGTGCTGTGTTTAGCTGTGCTGTGTTTTGCTGTGCTGTGTTTTGCTGTGCTGTGTTTTGCTGTGCTGTGCTGTGTTTTGCTGTGCTGTGTTTTGCTATGCTGTGCTGTGTTTTGCTGTGCTGTGCTTTGCTGTGCTGTGCTGTGTTTTGCTGTGTTTTGCTGTGTTGTGCTGTGTTTTGCTGTGCTGTGTTGTGTTGTGCTGTGCTGTGTTGTGCTGTGTTGTGTTGTGCTGTGCTGTGTTTTGCTGTGCTGTGCTGTGCTTTGCTGTGTTTTGCTGTGTTTTGCTGTGCTGTGCTGTCCTGTGCTGTCCTGTGCTGTGCTTTGCTGTGCTTTGCTGTGCTGTGTTGTGTTGTGCTGTGTTTTGCTGTGCTGTGTTGTGTTGTGTTTTGCTGTGCTGTGTTGTGTTTTGCTGTGCTTTGCTGTGCTGTGCTGTGTTGTGTTTTGCTGTGCTGTGTTGTGTTGTGCTGTGCTGTGTTTTGCTGTGCTGTGCTGTGCTGTGTTGTGCTGTGTTGTGCTGTGTTTTGCTGTGCTGTGCTTTGCTGTGCTGTGTTTTGCTGTGTTTTGCTGTGCTGTCCTGTGCTGTGCTTTGCGGTGCTGTGTTGTGTTGTGTTTTGCTGTGCTGTGCTGTGTTTTGCTGTGCTGTGCTGTGTTTTGCTGTGCTGTGCTGTGTTGTGCTGTGTTGTGTTTTGCTGTGCTGTGCTGTGTTGTGCTTTGCTGTGCTGTGTTTTGCTGTGCTGTGTTGTGTTTTGCTGTGCTGTGCTGTGTTGTGCTGTGTTTTGCTGTGCTGTGTTGTGTTTTGCTGTGCTGTGCTGTGTTGTGTTTTGCTGTGCTGTGTTGTGTTGTGTTTTGCTGTGCTGGTAAGGGTATGTGAGGGTGTGTGTGAGGGGGTGTGAAGGTGAGGGTGTGAGGGTGAGGAGGTGTGTGAGGGTGAGGAGGTGTGTGAGGGGTGAGGGCTGAGGGTGAGTGTCTCCAATGAATGTCACTGCTTGGCCTTCTTTGAAAATGTTCAGTGCTGCAAATAGAGCATGCCGCCCTAATTATCACAGCATGAGGCCCCAAAGATATAATTATCACAGCATGCAGAGAGCCACCCCACGCTGCTGGAGCACTCAACTGCACATTAATTATAGTTGAGTGCTCCAGCAGCCTGGGGCGCCTGTTGACATGCTGTGATAAGTGGGTCTCATGCTGTGATAATTGTTGCGGCGCCTGAGGAAGTGGAGACTCCTGCTGGGATAATTGGTCTTGTGGCGCCTCAGGAAGTAGAGTTTCATGCTGGGATAATTGGTCTGGCGGGCTTGCAGCGCCTGACGTCCAACAAACGTGCACAAGCTGCTCAACCTTGAAGCGCGTTCACAGACCTGGGTCGGCTCGTGCCCAGGTCTGTATCGGGCTCGTTCACAGCTGTTACTCCCTTGACAGGGAGGAAGGTGACTATAGTCTCGCTGGCGGGAGCGCTTCGCGCTCCAACGCCAGCTCGACCTAAAAAGTGTTATTTGTAAATATGTCTTTTGGCCAGACGTCTGTCTTATTTATTAAAGGCGGCGAGTGGTTGCTAGTGATGACGGCGCCTGCGTGCCCTGCTCGCGGGGATCCATGATCTGTCATCTAATGAATTTTCCGGAACTTCCCCTGCGGCTCCCAATCTGGGCGAGTCAGGAATCCGTGCTCCCGTCAATAAGAGCCGCAGGACACAACATACATATTGGATGGGAGTCTGCGGGTCGTTTCGGCTCTTTTTCTGTTTCCAGTTAATGATCCCACATCCTTACGTTTGAATATTTTATATAAAGCTGCCCGAGGTCAAGAGAGCTGACCCTGTAATGGGTCTCAAGCTTAATGCCAATATCGGCAACACTCCCCACCCCTCCCACAGCAATAACTTGGAGCACAGCTTTCCAAACTTTTCATGTTGGTGACACACTTTTTAGAGATGCATCATTTTGTGACACAGTAAGGCAGTGTAGCGAGCAAGCGAGCCTGAACCACCTAAGTGGGGTTTGTGGGGGTTCTCAGCCTGGAATAAAATTATGAAATAACAGTGGGCAAATGGTCTCCTTCTGTCTGTCTCCCTCTCTCTGTCGCCCTCCTCCCTCTCTGTCTCCCTCTGTCTCCCTCTCTCTGTCTCCTCCCTCTATCTGTCTTCCCCCTGTCTCTCTCCCTCCCCCTGTCTCTCTCCCTCCGTCGCCCTCCCTCCGTCGCCCTCCCTCTTTATTTATTTATGCGATTTTCTATAGCGCAAACTTTACCCAAAAGTGTCAGAGCGCTTTACATAAGCACCAGCTGAAAAACATAAGGACTTAGGATTACATGCGTTACAAAGAGGATACACACGGAAAAAATTGCAAATGTACAAGATGTAAAGTCACAGAAGGAGGAGATACAAGTGGATATACTCTAAGAGTCACATATGAATGGTAGATAGTATAAAGGTCTGCTGCATATACTAGTGATTAGAGTTATCTCTATATACATAGGGAAGGGATACGAGTGGATATACTCTAAGAGTCACATAGAAATGGAAGAGAGCTCAACGGTCTACTGCATATACTAGTGATTGGAGTTATCTCTATATACAAAGGTTGCGGATACGAATGGATATACTCTAAGAGTCACATAGGAATGGTAGATTATAAAGGTCTACTGCATACACTAGTGATTAGAGGTATCTCTATATACATAGGGAAGGGATACGAGTGGATATACTCTAAGAGTCACATAGAAATGGAAGAGAGCACAACGGTCTACTGCATATACTAGTGATTAGAGTTATCTCTATATACATAGGAAAGGGATACGAGTGGATATACTCTAAGTGTCACATAGGAACGGTAGATGGTACAAAGGTCTACTGCATATACTAGTGATTAGAGTTATCCCTATATACATATAAATACACACATAGTAGATTTCCTCAGGCAGAGTTCCCTTAAGTGGGGTCGTAGGGGGGGGACGTAGTCACAACACCAAGGGAAGGTGGAAGGGAATCAAGGGTAAGGAGAGAGGGCAAAGCAGAAAAGGGAAGAAACATTTGAGGAACATCAAGGGGGAAACGAGGGAAAGGGGTAAAAGACAAAGGAATGGACAAGAAGACAGTCCGGGGACCAGAGAAAAACGGCCGAGAACAGCAGCAAAATGGCGGGCAGGACAGAAGGAAAAGTAAAGAAGTCCATGAGAGTCTGTGGTCCACAAATGCAGTGCCTCAAGTGATACCCGTATCGGGGTCTGTAATTATGATCATCCGACTCTCCGATGCGCCTTATAGGAGTGCCCCTGGCCAAAATGAAGGTGCCCTGTCCGGCCAGATTCCTGCTTGTAGATGTGCACTCTGGTGCTACATGGAGTCGAGCTCACCGTGTTTGGTCTCGGCAATTTTGGAATCAGGCAGACCTCGTGTCATCTGCCTTTGAGCCTCTGGTGTCCCCCCTTGTAGTGCTTTGTCAATCCTCAGGGTGACCACCGGCACTGGCTTCTTGCTGTGCGTGGCCTCCGCTTCAATCTGTCAGTATTCAGCCCAGTATTCAGCCCAAGGGTGCCTTCGTTGCGATGTCAGCCGCCGCCCGCCATCTTAAAGTCAGGCACTGTGTGGGGGCACTACTCCGGTATCCCGGGCCGCCCCGCAACTGCCCTCCAAGACTGGCTCACCGCTACAGCTGGTGTGTGCTCCGTTCCAGCACCGACGGGCGTTCTCTTCCCAGATCTCAACAGAGGATCGCCGCAGCCGGCCAGTGCACTCCCAGATTGCACGTGCGTTGGGTTCGCTGTTGCCATTCTCTGCCGTTGCTGCCAAGATGGCGATGTGGCGCGAAGTGACAGCCACCTCTGGAAATGCCACTAAGATGAGAGGGGGTGGCGGTACCAGCGATGCGTCCGTGTTCTGGCCCCCAGTAGCTGCCTCAAACGTTCACTGGAGTGGGGAGATTTGGCACCTGGGCGGGGGACCGTGCAGCAGCATCCCCGCCCGCCCTTGGTCTCAACCGCGGCTCTCAGGGTTTGCGGGGATCGGCGTGGAGTAGGTAGTTATTTCCCCTGCTGCCGCCCTGGGCCGCCGTCTGGTGCCCCCGGTCCGGGAGTGCGCCGCTCATGAAACGGAGCTTGACCGCCCCGGAGTCGGGGCATAGTTCTGGATACCGCCATCTTGTTGCCGTACACCGGGATGGCTCTGTCGCCCTCCTCCCTCTGTCGCCCTCCTCTCTCTGTCTCCCTCTGTCGCCCTCCCTCAGTCACCCTCCTCCCTCTGTCTCCCTCCTCCCTCTGTCGCCCTCTTCCCTCTCTCTCCCTCCTCCCTCTGCCTCCCTCCTCCCTCTGTCTCCCTCCCTCTGTCACCCTCCTCCCTCTGTCTGTCGCCCTCTGCCTCCCTCCCTCTGTCTCTCTCTCTCTGATTCCCTCCCTCTGTCTTCTACCCCCTGTCTCCCTCTCTCTGTCTCCTTCCCTCTGTATTCCTCCCTCTGTCACCCTCTGTCACCTATATATTTATTTATTTTATGCGATTTTATATAGCGCGAACATTAACCAAAGGTGTCAGAACGCGAACATTACCCAAAGGCGTCAAAGCGCTTTACAAAAGAACCAGTTGAGAATGTCCGCGCCCCCCGATCCGTGGCAGGACAGGCCGCTCCGATGAAGAGTGTTCTCCGGGGTTCCGGGGTGCGTGGGGGGCCTCCATCCACTGCCCAGTGCACCTCCTTCACTGAGGGTGCAAAATCCCTGCACTTGCCTTAATGAGATGATAATACCAGCATCATTATTACAGAAACGAGGAAGGCATTTCCTTTTTGTTTTGACAAGCATGTACGAAGCTTACTTTGTGTTTCTTCTATCTCATATTTCTCATAACAGGCAATTTTCATTAACAAATGTTCTACCTTTGAGCGAATACAGGTGGGTATATACTCCAGTCAGCAGTGGCATTTTTTAATCGCAATTGCAATCCACAACTTTTGACCGTTATCACGATTTCTACTGTAGACAGTATGAAAGTGGAAACGGTGTCTCTCGAATGTATTGATGATGAGCAAAAAGTAATGACGGACATGGACCGTGCCAATTACATATGATCTAGATGGCCCAGGCAACGATAACAATTTTTTTTTCCCTCTACTGTATGTTTCACATTAGCAGCGTTTCATTTGGTGGGATACAGGGGTGATCTCGATCTATCTTTATCTCGGTGAGTTTCATAGGGGCTGTCAGTGTCCTATCGAAAGTATGCCATTTCAGCGGAACTAGGATTTTTTTTTCTCATCAGGTGGTAAAACATGATCCTGCACAGCAAGTCTACCTCAAACATTACATACTGTATGTAAATGAGTAAAGTCCCACACTTAACTTCCTGGATTTTATCTGCACCTCACCCCAGCTTCCCGAGCACACACACAGCCGCACCCGGGCACTTCACAGGTCTTTAAAAGACTATAGAGCAGAGTGTTAGGACTGCCTCTCTTAATTAGTAGCAATTATGTGCTAAGTGCCCGCAACACACCCACCATTCTCAGGCGACACAGTACTGTGTCGGGACACACAGTTTTGAAAGCTCTGACTTAGAGAAATAATCAGACAAGACACATTTGTAGTGGCGAAAATTGCTGCAGGTTTATTTGCATAACAAATATGTGACATGGTGGATTATTTTACGGGCAATCCCAGGGCAGCCCCTCGTCGCCTGCCCACCTGATGAGCCAAAATTCACCGTGGCCCTAGCCAACCGGTGTTTGTTAGATTTAGGGGAGGGGATAGCCCCTCCCACCGGTGGACCACCAGTCCACCCCCTTACTCACGCCCCCACGAAAGGGGTCGGAGAGTTGCAGGCAACCCCGGTTGCTCAGGTCCACAACCGCCCGTAGGGCTAGCGGGGCGCCGTCGCTCCTCCAGGGTCCAACGCGAGGACCTCCCTGGGGGTATTTGGTTTTAGCACCCTTACTGTGCTCCTGCAGAGGGTACCCTTCTGTACCTTATAGCCTCTGGATCGCCCTGTAACTCCACCACAGCACTGGGTGTTGTCAACGTCACCCCAGGGCCCCCCACCAAGGTTGGCATCTTTACCTATATCCTCCTGATTCCCAGACCACTTCCCGGTACAGGTCCCTGTTCAATCTGTACAGGGGAACCCCTCATAATCAAAAACGCCCTGTGTACTTGGCCTGCTAACACCCATGCCTGATAAAGCTAAACCACCTCTGCTCAGTGAAATTTTACACATGGCACTGTTAACTTCCCTGCACAAGGATTCCTGGCCTCCCCTGGCCGGGCTCCTGGCCATACCAAACAAGGGGGTATCCCTGACCCATTTAACTCATATGTTCCCCAATTAGCTGCTCATCTTACGCATGGAGGACTTCAAATCTTACAGCATAGCCTTCCTACCCAGGAAATTCAACTCATGCCTCCCCTAGTGTATAACCAAAATGATGGGAGGGAGAACATCCCCCACAGTAATTCCGTGGTGGAAAACCCATGCCTCCATTTATTGGATTCCACCAGTCGTGCCACACCCAGGACGCTTAGACGGCCCTAGTCCAGAAACTAGATCCTGGCAAAATAAAGAAATGCTCGGTTGCTATCATCCTATATACCCAGAACCCAGATTATACAAATATTCCAGCTTGCATCTAGTTGCAAAATCACACTGCACCCCATCACCTCTGGTGCCTCACAGGTTGCCTTTGGACAACTGAAAGTTCGTCTGTACGTGGTACACTTAACCTGTCAACCGACCTCTCCCCTGGGTGGGACAGACAACTGTACTTATAAAATCTTGGGATTCCCCTCATTCCACCTGCATGCTGCGCTCCCCTGCCAAGCCCACCCAGAACGCTACGTATGCTGCCCCTGAAAACGGAATGACTGCAAACGCACCTGTCAGGACCCGCATTGCCCCCTGAAATCATGCCAGGACCACTGGACCATACCTCTATCTCCCAGCTGTGTGTAACAGAGACCCTTCAGCCAAACCTGGTCTAAATGTGCCCTTACCCCTACCCCTTGAAGGGTGCAACACACCAACCTGTCTTCCAAAGCCACAATTGGGACATTAGTCTCCTCTTTGGCTGACCCCTCCCAAGGAGCTTTTACTTAACTGAAGCAACCTGTGAACTGTGGTCTTTCGCTATGGGTGAATACGCAGGGGATCTACACACCCAGGAGTCAGCGGATAGCTTCGTGAACCCCTGCATTCTTGTGTGGCCTTCCTTAATGCCAAGGGATACCTATGGTAACGATTCAATTCTGAAGTGCTGGGCTGTGCCAGAACTGTAACGTGTCTTCACCTACACAAGTCACCCAACAGACAGGTTTGCCCTTACTATCCTGTGTTCTGGTGCTAGATTTGGCGGGCTCTTGCCTTCATTTGCTGCCCCCTGGGAAACACTGAATACCCGTGCTCTGGCCGCAACACAGCAATGCCCTCGTGTTGCATCGACCCCTTGTTCAAATAAACGTGCCAAATCCAGCTACTTAAGCCTACACCTTGACTAAAGTGCTTCCACCCGCTCTGGACCTGCGAACCTTCCTTCACTTTTCCCCCTATAATGCCTCCACACTGGCTGCGCGCCGGATGTCAGATTCCGCGTGGTGCTATGGGGTGAAAAGTACGCATAACTCCTTACATAACTGAGACTGCTTCAAAAGCTAGGCTTCCTATGAATATAGATGCTGTGTGGTAACATCAGAGCTGTAAAGTGAACCGCTCACGCCTAACAAGCGAACACCTGGAACCCCGGAACAGATTGCTCAAAGCGCACAGAACAAACAGCGCCAGCCCCGTGTCTGTTCGTGGTCAAGATCCTCATAACTAGGAAAACACTATGCCCCGACTTAAAGACAGACCCACTCCTATCACCTCGCCCCCTCTCCTGAGTCAGGGTGGACCATCAAGATTGGTGCGCACGCCTTCTTCCCATGTCCTCTTGCACATTAAAAGGAACTCTTGATGCTGTGCAACCAAGTGACCTAACGCAAACAGCACCTAAAACGTTCTTGCTTAGGTCAAGACATACCAGTAGGTTCTATCTTTGCATGGCACTGCCTGGTCTGCCACCAGGCCACCGTTGCAGAAATATGCATGTTCTGCCCCGCCAGACTTTGGAGCCTCGACCTGTAAACCACATAAGCACTGACAGCCCCCTGAATCCCCATACCCGTTAAAAACACTGGTGCCCTGAGTATTGAATCAAGCGTGGGGGTCTACAGATCCCTGTCCCTCCTTTGGGCACACATGGCTGTCCATGGCACTGCGCAATGTTCGCCGCTCCAGGTGCAGCCCACCATACGCAAAGTTTAGCGGCCTGTGCAGAATCATGGGCTGAGAAGTCACCACACCCTCACTGTCTCATGGCCTACTAAGGACCCGGCTTCCCTCTGCGCCTGACTGTAGCTAAATGCAGGACTTCCTACTTGTTTATGGCTCAAAGACTGGAATAAGATTACAACCAATAATAAGCACATCCAACTTCCTTTGAATGGTACTTTAAATATGTAAATGTTTGAGACAATAAAATGCAGTGGCTGGTCACATTAGACGTCACCTTCCTCTATACGCAAATTCCACAAGAAGAAGCGTTAGAGGCCATGGAAAAATAGCTGGACACCAGGACCAGACCGCATCGAGTACCTACAGTATTTGCCTTGAAGCTAGCTGAAATCTCCCTCAAGAGAAATTATTTCAAATTTGATGATACATACTTTATGTAGATCAAAGGGATCGCTATGGGAATGGAATGGAATGAGGATTTGTAAAGCGCATTGGCTACCCAGGGGCGTCCCAGCGCTGCGAAAAGGTTGAGTTGAGCCAGAGGGTTGGAATGAGTGGGGTGAGTGAAGAATTAAACCGAGGTTTTACTGAAAAGCCAAGTTTTAAGAAGTTTACGGAAGGTGGGTAGATTGGGTTCTGATCTTATTGGGAGGGGAAGAGAATTCCAAATCTTGGCTAGGTTGTAAGAAAGCGAGCGGCCTCCACATCTAGCCTTCCTAATGCGTGGGACTGAGGCGAGGTGGGAGGTCGCGGATCTGAGTGGGCGGGAAGGCTGATAGGCTTTCACCAGGGGGGAATTAATGGAAGAACCTGTTCCCCAGTATGAGCGGTGTGCAATGCACATACTCCTGAATTCGATTGTAGATCTCACTGGGAGCCAGTGGAGGTCCCTCAATCTGGCTCTGACTGAGGTTCGGCGAGGAATATTCAGGAGAATTCTTGCCGCACAATTTTGAATAACCTGGAGCTTGTTAAGTGTAGACTGTGGGGCCCCAAAATACAGGGGATCTCCACAGTCCAGGCGAGAGAGGATTAGTCCTTGAACCATAATCCGTCTTGAGTGGAACGGAAGGAGAGGAAGAATCTTACGAAGTAGTCTCATCAACCCGAAACAGGTGGCAGCGAGCTTGGTAGCTTGATGGTTAAAGGTGAGACTTTGGTCGAGCCAGATCCCTAGACTCTTGATTTGCTCCTTGGGTTGCGGGGGACTTCCTAAACAGAGGGGCCAGATAGGGTCAATGGATTTCGTGATGTTATTACCAAGGAGCATTACCTCTGTTTTGTCCCCGTTGAGCTTTAGACGGGAGCCAGACATCCAAGCGGCGACAGCTTCCAGGCATTTGTGTAGACTGTGGTGTGAGTTGAGGGGGGGGGGTCCAGTGCTACCACTAGCTGCGTGTCGTCTGCATAGGTGACAATCTTCACACCGAAGGGGCGGACGACATCAGCTAGAGGACATAGGTAGACATTAAAAAGGGTAGGGCTCAGGGAGGAACCCTAAGGCACTCCACAGCTGAGAGGTTTACTGGAAGAGGTGAAGTCCCTCTCAAAAACTTGGAAAGATCTGTCTGTGAGAAAGGACCTCAACCAATTGAGTGCTGTGCCTGACACTTATATTTTGTCGAGGCGATGGAGTAGGGTATTATGATTAACAGTGTCGAAGGCGGCACTCAGGTCAAGTAGGACGATGGCAGTGGACCCGCCATCGTCCAAGATCCTTCTTGCCTCCTCCGTCACTGCAATCAGTGCAGTCTCCGTTCCATGACGGGGCCTGAAGCCGGTCTGGGAAAGGTCCAGTATGTTATTGGCTTCCAGGAAGTCAGTAAGAACGGAGTTAACATGCTTCTCGAGAAGTTTACTGAGCCATGGCAAGAGGGAAATGGGTCGATAATTAGCGGGGTTAGATTGATCGAGACTGTTTTTTTTTAATAGAGCTCTGGCCATTGCTCTTTTCCATAGAGGTGGAACAATACCAGTGTGGAGAGAGGAGTTGAGCAGGTCTTGGATGGTAGGCGAGATCTGATGGGTTATATGGGTGAGACCACTGGGGGGAGCTGGGTCGATAGGTGATCCAGATTTAACCTGTCCCATGAGTTTTTCTAGGTTAACAAGGTCTAATAGAGGAAAGCTATTGAGAACATTAGGAGGTACTGTCGTGCAGCCTATGTTGGCAGAATCTGTGGGCAAAGCGACGGGATGGGGAAAAGAAGAATTGATGATTTCTATCTTCTGATGAAAAAACTCAGCTATTTCCTCACAATGGGTCTGAGAGTTGTTATGATCCCTTGGGGCCTCGGGAAGTTGCAAGAGGGATTTGGCTATCCGGTAGATCTCCTTAGGTTTGGACGCCGCTTTCTCGATCCTATGTTCAAAATATTTAGCCTGAGCTAGATGGATGTCTGCTTTATATTTTTTAATTGCTGTTCTATAGCTTGTTTTGTCTGCTGGGAGGTAATTGAGGCGCCATTTCCTCTCAAGTCGCTTACAGACACGTTTGGCCTCTCGTAGATCATTCATATACCACAGGGCTGTGGGATTGCCCCGCGTGGGATGGGAACTTTTTAGCGGTAGTACTAGATCTAAGGAGCTAATGATCCATCTGTTATAGTTCTCGTTGTCTTGGGTAGGAATAGATGTGTTAGTGGGTTTGGTATGTTGCAGGAGATCCTGCCACTCAGATAAAGGGATTTTAGACCAATTGCGCGAAAGTTGGATCGTCGGGGGTTTGGGAAGGAGGTGCTGGGGCAGGGTCCAGGTGAACGGGATAAGGAAATGGTCAGACCAGGGAAGGGGGGAAGGGTTTCCAGCGTGAAGGTTTTGGCAGTTACTGAAAATGGGTTCTAGGAGATGTCCTTTTAAGTGGATGGGCCCACGTACATGTTGATGTAATTCGAGGGCATTTAAGCTAGAAGCTAGTTCTTTGGCTGTGGAGTCGTTTGGGTCATCACGGGTGGATTTTAAGGTCACCCAAAATTGTAAAATTGGCAGAGCTGACTGCAAGGCTTGCAGCTATCGAGGCAAGATCACAAAGAAACTGCCCTTGTGGTCCTGGCGGACGATATATGAGCATACCCGAAAAGGTATGTGTGGCGCTAAATTTTATAAAAAAAGGAAGACATTCGCAGTCTGGGAAATTTACGGGGATACTAGTGACAACGTAGTCTGATTTATAAATTACCGCTAGACCACCGCCAATGCCTGTTTTGCGGTCACGGCGGAGTATTTGGTAACCGAATGGGGGTGCTTGTACCAGGTCAGGTTCAGAGTGTTCCTGTAACCATGTCTCTGTGACGAAAAGAACGTCTGGGCTTGTCTCCTCTAACAATAGGGAGATTTCCGTAGAGTGTTTGGGGAGTGAGCGGCAGTTAAGCAGAAGTATAGAGAATAATGTAGGTTTCTTAGCAACATGGGATGAGAAATGAAATCCGCACTGGTTACAGGCGGAATGTTGAGTGGAGGGGTCCCATGCGTGTAAACAGGATGATGTAGCTGTCTGGTTTAGTTGGCGCAAGAACTGCGAGTGGTAGGTGATGGTCTGGCATGATGGCTGATCAGGGGGAGTGGCCCCTGGCCCCGGGCCGGTCGCGGACGGGCGCAGACGGGCTTACCTTTGGCGCGCCTTCGGCGCGCAAACGTCGCGCCCGCTGCGCGACCGGAAAATGCACATGATTTATACTGCTCCAAGGAGTGAGGATCCTGAGAGCGTGGCCTCAAAAAGGGGCGTGGCCTCCGCTCTTGGCGAGATGGCGCCAAAGGGGTGTTTGGAAATGAAAGTCCAGCGTCAGCGCTAACTCCGCTGCTACTGACCACTTGTTCCCAAAGAGAGTAAGTGCTTTAAAAAATGTGGCTCGCTCCCGGCTTCCGCCTCAGGAGCACAACTCAGTGTTTCTACTCGGCGCCCTAAATCGGCGAATGGGATGTGCCTTTGTCCCAGAAATGGCGGTACTGTTAATGGCCTGCTTCGAGGACAAGTACATTTACAAAACAATCCATTCAACGCGCATATCCAACAGTGGTACCGCTACATTGATGATGTGTGGTGCCTCTGGAAAGGCACTGAGGAGGAAAAGACACCTTCCTCGTCTGGTTGAACAATCGCCATCAAGATATAAAATTCAGCATGAACAAAGGCAAAACCAACGTAACTTTCTTAGACGTGGAAGTAATACCCCATGAAGCCAAACTCACAAATACATTGTATCGCAAGTCCACAGATCGCCATACCATCTTACATTATCAGAGCTCACATCCTAGGAGCCTCCCAATGGACAACTATTACGCATACAACGCAACAGCTCTCGAAATGAAGACCCTATGATACATGCAGAATATTTATGCGACCAACTGAAAGAAAGAGGATATCCTCCTAAACTGTTGGAACATGCCACCAACCGGGCATGGTAAACACCAAGAGAGGAACTTTTAAAGAAAATGCAAACTTGTGTGCGTAACAACATTAGGTCCACACACTAATACATTTCGGCAGATAATATTTTGAATAATTGGCATCTTCTCTCAGGAGTGGAATACCCACTGGAAAGACCTTTATTTGCCATGAAAAAAGGCAGAAGCATTGGACAGAGTATTATACGGGCCGACCTAGCCCAAAATACAATAAAGAAAGATTAGAGAATCTATGGAACATGAAACTCCTGGAAGGACATCACAAATGTGCAAAATGTTCTGCTTGCGCCATCTCAATAGAAGCATTGGAATGCATACAAGGCACAGTTAAATGGACTCACAAAGCCCTTACCAACTATAAAACTAAGAATGCCATTAAATGCATCAAATGAGCGTGCCCCACGAAATATGGGGGGAAGATCATCCAGCAAGTAAATCGGAGGAAAAGCCAGCACCGATCCCAATAACAAACTGGTAGTGTCAGCTCCAATGGTGTCCCATTTTATGGAGAAAATCCACACAGAACAACAGTTCACTTGGACTGTACTATCAGTGAATCAACAGTCACCCAGAGGAGGTAATGTGGAAGCACAGTTGCTGAACAAAGAAGCCTGCCCTATTTTAAAATTCCACAGTGCCCAAACTGGAGTGCATGAGATGACAGAACTGACCATACTGCCTCCAGAATAATAAGAAAATAACAATGAACTACGATGCCCACCATGCATCGCTTTCGCAACAGCGGGTCCCGCCCGATTTCGAATGCAGCAACAAAGAAATCCAAACAATGGAAGAATTCTACAACGAAAAGGAAGTCACGTGAATGCAACAAATCACGCGCTGTAAACCAATAACAGATGGCCTTCCTCCCGTGAGCTGAGGCCAAACAGAGAAGAAAACGCAGCGAGCACAGGATTTGCCATCCTTTGAATGAAGTAGGAGCCCTGTAAATCGATCGAATTAGAGGAACACGGTGACATGTCCTCAGACACTACAAAAACACCTAGAATCTGTGCTAGAAAGTTTGGGTTAATGTTTAACATTCACTGGGTGGGAGAAAAAGGCATCAATCAGATATTCCCCTAAGCTTAATGCAAAGTTCGTCTTTTCAAGGAAGTTGTTTGGGGTTGATTAGACTGCAACAAAGACTATTAATCTGAAAACACCGGAAATATACTATTTTAACGTATGTACTGCTCTAACGTTTAATTCCTGCCTCCATTTTCCTTACTGCTCACCGAACCCAACCTGCCGCCTCCCCTGCTCCGCATGCAAACTGTGGCCGGCGGAGCAACATCTCCCCCCCCTTGTGGGAGCCCGGGGGTTAAAACTTCCGCAACCCGCACAGTTTGACTCCCCCACATGGGAGTCAAAAGCCCCACAAACACCATGACCACCCAGCGAGCCGCACACACCGCTGTAAGGCTGGAAACAGCCCCACGCTGCCCGGGGGCCCGAAGGGCCGCCCAAGATGGACCCCCTCATCGACTGCCCACTCGGACCTAGACACCGAATACCCAAGCGGACCGAGGCCCCCGCTGCTGACCCAGCTAGGTGGCCCTCCCTCCTCCCCCTTTCCCGCACAAGGGGGTGTGCACCTCTGATGCCCCCACCCTGAACAGATGGCGGGGGTGCTCGCTCTCTGCTAGGTCCGACGAGGCTTCTATCCCTTACGGTGTCGCCTAGTCCAGTGCCCGCAAACCTCTCACCGGCCAAATGAAAACCCCCGACCATGGTACCTCATAAGCTGCAAGGCATCTATCCCCTACAGCAACTCCACCGGGGCCCCACAGGCGCTGCTGTGGGAAAGGGGGGGGGGCGAGCTGGGTGCTAGGGAGAGGAGCGAAACCGCCCCTCGAGCTACGGCTCCCCCGCACGACCCCCGATCCAAACCCTCCCCACACATCACCCGCCAGCACCGACCCCCGTGGACCTCAAGCGGTTGGCCGGGCCAAGACTTCTAACTAGGCGGCGGTCCCACCCGGGCATGGCCTGCGTGGTGGGACCCAGGATATGGGTGTCTCCTCCCTTCCTTAAATACCCATCACAGCACAGGGCCTTCAAAAGGACGAATTGGCGTAGTGACTACAAACAAAGAATACAAATCCCAGAATGCAATAGGTTGTTAAAAGTGCTGCATCACGGAGTACGTGATACGTGATCAGTAACCTTGTTACTATGGCAAGCATCATGAACAGGAGGCAGACATCGAGAATGTGTTGTTACAATAAACAAACAACTCAAGAAAGCTAACTTCAGTTCATCCTGCAAGGTAAGGAAACGCGTTGAACCTGCCTCTCGACCCTCGAGGGTCCCAACCACTGGGAGACTGACTCGTCGTGTGCCATCCTGTGGCACTAAGGGGGGCCGCCCTCTTAGGAGGGCCCCCTGCGTAGGCCCGGGGCAGCCCTGCGTCTGCTAGAGTACAACCAGGCCCACTGGAATTATGCAGCAGGAAATTAATTTATTTATTTTTGAAATTTGTAAAGCGCAAACAAATGCCCTTAGGCGTCTCGACGCTACAGATTCAGTGAGGATGTAAGAAAGGCTGGGTTTACTGATTGAACAGCTGCGTTGTTATCATTTTGCGAAATTGAAACAGTGATGGAACAGAGAGGATCTTTAGTGGTAAAGCATTCCAAAGCTTGGCTGCTGTCACCACAAAACGTCTGTCTCCTCAGGCCATTGTCCTAGTACGAGGCACCACTAGCTGATAGGCCGTTGTGGATCTAAGCTGTCTGGTGGGACTGTATACGACCAGCTGTTTAGATAGAAATTTTGGGCCTTGATTGTGAACAGCTTTATAAGTCAGACATAAGGTCTTGAATTTTATGCGATTCTTGATCGCCAGCCAGTGGTAGTTTCGAATAACGTGTGAGATGGCTGAAATTGGTTTGTCCCTGAAAGCAATCGAGCAGCTGCATTTTGGACCGTCTGCATTTTTTGGATGACCCTGCATTGTGCATTTGCAAACAGTCCATTACAGTAATCTAATGACGATATTACCAGGGTGCTAATCAGTGTCTTCCCTGCACTTTCTGGTAGGAATGGGATACGTTTTTTGATCATTCTAAGTTTAAAAAAGGCTGTGGACGTGACTGGGTTGGCATGGGAAACAAAATTTAGGTTGTCGTCAAATATTATTCCCAAGTTCCTAACCTTTGGAACTGGTTGAGGTGTCGGCCCATTGATGGAGGCCACCATGAGCTGGACCAGACTGGGGATAGTTTCCCGAAAATGACCACTTCCGTCTTCTCGGAGTTAAGTTTGAGGCAGTTACTGGCCATCCAGTCCTTGATGGCCAGCATGCCTTCTTGGAAACATTTTGCCACTCTATCTCCATCCCTGTTAATTGCCAACACCAACTGAGTGTCGTCGGCGTAAGAAGTAAGGCCCATCCCATGAGATTTTATAACTCTGGCTAAGTCCGACACATAAATATTAAAAAGTGTCGGACTTAGGGATGAGCCTTGATGAACTCCACAGGGAAGGGTTAGCTCAGCCGATCGAAATGGCCCCAAGCTAACTGCCTGCGTTCTCTCAGACAGGAAGGAGGCCAGCAAATCTTTAGCTCTATGTTGGATGCCCATTGCCGAGATACGGTCGATCAAGATAGCATGATCGACCGTGTCGAAGGCTGCAGACAAATCCAGTAATATGAGCACTGCAGTGCCTCCCTGGTCTCTTATTATTCTAATGTCCTCTGTGGCTTTAATGAGAGCAGTTTCAGTTCCATGGAGTTTACGGAACCCAAATTGTGTATCATCCAGCAGATGATGATTCTCAATGAATTCCGAAAGTTGCTTTCTCTGCGACCTTAGCCAAAAAAGGCAGACTGGCTATAGGTCTATAATTTTTCAATTCATCTGCCTCCAGGTGAGGTTTCTTTAAGAGAGGTTTGAGAAGCGTGTTTTTCAGTATGGCTAGATATATACCTGTCTCAAACATGGCATTACAAATCTGGGTTATCGCCGGCGCAATCAGATTGATGACTGGGGAGAGAGCTTTAGGTGGGCAAGGGTCAAGAGCCGAGCCCGATTTTCTGGTTTTCATGATGTCCACTATATTCTGTTTAGTGACTTCCGAGAAATGTGATAAACAATGGTCAGGGGGGTTAATACTAGATGGGTTGGTATAAGTAGATGCTTTGGAGGAAAACTCTACATATATATTGTTAACTTTTTCAAAAAAGTATAGAGCCAGAGCATCAGTAAGTGCTTGCGTTGGAGAAGGAGCAGTAACTGGTGTTCTTCCGGATAGTTGCTTCACAACTTGGTACAATTCTCTGTGGGAGTTTTTAGCTGTTTCAATCTGTATAGTGTAAAATATTCTTTTTTCTCCCTTAATCATTTTTTTATACTTATTAAGTTCCTGTTTGTACTGCATCTTTTGTTCCATGGAATACGATCTGCGCCAGTGTCTTTCATAGTTTCTACACTTCTGTTTCTGTTCTCGGAGTGCGTCAGTAAACCAAGGCGCCGAAGGTGAGGACCTGTTTTTAGAGATGGTTTTATTTGGTACCAGTTGGTTCATGGCATTACTTATCCAGTCCATGAATTGTTCGGTAGCTATGTTAGGGTCAGATGAAATAGCCGGGCTGGTGTCATTTAGGAGAGTGGATAACTGCAAATTGTTTATATCCTTCCAAATTCTAACTGCACCATGACCTGTTTCCACCACCTTTTTAATGGGAGGGCATTTAAAGTTTTTTTTAAAGATGATAGCGTGATGATCGGACCACGGGAGTGGAAGAATATCTTGGATGAAGATTTTCTTAGAATTAGTGAAAATACCATCCAACACATGACCAGCTTCATGCGTGGGGGATGAGACTAACTGGACCAGGCCTAGGGCTTCCATGTCTGTCAGTAAGGTGAGGGTGTCATTGCTATCTGTTTTTTCCAAATGAAAGTTAAAATCACCCAATACGGTGAATGACTCATCTATAGCTAATGATTCTAGTAGTGTGTTAAAGTTAGCTAGAAAATCAGTCCGTGCTCCGGGGGGTCTGTATAAAAGAACTCCTTTAAAATTTTGCGAAGGAGTTAATAAAATGGAAAAGTGGACAGCTTCATAAATGTGTGAAGGAATAGGATATGTTCTAACTAGAAATTGTTTGCGAAAAATTATTGCCAACCCACCACCTTTTTTATTAAGTCTATCCTGTCTTTGAACTTTGTATGCTTCTGGGATCGCAACCACCAGATCCAGGTCGGATGCATTGTCCATTCATGTTTCTGTCATAAACAGTATATCTATGTTCCTATCAGTGATTATGTCGGCTATCTCCTGTTTATGTTTTCCTAGTGAGCGGACGTTGATGAGTGCTATCACTAAGCTAGAGTCTTTATGGGTCATATCCACCCTAGATCGGAAACGGGGGTGATATGAGGGTGCAAAGACTTACAGCATAAACAGCTGATTGCCTGGTTGTTCAATATATCCTCAGGTTCCATCAGTGAACACCTGATACCTGAAGAAGGGTGCATTTCTGGAATAAGAAATAAGGGATTGTAAGGTGGATGGGCCAGGGGCTATGGCCCTAGGCCCGGTCCCGGCGCGGACGGGCGCAGACGGGCTTGCCTTTGGCGCGCCTTCAGCGTGCCGCCGGCGCACTCGCTGCGCCCGCCCGCCCGCTGCGCCCGCCCGCTGCGCTGACGGGGAATAGCGGTCATTTTATGGGAGAGGAAGGAGGGTGGGAGGCAGCCAGCAGCTAGAGCGCTGTCCTTGGCGTCCACCCCTGTCTTCTACCGCGTGAGCACGCAATCTGCTACGCGGGGAGCGGGGTTCGAGATGCGGCCGGTTAGTAAAGTGCAGTAGCTGCAATGAAATTAAAATATGAGGATAACGTGGCCTTTTAAAAATGATGTGCAGCAACCTAGAGCCTAGCCCCAGGCTTTCCGCCTCAGGGGAGATGTCAAGACTAAATCTAAGCGCTGGTGATGTAGCGCGATTTAAATAGCCAGGAGGGCGGGAGGCAGCCAGCAGCTAGAGCGCTGTCCTTGGCGTCCACCCAAGATGGCGTCCACCCCTGTCTCCTACCGCGTGAGCACACAATCTGCTACGCGGGGAGCGGGGTTCGAGATGCGGCCGGTTAGTAAAGTGCAGTAGCTGCAATGAAATTAAAATATGAGGATAACATGGCCTTTTAAAAATGATGTGCAGCAACCTAATGCCTAGCCCCCGGCTTTCCACCTCAGGGGAGATGTCAAGACTAAATCTAAGCGCTGGTGATGTAGCGCGATTTAAATAGCCAGGAGGGCGGGAGGCAGCCAGCAGCTAGAGCGCTGTCCTTGGCATCCACCCAAGATGGCGTCCACCCCTGTCTCCTACCGCGTGAGCACCCAATTTGCTACGTGGGGAGCGGGGTTCGAGATGCGGCCGGTTAGTAAAGTGCAGTAGCTGCAATGAAATTAAAATATGAGGATAACGTGGCCTTTTAAAAATGATGTGCAGCAACCTAGAGCCTAGCCCCCGGCTTAGCGCTCAGGGGAGATGTCAAGACTAAATCTAAGCGCTGGTGATGTAGCGCGATTTAAATAGCCAGGAGGGCGGGAGGCAGCCAGCAGCTAGAGCGCTGTCCTTGGCGTCCACTCAAGGTGGCGCTCACCCCTGTCTCCTACCGCGGGAGCACGCAATCTGCTACGCGGGGAGCAGGGTTAGAGATGCGGCCGGTTAGTAAAGTGCAGTAGCTGCAATGAAATTAAAATATAACGTGGCCTTTTAAAAATGATGTGCAGCAACCTAGACCCTAGCCCCCAACTTTCCGCCTCAGGGGAGATGTCAAGGAAAGTGTCAAATTATGCGGAAGGGTCGGGTAAATTATGCGGCAAGACAACCCCACATATGCGGCAAAATGTGGCACATTTTGTGATAGTAGTACTTCATTATTTCGTAATTTTTAAACTTGGTTACACTCTCTCTCTGGGCATGGATAACACCATTTTTAGTACAAGTTTAACACCCAAATGAGGGGCGCTAGAGGGCGCACGAGCTGAATGGCCGCACCTCCGTGAGGCTCCAGCAGCCTGGCTTTTCTATCCGTCATTGATCCTGTTGTTCCTGCTCCCACCCGCCTGAAAATTCCCACGAAGGGGCGGCGAGCGCCACTGCACACTCGGTGTAAGTTTGGTGGCTCTACCTCCTCTGGTTCCGGAATTAGCACTGGCTGAGTCAGCGGCCGAGGTGCGTCCTGTCACGGCAGGACCCGGCAGCGGCCCCAGAGGCCACGCAAACCCGAGGCTCACCACGCGGCAAGCAGGCCTGGGGAGCGGAGGCGGGCAGCGCTGCTCGCACTGGTAGCGGGAAGCGGACATTTACCAACACCCAGGACACTACCGGTGAGAGACATTATACATGTACTGATTGCAGCACCTGGGGTGGCTGATGAGCGCTGATGACACGGCTTCGCCCCTGTGTCCTCATATCTAGTGTTACGTCCGGCGCGCTCTCATGGCGCCGTATTGGACAGCTTCTGCCTGAGCGCGGTGTGCCCCGAGCCCTGGATTGCCGGATTTTCACTTTTGTGGGCATAGGCCAAGACACCTGCTACTATCATAACTCCAGACCTCATCTGTGACTGAGGGCGCTTTCCTGGCCCAGTGCTCCTGTGGTGGGCCTCGAGGCACTACATCTTGTCCCGTGCTGGGGCGCCTGAGGCGGCTCAGTGGACTCTAGCGCCTGGAGCCTTGTTAAAGACCCTCGCCCAAGTCTACGCTTTCTTTCACCGTGGATCCCCACGGCCGACGCCTACCTCTCTTTCCCTTCCACCTCGGGGCGCGTGCGGAACAACGACCCTGCTGAATAGCGCCGCATTGACGGTGGGTGGCCTTCTTCACCTCACGCTGCGCCAGCCGAGGTGGCAATAGCGCTGGGACGCGACGTTCCTTCTCCTTGCCGCCATGGGGAAGCCGGCCAACCGACAGCCCAAGCTGCAATTCGAACCTGCAACGCAGAAGAAGGTGACACGGCACACGGGCGACAGTGTGCAACCCCAAAGCCCGGCCGCGGAGGTTCCCGCGTCGGCCCCCATGGCCCCGGACATCGCCACGATGCTGCATGAAATGCGCCAGGGCTTTGCCACTGTGGTTGACAAAGTGGATAGACTATCCGCTAGAATGGATGGCATAGTCCAGAAGATGGATGTCCATGAAGAGCGCATTACAGAGGTGGAGCGCCGAATATCCGAAAATGACGACACCACGGCGGCTCATACCTCGCGACTTTCCAGAATGGACAATGTGTTGAGAGTGATTGCCGCCAAAAATGAGGAGTTGGAAGCGAGAAGTCGACGGAACAACATCCGCGTCACGGGCGTTCCAGAATCGACCAACACGGGGAAGATGGAGCTATACATTGAAAGGTTACTTACAGCAGTGGTGGGGGCAGAAGCTCTCTCCAGCCAGTTTATTGTGGAACGGGCTCATCGCTCGCTTGGACCACAGCCCAAGCCTGGCGCCCCGCCACGACCCATCATTGCGCGCCTGCTCAACTATCGAGACCGCGATGCGGCGCTACGAGCGGCCCGGGCGAACCAAACCCTCACATATGATGGCGTGTCCTTTTCTATATATCCTGACTTTACCCCGGTGGTTCAGGAGCAGCGGCGGAAGTTCCTTGCTGTTAAGAAGAAGCTTCGAACCTTGAACATTGATTATGCCCTCCTATACCCGGCCAAATTACGAGTCACCCACCAATGCACGCAACATTTCTTTCTCAACCCCCAGCAAGTCGACGAATATATTAAAACTTTGCCTAAACGGAGTGGGCGACCTGCGGATGCTGAAAACCTACATGACTCTGGTGCTGAATAGAAGACAACTGGCTCTGGATTATCTTTAATTTCGCAGTCTCCTGGATTGTCATCGCTGTCTCACTGCATGGCGGAGGCTGTCACCATGTGCAGTGGTTGCGGCTGGCTCCTGGGGTGCCATGGACGGGTGTCGGACTGCAGGTGGTAATGTATGCCAGGCCCCCACCCCCCTTACTCCCTCTCCCCTCCGGAAAGTGACGCTAAGAGTGGACTTGCACGGAGTGGGAGGACTGGGGGTGGTTGAACGTGCACCTCTGATGACCCCTACTGGGTGTACCCCAAGGTCCTTGACTTTATCTCTTTTGTTGTTTGATTGTTCTGGTTGGTATGTGGGTGGGGGGTGGGTCTGGGATGCTGGCGAGTTGGGGAAGCTTCAGTGGGAGGGGGGTGGCAGACGGGGAACTTTGCATGGTAGGAATGCAGCTAGCAAGATGTGGCTCACCCTAATGGAGCCGGATAGATTAAGCATACATGGTTGGTTGTTAGATGCTACTGTTCTTTCTGCACGCCTTGTCCTTTTGTTGGGACTCATTGGGGGGAGGTGGGAGTGGGGTCGATATGG